>NC_090929.1:1443390964-1444640964 GCF_040938575.1 Ambystoma mexicanum
ACTACTACAACAACAGGCAGCACAGAGGAGACGCAGGAGGAGAAGGAGGGCAAGGCAGGGCCAGCAAGCCCCACCAGCACAGCCAGTGCTACCACGGAGGCAGCCGCCAATCACATGCATCAGAGCCAGTCCATTCAACCTCACCGCTGAGCAGATCCACACCCTGTACCGTTTGGACCGGGACACCATCACCACCATCGTGGACATGATACACGACGACATTGTCAGCATGATTGAAACACCCACCGCCACCCCCCCCTACTGAAGGTAGTTTCCGTGCTCCACTTCCTGGCCACAAGCACCTACCAGCACACAGTGGGGCACTTGCATGGCATTTCACAGCCATTATTCTCAAGGACGCTGAACCAAGTGCTTAATGCCCTCCTCAAGCACACAGACGACTACATTTCCTTACCACGGTCTGCCCAGGAGATCGCAAACACCAAAGTGGGTTTCCATGCAAAGGCCGGCATACCTGGTTGCATTGGTGCCATCGACTGCACCCATGTGGAATTGGTGGTCCCACATGCCATGGAGATAGCGTACCGCAACCGTAAGCAATACCACTCAATCAACGTACAAATGGTATGTGACTCAAACAGGATCATCACACATTGTTGTGCCCGATACCCCGGATCAACCCATGATTCAATGGTCCTGCGGAACTCCACAATACCACGCTAAATGGAGCGACATGCAGGGCCGAGATCCTGGCTACTTGGTGTGTCTCATGTCATGGCCATGGAATTGTGAAGTGGATAGGTGATTGACGTACCAATGCATACTTTACCTGGCTGACAGGGGGGGGGATGCATACTTCATCTGGCTAACAGGGGAAGGGGGAGGATGCATACTTCATCTGGCTGACAGGGGGCGGGGGAGGATGCATACTTCATCTGGCTGACAGGGGGGGGTGCATACTTCATCTGGCTGCGAGTAGCAGAGGTAATGGGGCCAGCTCATACCCTAAAGTGCAGACTTTAGCTGACACCTGACCACATAATGCCAGATGTAGGCAGCCCTACCATGTGAATGAAGATGTGTCCCAACCATGACCCAACCAAAAGCATGTGCACTGTACAAAATCAGACCGCATCCAGCTCAAAGAAATGCACCTACATGCAATTAATTCAGCCAATACACGGCACCAAACACCATCAACTGAAAGGCCAGTCCACCATAACTGCGCACAAAGGAGCCACATGACGGACATGAACATCAAAACACCAATACATGGACATAGAGGCCAAAATGAATTGCATGACAACATTTTTAGTGCTCAGTGAGGTCATCATGAGGCTGACAGCAATGGTGCCAGATGAGAGCATTGATAACACATGGACATCGGCCAGATCACCAAAACAACTGCTATGTACTAACACAGTGAATGGGCACGCATAAGGTACTGGACCCCCCTGCATACAGTGGTTGAAGGCATGCAAAACAGTCCATAAGAGGAATACACATATAGCGGCCATATCGTGTGACTGCATTCGTGCATGGAAATGGGGTTCAAAGGAAGAGATGAATGCATGCCATGGTGTTATGTCATGATTTGAAATCTGATGTCATGATTGACACACAAATTGTTGCCCACATACAGGTGATGCAGGCTATCCCTTGAAGAGGTGGCTCCTTACCCCAGTCCGGAACCCACAGAACCAGCACAAGGAGGACTTTAATCGTGCACATACCCGTACCCGTGTGGTGATTAAGCAGACATTTGGCCTCTTGAAGGCTCGGTTTCGCTGCCTCAGCAGGTCTGGTGGGGCACTCCTGTACCGCCATGAGAAAGTGGCAAAGATCATCATGGCATGTGTAATGCTACACAATATGTGCATCAGACAGAATGTGCCCCCGCCCCCTGATGCTGAACTGCAACCACCTGACGATGAGGATGAGGAGGTTGGGGATGGGGCAGCACCTCAGGGCGGAAGAAATGCACAGGAAGGACGAGTCATGCGTCAGACTCTAATTAACCAATGTTTCTAGCACACATGGACGGTGGGTGTCACATGGAGATGGCACTTGGGGCCCTGTGTGTGTATGGGACATGCACACCTTGGACCATTCACAAATAAAGCCCACATACACAATGATCAATGTCCACACATGTGATTTGTGCATAACCATAAACTGTATTGATTAGGTGATTTGACTGAACACACCCCATCCCCCCTCCCCCTCAACTCCCCAACACACTCCCTCCCTCCTCCCCCCTCAACTTCCCAACACACCCCATCCCCTCTCCCCCCTCAACTCCCCAACACACCCCATCCCCCCTCCCCCCTCAACTTCCCTACACACCCCATCCCCCCTGCCCCCTCAACTTCCCACAAAAGTGTGTGGATGCCTGTGGTGTAGTGCATCATGTGGGATTGTCCCACTGAGTGGACTCTATTGCCCCCCCTCTCCCTGCACCCGGGGCACCCCTACCTGTACTCCGCAGGTTCCTGGCCGATCTGCGGACAGGGCTGGATGGGGCCGAACTGGCAGCCAAGGAGGTACTTGGCCCCTCACAAAGATGCATGTCCCTCAAAACCTGAACAAGGTCTGCGAGCACGACGTGCCGCACCGCGGCTAATTCAGTACATATGCACTTGAATGTGGATACTATTGCTGCCTTCACTGTCTCTGCACATTGTTGCATTTCTGCCCTAGCACTCCCACATTCGGCCACATGCTGGTTCATTAGTGAGGACAGTTGTTGTTGGCGCTGGAATATTTGTTCCATTGACTCCTCGTTTGTCGGGGCTGACGATGATGCCAGTGGCGTGTTGAATGTGCTGCTCCCCTCCTGCACATTTTCAACTGGGGATGGAGTGGCTGGCCAAGAGTTATCAGGGGATTGCCCCTGTATGCCTTCAACATGCTGGCTGCATGGGGACAGGTAGGGGGAAAGAAGGTGGCAAATGGGGGAACCTACAACTACATCTGCATTCCCTGCATCATTGTCCAAGCAACCTGTGGTGGCAGCAGTCTCGCCTATTGTGCTGCTTCCGGCAGAGCCAGTGCTTTCGGTGGGCAAAACTTGCTGGGTGTGTGATGCTGGTGCTACCATGGTGCTTGGCCTGGTGCACATATGTGCCCTGGCCTGTGTTGTGGTTGTTGATTTTGGCTGCCGAGGGATTTTGGTTTTTCCAGCAGAGGTGGAGGGTTGTTGTGTGGGGAGATCGGGCCTGGCCTTCTTTGCAGGTGTGGTGGCAGTGTCTTCCTCGTCACTGTCCGAATGAGAGCCTGTGGTGGAGCAAAGGGGGGAAAGGGTTAGTGATGCCTCTGTGGACATTGAGCAGGCATTGTGATGGCTGCATTCATTTTGATTGGTACATGTTGCACATTGGAGGCAGTGACATACTTTTAGGTGGTAGAAGCATGGAATCATGTGGGTGGCTACGGAAAGGGTGTGCATACTGTATGTGTACAAGGTGGAGGTCAGAACTGCCTGTAGGCAGTATTATGCAGATGTGTTGTGTTAACCCTGTGTAACGCTCACCTGATTCCCACGGAGGCGCAGGTCTGGCTTCGAGTGCTGATGCTTCTTCAATGGTGAAGCGCAGGACTCTGAAGATGGACAGGAAGGGCCCCTCTACTCTGGCTTCTCTGGCTCGCAGGAATATTCCCCTGTGCGTGAAAAGGGAGTATTACCTACTGACGGAATAATGCTCAAGCCTCCCACTCCCTTCCAACCCTCCACGATACCCTTCCACGATTCCCCGTGAAGTCTCACCTTAGGGTCTGGAAGGGTGAGTTCTCCATCCTGCTTCTGATGCAGGGGCGCATTGAAACCCAGTTACTTCACTGGATTGAGGTTTGATGGGAGTTCAAATAAGCTTGACTATTCAGGTAAGGTGCTGTAAAAGTTCTGTTGCAAGTTCAAAAGTTCAAGCTTAATAATAATGTTCATTGTCTTATTGCAGCAAGCGCTAATGCTTATGTCTTTTTCCCCTTAGGGGCCAGGGTTCGGAATGCCGGAGATATGGCGCCGACCCGAAGTGAAACGTGCAGTTCCAGTAAAGGACAGGTAAGTTCTGGATGAGCGCTCAGGTAATGTCTTTGCATTCGCTCATTCAATGTCTTTGTCTTTTTTTTCCCCATAGGGGCCGGGGTCCGGAATGCCAGAAATATGGCGCCGACCCGAAGTGAAACGTGCAGTTCCAGTACATGACAGGTAAGCTCTGGATGAGTGCTCGGGTAATGTCTTTGCATTCACTCATTCAATGTCTTTGTCTTTTTTCCCCATAGGCGCTGGGATGTGGCTGAATCCGGATGATTGCTGCTGAAGATGGAGGCGCCCAGGAAAGGTGAGTGAAATGCAGCGCTGCAGCGATCGAAGCGAAATGCTATTAAAAATGATGTCTTCCTTTTCAGGATCGTCGGTGTGATGTCTCCGTGATGCAGATTTAGCAGGTAAGGTCTTCTTCCTCTCCAATTCTCTTCTTATCTCCCTTTGCAGGTGATCCAGGATGTTGACAGGCGTGGCTGAAGTCCAGATGCAGGAGCTGACACGGTGAGCGTCCAGCTGCGAGGAGCAGAACAACGCGAAGCGTGAATTGCTGATCGGGCGTGGTTTAAATAGCTTTGGAAGAAGTTCCAGGTATGTATCCTTCCACCGATCAGATATGTATCCTTCCCCGACCACACCCGGGTGGAAAGTAGTCCCACAGGTAAAGTAGTTCCATTCAGGCCTCAAGAGGGCCTGGATGTAGCAGCATGGTCTGCATCAGGTAAGTGCACATTAAAACACTTGAACACATGTCTAGCTTTATGAGCCTGGCGCCTAAGGTGCCAGGACAGGGGTCCAACATGAGCCTGGCGCCTAATGCGCCAGGACTGTGTCCAAAGGGCCCCAGCTTGGGCCCGCTGGCACTCCCCTGGGGGGAATGATGCCTGCCTCTGGGGTTGCTGGGTCGGACCTGGCTCCTTGGAGGTAGGCATCATGACAGTACCCCCCCAAGGCCCCTCCCAAGGTTGTTCCCTCCGGGGGTTTTGGCTTGTTCGGAAATCTCCGGTGGAACCTTTGTATTAATCGAGGTGCGTGAACATGGTTACTAGGCTCCCACGATCTCTCCTGAGGTCCATATCCCTTCCAGTCAACAAGATAGAAGAGTTTCGACTTAAACACCTTGGAGTCTAAAATGTCTTTAACTTCGAATTCTAATTCCCCTTCAATTTGAACTGGGTCTGGAGGCTTGGACAGTCGGGTTCCTGGTCGTACTGGCTTCAAAAGTGATGCATGAAAAACTGGATGAATACGCATGTTGGACGGTAAATCCAGTTTAAAGGCCACTGGGTTGAATATAGCCTTGATGGGATAAGGTCCTATGAATCTGGGATTGAAGGTTTGTGGGCCCTTGAGGGGTAAATGTTTAGTTGCTAGCCATACCTGGTCTCCTACTTGGTAAGGAGGAGTTTTACTTCGGTGCAAATCAGCGTTTTCTTTATACTTTTTCTTGGCTTGCTGTAAATGAGTTGCAGCTTCTTTGAAGGCTCGGGTTATTGTGGAATGCAGATGATTTACTGCGGGCATTTCCAGGGTCAGAGGTGGATCTACGTCAGAGGTCCGAGGATGGTGACCATACAAAGTATAAAAAGGGGTTTGTCCGGTTCCAGAATGCACTGAATTGTTGTATGAATATTCTGCGATCCAAAGGATGTCTTTCCAATTTAACTCGGATTGGTGTAACATGCACCGAAGATATTGCTCGAGAGTCTGATTGGTTCTCTCGGTTTGTCCGTCGGTCTGGGGGTGGTGGCTGGTGGATAACCGCACATCTATTTGTGCTAGTTGGCAACACTTCTTCCAAAAATTGGAGATAAATTGACTTCCACGATCCAAGACTAATATGGAAGGGAAACCATGTATGCAAACTATATTCTCCAGAAATTCTTTGGCCAAGGTGGAAGCTGAAGGCAAACCTTTTAAAGGGATAAAGTGGGCCATTTTGGAGAATAGATCTACAATTACAAGGATAGTGTTGTAACCAGCACAAGGAGGCAGGTCAGTTATAAAGTCCATTGACAAGGTGTGCCATGGTGCCGGTGCAATATCCAAGGGTTGAAGTAGGCCGGCTGGCCTTTTCTTTTGAGCCTTGTTTTGGGCGCAAATTCCGCAAGACAATACAAAAGACTTTATGTCTTTTCTCCAAGAAGGCCACCAGAAGTGGCGTTTGATTTTGTCCTCCGTTTTAGCGATACCAGGGTGTCCTTCCATTAATGATTCATGATGATGGGCAATAACAAGTTCTTGCAATTCTTTACTTGGCAGAAACAACCGCTCCTGGAAGTAGGGTAAATCATCCTTAACGGTGTAATGAGGACCCTTTTGACTCCATTCCAGTAATGTTGAAGAGTCTAGAAGTTGTTTTACTTGCGTTTGGATGTCCTCAATAGTTTGCAATGAAGTTAAGCCTAAGATTCTTTGCTCAGGTATGATTGGCACAGGTTCTAAACTCAAATTAGGTTCTTCCATGCCAATCCGGGATAAGGCGTCCGCTTTACCATTCTTGCAGCCAGGGCGATAGGTAATTACAAAATCAAATTCCGCAAAGAATAGAGCCCATCGGAGTTGTCGTGAAGATTGAGCTTTGGCCGTCTTTAAATACTGTAAATTTCTGTGGTCCGTAATTACGGTGATGGTGTGTCTTGCCCCGAGAAGGTAGTGACGCCAAGCCTTGAAAGCAGATTTAATAGCCAGTAACTCTTTGTCGGTAATTGCGTAGTTGATTTCAGGAGGAGAACATTTTCTGGACCAAAAGGCCACAGGGTGTAGTTGGTTAGTTTCTGGGTCTCTTTGCGACAGGACAGCTCCCATGGCCGAACTGGATGCGTCGGTTTCCACAATGTACGGGAGATCTGGGTGCGGGTGCTTCAATACAGGTGCAGAGGTGAATTTGGTTTTCAGGTCCTGAAAGGCTTGTTCAGCCTTAAGAGTCCATTCGAAGCGTTTGTTTTTCTTCAGGAGAGCTGTGATGGGTTGGCCTGTTCGGGAAAATTCCGGGATAAATCTTCGATAGAAATTGGCAAAGCCGAGCATGCTCTGAACTTCCTTCACCGAGCTAGGAGATGGCCATTTGAGGATGGCGTCCACCTTTCGCGAGTCCATTTGGACTCCTTGAGGTGTAAGGATGAATCCGAGAAACTCAACTTCTGTGGTATGAAAAACGCACTTTTCGAGCTTTGCAAATAGTCTGTGCTGGCGCAGTATCTCAAGAACTGCCCTAACATGTTTTCTGTGATCGGATTCTGAAGAAGAGTATACCAGGATGTCGTCAATATAAACAATGACACAGACATCGATAAGTTCCCGAAGAACATCATTCATAAAGTACTGAAAGGCGGCAGGTGCATTGCACAAACCGAAGGGCATCACCTGATATTCGAAGAGCCCAAATTTGGTGCGGAATGCAGTCTTCCATTCGTCGCCTTCTTTTATACGCACCAGGTGATAAGCTCCTCGGAGATCTAACTTGGTGTACACACAAGCGTCTTTCACCTGGTCGATAAGCTCAGGGATCAGGGGCAGAGGATAACGATTCTTAATCGTTATTTGGTTTAGGGCGCGATAGTCTATACATGTTCTAAGGTCGCCCTCTTTTTTCGGCACGAAGAACAGAGCTGAAGAGACAGGAGACTTGGACGGGCGAATAAAACCATTGGCTAGGTACTGATCTAAATACTGACGCAAATGCAGGTTCTCAGGTTCCGTAAGAGCATAAATCCTACTACAAGGTAGTTGAGCATTGGGTACCAGATCGATTTGGCAATCATAAGATCGATGGGGAGGTAATGTGTTAGCCTGTTCTTTCTGAAAAACGCCTTGGAATTCTTGGTATTCTGACGGTAGCTGTACAGTGGTGGAAGTTGCTGAGGCTAGACCCATAGCTGGATTTCTTGGATAACAAGTTGGTTCACAATCAGGAAAACTTATCTTCTTTGCTCGCCAGTCAATTCTTGGATTATGTGTTTCTAACCAAGGAATTCCAAGAATTACTTGAAATTGTGGGGCCTTGATCACGATTGCTTCCCGATGTCCATCCTGACCCACCAGTGTCATTTCAACAGTGGAATGCGTTACAGGCCCTGAGGCTATTTCGGTTCCATCTACTGTAGTAATGACATCTTGGGTTACTTTCGGGCGGAGAGGGAGCTTAATCCTGGAAGCCAATTCACGGTCTATGTAATTTCCAATAGCTCCGCTGTCGATGTATGCTTTTATAGCATGCAACTGCTGAGGCTGTTTTGGGTCCACGAGCACCATTGGCATGACAAAATGCGAGGTCAAAGAGTTTGTTATCAAGCTCGGCAAGCGGACCCCTACGCTTGTCGGGCTAGGTCGTTTCCCGAATCAGGTGTCAATAAATCATTATCAGTGGCTCCAACCACCTTCTTAGGTGGTTTAACCGGACAATTTCGAAGAAAGTGATCGGAAGTCCCGCAATACAGACAAAGTTGCATTTGCTGCCTTCTCTCTCGTTCCTTCTGCGTTAATGATCTTTTAACAGCGCCGATTTGCATAGGTTCGGATACGTCGTTACTCTTGGAGTTAGCGTGGGTTTTGATCGGTACTCGGGTTTCGTACTTGAACCAATCTGCTTTTCTATTTTGAAGTCTGTGGTCAAGTTGAACCACCAAGTCTATGTAGTCTGCGCAGACCTGGGGTGGATTTACTATCTGAGCTAGAACATCCTTAAGCTCTCCGCGCAGGCCTCGATGAAACAATGTGATCCTTTTGTTTTCTGGCCATCCAGTTTCCACAACCAGTCTATTAAAGGTGGCAATGTAGGGCAGGAGATCCTGATTACCTTGTCGTAAGGATAGCAGATCGTTATCAAGGGCCTGTCCTTGAGAGTGTCGAGCGAACAATCTTTCCATGCTGGCCTGGAAGCCCTGAACATTCTGGAGAATGGGATCATCCTGATTTACTAATGGAATAGACCAATTGGCAGCACTGCCACTGAGGTAAGATAGTATAAAGGCTACCTTGGTCTGGTCGTTAGGGAAGGCCCCGGGTCTGCATAGAAAGTGTAAACGACATTGGTTCATAAAGACGGCATATTTCTTGGGATCCCCCGCAAAAAGTTCAGGCGGGGCCAAAGGCATGTGTCCAGGTAGATTGATTTGTACTGGGTTATTCAAACCCATTGATGTGGAAGTACCTCCGGAATTAGATAAAGGAGTGTGCCCTGCCTGGGCCTGCAATAACCTTTTGGCCAGGTCATCTGTCCTTTCCTTGGATAGGATCAGTTCTCTTTTGAGAGCGTTAGTCTCCTGGCGGGCTCAGTGAACCTCTGCCCGTAATTCCCCCAAAAGCTGGGCCAGCTGGTCAGTCTCGGAAGTCTCCATAGCGCCCGGGTGGGAAATTGTGGGTAGGCTTCGCGTTCTGTAATGCTCACCTGATTCCCACGGAGGCGCAGGTCTGGCTTCGAGGGCTGATGCTTCTTCAATGGTGAAGCGCAGGACTCTGAAGATGGACAGGAAGGGCCCCTCTACTCTGGCTTCTCTGGCTCGCAGGAATATTCCCCTGTGCGTGAAAAGGGAGTATTACCTACTGACGGAATAATGCTCAAGCCTCCCACTCCCTTCCAACCCTCCACGATACCCTTCCACGATTCCCCGTGAAGTCTCACCTTAGGGTCTGGAAGGGTGAGTTCTCCATCCTGCTTCTGATGCAGGGGCGGGTTGAAACCCAGTTACTTCACTGGATTGAGGTTTGATGGGAGTTCAAATAAGCTTGACTATTCAGGGAAGGTGCTGTAAAAGTTCTGTTGCAAGTTCAAAAGTTCAAGCTTAATAATAATGTTCATTGTCTTATTGCAGCAAGCGCCAATGCTTATGTCTTTTTCCCCTTAGGGGCCGGGGTTCGGAATGCCGGAGATATGACGCCGACCCGAAGTGAAACGTGCAGTTCCAGTAAAGGACAGGTAAGTTCTGGATGAGTGCTCAGGTAATGTCTTTGCATTCGCTCATTCAATGTCTTTGTCTTTTTTTTCCCCATAGGGGCCGGGGTCCGGAATGCCAGAGATATGGCGCCGACCCGAAGTGAAACGTGCAGTTCCAGTACATGACAGGTAAGCTCTGGATGAGTGCTCGGGTAATGTCTTTGCATTCACTCATTCAATGTCTTTGTCTTTTTTCCCCATAGGCGCTGGGATGTGGCTGAATCCGGATGATCGCTGCTGAAGATGGAGGCGCCCAGGAAAGGTGAGTGAAATGCAGCGCTGCAGCGATCGAAGTGAAATGCTATTAAAAATGATGTCTTCCTTTTCAGGATCGTCGGTGTGATGTCTCCGTGATGCAGATTTAGCAGGTAAGGTCTTCTTCCTCTCCAATTCTCTTCTTATCTCCCTTTGCAGGTGATCCAGGATGTTGACAGGCGTGGCTGAAGTCCAGATGCAGGAGCTGACACGGTGAGCGTCCAGCTGCGAGGAGCAGAACAACGCGAAGCGTGAGTTGCTGATCGGGCGTGGTTTAAATAGCTTTGGAAGAAGTTCCAGGTATGTATCCTTCCACCGATCAGGTATGTATCCTTCCCCGACCACACCCGGGTGGAAAGTAGTCCCACAGGTAAAGTAGTTCCATTCAGGCCTCAAGAGGGCCTGGATGTAGCAGCATGGTCTGCATCAGGTAAGTGCACATTAAAACACTTGAACACATGTCTAGCTTTATGAGCCTGGCGCCTAAGCCGCCAGGACAGGGGTCCAACATGAGCCTGGCGCCTAATGCGCCAGGACTGTGTCCAAAGGGCCCCAGCTTGGGGCCGCTGGCACTCCCCTGGGGGGAATGATGCCTGCCTCTGGGGTTGCTGGGTCGGACCTGGCTCCTTGGAGGTAGGCATCATGACACCCTGTCAGGCATCATTGCAATTCCCATCAATCGGGACTTCAGTGACTTTGGCATGGCTGGATTAGAGGCACCTACCTGCGTCACATGAAGTCGGGGCTCCTCTCTCATGTCTCCGACCCCCTCGATGCTTTCGGTGCCAATGAGTGCGGCACATGTCTCCTCACATGGCTGCAATATTAATGGGGACTGTGCTCCTCCACCAGTGTCCATGGCCAGGTTTCTGTTGGCAGAAAGAATACTCCTTATGCGGAGCCGTAGGTCACCCCACCTCTTCCTGCACTGTCGTGCAATGCAGGGTGTAGTGCCAACTACACTGACCCTCTGTGCGACCGAGGCCCATATGGCCTTCTTACGGGCTATTGCCGGTCTTGTCATCTCGTTCGAAAACACCATGTCGGCATGTTCCTGTAATGTGTCTGTCAACATGTTAAGCTCCTCCTTAGAGAAGCGCTCCTGCCGCAGCCGGTCTCCAGTTTTTTTCACAACTTTCGGCATTGTGAGGATGGATTGATGTAGATGAAGCTTTGCCGAGATTGTGGGGGTCAGGTGTCCACTGGTTGAGGCGGATGGCAATGGATTGTGTTTTTGAAGATGGCCGCCGTGCTCTTTCCCGTTCCTGTGCGTTGACGCAACTTCCTGTCCCGCTTATTTGCAGCCACCGATAATGGCGGTTGTGATGTAGGCCTGCCGGCATCGGCAGGCGGGACAGATGTGGAGCGAGGCCCTCGCGCGGGGGTTTAGCTGGTGTCGCGGTGCGCGGGTGCGGCGCAGCAATCAAACACACAACCGCGTTAGTAGGTGCTTAAACCCGGACTGGCGTTACGACGCCAGTTCCGGTGATACCTTTATTTTTACATCCGGCTGTCGTGTGTCACGTGACCCAGCTTCCCGGGACACGTGACACCACATTCCTCCCCAAGTTGGAGGCAAAATTCCCACGTGTTAACATGACATTTTACAGTGAGTCTTACTTCTGAGCAGGTGACTGTCTCTGTCTCTGCTGCCGTCTTCCTTGGCATATTTCGTCTACCACATACCCTTGAAGGCGGGAAGACGGTCTGGGTTTTTCTCTCAGACTGTATCGTGTGCTTCTTTCTCGTGGCGCGTCTTCCGTGGCGGCCTCCACTTCGCTATTTGCCTCTTCCGGCATTTCTGTGGTCTGCTGTGGCGTGGGTGTTTGGGGCGAGTGTACTACTCCACTCCTCTGGGGTGACCGTTGCTCTTCCCACATTTCTTGAGGCACTTTCCTGAAGTGGGAGACGTTTCTGGTTACTGTCTCTTTTCCGCGGGTTGCCGTAATTATGCAGTGGTTGGTGGTCGTGACAGTCCACGGGCGTGCTTCGAAATTGAGGGACATTTTCTTCGGTGTTGCCCGGTTCCTGACGAGGACCGTGTCCCCTGGGTTTATTTCTCTGTGGTGTGCTCGTCGAGCAATGCTTTCTCGCTCGTTGTGTCTTTCCCGTCTTGCTTCCATCTCGATGATGTCCGGGTCTGGAGCTGTCCAGTCTGGGTGTATCGGTAGCTCTGCCTGGATGGGAACTCCAAACATGAGGGCCGCCGGACTGATCCCTGTGGCAGAGTGTGGGGTTTGTCGGTGTGTCCTCAGAAACTGATACACAGCCTTCAACCAGGGGTGTCCTTGTTCCTTGGCGATCCTGATGATCTTGTTCAGTGATCCCATGAAGCGCTCTGCGTCACCGTTTGCCTGAGGCCATCTTGGGGTGATGCGTTGGTGTTTGACGTTGACCTCTTTGAAAAATTCCCTTAGTTCTTGACTGGCAAACGACGGGCCATTGTCACTTTTAATTTTCTTGGGAATGCCATGAATTGCGAATATTTTCTCCAATGTGAGGATGGCGGTTTCTGTGTTTGTCGAGGCCACATGCTCCACTTCCGGGTACCTGCTAAATTCGTCTATAACTACTAGCAGGTATCCTTCACCAGCGATGGTGCAGTGGTCCATACTGACGGCTTCCCATCGTTTTGTGCTTCGGGGGGCGCAGCAGAGTGGTTCGGGGTTTGCTGGTCTCCGTGATGCTTGGCATGCGGTGTAAGATTCTACGAGTTCCGTAATCCTCTGGTGCATGTTTGGCATCCACATTCGGGATTTTAGGTAGGCGGTCGACTTGACAATCCCTTGGTGTCCACTGTGGGCCAGCTTGAGCGCCCTGGCCTCGAGGGATTCTGGTAGTATGATCCTGTGTCCTTTCAGTATTACTCCTTCAGGGGCTACCGATAGTTCATGTCTGATGCCGAACAGGGCCCTGAGTTTGGCTTGGGCAGTGGTGGTACGGTGAGACATTGACATGAGGTAGGTTTTCCAGTTGCCTGACTGAATGGCTGCGGCTGTATGCTTTCCGGACTGTGTCTTCTGCTGTTTCTTGTACCACTTCCTGCAGTGTCAGTGCTCGTGGTCTGGCGCATGCTATCACGTGACAGACGTGTTCGTCCGTTTCTGTTGCGTGGCGCTGTTCTTTGTCGGTGGCTGGCCGTGGATGGCGGGACAGGTAGTCTGCCGGATTATTCGATCCTGGGCGGTATTCTATTTCAATGTTGTAGGGCTGCAGCTGCAACATCCACTTTTCGATGCGGGCGGGAGGGTGTGGGGCGGAGCCTCGGAATATCGGGACGAGGGGCTTGTGGTCGGTGAAAACTTTCGCCTGTTTCCCTAACAGGTAGACTTTAAAGTGGCGACATCCCCACAGAATGGCCAGGGCTTCTTTTTCGATATGTGCATAGTTTAGTTCCGGTTTGGTGAGGGCTCTGCTGGCAAACGCGATTGGGAATACCGTGCCATCTTTATCTGTTTGGGTCAGCACGGCCCCTAGGCCAACCGGGCTGGCGTCGACAAGAAGTTCGGTCTGTCGGTCTACGTTGAAGAACGCCATGGTGGTGGATGCGGACAGGGAGTCTTTTATCTGTTGAAAGGCCTGTTGGTGAACCTCCGTCCACTCCCACTTTCGATCTTTCTTGGTTAGATCCCTGAGTGGGTTGGTGATGCTTGCAAGATCAGGGATGAACTGTGCACAGTAGGTGGCCATTACCATAAAACTTCTCACTTCTGAGGCTGATTTTGGTGGTTCAAATTCTTTTATGTCTTGTACTTTTGATGGGTCTGGGGACACTCCTGCTGCACTGAAAATGTATCCGAAGAAACAGAGTTCCTTTTTGTTGAATTCGCATTTGTCTGCGTTGAGGGTCAGTCCGGCATCCTCGAGTCTCTTTAGGACTGCCGCTAAGCGTTGGTGGTGGTCGTCTTTGTTCGATGCATAAACAAGGATGTCGTCACTGATGTTAGTGGTTCCCTCGAGGCCCGTGATGACTTTCCGGATCTCATGCTGGAATACTTCCGCCGCCGAAGATATCCCGAAGTTGAGTCTCTTGTATCGCATCAGGCCAAGATGGGACGAAAATGTTGTGATGTATCTGGATTCTTTCGATAATTTTAGCTGATGATAGCCGGACCGGAGGTCGAGCTTGCTGAAGATCTTCGCTCCCGTGAGGTCTACAATGAGCTCGTCAATGGTGGGAGTGACATGGCGCTCACGGCCGATAGCTATGTTGGGGAGCCGCATATCGATACATATCCTTACTGCGCCTGGTTGTTTTGGCTTCTGGGCTACTACCATCGGCGAAACCCACGGGGTTGGTCCAGACGTCTTCTCGATGATCCCTGCGTTTTCAAGTTTGAGTAGCTCCTTTTCTACGGCCTCTCTCAGGTGGAATGGGATTCGCCTGTGCCGTACTGCTTTGGGTTCGATGGTGGGGTCTATGTGTAGCTTGACCGTTCTCCCTTTTAGGCGCCCGATGCCTTGGAACAGCTTTTTGTGTCGCCCCAAGAGGTTGTGTAGTTCATCGTGTTGCGTGCTGAATGTGAAATGTATCAGTTCCAACTTTTCGGCTGTTTTGCAGCTTAGGAGGGTTTCACACCCGGCGTCTACCACGTATATTCGGGCTCGGCAGCTGGCGTTACTGTGAGCGAAGTTGGATTTGAACGATCCTCGCACCGGCAGGGGTTTCTTTGATCCATAGGCGTATAGCCTGACTTTCCTCTTGAGGAGCTCTGGTCTGGGGTTGAGACTGTTGAATGCTGTCACTGGCATGACATTTACTGTGGCACCGGTGTCAATGATAACTTTAAGTGGGTCTCCATTGGAGAGGATGGTGCATGTTGGTCTCCTCTTCTGTCGTGATTTCCGTGGGTCCACTGCTGATATTAGGTGCACTCGGTGGATTCGCCTTTTTCCTTTCTTTCTCCTTTCTTTGCCTTGCCTTTCGGGGGATGAGTCGCTGTCACTTTCGTCGCTTTCGCTCGTGGTTAGGGATCTTTGTGATTCGTCTACTGCCCTAGCTTTCCCTCTCCGCGTTGGTTGGCGGGTTTCCTTGGGCGCGAATCTCCTACGTGGTTCTTGTGATGGCCGCGGGTCTGCGTCACGGTTGTTCTTGTTCGGAGGATTAAGGCAGACTGCGGCGTAATGATTCAGGCGGTTGCATTTTCTGCATGTTGACCCCCACGCTGGGCAGGAATCCCCTTTATGCCATGGGCCTCCGCACCACTTGCACGATTGGTCACGCCTTTGTGGTGGTTGCATTCTCGGGTTCTGTTTCGGGCGGGTGTCCTGGCGTCGGGAGACGGCTGCTACGTCTTCTGTTGGTCCCGGGTTGTCTAGCGGAAGCCTCTGAATGGCTGCTTCCATTACTGCTACTTGGTCCTCTGTTTGTTCGCGGAGTCTTGCCATCTCGAGGATGCGTGATAGCCGTACATTCTTCTCTGATAGTATCGCCCTCCTCAGCTTCTCAGATGAGATACCATTGATGATCTGGAGGCGGATGGCGAATTCCTCGTCTGGAAATTCGCAGCCCACGGCCATTTCGCGAAGGCGAGCATGAAACTTGTCTACTGTCTCTTTCTCTCGTTGTCTCGCCAGGCAGAAATGGAACCGCTCATAATCGGGGTTGAGGTCTGGTTTGAACATGTTGGAAAGGGCAGCTTTTGCTGCAGCGTAGTTGGCATCACTACCTCTGTTCGGCGTGGCGTTGAATAGGCGCAGGGCGGCAGATCCTATGTTGAGGAGGAGGAAGGTGCGCATTTTCTTGGGCGTAGTGATATCTCTCGCGTCGAGGTGCATCTCGAACTGTTGTATCCATAATTCCCATCTGATGGCCGCTCCGTTGGTGAACGGGTCGAAAGGCGGCATGAACGTGGTTAGCGAGGGGTCTGGGCGTTCCTCGGTGAGGCTCCTCCTCGACGTGGACCTGGCGCTGGTCTCTGATGGGCTGGACATCGGGTCGGACATGTTGTGTTGTGCGGCGTTGCGGCGCTGAGTTGCAGCTTACCGTGTGGTGGTGGTTGGGCCTGGTGAGCGTGCAGTGCGTGGTCCCACGTGCGGCGTCTTGGCAGGGTAGGCCTGCGTGGATTGCTTCACCCTTGTCGTGGGGTGGTGATTTTGCTGCTGGATGCAGCTGCCAGGGCTGAGGAGGCTGCTACCTGGGCTGTTGTTGGATGTGTTTTTTTTTTTTTCCTTGTTGGGGCCCTGGGGTACTGGGGCCACTCTTCGCCGCTGCTGGAGGTTAACTCCGATGGTGGGCGGGGCCAGCGTCGTTATCTTGCCGGCTCCGCGATTGTGTAAGCGCGGGTCCGTGGGTGCGAAAACCTCCGTTGTTGTCGGGGCTCGCAGTCCACTTACCGCCTCGTCGCCAGTGTGATGTAGGCCTGCCGGCATCGGCAGGCGGGACAGATGTGGAGCGAGGCCCTTGCGCGGGGGTTTAGCTGGTGTCGCGGTGCACGGGGGCGGCGCAGCAATCAAACACACAACCGCGTTAGTAGGTGCTTAAACCCGGACTGGCGTTACGACGCCAGTTCCGGTGATACCTTTATTTTTACATCCGGCTGTCGTGTGTCACGTGACCCAGCTTCCCGGGACACGTGACACCACAGCGGTGATGGGTAATATATCAATGGCTGAGGTGGCGGATGCGCTATTTGCACGGCATACGATGCCGGTAAGTGGCGTTTTTGGTACTTTTGCGCCATGGCGGTTGTTACATTACCGGCATGGCGCAAAGCTCGTACCCGAGAGGTCATAATGTGCCGCTTTTAGCGGTATCTGGCCAGCACGGACACGTTAATTGCGCCATGCCGGTAATGTCCGCAAATTACCACCAGGGTCGTAATGAGGCCCTATGTCTCTAAATGCATCTGTGCTGCTTTTCCTCTCTAGGTGTCTGGTGGAGCAGGCTGCCTCGAATGCATCGCTGTAATAGGAGGAGGTTTTGTGTTTCTCTTCCTCTCCTCTTGTTGTTTTTCATTGTGGTTCTCTGGCCGCCATTTGCTCACCATCTCCTCAACGGAAGGCTGAGTCATAGATCTGGTGCTTGTTGGCAGTGCTCGAGCTGGCGTGTTTGTCGTGATAGTCTCTGCAGTTCTATGTTCCAGCTCCTCGTGTAGTTTCTTTGCTCTGACTATGAAAGGGAACAAATAGTCTATCAGCATTTGTGTTTTCTCTGTGAATTTGTTTGTGGCTACTTATGTTCTTTTGAGGGATTTTGCTATGCCCTCTCTCTCTAGTGGTTCACTTGGCTCCTCTTGAGTACTTCCACTGTTTTCTGGAATAGATTGTTCGGTAGGCAGTCTCCCCTTCTCTGCTGCCTTCGTTGGAGGCCCTGTAGCCATTGACACTTGCCCTTGTCTGTGTGCATTCTGTGTGTGGGTGCGTGCAGTGGTCAGTGCAGCGTTTTCATTAATTCCGTGCTGACCCTATCTCCAGCTTTTCTCTTCATTTGGTACCTCGAATTTGTCTAAATCATTGCTTATTATATTTAATTTTAGTTCGCTACTTATATCATCAAGTTTTCTTGGGACTAGAATGACTATAAACGGTCTGGGTGCTTTCGTAGGCCCCAGATGTTCATTATCTGGTGGGGGCACTGACATCGGGGCACTTCATGCACCAATAAAGAAAGCAGTTCTGATTGTTAACGACAGAAAAACAATAATAATAACTATACATATACACATAATCGTTCGGAACAGCAATTTGCAGCATTTTCTTCCAGGGAAGTGGGGGCACCCTTCTGTTGGGTGTAAATCCAAGTTACTGTTCTGGGCCCCCATTTCGAATGAGTTCATAGTCAGTTATTTATTCCTTCTTTTGCTCTGGTCTCGTATTTCGAGAGTTTGTTACTATTAGTGGGATGAGTGCTTCTCAAATGTCCCCCCTCATGTGAGTGACGACGGTAGTCTCTGGGTACTCAGTACAGTTTCTGTGCTAGACTATGGAAAAGTGTTAGGCTAGCAACTTTGGTACATCACATACATTATTCATATCGATAATAGGCGAGGTCTCAATGCACGCCTTGAATTTGCCTTGGTCCTGGGGACATGCTGGAACTTGCTCAGTGCGGAAGAAGGAAAAGATGGAACTGCTAAAAATCACACAAAAATAAAATGTAAAAATAAAAACAAAAGTAAAAATAAAAGTGAACATATGAAAAATAGGAAGAAATGAGAAAAATGCAGAAAGATGAAAATAAGATGGTGAAGTTATTGTGTCTGCTCCTTTCACTCGGTCTTGCAGCGACAAGTTGAAGAACAGTCTCCCTCTCCTCGATCTGCTCCACGGCGGAAAGTTTATTGGAATCTCCTTAGGAATTCTCGCTGGAAGTTGGACAGCTCCACTTGGAGCATTATACCAGGGAGAAGTGTGCCCATGTGTAGGGCGTTGGCCTGATCTCTAAGGAAGGTGATGACGTCAACATCTGCAGGCCTTCCTACCATTTCTGGATAGTCTGTGACTAATCTAAACAGGACGTTCTGCGCCAGCTGGGTGTCCTCGGGTGATAGGGACATTTGCCCTGTTTGGCTGTGTCCTGATCACGAGATTTACTTTTGATTCGCACAGTCCTTGCACCTTCCCGTTGCGTGGATTACCACCAAATGATTTAATTTAGTCCACAGCTGACTCAGTTGAGCTATGTTTCTTGGATCTCTGATATAAGTGTGTGTATCAGTTGTTCTCCCGACGAGCCCTGGGCACTTCTCGATTATTTGGAAGAACAAATTAAACGTGAGTTCATCAATGTCTATTGGTGGTGGAAGCATTTGTGTCCTTCTCACCGTACCCGGGCAGTACAATTAAGGCTTCCGTTATGACAGTCAGTAGTTGCCAGATTATTTTCTTGTTGGCCGGATCTTGAATAAAGTCTGTGACACTGGCTCCTCTCCCTAAGAGTTATGGGTATGATAGCACCACGAGTTGGAAGTAGGTTAGCACATTCCACTTGAGATTTCTGCTGGAATGTACCATAAATTCTGTGAACAGAGTCTCAATACTGATTGCTTCAGGATACTGTGTTACACTCTCAGGCTATGTCTTACTTGCAGTCTATCAGAGTCTTGATTCTTTGTATCACTTGGGCAGGTCATACTTTCAAAAGTTCATTTTATCAATGTTGTTATGGCTTTGGATGTGCTTCTCTTTACCCTGCAACTGGGATGTACAGAGTGTTCGTTATGTCCTCATTCCCCCTTTGCTTGGGGAACCTGTCCAGTTTTATGCCACAACTTGCATCCGGGTTCTTTGTCTTGGTTTTCTGCTCATGCGTCCTTCTTCCTCGCCATGGATCTTGTCTGCACGTGCTGAGGTTCTTCCCCGTTGTCTGTGGTTTCTTCACAGTTGAATGCAGCAGGAGGGCTCTCTCCTATATAGGGTTTAATGTAATTTAGGACGATCCATGCCCTTCTGCACTGGAGCTTGACAGCGGAGGGGGTGCAGTCCTCTACGATGAAAGGGCCATTAAATCTTGGCTCGTCCCACCTTTTCCTGTTAAAGTTCTTCACAAGCACACTGTCACCAGGGAAGACGAGGGGTGCATGTACACCTTGCTCGGTGTCTGCTTCAGCACTTCCTGCTGTGTTTCGTGCTGCGCCGTCCCCTTTTCGCCGTCGCTGCAGCTGGCCTGTAATGACAGAGGCACTGGATGTCATACAGTTAAGGTACTTTTGCATCTCTGTTCCCAGGACCTCTCTAGTCGGCTGGGCATCACAACTAGCTCTATCTTAGGGGGTAAGAGGGGTCCTCATCCTTCTGCCTGTACCTATCTCGTGCAGCGTAAGATGATGGTCGGAGCTGGGTTGGTTCCGAAGTGCATACAATGCTAATGGTAGACAGTGCAGCCATCCCTTCTTTAATGTGAGCTTCAACTTGGCTATCCTCTCTTTAAGCAAGCTGTTGATCCGTTCACATATCCCGTTCCCCGCAGGATGATACGCCGACAAGAACTTGTACTTTATACCAAGCAACAAGCTAATCTGTGCGAAAACTGAATTTACAAAGTGAGCCCCGTTATCTGATCTCATTACTTCGCACACCCCCATCTAGGGAATACCTCCCTCACTAGGAACTTGGCAGCACAGGTAGCGTTGGGTGTGTACAGGGACCTGCTTCTATCCATCTAGAGAATGGACACACCACCACAATTAAATACCTGCACCCGTTGCAAACTTGAATCATGTCGACATAGTCGATATGCAAGTGCTGGAATGGTCCATTTGGTCTGGGGATGATCCCTCTCACTACTTTTAATGTGTGCCCAGCAGTGAATTGCTGGCAGATAATGCAGTTCACCATGAAAAATGCAACATGCTCTGCTAAATTCGGCGTTGCAGCAAGATTTTCTTTTGTCATATGGATGGGGTAGTGTAGTTGTTCTAATGCTACTTTTAGAAGGGCGATAGGCATTACTGGTTTACCAGTGCTGTCTTGCCTCCACAACCCGTCAGAGGGGTTTAAAGAACACCCTTGACTCTTCCACAAATCTTTCTCCTGTGAGGGGGGTGCCTCCCCCTGGAGCTCCATTAGCTGAGTCTGCCCCATATTGCTATAGGTTTCTGGTGTGGCTTGCGCTACCATCATCCTCTCATTGGTACGTGCCACCTCCACGTCCATGATTGTTTCAGTTTTGGATGCCATGCGCTTGGCTTCCGTTTCCGCTTCATGATTTCCACGTGACACGAAATCCGTCCCCTTGGTATGAGCGGCGTATTTCACGACCGCTATGCCCACTGAGAGCTGTAGTGCTTTTATCAGCCTGTCCAATAAGGCTGCATGTTGCACTGGCGTGCCATCTGCTCGGAGGTAGCCCCTCCTTTTCCAGCGCGCTAGACCTGCATGTATTGTGGACGTCACATATGCTGAGTCACTGTACACAGTTACTTCCTGGTCTGTATGATTCTCAATGGTGAGTATCAGTGCCAGCAGTTCTGCAGCTTGCGCCGAATAGTGAGAGGGTATTCGCGCACTGATGAGTACTCGAAACTCTCCATTCGCTAGGTGTTTTACCACGGCCACGCCTGTATACCTTTGTCCGTCTTCTTGGTCGATTCTCGAAGAACCGTCAATAAAGACAATCTCTCCACTTGCCAGGGCATTTTCTTTTACCCTGGGGATCTCATCATAGAATTCCTCATAGTTTGCACAGTCGTGTATAGGTTCTCCCTCTGTGACTGGCTCAGCTATGAACGTAGCAGGGTTCACAGTTTTACATCGCACTGTTTTAATCAATGGGTTAGAGATAATCACCTCATAGGCAGATGCTCTTTGAGATGTCAGTGTGCCCTTTGGCTTCTCTAGTATGGCGAACAGTGAATGTTCTACATACAATGTCATGGAGCACCCCATCATGATGGATGATGCCTTTTCGATAGCGAATGCGGCAGCAGCTAGATTTTGTTCGCACAGGAAATGGCCCTTCATAACCGGGTCCAGACTCCCGATGTAATATGCTAGGGGCTTGTACCCCAGCGAGGTTCGCTGTGCGAGCACTGCCGTCATAAAATGACCATCAAAGTGTGAGAACAGGTAGAATTCCTCCACATAATTAGGAATCCTGAGAACTGGGGCCTTATAAATTGTCCCCTTGAGTTCTGAAAACCCTTTCTCCATTGCCTCATTCCATTCAATTTCTCATTTTGTTGCCTGGGCTTTCATTAAAGCCTGAAGCAAGGGCTTGGTATACGAGCTGTAGTCAAAGACCCATGCTCTGACATAATTGCGCAGGCCTAAGAAGTTCTGTATTTGTTTTATTGTGTGCGGCTTGGCCGTGTTCATGATGGCTTCAGCCCTTTCTGGGGTTACCTTTTTCCCCTCATGAGAGATCAGTTGCCCTATGTACAACACCTCCTGTTGACAGTACTGCAACTTTTCCTTATAAACTTTGTATCCCTTTTCAGCCAATATAGTCAATAGCTGGACAGAGTCGCGCCTGCATTGCTCTTCAGTGGTGCTGCAGATCAGAATGTCATCTACGTACTGCAAAACAACACTGTCCACCGCAATATTGCTTAGGTCCATTTGCAGGACTCTGTTGAAAATAGACGGGGACTCGCAATACCCCTGTGGCAACCTCGTACTTTTCAGACGCATATGTCTGAAAGTGAATGACGTCAGGTCCTGAGAGTCACAGTGCAGTGGAATTGAGAAAAATGCATTTTTCAAATCAATCACCGTGAAATATTTTGCCTCTGTGGGTTATGGATGGATTGGGGACTAGAGGGAACTCGGCTTCAACTATATCGTTTAATGCTCGTAAATCTTGGATTAAACGCCAGGACCCTCCCTTTGATTTTTTTGACAGGGTAAATCACCATATTGCAAGGTGATTCTGACGTCACTAGGATGCCCTGCTCCATCATGGCGGAAATTGTCTTCGCGATCCCTTCTTCTGCTTCTCTGGACATGGGATATTGTCGCGCTCGTGGTAAAATTGCTCCTGGTTTCAGTTTAATTTTCACTTCACCTGCCCCCTTCAGGAGACCTACATCATAGGGCCCTTCAGTCCAAACTGTGGCAGGCACTTGGGCCATGTCATCATCAAAGTATTGTGGACGTACCAGCGCCAACATCATTCTCTGTGGCACCTCCCGTCTAATCATTTTGACCCAAAATGTGAGACTTACTTCCACTCTCGTCTCCTCTAGGTCAGGGTGCTCTTCGAACAGATCATCATCGGTGACGTCAGTCACTCAATACCCTTCCTTGATGGCGATAATCGCACACCATTGTCTGCCTTCATCATCATATCCTTCGACCAATACCACTTTCCCTTGCACTGCGGCAGATTGTATCATTAAGGGAAATACTTGTCCCTCCTCTTCGTGCATGGGTATTCTTGGCCTGAACAAAAACTTATCAGGCGTCCTCATAGTTCTGTCTGCGAGGCCTGGCAGTTCCGCCATAAGCACCCGCACGCCATATGCAAAGACTTCTGGCTCTAATGTTACAGCTCTCATGGCTATACGTCCTGAGTATGCTCTGATCATTTCGCACACATTTGAGTAATGCATTCCTGGTGTGGAGCACACTATACCATTCTCGGTAAACGAGATGGTCATGTTTAATTTAGTCATCAGGTCTCGGTCCAGAATATTTACTGGGGTCTGACGTGAATACAATAGGGGTACATTCATTTTGCACTCTCCCACTGAGACTGGGAGTGCGTCTGTGAAGGGAACTCTACTATGAGCTCCAGTGAAACTATCTATAGCCTCGCTGGACAAGGAAAATTTGCCCTCTCGTATGCACGAGCGCGCTGCACCCGTGTCAACTAAGAAGGAATATTCTTTCCCCTCTATGGTGACCTTCACCCTTGGTTCCCTGTTAGGGTCTGGTGTCACTGATAGGATAGAGCACATCAGAGTCCCCCGTGAGCTGTCCTATTTCATATATAAGTTCGGCCCACTGTATACTTGTTGATCTCCCCCAGCCCCAGGGTTAACTCCCCCTCCGGAGCTAGTGCCCTGTGACATTTGCGGTCAGGCCTGCTGGGATTGTCCCTGCGGCAAGTTCCCCATGTTTGGTGGTTGAACCACTTGCTGTGCACCTTGCTGCACGCCTGATGCCCGCGGCTGCACTGTGTAATTTTGTGCACCGCCCAGTTGCGGGACGGCAGGCTGATTCACCATGTCTGCCCCCATCCCTTGGCTGTTTTGCCACATGCCTTGGCTTTTGCACATACGCGCCACATGTCCTGACATTCCACACAGCCAACACACTGGTGGTGGTCGGGCCATCTGTCCATCTGGCATAGCTGGACCGCCCATCTGCGCTTTCTGAAAGCCATTTGGATTATTCTGAAATCCTCCCTTGTTACCTCGAAACCCTCCTTGATTACTCTGCCATCCTCTTCCTCCAAAACCCCTTACTCTTGGGTAAAATCCTGCGATACCCTGATTATTCTGCGATGGGTTGGTCACTTGTTGTGCGCTTGGTTCGGCTGGGCTGGTGAGCATGGCTCCCTCGAGAGCATACTTCGAGAGCTTCTTTTGCACCAGCTTCGCCTCCTCGCCTTTACGAGTTGCCTCCTTTTTCCGATTCTTTTCTTGCAACAATCTACAGTAATGTGCAATTTTCAACTGTATTTCGGCCCACGGTTTAGCTTCTATTCCTACCAATTGAAGCTGCTCCTGCACCGGTTCAGGCAACCCCTGGCATAATATGTGGTAGAATACAGGGATAGATTTCATCCAAGACTCATGCGTTTCGAGCACCCACGCGTCTTGAAAATTCTGGATATAAATCAACGGATCCTCTGACTCTTTCATTTTCCGAGTCATTAAAGGATAGTTCCGGGACTTTTTTTTTATTGTTCCTATGGTTCGGCCATGTGTTTTTAAGCATAAATCGGTAGATCGTAGAAAACTTTCCTATGGACCTTACCCGACTTTTCGTCCATTAACGCACTCGAAAACATCCGCCATTTTATGATAATCCTCTCACTTGCCGCATCGCCCTGGCTCACCTGCTTTTGCGGCACTAAATCAAATCCCCCGCCCCTGAGCCTGACATCAGCAGACGCGTACCGCCCATTTCCCGTTTCGTGTCAACAATCGCTGCGCCTCAGCTAATGAAGTGTCGCCATGGAAATGGCAGGACGCCTCTTTCCTCAATAAGTATAAACAGACCGTTTCACAACACACAGCAGCAGATTTTTGAATCCATTCCTCTCTCTGTGTTACTTTGAGTATTCTGTGACTCGTTTCTGTGCTCTGGTCAGCTACCTTCGTTGATTGTAGCCCGTGTGAACAGATACCAGTACCACCGCTATAAATTATTTTACTTTCTTTACCACATAATGGCTACAATAATGCCGTATATGTACGAGCCCGAGTACACCGAGGAAGAACTACTGGAAAGGCAAGCACGCGAAAACGATGGGGATTCGGACGGCAGTTGGGAGGACCAGTCAACGGATGAAGAGCCTGGACCAATTCGCATGGACGGCGTCTCCACCTGGTGCACGTGCAATCGGTGCGAGCTAATGCCAACTGAGGAGGAGAACTGCTGCTGCCGAGAAAACTCGGGATGCCTGGCCTACATTTCGGAAGGCGAGCAAAGTCTGCAGGAAGGCGAGCAAAGTCCGCAATGCATCACCGAGCTGCCAGAGTTCAGGGAAGCCTGCCTCTCACGGACCGTGTTGAGGATGATGATGGTGCTTATGCACGAACTTCGCGGCACTGTTCGTCCGCGTAATCCGAGTAACGAGTAAGTATACTCTGGTTGTGATGTCAGTGATGCCACTACTATGTCATGGTCGTCTCCCACATATAAAATTACATCTACATATCATTCGAATGCATGTAAATTGGTTCCATATTGTGCATTTTCTAGATAGAATTTTTTTCAAAGCAGAATGACATTTTTTACCTGAATCGATAGTGATAAAGTTTTGTCATTTTAATACAGTTTGCATCTTTCATTTTCACAGGTGGTACAGGCTGGTGGCCTATCGTTGCTTCACTTGGTGGCTTCACGGGAGGCTCGGACACCGCGTTCGGAGAGTAATACCTGCCTGTGCGGTACTTGCCATTAGACAACATTTCCCCAGCGACAGTGGACAATACCGCGGATTTTCCCTGGATGTGCTGCAACCGCAAATTTACAATGTGTAATGTTTATTATTTATGTTCAATTGAAATTAAGATCCAAAATAAAACCCAATATATATTTTAACAATGGTTGTTTTGATTTGTCCAAGCGTTGGCAATAAAAGGAAGGCCGTTGTATTTTATTGATACAAAACATGGTTATAGGTAAATATGGTTGATCATAATAAATCATCCTTTTGGTCACCGGGTACAGAGATGACCCCCTCTGGCCCGTGCCGCCTTGCCACCACAGGCCAGCCTGCTGCTGACTAACTGCCTAGGCATCCAGGGTCTCCAGGGTGAACTGCACCCATATATTCTCCTGGGAGGGTGAGGTATTTATAAACTCACCCCCCTGCCTTCCATGTACTAGATCCTGCAGCCAGCCTCTTACATGCAGTTAGATGGCCTCTCCTTGGTGAGGCCCTGCGGCAAACGAGTCTTGTCTGCACGACCACCGCCCCAATCCACCCCCCGCCCTATCAAAGGCAGTTCGCACCGGGGTACTTGTGCTGGCAACTGGAGCAGTCAGGGAGCGATAAAGGCCAAGAGGTGCCAAAGACCAT
This sequence comes from Ambystoma mexicanum, assembly GCF_040938575.1. Taxonomy (NCBI): domain Eukaryota; kingdom Metazoa; phylum Chordata; class Amphibia; order Caudata; family Ambystomatidae; genus Ambystoma; species Ambystoma mexicanum. The sequence goes on from NC_090929.1 coordinate 1,443,417,296, forward strand.
GTACACTTCAAAGTGGTCTATAGAGCATGGGTTGTTGTTCCCATGTCTACCTCCAGACCCCGTGTCTCCTGCCAAGCATCCCCCCTCACGCTGGACGGCCCCCTGCAATCCACATAAGTGTGTCTCCATTCACGAGTCTTCCTGTGTCTTGTCTGCACGACCACCGCCCCAATCCACCCCCCGCCCTATCAAAGGCAGTTCGCACCGGGGTACTTGTGCTGGCAACTGGAGCAGTCAGGGAGCGATAAAGGCCAAGAGGTGCCAAAGACCATGTACACTTCAAAGTGGTCTATAGAGCATGGGTTGTTGTTCCCATGTCTACCTCCAGACCCCGTGTCTCCTGCCAAGCATCCCCCCTCACGCTGGACGGCCCCCTGCAATCCACATAAGTGTGTCTCCATTCACGAGTCTTCCTGTGTCTTGTCTGCACGACCACCGCCCCAATCCACCCCCCGCCCTATCAAAGGCAGTTCGCACCGGGGTACTTGTGCTGGCAACTGGAGCAGTCAGGGAGCGATAAAGGCCAAGAGGTGCCAAAGACCATGTACACTTCAAAGTGGTCTATAGAGCATGGGTTGTTGTTCCCATGTCTACCTCCAGACCCCGTGTCTCCTGCCAAGCATCCCCCCTCACGCTGGACGGCCCCCTGCAATCCACATAATGCCACGACATATACATGTCATTCATTCACAAACACACCCCTGTTTCGAATTCTTTATAACCCACTTCATATTTCTAATGAGCACTTCTTTGCGCTTTGCTAGTCAACCCGTGAAGGTGCTGGTTATCTGCTCTTCGTCTCTGTGAACTTCCGTGACCACTTCGAGGAAACTCGTCAGATTGCAACCTGTGAACTGCTCCCTGTTCTACGACAAGAAACTACTCTGATCCCTGCATCTAACTGTTTGTTCGTCAAGGTAAGACCATGTACCATAATCATTTTGCGTCCAATTTCTTTTCGTTCAAGACAGTACATGCAAGGAACTAGTCACATGTTCTGAGTTTACATTGGTATTCATAGAGAATTGTTGATCTTTTCTTTTCAGAACTTTCCACAATGCCTGCCTGTTCCATTGGCGGTTGTCCTTCGAAGACCCATAATAAATCAGAAGGTACTATAATGCATGTTTTCCCTAAGACAATAGATCAGATAAGAGAATGGGTCCGATATTGCGGATATCCACCGTCTGAGCTTGAAAGTAGAGTCCTAAAATACATGCCACCTGTACAAAATATCATCCTTTCTCATGGTCTGCACAACCCATGCTGGGACAACTGCCAGCAGGCAATCTACTTTGTGCAGCGGCTGCACTTTTTAGTGGTTCAAGTTTTAAAAAATTAGAGTCTTTCTTTCAGTTTGTGGGAATCCGTTTCATTGCGAAAACTCAGTTCTACAAATACCAAACCGATTATCTATTTCCAGCCATTAGCGAAGCTTGGAGAATGGAAAAAATGTCTATTGATAGTACATTTGCGGGCAAACGGTTCAGGCTAGCCGGTGATGGACAGTGCGACAGCCCAGGATTTTCAGCCAAGTACTGCACCTACCACTTTCAGGACATGGAAAGTAAGAAAATTGTGAGTTCGGTGGTTGTGCAGGTGTCACAAAGTACATCCTCAGTGGCCATGGAGAAAGTTGGCTTTGTAGCATCATTGCAAGAACTACAATCGCGGGGAATGGTGATCGACCTGATAGCCACGGACAGACACGTTTCAATTGCCAAGACAATGAGAGAAGAGTACAAAAATATAAATCACCAATTTGACGTTTGGCATCTTGCAAAAACAATCAATAAAAAAATGTCTGCTGCAGGTAAAAAAAAAGAAACGCAAGGTATTTCACAGTGGTCCAAGTCAATCAGCAACCATCTTTGGTGGAGCTCAAAAACATGTGGAGGGTCGTTGGAAATTCTACTGGAAAAATGGCGGTCAGTAATGCCACACTGCACAAACGTTCATCGTTGGAACACAAACCAACATTTCCACAATTGTGAACATGGCCATTTGTCCACAGAGGAGGCACGGAAGAAGAAGTGGTTGATTCCTTCATCACCCACTCACAAAGCCATTGAAAAGATTGTATTTGATAAAACTATAACAAGAGATTTGAGGGGACTCACGGAATTCTGCCACACAGGAGATTTGGAGGTGTTCCACAATATGTGCCTAAAGTACAGGCCAAAACGATTGCATTTTGGCATGGAGGGCATGATAAATCGGACTCTTCTAGCGGTCTTGGCACATAACCATAACGTTGGACGTCAACAAAGTAGGACGACCGGAACTTTAGGGACGCTTCGCTACAATAAGGCCTTCACTAAAAGAAGTAAACAATGGGTGATCAAACCAGTGTTTGAGGATATGCAATATGAGTTTATTGAGAGACTTATTGTTGACGTCCTAGATAGGCACATAAATGGAGTTGTGAACGAACCTGTGCAGGTGACAACTGCATTGCCACCCAACATTGCCTCTGTTCCATGTCCACCTAAAGAAGAGCTCATTGAGAAATACACATCACGGTTTAAATGATTGTAATTTGATTGTCTGTTCTCTCGAGTCTCCTCATGTCGCAGGCCCATTGAATATGTTTATATATCCAACCTTGTTCATTTGCGCATTAAATTAAACCAAACAGTAATATAAATGATTTTTCCAAAAATATAGAATGTCTCCGTATTTATGGTTCTGTGGGGCAGCAAAGCAAGCAGACAAAATGCAAAGATGGAGTGTAAATTTCAAGTCCTGTAAAACGGCCGTACACTGAATTTAGCTAACTAGGAATGTGTGTTCGTTCAAAGTGAAGGTCAGCTGCTTTGATTTTTTCTCGAGTGCCAGAATGGCCCACGACTCAGTATAAGGTTCTATTGTTATTTGACCTTGACAGGCCGGGACCACGTAAGAAACGATAATGAATATAATTTCAGAAACGAAAGCCATTTCATGTTCGTTCATTAGAAGAAATAAAACGTCAGCATAGAAGGAGTGGTATTTCTGGGCTGCCCTACGCACAGACACAATGGAAAATGCAAATATAATGTAAGTAACTCTTTAGATGAGTTTATACCGCAATTTAATTACTATACAGTAGCTTTAAAGACGGGTTAAGTTGTACTTGTTCATTCTATGTGGCATATTGTTTTGTACCGCGCACTATCTTGGGGAGAACCGTCTCCTTTTACGGAAGCACCTCCAAACCTTCCTCTTTGCTTCTGCTTTCTCTCTCCCTCTCCCCTGCTACAACTTGTCCACTGTCTGCGACCTCGGTCCTGGGCCCTTCCACTCTCCACCTGCACTCCCTGTCAACCCCTGCACTGGGGGACTGTCTCAGTATCCTACAGCCCCCCTTGACGTATAAAACCCAGTTGCACTGTCCTAGCTATGAAATAATTTCCAGACCTAATATATAAAATGAATAATTTTAATAAAGATCTGATGGTGAGACTAATTTCCTTTTTTTATGTTTTTCAAATAGATACATCGTCCATTATTGTCTGTGTCACGAGTACCAGACACCGGCGGATGGCTTCTATAATCGCCAGTTGCTTCTCCGCGTGAACAACGTTAGCACCCTGACCATTTTGTGGGACGATCGCCAAGTACAAGTATGCCCTTACGCGGTACTAGCGGCTAGATGCAACATACAGACCGTTGTGGTGCCCTAGTGTCTCGTTGTTGGAATAGCCATGCGATTATCAGTGCGACCGAAGAGCTTATTTTATCGTAAACCAACACCCTGTCTACTGCACACGAACATCGCTTGCCTCAAGACGAAATATTTTGGATCGAGAGCAAATAAAAATGCAAATCGCTGAATATTCTCAAAACATTTGATGTCAAATAAATGTACTTTGCCAAATGTACAATCTTGCCGTTTGCTTTTAAACCACTGTTTCATATTCCGAATTGTGGCGCTGTATTGTGAGATGATCTAAGACCCTGTGTACAGCAAAGGAACATCGTGTGCCTCGAAACAAACTTTTTGGAACGTGAGCAAATAAAAATGCAAATCGCTGAATATTCTCAAAACATTTGATGTCAAATAAATGTACTTTGCCAAATGTACAATCTTGCCGTTTGCTTTTAAACCACTGTTTCATATTCCGAATTGTGGCGCTGTATTGTGAGATGATCTAGGACCCTGTGTACAGCAAAGGAACATCGTGTGCCTCGAAACAAACTTTTTGGAACGTGAGCAAATAAAAATGCTAATCGCTGAATATTCTCAAAACATTTGATGTCAAATAAATGTACTTTACCAAATTTACAATCTTGCGGTTTAATTTAAAAGCACAGTTTCATATTCCCAATTGTGGCGCGCTGTGTTGTTTGAGCTCATCTGTGTTGATTTCCTGGTTCTGTGTGGAGTCGCGTAGAAGACGCCTGGGCGCGTTTGCCTACGCAGCTCAGTCACGTCACGGATAGAGGCGGGGAATATGAATGTTTTGATCAAGTCTGTTTCAGGGGCGGGGGATTTGATTTAGTGCCGCAAAAGCAGGTGAGCCAGGGCGATGCGGCAAGTGAGAGGATTATCATAAAATGGCGGATGTTTTCGAGTGCGTTAATGGACGAAAAGTCGGGTAAGGTCCATAGGAAAGTTTTCTACGATCTACCGATTTATGCTTAAAAACACATGGCCGAACCATAGGAACAATAAAAAAAAAGTCCCGGAACTATCCTTTAAGGCCCCCATATCAGAAGTGTCTGGATATAGCGTTAGCAACGTTTTCCACACTGCTGTCCTACAGTTATTAAATGGCGCTCCGTCATGGGAGGTGTTAGTCAGGGTTACCCTAGGATAACCTGCCCGTTTCCATACATCATCTGCTCTTTCACCAAGTATGGCAATTAGGAGGCCCTTAATGTCCCCTATAGCTAAGGTAACACCCCCTGTTATTTTCTCGTGTAGCCACTTTCCGGCTCCCGATGTCAGCATTGGAAGCTTATTTTTAAGGTTCTCTCGGTCCATGTGTGGCCATGGAATATACTGTGATCTGGCTCCCCCCTTTTCTAGCAACGGGAATTGGAATACACAGTCCTCCTTCTCAATCCCCATAGCTCTCCTGTCTATCGCCGGGGTGGCATTACCGCCTTGCCGTCTACCTGGCAATGCCCTTAGTCTGTCTGTATAGGCTGGTGCTGACGCCCCTTCTGACCGTGGGGTGTTCCTTCATGTCGGCCGGACTGCGCGGCAGACTTTGGTGTCCTACTTGTGGACTCACTAGCGTCTAACCATCGCACCCCTCGGTCCCCTGGGAGTCGTTTTTCGCACCGTCTCCCCTCTTCATGTGCCACATCCTCCGTTTCCCCACCGGAGTCAGATTCTGAATACTCCCAGTTTACACAACTCCTAGCATCTTCTTCGTTCTGCCCAATCTCCAGCCTGTCTAGGGACAGTCCCCTACTCCCACTACTTCGGGTGACATCCTCAGTGTCATATAGCTGAGTGCTCTCTAAGCGCTCATCTTCCCTTCCCCCATCGGATATCTGCTCTAGCCCCATCTCGTCGTATATTTTATCGATCGTTTCCCCGATGCTCCTGGTGCCGAAGTCATCTTCAATATTTGTCCCGCTTGTACCTGGTACTGCATCACTTGCAGGAAAGAATTCTTCTATGTCTTCCCATTCTACTGCAGGATTGGGTTTAATCACTTCCCGCTCCAAATATTCAAGATCCCGTGACCTCTGTCTGCGCTTATGTTCTACTTCCTCATCTATTTCCTTTCGCTTCTTTGCTTCTTCTCTAGCCTTATCTACTTCCCTCATCCGTTCATTTCTACGTTCCTTTGCCCTTCTACTTTCCTCATCTTCCTGCTTTTTTACTTTCCTTTCGTGCACTCTCCTTTCTTCCTCTAACCTTAACATGTTCTGCCTGTACTTCTTATAGGCTGCGTATTGTGTGCGAATGAGCCGTATTCCTTGCTCTTTGCGATATAGTTGTTCTCGCCTTAGCCTATCTTTCTTTCTTGTCCTTTCATCCCTTTCTTCCATCCCTTTCTCTCTCTCTCTCCTTTGCGTCTCATCAGACCCCCCCCTTGGCCTCAAATCATCACTTCCTTTTCCATCCAACTTCAGTAATATTTGACCTCCCATCCTTTCGTCTTTCGGGAATGCTATCTCATCACCTCTACCTTCATTTCCTTTACGATTATTTCCCTCTTTCTCCTTATCTGGAGGTGCACAACTCTGTGCCCAATCATTCCCTTCATCTTCGCATCTCTCTTTGTCCCTTGCGACCGCGGAGGCGATATTGTTTTCCTGTCCTTTTCCCTTATTATCGTCACTACTGTTCGTAGGCGACTCATATGCGGGGTTGCTATTGTAACGCTCACCTGATTCCCGTAGAGGCGCCGGTCTTGACTGGGCATATACCGTATCTTCAAAGGTGATGTATAACACACGGCTGGCTCTTTGGGCTGGACCTCTGTGCACTGTATGTCTGACTCGAAGGGTAAGATGTCTTAGGTAAGTGAACGCCGTGCTCTCCATCTGCCTCGGGGCAGGGTGCTGTAACCAGTTTCTTCACTGGATAAGGGGAGCAGGCCTCTTGACTTCAGAGGACTGCTGTCCGTCGTTTACTGCACGAACGGTAAGTTTCGAGTAATTCTAATGTCTTTAAAAGTCTTTAGTAATGATGTCTCTTGTTTTGCAGGGTTCCGGCGATGGCGGATGACGGGCTGAAGTGAGTTGAAGATGGAGCCCGTGTGATGAATAGAAGCGCCTGGAAGCACGTAAGTAAGCGCTTGTTGCCTGCTTCACGATGCGCTCTAACTGTCTTTTTATTTTGCAGGTACAAGTTCGGAGCGGCTGCAGGGTGCCGGAATACCCACTGGGTTAGATGTTGAAAGGAGTAATGGCACGTGAGTATTAAAGTTCCCCAATGTCTTTAAACGCACCTTGTTTTGTCTTTCAGATGCGGAATGCAGCGCCGAAGGCCTCCGGAGCGTGCGAAGAGTTGGTAAGCTTTTGTCTTTCAGATGCCGGAATGCAGTGCGAAGACCTCCGGAGCGCACGAAGAGTAGGTAAGCCTTTGTCTTTCAGATGCCGGAATGCAGCGCGAGGCGTTGGTGACAGCCGATGGACCAGGTAAGTGAAGCGCTGTCACTGAAGACCGTAATGCTAACCTGTTCTTTCTTGTCTTTATAGGTGTTGCTGAAGACTGGATTCAGGATGGTAAGCCTTTTTCCTTAGGCCCAGGATCAGATGCAGAAGACACGATGAGCGTTCTGCTGCAGAGGATGCAGAATAACGCAAAGCAAGATTCATCCATCGGGTGTGGTTTAAATAGCCTCCTGTAGTGCTTAGGTGTCTCCTTCCACAGCCACGCCTAGGTAAGAAAAGAGTTCCTGCTTTCCAGAAGAGTTCCAGTGTTCTGAACCTAGGGAGTGGCTCCTGCCCCACCCAACAGGAAAAGTAGTTCCAAACAGAAGAGGATCAGAGGCTCAACTGGCAGGCAAGTAAGCAGCATGGTCTGCTGCAGGTAAGTCCACCCAAGCATTATGAGCCCGGCGCTTCCAGCGCTGGGACTGGGCATATTTATGAGCCTGGTGCCACTGGCGCCAGGACTGGGTCCAAAAGGTCCCAATTGGGACTGGTTGGCACTCGGAACCTGGGTTATGGATCTGCTTCCAAGGGAGTTGGGAAAACCCTGACCTTTTGGAAGCAGAGATCATGACAGCTATACCCCGTGGCTGCCTTAAATTCTCTTAGTGGGTAAAGACCCTCTGACTTGCTTCCTTCAATGACTGGCTCAGGTGGGGCTGGTGGCGCGGTAGGCGTCTCACCCCCCCCATACATACATTTAGTATCCAGTCTGTGGGTGGTTCTTCCACCTTTGTTTCTTCAAACATTTTCCACAATTCTAGAACAGCAAGACGTTTCTCTAACTTCTTGCCCGAATATGTGGCGTGTTGGAAGGTAGTCATGTGCTGTAAAACAGCCTTAGAGAGTGACCCGTTCTGGGGCCACGGCATAAACATCTTATTGGCGGTACCCTTAACCCACTCTGTGCTGTATTTCTTTAGTTTTGGTGCATGCTTGGGCAGTTGCATGCACAAATGCCCAAGTGGGGTAACTTCCTCCATTTTTAATTTCGTCACTAACAGTATTTACACAGTTCTTTAACCCTCCAATGGTATGAGCGAGCACCACATACGCAAGCTCCAATCCAATCTTTCCCGCCAAAATGTATACCAACAATTTACTCAAAATCCATCAATTCAATGGCGATTCCCTCTTAGTTACAGAATCGAGTAAAGCCAAAATGCATTTCAACCAATCAGTAATACAATTATTTTACATTTGACATACAACAAGGCACATATGACAGACACTCGACAGACTAGACGAACACCAGCTGGACACACGTATACCTGCCTTCTAATCAATACCCCGTCATGGGGTGTAAACAAACCCCTTTGATGTCGTCTTTAATCGTCACCGTAGCCTAAATTGTCCCCCCACTGTGGGCTATGAGTTCACGTTTCTTCTGACCACTCTTTAAAGCGCAGGAATAAGGCGAATCCTTACGTTTTTATCTCAGGTGCACCCCTGAAAATCCTTACGTTTTTATCTCAGGTGCCCCCCTGATGATCCTTAAATTTTTATCTCAGGTGCCCCACTGATAATCCTTACTTTTTATCTCGAGTGTCCCCCCGGTATCCACTCTTTATTGCTTATGCTCGAGTCATTACCCCCTATATATATATATATAGTCTTCTCTACTTCTTACAACTTTATTTTTTCTCTGCCGCCCTCCGTTACCTTTCCCCTACTTGCTTTAATGCCTACAAGACATTTGCCAAAGTAATGACTTTATTGTTTCACTCACCGATCGTATCTTTTCCTCTCTGGAACTTCGGGATCACCGCCCCTTCCTCTTCCCGCCTTTAAGGTTTTCGTCCGATTGGCTGCCCATGGGAATGAGAAGGGTTATGCTTGGAAAGGCGGGTTCCTTCAGACCCACTGCAGAATTTTGAAAGTTTACTCTATCATTGTCCACGGGGAGCTTCTCAGTCTACTCATCCGGAATGGCGAAAGGACTCATGATCTTGCCGAAGGCCTAGAGATACTTTGTGATGTCAGTCTAAGTTGTCTTATTATTATATAATCAATACTTAATGGCCGAAACTGTCCTCACGCTACCAAGTGTTCTGGAGGAGAGGAAATCACTGATGGGCCCATAGGTCAGCGCTCACCCTCTAGAACTTGTAAGACAAGATAGCTGCACCATGTCAGGTAGGGGGTGCAGGATTCACTTACTCCAACACGACTCAATAATGAGGACTCAATAAGTTGGCAAAGGGAAGTCTGTTTGATGACAATTACATCAAACAGAGAAACAAATGAAAATCAGCAGCATTGCCATCACCTGTCTCGCTCCGACTTCCTCGAACTTCAGTCGAACAGCAATTCTTATAGGCAAAAATCGTCATCACTGACGTCTAATTCTATAAAAAATTATCATGCAATATAATTGGTTAGGAAAGGTAACTTAAGTATAGGTGTTATATCTGTATATGATAATAGGGCATGCGGATTGGATAACTCTTATCGGGTGGCCGTCTACGCCCATCCCTCTACATTATGCGTGAAAGACATCACTACATTTACGACATCCTATTGGTTACAGTATCTATAGGACTCCAGATAATTTGGTCCATTGTGATTGGGCAGGTTACACCCCTAGACATAAATTTCCACTTTTAATTAGCATCATGCAGAATGGACACCCCTGTGCCTGGTGTCCCAAGTTTCACCCTGCCTCCCTTCCATCAATCAGTGTTTTAGGGCGATGTGTCAATTAGTTGGCTAAGGATGGCCTCGAAACTGTAGTCTCTTATCGGGAAAAGTTATGGCATCCTCGGGTCCTGGATGACATCAGGCGATGGTACTTCTTCGCGCCTGGCTGGTCACGTGTTAGTTCACCATGAATCTGCTTCAGTTTCCAGCTTTTAGTGCATTTAATTCTGTTTCAGCCTCGTCACCTGCTTGGGCCCCCCTTATCTTGACCTTCATGAGGCTGGCTGGTATACTCTGAAGTTGGAGTCTTGTGAGCTGACGCTCTCCTCCCCTCCTCTCGTTGACCTCGATTTCCTAGGCATGAGCCGCTCTTTGTTGAGTTTCGATTCCGCTCCTTCACTTGCCTTTGGCTGGTTTACAAAACTTGGCTTGACAGGGCTCTGGCAGCCTGGGTACATTTCTGCTTTTACAAAATGGGGTTGCACTTGTATAATGTGCCTTATTGAGGTAGATATATGGTTGGCGCTTGCCGCTCTATCTTCTACTAAGCATTGCAAGCAGTATCGATTTCTTAGCATCTTGCGTTTCAAGCCTATTTACACACGGTTAACAGGACGGTTGCTTCCATCTTGTCTCGTAGCACCGTTTCATCACGTTTTAACATTGTCTCCTCTCTGTGTCCATTCCATTCATTTTCGTAGTTACCCGCACTGGCGTGTTATCTTCGATAGCTGCTTTTGTTAATTCACGAGTCTGTTCAGGCCCTTGTGTCATTTCCACTGGCCTTCCATTAAGGCTTTTGGGGTCTCTTCGTGGACCGTGTGTAGGTACTCCTCATTTCGTATCAGTGGCTGGTATGGCTGTCTGATAGGGTACCATGCTGTCCAGGGTTGTCTGGTTATGGGTGCTTCAACCGGTATGGATCTTCTGATGTATACTGGGCAGTGTCCCAGTGCAGCTCTTTGTAGGTTCATTTGCTCTTCATACGTCACATACCTTGGCGAGTACGCTCCTGGTACCTCGAAATGAGGGGAAGGGGTTCAGGCTATGTCTGGGACCTCATCCACACTCTGATACAAGGGTGACAAGGTTATCCAAAGCTGGAAGAGTGGCAATACAGTTTTGGGTTATGTTAGGCAGGATTGTATGCAGTACCCTGTGGGAGACTGCACCAGCCTTGTCTTCTTGGCAATAGTTAACCCAACCTTTGGTATAAGTCTGTACTACACAAGTTGGTAGGGGCCTCATTACGAGTCCGGCGGTAACCGAGCCGGAAAAAAACGGCAGGTTACCGCCGAACTCGTATTACCATTCCGCCTCCGTGATTGCCGGAATTACTGGGGCATTACGACCCCGGTGACCCAGGAATTCCAGAGGCGGAATTGTGTAAGTCCCCATTCCCATGGAGCCCCATAGGACTGCATGGGGATGGGTACCATGGAAACACCGGTTCCGTCTATGACAGAGCCGGTGTTTCCATGTCCACCTGCAGGGGTGACACTGCCCACCTGGAGGACTCTTAATCAGCTGGTCCGGAAAGAACGGTGGTGGCGGTTTTACCACCACCATTCTTTCCGGACTGGCATGGTGGTAATAAGGCCCAAGGTTTCTTGATTAAACAATTATTTATTAATTTAACAGTCAGTCGAATAAGCCTTCTTTAGAAGGGAGCAAAACATGTAACACTTAAATATACTTCAAAGTGCATTCGCAAAGTGTTTGCTCTCTGAAGAAAGCCGACGCAATACGCTGACTGTGTATGACCACAAACGACCCAACTGTCAACGAGGAGGAAAGTGGTAACGTCCTGAACCCACTGCTGCGAGCATGCCTGCACCTTTTACGTCGTTGGGAGGCGGTGCTATATTAACCTAATACCCACGCGAATTGCATTCGCAAAGTGTTTGGTGGAGCGGAAGGTTGTGATACATTGTGTCCTTGCTACGGTGAGCTGTGGAGATTCGTGGTCTGCTTTTGCTCTCTGAAGAAAGCTGCCATAATACGCTGATTGTGTATGAACACAAACGACTCAACTGTCAATGAGGAGGAAAGCGGTAACGTCCTGAACCCACTGCTGTGAACACGCCTGCACCTTTAACATTGTTGGGAGGTGGTTGTATATTAACCTAACACCCTCGCGAAGTGCATTCACAAAGTGTTCGGTGTTTGGTGGATTGATGGTCGGTGAATCATGGCTGGGAATGTGGTTTTATTACCCACTCATCAACTGACGCTGAAACAAAGGTGAGCCTGATGCGTTTGCCTTTCTTGTTACTATTAAGAAGAACTTTATGAAAATTGTGCAGTGCTAATGAACTAAAAGCTCTGGGCAACCAACGGGTTGATTAGTGTGTACACCGAACTAAGAAGTGGATGAGTGAAATAGAGACAGTCTCTACATCGGCGCTCTAAGAACTCCTCTGGAGCCCCAGCTCAGTGAGGCACTGAACGAGGAACCTAACTGAAAGTCGACATTCCACACAATGCTCTGAGAGTTTCTGGAGCACAATCGACCTATGAGTCAATGACTGAGGTGGTTTAACAGTGTGTCAATTTAAAATAAATTGTCACCAGCCCACAGCTCACTGCTGTGCGGTGCAGTATAAAAGGAGTTGGTTATTGATACGCAGATGCCATCTACTAAGAGCTTGACATCCAAGCACCAAAGAAACAACCAAGTAAGAATTCGAACAAGATTGCAATCTAAGCAATCAGTGGATAGCAAGGGCCAACCGCTAATGTCCTTGAGCGAAGAGTCCGGCTCTACTGAGATGGAACAGCTCCATTAATGCAGGTGCAGGAGGAATTGTCAGTTGCTCATAGAGGAACAGAATATGGTAGGGGGAAATCAGCAAAAATCTAACCCTCGGGAGTGTGGTTCACACTTGAAGATCATGTCAGGGATGAGGGAAGTAATGCTTGGGGTAAGCTCCCCTGCGACGAGTAACAGTCTTTCCAGTATTTCGGGAGAAGTGTCAATGGACGCTCTGAGCAATGCCTGTCCTATGTCTCCTCAGAGAATGGCCTGTCCCTGGAGATCTGACCAAGAAGAGATCATTGATCTTAATAAGGAGAGAGCATGGACAACAAATAATGATATGGACAGTGTAACAGATATGGCAAACTCACAAGTGCTGGAATCAAGCATGCCACTGAGCAAACTGTTGAAAAACTCAGATTTGGCAGCTCAACTGTCTTGAGATCTCACAGAGTTAACCGGCGAAATCTCAACCCAAAAAAGGAAAAGTTTGGCATCTATACAGGATAGGCTCTCAGCACTTGAACTGGACTTATCACCTAAAAGGCAAGACGATAATGAAATGATCTCTAAGTAAAAACTGGATCAAATAAACATACCTAAGGTAGGGATAGCCGGGGAACACAGCCTTCAGACAAATTGCAACTCCTGTTTGACCCCCAATTCGGTGTTTGAGGAGGATCCGCCAGTGACCAGGCCCAACGCATTGAATGACTCCTCGATATCAAGCAGTGAGAATACAAGTTGGAACTATCAAAATGACCACAGTGGAAGATATGGGATAGATCCAGGGGAACTGCAGCGAGTTATTCTATCTGCAGTATCAATGTTCCTAATCCCATTTACTAAACTCTATGAGTCAATCCATGGAGCATTACAAGACCAAGCAACTGTGTGGGAGTGAGGGGTCATTTTGGCCCCCTTCATGCATTCAGTACAATGTTCATCACTTGTTGGACCAACAGTGGGGGATGCCTCCATTGCCCCTATGCTCATGAACAGCCGCTATGCTGACGATGGCGTAGGTGGGACTGTTGCAGAGACACTTGGCATCCATTTTGTGCACCCTTGACTCCATTTTGGACTAGGCCTCACTGCGATAATACGAAAATGCTTCTCTCCCCTTTGCAGCGCCGCGCACACCGCGCTTGTGCCACCCACCTTTTCTCACTGTGTCTGAACGCCTTGCAGCTCCATTCTCATGTCTGAGCCGGAGGTAATTTCAACAGACCAAATGTAACATCTCACTCTTCCTCTGAGATCACTGCCCCATGTGTGAACCAGCCTGATCCATGCCTTGTAGCTCGTCCATCGCCATAAACCTGCCTGTGCCCTCTTACCCCCGCTGTTGGAAAATTACTGCCAGTGTAACCTTGTGTCCCTGCAAGGTATTCTCTTGATGTACCAGATACGCGACCCTGCCATGAAGCCCACCTCAGTGTGCCCCCAACTACAATCAGACCTATGTCACAGTATATTGCACTCTAGAACTAACAAACGTCAGAATGCCCCCCTAGTTTCTTGGATGCGCCCAAACCCACCCCACGATCAATGTTATCACACTTGCCAAGACCCCTAAACCCAGTACTCCATATAAGTCTTAATGAGTGATGGTGTAATCGTGTATATACAATTTATAGGTTTGTGATGATTTGCTCAAAGGAGCTGTAGTGACTATTGTTTAGTGCATGCCTAATGATAGTATCTCATGTTAGCTTAGTTAGTGGCCACCGTGCATCACAGCGACCTGACCCTCACTCCGCCTGGACACAGACAAATGGACCTCGTGACGCACACCCTCCCGCCAACCGAACAGCCAATCTGGAGAAAGCAGCACCTAAAGTTACATATATTGTTTCATTTTTACCCAATCCTGTGTCCATGTAGTCCCGTATCTGATAATGTCACCAGTGACGATTATTGCCTTCATAAGCTCATGTAATTGTAATGTTTGCCAGAGTGGTCTCGGGCAGCAGAGTTCTCTGGATGCCAATTTTACATAAAAGACAACTAAATCTTGCAGCCTGTTCTCTTAGTCTCATTCCCCGTTGGGGTGTGTCTTATTTCTTTGCATTGCACGTTTAAGACGGGGATGGGCCTTTACATTTGGTGACCCCCCCGTGACGTGATTGGGACAGGTGCCCCGAGGCCCTGTGCCAGGCTGCGAGATCTGGGACGCCCCCCCATCGGAACTATCGCCTCCGCGGTTGACCAGTTTGTGCGCACAAACCAGAGGGTCCAAGGGCTCCCGTTTGCCAAATACCCAACTAAAAACTGCTCGCCAAGGCGGGCCACGGCTTGGTTGGGGTGCGGACCAGATTGTGGATAGACCATGAACGGTGGCTCTCAGACCACCCAACTGAACACGTGAGTACCGGTTGCGAGAATTGTAAAGGAAAAGACAGGGTGTGGAAGACGAGAAACAGGTAAAAAAGCGGGTAAAAGTTGGAGTAAAGTTCAGGGTCTGTGTGAATGTCACTGAGGCTTTTTCTCATCTATCCTTTACATGGCCATTAGGTTTGTGGAAAAAAGAGGTAAAGAGAAATAAGGGAGCCTAGCCTGAACGGGGTAGAAGGCGGTGCTGAATAGCTTTGTCTCGTCCAGTGCAGGGAACAAGTCAAGATAAGGAGAAAAAAGTAGGAGTCTCATATATTTAGTAGGCTCAGAGTAGTAATTTAGAATATTCTTTTCAGTGTGAGCAGAATTCTTGGAGAGGTAGCGTGAGGGGGCTCAGAGATGGGGAGTGCATGAAAAAGTGACAGTGAGGGGCAATAAAATAGAATAATTAAAAAAGGGTGTAAAGGGTAAGGCAGTCCATGTTACATGTTCTATGTGTTCTATGTGTTAAAGTGTTACATGTTGGTTTGTCAGTAAGTACCTCTGTATTTGTGATTCAACAACCATAACAGTTAATGAGAAATATTGGTAATGAAAATTGTGATTGATGATCAGAAATAGTTACAATATTGGAAAATAATTAATATTCCATGTTGAAATAATTTGTGGTTCCAGCAAAAGTGTGAAAAAAATCCAAAAAGATCATGATCAGTGGGTGGTGGAAATAAAAGGAGACAGTGTACTGCCTATATGGCCAGAGGGAGGGTCATTTGATAAGAGGGCATTGGATCTAGTATCCAGACACCTGCTCGCGAATTACAGGGGAAAGAAGCTGCAGAACAGAAGGGAGGTGCTAGATTTGTGGCGGATGTTTGAAGAGGTAGCGACTAGTGGCGAGGTAAGTAAAGACTCAATAATTGAAAAAGAGAATGGTCAAGAGGGAGAAGATGGGGCCGCAGGGGGGAATGCGCGATAACCACAAAAGAGAATGAGCCCACAAAAATATACCCGTTACTGACAAGGGCTGCGGTAGGATACAGTGAGCCTCTGTATGTGCCAGCGTGCACCACACCCGTTACCTGGAGAACAACATCAGCCACCGCCCCACCTCCATATGAAACAGGTGGGCTATACGGCCCGAATAGAGCCCCGCCAGTGAACCTAACGTGGTTAACAGGAGACCTAGACAGGCAGCTTGCACACGCACAGATAAATAACACGTTTAAGGGCATTATGTGATAAAGGCCAAATGTTGCTAGGGGGAAGGGAAGTACCTGTCACAAACCCGTGACCTAGAACCCCACTGGCATGGTCACATGCCAGGTAGGGTTAGGACTCGGGGTTCATTCGGGGCCCCAAGGGCCTTACATTATCATCAGGGACTCTCCTGGAGTCAGTCCTAGCGCCTTTGGCGCCAGGCTCATATTTGGAATGGGACTTGAGGGGACTACTTTTTGTGTGTAAGCCTGCAGCCAACATGGAGGCACCCACGCAGTCTAGTCCAAAAGAACCAGACTGTGCGGTGCAGTGTTTTAGGGTGTGGTAGCCCGGACTACTTTACCTGGACTACTTTACAGGGTAGGCTATATAAACCACACCCAAGCTACACGTTATTCTGCAGCCAGCAGCGTGATGCTCATCGTGTTCAGTGACCAGCATCCGGCGTTCCTGGAATAGCGGACCTGCAGACGAGACAAAAGAACATCATTAGCAGTCCCTGCTTACCTGCAGCTTTCCATCCTTCGACCCCGGCTGCTCGCGGTCTCCCATCCCGTTGGCAGCATCTTCAGGACATCACGCACGCACCGGAACGAAGCACCTGGAGGGAGAGAGAAAAAAGGACAACGTTAAACAGGTTACTCACGGCAATCACAGCAGTACCATAACCTCCTCACATGGCTGGGCATTTCCTGGCCGGTTCCGCTCCGGAAATCTCTGCACGCCCAGAAAGACCATCGCGACCTGAAAAGGAATAAAGAATACAGGTTAGCCCAAAAAGACATTAGCGTGCCGCACTTCGCGCTGAACCTACCATTCTTCACATGCTCCGTGTCCATAATCCCGGCAGGAGCCTGATGCAAGCAGCGCACCCAGTGAACCTCCGCACACCTAAGGGGGAAACAATCAGGGAAAGACATTAACAGCATGAAGGAAAAGCAAAGGCCTTCAGAGACTGCTATAATAGGACTTACCTCCCTAAAGACACTTGAATAGGTTGGCACCAGTGAAGTTAACTCGGTCGCTTCAACCCGCAGAAAACTACGCGTCCCTGCGCAGAAAGCAGGATGGAGAGCACGCCAGACATCATAACAAGGTGAGGAGGGGGCCATCAGGTCCAGTCCAAGGGGCTGGTGGGGAGGAAACGAAATCCGTTTCTAAGTCCAGTCCTCCTGTGTTTTAGGCCCACCTGCCATAGAAGACATCATCCCGAATTGAGCACATCTGGGGGGAATCCGGCAACCAGGGCATACGGGTGTCCCCGTGGATACCAGGTGAGCGTAACAGTACCACCATTAACGGCTGTTGACCTCACGCCCCCGCTGAGTGTTGCAGGGGGATCTACACCGTCCCAGCCGCCGTCGGCACCAATACCGAAAGGGCAGGAACAAGAATGGCAAAGAGGTGAGTTCCTGTTTCATCTAAATGGCAAACCCGTGAGAATAATACGACCTGCAACCCCAGACAGCCAGAATGGGCAAGAGCAAGGAGAGAGGGAGCTGGAGGAGGAGGTAGAAGAATTATGGAGTGATCTAGATGAATACGAAGAAGGAGCGGCAGCGGCGGGATCTCCGCTGCCATTCCACTTTGACCAAGAGGATGAAGGGGCTGCACCAAGATGGCAAGGGAGATTAAGACAAAGAGTAGGGAACATACTGGTAAGTAAAACAAAGAAGGGAACGGTAAGTAAGAAAGGAGGAAAAGCAAAACTACAAATGCCTCTGATACACAAGGAAGCAGGAAGGCCCCACTACATACCATGGACAAGATGGACAAGTATAACTTGTTGAAACTCCTCCCTCCACTTTCGGGTGGGGTGGGGAAGTGGATACACGCATTTGAAAAACACACAGCAGAGGTTCCTTTAGCTATAGGGGACGTGAAGAGTTTTCTGGTGTCCGCTGTTGGTGATCAAGCAGATGCAGTGTGGGTGAAGGCGGGGTTCCCGGGAGTAACAACTAACAGTGACCAGCATGATGGGTCAGCATTCAATAACGTTAGAGCTCAAGTATGGGATGCATTGCGAAGAACGTTTCCAGATACTCCAGACTTACACTTAGTGATGCAATGCACTATGGGAGAGGAGGAGGAGCCTACGCAATTCATCCTCCGGGTGCAAGACCTGTGGCATAGTGAAACGGGTATGCCGTGGGACCAATCTACCGCCTTGTTCTACTTTATAATAAAAAAAGGACTCCCGAAGGAGGTATAGGATGCCTTGGATAAAATAGCTGGGATAGAATCCAGGGGCTGGACTGAGATTCAGAGCCTATTATACACCATTGTAGGAGGATCAAAGAAAGAGAAAAGGAGATAGCACAGCTGAGGTTGGCAGACGAGGAAAAGTTAGTGCAAAATAAATTAATGAAGGTCGTGGCGATGAATGCAACAAAATCAACTGATAGGCAGGGCAAAGGAGAAGAGGGGGTAGGAAATATGCCAGCAAGAATGGCCACAACATGGGCTGCAAATGGGCGGGAGCAGTGGGATGGAGAGGAGCAGCACGGAGGGCCCCAATGGCAAGGGAGGCCTACAAGAGGACGAGGTGGGTACAGAGGACCAAGAGTGGGATTCGGAGGAATGGGAAACACAGGATTTGGAGGGCATGGGATGAGGGGGGGACCGCAAGGAACATGTTGGATTTGCGGTAGGTGGGGGCATTATTCAAGAGAATGCAGAATGCGACCTATGGGGTATTATCAAGGACTGCCCCCCATGGGAAACGAACAGCAGTATGGTCACCCACTCCCAGGCAGTCCCTATGGGTTACCGATGGGAGGGAATGGGCAGAAAGAATAATGTTATAATGAACCACAAATGCAACAAAGACAGCAACATCAACAACAATCACAGAGGAGGGGTATGCTACAACAATTTGGAAGGCAGAACATTATGGCCAATGCAAACACTAATATTTTTGCAACACTGCAAATGGCGCACCGGCACCTTTTTTTGTGGTGTAGCGGTGGTGGGAGATAATGTATTCTCTGTTCCAGGAACAGAGATATATGCAGATTAGGACAGCCCAAAGAAAGCACTTCTGTGTCCAGTCCTATCCACTACCCTGCGTGCAGAAGAGGAACCACTAGAGGCGGCGGGGATAGACAATAAACAGTTCATCTTTATGGTGGACTCGGGAGCTGAAAAACGTGCCTCATGGAAGACCGGTTCCCGCTCTCGGGAAGAAATTTGGAAATGCAGGGGTTCTCTGGGGCTATTTTAAAAGTTCCTTACTCAAAAGATCTTGATATAACGGTGGGGGGAAAACAGTGCGAGCACCCCTACTGTATCACGAAGACTTGCCAATAAATTTGTTGGGAAGAGATCTCCTAAGTAAATTGAACATGACAATCTCTTTTACTGAACGGGGAATAGTTTGTTCCACCCCAGGAGTGTGCCCGGTACGGGCGATGTTGATGATTAGTACAATGACAAACGAGGTTGCAGTAAGAGAGGTGCCCATTGACATGGATATGTTCATTTATGGTATCAGGGTGTGAGCCAGAGTGGTGCCAGAGATAACAAGAAAGGAATGGAAGGTGCCTTCAGATTTTGAGGCAACTCGTCCGCTTTATGCCCTCACAGGCTCTACGCATTCACCTGCTTTACTCACTCACCCGCTCTACGCACTCATCCGCTCTACGCACCCCTCTTTTCTTATGCACTCATACGCACTCGTCGGCTCTACCCACTAGTCTGTTGTAGGCAATCATCCACTCTACACACTCTTCTGCTCTGCTCATCCATCTGCCCGGAAAGCATCTTGGAGCCCATAATTAGTCTCCACACCAACACTACCATAAAAGTCTGTCTAAACAACCAAGGTTTAATTTCAAACTCTATACCGACCTGCCGTGGAGTAAAGCAAGGTTGCCCTCTGGCACCTGCTCTGTTCATAGCATTTCTTGGAGATTTCAAAGACATTCAAAGTAAGATCAGGTCATTCCCTCCAAAAATAGGTTCTACAAGGATCTCTAGACTTTTGTATGCGGACGATCTAATATTACTTGATCTTACTCAGGTCGGTCTACAACGGCAACTCGATAACCTTTCAACTTACACGCAAGAAAATAACCTTGAGATCAACAAATCCAAAACAAAAATAATGATTTTGCAAAAACCTGGCAGCAAAAAGAAAGATCGTTTTCAATGGCAGCTCAATGAGACAAAATCGAAGTGGTTGTTTCATTTAAATACCTAGGAGTACAACTCGATAGCTCCAAGAAATCCTGTAACATGCAAGCTATGTTGTGGTCGAAAGCAAAGAATTTAGCAACACAATTGAGAGCAGTTGACCGAAAATATGGCAAATTCTCACTGCAACCGGCGATCAACTTTTATAAGGCAAAGATCATTCCCTCGCTGACATATGGTATGGATGCTACACCCTCAATCCCTCCACAACTTTGGCAAAAACCCAAAGGTTTCATCTGGAGAGCGGTCCTGGGCCTACCCAACTCCACTGCGGTAGCACCAATAAGACGAGAACTCGGCCTACTATCTCTGAAAGCAGTGGTGGACCACAGTACTCTACAGTTATATAGAAAAGTCATCCATACTGAGAGTCTGGAAATCTATCATATGATTGCAGAAGAGATTGAAAAAGGCACCAACCATACCATGAATCTGTGGGCTATAGACCAAAAACAAAAACTGCAGACAATTGTGTGTACTGAAGAAGAATTGAAGACCAATCCAACTAGGATCAAAACAAAACTGGAATGCTGGGATTGGATCACCACGATTGAAAAAGCATCAGCTAATAAACTATTAGCCCATCTTCCGCCAAACGTTAACAAACTGAAAGAACCAATGGTATACTGCAAAAGATACCCCAGTAAATCACTGATGAGAACTTTCTTAAAAGCCCGTTTAAACGTCCTACCGACCTAAGAAATTCTCGCGATCAGATCAGGTTCAGAGGAAAAAAACATGCAGACTCTTTAAAAACCCTGAAGAGACAGAATCATCTGTTGATGCTCTGCCCGGCTCTCCACCAAGCCAGGATCGCCTACTTTAGCCCTTTGACGGTCACCTCTTACGCTGGAAACAAATCATCCTGGTGGAACCGCCTTATTACAGGAGAAAAAACTCGATGGCTTACGGCAACAGCTAAACTTCTGAATCTTGCAATGGAAAGGACAAAACTGAGTGTGGAGGTTGGGCTCACACCGAGCTAACATCTAATAACTGTATGCTACGCCAGAAACTACGAACAGTTTGTCTATAACGGGACATTTAATACGAAATCGTCTTGAATGGAAATCGTTCTTGTAAAAATCTATTTTTAGATTATACACAAGTAAATTAAATTAAAATAAAAATGATGTTATGTTATTTTGCATTTATATAGCGCCTTATATACCATTTGTATGGACTGTAGGTGCTGGTAGGTTGAACGCCCTTGGGAACCGAAGTTCAGATCAGTAGAGAGAGTAGAGAGAGTCAAAGGTGTGCGTGAGCACCGGATATGTGTGCAGCTGGTGTGGTATTTGTGTAATAGCTGCTTCTTAGCGGTTGGTGTGGTGGTTGAGAGATCAGGACTATGTGTTCGTTCTGGCAGGATTTATCCAGACCGAATGTGGCTGCGTTAGGCCTGAGGAGAACGCCTGGCTGGGGGATGTGTAACCAGCAGTGTTTACTTAGAACGATGGGGAGTGTGCGGCAGATGTTGGTATGAGAACAGTTATACCGAATGGTGTCATAGTATCTCTGTGTTCTAGTTGAGTGGTGGTATAAAGAAGAGACTAAGCGTGGTGGTGTGATATGATGGGTTATATGCTCTTTCAAACGTTCCCTGCACTCCAAACCATTCCATGTAAGCCACGCAATTGTATTTGCTCCAGTCCTTTCCATGCACACCAGTCCACTCCATGCACCCCAGTCTGCTCCACAGACTCCTGTCCGCTTGATGCACTCGCGCACTCCAGTCCGCCCCACGCACTCCAGTCCGCCCCACGCACAAACTCCAGTCCACCCCATGCACGCACTCCAGTCAGCCCCACGCATGCACTCCAGTCTGCCCCACGCACGCACTCCAGTGAGCCCAACGCACTCCAGTCCATTCCACGCACTCAAATCCGCTCTATATACTCCGATCCGTTCCACGTATTCTAAGTTGTTTTATGCACTCCATCCAGATATTTCATCCGTACCATTCCGTGTATTCTAAGTTGTTTTATGCACTCCATCCACATATTTCACCCGTACCATCTTCATACTTCATCCTTTCCATCCACATATTTCACACTTTTCATCCACATACGGCACCCGTTCCATCCACATACGGCACCCGATCCATCCACATACTGCACCCGATATATCCACATACGGCACCCATTCCATCCACATACGTCACCCGTTCCATCCACATATGGCACCCGTTCCATCCATATATGCGATCAATTCTATTCACATATATCACTCGTTCTATCCATATATGACACCGTTCCATCTACATACTTCCCCATTCCGTCCGCTCCACGCATTCAGCGGCTCTACGTACTCATCCGTTCTATGCACTCATCCGCACTACATGCATTCTGCACTCATCCGTTCTACGTACTCATTCGTTCTACGTACTCGTCCGCTCTACGCAACTCGTCTGCTCTACGCAACTCGTCCGCTCTACGCAACTCGTCCGCTCTAGGCAACTCGTCCGCTTTATGCCCTCACACGCTCTACGCATTCACCTGCTTTACTCACTCACCCGCTCTACGCACTCATCCGCTCTACGTACCCCTCTTTTCTTATGCACTCATTCGCTCATACGCACTCGTCGGCCCTACCCACTAGTCTGTTATATGCAATCATCCACTCTACACACTCTTCTGCTCTGCTCATCCATCCGCTCTCCGCACTTATCCGCTCTATGCACTCATCTGCTCTACATGCATTCTGCACTCATCTATTCTACATATTTATCCGTTCTACACAACTCATCCGGTCTATGTAACTCATCCCCTCTAGGCACTTGTCCTTTTTATGCCCTTGCATGCTCTACACATTCACCCGCTCCCCGCACTCACCCGCTCCCCGCACTCACCTGCTTCCCGCACTCACCCGCTCCCCGCACTCATCCGTTCCCCGCACTCATCCACTCTCCGCACTCATCCGCTCTCCGCACTCATCCACTTCCACACTCATCCGCTCCCCGCACTCATCTGCTCTCTGCACTCATCCGCTCCTGCACTCATCTGCTCTCCACACTCATCCGCTCCCCGCACTCATCCACTCCCCGCACTCATCCGCTCTATGCACTCGTTCTTTCCATGCATTCAACTGCTATATGCACTCATTAGCTGTACAAAGTCGTTCGCTCATACGCAGTTATCCGCTCTCTACACTCATCTGCTCTATACACTCATCCGCTCTATACACTCATCTGCTCTATACATTCATCAGGTCTGCACATTCATCTGCTCCAGCGATCTACACACTCTCCGCACTTCCGTACTCATCCGCTATCCAACCTCATCCGCTCTACATACTCATCCGCTCTACACACTCATCCGGTTTACGCTCATCCGTTCTGCACGTTCATCTGTTCTACGCACTCCTGCATTCTACACACTTCTCTGTATTTACGCACTCATCTGCTCTACACACTAGTCCTCTCTACACACCCAACCGCTCTACACACTCATCCGTTCTATACACTCATCCGATCTACAGACTCATCCGATCTACATACTCATCTGTTCAACGCATTCTTCCACTCAGCGCATTCATCCGTTCCACACGGTTCATCCATTTTAACTATTTCATCCACGCCATCGTTCATTCATCATGCATTACATCCATTTCATTAGTTTAAATGTCCTTACTGTGTCCGTATGATTTATTCTTATTATCCAATTCACTGCTTTGATCTACTTTACTCGTTTAATTCTGTTTGTCCTTTTAGTTTATATTAGGGGTTATTAGCTGTCGATTTCTCGCATCAGGTAGTTTGATGGATTGGTGTCATTGAGATGCTGTCAGTCTGTTTGGGTTAGTTTGCGTACGGGTTGGTTTTAGGGGAAGAGCCAGGTTTTCAGTAGTTTGCGGAAAAACTTTGTTAAATTTGTTGGCCACAAAAGGGAACAGGGTGGACAAGGGCAAACTGCAATATTGCCTACCAGAGGTACTATACTTGGGCAACTAATTTCAAAAGATGGCAAAAGAATACTACCAGACAGAGCAGCAGCCATACGCCACCTGATCATACCAAAAACAGTAAAAGACATGCAAAAATTTCTCGGCATCTGCAATTACTGCCGCGCATGGATAGTCGACTATGCAGCATACACATGCCCTTTATTACAGGCTCTGAAGTAAGCGCAAAAGAATAATGTCCCATTAAAATGGACAGATGACATGATGACACAGTATTTCAGACTGATGGATCTCATTGCACATGCACCAGTTTTGGCCAACCCTGATTATGACCGGGAGTTTTACTTATTCTCCCACTGCAATGGTATTTTAATGACCGCAGTAGTAACACAGAAAAACATCCCTAGGTCACAAGCCATTGGCCTATTACAGCGGTACATTAGACTCAGTTATGCAAGGCTACTTCGCATGCGAACAAGCTCTCGCTGCAGCGGCCTTTGCAATAGAAAAAAGCACAACCATTGTAATGGGATGCTCAGTGACCCTATACGTAGAACACTCACTCTTTGCAATTCTAGAAAGGTCCAAATCAACACTGACAACACAGAGGGCAGCAGCCTACGAGATAATAATCTCGAGCCGAAACGTTCATGTGGTCAGGTACAAGACAGTCAACCCAGCCACATTCATCACAGAACCGTGCACAGTTGAAGATATCCAGACACATGACTGTGATATATATGATGGAGAAGAAGATGATATTCCCAAAGCAAGTGAGAATGCATTACAGGAGGGAGAAATATACTTTGTGGACGGGTCAGCATCTATAGACAGTGAAACAGGGGAAAAGCACGTGGGGGTGGCAGTTGTAAGAATGGAAGAAGAAGAATATGAGATTATTGTACAGAAACGCCTCCCCTCTCATTACTCAGCTCAAGCAGCGGAATTGACAGCGCTAATTGAAGCGCTGCGCACTGCTAAAGGATGTTCGGTCACAATATACTCTGACTCGACATATGCTACAACAGTACACTCAGGACTGTCACGATGGCGGCAAAGAGGGTTTCGAAGGGCAGATGGTTTGCCAGTACAACATGCCGCATTACTAAATGATCTAATAGAAGCATTAGCAGAACCGTCCGTAGAAGCTCTGGTGAAATGCCAAGCACATACCAACAACACAGACGCAATCTCATTGAGGAACGCGGCAGCAGACGCAGCAGCAAAAGACGCTGCATATTTTAAAATACCACAAGCTATAGAATGCATTATAAAAACACCAAGCGCAGAAGCATTAGAAAAAGGATACAGTCACACACCAATTGCCTAATAATAGAGCTACAAAAACGTGCACCTACAGAAGAACAAGACTTTTGGGGGAAAAGAGGATGCAAACAGTCACCAACATACCTCATATGGAGACAAGAATTAACAGTAAAGGTAGTGATGCCAGTAGAATTATTAGAAATTGCATTTTAACAATTGCACTTCCCAACCCACGTGACCAAACAACACATTGCAGCAGAAATACAAGAGAATTGGTTTATTCCAAACTTGCAGCACAAACACTTGTCCAAATTAACAATAGAGTGCACAACATGTGAAACACATAATTCAGGAATGACTCTAAGAACGTTGCAAGGAACATTACCATGCCCTGTAGGTCCCTTCAGAGAGCTCCACATTGACTACGCAGATATGGGGGAAAGATGCAAAGGAACAAGGTACCTAATTGTGATAGTGTGTCCATTCTCAAGGTAAGAGGAAGCTGGACCATGCCCGCACTCGGATGCGAAAAGTGCCACCAAGTTCTTAGTGCAGGAAGTTTTTTCAAGGTGGGGCATATGCGACTTAATAAGATCAGACATGCGAGTATGCGGTCGAGTATGCGGGATTGCACCTGACCGCGTTCCCTTCACTGCTACGTGAGACATCATACCACAAAGCGAGGGTAGATTTAACAAAAGCGAGGCAATATTGCAGTTCCAGCCGTTTATCTGCACTTCTGTTCCTACACCGGGGATGACGAATGAACAATTGCACAACTCGAGCAGCAAATGTAACAAATAAAGTTTCAACGAAAGAAAAAACAGAACTACACTTGAAACTGTCAGTCTGTTTTAAGTTGAAGCTTGGAGTGGAAGTGGGGAAAAAGTGGTCTGTCGTGGTCCACTGCTGAAGTCTTTCAGCTATTTCCATTGTGGAGGAGGAGCTGCAGCGACCCACAGCTTAAAACATCACTCGTCTCCCGGAGTGTGCGCGGAGTGGAAGTGGGGAAGAAGTGGTCTGTCGTGGTCCGGCAGGGGCCGCGGACCGTAGAAGAGACCCACCCAACAGGCACACCCAGTAAGACGACAAGCTTGTGTACAATACATTTGGAAATTAAGAGCAGCATACAATAATATACGTTGTTTTTCATCCCCCTCTGCATGGACGAAGAAGCTATGCGCTTACGTAGTTCGAAAAAAGGGGGAGGGACTGTAAACAATGGTGGAACGGGGAACGCCATGAA
The DNA here is from genome assembly GCF_040938575.1 of Ambystoma mexicanum. Classification (NCBI taxonomy): domain Eukaryota; kingdom Metazoa; phylum Chordata; class Amphibia; order Caudata; family Ambystomatidae; genus Ambystoma; species Ambystoma mexicanum. Next base: position 1,443,443,959 of record NC_090929.1, read on the forward strand.
GCGGGCACCCCTCCCTCATATCCTTACCATGTTCAACGCACAAGCGAAGAGAGTGGTAGACGGCGCCCTCCTGGCAAGAATCTGCAGTATGGGTTCCCTCCCTAATGACTTGATAAGCTTACCAGCAGCAGACGAAGTGAGCACAGGGGAGGAGGGATTGCCGTCACCGGAGCATACGATGAGTGGAGTGGCAGAGTCTCACACTGCAGCATGGCTCGGCACAGCCGCACTTGCTATGTCGCGGTCCCCGGAGGGGAGACCAGGCAAAGCAGTAGCTGCGCCCCTGAGCCGCCCGAGGTGCGAGGCACTCATGAGGAGGTTGCATGTGTCGGCGAAGCATCGTGCGATAGCAATGTTGTACCTCCACAGTCGGACAGGATGTCAGCAGACACTCGGCAGGAGGTAGACCAGGAACAGAGTCATGAGCATGGAAGCACAGTGGCACCACAGTCCCCTGTGTCTTGTGCGTCGAAGGCTGTACTCAAAGTGACCAATGCAAACAATGAAATCAGAATTTCAATGCCTCAGAGCATCACGGCTCAAGTACATGCCTCTAGTGAAAAAGACAACTCCCAAGATGGAGTAGGGCGGTCATCCCAACAGTCCGGACAATATGAAGACACTTGTCCAGAAAGTACCTTATCAACAGCTCAAAACTGTAAGAAGAGAGCAAGAGATACACGTGCAACAACTAACAAGAAGGATCTCGCACAAGCCAAAAAGAAACAAACTATGAAACAAAATGGACAGTCAAAAAACAAAACAAATATTTTTAAGAAAAAGGAAAAATTGCCCATGAACGGCGGCATGAATAACAGCTTAAATCCAACGGCGTTAAGAAAAAGCAATACATTGCGAATGCTGACCGACTTCTTTGAAACTCAGCTACTAACAAAATCCACTCGATTCACCGAAGTCTCTGATGCGGAAATGCTCGCTGCAGTGAATGACCATATGCCTTTGGCAAAACAAAGAAAAATTGATTATGTGAAGAAGAATGGGTCAGAGCAGGTAGAAGAAAATGCACCACAGACTCCAGACGTTTCCACAAAAACAAGCCCCAATGAAATTGACACATCGAGGGATAATGTTGCAATAAACAACTTGCCATCCCAAAGTCAATTGCTTGCTGCAGAACACGAACACTTGCCTACGGAAAAGCAAAGCAAACCCAATCACCTGATAGAAGATGGGTTGGATCAGAGCAAAGAATCTATTGCTCAGATTCCAGAAGCTCCTACGGAAGCAAGCTCTAATAAAACTCACACACCAAGGGACAATGTCGCAACAAACAAAGATCCATCTCAAAGTGACAACGTGACAAAGAAATTAAACAGAGTTCCATACTCCAATGACAATTACATTGGTGAACTTGATGCAAATCCGCAATGTCCTGGAACTCCCAGTACTGCTATAGAGATATCCATCCATAGCACAAAACCTAAAGAGTCAAATGAAGCAAACTTGGAGTCCTCTGAGGAGTTGGCTGCCGAGCTTCCACCACAGGAACAACATCATCTCCCACAGTCATTAATGTTAGATGCTCATAAAAAGATGGCATCCACAGGCCAAGAGGAACCAAATGCGCATTCCAGCCCTCGAGCGGCGAAAAACCATAAGGACCAGCGATAAACTGAATAGGGTGGAAAAGGAAGTCGCACCTAATCAGCAAAGGACGAATTCATATTGATTATCGTCAAGAAACAACTATTCAACTTGTCTCCATTGCAAGCAGCAAGAGCCTCGAGCCTGTCACAAACTCCGAACAGAAGGCACTCTGATTTTGGAAACATCTCCAGCACAAACATGGCCCCCCAAACACCAACTGCAACACAAGATCCAGCATCGAAGAAAACTGACTTGCAGGGTATTATGTCAGTCATAACCATCGCATTGAACCCCTTCTGCAAACTGTATGAAACCATGAATGAGTCAGTTAAAGATCAACAGGTCATCTTAGCCATGATTATGACCAAAGTTTTGCATTTACAGGGTTACATAACGGCAAAAGAAAATACTACAAATACCAAAGAAATGTTGGATCAGCTCCTTACCAACATAACAAATAAAGCTGTAGCCTCAATTGATGACTCAGTATCGCTTAAAGCTAAACGCAAGACAAATAATACAAACGAAGTTGGAACACAGACTAAGATAATTATCGATCTCACAGCAGAAAAGAGCACAACAGACAATGTGACAGTCCCAACGCAAATTTTTAAAACACAAGCTTTAACTGATAAATGCAACCTCAAGGCTAAGCTGCCTTTGAAGCAACAAAATCAGGTGGCCAAGGTGATGCTGGTACTAAATAAGGCACCTGTAAACACCCAAACCGATGCTGAAATAGCAGAATCAACATACGCAATTTTCGAACCAACCAATTACAAAGACAAATTAGGCATTGGATCCGCCTCAGCAACCCCAAACAACAACACTGTGTGTATCCCAAAAAAACAGTTCCAATAATGAAACAACAGGAAAAAGGGCCACCATCGCGAGCAACATCTTCGCCTGTAGACAAAAATCAAAAGGCACCTACGGCCATGCAGTGCCTGCAAGAGAGAACAAGTCAAAAGTAAGAGACAACGAAGACAGATACTCAGCGGCAAGAAATTTTCCTGAGGATTCAGACACGGTAGACACATTAATGAATCTTAGTGTCTATCCTGACGATGACCTAAATAAAATGACATCAGAGCAATTCAGCCAAATGAGGGAATGTAGACATCGCACAGGCCATGAAGCATCTGCAATTGCGAACAACAAAAATAACAAAGATCAAAAGGAGCGCGATTTCGAAACTCTGGAGGAAAAACGCAATCGCCTGACACAACGATTCCAAACTGAGGAGCCAGTCAGGTGCCATAAAGAAGCAAATACCACAATGAAGAATTCTGACAAAGAAATCAAAAATCGGAAACAAAATAAAAACACTACCGAAACCAATCAGGACAAGAAATCTAGAAGAAAGGGGAAAGTTTCAGACTGGCAGCCAAGTGTCAACTCCGCAAAACAAGAGAAATCACAAATTTTACATCAAGACATAAGCTCCAACCCCCATGGTGATCAAAATGAGAGACAGGATAGAATAACAATGAAAAATAACTACAATAGAGATCAACACACACATTCAGCCAAAACAGGGCAAAAAGAACCCAGCACGAGTAGCCGTTCAGATAATAATGCGAGAGGTCAAACAGCACATGACTCCCATAGTAAATTCAACAGAAAAACGAGCCACAGGTGGATAATAAGGATGACACAAAGAAGGTGCAACAAAGAAGATGTCATTCTCAATAGAAGATCTGTTCTGGCCATATTCAATCAAATTGAGAAACTGCAAGACATACCTTCGGCAGACATAAAAATTGTGGAACCATGTAAAACCGATCTGGTGCAGCCACTCTGCTCCACCTGAATTCCAATACGGTATATAAAAAGATTCAAAAATACAAGCATGACATCTACAGCTGCAGTTTTCATATTGAAGATTTATCGTCTCATCAAGTTCACAAAAGTCCGGACGCTTCAACACATAGACAGGAAGGTGTAACCAGAGACAGACATACTAAATCAGTGCAAAGGGAACACGTGAAAAAAAAAACCAGAGGCAAAGTACCAGAAAAAATATGGTCCAACAAAGGTGCGCGACTCAGATTTACAACATCACAAGGCCCACAATGATACAGGCAAGAGAGAGTATCACACAACTAAAAATGGACAAGCACACTCCAAATCAAGCGAGAGAAGCCGAGAAACAAAAGAACAACGGTAAGACAAGACCCCAAAGGTAACGAAAAAAATAAACATGCAAATAACAGATTCATCCAAGTTCTCACAAAACAAAAAGGATACATCTCTCAGCAATAAAACAGGGTTATGGGCTTGGCTGCCGAAAGCACTCACCACACATCGTAAGAAATAGCCATGCCTGAAGGGCGGCTCGGCGAAAAGCGACACGACCAAGGAAGGCGCAAATCAAATCACCTTATGTTCCTGGAACACCCGAGGACACTCCCATCTGACGGCTTCAGGGGGGCCCAGTCTAGGAGAATTCGACATCATTTGTCTCCAGGAAACTTGGCTCCAGCAAACACCAACGATGGAAGGATATCAGATTATTTTATCCCCAGCAGCTAGAGGAAGCAAAGGTTGCCCAACATCAGGATTGATGATAGCTTGCCGTAATGGATCTGGAGCCTCATTAGAAAAAACATTAACGGCAAATCAATCAATGCTAGCAGTGCTAGTCTCTTAAAAATAGGACAAATTCAAAACTGGAACATAATCATGTTATCATAGTCAACTTATACTGGAATCCAGCAACAATCACTAGAATAGGATTCATCGGACTATGTGAGGACTTGCTTGAAGTAGCCACGATTGAACATCCTGCAACAACTATATTGATGTGCGGAGACCTAAACACCACATGCAAGGATCCAAAGAAGGTAACGACAGTCCACCACTCGTTGGCACAACGAAACAAAGAATGGTTTAAGTTTAGTAAATCGTATGGGTTGCATAACCTAGATGATGCATTCCCAGCAGCAGGCAGAATACCGACGTGGGAACACCCACCTGCTGCTTCAACCATCGATCACATCTTCGTTTCGCAGCCACTATTACGCATCATCAAATCCTTCAATTTGCGTCGTACATCGACAAGTTACCATAACTTGCTTGAAATTGCCTGGCACTTAAAAAGTAAAAAAAGCACGAAATTCACCACACAAATTGAGCCCACTGCGCAGGGCACAAGGCTAAGAATAAATGCTGCAGACATTATCAAAGTGACTGCCAAGTATAATGCAAACACATACTCAGAAGCGACTAATGGTATTGATTATCAACCACTACTGATCCCGCATAGCCAACAAAAAAAGGGAAATGGGTTTGCAACAAAAGGAATCACCAAGCATGTGTACATTAAAGAACTAGTCGAAAAAAGGCGCGACTATAGAAGAGCGCTACGAGCAGCTCGTAAGATCTCGAACACAGATGTATCTGAAGAAATCAAAGACATAAAAAATAGGTACAAAAACTGGGTAAGATTCCATAGAAACAAAATGTATCAGGCAGACGCTGAACAAATCACCAAAGCTCTCATCACCAACAATTGTAGAGACTTTTGGACACTAATACGTGATGCGGATAAAACGCTAGGTAACCAAATCCTGAATAACATCAGTCAAGAGACTTGGGAAAACCATTTTGAAACAGTATTTCGTTCAGCTGTCAGAGAACCCTCCCAAGAGCAACAATGTGACGGTGTGTGACATGGGTCAACTTAGAAAAGGAAGAGGACATTTTGGACACCATCAAGAAATTAAAAAACTCTAGAGCTCCAGGCCCAGATGGCATCTCCATAGCAGAATTGAAAAGCCATCCGGAAGAATGGGCCAGCTTGATGAGTGCCATCTTCCGATGCTGCGCCGAAACACGATCCATTCCTCAATCATGGACCAAAGCCATCATTATTCCGATCTACAAGAAAGGCAGCATAACGGATCCAGTGAATTTCCGCCTGATTGCCTGACTTGACGTGATGGGTAAGGTATATGCCTCACTACTTATGACCAGATTTCAAGCATGGGCAGATGCAGCCAAATGTAACAATCACTTTCAATCTGGTTTTAAGAAAAACGCAGGCACGACATGTAACATCTTGGCGTGCAGTACGCTAAAAGCCAAAACCTTGCAAAACAAACACCATCTGTTCGTAGTCTATATTGACTTTACGCAAGCCTTTGATCGTGTGGAGAGACAATTGCTATGGAATAAACTAAAAGCCTGGAATTGTCCAGAAGCCATATAAGCTCCTATTCAAGCACTGCATCGCAACACCTCACTGAGAGTACGACTGAGTCGAGAAGGTGAGTTATCAGATGAAGTCAACAGTGCGCGAGGAGTAAAACAAGGGTGCCCGCTGGCATCAGCGCTTTTCCTCACATATATTGGTGACATCCAAAACATAGAGGAAACAACCAGAGCCTTTCCACCCAAACTGGGTACAGCGCAAATCGGTCACCTCTTGTATGCTGACGATCTGACAATATTTGACCAGACAGAAATTGGGCTCCAACGGAAATTCAACGCCCTCCAAGTGTATGCCACAATAAATCATCTTGAAATTATTACGAGTAAAACGAAGATCATGATTCTCCAAAATTGTGAGAAAAAAAAAGTAATTTCAAGTGGTATCTGGGTGAAACCAAAATTGAGATTGTTACAAAATTTAAATATCTTGGAGTGACCATGGATAGCTCAAGAAAAGAAACTGCCATGCAACTGGAACTACATTCGAAGATCAAGAAATTAGCTGCCCAAGCCAAAGTCATCAATGGCAAATTTGGAAAATGTTCTCTAATACCTACGATCAACTTTTACAAAATGAAGGTGGTGCCTACAGTCACATATGGCATGGAAGCAATGCCCACGATTCCAAAACAACTATGGTCTAAGCTGGAAGCATTTTTATGGCGTAAAGGGTTGCACTTACCCAATTCTACACCAGGGGTAGCCATCAGACGAGAACTAAGCTTACAATCCTTAGAATGTACAGTGACCTGTAACTTCATTATGTTATACAGGGAATGCAGAATGGCCCACAACAACGAGGTTTTCAGGTTGCTGAAATGTGAAATGGATACCAAAAAATTGTGCCATGTTAAAATCCTGGCAAGATGAAAATCAAGCGGTTCTAAATAACATCACATCAAATGAAGAAGAACTCATCAACAATCCATGTAAAATCCTATGAAAAATAAAAGATGACGACTGGGCCTCTACAATAGATAAATCGTCGAAATTGAAACTCACTCTCCATCTACCAAGCAACACGCTAAAACGCAACGAGTTGCAGAGTTATGTAAAGCAATGTCCAAGCAGGCAGGCGCGAAATTCAATTCTGTGAGCACGATCAAAATAATAGCAATGAAATTGCAAGTGGGTAAGAGAAAGAGTATAAAGAAACAAAACTAGAAATGAGCAAAATTGAAAGTAATGACTAAAAATTACGTTGAAGCTTTATGCTTTCACTCAATATCTATTTCTCCCTTTCTCTCTCTCTCATTCCCTCTCTCTCTCTCTATTTCTCTTTCTCTCTCTCTCTCTCTCTCTCTCTCTCTCTCTCTCTCTCTCTCTCTCTCTCTCTCTCTTCCCCTCTCCCTCTCTTCAGTAATGATAAAAGATTTCTTGTTTGATCACTCGTATAAGATGAATGATTATCAGTGCTAAAAACAAACACTATGTGATGCGAGATAAGTTTATTGTGATGAAATTAAAGTTACAAGGAATAGAATAATGTCAAGGTCTGGACACCCATAGAACAATAAAGACTACGATAGAGTAGTTAAAATTAAATATGTTGACAGTAAAATGTTTAATTATGCAGGCTTGTTACTTAACAATTTTATATCACCCCTTCAGGTGAAACAATGGCAGAAAGGAGTGCACTCACCGATGACGGCACCATGTTAGTTAGCGATAGGGTAGCTAGTAGAGTTAACAAACACTATAATATTGAATGTAGCATAAAATACTGTGCAATACTGTTTTCTACAATATTATTTTTTATGGCATGGCATTATACTGTGTCTTTCATTATATGAAAGAAGGGGAGAGTGGGGTAAACCTAATACATGAAGGCTCAGCACTCATCTGGGCGGGTGTAAAAACTATGTGGAGACATAATCCCTCAGCCACTGCAAACCTCACTACGCTACATAAGAACCGGTCAGCAACGGCCCCCCTTTTCCCACTTGCTGCCAAGAAATGTGAATGAGACCAATCAGTATGACAGGGACTACTTTTGGGAGAGTGGGCCTGATTCAATAGAGACTGATGTACAAGCAACCACAGAACCTACCTTGCGAGGCACTATACTGCACTTTAATATTGCTGCCACCAAAAAATCAGAAACGCTAGACCCACAGGCCTGGCAAGCTGCTAGTAACCGAAATGACACAGCATGGGCAGGTGTCTTTCCCATACACTATCGAAAAGTAAAAACGATCAATGACAGGGAAGGTAGGAGGAGGAGACGGAAAAGGGGGGCGGGAGGGAAAAGATATAATATCTACCATGGCCTGGGAGTAGATGAAATAGAAGACGCCCGCCACCCAGACCAGTCTAACAAATGGTACTCAGACATGAGTGTGACAGCAAAACAAGCAACGAACGAGAGCTGCTATGTTTGCTCTCTCATACCGCACGCATCAGGCATGCCTAAAATACTTATACCCCAAGAAGTGCCCTTGTCAGACGTCCAATGCTTGATTCATCTCGTATTATGTAGGATTCGGAGCACCTTCCAGGCACACACAGTTACAATAGAAATGCTGCAGAACGAGAAAACATGCACAAGCAAGCGCCAAGGAGTAATTTACATCAAAGAACCTTTTTTCATCATCAGAGGAACAAGGTTTACAGACAATAAGTGGCATGATGAATCGATCGAGTGCAAAGCTGAAGCACTCAGAGGGCTAACTGAAGAAAACTTTCAATGGGTCAAGGAAACGTGTGCTCCCGTCTGGTTCCAGCACATTGCAAAACTCACATGGGTTACAGCTCTTGAAAAACATATCAAAACTCAAAAGGAAATTCCACATGAACTTTGTTTCCACGGAGAAGGGAAGGCGCCGATGGGTGCCAACAAGAGATGCAACATTCCAGATATGAAAAAAGGTACAGCCGCGCTCATGGACATGTACTGGGTGTGTGGCAAACAAGCATACCTGCATCTGCCAGCATCATGGAGAGGCACCTGCGCCCTAGCCACACTGCTTTCCGCACTGATGCTAATACCAGAAAGCAATATCCAAGGGGGGAGAGGATCGGCTGGCATATCGGCAGCAGGGGAATCGGCTGGCATATCGACAGCGGGGCAATCGGCTGACACATCGGCAGCGCCCCAACCAGCAGCCACAGAGCTACTCATACAACATTCTGTCTGAAAGTGACCTAAAAAACAGACTGTCCCACAAAAAGAGGTTATCAAACTATATTTCCAGCGAATCAACCACCCCCCCCCCCACCCCGCTTTGGATTTGGGCCAGGCTGGCTGCAGGGCTACTGGGAAAATGCTGAATGTTTTCTCTATATTTAAAGAGAAACCCCCAGTTGAAACAGCAGCAACTGTCCCAAATGAAATCCCTGCAGTAAGAGACACAACACAATGGGAAGGTGAAAGTACAGGCCAACTAGGAGCCGTAATGAGCGGTCCGAAAGCAGCTACTAGCCAGATGAACAAGAAAACTAAAAATCAATCAATCAAGAAGAGGTGGAAGTCCAATGGCTCAAGGGCCTTTCTACGGAATCTCAGGTCACCACCTCCCCCATCTGAAGGAGAGGATATCGTCATTCTAAAGGAAACTTTCTTAAGTGATCTACTTGACGCTATAGATCAAGAACAAGAGGATAACAAATGCAACAATCTGAGCTCATCGGAAAGGGCAGAAATGGAAAGGCAAGCGAATTTAATAACTCACCCTTTCCATTGTTTACACCCTTGTGAGGGAAGTATTGCAATCAAGAAATGCAAACCTGCCCTACCTCAGCCCTCTAGGGAGCCGTTCCAAACCATGGAAGAGAAAAGACAAAGACAAATGACTACCTGCATGCAGAAAGGGGAACAGGTGGCATTAAATTGGGAAAATTGGGGAATTCTCAAAAAGATCAGACCACTGTTAGACCAAAAGAATAGCACCATCATCGCTAGGGCCACTATACTATCTAGATTGGACTACGGAAACTCCCTACTCTTGGGAGCAAATAGCAAGTGCCTGAAAAGATGCCAAATCATTCAAAACAACGCCATCAGAACGATCACTGGAAAAACATGGAGAGAACACATCTCTGGAGAAAGGAAAGCCCTCCACTGGCTGGCTATGGAGGAGAGAATCTCCTTCAAGTCTCTTACCATGGTACATCGTTGCCTCTACGGCACAGCCCCGGCCTACCTCAAGAAACATTTTAAATGGTATGAACCATCCCGGAGCCTCAGATCATCAAACACAGGCAAATTACAAACCATAACCACTAAAAAACAACAGGGCCTTGGTAAGGCTTTCCCGACTATAGTCATCGGGAAATGGAACGACCTACCCACCTTACTTAAACTTGAACCCAACTACCTCATCTTCAGGAAAAAACTGAAAACTTTTCTTTTTAAGTAAAACCTAGAAACACCTAGAACCACTTTGAGTTAACTCAGATCTCTTCCGTCTAGTCCCGTCACCTTTATTGTTGTCTTTGTCTATTCGTTAGCGTTCTGATGCCCGCGGGCTTTAGCGCTATATAAACAAATAAATAAATAAATAAATAAATAAAAAGAGCAATTTCTACCATTAGAATGTAAACAAAAGGATCACAATCTTCAGGGTATTTAGAAAGTAAATTGGACTCGACCATCTAGAGTAGCGAAGATTGAGAGGGCTCCAGTGGTGAATAACTGTAAAGTCCAACTAGAAAGAATCATAAAAGGCTCAAACTCAGTGATCCTAAATCGCTATCATGTAATGAAGCTATTCAAATGTGTGTTTGCCCTTCGCCATATTACCTCAGAAGACATAAAGGTGGTAGAGTTCATAGCAGAAAAGAAGATGGACAGGGTGATCCTTCACTTGACCTCTCAGGAAGTAAAAATGAAGTTAATGTCAGGCAGTGAAAAGCTTTGGCCTCTAGGCTGGTTGGAGAAGGGGGGGTGGGAAGTAAAGGAGGCCCACCTAAAAAAACAACTGGAAGAAGATCTGAAACAAGATGAAACTCGCTATGCTCACAACAAAATGAGTAATGGGAGTGGAAGGTTGGATGGGTGCCATGATGGCTCTCGGGTGAAAGAGACCTTGGGGCAGGAGGCGCTATACCCACTAAAATTTACAGTGGACGATCAGGAAAGCTGTAGGAAGTCAAAGCCTAAGATCAATGATGGTGACAGGAATGGTCTGAGGGAATCAAACTGGGAGTGGTTGGCTGGAGCCTTAGCTACAAAGAATCCAAAATAGAATGATCCAAGTGATGGGACTGGCTTGTGCGCATAGGCTTGTGGAACACAAAGGGTTTTAAAAGGTGTTTAATAAGAAGCTTAAGGAATTGGCCAGTATAATATCCTGTGTCTGCAGGAAGTGACACCAGCCTGTGATGGCTACAAACCTTTTTTAAACCCTGCATACAAGGGTATCCTGGGTAGACTCTACTTGGTTCTTCTATTTCTTATCAAAGTGGATGCAGGCTTTAAGGTGTTGAGCACACAAAGTGGGTTCCCTGTCATTTCATCGCAGGATGTTTTTTTGCAGGGTTTTTTTACCGCACATTTTTTAATGAAAAAAAACATCACATTTTTATACAATTATTTTTGGGGGGAACCCACCCAAACCCCCCCATTCCCTTAAATTTTTTTTTTCTATTCCCAAAACCAACAACACAAAACATTTTGATGGATTTTTTCATTAAAAAATTTGCGGTAAAAAACCCGGCGAAAAAACATCGCGCGATGAAAGGACGTTGTACCCACAACATGTTGGCCCTAACATTCAGGTTATAAAATTCCAGCAAAAAACTGCTAAAAGGAAAGAACTCTTTGCCTTGCTGAATGTATATTGGAGGGTCAACATGTGTAAAAAAGTAAGCTTTGTAAAAATGGTGATGAATGCGATTGACCAGATACTGTGTGCGGATGAGCCAATGATTATAATTATATGTGGAGACCATAAAATGTCTATTAGATGATGATGGGCTGCCTAATGAAGAATGTGATCTAGTGGGACAAGCATTGGATTGGGTTCAACAAAGTATGGCTCGTGGGTTACAAATGCTAAACAGCCAGACAACGGGCGACATCACATTGGTGCTTTGATTTGTTGACCATTGAAGTTTTTAATAACATTTTGCTGCTTGACTGACTGTGATTCGATGTCAAGACCGGAGGCTCGGATTATGCTTTCTCTTCATCTTCACTGTCAGCAGCAAAGAAAAAACAAATATGCAATAACCATACAAAACCAATAAAAACTACAATAACCATGAAGTTTTTGGATTTTGTAGTCCATCCCCATTGGTCTTCAAACTGACCATGTGATCCAAGTAACCAATCAAAAAACAGTCCTCAAGTAAAAGCTCTTGTCCTCTTTCTATTCTTCCTCTTTCTTTGCTGCTCGGCAGCGAGTTAAGTACTTTTCTCTTTACTCAGTGAAGTGTTGTGTGTGTGTGATTTGATGAGTTTTATGAAGTTCGTTTGACAAGCGAGTGCTTATCTATTCAGGCGGAGCATATCCGCTACGGGGAGTCGTCTCTAGGGAGTTGCGGCCGCGACGGGGCTGGTGCACCGGCGGCGGCAGCTCCTCCGATCCATCACAGAGGGCACTGCATAACGGAAGGGAGAGCGCGACGGGACCGCGTATTTCCGGCACTCTGTCCTTTCGTTTTCATTCTATATTCGAGTTGTTTGGAGGTGTGTACACGAGTAGTGTTACTACAGTAAAGATTATATATACTTGCGCATTCGATCCTAAACAGCACGCACCGTATGAATGTAGCGTTCTGTTCGAGAGGTCAACAGCGCCCCTGCAGGCTGTCAGCTGATACCGCACCTTTTTTACGGGCACAGTCCCAGGTAAAACCTGTGATTTAATATTTGTCATTATATCGATGACATAAGCAGAACCAGGGCGAAATACTTTACTATTTGGTTTTTTCTCTGTACTGAGAGAGTTTGGAGACCCCTGGTATATATATATATATATAAAAATATTCATAACATTCAATTCCTCATAACTCCCCAGGGACTGAGAATCATGAGTTCCTCCAGTGATGAGGGGAAGGCTAGTGTTAGCCAAAAGAGGAGCCACACAGCCATGACTGATGTCTTACACAAAGTCCTGGGGGCTTCACTGGGACATGATCCTCAGCAAAGAGCGCTGATGGAGGATTGGCTCCGTTTTTCTCAGGGCCTGGATGAGGCCAAGGGTCTTAAGGCTCGTATGAAATCAAAAGGGGGCAGTAAATCAGCCCGCAGGGCGGAGGAAGCCCACACCCCCCCGGGCACACCACCAGGAAAGAAAGGTGGAAAAAGGAAAAGGAAAGGCAAGGCGGTGCCTAGCAGGGGACGAGAATCATCTCATACCTCAGATGAGAGTGAGAATGAGTGGGAGGAGGAGTACCCAGAAGAGGAGGAAGTCCTATATATATCCTCTTCAGATGAGGAAAACCATGAGGCGTTAAAGAAAACAAAGAAGGAGGAGGCAGAGGAGGACGGTGCAGATGAGGAGGATTTCGATCCAGAAGCACTGATCCATCCCAGATCATCAGAATGGGAACCACCCAAAAGAATTGCGGCATATTTAAAGAAACGCCTGAGGGCGCCGCTAGCCAAAGAGGCTAGAAGCAAGATGAGGGCGGAATGCCCCAGACCACTCCTCCCGGAAGGTGCGGCCGATACATCTGTAATAGATGATAAAATGATAACCTTTATGAGTAAATTCACAAAAGATGTGAGGAAAGGCCTTGATAGATCCTGGCGATCATGTCAGGATAAAATGCTTGATATGATGGGACCCCTCACAAAGATTCTCCAGATGGGAGAAGAGGCAAAAGTAAAAGGGGAGCCGATAGATCCGGCTATTCTTATAGTATGGGCCCAAAGGGCGATTTGCATGTTGGGCAATGCTAATCATGCCATAACCACCGAAAGGAGGAGATCCTTGTTGGTTAAAATCGACCCAAAATTGAGTGAATTAGCCCCCTCGGAATCAGCCTCTTTGGAAAAGGGAAAGTTATTTGGGGATTCCTTTATCAAGGAACTCACCAAATTTGTGAATTCTTACGCAGCCTTGGATAAGGCGCAAGCCTCTCTTAAGAGGGTTTTCGGGAGGCACATTTTTGGACGGGCCAGCAGAGGTAGGGGTCGCTCAGCTGGCCGGTTCCAATACAACCGATCCTTCCAAGACAGAGCGAATAGGCACGAACAAGAAGAGCGTAGACATACACCTTTCTTCCCATCGAGGAGTAGGGGAAGAGGCAGGATCTTGCGAGGGGAGCGCCAGCAGAATAACACAGGTGAGATTACCATACCTACTTCCTATGACCCCAGAGGTAGGGGGGAGGACTGCGCAATTTTTGTAAAATTGGTTGAACATTTCAGGGGATCCCTGGGTACTTCAGACGGCTCAAGGTTTTTACATAGATTTTATAGAAACTCCATATCAGAAAGAACCGCCAAAATGTTTAGAAATGAGCAGAGAAGACAAGGTCTTACTGGAAAGAGAATTACAGGATTTGGAAAACAAAAGAGCTATTCGACCCGCTGCAGGTCAGGTAGGAGGTTACATAAGCAATATGTTCATAGTAAAAGGAAGACACAAGACAAGACCAATCATAAATCTGAGAGGCCTAAACAGTTATGTAGTGTACGGACATTTCAAAATGGAAGGGATACATCTGTTGAGGGATACCCTCATTCAGGGAGATTGGTTAGCCAGAATAGATTTGAAAGATGCATACCTGACTATTCTCATAGCAGAGGAGCACTGCAGATTTCTGAGGTTCAGATGGGAGAGAACGATTTGGGAGTTTCGATGTCTGCCTTTCGGCCTGGCATCAGCACCTTTGTGTTTCACCAAAATGATGAAACCCGTAGTATCTCATCTCAGAGCTCAGGGGATAAGACTGATAATGTATCTAGACGACATATGTCTGATGTGTCAGGAGAAGGAAATGTTGATAGAGCAGATTCAGATAACAATAGAGGTGTTGGAGAGTTTGGGATTCCTGATAAATTGGGAGAAATCCAGTATAGTACCTGTTCAGTCCATAGAGTTTCTGGGTTTCATAGTGGACTTGATTCAGGGAACTCTCAGTTTACCCATTCACAAGGTGAACGATCTCAAGAAACAGTTGAGACATACTCTAGCGAAAGGAGAGATGTCGTTGAGGGACATCGCGAGATTGGTGGGCAGTCTAGCGGCATCAATTCAAGCGATTTTTCCAGGACCTCTGCATTAAAGAGCACTCCAGAGGTTGAAGATATCTCACCTCAGCAGGGGCGTTTCTTACGAATCAAAAGTGAATATTTCACAGGAGGTGAGAGAGGAGTTAGAATGGTGGCTCATTCATATGGATGCATGGAACGGGAGAGCCATATTTGGTTCATCCCCGGACCTTATTATCGAATCCGACGCCAGCAGATGGGGCTGGGGAGCCCGATGCAGGAACCTGTCCACAGGAGGCAGGTGGTCGGACCAGGAGACCAGACTCCACATAAACTGCCTGGAGTTGTTGGCGGGGTCTTTTGCAGTGAGATGCTGGACCCAAGAGAAAGCACATTGTTGCGTTCTGTTAAAGATGGACAATGGCCCTCATTACGACCCTGGCGGAAATCGAAAAACGATGGCGGAAATGCAATACCGCCATCGAATAGCGCTCGGTGCTATTATGACCCGTCACCGTAAAGTACGATGCCATTAGCGACACCGTAGTGAACGCCAACGCTAACTGCACCAAGTACGCGTACGCGCGCCATGCCAAACCGTAATTACCACCATGGCGCAACGGTACGCGAATTCTGACCCTAGCGGACATGTACCTAACGCCATCAAGCATGGCGGAAAGTACCATTCCGCCATGGTGAGAAGTACGGCATCGCGAATCAACCGTAAACGGCCCTACTGAGTGCCTGTACACCACTCCCTGGCCACATTGCACAACTCCTCGTAGGTGCAATGAAGTCACACAATGCAACCAGTAAAATGTACAAGTCACCCATGCATGCCAACAAACAAATGAATCTAGGGGCTCCAAGTGCCTTGTGAGTGGCCATCCATATTTGCCATGGCACCATTGCCGCACTGATGCAGCACAGGCATGTGAAGGTTCAAGTACAGCAACATGAGCAGAAAAATGAGACAAACAAAAACAGGCCCCCCCATCGACTGACACCAGTGTAAGGCAACATTCAAAGCAGTATCCTGAGGGAGACTGCACCAGCCCTGTACTCCTGCCAGTAAACAAACCAACCATCAGCATAAGCATGTACCACACAAGTTGGCAGAGTGACTGAGCAGCCAGGCTCATCTCAAGAGGGGCCAATGGGAGCTGCAGGGCACAGATGGCACGAATACAGAAGCTATTCCAATGGACATGACCTCAGTCTCCCTCCAAGAAACGCACGCAAACACAGGCACCTGTGACCAGCCATATTCTGATAATCACATCATTCCACCAATCCACCTGGCTGACCGGCATCTGTTACACAAAAGCTAATCCCCCGCCCCTGAGCATGACATCATTAAAACAGTCATAATGGTAGCCCCTATCCCTGACCACACTGGGCTTCGTAGGCAAACGCGCCCAGTACAGTACCACGCAACTATACTCAGAAGCCGGAACCCAATGCAGATCTTCTCACAATACATCGCTCCACAAATAGGGATATGCTACATTACTTGCAAAGAAGAACGCTACACGGTTAATATCAGAATAGAAATTTAATGCACCACAAAATCACCAAGCCCATACAGCCATTAGGTCATGAACTCCAAAATATATTTCATTATTGTGGGCTGCATCCGCAATAAATGACCAGCTTCTTCTTGTATGACGCCCTGTTCCTTCATGGTACACAGGGGCTACATTCACGTTCAAAAAGCCAACATGGAAGCGCCTAGAACCGCAGGGCCGTCCCATTAGGTAGGCACTAGTCCAGCTGAAAGGTCGAAATGTTGCTCCTAGCCACTAGTACTGCGTAAGGGCATGTGGCCCATTGGCGATCGTCCCATAAGATCGTAATGGTGCTCCACTGATTAACTCGAAGCAGCAGGTGTCGGGAGTAAAAGCCATCTGCAGGAGTGGCATACAGATGGCAGCGGCAAAAGGGGAGGAGATACCTGTCACCCAAATGAAATGAAAAAGAATAGTATGGCCATCAGAACCTGATTTGTATTACTCACTTCAATGATCACACTAAATCTACAGCCATATGCATGCTAGCCCACTCCAAAGGATTATTCCCACCCAAAAATCACTTGCGAAACATAACTATAAAAATCGAGGTGAAAACACTATTACAAACGAGTGTTTGTGTGCATGCGTCTGTCAAAACAGAATCCATTCGATGGGATTAGTAACGTGCATAGACACAAGTGTTTGAAGGCGCGTCGAGACAGGGAGGGTTCAACAAGGGCAAATAGACGATGGTCCCACTATGGCAGCTCTGCATCACATAGCGCAGGGGAGGTGGATAGATTCCAAAAAGCCCTGTACATGGCAAACTCTCCATCAAATCATCTGTCCATGCATCCATACATCATTCCCTGATCCCGGTATGAAAACGCCTGATTATTTACTCACATAACATGTGAAATTTCCATTGAGTCTGTGCGTAATGCAGTCTGCAAAATCCACTGTGCTCCAGGCCGGAATTCCAGTGTTGTGAAGTAACATGTATTTGGGAACGTCCTGCCTTATCGTCCACTACGCTATTGCGCATCCCATACTATTCATATCAATCATTGCATTCTCGCCATGGCCCCTGTCCCAAGGACATTAAACAATAGAACGTAATATTTGCAGTCAGACCTGTGGGGGTCTCCTCGCCGCTAGCTTAAGACCGAAAGCGACGTCCTTCGAATTCCTCATTTGCAACATCACGTCGAAAAGGCATCTGTGACCGCTTGAAATCACAAATTCATCCATGTAGTGCGGCAATGTGTGAAAATGCAAACTGGCTTCACTCACAAATGGGACGCCCCGCCCGTCGGTGAACCGAGGTACAGTGCTGCATGAGGGTCCACCGTTAATCGAGTACTACATTCCACTGACCCTTCACAAGTTTGTTCGCGACTGCAAAGATAGTATGTGAAACAATGGGACCATAGCAGAATGAACATATGAACCAATATTTCACTGCCATCGGGATCAAATACATGATTGTAATAGCAAGATGGCATGCGTCAAATTGCAGCGTTGTGTGCGGGACGTGCTCGCCCAAAGGGGATTGCAGCTTGCACAGGTGGAATGAATCACCACAGGTGGAGGCAATACAGCTTGAAAACACATAAATTGCACACCCAACCCCCTCCCACAACCACACCCACTCCAAAATGCTACCGGCAGGACTAGCGATGTTGGCCCTGGGGGACCTGATAGCACTGCAAGTACTCCAACTTCAAGAAGAAGACGAACACCAACTACTACAACAACCGGCCGCACAGAGGAGACGCAGGAGGAGGAGGAGGGCAAGGCAGGGCCAGCAAGGCCCGCCAGCACAGCCACTACCACCACGCAGGCAGCCCGCAATCCCATGCCTCAGAGCTCATCCGTTCAACCTCACTGATGAGCAGATCCACACCCTCTACCGTTTGGACCGGGACACCATAACCGCCATTGTGGACATGACACAGGCTGACCTTGTCAGCATGATAGATAGCCCAACCGCCATCCCACCCCTACTGAAGGTGGTGTCTGTACTCCACTTCCTGGCCACAGGCACCTACCAGCACACAGTCGGACAGTTGCATGGCATTTCACAGCCAGTGTTCTCACGGACACTATTGCAAGTGCTCGATGCCCTCCTGAAGCACGCAGACGACTACATCTCTCTACCACGCTCGGAGCAGGAAATTACGAACACAAAAGTGGGATTCCATGCACTTGGCGGCATACCGGGTTGCATTGGTGCCATCGACTGCACCCATGTGGAATTGGTCGTCCCACATGCCATGGAGGCCCAGTACCGCAACCGAAAACAATTTCATTCTCTTAATGTACAAATGGTGTGTGACTCCAACAGGATCATTACACATTGTTGTGCCCGATTTCCTGGATCAACCCATGATTCTATGGTCTTGAGGAACTCTACAATACCACGCTACATGGAGCGACACGCAGGGAACAGATCCTGGCTACTCGGTGAGTCTCATTTCATGCATGATAATGTGGGGTATGTGATGCGGCAATGACCTGGCAGGAAGGGGGGGGGTGCGTACGTAGCAATGTCATTCCACAAACATCCTTTATTGTCCACATACAGGTGATGCCGGGTATCTACTGAAGAGATGGCTCCTTACACCACTCAGGAACCCACAGAACCAGCATGAGGAGGACTACAACCATGCCCACTCACGTACCCGTGTAGTCATAGAACAGGCATTCGGCCTACTGAAGACTCGTTTCCGCTGCCTCAGCAGGTCTGGCGGGGCACTCCTGTACCGCCATGAGAAGGTTGCAAAGATGGTCATGGCATGTGTCATGCTACACAACATGTGCGTACGTAGAAATGTGCCCATGCCCCCTGACGCAGAACTGCAAGCACCTGAAGATGGTCATGATGAGGGTGGGGATGTGGCAGCACCTCAAGGAGTCTGCGAGGCACAGGAGGGCCGTGACATTCGTCAGATTCTCATAGATTCATGCTTCTAGCACTCACGCCTGGTGGCTGATACATGGACACGGGACTTGTGGCACTGTGTGTGTCTGGAACATGCACAATATGGACTGTACGCCTATAAAGGCCTCGTACACAAAGATCAATGTCCACACATCTCATTGGATGATTGTGCAATGTTTATAGCATATGTGAAATTATGTTACACACCCCATCGACCCGCCACCCAAGTGAGCCCAACACACCCCCTCCACCCTCCTACCTCCCCCCCAAACACCAGTGTCCAAAGATGCTCATTGTCAGTGGGCAGACGCTATTGCAAGCCCCCTCTCCGGGTATCAGGGGCACCCCTGCCTGTGGAGCGCAGGTTCCTCCCAGATCTACGTTGGGGGCTGCCCTGGACGGAACTTGCAACGGATGATGTCTCTGCCTGCTCACGTCCATGCATGTCCCTAAGGGTTTGTGAGAGCTCAGTGAGCACACGGCGCACAGCGGCAAGTTCAGCACATACGTCTTTGGACGTGGCATGCAGTTCCCCCCTCAGGCTCTCGGTGCTTCTCTCCATTTGTACTCTCAGGCTCTCGGTGCTTCTCTCCATTTGTACTCTCAGGCTCTCGGTGCTTCTCTCCATTTCTGCCCTAAGTGTCTCAGTTGATGTTTCTATGGCTGCCTTAGTACCCCCACATTCATCAGCATGGTCCTTGAGGAGCGTGGCCAGTTGCTGCTGTTGCACGATCACCTGGTCGAGGGACTGTTGCCTCTGCTGTGCCATGGCCATTTGCGGTGGTGTCACAGAGGGGCTGGTCACCTCATGTTGCCTTGCCACAGGGCTTGTGGGGGATGGCCAGTCGTCGTCTTGTGGGTGCCCCTGCGTGGTATCCTCATGGTGTACGGGATGAAACAAACAGGGGGATTGAGACAGGTCATGGATGGATCTTACTTCGACATCCCCGTTTTCTGTGTCGGAGCATGCTGCCATCAATGCAGTGTCACCTATGGTGCTGCTGCCACCAGAAGCAGTGCCTTCTGTGGCATCCATTGGGGGGACCTGTGGTGGTGCTGTTGTGGGCATGCTGGCTGCTGGGGTGCCTGTTGAAGTTCCCTCCTGTGTGCTGCCACTTGATTTGTGCTGCTGCCGTGTCTTGATGCGTGCAGCTGAGGTGGAGGGTCTTTGGCCGTTGGTCTTGGCCCTCTTTGCAGGTGTGCTGGTAGGGGTGTCCTGGAGCTCGTCGTTTGAATCGGACCCTGTGGTGGAGTAAAGGAGGGCGAGCGTTATTAATGGGTCTGTGGAAATTGGAATGGCAATGTATCACATGCATTGGGGTGGTACCTGAGGGTGATTTGGGTCGGGGCCTTGGAGGTGGTTTCATTTTTGTGTGGATTGAGGATGCAGTTGTTTTGCAGCCTGCAGTTAGGGTGTGCCTGCTGCACGTGTAGAGGGTGTTTTTAGGATTTTTAATTATTTATGTATTTAATGTGAGTTTTAAAGTGCGCTATCAGGCCAATGTATGTGGACGTTCTCCTGGACATGTGTTACTGTTGCACTATGTGGACACATGGTTCTTCACATGATTGGACATTGTGGATTTAGCATTGTTTTATTTGGCCCACCTACCTGATTCTTCGGATGTCTGCACTCCTTTCTCCATCCCTCCGACTCCCTCTATACTCTCCATTCCAATGGTGGAGGCACAGATTTCTTCCCAGGGGGTCAACTTGATGGGTGATTCCGATCCTCCCCCGGTAGCTGTGGCAATGTTACGGTTGGCGGATAGTATGCTCCGTACGCGTATCCGCAGGTCGTCCCATCGCTTTCTGCATTGCTGTGGGTTGCGGGGTGCGGTCCCCACCGCACTTACCCGCTGTGCCACCAGGGCCCATATGGCCTTCTTGTTTGCAAGTGCCGTCCTGGTCATTTGCGTCGAGAAGACGACGGCAGCATTCTCCTGGAGGGTCTCTGTGAGCACAGTGAGTTCCTCACGGGAGAAGTGGACCTGCCGCTTGCGGTCGCACGCTTTTTTCGCTACTTTTCCCATTTTTATTGCTTTCACTAGGGTGGATGACGGGTTGGGATGTGTCTCAGGGTAGTATTTTTTATGGTTGTGTGGGAATTCTGATTTTATAGGTGTACGGCGTGCTGTTTCCCGTTCCGGGACCATGTTTTTACTTCCGTTTCCGTATATTTACGGTCACCGTACTTTCCGATTGCCGCTCATTACGGTGACCGCTAAGATGGGTGGCGGAATTGCACCTAGGGCGCCGTACGACGGCGGTGTGGGGCGTTTTGGGGACATTTCCGCCATCGCGGACTTTGCACTTCCGCCATGGCGTAGTGCTCGTGCCCGATGGGTCGGAATTAGCCGCACTTTGCTCCGTCGTGCAATGGCGGAAACGCTATTTACGCTATGGCGGTCAGGTCAGTCACTTTCCGCCAGGGTCGTAATGAGGGCCAATGTCTCAGCAGTCAGGTACATCAACAGACTGGGGGGGGCGAGGTCCAGGTTATTGGCGGATCTAGCGAAGGATTTTTGGGAACTCTGTCTAGAGAGAAGAGTTTCGGTGACAGCGGAATATCTGCCGGGTCAGATGAACGAAGTGGCCGATTGGAACTCGAGATACCTCAGAGACGCCAGCGATTGGAAGCTGGACGAGGTAGTGTTCCAGGAAATTATGACACGATGGGGTCCTTGCCAGGTCGATCTGTTTGCATCGAGGTTAAACAAACAGCTTCCTCGGTTCTTCAGCTGGAGACCGGACCCGGAAGCAGAGGCGACAGATGCCTTCCTTCAATCCTGGGAACACCAGAAGAATTACGCGTTTCCTACTTTTTCAATGATAGCGAGGACACTAGCGCAGGTGAGACGTCAAAAAACATCCATGATTCTAATTACGCCGGACTGGAAGGGGCAGGCGTGGTTTCCCAGTCTACTGGAACTGACATATCACAACCCAGTAGTTCTACCCGACACAGAATTTATCATTCGAGATCCCAGAGATGGCAGTCATCCACTAGTGAGGTCAGGAGGACTCAGGCTAGTGGCATGGACAATTTCAGGAGATCTTGGGCTAGGCCAGGATTATTGAATGAGGCTGAAAACATCATTAATGAATCATGGGCCCCAGGGACTCACAAGGCTTATAGATCAGCTTGGGATAAATGGAATAGCTGGTGTTTGGAAAGGAATATTCATCCCGATAGAGCAGATGTAGTTCATGTGGCCACTTTTTTAGCTCAGATGGCAGCACAGGGCAAGGCTTACAGGACTATCAACACAGCCAGGTCTGCGATAGCCTGGGGGCACCCTAGAGTAGAGGGTATAGCGATTGGCGAACATCCTTTGATCTGTAGATTGTTGAGGGGAGTAAGGATGTTAAGACCACCCAGTGTTAAATATAATCACTTGTGGATGTAGATAAAGTTTTGAAATTGTTTTTATCTTGGCCGGATAATCAGGAATTGTCACGGAAAGCGATTTCAGGCAAGTTATCTATGCTTTTATGTCTTTTAGCATTCAAGAGATCATCTGATGTTAGAGCGTTGGAGGTTAATAGGAAGAGTATATCTCCGAACGGGGTGACTTTCCTTATAGTAAAAAGGACCAAAACAGGTTTGAGTTCTATTTCCTACGAGTCTTTCCCGAATCAACCAAAGTTGTGTCCAGTCAGATGCATAGAGGCTTATGAAGAGATAACGAGGGAGGTTAGACCCACGGGAGTGTCACAATTGTTGATAGCGATTTGTAGACCTTATAAACCAGTTACACCAGCCACCATTGCTAGATGGCTTAGATGGGTGATGGTTCAAGCGGGCATAGATGTTGAGAGGTATAGCGCCCATTCCACTAGAGGAGCGATGGCTACTAAAGCGTATAATATAGGAGCCAGAGTAGAGGATATTATGAGAGCTGCAGATTGGTCGAATGAATCGACGTTTAAAACTTTCTATTTTAAACCCATGGAAAGTGCGACATCGTTGGTGGTAGGTAAGCTTTGAACAAGCATAATCCGAGCCTCCGGTCTTGACATAGAATTCAGATTTTCAACACATTCGTTACTGAAAGTCATAATTCTATTAAAGACACGGAGGCGAAGGATTATCCCACCCTATCAATCGTATGAATGTTTAGTTGATATTATCATGTTTTATCTGTTATGCTTACTGCTTATGTGGAAATATTTGTACTAGTTTTATTGAAGATATGGTTTTTGGTGCTTATGTATACGATTGTCCCACCCTTGTTTCAGTCTATAGTCACCTTTTTAAATTTATGTTTTCTGTAGGAGGGGCGACAGATAACAAGCAAGCCGGGATCTGAGTCAGGACGTAGATGGAGTTTCGAAGAAGTACTGAACACATCCTCGCAGGATCAAAGAAAGAGGAAGAATAGAAAGAGGACAAGAGATTTTATTTGAGGACTGTTTTGTGATTGGTTACTTGGATCACATGGTCAGTTTGAAGACCAATGGGGATGGACTACAAAATCCCAAAACTTCATGGTTATTGTAGTTTTTATTGGTTTTGTATGGTTATTGCATATTTGTTTTTTCTTTGCTGCTGACAGTAAAGATGAAGAGAAAGCATAATCCTTCGCCTCCGTGTCTTTAATAGAATTATGACTTTCAGTAACGAATGTGTTGAAAATCTGAATTGCTATCTAGGATGCCGCATTCAGCGGTCAGTCCTCTTTCTGTGTTGAGCGTGGGCATTCTCACGCCTCGCTTTCATTTATTCACAGCATCTTATGTGCCAGATGGAGTGCCTGCCAATTGGGAGAGGTGAGGTTGTCCTTTGGCGAGGACTCCCATATAAAGCCCCTCAGTGGTAGTCATAGCGGGATAATGATCATAACTGTTGTCTTGCATCTAATTGGTGCTTTTATTTGTTGACCATTGAAGTTTTTAATAAAATGTTGCTTTTTGACTGACTGTGATTTCTAAAGACGCCGCTTTCAGCCGTCAGTCCTCTTTCTGTGTTGAGAGTGGGCGTCCTCACGCCTCGCTTTCATTCATTCACAGCATCTTATGTGCCGGATCGAGTGCCAGCGGGGTGGACCGGCGCACCGTCAGCGCGCTGAAGGCGTGCTTAAGGCAAGCCCATCTGTGCCCGTCCGTTCCATGGACGGGCGGGATGGAGCCATATGCTACACCAGGTGGGCCCTTTTAAACCTTGCACCTCCTGACATGCAATTCCCATAGGATTTGATCTTTGTCCTCTTTCCAAGCTATTATCTAACCCTCCTAAGGCATCTGTTCATGTGCCGAGAAAGGGAGGTTTGTCCACTATTTTGCTTAATCCTCGCTCATTGCCAGCACATGCGGCTGAAAAACACCATCTTTTGTCCGACCGTAAGCCAGATGTGTTGTGTTTGACTGAGACTTGGCTACACACGTGTCATTTTCTAATAATTTACCACCCTACGGGACCATAAACTACATTCATGGAACCTTTTTTAGAGCTTCTAGCTGAACTACAGACTAAGTTTGTTCATTTTATTATGCTGGGATACCTCAATCTTAAATTTAATGGCCCTCGGGCCCCTGCTTTAGACTCTTTTTAAACAGCATGGCCGATTTAGGCAACCATCAATTTGTATTGGAACCCACTCATAAGTTGGATAATACGCTTGACTTAGTTTTGGCCAAAAATACTAAATTAACTATGCTGCCGGCTGAGTCTGTGCTGTGGTCAGACCATTATCTCTTGACCTTTGTTCTTAATACATTATTGAGGTCGCCAAAGAGTCTTCCGCCTAGAGTTTGGCAATGTAACTGGCGTACGGATGACCCTGGTAGTCGGATGCCTATTATGCTGCCATTCTGGCTGCAAAGAGGTCTTATTTGGCACAGAAAATTGAGCAACCTTTGTGTAAACCTTTGCGTAAACCTAAAGAACTCTTCACTGTGGTCAAATCCTTGACTTATGTGGCCAATCTTGTGTCTACGGTGAGCCCCTCGCAGGAACTCTGCAACTCTTTGTCTCAGTTCATCATTACCAAAATTGTGTCTATTCGGGCCAGTATATCAGCAGCAGCGCTGATATCTGCCCCTGCTATGGAGCCTCCTGCTGTGAACGGGTGGTGGTACCCGCAGGGTGGTCTCTCTTTCCTTGGTTTGCTGAGTCAGAAATGGCTGATGCCATTTGTTGACTTAAATCAGCGGCCCGTCTGATTCAGTGCCTTCTCCGGACTTATTAAGTGTGATCTTTGTGGCCTAAATGCCTCTTGTCAGTCGGGCCTTATTCCTCAGGAATTGAAGGTAGCGACAGTGATCCCCCTTAAAAAAAGCCTTCTTTAGATCCCACACTTCCTTCTAATTTCCGTCCCATTTCACTTCTGCTAGTTTTTATGAAACTCTTGGAGTCTTTGATTTCACCACTCCTGTCATCCTTAATGGAGTCATCTGACCTTTTTGACCCCGCACAATCCGGCTTTTGGCCTGGACGAGGTGCAGAAAGTGTTTTTGTGTCGGTACAAGATGATTTGGCTAGGCTGGATGATGCAGGGGGGTGGGTGCCCTGATTTTACTCGATCCTTCAGCAGATTCTAACACCGTGGACCACCCTACCCTGCTGGCCCACCTAGCACAGGTTGGAATTTCTGGCCAAGTATTGGCCTGGTTCACCTCCTTTCTGGCAGATAGAACTCAAATGCTCTCACTCCTTCCTTTCCTTTCATGCTCTTGTCCCCTTAGTTGTGGAGTACCTCAAGACTCTGCCTTGTCTCCTATTCTTTTTAACATCTATATTTGGCCATTGGTGTGTCTCATCTGCTCCTTCGGTATCAGATGCTATTCATACGCTGATGACACTCAGATCGTGATGCGGTTAGATCTTGAGCAGGCTGAGATGTAATTGTGCTTGCAACGGTGTCTGTCGGCCGTGGGAGATTGGATGAACCACAACTGGCTGAAGTTAAATGGAGACAAGACGGAGGAGCTGGTGGCGGGTTCTCCCCCTGACCCTGCACTCTGGGTTTCCTCTTTCTGGCCGTCTTCCTTGGGCCCGCTCCCCGTTCCGGTCACCACAGTCAAGAATCTGGGAGTGGTTATTTCTTCTACCCTTGTGATGGACGCACAGGTGTCCGCTGTATGTAAAGCGGGTCACTATCATCTTAAAATATTGTGAAAGGCACTTGCGTGTTTACCTTCGAAGTTTAGGCCGCCTGTGGTAGCGGCTATGGTCATGAGCCGCGTGGACTATTGTAATTCTCTATACTTGGCCCAGCCTACGGGCCTTGTCCAGCGGCTCCAGCGCCTACAGAATTTGGCAGCACAAGTTACAACGGGATCCCCAAACAGGGCACATATTTTTCCAGTCCTGCGATCTCTTCAGTGGTTGCCTGTGGCCCAGCGTATCAAGTTCAAGGCACTTTGCTTGGTCCACTGGGCCTTGCACGACCTAGGAGTGGAATATCTGTGGGCTAAATTTACCCGCTATTGTCCTAACCGCACATTACGATCTTCTTCCGCCGGCCTACTCTGTGTGCCGTCTTTCTGCCGCTCCCTATTGGAAGCTGGACCTTTTCTGTGGCCACAGCCCAATTGTGGAATGAACTGCCGCCCACATTAAAAAAGCTGCCTAATCATCTAGCATTCAGAAGATCCCTAAAGACTCTCTTGTTTTAGATGGGACATGCCAGTCTGTTCTTCCTCCCTCTCAGCGCCATGAACGTTTGGATAACCTTGTGCTTTATACGTTGTCTTAACATAACATAAAATCCCTGGAGCCTGCACGTGGGGCTGAGGCGATCATAAATCCTGCTTGGACTATGGGTTTATGTCAAGGGATTTGGTGACTAGATTTACCGGATTTGAGATTATCAAACAAACTCTAAGCGATCACGACCTGGTGTCTATCTCCCTAATGGGCTGTGTAGATCTGGGCCAATGTGAAATTATGGCACAGGTGGAGGTCAATATGGCTAAAAACTGAATACAGATAGGTATGAAGGAAATTGACATCATGACTGGTCTCTATGCAGAAGAAACTAAAGGGAACTTTTTCGGTCCGGACTAGGGGTGGATGCTCAAAGAATATCTAATCACCACCAAATTTTAAAAGACGAGTGAAATCAGTGGTAAACATGTCTATGACCCTATGGTGGCTAATAAAAGGAAAGAACTGAAGGCAGATGTAAGAAAGATCATCTCCTCATTAAAGCCTCATAACTTTAAACTGATAAAACAACGCAAACAGAAGTTCAGGAACTGGCTCATAGCCTCTAGAGCATTAAGAGCTCAGAGGGATGCGGAGGTGATGCTAGAAGCGGTTTGTCAAAATAATACCCGCAACCTCTGGGAAATCCTAATCAATGGAGGACAGTTCAGATTGTGTAATTTGCTTGGACAAGTGAATGAGGCAACATGGATAGCACATTACTCTTCCCTGTTTGTCAACACAGAGACTCTGAGGGAGACCAACTTAATCTCAAAAAGCGGTTGTTGGAACATTGAGCTCGACAAAGATGAACTTATCCTCTTGATAGGATGGCTAAGCTCGTCTAGGGCAGCATGCCCTGATGGCAGCTCTAACAAGATGCTCAAAGACAACCCAGTGGCATGGGGGAATCTGGCAAAGCTAATTTTCGATCAGGTCCTACGGACAAAATGCCTGCCCCCAACGTGGCATGAAGCAATTGTAGTCCCGCTTTACAAGAAGGGCAATCAGAGTGATTTATTATTGCCCAATCACCCTCCTAGATTCACTGGGGAAACATTTTGACACTATTTTGTTAAGGGACCTTGAAACATGGGCCAGTCAACAGGAAGATTAGACCCTAGGCAGACAGGGTTCATACAAGGCATGGGGACATCCCTAAACGTATATATTTTGGGCCTCTTGAAGCAAAAAGCACTCAAGTCGAAGGCCTGCGTCTATTTGGCCATTATGGACCTGGAGCAGACCTTCGACTGTGTCAGCCGAGAATTGCTTTGGTGGACAATGAGAGATTGGGGCTGCTCTGTTGATCTCTTGGAAGCAATCAGGACTCTTTATACTGGCACCTCTATGCGGGTGCGACTAAATGAGGCTGGCATCTTGACTTGGATAATTGAGACATTTCGCGGTTTAAAGCAAAGGTGCGCTTTAACCCCCTTGCTGTTCAGTCTATAGAGCTCTGATTTGGCAGCCTCACAAGGGGGAATTAGAGCCTTTCCCCCGAAGGTCAACGGCATGGAGATCCCGTGGATTATCTATGTCGCCGACCTGGATCTTACCCCAATTTGCCCCCAGAGAAGGATTGATGCATTCAACTCATTCCGGGAGAATTATGAAATGAAAGTAAATGTAATAAAATCCAAGATATTTGATTATGACGCCTGCAGATAGAAGACCTAAGAAAGGCTATCATTGGTATATAAAGAAGCAGAAGTTAGAGGTGGTAAATACAATGTTATATTTGGGGGTCACAATTAATATAAACAGAGATGAGAAAGCCCATTTTGATGTCCTGAGATTGAAGACAATGAACTTGGCCAACCAAGGTAAGGCTCTGATGCAGAGATATTGTAATATGTCTCCAATTCTTGACATATGGAGCTAAGGTGATGCTTAGCCTGCAGTGCAAAGTCTGGTCAACACTGGAGGGACTGTTTTGGCGAAGGCTGTTAAGGCTCCCAAACTATTTAATGATGTCCATGCTCAGACATGAGTTACGACTCCAATCACTGGAGTCTATACTGCTGTGGAAGTCTCTGACCCTGGCATGAAAATGTAAGCTAGGAGATAAAATAGAGCCATTTAGATTGGAGAATTTTAAAGGTGACCAGGGGCTAACAAATTGGAGAGAATAAATAGAGGCAATCTTGTTGGAGAAAGGATTTGAGATTGATGATCATATCTCTAACCTGCAGATGGTAAAAAATAAATGCAAACAAATGGATTAAATGCAAACAAATGGATTGGATTGAAACATATAGCAGGAGGCATGTGGACAGGCGTAGACCTCCGATAGACAGAGAAAGAAGAGGCCTTAACAATCCCCATCTGCTCATTACAGGGACCTTCTGCTTAGGTGCCGGCTTAATATCCTGTCGATCAAAGAGGTTTTGCTATCTAGAAAGATGATCAGCCCTAATGAAACGTAATGTAGGTACTGTGGAACTATGGAGGTAGTGGAAACCATTTTTCATCTGGTCCCCTCTTGCAGGGTATTGTCCAAATTATGTATGGAAAAATTGAAATCTTGCGCTCCAGAAATGATGACATTTACAGTTGCTGAATGGTGGGATTGGATAATGATGGGAGAGAGACCTTGTCTCACCATAGCTTTGCTAAAACTGACAGAGCCTGTACTAATAGACTCTTGATGGGTAACAAAGAAGCACTGCAGAGTAGTTACTGAGAGTAAAACTTCCTAAATAGATGAAGTAAAGTATGGTTGGGGTGATTGGATGTAACGATTGAGACAAGCAGTGGATATTTGATTTTATCAGTCGAAACTGCCTAAATGTAAGGTATTGCAATAGACTGTTTGATTTTAATTGAATATCATTTGGGTTTGAACTTTTTTTTGTATTCTCTTCTTTTCTTCTTCTTCGTTGTTTTAAAGCTGAGGTTTTAATGTGATGAATGGTCCTTTCTTCTGTTGGAAGTGAAAAAGGATATGTGATAATGTAAATGGTTGTTTATTCTTTTCTTTTTACTTTTTGTACATGAGTAAGAATTAACCAATACATTTCTTTTTTTTAAAATACTTCAAAATATACACTCTGAGTTTCAATAAATCAGTAGATACCCTTTTGGGATGGCATACAGACTCTTCCTACACCCTCAGGTGACTTTAATAACTAGGACACTGTGGACATTAATATATCACTGACACATTTAGAGCAATATTGAGTTTTGTGGCAAAAGGAAATGGTTAGAGGAGAAAACGATGGTTAACACGTTTCTCAAACTGGAAAGTACTTTTGAACCCCCCTGGAATGTCGATTAACCCTTTCCCAGCTATACAAGTAAATAATGTATGACTTTTTTGGAGGAACAGATCAAAACACAAAGTCAGAGGTTAGAAGATTCTATCGAAGGCCACCAGGGAGCGCGCTGATGGAAGCAGCCTCAGCATAGATCTCCTTCTTCAGGGTCCGGTATAGTGGTTTGAGCCCCCACTTCAGTACCCCCAGACCCTGCAAACACCCAGACGGATATTCCCCAGCTGCACCTGCATGCGAGAAAGCAGGCGAAATTGGCCCACAATGGAGGAGAAACTGAGAAGAACGTCACTGGGCAAAACAAAAGCATCTCTCACCGTGCTGTTGGCGCCACGGAGAGAGGTTCACACGGAAGGCAAACGCTGACACCGGAGGGACAGAGGAACAGACTGGGTCTGCAGGGAGCCGAATCTTTGGCCCCCCCTGAGACGGACTATCCAGGAGCTTCCAGGATGAAAGTAAGGCAGTGCGGACCTTCCCCCACCATCTGTCATCTGGGCGGCCGGCATGTCTCAGTGAGCCGGTCCGCCTGGGACAGGGGTCTCCCTCAGGGTTGATATCGGCGGGAGCGGGAGTCCAGCTTGTAAGGATATTTGGCGTGTTACAGCACAGAGTACAACACTACTACACAGGTAGCAAACAGCATAGAGTACAGCACTACTGCACAAGTAGCACATTTTTTTTGCATTACCACCACAAGGGTGCGGTGCATTGCTATATGGGTTACCAGATTGGCTGTTCAGTCAAAAACGATTTTAATATATAAGATGCAAATCTATTTTTACAGTTAAAAGCACACGTGCTCATTTAAAAATGCACACTATTTTCACCTGAAATGCCTATGGTGCGAGAGACACATTTGAAAATTAACAGCTAACCTATTAACCATTAACCTGACTAATAAAACCTTATTTAACATAACCCACTAATAAAATGTGTTCTCCACTGCAGAATTAGGCATACTCTGAAAGCCATTTAAATGTGTGTGCAGATTTTTTTTCTCTGCCTGCTTCTCCGTGTTTTTGTGCACAGTAACTGCAGGAAGAAGGAAGTCAGATTTGCAACAATTGCAAATGTATAAGCGAAGCTATTGTTGAGAGTAGGAGGATGAGAGATGATGGATTTCATTGGGACACGTCATACAGAGGGCTGAGATGAAAGTTTTAGTGGGCAGTATCGGGGAAAAAGACAGGCAGACATTTTTCTGCACTACTGGGGAGAAGACCTGGCTGTGGGACTCCTGACTGAATGCAGATCCCTGCGTCCTGCTACAGTCAAGATTTGGCAGTCGAGATTGGGGAGAGCTGAAAGAAGGACCTTTCCACTGGCTGAGGCGTTCCTATCTGAAAAAGCTGAGAATTCCAGGCAATGAACCCGGTTTGAGAAGGCAAGCGTTCCTTTTTGCTGGAGTTAATCCAAGGGAGCCACATTCACAAAGAGAACAGCCAAAGAGAACAACTAAAAAGATAAGGTAATGAGAAGTGTGGGAGCTGAGTGTGTACGGTAATATGCAGTCAGTGTAGGATTCCTGTGCATGCCTTAATCAAATGCTAATGTTGCAATTTGAGTTCTGTTCTCCGCCACGCTCTTTGCAGTGTGTCATAGACAATGCTTTTACTGTACCATTTTATTTATTTCTGTAAAGAGTGAGATCGTGTTTAAATGCAACTTTTATAATACAGAAAAATATTTGAAAACAGACGGGTGGTGTATTTAATATTTACCATTACAATGCCGATGAAGTGGGGAGATTTTTAAACAGTGCAATGGTCATTTTAAGACAGATGTGTGCATGTCAGATTCAGTATGAACAGTTGTGAGTGATTGTAGCATAGCTCGTTGGAGGTACATGAGCCAACGGGAAGAGAGACTCTCTGAACATAGCTCCCTACCGTATATAAGGTAGTGGAAATTACCACAAGATTACCATATATAGCTCTCTGTCGTAAATAAGTCAGTGAGATCGCCCATGGTGGCACACTATCACTGAAAAATGTGGTATTCCTAAAATGTAGGTCTGAGGTCTCTCTAGTGATTACACGAAAAATCTAAGCAAAGATAAGGGATTTTGGACATTGGGGCCACAAATAAAACAAGGGAATTATGCTCACCAAAATACCACCAACCGCGCCTACCACCCACGCATACCAAATATGCATGCCTGGGTGCTGAAATAATGCATGTTCACTGTATTATTGTTGTACATGGCCCAATCTGAATACAAGGAGTGATTGTTGCTAAGTTATATTTCGGCGGTAAGAAAATACCGTCAGGCCCCAAATCTCCACAAAATACCCTACATATTTATGGTGCGTTGCAGGCCGGGAAAGTGATCATAGAGTACCTACTGGGCGTGGCAAGCGTGTCTCACACTGCCATTGCACATTAAAGGGAACCCATTTTATAATAGCAGTGTGCCACTAAAAACGAATTTCAGAATGTCACAAAGGGAAACCACATTCTCAGATCTAGTGCAATATTTAGAGGCAAAGTTATTTGCACATGGGAATTGGTCTTCGAATAGCACGTTAGAATGGAGTAACCGCATTCAGGGTGAGGTGCAGAAAGAAAAACTAGACAATATTTTTGCAGAAGGCAGCATAATTCAGGTCTGCCTTACAAGATTATTGAATGCAGCCGATAAAAGTGCAGAGAAAGACTGTTTAATACGGCTATGCGGCAAAATATGGTTTATTTTAAACAAGTCCCTGCGAATGCAAGAGAATGATACTCAGCTAATTAACAGGTTAAAGACTGAATTAGAAGGGGCAAGTAAAAATCAGGAAATGTTGAGAGCAGAATTGGATGTATGCCAAAAAGACATGCAATTAAAATGCAGAGACTTTGATACTCAGTTATCCAAAAGCAAGAAACAATTTGAGGATAGTGAGCAAGAATTGGCACACTTAAAAGCCTTAGTGGATCACATTAGGCAGGATAAAGATGAGGTTGTTTCAGAAATGCAGATTTTACAAAAAGAACATTGTGAAAAAGAAGGTGATCTCCAGAGTGCAGAACAAGAAATTATTAAAATGATCCAAGAAAGAGACAAGAGAAATAAAGAGTTCAATGAATGCCAAATGCAAATGTGCGAAATGCAGGAGGTGATTAATAAAATGAGTGATGAAAATAATTATTTGCATGATGAAGCCAACAGACTCCTTAAAAAGTGTAAGGACTTAGAACAGCAAATGTGCATTCCCAGGTCCCAGGAGAGGCGGCAGGGTACCACATTCAATGGAGTGGAGGTGAATTCTAGCTCTGCCCAAAGAGCTAGTGCCCCAGTGACTGGGCCGGTGACTGAACTTGGTTGCAGCGCCCTTGGGGGATTTGATACTCCCATTGGGGGCAGTCACCAATCTCATACACCTGAAAACAGGATTGACTCACAAAATAGTGCAATTCCATGTATTGCAACAAGTAGCCCCATAAAAATA
This sequence comes from Ambystoma mexicanum, assembly GCF_040938575.1. Classification (NCBI taxonomy): domain Eukaryota; kingdom Metazoa; phylum Chordata; class Amphibia; order Caudata; family Ambystomatidae; genus Ambystoma; species Ambystoma mexicanum. The sequence goes on from NC_090929.1 coordinate 1,443,477,706, forward strand.
ATGAAATCCATTAAAGCCCTGATCAAACCATTTAAAAAGGGAGGTGAATGCTGCATTGAGGATCACTTAAAAGCGGTGCATGACATTTTTAAAGCACTCCAGAAACCTAAGGAACAGTACAGACAATATTTTCATTTAACTTTAGATGCCCCGACGGCCAGCATCATAAGGGGATTAAATGAACAGCAGAATATGACATGGCTGGAGTTTGAAAAAGAAATTAGGCGTCATTTTTCTCCTTTTCAGTCATTGCAGGAGGCAAAGAAAGTCGCGTACACAATTACTGCTGGACCTAATACATCCCCTCGCCAATTTTTACAAGACTTAAAAAGAGCATTCTCTCGCTTTGATGTATCTTTTGACTCAAATTCCAATGAGTTTAAAACTGCATACTTCTATGGGCTACAGAAAGACATCATATCCCAATTGGTCCGTGAATTTGACCGTGACAAGTCCCATGAATGGATTGTACATCAAAGCACAAAGCTATATGAGGTACTCTATTGTCAGGGTAGAGAAAGTGATAAAATGAAAGATACCAGGCCTAAATCTAAAGAACCCTCAGCCACAGTAATGGAAATCAGGTCAGCCAAAATGTCCCTTGAGTCTGCTCAAAGCCAAGGTAAAAATAATGTGACACCTGAACAAAGGGGTAATCAACAAAGATCGCCATTTCCTGTACCAATGTTCCAAACACATGATCATAGTAATAGAGAGAGCTATATCAGCCCTAGATATTTAGGGGATAGACCCCGGGTAGGATATCGGCCTGATATGGCAGGTATGAACAATAACCAGAGACAAAATCAAGATCAAAGAAATGATGGTCCCTACCAGTCATTGGGGACACAGAGCAGATTTGATCCCAGCACCATGATATATGGTAATCAGGATAGGCCCCGATATGTGGATCGATTTACTGATAATGGAAATCAACATAGGGGCCAGTACCCACAATCTGAGAGACAGGACATGAGGCAAAACGTGAACTACAATCCACGCCAGTACAATGATTCCCCACCAGGGGACTATAATCAAAGGATGGGTGCAACCCGCTCCCCTCCACAAATGAATCAAGAGTTCAGAAACCATCCCAACCGACATCAATCACCTGAGAGGTATCAGAATAGATCCAATCAGGGGGAAAACAACCAATATCGACCTAGGCCACAGAAAGAGGATCCTAGAGAGATGGAAAGGTTCCAGTGCCTTGAGGCCCAAGTGAAAATGTTAGCTGAGCAAATAGGAAAGCTCTATACAGCGCAAAAACAACCTTCCAAAGAGGGGGCTGATGGCCATAGCAATGACCGGGGGGCTTCCGAAAAGTGACTAAGTACTCATGATAACTGCAGTGCCAAAATGACAGATTGCTCTGATATAATTTTGCATAACAACTCTGAGATGACTAATGGATTAAAAATGAAAGTACCAGTAAATGAAATTGTGATAGAAAGTGCAAATACTTCTAAAAAAGAGGTACGGTTTAACTTAGAGCTAAATAAAACAGTAAAGATTTGCACAAATGAAAAAGAAACATTAGGAATTCCAAAAGAACAAAGGAACAGATTTAAGAAAAATGACTCATGCATGGGGAATACCAGTGAACAGGGAGTAAGTGGGGATGCCATAGCTCCTTCCCTGGGCAAGCAAAACAATGACCAAACACAGACAGAAAAAGGAAATACTCACAAGGAGGGTACAAGTCAATCACCTGAAGAATTCTTTGAGCCACATATTTTTGAAGAGGCTGAAAGGGCTGGTATTACACTAAATGATCACAAATGCACAGAATTAAAAAATGACAAATTGCTGAATGATGTTGTTACACATGTTCAGTTGGAAGGTTGTAATGTGGTCTCTGATGTTACCCAGATGGATGGGCGAACAGTGGCCACACTCCGAAAAACCTCTGAACATGGAGAAATGAATAAAATATCTTGCACAGAAATGGGTAAAAAGGAGGGAAAAATGTCTTTTCATTTACCAATGTGCTTAGCCAAAAGTGAAAAAGACCTGAGAAAGGTGAGCCCTGAAATCAGTAAGAATTCACATTTCTTATGTGTATTAGAGGAAGTTGAGGACAGATATTATGCACCCATCACTGTAGAAGAAAAATGCCACACCTTTGCTATGATTGACACTGGCGCACAGGCCACAATTATGTCCAAGGAGCTGGTAAAGAGTATCAATGAAGGGAGGCCTCCACAGAGTCAGATCACAGTGAAGGCAAATCAAGGCCCAGTGCATAACTTTAATGGGGAGGAGGTGCCCATCATAGGTGTAACTGAGGTTGACATAAAAATAGGAAAGCACAGAATGAAACAAGAGATATTGATCACATCTATTTGTGAAATTCCACTTCTGATGGGGACAGATTGCCTGAAAAGATTGTCTCCTCTCATAGATGGGGTGAATGGAGTGCTGTGGTCCTTAACCAAAAAACCATTGAGGCCTAAGAAACTAAAATCACAAAACAGCAATATAAATGAATGTCACACCGTTGCCAAAACAAATGATGCTGTGGAGGTATATCTACAGAATAGCTGCATACCTAGTGTCACTGTTATATTAATGTGTCAAGACAAAATGCAGAGCGACAATGAAAAACTACCTGTACAAATATACTTGGACCCAAGGAAAGATTGGCAGACTGCCATAGATGAGCACACATTACGTTTCTATTTAAAAGAGAAAACATGCAAACAGAATATTGCTCCTAAAACAGATTCAGAAAAACACATTACCACTCTGGCAGAAATACACATGGAAGATGAGCAACCATGGGTTCATGTTGGTATAAATGATTATCTTAAAACAATAGAAGCCACTTTAGCACTTGAACATGAAAGGAGTTTCATTAATGAGAAATTGTTGCAAAAAATTATGGAGAGGGAAGAAATCCCGAAATTTAGGATTAAAAACCAATATGTTTCTGGGTTGGACAGTCCAGACTTTGAAAACCGAATTGCAGGCAGATGCATGCTTAAAATTAGCATTGGGCAGAAAATAATTTACCATAATGTATGGATAGTGAGTGGAGCACAAAATTAATTTTACATGGGCAATGACATCATGCACAGAATGTGTATGGTGTTAGATTTCCTTAATCAAAAAATATGGTCACGCCTAGGTGGTCCGGCACCTGAATTTGAAGACAAAAGAAGGGCTTATCATTGTGCACAACTGGTTCCTTATGCAGTCGAATTACAAATGAGGAAAAATACTATTATTCCTGCATTTACAAAACAGTTTGCAATAACACTGAAATGCAAAAATGGACAGCAGATGAAAGGCTCTGATGCATTTGTATGCCTGAATGAATCCATAAAACAGCAAGGCCTGGATTATGAATACATTCCATTGGTAGACATTGGTGAGGGATCTGTAAAAATCATGGTAAATAATAAAGGTTGTCAGGATATTCATTTAGAGGAAAACTCCCCATTAGGAATGGCCATACAAAAATCACATTATACGGCAGATTTAAATAACATGGTGATTGGGAATATTCCTGAAAAATATGTAGATGCCAAGGGCGAGTTGCCAGAACACCTGGACTCTCAGCCCAAAGGAATATTTAAAATTCATTCTGTGTATCCTTATGATTCAAATGAGACAGTGTGTTGCCATCAAGAGGATTGCATAATATTTAATTTAAATGAAAATGAAACAGGAAATCAGCCCATTGAAGTGGAAGCTGATATGCCAAAATATTTAAAAGTGGCAGCTCTACAAAAAGATACAGCCACACAGTTAGAGGAAAGCGCTGAGATTCCTTTACCAGAAGAGTTTCCAGAATTTTCCAGAATGGTAGAAGAGCAGATCTCCTTAGCGGATGCATGTGACAGCGATGAGGATCGAAACAATCTGAGGGAAATATTTATGGAGTTTAAGGATGTATTTGCAAAAGATGCTTATGATTGTGGTTTAACTGATTTACATGTGGCCACACTACCAGAAGGTTGTAGCAGAAATCCAGTGTTTGTACGCCAGTATAGACTACCGCTGGCATGTTTAGAATCATTGGCAGAGATTATTAAAAATTTGGAATCACGGGGAATAATCAGGCCCATTCATAGCACATCCAATACGCCTATTTTAGGTGTGTTAAAGCCAAATGGTCAATGGCGGCTGTGTGCAGACTTAAGAGAGTTAAATAAAAGAGTACCAGTATCTAGATGGCCACTACCATTCATTGATCAGGGCCTAGCTCAGATACATGGTTCAAAGGTATTTACCACATTAGATCTCACCTCTGGATATTGGTGTGTGCCATTGGCAGAGGAGATACAACACTTATTTTCCTTTACATTTGACAGGACTCAATATGCCTGGCTTAGAGCTCCGTTCGGGTACATCAATAGTGGGAGTGAATTTGGCATATTTTTGAGAAAGGCCATGCCGGATGCAGCGGAAAGAGGGACAATAGTTTATGTGGATGATGTCCTGATAAAAAATGAAAGCCTGAAAAGCCATTTTGATGAAATAAGACATGTACTTGGCCAATTGCAGAAAGCAGGCGCCAAAGTATCTTTGCAAAAAGCACAATGGTGCAAGAAAAAAGTGAACTTTCTAGGGCATGAAGTGACTGAACGTGGGCTAAATCCACAAAGGAAGAAAATAGAGGCCATACAAAGATTAAAAGATCCTAAAGATGTGAAAGGAGTAAAAAGTTTATCAGGGATGACAGGCTATAACAGAAAGTTCATTGAGAATTTTGCAGAAATCACTCAACCATTGACTAAACTGCTTAAACTAAATACTCCCTGGAGATGGGAAAGAGAGCAGTCTGATGCAGTGGCTAGATTGAAGGAATGTCTTGTAAAGGCACCATGTTTAGCATACCCCATAAAGGACAGGGATTTCTTTATAGAAATAGGTTTTTCTGAACATTGTATGTCAGCAGTATTATCACAAAAACACGATTTGAATCACAAAACCATTGCATATGCAAGTAAGGCATTTTCCCAAGTTGAAATGAAATTTAATGAATGTGAAAAGGCCCTATTAACCACTGTGTGGGCGCTACAACATTTCCGCCCCATTGTTCAGGGAGAAAAGGTGATTATTGAAACAAATCATCAACCTTTGCAATTTTTAGAGAGTAAAAGAATTAGATCAGGCAATCTAGCGCAATCCAGAATCACTTCATGGACGCTGGCATTACAGGGTTTTCCCGTAGAAGTGAGATATGGACAAAATAAAAAGAGCCCAATTGCTCAAGGGTTAGCTGACTTACATGATTGTGCAGCTGAACAAATACCAAATGAAATGGAAGTGGAAACTAGTTTGCAGGAATTTGAACAATCATCACACAAAGCTTTTGATGAAAAAACATGCAAGGATTTGCCAACTGTATATGTGGATGGTTGTGCTTTTCACATTGAAAATGACAGTAATAAACAATTAGTGGCAGGAATAGGAAATGTCTGGTTGAAATGTGAAGGCATCCCCAGTATAGGGATGAGGATTGGGGATAGGAGCAGTCAGGTGGCGGAATTGGCAGCCATCTATAAAGCAATTGCTACTGCAGTTGATAAAAAGTTCAGTGAAATTGTCCTGGTGACTGATTCTGACTATGCACGGAATAGCTTTGTGGAGTATTTGCCTGGTTGGAAAGCAAGAGGCATGGTTACATACAACAAAAAGCCACTTAAACATGGAAAAATGATACAAGCCATAGACAAATTGGTGTCAGAAAATAATTTAACAATATACTGGAGAAAAATTCGTGGGCATTTAAAAACACCAGGAGAGGATAAGGAGGGAAATGATAAGGCAGACCACCTGGCTAAGATTGGGGCTGTGATGGGAGAATTGCTACCTATTGATTATTTAATGGGTGAAATACAAATTGATGCAGTCACACGTTCTAAAGCACCAAAGGAGGTAGATCAACCGGTGGTGCAGTGGAGTCATGACACGCCAGACCAAGATTTGATTGAGGCACAAAAGAATGATCAAATTTTGGGAATCTATTATAATCATTTGATAGATCCTGAACAAAATCCTTTAACAGAAAATGATTGTATGGGAAAAGAAGAGTTGAGGGTGTTATTAAAGAACAAAACACGAATCAGATTACAGGATGGACTCATGATTAGAGAGTCCATAACAGGACAAATACAGTGGGTAGTACCCCTTTCATTCAGAGGACTGATGCTACACCATGCACATGATGCCATAACTGCAGGCCATAGAGGTTCACAAAAAACATTAGAAATATTAAAAGATTATGCTTACTGGCCACATATGTCCCAAGATGTGGAATTATATACTAGAGGATGTCTAGTATGCGCCCAATTTAAACCTGCTTCACCAATGCATAGAGCACCATTGATGAAAAGAGGCCTAACTCTCCCATGGTCAGATTTGCAAATAGACTATGTAGGTCCTTTAAAAAGGTCGAGCAGGGGACACCGTTATATTTTGAGTGTGGTATGTTTGATGTCGAAGTGGATTGAGTGCATTCCTGCACCAGATTGTAGTGCGCAAACAGCAGCCACATTACTGGTGAACCATGTGTTCTCAAGGTTTGGGTTGCCACAAAGAATTGAGTCAGACAGAGGAAGTCATTTCACAAGTACTCTAATGAGTAAGGTATGGCAAATACTAGGTGTGAAAAGGAAACTACATATCGCATATCGGGCGGCGTCTTCAGGTACAGTTGAAAGAAGCAATAGGTCTGTTGTGGATATTTTAAAGAAATTTGTGGCAGAAGCAGGTTCCAGCTGGGATTTGCGTTTACCATTGGTTTTGATGGCAATCAGGTCGACTCCTGCCAAAGCAACAGGTGTTAGCCCCCATGAGGTCTTAACAGGTAGGAAAATGGTGTTACCACAACACCTACTATACAGAACACATGAGCAAACCCTTGTGAGTGCATCCACAGTTCATGAATATATTGATGAACTGAGGAGGCATTTGCAACATGCATTTGCTTTTGTGCAGAGAAATCTGGAAAGAGCTGCTGACAGTGCAAAGTCATATTATGATAAAAAGACATCAGCAAAGGAATACAGTGTAGGGGATCAGGTGTACAAGTTTCATTTTGGAAAAAGTAAACAGAAAAATTCTAAATTTCTAGCAGCCTGGCAGGGGCCATTTCGGATTATAGATAAGGTCTCTCCTGTAGTGTATAAAATTTTGAAAAATGAAGGTGAAACAGCAATAGAGCAGTTTGTCCATGTAAATCAAATCAAACCATGCCATCCCAGACATGAGATCAGGCGGCTTGAGCATGTAGAAACAGTTAAAATCCCTTGAACACAAAAAGAGAAAATAAATGGGTACAATCAGGAGGCAGTGACAAAGAAGTTAAAAAGTTGATTGTTATGATGGCACATAAACACTGTAGTATATGTAAAATATGATATAAAATAAATATAAATAAATAAATAAATAAATAAATGCACGTATAATGGAAGCTCATGGTTGGTGTGCAGAGAGAAAGTGTGTTAAATATTGAATATCAGTTTGTTTTCTTTTAACTTGTGTTTAATTTCAGAAAAAAAAAAAAAATGAAATATTTTTACCAAGCATGTTTTATTTTTGGCAAAAGGATGAAGTTAGTATTGTGCTATGTACTTAATCTGTTTATTTTCTATTTTGATTTAGACAATTAACATTATTTGGTAGGAGGTTCCGGGATCAGAGGCCACGGGAGACGATGGAGTCCTGGAGTCCCCTGGATGAAGACCAAAAGATGCCTGCCTCCAGGTGGAGGTGAAGACAAAATAACCGGAATGCCAAAAGAGATGAATACTGTGGATTCAAGATTGCCAAGATGAAAGAGTACTCAAATGAACCGAATAACATCGCTGGTCGGGACATACCAAAAGAGACAAAACAAAAGTTCCGGCATATGAAGTTCCACGTATTTATTATTTTAATTATTTATTTTAATTTGTTATATTAATTATTTGTTTTAGTTAGTTGTTTTATTTCGTTGTTTTTAATTGACTTGGAAAATTTAAACTTAAAGTAATGCCACTTCCACTGAGAAGGCAAATGTGGAACATTTTATGAACTGATGGACTCAGATGAAATGTTGATTGCAAATTTTCATTGATGCACATGAATATTCATTTTGTTGGATTGCTATATTGTAAAAAAAAAAAGAACAAGTTGTTTTTAGGAATTGGCTTGGATTATAGCCAAGTTCTAAAAAAAAAAGGAGGGTGTATGTAAGGATATTTGGCGTGTTACAGCACAGAGTACAACACTACTACACCGGTAGCAAACACCATAGAGTACAGCACTACTGCACAAGTAGCACATTTTTTTTTTGCATTACCACCACAAGGGTGCGGTGCATTGCTATATGGGTTACCAGATTAACAAGGAAAGACAGGCTGTTCAGTCAAAAACGATTTTAATATATAAGATGCAAATCTATTTTTACAGTTAAAAGCACACGTGCTCATTTAAAAATGCACACTATTTTCACCTGAAATGCCTATGGTGCGAGAGACACATTTGAAAATTAACAGCTAACCTATTAACCATTAACCTGACTAATAAAACCTTATTTAACATAACCCACTAATAAAATGTGTTCTCCACTGCAGAATTAGGCATACTCTGAAAGCCATTTAAATGTGTGTGCAGATTTTTTTTTCTCTGCCTGCTTCTCCATGTTTTTGTGCACAGTAACTGCAGGAAGAAGGAAGTCAGATTTGCAACAATTGCAAATGTATAAGCGAAGCTATTGTTGAGAGTAGGAGGATGAGAGATGATGGATTTCATTGGGACACGTCATACAGAGGGCTGAGATGAAAGTTTTAGTGGGCAGTATCGGGGAAAAAGACAGGCAGACATTTTTCTGCACTACTGGGGAGAAGACCTGGCTGTGGGACTCCTGACTGAATGCAGATCCCTGCGTCCTGCTACAGTCAAGATTTGGCAGTCGAGATTGGGGAGAGCTGAAAGAAGGACCTTTCCACTGGCTGAGGCGTTCCTATCTGAAAAAGCTGAGAATTCCAGGCAATGAACCCGGTTTGAGAAGGCAAGCGTTCCTTTTTGCTGGAGTTAATCCAAGGGAGCCACATTCACAAAGAGAACAGCCAAAGAGAACAACTAAAAAGATAAGGTAATGAGAAGTGTGGGAGCTGAGTGTGTACGGTAATATGCAGTCAGTGTAGGATTCCTGTGCATGCCTTAATCAAATGCTAATGTTGCAATTTGAGTTCTGTTCTCCGCCACGCTCTTTGCAGTGTGTCATAGACAATGCTTTTACTGTACCATTTTATTTATTTCTGTAAAGAGTGAGATCGTGTTTAAATGCAACTTTTATAATACAGAAAAATATTTGAAAACAGACGGGTGGTGTATTTAATATTTACCATTACAATGCCGATGAAGTGGGGAGATTTTTAAACAGTGCAATGGTCATTTTAAGACAGATGTGTGCATGTCAGATTCAGTATGAACAGTTGTGAGTGATTGTAGCATAGCTCGTTGGAGGTACATGAGCCAACGGGAAGAGAGACTCTCTGAACATAGCTCCCTACCGTATATAAGGTAGTGGAAATTACCACAAGATTACCATATATAGCTCTCTGTCGTAAATAAGTCAGTGAGATCGCCCATGGTGGCACACTATCACTGAAAAATGTGGTATTCCTAAAATGTAGGTCTGAGGTCTCTCTAGTGATTACACGAAAAATCTAAGCAAAGATAAGGGATTTTGGACATTGGGGCCACAAATAAAACAAGGGAATTATGCTCACCAAAATACCACCAACCACGCCTACCACCCACGCATACCAAATATGCATGCCTGGGTGCTGAAATAATGCATGTTCACTGTATTATTGTTGTACATGGCCCAATCTGAATACAAGGAGTGATTGTTGCTAAGTTATATTTCGGCGGTAAGAAAATACCGTCAGGCCCCAAATCTCCACAAAATACCCTACAAGCTCCATGCCATCAAAGACACCTGGTATAGACCGTAGGAGGCATACAGCATCGAGGGAAAGAGGAACAAGGTGGGGAGGAGTAGTGCAGAGCGCACGTGAGCCCTGTGGGCCCCCCCTTGCTTGGAAAGGAGGGCAAGTGGCACTTAGGGTGGTTGGGGGGAAGGGGCTCCCTCCGGGGGTCCCCGTGACCATGGAGCCCAGGCCTGTTGCCAGATAAGGGCCCCCTCCCGAGGAGCATTAAAGCCTATATAAGACTGGAACATCCACTGCTGAGAAAAGGGGCATTGCGGAGAAGGAAGGGCACAGCCAGGACTGCTGGCGGAACCAGGAGGGGGGGCACACAGGAGATCCAGGGGCACTTAAAGAGAAGAGGCCCCTCACCCACACAGGAGTCAAAGCACTCAACACTGTGCCCCACCAGAAGAAGACTTGTGGCATTTTGGTGGGGGAACCCCATTGGTGGGCCATGGGGGAGGCCCCTAACGCCCTAGGGAGTAGACACCTACAAGAAGTACCCGCAATTGCCATCCCTGCCCCCTCCCCCTCTTGATGGTGAAACAAAGGTCGGCCTAAGAGGTGAAGGGTGAGGCCCGGAGGAAGTACATGCATAGAGGAAATAATCTTGAAGCTGCAGGGGATAAGAAGTGGGGAACCTAATCCACCTAGGTGAGGGCCCCCAGGTTCGCCTCGAAGACCCGGCACACAGCTCCTACCCATAGAGCGAGAAACGCCCCCCTCCCGCACGCCCTCTGAGGCCCCGACAGGTCCAAACGGCGCTGACTAGGGTGAGGTCCCCCAGGACTCCTTCCTGGGGCATGAGCCCACCCTATTGAGAAGCTTTTTTCCCCGTCCATGGACTGGAGGGCAAAACTAAAGCACTTTTAACCAACGAAAAAGGGCCAGGAGGGGTGAGAGCCCCACTCTCTCTTACCCCTGAGGGTGAAAGCAACCCCCACCTTCCCTCATGAAAAGGATGGACTCGAATGTGCTGGAGGGAGACACTCCAGGAATTTCGCTATCAGGAAGCAGCAGAAAGCCGAGGCGGACCAAGCCCTGACAGAATGACGGAACGAACAGCGGACATGGCAGAGCATTCCATGTCCACAAATAGAGACATTGCAGCCATACTGCAGGAAATCACAGACATGCGAGCTGACATTGATTAAAGGATCAAAAAGATAGACCAGAGAGTGGATAAAATGGAAGACGGGCTACAGGGACTGGAGGCCAATCAATCGTCAGTCGACATCCTTGAAACACAGATCAACATCAGATTGTCCACCTTAGAGAAGAACGATGACGAGAGGGCCCTGCAAATGAATGATTTTGAAAACAAGGAAAGGAGAAATAATCGGAGGTTTTTCGGCCTTCCGGAGGCAGAGGGGGAGACAGAGAGGGACATATGCTGAGTGGTCAAGAACGTGATTCGCCTTCTGTTAGGAAATGAGGCAACAACTGACCTCACCATTGTCAGGGCACATAGAGTGGGGGGCCGAGTTGGGGCGCCGCGCTCTATCCTCATCCTCTTCTATTACTGTGCTGAAAAGGTGAAAATCTTGGAGGAAGCTAGGAAGCCTCTACTATTAAATGCAACAATGCGACAATTACGATCTTCCAGGACCTTTCTGCTTTCACTCTGACGGATGATGTGCGCCCCCTTGACGCAATGCCTGCGGGAGAAGGGAATCCGGTATCGATGGGGTTAACCCTTCTTGCTTTAATTCAAATATTTGGGCCAACGATCAAGACTGGTCATTGAAGAAGACATCAAAGGAGCAATTCGAGAGTATGTGGAAACCGCAGAAGACCAGAGGCAGCCCACTGGAGAAGCTCCGAAAGAGAAAAGTGGGGGAAGAGGCACGAGGGACAGGAGACGGATTCCAGGATCGAGAAAATTAAAAAGTTAAACACCCCTCCTCACAATGATGGCCTATGAGGCGTCGATGAACGGGGCATTGCCTGGATAGGTCTATACAGGGCAGGACCTGGTTCATCCTCTCCGCCAACAGCAAGTATGGGGGGGTTGGGTGAACTACAACAGTGATATGGTAACAATGTGAGAATCATTCTAAAGGAACAGGGGTAGCGTGGGGGGTGAAGATGTTTTAGGCGGGTTGCGAGGGGTATTGGGGAGGGCTCTACTTGAGTGGTGTCTATGAGGAAGGGCCCGGGGGAAGCGGGCAAACTGGTGGTCCAGTCAAGCACCAGGAATGGTCAAACATTTTGGCTGGGCGCCAGGGAAGGGGGGAGAGGTATGAAGAGGGAAGGGACTAGGAGTTTGGTTGTTAGAAAGTGGGGGCAGCTGGGGACAGGCTCCACCTGGGGGGCAGAGGGGGAGTATTGGGTATGGGAGAAAAGGGACAGGAGTGGTGTCAGTGGTTTCGAGTACACAGAAAACCCGGGTAACGGGGCAAATGCAGGGTGAAACTGGATCTGCTGACAGTCTGGGGACAAAGAAAGAAGACGGGGATAGAGAGAAGCTCAAGTGCTCAAATGGCTGATAGACTGCCCTTCTTGGAGATAGGCTTCCTTAACGCCAGGCGAATGAACTCATCTACAAAGAGATCCCTCTTGGGTAGAGAATTTCGGCAAGCCAAGCTGGATCTTCTCTTTCTCCAGGAAACTCGCTGGGCGAGGGGAAAGGAACCAAGCGTTCTTGGGGGAGGGATAGGGGAAGTGTATTATGCCTCTTACAAGACCAAAAAGAGGGGGTAGCGATAGTCAGGGCCAATGACCTGGGCTTCAGGATAGAAGCATTGATTAGGGACCCGGAGGGCAGATGTCTGTTCATTAGAGGGGAATTACAGGGGACTCCCTCACACTGGGAGTGATTTGTGGCCTGAACGAGGGACAGGTGCCATTCTGGGAGGGGGTCACAGACAAATTGAGACCATTTGTGGAGGGCACTCTCATAGTGGCGGGGGATTTCAACATGGTACTAGACCCTGCTAGAGACAGGAAAAAAATGTCATCATGAAAAACCACAGCATCAGAAGACTCCACATCGCTGAGTTTCCGCAGAATCAACCAGGACCTGTGCTTAGTGGACTCGCTCCAAAGCTTGTTAGTGCGGGATCCCTCCTACACATATTATTCAAAAATGTATGAAACATTCTCTAGGATCGACCACATCCTGGTGGAGGGCTCTCTGCTCGCCCATACACAAAACCTGCGTGTGGATCCGGTCCCTTGGTCAGACCATGACCTGTTGTGGGTCGTGCTGATGGGGGGTTAGGGATACCGGCGAAAAGGGAGGTGGAAATGCAATGACGCCCTCTTGAAGGACACGATAATAGACCAAATGGTATTGAAAAGCATAGTAGAATACTTCGAGTTGAAGGACAACGGCGAGGTCAGCCCGCATATCCTGTGGGATGCATTTAAAGCCACAGTTCGCGGCGACCTCATAAAAATAGGAGCACAAAAAAAGGGAAAAGGAAAGCCAGGAAAAGTTCCTATGGGAACAAATTGCGCAAATACAACCAGGACGGGTAGCCGGCAGTTCAATTGCACCAGAACAGGCTGTGGCCTTAGACCAATATAAAACCCAGCTTAGAGATCTATTGCTGCGCAAGACTGAAAGGAGCCTCTTGTTCCTTAAACAAAAATACTATGAAAAGGGGGATAGGGCGAATAGAATACTAGCATGGAAACTGAGGGAGGCCCAGAAAAGCAAAATGGTCAAAGCCATGAAAATCGATGAGAGGACACTGAGCTATGACACACCGAGTATAGGGGGGCCTTTAAGCGATACTATGAACGGGTGTATAAATCGGAATTTAACGGAGATGATGCCCTTCTAGAAGACTTCCTAGCAAAGATACCTATACCGGGTCTACCACGGGACATTGCAGACAGACTGGAGGCCCCAGTTTTGGAGGAAGAGATTGTCCAGGCAATAAAGGCAATGAAGGGAGGTACGACGCCAGGGGAGGACGGGTTCTCAGTGACGTTTTATAAGCTGATAACCCGTCCTCTCCTGGCCCCACATCTAGCTAGGGTTCTTAATGCAGTCCTCGAGGGGGACAACCTTCCTGAGACAATGATGGGAGCCATTATAGTGGTATTGCAAAAGGAGGGTAAAGACTCGACAGAGTGGTCATCCTACCGGCCAATCTCCCTGCTGAACACAGATGTTAAGATCTTAGCGAAGGTGCCCCGTAAGAGGATGTAGGGAATTATGCCTACCCTGGTCCACAGAGACCAGGTCGGCTTCATTAGAGGGCGTCAAGGTTCGGATAATATCTGGAAGACAATTGACCTAATGCACTTTGTATGAGAGACCGACTTCAATGCCAGTCTGCTTTCCCTAGATTTCAACAGAGTGAAATGGAGGAACATGGCCGTTCTCCTGCAGAAAATGGGATTCGGGGATACATGAGAAAGTGGGTTGGAGCGCTGTATAGGGCACCTACGGCGAGAGTGCAAGTGAATGGGGAGCTTATGGCCCCCTTCAACCTAACCAGAGGTACGAGACAAGGGTGTTCTTTATCCCCTCTTATATACGCCCTTATGATGGAAACCCTGGCTATAGCAGTGAGGAACCACCTGAGAATACAGGGTATTCAAAGGGGACAGCTCGAATTCAGGCTCTCCCTGTTCGCGGATGACATTCTGGGGTGGACGGCCCGTCGACACTCCCAGTTCTGCTTTCATTAATCAACACCTTTGGGGCCTTCTCAGGTCTAAAAATTAACAAATCAGAATCTATTCTGCTGCCACTCCGAGCAGCCGATCCGGATTTAGACCCAGTGAACAGCTTTTTAGGGCTCAAAGTCGAAAAAGTAGAAATCCAATACTTGGGAGTACAATTGACCAGGGATCTAGCGACGCTGGCAACAGCTAATTTTGGCCCATTGATGTCAACCATTAAGGCGGATTTGAATCGATGGGGCAGCATGATCCTATCATGGTATGGCCGTATGACACCGGTAAAAATTAACGTCTTGCCAAGACTCTTGTACCTGTTTACGACCCTACCCACAAAGGTACCGGAGCTCTGGACAGCAGTGCAAAAATGTATATGGCAGGGCAAGACCCCAAGGACCAAGCGATCCACTCTCACCCTCCCCAGGGAGGAGGGAGGCTTTGGTCTGCCAAACTTCCAACTATAAGACAAAGCAGCCCAACTCAGAGTGCTTTTGGAACACATGCGGGACAATCTGGGAACGTACTGGTCCTACCTAGAGGACTTGGAAACACATCCGGTCAAAGTGAGGGATCTGTTATGGACTCCCCATTAAGACATACCGAGCAGACTACTCGGACACCCCACCCTAGGAGTGCTGTGCTCCCTGTGGTGGGGGGCAAACACACAGAGAACCTATCAACATGGCCTTCCCCATTATAAGATTGGGAGACCGGGTATTCCGTAACTCTCAAGACTGGTAAGATAAAGGGCTGGAAAGGGTCGGAAAGCTGTTCCAAGAGGGAGAATTCCTACCTTATGAGGCAGTGGCAGAGGTTTCGGGAGCCGGTAAGATCACAGTATTTGAGTATCTTCGATTGAAAGGGCTCCTGACCAATCAAAAATGGGGAATGAAATTGAAGCGGTCACTTACCCTGTTTGAAAAAACATTAGACTCTGCCAATACGCGGAAAGGGATGGTGTCCAAATTGTACAAGGTAATGAATGTCAGTGACAAAAAGAATAGACAGGGGTTTAAACAATATTGGAATGAGCTAGCGGGCGAGGAACTAGCAGAAGAGGTGTGGGGCAAGATATACAAGATAGCATGCCATGGGAATCTGTTCACAGCTGATCTGGGACACAACTTCAAGATACTCCAGGGTTGGCATAGAGACCCCCTCAAGATATTTAATATGTTTGCTGGGGCGTTCCCACTGTGCCCAAAGGGGTGTGGCTAGATTGGTCCAAGAGGACATATGTGATGGCACTTCCCACATATACAATATTTTGGGAAAACCTACGGGGGTGGGTGGCGGATGTCATTGGGGAATCACTCCCGAAAGAACCTCTGTAAATGTTACTGGGGATACCACTAAAAGACTCAGAAACGTATAGGTACCCCAGAATGTGGGAGACAATGTTGCGGGCGGGGAGGTTGGCACTGGCCCAGAAGTGGAAGAGTGCAATAATCCCAAATAAGAATGATTGGTTGAATAAACTGAAAAATATGTTTCTGATCGACAAGCTGACGGCAATGGTGAATGATGAGTTTGGTGCTTTTAGGACAGCCTGGGATGGGGCCAGACAGAAATGGGGATGGGATGCCCATTAAGAGAGGGGTGAATCTGATCCTTTATGGAAGGGGGCAGTGGTGGAGCAAAATTGTGGCAAGAGTAAGGAAAGGGAGATCCCCGGAACAAGAAGGCTCAGGAATGATCAGTCGGACAATGGGCAGGTTGCACCTGACGGGTCCAGTGCTATAACAGGCCAATGCCCAAAAGGGCGATATGCCAAGTATGAGCATGAGGATTGGGAGAACTGTCCCCGAATGGGGAGAGGAACTTGCAGACGTCACTGAGCAAATCGATTAAGTTGTACAAGAAACCACCAATGTTTGTTTGATGGGGGAGGGAGGATGGAGAAGATGGGGTGGACTGTGTTTTTCATGTGGTCTGGCAAAGCTTCAATGTGACATGTAAACATGGTCCTTGTTTTTACTGTTAAAATGCCAATAAAAAATTAAAGTTTAAGAAAGAAGAGTCTATCAGGGAGCCAGGACAGTCAATGGGCCTCATTCCGAGTAGGGCGGTAAGGGTTAATGGTCACCGGTAACGAGACCGGTGCCGTTAAACCCTTACCGCCCTACTACGAGTTCCCTTTGCGGGTCCTTCCTTAATGCCTGCTTTTAGCAGGCGTTAAGGATGGGACCCGCAAAGGGACTTTAGTGCTAATAACGGTTATTAGCGCCTTCCCCATTCCCATTGAGCCCTATGGGGGCTCAAATGGGAATTGGAATGGGGAAGGGCCCTGGTGAATGGGGAATTACCGGTCCCTCCAACCTTGGAATGGATCGGTAATTACTCCATTCACCAGGGCGGAGTAGGAACGATTTTGGAGGCAGCCATGCCGGAAATAGCGGCGTGGTTACCTCCAAAGTCGGAATGAGGCCCAATGTCACTTGAGCAAAGTCTAGGGGTGCTGAAGTTCTTCTTGAAGGTATGTAAAAAGTCTTGCACAATGTTATAGAGAGTTTTTGTTGCAAACAAAATCATTGTTGGGCCATAAGATGGGAGCCTTGTGAAAGGCAGAGCTGCAAGCAACTCTACAAAAGGCAGTAAATGCAAGTCTCAACTGAGAGCAAGCAAACTACACAGCAAGAGGTAAGTTCCCCTTAGTTCACAGTACCTTAGGTCTGAAGAAATTGGTTGTAGCTGGTTTCTATTCCTATTGTAGTATGGCAGAACCTGTTGTTCCTGGGCCTCAGTCACAGGAACAAGAGGGAGGGCGCCTGGGGACTCCAGCACTATGATCCGAAGTCGGCGGCAGCAATGGGCAAAGGTCAGATCAGCAGCACTTCATGGTTTCAGCTTCTCGCGAATAGCACCACTGTGGTTCTTGGACACTGTTTGGACTTTCCTTGCTTCTGGGGTCCAACACTCTGTTGAGGTGGCTCAGGCTTGGTCAGCCCTGCTTCTAGGGAGTCCGGAGGATCTTCCTGGAGCTCGGGTCTGGCTTAAAAACAATGCACTCGATTCTGATGTTCCTCTCCCTGGCAATCGGTTCCTGTAGTAGCAATGTAAGTACAGCCAGCTCCGAGAGGATTTCCAGAAGAGTTTGTCTTGTGGCCGATTGAACCCAAGGGGAGAAATCGTCCTTGGCAGGGCTTCTCTAGTCGAAGCGAAATGCAGAGCTTCAGCACTGCAGCAGTGCGTCACCGGGCAAACCAACGGTCCAGGAGAGGCAGCAAGTGTCTCTTCCAAGTTCTTCTTTGGATTCCTTCATCCAGTGGTCGACTCTGCCTTCCAAGCAAAAGACCTCGCCTTTTATACAAGTTTCTCCCATTTATTCGCAACCTAGCTGTCACTCACAGAGCAGGGCGGCTGTCCTCCAAGCACAGCCAGCCAGCCAATCACCTTTGGGTGCATTCCTGTAACCAAGGCGACTAAGCACAGGGGGTTTTGGGAACCTCACTTACTTCCTGCCCTGGCAGACACGCTAGAGCCAGGGGCAGGCTTCACCAGTGAACCCCACCAAAAACAAAATGAACAAAGGGACCAAACCTGGTTTGGCATGCAGAGTAAATCTCAAGAAGGACCTTTACAACAATAAATGGTGAAAAAAGAAGACTGGGGCCATTTTGACAAAATGGGCACCCATGGGTGCAATACTGCAGCTGAGGATTCAGTCTGCGGTAAAAACACACAATGGGCCTCATTGCAAGTTTGACGGTCCGGAAACAATGGTACCGGAAGCTTGCCAGTACCGTTGTTTCCGGACCGGCAAATTACGAGCTCTGAGTGCGGGTGCCTTTCCGCCTGCCAGGTCTGACCTGGCGGGGAGAAAGGCACCCGTTCGCAGACCTTGACGGATGCACCGGCACTGTTAGACACAGTGCCGGTGCATCCGTCCTCCCCATTCCCACTAAGTCCAATGGGACTCGAATGGGAATGGGGATTTTCATTTTCCGGCGTCCTGCCGTAGGGAACCCCTGGGACTATGATGCACCGGTAAATCCCCATTGCCGGGCGCTGGAAAAAAATTACTCTGGCGGCATCCATGCCGTTTTTACCGGCACTGCTACCGCCAGAGTCATAATGAGGCCCAATGGTAGTAAAACGTAAACCACTGCCACCAGCCATTAATTGTAGAAAGGGTAACATAAAAATGTTACATGAGAAAGAAAGTAGACAAAGGGGATACTAAGTAACCCCTCCAGCACTCTATGTAAGATAGTGGGCTTCATACCGGTGCTAGTAATCCCTTACTGCCCTACTACGAGTTCCCTTTGCGGGTCCTCCCTTAACACCTGGTATTTCCAGGCGTTAAGGACGGGACCCGCAAATGGACTCTGGAGCTAATAACGGTACCACAATTTGCGGTACCGTTATTAGCGCCTTCCCCATTCCCATTGAGCCCTGTGGGGGCTCAAATGTGTTATGAACCATCAAACGCGTCCTTTCTGGACTTCCTGGTCCCTGAACCATAGGGGCTTGCACTCAGCAGTACTCCCAACATGGCTGCCGAACGCGGAATACTGTTTACCAGTGTCCGCGCCGTACGCATTACGTTCTATAAAGCGGACATGCCCCCGCAGCCCTGCGTGTCTCAACGCTACCACTTGCCGTGGCTAGACGTGTGCTGCCGTAGTTCGCTTGTGTTTTTCCTTTGATTCCTGGTTCCCAGTTCCCCTATATTCCTCCTCCTTCATTCCCCCTCCTTTTTGTCCTCCTTGCATCCCGGATCTCCGTGCACTCGTCTTCCGTGTGCACTCTTCATTGTTTCCTGGATTTCCTCAGACTTCCCGGACATCTGAACGTTCCCAGGACTCGGAACGCTGAACGCACGCTGGAACTGAGGACCTGCACGCTGGGTTATACATGTTACGCTCACCTGTTATCCACAGGGACGCCACGCAGCCAGGTTACTCGCTGGTATGCTTCTCAGCTTTGCCCTGATGTGGTCTGCGGGGAAGGTTCTGCCTTGTGGTAGATGTTAGGGAGAATTCTCTGTAAGGCTAATTTCCCAAACCTAGTGAGTCCCCCAGCAGCTTTGCTGGATTTTATGGGGTTTATTTTTTTCTCTCCTGCTATGAGTGAGAATCTTTTGCTCCCACTCTTAGACATGATTTGAGGTGTTCCTTTAACTTTCCATGTGATTTATGGGCTATGGGGTCTTTTGCTCCATAGGGTCTCATGTGTTTTTTGATGTGGGTTACACAGCACCCTCCGTGCCGTAACCCAGGGGTGTCGTAGTGACCCCCCAACATAGACTCCATACCCTGGGACTGACTACTGTCTCCCAGGGCATGTAAAGTCACCATTGGCTTTGCTAGTCCCAAATTATGAACAGAAACCAGTACAAACTATCATATTGTGGACGTACTGGTCGGGGCAATTCGATTGCCCCGGGGTCTGTTGTTTGAGGGGGCACGTCTCCGTCCCCCCTGATCGAGTTGTGGCTGGTGGCAGTGGATACTACTTTTTATATTCGACCGTGAATATATCTCTATGGGATTTTCCCATTGTTCGAGGCTACCAACTTTAATTATTTAATTCTTATAGCCTCGAACATACCGCCGGTTTATTTATTTAATATTAATTCACCGGTTGATATTTTCTGCCAGAACTCGATTCCAAAATGGCGTTTGTGTTCTGTTCTGTGACTCCAACCCAAGTTGAGCCCTTTGTTCCACTTTTTGGCGGGCTTCTCCACAGAAGCCTCCAAAAGTGGTGCCACTCTGTCTGGGTACCACAGGGGGTGTGGGAGGGGGTTTAGGCACCCTGGACTGAGTTACCTTGGTAACTCAAGTCGCACTCTTGTGTGATTGGCCCAAGTGGTGAGCCGGCCGGCTCACCACTTAGCATGTTTGATTGACAGCTAGTCTGAGTGAATGGGGGTGTGCTGCATAAAAGCAGGGCTTTGGGAACTGGAACTTCAGAAGTCGCCACAGGACCTAAGAATCCGAGGAGGGAGAAGCGGAGCCGACCTGCAACGACGACACCACCGGTGGAGCCCTGCTGAACCGTCTCACCACTTTTCCCGACGACAGAGGAGATCTCCAGTCCGGAGAGTCTTCTTCCTTTGACTGGTGGGGATAACCAGTTTTGCCTTCTTTTCACCTTCCTGGAGCATCTCGTGGCTGCCTTGCCCGTGCCAAGCACCCCGGCAACCGGAATACCACGGTTTACCACTAACGCAAAGAGAAGGGTAGTACCTTTTAACCGGAGGACTCCGCGGCTGGTTTCTTCCCTGGCAGTGCAACGACCTTCATCTTCCTTCACAGCGAGACCTCTTCTTCCTCTGGACGAAACACTGACTTGCACCTGCTGCCAGGAACAACTGCCCCCGCTGGAGCTCCCTTCACACTTAAGGTACTGTGTCCCGCCTGGCTTCCCTTGCGACAGATCTTTCGGGGTGACAGTAAAGCCTCGACTTTTGTAACCTGGGCTAGCCTGGGACAACCCAGCTAACTTTTCCTGACTTGAATTTCATCCTTTTTGTGCGAACTATCTACAAGACTCTTTGGGCATAACCCCACTGTGTGAACCTGGACCCCTTCTGCTTGCTCTCTCCAAGAGTGGGCCTTGTAATTGACTTCCTTGCTCTCCAGTAGAACTCTGCCTATCCTGCCTTACTGTGGTTCTTGGAAAAAGTATTGAAACTTGTGTGCTTCCTTAACTCTGCCTTTTTCCCTCCCTTTCTTTACAACTTATTAGAGTGTCATCTTATGTTAAGCGCTCACCTCTGTCTGAAAATAAGTGGTGTTTCTCACTAAGACTTGTCTAATAAGTGAATAGGGTTGTATATATATAATAGCGACTGTGTGTTGAATTTACTTACCTCGTTTTTGCTAGTGTAAACTACAAGTGTGTTTTTTAATGAATAATTATATACTTTTACACCAAAGCTCCGGTCAGTGTTTGTTTGTACTGCTGTGTCCCTGTACCTATTGTGGATACGCTGTATACTGCCTAACTCTTCTTGAGGGAAGTCTGACTGCTCAGCCACAGCTACCAAGTGAATCTGTGTGGTACAGACTGCTACCAAGTGAGTTTACTGCCAAACACCTGTAGTCTTAAATCTTTTGCAGTGGTCCCTAAGGGAACTGCACAGGTTTCTGCCTAACAGTAGAATTAGGCGTGCTCTCCGTCCTGCCTTCTTTGCAGGGGCGCGTTGTCTTTCATGGACGAGTGCAGTCCAATTACTTCACTGACGCCGGCCCCTTTGATATTGTTCAGGTAGGTCTTATTGCTGTTCTTTAGTTTTGTTGCTATCCTGTATGCCTTTCTTTGTTTAAAATGTCTCTTTTTTTCTACCTTAGGTATGCGGAGCTGCAGCGCGGCAAACTAGCTTGGTTGAGCCCCGCTGGTAAATGATGGCGCATTAAGAGCGCTATGATGCGGTAAGTAAGTGCTTTGCGCAGTGCTGCAAAGTCTTGCCTTTGCTAACCTGTGTTTTCCTTCCTTGTAGGTTGTGGTGTTCTTCAGCGCGAGTGGAATGTCCGGAGTGGTGCCAGCCGAGAGGCGACCAGCCAGGTAAGCCTTTTGAGCAGTTCGTAATTTGTAAATGTCTCTACTGCTTTCTTTAATGTTGCCTCTATCAGGTCGTTCTGTCCGGGAGGAGTGCAGATTCGAGGAAGCTGTTCTCAGTAGCTGCAAGTGTTTAAAGATGAAGACTGCAGGTAAGATGCTGCTGCTAATGATGTTCCTTTTGTCTCCTTGCAGGTTCTGCTTCTCCGAGGTTCGAGGGAATAGCTGGACACAGTGAGCGCCACGTTGCAAGCTGCAAAGTAACGCAAAGCGTGTTGTCTTGCTTGGGTGTGGTTTAAATAGACCCAACAAAATAGTCCAGGTAAAGTAGTCCCTAGGCTACCACACCCAAAACACTAGACCGCATAGCTTGGTTCTTAGGAACCAAGCTATGTGGATGCCTCCATGTTGGCTGACAATACAATAAAGTAGTTCCCAAGCACATTGTTTTTCATGGTGTATGAGAGGACTGGCCCCATGAGGGCTTTTGAAGAGGATGCCAGGCTCTAGAGGCCCGAGTCCTGACTCCACCTGGCCAATGGGTTTGCCAGAGGGGGTTTTGGGCGAGGGTCGTGACAATACAAGACCCGAACTCTACGAAAGAAGACTCCATCGAAGAACTCCAACAAACAACAAAGACAGGTGAGAAGGGGGGAAACCTGTGACAGATTGAGACGGCGACAAACTGATACAGATTGCCACATTAAAACAACTAGTCCTGTCACGTGATTACGCGACCAAGGAAAGTGTATTGCTGGGCGGAGTGGTGGATAAATATGATGGCTCCTCAAAGAACCTTCGTGGCTTCCTTGATTCATGTTTAGTGCACTTTACCTTTAAGCCCTACTACTTTTCCAACCCCAGGGCAAAGGTGGGCTTTATGATTTTGCATCTCTCCGGGAATGCATTAACCTGGGCTACGCCCTTAGTTAATTCTGGAGATCCCCTCCTGGATGATTATGATGGGTTCGTACGGGCTCTAAAGACCATGTTTGACTGCCCAGTACAGGTTTACAGTGCCCAAGAACGTCTTTTGGATTTCCAACAAGGGTCCCAGGACATGCTTACCTATGTAACTCGCTTTAAGCAACTGGCCAAGGAAGCAGATTGGTCCCCGGAGGCCTGTTTTACTCTATTCCAGAGAGGACTAAACGAAGAAATAAAAGACGAGCTAGCCAGGGTAGCTCGCCCAGGTTCCTTCCAGGCCCTTATGGACCTCTCTTTACAAATAGACTTTCGAATCCAGGAAAGGAAGGCAGAAAAGAAGAAAACAAAGATGCCTTGCCAAAAGACGTCTATAGAATCTCCCTCTAAACCCGAGCCCACTCCTGCCCCGACCACGGACCCTGAACCCATGCAACTGGGGGCCTTCCGCGGACCCATATCCCTGCAAAAAAGATTGCAACGGATCCACACCGGGCTGTGTATGTATTGTGCCTCAGACAAACATCTTGTGAGAGAATGTCCTTTGGCCCCTCCACGGCGTTCGGGAAACGTCAGCTCCCGATCCTAGATGGAGCACAGCTTCGGGAGAGAGATGTTTGCTCCACATCTATTCCATCCTTGAACTCTCCTGGACAAAACAACCTTGTGATCCTGCAGGCCTTTCTATCACCGTCCATGAAAGAAACTTACCCCATTCTGGCATTAGTGGATTGTGGAGCCATGGGGATTTTTATAGATCAGGATTCGGTCACTACCCACCACATTCCATATGAAACTCGAGACATCATGCAACCTGTAGAGGCCATCGATGGACGACCTCTCTCTTCAGGACCAATCACCCTGCAAACCAAACAGATCCAGCTCTCGATAAACCATCATCAAGAGATGATCAAGTTTGACATCATAAAGTCTGCCCATTATGCAATGGTACTGGGTATGCCCTGGTTACAGAAGCACAACCCATACATCAACTGGGCAGCAGGATCCTTGTTTCTTGGCTCCGAACATTGCATGTCTCACTGCCTATCCCTGGATTCCTCGTCAAGATCCTTTTAAGGTACGCTGACAGACCAGCAAGGCCCTCTCACGGTCTCAAATATTATCCAGGTCCCCAGAGCCTATCAGGACTACACTGATGTGTTTTCAACTGCCATAGTTCAAGCCCTACCCCCTCACAGACCTGAAGACTGCGCTATCGATACTGAACCCTCAGCAGTGATTCCCTTTGGAAGGATGTTCATCCTATCAGAACCAGAGGAAAGGGCCCTCTGAGAATACTTGGATACCAACCTAGAAAATGGCACCATACGACCATCCAAATCCCCAGCGGGAGCTTCGTTGTTTTTCGTTCCCAAGAAAGATACTAAGGAGTTTAGGCCTTGTCTTGATTATCGTTGTCTTAATCAATGCACCCTCAAGGACCGCTACCCATTGCCCCTAATCTCGGATATCCTGGAAGCGGTGAGAGGAGCCGTAATCTTCACGAAATTGGATCTCAGAGGTGCCTACCATCTGATCCATATAAAGGAAGGTGATGAATGGAAAACAGCCTTTAGAACACCCTTTGGTCACTTTGAATACCTGGTCATGCCTTTCGGACTCGCCAATGCCCCAGCGGTCTTCCAACGTTTTATGGACTGCGTGTTCTCCGATATGCTGTTCCTCTTTGTCATAGTTTACCTGGACGACATACTGATATACTCCAAGGACCATTTTAAGCATGAAGAGCATGTCAAGGCAGTCTTACAACGTCTACGTGAACATAACCTCCTGGCTAAACTCGAGAAATGCCTTTTTCATGTCTCTACTGTTCACTATCTCGGATTTGTCCTTAGTCCAGAAGGAATTTGAATGGACCACTCAAAAGTAAATTCCATACTATCCTGGCCTGTTACAACTACTGTGAAACAGATTCAATCCTTCCTGGGGCTTGCCAACTTCTACCGGACATTCATACCTTTCTTTTCGGAGATAGTTCAACCGATCATTACATTGTTGAAGAAGGATACTCCCTTCCTCTGGACCGCAGCCCAAGACGAAGCGTTCCAACGTTTGAAGTCGGAATTTACACAAGCCCCTATCTTAGCTCAACCTGACATTAATCGACCTTTCCTATTGGAGACTGATACCTCTAACTGCGCCATCGGAGCAGTCTTAAAGCAGGAATTCGAGGACAAGTTAGAGCACCCCATCGCTTATCTCTCGCGAACCCTAACTCCTAGAGAGGCCCATTATTCTGTTCTAGAAAAGGAATTGTTGGCCATCCGTCAAGCCTTCACAAAGTAGCGTCATTGTAACGCTCACCTGATTCCCACGGAGGCGCGGGTCTTGGCAGGAAGGTGTCTGTGACTCGAAAAGTGATGTGCAGGACTCGATTGGCTTCTGGGGTCGAACCTCTTCGCACTGTGTGTCGAACTCGAAGGGTGAGGTTTCTGCAGGTGAAAGAATATGGGGATTAAAGGTCTGGGTTGTTGAATGTCCCTATCTCTCTCTCTCTCTCTTCCCAGCTTGTCTGTAGAGCCCCCCTCCCAGGTCAACGTGCTCACCTTAGATAGGTGAATGCTGGGCTCTCCATCTGCGTCTAGTGCAGGGTGCCGTTGCCAGTTCCTTCACTGGTGAAACATTGGCCTCTTGACTTCAGAGGATGGTTACCGTCGTTGTCTGCACGACCGGTAAGTTTCTGGACACCTTTTGTCTTTATAGTCTTTTAATGCGTGGCAGTGAAGCGCCTGGAAATTCGTAAGTATGGCAAGCGCTCTAACTGTCTCTTTCCTTGCAGATTAGTTCGTGTTGAAGAGACGCCAGAGTATTCGCAGGCGTTTGATGGCGATGAGCGTGAAGGGCGTGAGTAAGTACCTGCTTAATGTCTCTTTCTTTGTCTTTACAGGCGACGATGCAGAATGAAGAAATCCGGAATTCGCGCGTGCCGGTAAGTGTAACAATGCTGTTGTCTTTGCAGGTGAAGATGCAGCGTGAAGAATCCGGAATACACAGCGTGCTGGTAAGTATAACTATGCTGTTGTCTTTGCAGGTGAAGATGCAGCGTGAAGAATCCGGAATGCACAGCGTACCGGTAAGTATAACAATGCTGTTGATCTTTGCAGGCGAAGGTGCAGCGTGAGACACGGCCGCTGCCGATGGATCAGGTGAGTAAGCAATGCGTGTAAAGTTCGTCTTGCTAACCTGTTGTTTTCTGGTCTTTTGCATGTGCTGATGTTGATCGGGTACAGGAATGGTAAGTATAATTCTTGCAGGTTCAGGATCAAAAGAAGAAGGGCTGGAACAGACTCGGTGAGCGTTCTGCTGCAGATGCAGAATAACGCGAAGCATGTTTCATCAATCGGGTGTGGTTTAAATAGCCTTGGAGTGATGAGGCGTCTTCTTCCACGGCCCCGCCTAGGTAAGAAAAGAGTTCCTGCTTCCAGAAGAGTTCCAGTGCTGTATCCAGGGAGTGGAGCTGCCCCACCCAGGTAAGAAAGTAGTCCCTGTTCACCGAGGGCTTCTAAGAGGCTGGTAAGTAAGCAGCATGGTCTGCCGCAGGTAAGTCGACCCAAGCACTTTCACACCAATGATGAGCCCGGCGCTTCCAGTGCCGGGACCGATGATTCTGATGAGCCTGGTGCCACCGGCGCCAGGACAAGGTCCAAAAGGTCCCTGTGGGGACCGGCTGGTGCCTAGGATTAGGGTCAGGGGCCTGCTTCCAAGGACGTTGGGCTGGTCCTGGCTCCTTGGAAGCAGTGATCATGACAGTACCCCCCCTCAAGGCCCCTCCTAAGCGTGTCTTCTCCGGGGACTTTGGCTTGTCGGGGTGATTCAGATGGAATCTCCTGACCAGACGAGGTGCGTGGACATGTTCTGAGGGTTCCCAAGACCTTTCCTGGGGACCGTATCCTTTCCAATCAACCAGATAGTATAATTTAGATCTGGAGATTTTGGAGTCTAGGATGTTCTTTACTTCGAATTCGAGTTCTCCGTCTACCAAAACGGGTTCTGGGAGTTCAGTCAATCGGGTTTCTGGTTGTACTGGTTTTAATAAGGAGACATGGAATACTGGATGTATTTTCATATGCGTAGGTAATTCCAATTTGACAGCCACCGGATTAATTCCGGCAGATATGAGGTAGGGTCCAAGGTATCTCGGGATGAAGGTGCGGGGTCCTCTTAAAGGCAGGTGCTTAGTGGATAACCAGACCGGATCTCCTACAGCGTAGTGAGGGGCCTCTTTACGGTGCCGATCGGCTGCCTTTTTGAATTGAGCTTTAGCTCTTTGCAGATGGGCAGTGGCTTCCTTAAAAGCACAGGTGATCTCCGAATGCAAGTGATCCACAGCAGGTGCTTCAATTTCTTGGGGAGCATCCAGGTTGGAGGTTCTAGGATGGTGTCCGTATAATAGGAAAAAAGGAGTCTTCCCGGTTCCAGAATGAGTCGAATTGTTGTAAGCGTATTCGGCGATCCAAAGAATGTCCTTCCAGGGGTTTTCTGTTTGTTGGAGCATGCAACGTAGATATTGTTCTAGTGTCTGATTTGTCCTTTCGGTTTGTCCGTCAGTTTGGGGATGGTGACTGGTCGAAAGTCTTACATCAACTTGGGCTAGACGACAGCAACTGCGCCAGAAGTGGGAGATGAATTGACTTCCCCTATCGGAGACTAAAACCGAAGGAAAACCGTGTAAGCGAACGATGTTTGCCAAGAATTCTCGGGCCAATACTGAGGCTGAAGGTAGACCCTTCAGGGGTATGAAGTGAGCCATCTTGGAGAATAGATCCACGACTACTAAGATGGTAGTATACCCCAAGCATGGAGGTAAGTCCGTGATAAAATCCATGGACAGGGTATGCCATGGACAGGGAGGGATGTCAAGTGGCTGTAATAGGCCGGCTGGTTTCAGCTTTTGACTTTTATTCTGGGCACACACACCGCAGGAGATTACAAAGTCTCTAATATCCTTTTTCCACGATGGCCATCAGAAATGTCTTTTAATCTTTTCCATGGTTTTGGTAATGCCAGGGTGCCCCTCCATTAGAGAATCGTGATAACAGGAGATTACTTGTTTTTGTAGTTTCTCACAGGGCAAGTGCAATCGTCCTCGGAAATATGGTAGGTCTTGATCTACTGAGAATTCTTTTCCCTTTAATTGCCAGTCCTGCAAATCGGTCGGAGTTAGGAGTGATTTAACCGTGGTCTTGATGTCTTCAAAAGATTGAGTGCTGACCAAACCCAAAATCCTTTGTTCTGGGATTATGGGTATTGGATCTGGATTGATCAAATGTTCATCTACTTCCATCCGGGAGAGGGCATCCGCTTTTCCGTTCTTACTGCCTGGTCGATAAGTAATTATAAAGTCAAATTCTGCTAGAAACAGAGCCCAGCGAAGCTGTCTGGAAGACTGAGCTTTGGTTGTCTTTAGATATTGTAAATTGCGGTGGTCAGTCATTACGGTGACTGTGTGTCTGGCTCCTAGAAGATAATGCCGCCAGGCTTTAAAGGCCGATCTGATGGCCAAAAGTTCCTTGTCTGTAATTGAATAGTTGATCTCGGGAGGCGAAAACTTGCGGGACCAAAAGGCAACAGGATGTAGTTGGTGTGTGACCGGATCTCTTTGTGATAACACTGCTCCCATAGCAAGACTAGAAGCATCCGTTTCCATGATGTAAGGAAGTTCTGGGCGAGGATGTTTTAAAACAGGTGCAGAAATGAATTTAGCTTTTAAGTCTTGAAAAGCTTGTTCTGCTTCAGAAGACCACCCAACACGTTTGTTCTTTTTCAACAGAGCGGTGATGGGCTGGACTATCCGAGAAAATTCAGGAATGAATCTGCGGTAAAAGTTAGCGAATCCTAACATGCTTTGAACTCCTTTTACAGAGGTTGGTGATGGCCACTTGATAATTGCATCAACTTTCTTTGAATCCATATGGACTCCGTTAGGTGACAATATGAATCCCAGGAACTCGACTTCCGTTACGTTGAAAACGCATTTCTCAAGCTTAGCAAAAAGATTATGTTGACGCAATCTCTCGCGAACCTTTTTAACGTGTCTCTGATGTTCTTCCTCAGATGATGAATAGACGAGGATGTCGTCAATGTAGACAACAACACACACGTCTATGAGTTCTCTAAGGACATCGTTCATAAAATATTGGAAAGCCGCAGGAGCATTACACAGTCCAAAGGGCATCACTTGATATTCGAATAGCCCGTACTTGGTGCGGAAGGCCGTTTTCCATTCATCGCCCTCTTTTATCCGTACCAAGTGGTAGGCTCCTCTGAGATCCAGCTTTGTGTATATACATGCATCTTTGACTTGGTCCAGGAGTTCAGGGATCAAAGGTAACGGGTATCTGTTTTTAACAGTGATCTGATTCAGGGCGCGGTAATCTATGCAAGTCCTAAGGTCTCCTTCCTTTTTCGGAACGAAGAACAAAGCCGATGAAGCTGGAGATTTTGAAGGACGGATAAACCCGTTAGCTAGGTATTGGTCCAGGTACTGTCTGAGGTGAAGGTTCTCTGGCTCGGTGAGGGCATAGATCCTGCTGCAAGGAAGAGTTGTTCCGGGTATCAGATCTATTTGACAGTCGTAAGACCTATGAGGAGGCAGGGTGTTAGCTTGATCCTTCCGGAAGACGTCTTGAAATTCCTGGTATTCGGGAGGTAATTTGGGTACCTCCTCAGAAGAGATCGCCGCCAGTGAAACATCAGGCCGAGGATAACAAGTGGTAAAACACTCTGGAAACTGAACCGTCTTTGCTCGCCAATCGATCTGAGGATTGTGCTTCTCTAACCAAGGGATTCCCAGAATGATCTGGAACTGAGGGGCCTTGATTACATCGAACACGATTCTCTCCCGGTGTCCATCTTGACTCACTAGCGTCACTTCTTGGGTGGCATGCGTTACTGGTCCGGAGGCTATCTCCGTGCCATCCACAGTAGTGATGACGTCTTTTACTGCCTTAGGGACAAGGGGTAGATTCATCCTTGATACCATTTCATGGTCCACATAGTTACCGATTGCTCAGCTGTCAATGTAAGCTTCAATTGCATGCAAACGATCCGGACGTTCAGGACTAATGAGGACCATGGGTATCACGAAATGCGAGGTCACGGGACAGATCTTAACGCTCGGCAAGAGGACCTCTTCTCTTGTCGGGCGAGGTCGTTTCCCTGCTCAGAATTTGTGGTACAGGTATCCGCGGCTCCTACAGTCTTCTTAGCTGGTTTCACTGGACAGTCCCGAAGAAAGTGTCCTGAGTTTCCGCAATAGAGGCATAATTGCAGCTGCCTTCTTCTTTCTCTCTCTTTCTGGGTTAAAGGTCCTTTCATGCCCCCTATTTGCATGGGTTCCACAGTGTCAGCTCCCTTATTCGAGGTCTGTGGTTTAGAAAACACTCGGGTATCAAATCTGGAACGATCTGCCTTCCTGTTCTGTAGTCTATGGTCCAATTGGACAACTAAGTCAATATAGTCAGAGCATTCTTGTGGAGGATTCACAACTTGCGCTAGCACATCCTTGAGCTCTCCACGCAGGCCTCTGTAGAAAAGCGTTATTCTCTTGTCCTCAGGCCATTGTGTTTCCACTATGAGTCTATTGAAAGAGGCTATATAAGTCAAGAGGTCTTGATTACCCTGTCGTAATGAGAGAAGTTCATTGTCCAAGGCCTGCCCTTGTGCATGTCTTGCGAACAATTTCTCCATGCTGGACTGGAAGGCCTGAAAATCATGTAAAACCGGATCATCCTGGGTGACTAAAGGGATCGACCAATCTGCAGCGCTGCCACTGAGATAAGAAAGCACGAAAGCCACCTTGGCCTGGTCTGTTTGAAATGCAGCTGGTCGACATAAGAAGTGCAGGCGGCACTGGTTGATGAACACTGCGAATTTCTTTGGATCACCAGAAAAGCGTTCGGGCGGAGCCAAGGGCACATTACCGGGCAGATTGATTTGCACTGGATTTGAAGCTGATGCAGAAGGATAACTCCCTCCTGGAACGGGCAAAGGTGTCTGTCCTGCCTGCGTTTGTAACAACTGCCTAGCAAGGTCCTCTGTTCGCTCCTTGGAAATTATCAGTTCTCTTCTTAGAGAGTTCGTTTCCTGACGAGCTGCATGTACTTCTGCTCTTAATTCCCCAAGCAACTGGGCTAGTTGATCAGTGTCTGAGGTTTCCATTGCGCCTGGGTAGGAGTTTTGTGGTGGGCTTCGCGTTCTGTAACGCTCACCTGATTCCCACGGATGCGCGGGTCTTGGCAGGAAGGTGTCTGTGACTCGAAAAGTGATGTGCAGGACTCGATTGGCTTCTGGGGTCGAACCTCTTCGCACTGTGTGTCGAACTCGAAGGGTGAGGTTTCTGCAGGTGAAAGAATATGGGGATTAAAGGTCTGGGTTGTTGAATGTCCCTATCTCTCTCTCTCTCTCTTCCCAGCTTGTCTGTAGAGCCCCCCTCCCAGGTCAACGTGCTCACCTTAGATATGTGAATGCTGGGCTCTCCATCTGCGTCTAGTGCAGGGTGCCGTTGCCAGTTCCTTCACTGGTGAAACATTGGCCTCTTGACTTCAGAGGATGGTTACCGTCGTTGTCTGCACGACCGGTAAGTTTCTGGACACCTTTTGTCTTTATAGTCTTTTAATGCGTGGCAGTGAAGCGCCTGGAAATTCGTAAGTATGGCAAGCGCTCTAACTGTCTCTTTCCTCGCAGATTAGTTCGTGTTGAAGAGACGCCGGAGTATTCGCAGGCGTTTGATGGCGATGAGCGTGAAGGGCGTGAGTAAGTACCTGCTTAATGTCTCTTTCTTTGTCTTTACAGGCGACGATGCAGAATGAAGAAATCCGGAATTCGCCGCATGCCGGTAAGTGTAACAATGCTGTTGTCTTTGCAGGTGAAGATGCAGCGTGAAGAATCCGGAATGCACAGCGTACCGGTAAGTATAACAATGCTGTTGATCTTTGCAGGCGAAGGTGCAGCGTGAGACACGGCCGCTGCCGATGGATCAGGTGAGTAAGTACTACGTGTAAAGTTCGTCTTGCTAACCTGTTGTTTTCTGGTCTTTTGCAGGTGCTGATGTTGATCGGGTACAGTAATGGTAAGTATAATTCTTGCAGGTTCAGGATCAAAAGAAGAAGGGCTGGAACAGACTCGGTGAGCGTTCTGCTGCAGATGCAGAATAACACGAAGCATGTTTCATCAATCGGGTGTGGTTTAAATAGCCTTGGAGTGATGAGGGGTCTTCTTCCACGGCCCCGCCTAGGTAAGAAAAGAGTTCCTGCTTCCAGTAGAGTTCCAGTGCTGTATCCAGGGAGTGGAGCTGCCCCACCCAGGTAAGAAAGTAGTCCCTGTTCACCGAGGGCTTCTAAGAGGCTGGTAAGTAAGCAGCATGGTCTGCCGCAGGTAAGTCCACCCAAGCACTTTCACACCAATGATGAGCCCGGCGCTTCCAGTGCCGGGACCGATGATTCTGATGAGTCTGGTGCCACCGGCGCCAGGACAAGGTCCAAAAGGTCCCTGTGGGGACCGGCTGGTGCCTAGGATTAGGGTCAGGGGCCTGCTTCCAAGGACGTTGGGCTGATCCTGGCTCCTTGGAAGCAGTGATCATGACAGTCATCTACTCCTGGGAGCTAAACATCCTGTTCAGGTCCGTACGGATCATCGGAATCTCCAAGTCCTACAATCCATGGAATGTAGGAATAGTCATCAAGACCGTTGGGCCATCTTCATTGCCCAGTACCAGTTCCAAATCCATCATGTACCTGGAACACACAACATAATTGCTGACGCCTTATCCAGATGCCCCGACTACGAAACTCCTGAAGATCGATCCTTCCCAAAGATGTTTCCTCATACAATTTTTGTAGCTCAAACAATCACTCTCCTGGAAGACATTCGGATTCAAACCCAGTCCTCTGAGATCTGGAAGGAATTTACTGGGAAGAATCGATGCAATCTTAAAACCAAGGACGGGTATTTGTTCTAGGACAATGGCCTGGTCATTCCCACACAGAGACTGCGAAAAAGGATTACAAGCCTCTGTCATGATACCCTTCATTCAGGACATCGTGGCATTACCAACACTCTCCATTTAATACAAAGACAGTTTTGGTTGCCAAAAATGAAACTAAACTTGACGTGCAGCAGTACATCCAAGCCTGTGCAGTCTGCAATCAAAACAAGCATTATAACAAGAGGCCGGCGGGTCTCCTACTCCAACCAACGCTACCAACAAGGCCCTGGGAATTTATTGCTACAAACTTTATTGTGGAACTACCACCTTCCAGGGGATACACACCTATCATGGTTACCATTGATTTATTCACTCACATGGCTCATTTTACACCCTTGTATAAATTACCATCTTCCTCAGAACTCGCTGGAATCTTCCTGGAACACATATTCCGACTTCATGGACTCCCTTCCAAGATCATATCAGACAGAGGTCCTCAATACATATCTCAATTCTGGAAACACTTATGCCGTATACTCGGAATCCAACGTGCCCTCTCCTCAGGTTATCATCCACAGACCAACGGAGCTACAGAATGTGTGAACCAAACCCTGGAGCAGTATCTTCATTTTTTCACCACCAAGGTCCAGGACGATTGGTCTCTTTTAATACCTGTGGCTGAATTTGCCTACAACAATTCGGATCACTCAGCTGTCAAGACCAGCTCCTTCTTCTGCAGCCAAGGATTCCACCCTTCGGTTCTACCATCCCTTCTCCCACATCCTACACCAGTTCCTACAGTCGACTCCTGGATTGAAACCCTCATCAACGTACACAAGGAAGCCAAAGAACACCTCAAAAGGGCCCGAGCTAACACCAAGCACTATGCAGACTCCAAAAGAAGACCAGGACCTTTCTTTGCAGTGGGTGATAAGGTCTGGCTATCCTTGAAATGACTGCCTCGACACTTACGACCTAATAAGTTGGCTCCTATGTACTATGGCCCTTTTTCCATAAAGGAAATCATTAACCCAGTGGCCTTCCGACTCAAATGACCAGACTCCTGGAAGAGGATCCACCCAGTGTTTCACACTTCTCTAATGAAACCATACGTCCAGACCTCCCGGTCTGCTCCAAGATCTACCCCTGTGGTTGTAGACGACCAGCTAGAATACGAAGTGTCCCGAGTATGTGACTCCAGGTACAGACGTGGTCAGCTACAGTATCTGGTGGAGTGGAAAGGCTATCCACCCAGTGAACGCACCTGGGAACCGGTCTCAAACCTAAACGCCCCCAGGCTACTTCAAAGGTACCACCTTATACACCTGGGCAAACCCGGAGGAACAGGCCTTCGGAGGAAGCATGCTGTCATGAACCATCGGACGCGTCCTTTCTGGACTTCCTGGTCCCTGACCCATAGGGGTTTGCACTCAGCAGTACTTCAACATGGCCGCCGAATGCGGAATACTTTTTACCAGTTTCCGCGCCATACGCATTACGTTCTATAAAGCGGACAGGCCCCCGCAGCCCTGCGTGTCTCAACGCTACCATTTGCCGTGGCTAGACGTGTGCTGCCGTAGTTCGCTTGTGTTTTTCCTTTAATTCCTAGTTCCCGATTCCCCTATATTCCTCCTCCTTCATTCCCCCTCCTTTTTGTCCTCCTTGCCTCCCGGAGCTCGGTGCACTCGTCTTCCGTGTGCACTCTTTGCTGTTTCCTGGATTTCCTCTGACTTCCCGGACATATGAACGTTCCCAGGACTTGGAACGCTGAACGCACGCTGGAACCGAGGACCTGCACGCTGGGTTATGCAAGACCCGAACTCTACGAAAGAAGACTCCATCGAAGACAGTGGCGGCTGCTATCAGAGGGCGGCCGGGCGCCGCCCCCTCAGGAAGGAAAGAGAAAAGCTAAAAGAGATTCAATCAGAGAACTTCTCTGATTGAATCTCTTTTAGCTTAGAAGATGCATTGCCTTTGCCAACAGCGCGGGGGCGCTGTGGCAAGGCAACATACGGTATCTTAGTGTATACAATAAGGGCCGGCCCAGCTTTCACAGCAGGGCGCGTCCCAATTTACTCTTGTTTTTTCAACAGTAGAGTGCGTGGAGCTCGTAGCTCCACGCACTCTACGTAAGGCCCTTTAATTATCAGGCTGGCGGGGCGCTTCAGGGGTGGCCCCGCCAGTTTAAAATTTGCGCAAACAGCGCAGGAAATGAAATTGAGTCCCTCCCCTGCATGGATACAGTAATGTCATTGGCTGTTTGCCAGCCAATGACAACCGTTGCATTGGTTGGCAAACAGCCAATGACAATACTGTATCTATGCAGATCACAGGGGTGTGGGTGTGCGCCTGCGCCACCACCTTCACACGTCTC
The DNA here is from genome assembly GCF_040938575.1 of Ambystoma mexicanum. Classification (NCBI taxonomy): domain Eukaryota; kingdom Metazoa; phylum Chordata; class Amphibia; order Caudata; family Ambystomatidae; genus Ambystoma; species Ambystoma mexicanum. The sequence goes on from NC_090929.1 coordinate 1,443,513,032, forward strand.
TCCCTGATTCTTTCTACACACGATGAGTCACGCTACTGCTGAGCTGCTGCCTGCCCCTTTCCAGAGACCACCGGTCCAGCAGAGACGGCCTGGTCCAGAGCTTGCTTGTCGGCGCCGCGGTAAGTAGAATCATTGATTGTTTCTGTAGTTTTTGGGCCTGGGGAGTCCGGAGTGTAACACTGGTCCACGGCCCCAGTCAACACTGAACGACGTGTAGGCCAGGGCCTACACGTCGTTCAGTGTTGCTGACTGCTGTCATCTTGGGGCCTGTCCCACTCCCCGGGGCTGGGGCCTTGGTGGTAGCGGGCCGCCCGCTACCACCAAGGCGGGGGCACCCAGCAGTGCACTCCACACAGATACTACACACGCAGGCAAAATCCTTCAGTACAGCCCTGAAGGTTACTGCATCATACCTGCAGACAATCACTTTATTGGCATCAGTGAAAAGAGAACTGGTTCGAGGTTCCGACATGCAAGTTGGAACAATTAACAGTTTCAAACAACAAAAATGTGAAAATGATTGCAAAATGTTTTTAAAATGTTACTGTATTCCTGCAGACAATCACTTTATATAAGTGAAATGTTCGACGGTCCCCCCCCTGGGTTAGTGGCCCATTAGTGGCCTTTTCGGCGTGTGCGCCGAGGAGGTTAGGCGTGCTGCACTATGCCGCGTGACGGACTTTAAACATGGTCCCCGGAATTTCCTCCCGATCTCGGAAGGGAGGCACGCTGTTTTAGGCCCTAAAAATATTTCCATCTTTATTTAAAACATTGTGGGGGCGCGTAAAGAAAGGAACTTGGGAGGCTTGTTTAATTCAAATGTAAAGCAGTGAACGCATGCTGCTTGAGCCACTGAACAAGGGCTTCGGCATGTTGCTGGGCGGCGTGGCGGCGGGTAGCGTCTTGGGCCCAAACTTGTGGTTGTATAAACGTAGCAACACAGGGGGGTGAGGTGTTAAAGATCCAGCGGAAGTGGGGGCTAAGGGATGAGTGAGGGCGTGCTGGTTGATTTGTTAACATTAAAACATATACAACACAGCTATTACGCTAGTTTATATCCCTTTGCTCCTTCCCTCCACTGAGTTGTATTGAAATCTAGTGTTAGTTCTAGATCACTACCACCCATAGCGGATCTGTATTAAGTTTGTAGTTGTGCATTGCTTTGTATTTAAAGGTGCGCGCCTGTAATTCAGCTCACCCTTCCTTCTTCATTGTGAATCCTGCTTATGCTTACAATCTCGTCACTGATATTAAGATCGTTCTAAAGGTTGAGTGCTTGCACTACAGGTTCACTCTTCAGTGCTTTTACCCTCGGTCCGTGCCGTGGCACAAGGGCCTTGGGCCACGGACCGGTCCGCAAGGCCCAGGCAGGCGTGCTGCCAATCTCCAAAATGTGCCGTTTTATATATTTTCTGCATTTTTCGACAAAAAATGCCGAAAATATAAAACGGCACAAGGAGAGCCCTGGCAGCGCGAGGGAGAGGGCGAGGCCCGGCATGGCTGGTGGAGCAGGATGACTGCACAGGCCTGAAATCAGCGGCGCTGGCCAGTATAAGAAACACGCACAATACCTGTTTTACTGTTTTTTTTCTGTTCTTTGACGTTGTCATTTTTATTTTTTTATTAAATCTGCGTTTGAGAATAAACAGCATGCCTTTTTAAAGTTCTCAAACCGGCCCAATGGCCGTGCAGTGACGCAGTCATATTTTAGAATCTCCCCCTTTTTCATAGACTGTTTTTTGAGTCCACAAAGTCCAGAAACAGCACTACTACTAGACATGATAACAATCAGTAGTAGCGATGGGGTAATCAGCCGTAGAGAGTGGGTAAAGAGGGGGTAAAATGGCAATAGTGCTGGCCAGACCTAGCTAGGAGTGGTCGCGGGCCATGTCCTGCATTTCAAAATGCGGGAATTTCTGGGATTTTTTTGCACAGTTCTTGACGTTTGAATCAGTCTGATATTAATGCCGTTTGTTAACCATTGCCTTTTCTCTGCATTTTAGCATCCAGCGCTTGATTTGACTCTGCCCACAAAATAATTCATGGCAGGTTATTTTTTTTTTCTCTGCAATCAATCAGATTTTTTAAAAGCCTTCATTTGGTGCATATTTAAATAAATATGGAAACACTAACCTTGTCACGCTCAGGGGTCGAGTGCAGAAATGAATCTTGGGAGCATAGTGGGGGAACGACTTCAAAATCTATCCACAAGAGATTTCAGCATTAAGGAAAGCATACTTTTTAAACATAAGCACTGTTTTGAATCAATGATTGCTGATCGGTAACTTTTATACGGGTGTTATTAAGAAGAAATGATGAGCTTTGATGCTCTTGATGGGACAACGCAACTGTCTGATTATATCATAATAACCCTGCTGTAATTACATAGTTGGTCAATCACATTACAAACCTTCAGTTGTGATGTCAGTGAGCGCTTACTGAGAGGAAGTGACAGACATGGGAGCTGACTGCAACTTTCGCGGCTCTCCTGAGAGGAAATGCCACGTGCATAGATGTCCAAGCATGAGCTTTTTTGATTTTTACTGGGTAAAACAATGCTGTTTTTTCTGTCTCAGAAAGTGAGCTCTGCTAATAAGGCCTCACTTTCTAAATGCTGAAAAATAATTTTATGCATGATTTCTCTTGCCTGGACCCTGTCTACTGACACACCAGCAACTGTTATGTAGTTTGGCAATATTAAAGCAAAAGACTAAATAAGAGGATGAACGCATGTGAATGCCAGTAACAGCAGGACAAACATATGTTTCCATCATTACTGACTATATAATGAATTTCTTTACGCATACACCATAGTACCAGCTATTTTCAATACAAGCTGCTGTAAAATACACCATCACACTTGCACACGTAAGAATAGTTTACCACCATTAATATGCAAAACCAAATGCTTTTTTCATATTTCGGTGGGTTTTATGGACAGTAAATTGCATTTTGTAGGCCATTTTTCCAAATATTTCACGGGGGGAGAACCCTCACTACTAAATTCACTCTGGGAAATGTTACGCCCCACCAGCTTTCAAACTCACCAGCCGCCACTGATCGAAGAACTCCAACAAACAACAAAGACAGGTGAGAAGGGGGAAACCTGTGACAAAATGGGAATGGGAAACAGCACTGGTAAATGGGGAATTACCGGTCCCGCCAACCTTGGAATGGACCAGTAATTGCTCCATTCACCAGGGCGGAGTCGGTAGGGTTTTGGAGGCAGCCATGGAGCTAACATCTCCATGGCTACCTCCAACCTCTTAATGAGGCCCAGTGTGTGCTGGGTCTACAAAGTTACAAAAGGTAAGTAAAGTCAATTTCACTTTACTGTTCTTAGAAACAGTAGATTATCCAAGAGAAGGTATTTAAACCTTTGGGAAATCTAAATGACTCCCCTGTGCCACTGCAATGAAGGTGCTGTGTGTCACAATGTAAAAAGATGATGCCTATGGAGTTTGTCAGACTCCAAAACCAATAGAAACACAGTGTTCAAATCAAAGAAAAATAGATGAGCGAGTGGGGAAAAAGGTCTCACTCTCTCCAGGGTAAAAATTAAAAGTCCTAAAGTCCTGCAAAAGAGCTGGGGGTCTCTAAGGTAGAAGGAAATGGCCACATTTCTGAGAATTCTCCCTAACAGGGTAGCTACTGGAACCAAGAAGGTGTGCATAAAGCTGGGGAAGGGAGCTGGATGCTTGTCAGAAAATTGAGTTTATAATCAATTGGGCTAAGACTGTTGAAGCTTAGAGAGAATCTAAGTTGCAGCAGAGCAAACATAACTGTGGCTGTCAATAATATTTAAGCAATAAGCCCCGAGCCACGGGGGCATTATCTGACTCGGTAATGCCCCCGCGGCGAGGGGCTTATTGCTATTAATATCCCTGCCCGCAAGACGGGGGTATTAATAGCATTCTTTTTCTGTTCCGTAACGCTGCAGCATTTCAGAAGAGAAAAAAAGAATTAAAAAAAATGGCCTCAGGGAAAGGGAAAGGGAAAACAGTGTCTGAGTAACTTTGCTGAAAAAGTTGGGGGGGACATGCAATCTGAAGAAAAGGTGCCCCAGCCAAATGAATGGGGACAAAATGGTGTGCCATGAAAGTTGGGGGGGGACAAACACCCCTGTCCCCCCCTAAAATTATGCCCATGAGCGGACGCGCTGGGGACAGAAGTGTTCCCAGCGCGGTTTCTCCCGGAAAAGGAGAAAAAAGAAGGTAAGTGGGGTTGGGAGGGCAGGGAGGGGATTGTTTGCAGGGGACGGGGGAGGAAGAAAGAAAACACTTACCTGAATCCCCGGCGGGGGAGGATGGCAGCCTCCAGCCATGTGTAGGCTGGGAGCGGGGATTGCCCCCTTTCGAGCCTCCTCACTGGCTGAAGGGCTGCCACACACCCCTGCCGGGGATGAATATTCGAGGGATTCTGCGTGGGGTGTGGACCGGGCAAGAGCCAATCTGATTGCGTCTAACAATTTGATTGTCTCTTGCCGGGTACAAATGTCAGAAAACATTGTATTGAAGGTTGTTGAAGCATTAGCACACTGTGAAGCAAAGGAGTCTGCTTTCACAGTTGCAATAGCAGAAAGGGAGTTGCCGAGAGGAGAGCAACACCCAAGGAAGAAGCATCCTGACACATTATATTGAAGACACTGAAGCGGCTACCAATATTTGGACAGTGGTTGAGGAAGGAGGAGTACTGTTGTCCTTTCAACTATATATATTCCATCCTGGAAAGAAGATATCCAGGATTACCATTGTTGCTGTTTCTTTATTGGATTTGAAAGGGGAACTTTTCAACAAGCAGATTTTCATTTGGGTGAACTTTTGTTTCTTTTGGAACTTTCCAAGAACTGATTTAAGACTTTGTTTTCATTATGAACACTTCGAGAGAGTGACTTTTGGACAATCCTGGGGAAAGGATCTACTCGGGACAGGTGAAGGTTATCCAAGTCGTTGGTTGTTTAATTATCATTTATTTTTGTTACATATTTATTTTGTATGTTTTGTTGTTTAGTGTGTGGGCCAGTTTTGTGTATGTTAGGAGAGTTTCCCTTAGAATCTACACTAGGAAGGTAACTCCCTTGCACTGTTTTGGTATAGATAAAATGTCAAATGTTGAGAAAATCACAAGCAGTTGTCCGCCTCGCATTACTGACCCCTCACATATGCCTGATATGCATACGGTTATTCCCCTTCTGTAATGGCATGGTATGCTGAATAACAATGGTCAGGGGGTTGGTCAGAGTAATACCTGTGGTTGTGATTAATTCATAATCTACCAGCCATCACTCTTTTTTGCTTATGTCACTGCAAGCGGGATGGGTATGACCAGTTGTGGGTCCTAAACCTGCTAGGCCTAGCAAGCCAAGCTACACCTCAGTGATGATGCCCCATGAACCTGAAACATATCTGGGGTGGGGGGGGGTCTTGTCTTGTGGTGCAGAAGGGATTGTAACAGTTTATTGAGAAGCCACTCTCAAAACAGGGAGACCCTTCCATCCCCACTCGAGTGGTTATTCAACAAACTGTTTAAAAGATTATTTATTTAGCCCTATCTCAGACACATATCATGCCCCTTGAATCTCTCCCCCTGAGCTAACAATGAGCCAAGCACCAGGCCGGTGTACGGGATATATATTGGTATTTATTTAAATTAACAGTAATAAAAATGAGCACGAAAATATCGAACACACCACTTTATCCGTGGCACACACAATCAACATCCCTCAGCATAAATAGATCACAAAAGGGAGTTAAAAAGAACACAGACACACTTCTTACTTTCTGCAAATTTTACTTCACAAAATAATTACACTGATCAATTGTACTGTTGTGCGATTTTGATTTTCCTGCAGGCTTAAAAGGCTAGCAGTAGGATTTCAAGATTGGTTCAAATACATATGGCAATTATGATTTCGCCCCATACTTTTGGTTTAAAATAAACACAGGGTGATTTGTCGCTTTGTTTTCAAAACCCCCCATCCCCTTGCTTTGGTCTATGTTGGGAAGTCAGACAGAAAAACGTGAGTGCTTTGGGGAATTTCAGCCAAGGGTGAATTTCCTTTAAGTCCCTGCTTTAACTGCCTTCAGGGTCAGCAAGTCTGGGGAACACTGGGCTTTCGACACCTTCAGCACAAAATATTATTAAGGTTTATTGTGGTTGGTCATTAGATGGAAGATGTGACATCCAAGCTGGAAGTGGGAGATTTCCTTTGTGAAGTTTTGACCCCAGCCAGAAACAGGGCCTGCTTTGGGCTGACATTTTCCATGAAGACAAAGTGGCTCTTCAAATGTCACTGCAGTTTTGTAGGTGAAACATAATATACATTGCTTTTGTCAACCCACACATCATGTTTTGTTTTCCTGAGATTTTTCTGTGAGCGGTGATATGTTTGTTTCACTTCGGCTAACTTTAAAGCCGTTTTTATTTGCACACACATTTGCAGACCATTTTTGTTTTCAATATTTAAAAATCCTGTTTTCCATGATCTTTGATTCCTCCTTCTTTTGTACATTAAATGCTTCTTGTCCATTGGTAATGACAGGTACGCCCCTTTCCACATGGCTCTTTAACTTTACTTACGAATGCCAGGATGTTTTTGTTTCAGTGTTTAAATGCCTGCCATTCCTGTGAAAGGGACTTCTGTTTGGGGCCTTTTAATGCACCCCACATGCCCCCCGCCCTCCTTCTTCCATAACTCTTTGCTGGGGAAGAGCAGGCTGAGTGAGGTTTCCTATGGCATGGTAACCCCTTTTCTTCCTTCTTTTGGGAGTGTACACTCCAGCATCCCCTTCCATCTTTGGGTTGGAGGGCATGGCATGGCACCCTCTTTCTTCCTTCCTTCCGTTCCAGGTCCCTGGGGTTCTCACCGGACTCTGCTCTCCCCTCCAGGCTGGAAGTTAAGGAGGTTAGTTCTGGCTGCAAAAACCTGGAACAACATCCCGAAAGAAACATCAAAGAACACCTACAATTCAGAAAACTACTAAAAACCTGGCTCTTCAACACCGCAAATTCAAACTGAAAAACGAAAACAATCAAAACGGAAACACAAAGAACAGAATGACAGATTTTAGGATGACACTGACCAAACACCCAGAACCGGCCAAGGGAAACCCCACATTACAAAGAGATGACGTGAGACCGAATAGGACACAAGCAACAGCCCATGAAGACAGAATCAGCACCCTTAGCCAAGCCCACCCCGCAGCCTCACCCACTCCTTAAACGCTACCAGATAGCATATTTGAATAAGAATTGAGTAAATGTTAGCAGTTGCCACACTTGAACTACGTTGTAGACATAGGCATGGACAAGGCCAGGATAGAGTTGTGAATGATGGCAGGTGCCGGGCCTGAATGTAGGTACAAGAGCTAGCACATGTCATGCAAATAACGGGCTGTGAGCAGTAGGCTGCGTGAGCAGATGGCTATACTGTGAATGCCAACCAATGCTAAGTCTGGATGAAGTGGCTTTGGCTGACCGATGCCACATACTGACTGGAATGGGAAGGCTATCGTGGCTAGATTTGGATGGAATCATAAACACCTGCCTAGCCTGCATACAGACAGGTTTTACAGAGATCGGCAAGACCAAACTTGGACACGGTTGTGAATGTGGGTGGGCGTCATGTGTGGAATGGACTGTGGGGTGTCAGCCTGTCCCAGATCTGGATAGCGTGCACCACAAAGAGAGGACATATGGCAGTCTAGCCCTTTGCTTCCTAACAGCTATGCCAACTAACCAACCCACCAACAATTTCCAACCCTCTGCATACACCCCTAAAACGATAACCAAACACAACCACAAGCCTATAAATGCAACAATCCACACAAACTTCACTACACTGCAACAACAAAACAAACCGCACATAGACTCGCACAACAGTACACAACATCTGCCGACTGGAAAACACCCCAAGCCCAGCCAACAGGGTGAACCGGTTTGAGGTTGCCAACAGCACATCACTGCTCTCTTGCACCTTTCCAGCTTACCCCCACTAACTCACCACCCTCTTCCCTTCTTTTTTCAGAGCCGCCAGAGCGCCAGGGGACCACTCCAGTGGTGATAGTGCAGGTACAAACATCCTTTAACATTAACATTAACACAATAAAAGATAGAAAAAGAGTTTCAGTACTTTTTACACACATTTTTCCCCAGGAAGATTTACCTAGAATTTACAACAACAACAATATACAGTTATAAAATTACATTTGCATTTCACTTTATTTTCTTCATTTGTACAAGAACACTAAGTAAATTACTCCCTGTTATATATACATGTATATGTATATACATATTTCCATCCGATTTGTCATTCTTCCTTTTCATTCTTTAGATGGTTCCTCTGCTCTGCCATGCCATGCCCTCTGGGATGACAGCTTTTCAACTGGTTGATGTGGACCCATTTTTCTTCTGTCAGTTCTCCTTTTGGGATGCAGTGATAATTTATCGACAATTTCAAAGGCACCTCGTCAAGATGGGAGGAATGTCCGCTCCTTGGCCTGATTCCTTTGAAAACTGTACAGGTAAACCTTGTCACCTACTTCATACACTTTCTTGGTGGTCTTTAGATCATAGTAGGTTTCATTCCTTCAGCTGACTCTTCTAAATTGCGCTGAGCATAAGCAAATGCATGCTGGAGGTGCTTCCTTAAATTTTCAATGTACTCATGAGTAGTGGACGCATTTATGAGTGTCTGCTCCTGAGTCCTATAAAGCAGCTGCTGTGGTAACACCATTGTTCGTCCGGTCATGAGCTCAAATGGTGACATCTTTGTTGCAGAAGATGGTGTAGACCTAATAGCCATCTGGACAAGCAGCAATCAGATGTCCCAACTGGGTCCAGAGTGTGCCACAAACTTCTTTAAGATACTCACAATTGTTTGTTGTATCTCTCCACCCCCACCCCCCGCTTGAGGTCAGGCGGTAGGCAATGTAGAGTTTTCTTATTACTCTTAGAATCTCCCCCATCTTTGCCATCACCTCACTGGTAAAATGGCTTCCTCGGTCTGACTCAGTCCTTTGCGGGAGGCCAAAACGAGAGAAGATGTGGTTGAACATTAGTGCAGCAGCTGTCTCTGCCTTACAATTCGGGGCTGATAGACATTTTACCCACTTTGTGAACAAGCATATCACAGTCAACATGTACTTGTTTCCTCTAGAGGAGCGAATCACTGGCCCGATGAAATCGACTTATAAATCTGGCCAAGGCAGTGTAATTCATCTTTTTTGTAGGGGAGGTCTGTGTGTGAGTGAACTGGGTTGGAATTGAGCACACACAAGACACCCCTTTAGGTAAGTGTCAAAGTCCTGGCCCATATGTGGCCAGTAGGCAACCTCGCGCAAGATTTACAATGTCGTATGAAACCCCCTATGACCAGCAGTGGCCGCGTCATGGGCGTGGTTCAACATCAGGCTTCGGAATGAGGTAGGCATCACCCACTGGTCGCAGCCAGATAGGACTCGCCTTATCAACAAACCGTCTTGGATCCGAAACTTCTTGGAAAACTTCATCAACACCCAGAGATCCTCTTTACCGGCATAATCCCACTCTGTTAGAGGAAAGCGTATGGGGTCTTCAATGTGTCGATAACATTTCCCACTGATTGGGTCATCTTTCTGTGCAGTGATCAAATCTGCATTTGGGGTATCTTTCCTCCACTGGGCTGTTTAGAGTTCGCTGTTAGCCCGAGTCTGTGACCTGGTGACAGCTGCCATTTCGATTTCACCCAGCAGGGATTCCGCTTCTATGAAATCCCCCTACAGAGCTTCGGTTTTAGCCAGCTGGTCCACCATCTATTTTGGATTGACCTCTTATCTTCTTCCAATAAATGGTCATCTCATTCGAAGTCAACAGATCGTCGATTGACCTGATCAGTTTGGCATGCTCTAGGGTTTTGTTGTTGGCACAAAGCATGTCTCGATTCTTCCAGTTATTCATGTGCTACACAATCCATTCCTGCATAATCAGAGCCAGTGATTATGACCAGTTAATTGAATTGGTGGTGCACTGCAGTGAGGATGGCTTGATAAACAGCCATCAACTCTGCAACCTGACTACTTTGGGGTCCTATTTTATAACCAGCAGAGGGATTCCGGAGTATCATTCACCCACGCATTCCCAATGCCAGCCACCAGTTAGTTTTCCCCTTTGCTATCAAGATGGTAGGAGCACCCATCCACATAAACTGTGGCTATCCCCTGAAACGTGTCTTCTTCATAGACCTTGTGTGGGGAAGTTAAGTATGCCTACATGTTGCTGTTGGTCATTAGACTTTCGTCCTCGAGACAGTTTTCTTGAGCACAATCATGCAAGTCCAGCAACCCTTGCACTAGTGGACTCTTCTTGTTTTGGCCATATCTGACCTCCACAGGAAAGCCTTGAATGGACAGTATCCAGGAAGTAATTCTGGAGTTACTAATGTTATCCACCCGGATTCTGTCACTTTGTAGATACTGCAAGGGTTGGTGAGGAGTCTTGACAATGAGGCGCTCCCCCTGTATGAATGGTCAGTAATTTTTCAGTGCCCACACTGTTGCCAGGAGTGCCTTCTCACAGTCATTGAATTTTTCCTCCACAGACGACATGGTCTTACTTGCGTATAAGGTAACTTTGTTGACCTTGTCATGCTTTTGGTATAATACCGCTGTTAGGTAAGTATCTGAGAACCCTGTCTCCAAGAATAACTCCTTGTTCTTTATGGGGTAAGCCAAACAAGGAGCCTTGGAAATGCTTCTTTTCAGTTGTTTAACTGCCTCGGATTGTTCTGGACCCAACTACCACTTGACTCCGGCCTTTAATAAATGGACCAAGGGTCGAGTGACCTCTGCGTAGTCTTCAATGAACTTTTGACTATAATTAGTAAGTCCAAGAAGGCTTCTTAATTCTTGCAGAGTGGTAGGGTCTTTTAATTTTAATAAGGGTTCCATCTTCTTCGCCTGCGGATTAAGCCCCTCAGGTGTGATCTCGTGACCTAATAAGTTCACTCGGGTCTTACACCACTGTGCCTTCTGAAAGGACAGTTTTGCTCTGGCCTTCTGCAACTGGGTAAGAACATAGCAGATTTTTGCTATGTGTTCCTCCACAGTTGAGCTCTTGATGAAAACATCATCCGCATATAGCCAGGCTTCCCCTTTCGCCAAATCGGGCATGGCCTTATGTAGGAAGATGTTGAACTCATTGCGGAGTTTATGTATCCAAAGGGGGTTCAGGTCCACGTGAACTGCTACCCTCCGAAGGTAAAGGCAAGCTTGTACTGGTCTTCCCTACTCACGGGTACTGCCCAGTAACCGTTGGTCAGGTCAATGGCGGTGTACAACTTTGACCCTTGCATCTGGCCCAGTCCCTCCTCGATGTAGGGAAGGGACCATCTTGACATGTGGATGACTCATTTGTTCAACTCCCTCAGGTCTGCACCTGTCTATGAGTGAACAATTAAGTAATAAGACACCAGTAAGCTCCAGTTGTGGGACAGATACCCCTATGGCTCCCTCCACCTGGATTGCCTATAAAGACCAGTTGTTGCAAGATCTTGGGGCATGCCATAATATGGAAGATTTCCTCTCCTGGGTTAAGGTAGTTGGGAGGAATGTATCTGAGTCTTTGCTGCCCAAGCCACTAACTGATGAGGCCATCAGGACAGGAAAGCCTCCTGGCCATATGGAACTCCATCATGGAACTCAAACGGAACCCGTTGTTGTTACGCACCTGACACTATCCGCACAGAAGAAGGGAGTAGCCTCCACCACTTATCCCAGCCCTGAAGCCCCACTAAAGGGTATCTCATTGGACACCAGGCCGGTGGCACCATTGTTCAGTACATCCCATAGGGATCCACGTCTTAAGAAATCTACAATGGCAAAAAAGATTTACCCCACCTTGAGTAGCTTGGTACTGGACTCAAGAAACTTCATAATAACCAACATAGGAAAATCAACTTATTATGAAACAAGGGAAGCCCTAAAGAATAAAATCCAAGCCTTGCTTAAAATAAAAGTGGCCCCTAACTGGGTTAGACCCTCCGATTTCAGAGTCCTTAGAAGAATTCATATTGATGATTGGTGTAGTGTGGATAATACTGATTGCATCATGGTGGGATGCGGATCGAGCAGTTTACCTCTGTTTCTTCATAGACTCTCTAAACTGAACCACCTATCATCGATCTTAAAGATGAACTTTGTATTGAATTGACTTCTCAGATGTAGCCATTTGTTATTGGTTCTCCTCACTAACTATGGACTGTATTTTTCTGCATAGTAATAGTGCCTTTTGTGTGTGGTATAAATAAATAATAATTAAAAAAAAGGCTCAATTGGGCGTTTGGTTTGAGGATCCGCAGTACTGGGTTTTTAAAGCTACTGTGGATCGGACGAATTATCCCATTGGATTCTAAATTCTTAATAATCTCTCCATGGATGCGAGAGGTAACCGGTATTTTCACAAATATGGGAGCCATCTCGGGTTCCGTGGGAATGGTGGCTGAATGAATGGATGTGCGTCCACAGTCATATGAGTCCACTGAAAAGATACCTTGGAATTCCAGGAAGACCTGTTTTAGCTTTTGTCTTTGCTCCTCGGTCTCACAAGCATCAGTCAGATTGATCCTTTCCTTGACCATCTGCCTGAAACCTGGAAAGACCTCAGGCTTGGCAATTTCAGCGGTATCCTCCAGCTGGTTGGAGTGATCTCTTTTGATGGTGTTGACTTGGACAGGGGATTCGAGGTAGTGGTCCTTGACTTTGAACACTACCCCCTCCCTCCTAATGTCACAGGCCACATCTTCCACACCATAGGGGCAGGAAGAGTACACCAGGAAATTCCACCGATGTCTGGTAAAAATCTTTTCTGGAGGAATACCGTCACTGATGTCGAATTAGTCGTTTGGGATTAGTTCCATGATTTCATTACCTAAATCAATAGAATAATGTTGGGCATCAACCGCCATTCCAATAAAGGGGTCTGCGCCCAAAGTGATACTTCGAGGGTCGCTGTTTTTCACCAATATTTGAGTGGTGTTGTGTTGTAGGTCTACTAGAGGTGTCAGATTTCAATATAAACCTTGTTATTGGAGATAGGAATTCAGATTTATATATGCGTCCTGATATTTGAGGATCTGTCCTCGCTTAATTTTGAGGGGAAGAGTAAATTGTTGCACCTGTCCTGGGATGGTAACCTCTTCCCGCACTTAAACTTCAACCGCATAAGGCAGTAATTGAGCTGACCGGAATACTTTTTCAATGTTATCAATGCCCATGGGATTACTCGCCAGTCGGGACCAGGCTTTATTATTAATTCAATCCAAACTGATTGCGAATCGGTTGAGAATGTCACTTCCCAGATAAAAGGCAGAAGGGAGATCTCTCACGACCCAACAATTATGGTCTATACATTTATTGCCAATGGAATTCTTTAGCATACACCTGCTAGGCAGGAGATGTTTGGAATTTGGGGTTTCCATACCTACTTTCCATTAGTCAATTAATTTAAATGTGGGAATAGTCTGATCTTTTCGGAGTTTCCTGAATAATTCTTCGCGGATGAAGCTCCTTTATTTTAGCATACTCTGGGGAGCACTGGGTCCTCCCCCTCATTTAACTGAATGAAGAAAAACAACTCCTCGTCCTTTTTCTGAATGTCTGTCAGACTTTGAGTGGATTCCTCCTTGTCTGGTTTCACGGTACTCAAGGTTTCTTCTGATTTTGGACTGGTGTAAAAGTTTAGGGTGTTCCCTTCCAATGTGGATTGCCACTTAAAACTGGGAGGAAGGTTGATTTTCAAGAATAGAGAAGGGTTCCCATCACCAGTTGGTTTTGCTACAGAGATAACGGTGATGTCTGACTTGGTTATTTTTAAAATGGAACTCTACATCCTCAGAGCGTTGATTTATTACATGACAGGCACCATTCAGGCTTACACAATTGGTACACATTTTTAATTTGATAGGGCGGTTAGTCTGAGTCCAGAGGACCTTGTTTACACAGTCCATCAGAGGGGATAACCTCCTCATGAAATCGGTCCCCAATAAACAAGGTGTGCCCTCTGGAGTCACAACGATCACTGCATGTTTCAGTCAGTGCCGTCCAATTTTTATGTCCAGATCAGCAGTCCCTTTGACGGAAATATCATTCCCATGGAAATGTTGGAGTTGTCCAGGAAGTGGTGTGAGTGGAATTTGGTGGCCCTCCCCCGTCCTCAGTTTAATTGGTCAAAGGCCCTTTTTGACAAGAGGGTGGCTTGAGATCCAGTATCCACCAGAGATGATGATTCACACTGACCTTGCACCTTAATCGGTGCATAAAATCGGCTTTCTTTCTCCTCCAAGGTGCAAAGAAAGTGTGAGTTATTTGACAGCCCAGTGGTTATTTTCTTAATATTGAATTCCGTCACTGTGTGGTCTTGGGCAGTTTTCTGGGTCGTAGTTTAGGAATCTATAAAAAAAACTTTGCAACTCGCAATGGGAGTGTTGGGATATCCTTCTTTTCCCCAGCCCCTTGGCTGTCCCCTGTTACCTGGCAACAGAACACAATACCTGTTTGGAGAAAGGACACACCCTCTGTTTCACTTCTGTTTGGCTCACATGTTTGGGGTTGAATAGTTTCTGGTTCTGGTTTGGTCTCGATGTCCTAGACAGGATCTTTTGGGACCCATTTTTCTTTGGGAGGGATCCTCCCGTTTTTGAAAGAGAAGGTCTGCTTACCTGAATCCTCCAGGGATTCTTCTCTTTCAAAGGGGATAATCCGGAGTTCCTCCACAAAGCGGTTTCTTCTTTGGCCTCTCCTACTTACCCTTTGCTCTTTGGGTTCTAAAATTTTGGGGGTAGAGGAGACTCTTTCCGGCTGTGAGATTTTTAGGGGTTTTGCTTGGGTGAGAAAGAAAGCTTCCACAAGCACTTGACATCTCCCCTCCACCCGGGTCCCCTCCTCTGGAACCTATAGTTTGTCAGAGGTTTCCTCCCGTCATTTACCCCTGGGGGCATTAGACCTGGGTGTTGGGGAATTCTGGGAAGCAGGGTTAGGTTGAGAGTTGGACTGAGCTCTCAGCATGCGTCCCAGATCATTGGTCAGTTGCTGGACCTGTCACTCCAGTTACGAGACCTTGTCTGCATTGTAGGGAGGTCTCAAGTCATACCTATGTTGCTCCTGAAAGGGGTAACTGTCCTTTCTCCCAGAATAGCTCGGGTACTGGAAATTCCCCCATAATTTTCCATCCTGGATTTCCTTTCTCCTGGGTTCAGGGATCTATTGTCCTGGAACCGGGAGAGAGAGGAGGATTGTTTTGGAAGTTCTGGTTTGGGGATATCTGGGGGAAAAGTTCAGATTGGCAGGTACAGTGATACTTCTCTCCTGAGGGTAGTTGTGAGGGAAGTTTCCTGGGGAAGTACTTACCTGATTAGTCCTGCCCCCACTTGGGCCGGGGGAGTGTACACAATCCTCAGGATTGGTATAGTAACCTTGTACCTAGGACTTAAACAGATGGCAGGGTCAGAGGGATCACTGTTCTGGGCCCCAGCCTGACTAACATTAGATTGGGCCGGGTTGGGGGCCCCTTCTGCTTCCCATTTTGCTTGGTGGCAGGAGGGTTACGTTTAGGCCCCCCGTCTCCAGATCCAATGGAGGGGTCGTTTTTACCTCTGCCACCTTTGCAGCAGCAGGGGTGTTAGATGGTTTGGAGGTTTCAACAGTATTTTTGCTTTCAGCAGGCTTTTGGACCTCATAAATCCTGGTGGCCTGTTCAATCACCTAATCCAGGGTCCTATGTTTGTGAAATCAAGCACCAACTGAGTCATTATCTATTTAGGGAGAGCATGGAAATATGTAGATATGAACTACCTACTATTGGTGTTCAGCAGCAGGGAGGTCTGAGCAAATGCTTGCTTTGACTCCTGTAAAAACTCCCTGGGTGCCTGATCTTCCCAACACTGCAAGTTATATGCATCCTTACTGGCCTCTTGTGGGTTCCTATGTGTATAAACCTGTTTCAATATGGCTACCTTATAAGTGGACCATTTATGATGATCCTGGTCCTCCAGTCCTGCAAAGAAGCTGGAGCACTCAGATGAGAACATCCAGTTAGCAAATGCTATACAATTCACATCAATCCTGATCTGGAATGATGCCATCATCTGCTCATAAAGTTCCAGGTGCTCCCATAACGACCACTTGGCATTCTGCTGGCATGGGGACAGGAAGCACTTTATGACCTTGATTTGTCTTATCAAGTCTTTCACAAAACCCTTGCTTTGCTTCTCTGTCTTTTTCTTCCTTTGCACATGGGTCCATTCACCTTCTGACTCAGAGCTGCTGGTGGTACTCCCTTCCATGTCTTCTAGGCGCTCCCTGTCTCTATTAGACTGGGAATATTTCCCAGAACCACAGGGTCGGAACTCACTTCACCTGGAATTCCTTTCCAGCCCAAGATAGAACCCAGTTTCGTCGTTCCTCCTACCAGGGAGTCTGGGGAATTCCCCCCCACCTTGCCCTGAATATACAGGGTCTCATTACATGGCAGGAGGTAACCATGCCGCTATTAGCGTCATGGCTACTCCCTTACCGCATACCGGGTACGGGTAGGCGGTATGGGGTCTTACCGGGTCATTCCGACTCTGGAGGACCCGGTAAGTCCCCATGCCAAATACCATTCCCCATTCCCATTCGAGCCCCCATAGGGCTCAATGGGAATGGGGAAGGAACTAATAACGGTACCGCAAATTGCAGTACCGTTATTAGCTCTGAAGTCTCTTAGCGGGTCCCGTCCTTAACACCTGGTCAGACCAGGCGTCAAGGACGGGACCCGCTGAGGGACCTCGTAGTAGGGCGCTACGGGATTACCGGCACTGGTGACCTTACCGGTACCGGTAATCCCTTAGCGCCTACCGTGTAATGAGGCCCATAGAGGTTTTTAGAATGCCCTTCCTAGGCTGAGGGTCTGTATTTTCTCCTTCAGCAAAGCGGGCAAGGTGGTTTCTTTGTAGTTTCATCTTCAGCCAATCTAACTCTGTGACTTTTTCCTCATAAGAGTTTTCATGGTCTGAAGTACTTACCGTATTATTCTCACTTCCCAGGACACACTGGTCCGGCCACTTTCCCTTCTGACTGGTAGAGATGAATACTCATCAATATCTGACAGGGACTGGCCTTCTTGATCAGTTGGGCTAGGCCTGGGTAAATCTAACTGCATGAGGTCAGTTACCATTTGTGCATGAGAGGCTATAAATTACTGGCATGGGGCCCCTGTTGAGAGGGGCACCACACCTTGATCAGTGGGCCTTGTCCCATATCCTGATTGGTCAGGGTGCCTCAGGTCCTGTTTATAATTTTCAATTTCCTTGCTGAGGCTCTCACACCTGTGTCTCGCTTTATTTATTTGCTGTTGGTAGTCAGAGAGCTGTTTTTTTTAAAATTCTGACACTAAAGCCTGATTAATCTCATGCACCTGCTCAGAGCTACCAACCAATCCTTTGTTTGCTGCAGCTCCTGCTGAAGTAATTAATTTTCCCTCTGTGAGCCTTGTATGCTACGTGCATATTCAAGGTGCTTTTCCATCAGTAGACTAATATTTCTCTTGCTCATCCCTATATTTTGCTGCCTCTAATAGTTCAGCTTCTATTTGCCTCACTCGCTCTACAATGTTGTTCCTTTCTTCTCTAATTCTCCCTCCATTTCCAACTGATTTATCCTCTGTAATAGGACGCTGTTATCCTGATTCAAGTGGTCTTTCTGTTATCCTGATTCAAGTGGTCTTTTTCCTGAATCTGCTGCGTCCTCTGTTGTTTCAGAGTACTTACCTGCTGGTAAATCTGATCAAAGTCATTTTGGGAATCAACCCCTTTGATAATTAATTGACTATTTTCAGTTTTCAATTGTTTTATTTCTGATTCGAATGCGAGAATGTCATCCAAAATTACTCTATTATGAGCAGCCTGGTCATTTAGATTGTGTTGCAGTGTGTTCAGATTTTCTACACACTTGTTTGTGCATTTTTCAGTGCAAAAACTGTGTTTCACGCTCTGCACTCTCTTGCTGCAGTGTTTCTGACTCAGCTTTGAGTTGTTGAACAGGATCCTGGGCCTTTGAAAGGTCTCCAGCCTGATTCATCCTACTAGCCTCACCATTTTGCCAACAGTCCTCGACTAAAAGCAAATGAAAATATAACTGATCAGTTAGCTGAGCCATTTGTATTTGTTTATCACAAGCAGTTGCAGTGATATAAAATGCCTCAAGTGCTTTGTGCAATATCCCAACTTCAAGCCAAACATCATTGCTTGCTGAGGTAACCTCCCGCACAATTCTGGTTTGCCAGTTTCCTGCATCGTCAGCCTCAACCCATTCTCCTTTGAGAAATAATTTAGTTAGGAGATGCTCCCTGGCTTCTCCAATTTGTACAGTAGTCATTTTCACAATTGGCTTTTTTATTTTTTATTTTTAAAACATCTTTATATTGGCATTTCATTGATCATGGTACAATACAATACAGTACTTTCGGGGGATGGGTTTGCAGCCGCGTGTTGTTGCATGTGTCCATTCCTGCATAAATTGTATGCTCTTGTTCGCAGTTCTGCATCGGTCCATTGTCCCCCCACCCTCCACCCCTCAATGAAGATCCCATGCCCCTTATTTAGCATTAGTAGCTGAACTATGAACCCCAACATAACATCACGTACCCACCATACCCCTCAAACTGTGAGTTGCTTCGTGGGCCTTCAGCCTCTGTGGCCAAGAGCGCTGTGCGCTGGCACACTAGGATTTGGAGTTCGATCTGGCTGGCCTCGGTATTATTGTGGTCGTGAACCCTGATTCTGCGAGTGTTTGTTTGTCCCTTTTCCCCTACCCCTCGCCCCTTAAGTGTACAAGTCTGTCAGTACGCAGAATGTTGCCACCCTTGTGGGATTGTATGTCTGTCTTCTGGCCAGTGCCGCTAGTTCCATTCTGCATGTTTTTGACAGTAGTTCTGTGCGTTCAAACACTGAGGGGGGGGTCTTAGCCTTCCATTGGATGATCAGTAGTTTCCTGGCCGTGAATAGCATTATCCCTATGAGTCTGCAGGTTAGAGAGCCCTCGTGCCAATCATCCGCCTCCACCCCCAACAGCATCACCTCAGGTGTGAGTGCGACCGTGGCCCCATTGATGCCCCCTATTTGTCTGTGGACCCCCCACCAGTATTGAGAGAGTTTGGGGCAGTGCCGTAGTATGTGTCCCATAGTGCCTAAGGATGCGCATTCCCTCCAACACATGTTTGATTGAGCGATTCCCATCTGGAAAAGAGTTGTCGGGGTGTAGTATAGCCGTTGTATGATTTTGTATTGGATCTCTCTGTTTTTGAGGTTGGTGGATATTAGAGGAATGGCTGCGTAGTATTCCAGGATATCCGATATATCTCGATTTGGGTGCCAAGGTCCTTGGAACAGATTTGATCTAGTGTGTGGTTACGCCCTTGGTTGTTCGGTATCGCCATTTGGTAGAAGGTACGTAGGTGCGGGTATGTATCTAAGTGATGTACCATTTCCATCTCGCAGGGGGCCGGGGTAGGTGCCTGTGGCATCTGTGCAGTATGCTGGCGTATGGTGTTGCAGATTGTGTGATACGTGAGCCAGTCGCCTGTGTTCAGTCCCAGTCTGGGTTGTGCGTCTTGGAACGGCTGCAGTCATCCCTCCTCACATATGTCCATCAGTCGTATGGTGGCCCATTCTAGGTTTTGTTTGCGATGTATTTTTCGTGTTTGCCCATATGATAGAATTGCCCTGATGCTGGACCACAGTGGCGCATGCCGGGTTTGGACCCCTTGTGTCGCCCTATGTTTGTGCCATGGGTTAAGGTGGGTCCGATGATTGGGTGTTTCTTTAAGTGTGAGGGGAGCTCTCTCGGGCGGGGGGGCGGGTGGCCATGATTTCGCTAGGGTTTAGTGGTTTCATAATTTCGACCTCCATTGACCTCCAGCTAGACTCGTCTGATGTGTCTAACCATCGCTTTATCCAACAGACCTGTGCTGCTTGGTAGTAGGCCCCCACGGAGGGGGCTGCAAGACCTCAGTTTGGTTTAGCGGTCTGTAGGACCAGTAGGCAAATTCTCACCTTCTTCTCTCGCCAGATAAACTTTGCGATTACTCTGTCTAATACTTTCAGGGAGTCGGGGGCTGGGCTGATGGGGACCATCATGGCGATATATGTGAGCTTGGGGAACAAGTTCATTTTGAGGGCGTTTATTTGTCCGGTGAGGGAGAGGGCTGGCGTTTCCCATCTTTTGCGGTCTTCGCATATGTGCGCTATTTTACTGGGTTAGTTTAGGTCTCTGATGTTGTCCATTGAGGCACTGACATTGATGCTGAGGTACCTTATGTGATGCATTTGCAGGGAGAAAGGAGCTATTCCTCCTGAGTTCCATGGGATATCTGGGTGCACTGGCATGACCTCTGACTTGCCCCAGTTGATTGTGTAGCCAGCCATTGGGCCTATTTCCAGAAGGAGCGATCGGATGAACGTGAGGGATGTGCGACCTTTTCTGACATAGAGTAGCATGTTGTCTGCGTAGAGGGACACACAGTGTCCCTCTCTGCCCTGTATGATGCCCGTCCAACCATCGTCTGCACGGAGTCGGATCGCTATACGCTCTATAGATAAAGCATATAACAGTGGTGACAGTGAGCAGCCTTGGCGTGTCCCTGATTATAGCTCGAATGCCGGGGAGGTGATGCTGTTGGGGACGACCGCAGTGGTGGGCCCCGTGTATAGCAATCTGATCAATTGGACTACGTGAAAGGGGAAGCCATATCGTGGTAGCACTTTGAAGATAAAATCCCACTGCACCTTCTCAAAGGCTTTTTCCGTGTCAACAGTCAGTATTAGATCTTCTGGGTCCCGCCCATCCTTGTGTCAGACCACTATGTTTGCGGATAGCATGGACTGGGGAAGGCGTCCCATGGCGATTGCTTTGTTGGATACTTCCGCTAATCGGAGTGCGATGTCCTCCCCGCCCCCGCAGTTCCTTATAAAGATCTATTGGGATCCCATCTGGCCTCGCTGCTTTCCCGGCAGTTAGTGTGGCAATGGGGCATGTTACCTCTGCTGCTGTGATGCATGCTTCGAGGGCGGGTATGTGGTCTGGGGGGATATTTGGGATCTGTATGGAGTCTAGGAAGAGATCGATATCTGGGGTCGCGGATGCATCTGTGGCTGTGTATAACTCTCTATAGAACTCTGCAAACCGAGCGTTGATTGGAGTGTCCCCCATTAGCGGTTCCCCTCTTTTTTGCGTATTGTGGCTATGGTTTGCGCTGCTTATCTCTGCTTTAGGGCGAGGGCCATAGTCCTCAGGGGTTTGTCGCTTTCCAAATAATATGATTGGGACCAGCTGGTGTAGGTTTTTGGGCTCTGTCGGTATTGATCTGTTTGATTTTAGCGCAAAGTTTGTTCAGTTGTGGTTTCAGGTGTTTTTCTCTAGATTGCTTGTGGGCCATCTTGGTTTTACTTAGTTCCACTGCTAGGCGGGCTATTTCCTCCCCCCAGGTCTTGCGTATTTGCACCGAGCGCTATATACACTGTCCCCTAAAGTAGGCCTTGAATGCGTCCCAGCACTTATGGGTTGTGTAGTCCTAAACTGGGTTGGATTCCCAGAACCGCTCTGAGTCAGTTGGCAGGTGATCCAGGAGGTCTGGGTAGTGGAGCATGCAGAGGTTTAGTCTCCAGGGGGAGGCTTGCGCACGGTGTCAGGGAGCGCAATGCGCTCATAGGCACTTTGCCTACCCTGCTTGGGTCCTCCCAGGATCCTGGTGCCCCACCATTGGTCGCGTGTGTTCTAAATTGGGCCAATCTCGAGCCGACAGGCGTAAGCCGGCCTCCTGCACGAAGGCCGGCACAAAGACAAACTCCCTGTCCTAGCCTGTCTCGGCCTCCCAGCCGTCAGCCAGGACCCCTGTTCGTCCGCTCAGGGACTTTCCCTTCACCTCACAGCTGCAAGCCAAGGTACTTTATGAACTGTGTTACTTACGTGCTCCACCATATGCTGCATATGCCTACCCCTAATATACTCGCATCACAATGGTCCCTGCTGTTCGTCACATACTACCTGCGCTATCCCCACAATGTCCGACACCGGGTCTAAGATTTACTGTTAGCAGCACTATCGTTCCAGAAGCACATGCTGTTTGAACTGTCTACCTTGGCCGCGATTGTCCTCTCGTTGTGGCTTGTGAGTTACCTATTACCTTCAGTCAAATCAAGAGTCCATACCACACTGCTCACTTCTCTGCTGCCTTTCATTATTTGTATTCCGCATTTGGCTACTTAGCACATACTATTTTGGGCTGAAACCCTCTTTGCTGATTATATGCCTATTGCCTCTCATTGTTTGTATTCCGCATTTGGCTACCTAGCTCACTCTATTTTGGGCTGAACTTCTCTTTGTGATTATCTGCCTATTGCCTCTCATTGTTTGTATTCCACATTTGGCTACCTAGCACAGTCTATTTTGGGCTGAACCCCTCTTTGCTGATAATCTGCCTATTGCCTCTCATTGTTTGTATTCTGCATTTGGCTATCTAGCACCATCTATTTTGGGCTGAACTTCTCTTTGCTGATTATCTGCCTATTGCCTCTCATTGTTTGTATTCCACATTTGGCTACCTAGCACAGTCTATTTTGGGCTGAACCCCTCTTTGCTGATTATCTGCCTATTGCCTCTCATTGTTTGTATTCTGCATTTTGCCTACCTAGTTTAGCCTGTTTCTGAACACATTGATGTGGTTAAACATTTTCCAAGCCCTTCCGTGGATACTGCATGGCCATAGTTGTTAGATTTACCCAGACAGCTGTTGACTTCACGGGTGGCAACCCCTATTCCACTCAACGTGGTACCTACATATCATCTCTACCTAATTGTTGTAGGTCTGGCAGCATTGTGACTGTCTCACTCCTAATTAACAATTGACTAAGCTGATAAAATGCACTGTACCTATGTCACCCATCCACTCAGCCACTTCATCGTGATATCACCTCCAAAGCACACCCAACTACCCATACTACTTCCCACCACGCACCTACCGTTCACCTTCTGGGTCCTGACCTGGTCACCATACACCTCTCACACTTCCACCACCACTACTTCTCAGTACCACCACCCTACTACCGGTAAAACAATGCTGCATCTACTGCCCACCCTCCCCATGACAATCCATAACCCTTACTTAAATGCGTCGGCCCTTTGGCTACAACATTCCACAACCAAACCCACACCTAATTAACCCTGTCCCACTCACAGTAGAACCTTTAGGCTAGGCTCTCTCCTTTGCCACCTACCCCTCAACCCACCTTGGACCCGCTACAGCCCAGTTTCACTACACAGACACCACACTATGCCACAGACAAGACGTGTGAGATTCAACACCAAACCCCGCCTTACCTTCTCTCAGGATCACACCACTGCCAGCAGTCCCTTATTGTCGCATAACACCTCTCCTCGAACTGCCACCAAACAGACCACACTAAGCCACCCCAGCCATCCTTGTGCAACCTTAGCCAGAAACCAGAGATTAGGTTTCAGATGTCACCATCTGTCCTACCGCCAGAACCACTTCTCCCTCGCCAAAACACCAGGACCTAACAACAACAAAATCACTGCCCCTTCATCTAACAAAACTGCTTCAGCCACCCCGGCACCTAGCATGGCCAGAGACAGCAAGTTCAAAGGCGCACTCATTAATGTCCGCTCCATCCTTGCCCATGCCTTAGACATTGTTGATTTCATCTTGAATTAAAACTTAGACTTTTTAGCTATTACAGAAGCCTGGTTGCATGCAGCCTCAGGCCCTGCTTTGACCTTGGCCATCCCAGATAACTATTCCATCATCAGGTGCGATAGGGATACCAATCAAACCAAAGGAGGAGGATCAGCCTTTATATTCAAGAGCTCTCTTGAATTCAGACCGATCTCCAGCCTGAGTATCCCCTCAGCTGAACTACTCTCTGTTAAATTACCCATCTCACCTAATCATACTGGCACAGTGTATCTCATCTATAGGCCCCCGGGTCCCATATCCTCGTTCGCAGAAGACATCTCTTCTATCTTAGCCACCAATACTAAGCCCAACTCACAAATTCTACTACTCGGCGATCTCAATCTAGGTTGCCAAGATATGAATGATACTAAAGCCCTTGACCTGGCCAACACTCTAACAGATTTCAGCCTCACCCAACACATCAGTGCGCCCACCCACATTAAGGGTCGCACCCTGGATTGGGTCGCTGATATGAACTGCTCGCTTAATTTGATTTCTGTAACCCCCCTGTTCCTGGTCAGATCATCATAAGATAATATTCGCTATCAATTCCAACCCACCCACAACCAAACTCAACCTCGCACCACTCATCCACACGCAGAATAAGAAGGATATCACAGTAGAGAAACTTCTTCCACTTATCCTCCCACTTTTGGACACGGTTACAACTACCTGCTCCGACCCCACTGTCCTACTAGACACCTACAATCATGCCATGTTGAAAGCCCTTAACACCATTGCGCCACTGAAACTGCGCAAACAAAAACCTCACACCCACCTCAACACCTGGTTCACCCCACATCTACGCAACCTGCGTAAAGAGAAAAGGAAAGCGGAGGCACATTGGTAAAGCGATCCATCTCTAGTTAACAGAAATAACCTTACCACAAAGGAACTCTTTAAGATCCATAATGAGTTAGAGTCTCCGGTAGCCCCCCTTGACACATGCACCACTGACACTGTTTGGTGTACCAACATCCAAAAGGCTCTCTTAGACAAAATAGCACTACTTCAAGCTAAAATCAACACCAAAAGAACCCACATATCTGATGCGACAGGTAACCCCCCGTTGTACAACATCCCCACGTCTAATCATTCCTTCAAGCCTTTCAGCTTCACACCCCTATCCAACGAGGAAGTTGAAAAAATTATTAGGAAGCTTAAAGGCATGGTCTAGTAAAAAATGTTATTGTCCCTACGGGTCGGCCATGTTTTTTTAAGCCTAAGTGGCTCGATTTTAGAAAACTTTCCTATGGACCTTACCCGAGTTTTCGTCCATTAAACGCACGTGAAAACAAGCACCAGGGAGCCGCCATTTTCTGATAATCCTATCTTTTCCCCGATCGCCCTGGCTGACCTGCTTTTGCGGCACTAAATCAATTCCCCCGCCCCTGAGCCTGTCATCAGCAGACTCGTACCGCCCATTTCCCAACGCCAAAGCACGTCTTGTGTCAACATTCGCTGAGCTTCAGCTAATGTCGTGTCGCCATGGAAATGGCAGGACGCCTCTTTCCTCAATAAGTATAAACAGACCGTTTCACAACACACAGTAGCAGATTTTCGATTCCATTCCTCTCTCTGTGTTACTTTGAGTATTCTGTGACTCGTTTCAGTGCTCTGGTCAGCTACCTTCGCTGCTTGTAGCCCGTGTGAACAGATACCAGTACCACCGCTATAAATTATTTTAGTTTGTTTAACACACAATGGCTACAATAATGCCCTACATGTACGAGCCCGAGTATACCGAGGAGGAACTACTGGAAAGGGAAGCACGCGAAAACGATGGGGATTCGGACGGCAGTTGGCAGGACGAATCAACAGATGAAGAGCCTGGGCCTAGTCGAATGGACGGCGTCTCCACCTGGTGCACATGCAATCGGTGCAAGCTAATGCCAACTGAGGACGAGAACTGCTGCTGCCGAGAAAACTCGGGATGCCTGGGCTACATTTCGGAAGGCGAGCCATGACCGCAATGCATCACCGAGCTGCCAGACTTCAGGGCAGCCTGCCTCACACGGGCCGTGTTGAGAATAATGATGGTGCTTATGCACGAACTTCGCGCAACTGTTCGTCCTCGTAATCCGAGTAACGAGTAAGTATACTCTGCTTGTCATGCCACTCCTATTTCATGTTCTTCTACTATATCCAAAATTACATCTACATATCATTGTAACGCATGTAAATCGTTCAATAGTGTGCATTGTCTAGATAGCATTTGTCAGTGCAGAATGCCATTAGTTACAAGAATTGTCATTGGCAACAAACGTTTATTAAACTTATCTTGGTCATTTAAAAACAGTTTGTTTCATTCCTTTTCACAGGTGGTACAGGCTGGTGGCCTATCGTTCCTTTACATGGTGGCTCCACGGGAGGCTTGGACACCGAGTTCGAAGAGTGATACCCGCCTGTGCCGTTCGTGCCATTAGAGAAACGTTCCCGAGTGACAGCGGTCAGTACAGGGGATTTTCTCTCGATGTGCTGCAACCTGACCTGTATAATCTTTAAAGTCTTGTATTTTTGTGTCATGAAAATAAGATACAAAATAAAACACCACATATATTTTAACAACGGTTGTTTCGATTTTTTAAATGAATCAAGTGTGTCTCCGTTCAAGGATGGACGTCAGACATCTGTGCTCCGAATGGGTGAAGGTCTGGTCGCTGTGAAGCAGGGTGGTCACTATCTATCTAAGCTAACATAACATATTCTCGATAATGCATGCACTAAATAACACTTGTTCAAAGTCTTTCAGTGGGTTATGTTTCTATAAAAGTCACACATATGTCTATACTAACAATTACCATTGGATTATACAGGCCTTAGGGTCTTGACCACTATAATACACCGGTTGAAGTGTGGGTCTGTGCTCACAAGAATCTCCGGTATGTGGCATTTGTTATTGATAAGCAATGATATACTGATATAAAGGCGGTTCGCGCCAGTGGATGCGCGCTGGCATGGGGGGCTGTCAGGGGCGCGAAAGGCCAAGGTGCCAAACTACATGTACACTTCAAAAGGTATCCCATGCCAAGGGGCCATCGGTCACATGGCCTCCTCAGACCCCGTGTCTCCAGCCAGGCCTCCCCTTGAAGCAGGCCGCCCCCCTGCAATCCACATAAGTGTGTCTCCATTCAGCAGTCTTCCTGTGCCTTATCTGCACGCCCCAGGCCCATCCATCCCACCCCCTCTATCAAAGGCGGTTCGCGCCAGTGGATGCGCACTGGCATGGGGGGCTGTCAGGGGCGCGAAAGGCCAAGGTGCCAAACTACATGTACACTTCAAAAAGTATCCCACGCTAAGGGGCCATCGGTCACATGGCCTCCTCAGACCCCTTGTCTCCAGCCAGGCCTCCCCTTGAAGCAGGCTGCCCCCCTACAATCCACATAAGTGTGTCTCCATTCAGCAGTCTTCCTGTGCCTTATCTGCACGCCCAAGGCCCATCCATCCCACCCCCCTCTATCAAAGGCGGTTCGCGCCAGTGGATGCGCGCTGGCATGGGGGGGCTGTCAGGGGCACGAAAGGCCAAGGTGCCAAACTACATGTACACTTCAAAAGGTATCCCACGCCAAGGGGCCATCGGTCACATGGCCTCCTCAGACCCCGTGTCTCCAGCCAGGCCTCCCCTTGAAGCAGGCCGCCCCCCTGCAATCCACATAAGTGTGTCTCCATTCAGCAGTCTTCCTGTGCCTTATCTGCACGCCCCAGACCCATCCATCCCACCCCCCTCTATCAAAGGCGGTTCGCGCCAGTGGATGCGCGCTGGCATGGGGGGCTGTCAGGGGCGCGAAAGGCCAAGGTGCAAAACTACATGTACACTTCAAAAGGTATCCCACGCCAAGGGGCCATCGGTCACATGGCCTCCTCAGACCCTGTGTCTCCAGCAAGGCCTCCCCTTGAAGCAGGCCGCCCCCCTGCAATCCACATAAGTGTGTCTCCATTCAGCAGTCTTCCTGTGCCTTATCTGCACGCCCCAGGCCCATCCATCCCACCCCCCTCTATCAAAGGCGGTTCGCGCCAGTGGATGCGCGCTGGCATGGGGGGCTGTCAGGGGCGCGAAAGGCCAAGGTGCCAAACTACATGTACACTTCAAAAAGTATCCCACGCCAAGGGGCCATCGGTCACATGGCCTCCTCAGACCCCTTGTCTCCAGCCAGGCCTCCCCATGAAGCAGGCCGCCCCCCTGCAATCCACATAAGTGTGTCTCCATTCAGCAGTCTTCCTGTGCCTTATCTGCACGCCCCAGGCCCATCCATCCCACCCCCCTCTATCAAAGGCGGTTCGCGCCAATGGATGAGCGCTGGCATGGGGGGCTGTCAGGGGCGCGAAAGGCCAAGGTGCAAAACTACATGTACACTTCAAAAGGTATCCCACGCCAAGGGGCCATCGGTCACATGGCCTCCTCAGACCCCGTGTCTCCAGCCAGGCCTCCCCTTGAAGCAGGCCGCCCCCTGCAATCCACATAAGTGTGTCTCCATTCAGCAGTCTGCCTGTGCCTTATCTGCACGCCCCAGGCCCATCCATCCCAACCCCCTCTATCAAAGGCGGTTCGCGCCAGTGGATGCGCGCTGGCATGGGGGGCTGTCAGGGGAGCGAAAGGCCAAGGTGCCAAACTACATGTACACTTCAAAAAGTATCCCACGCCAAGGGGCCATCGGTCACATGGCCTCCTCAGACCCCGTGTCTCCAGCCAGGCCTCCCCTTGAAGCAGGCCGCCCCCCTGCAATCCACATAAGTGTGTCTCCATTCAGCAGTCTTCCTGTGCCTTATCTGCACGCCCCAGGCCCATCCATCCCACCCCCCTCTATCAAAGGCGGTTCGCGCCAGTGGATGCGCGCTGGCATGGGGGGCTGTCAGGGGCACGAAAGGTCAAGGTGCCAAACTACATGTACACTTCAAAAGGTATCCCACGCCAAGGGGCCATCGGTCACATGGCCTCCTCAGACCCCGTTTCTCCAGCCAGGCCTCCCCTTGAAGCAGGCCGCCCCCCTGCAATCCACATAAGTGTGTCTCCATTCAGCAGTCTTCCTGTGCCTTATCTGCACGCCCCAGGCCCATCCATCCCACCCCCTCTATCAAAGGCGGTTCGCGCCAGTGGATGCGCACTGGCATGGGGGGCTGTCAGGGGCGCGAAAGGCCAAGGTGCCAAACTACATGTACACTTCAAAAGGTATCCCACGCCAAGGGGCCATCGGTCACATGGCCTCCTCAGACCCTGTGTCTCCAGCCAGGCCTCCCCTTGAAGCAGGCCGCCCCCCTGCAATCCAAATAAGTGTGTCTCCATTCAGCAGTCTTCCTGTGCCTTATCTGCACGGCCCAGGCCCATCCATCCCACCCCCCTCTATCAAAGGCGGTTTGCGCCAGTGGATGCGCGCTGGCATGGGGGGCTGTCAGGGGCGCGAAAGGCCAAGGTGCAAAACTACATGTACACTTCAAAAGGTATCCCACGCCAAGGGGCCATCGGTCACATGGCCTCCTCAGACCCTGTGTCTCCAGCCAGGCCTCCCCTTGAAGCAGGCCGCCCCCCTGCAATCCACATAAGCGTGTCTCCATTCAGCAGTCTTCCTGTGCCTTATCTGCACGCCCCAGGCCCATCCATCCCACCCCCCTCTATCAAAGGCGGTTCGCGCCAGTGGATGTGCGCTGGCATGGGGGGCTGTCAGGGACGCGAAAGGCCAAGGTGCCAACTACATGTACACTTCAAAAAGTATCCCACGCCAAGGGGCCATCGGTCACATGGCCTCCTCAGACCCCGTGTCTCCAGCCAGGCCTCCTCTTGAAGCAGGCCGCCCCCCTGCAATCCACATAAGTGTGTCTCCATTCAGCAGTCTTCCTGTGCCTTATCTGCACGCCCCAGGCCCCTCCATCCCACCCCCCTCTATCAAAGGCGGTTCGCGCCAGTGGATGCGCGCTGGCATGGGGGGCTGTCAGGGGCGCGAAAGGCCAAGGTGCCAAACTACATGTACACTTCAAAAGGTATCCCACGCCAAGGGGCCATCGGTCACATGGCCTCCTCAGACCCCGTGTCTCCAGCCAGGCCTCCCCTTGAAGCAGGCCGCCCCCCTGCAATCCACATAAGTGTGTCTCCATTCAGCAGTCTTCCTGTGCCTTATCTGCACGCCCCAGGCCCATCCATCCCACCCCCCTCTATCAAAGGCGGTTCACGCCAGTGGATGCGCGCTGGCATGGGGGGCTGTCAGGGGCGCGAAATGCCAAGGTGCCAAACTACATGTAGACTTCAAAAGGTATCCCACGCCAAGGGGCCATCGGTCACATGGCCTCCTCAGACCCCGTGTCTCCAGCCAGGCCTCCCCTTGAAGCAGGCCGCCCCCCTGCAATCCACATAAGTGTGTCTCCATTCAGCAGTCTTCCTGTGCCTTATCTGCACGCCCCAGGCCCATCCATCCCACCCCCCTCTATCAAAGGCGGTTCGCGCCAGTGGATGCGCGCTGGCATGGGGGGCTGTCAGGGGCGCGAAAGGCCAAGGTGCCAAACTACATGTACACTTCAAAAGGTATCCCACGCCAAGGGGCCATCGGTCACATGGCCTCCTCAGACCCTGTGTCTCCAGCCAGGCCTCCCCTTGAAGCAGGCCGCCCCCCTGCAATCCACATAAGTGTGTCTCCATTCAGCAGTCTTCCTGTGCCTTATCTGCACGCCCCAGGCCCATCCGTCCCACCCCCCTCTATCAAAGGCGGTTCACGCCAGTGGATGCGCGCTGGCATGGGGGGCTGTCAGGGGCGCGAAATGCCAAGGTGCCAAACTACATGTAGACTTCAAAAGGTATCCCACGCCAAGGGGCCATCGGTCACATGGCCTCCTCAGACCCCGTGTCTCCAGCCAGGCCTCCCCTTGAAGCAGGCCGCCCCCCTAAGACCACGACATACATACGTCATTCATTCACAAACACACCCCTGTTTCTAATACTTTATAAACCACTTGATATGTCTCATGAGAACATCTTTGTGCTTTGCAAGTCAACTCCTGAACGTGTTACCTGGCAACCACTGAGATCTACGCTAATCTGCTCGTCGTCGTGCTATCCGTGAACTTCTGTGACCGCTTAGAGCAAAGCCATCAGTGTGCTACCTGTGGCCATCCACCTATTCACCCGCAACATACTGCTCTGCTTGCTGAATCCAACTGTTTGTTGGTCAAGGTAAGGCCATGTATCCTAGTCATATTTCGCAGATTTTTAAATTTCTATCTATTTGCGAGTTGAGTACACAATAGTGCTAGGTTCATTGGTCTCATTGCTATTGACTTGAGTTTCCATTGCTATGCTATCAAAAGATCTATTTATTTTCATCTGTGTCTATTGTCATCGAATTGCACCCTTCGGGGTCCAGTCTATAATGTAAGCATGTTTCCTTCTCGTGCAATACAGAACATCCAAGGGATGAGTCACATGTTCAGTTTTTAGTCACATCATTTATACATTTCTGCAACTTATGCAAATACTAAGCCGCACATAATTAACTGGTATAGTTCCTGCGACCAAAACAAACCTTGCATTGATCATTGTATGATTCATTTACTTTTGTATCAAATCTTTATTCTTGAAGATTGTATAATAATGTCGATATTTACTTTTCAGATTTATCAACACTGCCTGACTGTTCGATTAGCGGTTGCTCTTCAAAGACCCATGCGAAATCTGAAGGCACTAAAATGCATGTATTCCCGAAAACTGTTGATTGAATAAGAGAATGGGTTAGACATTGCGGATATCCACTGGATGAGCTGGAAAGTAGAGTCCAACAAGTCTTACAGGACAAGAGGGGTGATCGATACCGCATCTGCAGCCGGCATTTTTCCTTGGACATGTACACAACATCTTGGGTAACAAAGAAGAATAAACGGCGAACGACACGGAAATTTCTCGAAAACGCTATTCCCACTCTATTCGTCCACATTCCGCCACCGGTGAGTCAAGTGTCCGGATTTAGCTTTAGGCCTTGCGGTAGTGTGTAGGTATCCGAACAGATTAATTGATATTGTAGGTGTTCTATCCCTTGTAATAATTTCGATATTGATATGAGTGTATAGTTTTTTGAATAATGACATTTACCAATATATTCTTTTTTGATTTCATAACCCACAAACGCAATGTATATATATGGGAACAGGGAACTGTGCTGTATTGAGCATTTTACAAATATTCTGTCGCCTTACATGGCTATTTTTAATATTGGCATTTCATTATCAATCATTAATTTACCTTTACAACTTCTTGACTATCCCTTGAATCTGAAGCAAGAACATTCTACATCCTTGACGTGGTCGCAGTTATCAACCACTTCTAGCGCGTATCGGATAATCTTACTAGGCTAATCCGCTACAGACTTGTTTTATGCATGTCAAGTAATATTTTTATTTTATCGTGTAATCATTTTACCGAATGTTTGGTTAGTGCTTTCCAATTGATATACACCTAAGTTATCGTCCACTGGTGTTTGTTTTCAGTTATAATTAGTGTTATCCATACTAATGCAAGTACTGTCTTTCAGGGAGATGCTGAAGCGTCCGCCACATTTACAACATTTCTAGATGTTCTTCAACAGCAGGAGGTATGGATACTGACAGCTCCATCGAGCGTCATCATCAGAGCTTGAATTCTTGTAGTTTATTGTTCTACACAATGTTTCATTCGTGGTTAGCCGTTGATATGTACCTGTGCTGTCGACCCCAGGTGTGTGTTATGTTTTCACAATTGTAATCCTCACTAATGCAAGTACTATGTTTCAGGCAGTTGATGGAGCGTCAACCCCTGCACTTGATGCAGAGCCTGACATTCAAGTAATTCCAGGGGAAGTGGAAGCGGGACCATACGTATACGAATCGGCACAACAGCTTTCAGAAGTGCGCACTACATTTGCAACATCCATAGATATTCTTCAGCAGCACGAGGTATGGATAATGACAGCTCCATCGTGCGTGATCATATAACGTGATTCCATTTGCTATACTTTCTTCCCTATTAACGCAAGTGCTGTGTTTCAGGGAGACGACGAAGCTTCCACTACAATCACAACATCCAATTTAGATGATGCAGATGTAAATAAATCGGAGAAAAAAGTCGATGAAATGTGATCATATTTAGATTTTCCTTGATTCTTTTGGACAATGCATCATTTGCGGTTATCTCTTTATATGTACCAGTGCGTTCGACCCCAAGTGTGTGTTATGTTTTCAATATTGAAAACCATACTAATCCAAGTACTGTGTTTCAGGGAGATGACGGAGCTTCCACCACAATCACAACCTCTCATTTAGATGATGCAGATGTAAAGGAATCGTTCAAATAAGTCGATGAAATGTGATCATATTTGGATTTTCCTTGATTCTTTTGGACAATGCATCATTTGTGGTTATCTCTTTATATGTACCTGTGCCGTCGACCCCAAGTGTGTGTTGTGTTTCCAATATTGAAAAGCATACTAATGCAAGTACTGTGTTTCAGGGAGATGCGGATGCCTCCTCTCCAATACAACCATTCATGGCAGT
The DNA here is from genome assembly GCF_040938575.1 of Ambystoma mexicanum. Taxonomy (NCBI): domain Eukaryota; kingdom Metazoa; phylum Chordata; class Amphibia; order Caudata; family Ambystomatidae; genus Ambystoma; species Ambystoma mexicanum. The sequence continues at coordinate 1,443,546,296 of NC_090929.1, forward strand.
CCATGCAGAGCCAGAGGTATGGATACTGACAGTTCCATCGAAATAGATCATCACTGGTCGAATACTTGTCGTTTGATTGTTGCACACAATGTTTAAATCGTGTTTGGCTATTGAGATGTACCTGTGTGTTCGTCCTCACATGTGTTTTATGCTAACAATATTTTGATACATAGTAATGAAAGTACTATGTTTCAGGGAGACGATGGAGCCTCATTCCGTGCTTTCTATGCGGATACAGAAAATATAGTCGTTGCAGCGCAAGAGGAAGGGAGGACATGCAGAAACGAATCAGAGCTACAGCGTGCAGATGTTGAAGGTCGAGTCAAAAAAGTTGCAAAGAAAAAAAAACAAAAAAAGGGTTAGTTACAAACAGTTCATAACTTTAAAAAAATGTTTGTGCTGGGGACTATTTTATGTTTTTTTCCAGTCAATTCTACTACACTCCATCTTGTGCTTAAACTGAACATCCCTTTTCCAATCTCTCCTCCAGTTACCCGTGGGGGTGTCAGAACTATACACACACAGACAGTGAAGCGAATGAGAGATGTGGCTTGCCAGACCGTGTACACTATGGAGGAACTATTAATTGAGGTGAGGCGTGTTCAGGCTCGAGATGCTCATGTCCAATGGCCAGAACATGAATTAACTGTGTTTGGAGACTACAGCAAAGTTGCATTGGACCATAGCTACAGTGCGACCGCAGCACCACAAGAAGATGTTATTGAATGTATTGAAGATAGCTCTGAAGTAGTTGCAGATCAATTTACACAATCTACACCCGCCAAAAATTTGCCACCAAAACACCTGTCGACATTGTTGTGTTCTCCCATCAATGTTGAAGTAATAGATGTTGAAATGACAGAGAATGAACCAGCCGCAGCATCCATAGACGCATCAGAACTTGATATCAGCGATATTACTTTCCAATGTGTTGAAATCTCCACAACGTCACAGGCCGAAACAACGTTGACGCAGGATGACAGTCTAATGAAAGAGAGCAAATACATTGTATTCAACAGTTGTTTGATGTAAATTATACGTATGCTGAAATGTGTGCATTCCATTAGAGGGAAAGTATGTGGGAAGCCATTGATTAATGTGACTCGTCAAATAAAAGGCAGTAACGTCAAAATAAATGCCGCGTGTAGATTAAATCATAGATTCTCATGGTCTGCACAACCGATGCTGGGGAAACTGCCAGCAGGCAATCTACTGTGTGCAGCTGCATCACTTTTTAGTGGCTCCAGTTTTGGAAAGTTAGAGGCTTTCTTTCAGTTTGTGGGACTCCATTTCATTTCTAAAGCGCTGTACTACATATACTAACGTGATAATCTGTTTCTGGCCATTAGTGATGCTTGGAAAATTGAACAATTGTCTCTAGCACGTACATTCGAAGGCAAACGATTCAGGCTAGCCGGAGATGGACAGTGCGACAGCCCTGGATTTTCTGCCAAGTACTGCACCTACCACTTTCAGGACATGGATAGTAAGAAAATTGTGAGTTTGGTGGTCGTGCAGGTAACACAATGTACATCCTCAGTGGCCATGGAGAAACTAGGATTTATAAAATCAGTGGAATATCTACAATCAAGGGGAATGCACATCGACCTCATAGCCACGGATAGACACGTTTCAATTGCCAAGGCAATGAGAGAGCAGTTCCCACATATTAAACATCAATTTGACGTATGCCATCTTGCTAAATCAATCAATAAGAAAATCTCGGCTGCAGGGAAAAAAAAAGGTTTTGAAAGTATTTTGCAGTGGTCATATTCTATCACCAACCATCTTTGGTGGAGCTCAAAAACTTGTGAGGGGTCAGTGGAAATACTACTTGAAAAATGGCGGTCACTGATGCACCACTGTACCAACGTTCACCGCTGGACAGCAAATGAACATTTCCACCAATGTGAACATGGCCCTTTGTCCCCAGAGGAGGCACAGAAGAAGAAGTGGTTGATTCCATCTTCACCGACACACAAAGCCATTGAGAAGATTGTTTTCGACAAAACTCTATCAAGAGATTTGAGAGGACTGACAGAATTCTGTCACACAGGAGATTTGGAGGTGTTCAACAATATGTGCCTAAAGTACAGGCCAAAGCGCTTGCATTTTAGCTTTCCGGGCATGAAACATCGCACTCTACTAGTGGTCTTGGCCCATAACAGCAATGTCGGACGTGAACAATCTAGGACTAGGGGTAAAGTAAGGATGCCTCGCTACACTAAGGTGTTTTCAAAACGAAGTAAGCAATGTGTTACGCTCACCTGATTCCCACGGGGGCGTCGATCTGGACTGGCCCGCTGTTGCTTCCACCAGAGTAACACGTAGAGCCGAGATGACAGACTGGACAGACCCACTTAGTTTTGTTTGTTGGACTCGTACAAATATCTTTCTGCAATGGAGAAAGGGAATTAACCTCCCGTAATCTGAGCGTTAACCCGCCTTCCCACTCCCCTTGTCTGCCCACAGAACACTCCTGAAGTTCCCTCTTAATCTCACCTGAAGATTTGGAAAGATGAGCTCTCCATCCTGCGTCGAGCGCAGGGCGTGTAGACGACCAGTTACTTCACTGGCGTGGAGGAATTGGTGAGTTCCAGTATTGACTCTAAGTCCAATTGTTCGTAAGAGTTCAAAAGTCTGATCTTCACTCTGCCAGATTCCTTGCAGGTTGCGGATTTAAACTACCAGAAGAGTTCCAAGGGGCAATTGGTAAGATCCTGGTAAGTCTATTGTGGTTCTCCCCTTTGCGGCCGGGGTACAGTGATGATACAGGATTGACTGCGCCGACCCGAAATGAGGTGAGTACCCCCCTGTGCTAAATCAGGTAAGTCTTTGGGGTTAGGTTGTATTGTCCTTGTTTTTTCCCCTTAGGGGCCGGGGTGCAGCAGTGATGCGGGATTGACTGCGCCGACCCGAGATGAGGTGAGTTCCCCCCTGTGGTAATCAGGTAAGCCTTTGGGGGTGATTTGTATTGACCTTGTTTTCCCCTTAGGGGCCGGGGTGCGGCAATGATGCAGAATTGACTACGCCGACCCGAGATGAGGTGAGTACCCCCCTGTGGTAAATCAGGTAAGTCTTTGGGGGTGGTTTGTATTGCCCTTGCTCACCTATCTGTTCTTGTCTCCCCAGGTGTTGAAGATTGGCCTGGAGATGCTGGATTCGCGATGGAGTAAAGGAATGCAGCCCCGGTTGGTGAGTTCAGCGCGGCTCTGCGAGGTGCGTGGCAATGCACCTGAGAAAGCTTCTCTCTTCCAGATTGACGATGTGCTGGATCAAGGATTCAGGTAAGAGTTTTGTTCTGACCTCTTCTCCTTCTCCTTTTCTTGTTCCAGGTGTTCCAGGGCTGAAGCGGGCGTGGCTGAAGACTGGAGCTGCTGAAGACACGGTGAGCGTTACGCTGCAGCAAGCAGAATAACGCGAAGCACGTGTGGCTGTCCGGGTGTGGCTTAAATAGCCTTGGAAGAAGTCCCAGGTAAGTATTCTTCCACAGCCCCACCCGAGAGGAAAGGAGTCCCTGAGGTAAAGTAGTCCCTTTAAGCCTCATTTGGCTTATGGCTTCGTGCAGCATGGTCTGCATCAGGTAGGTATGCAGCATGGTCTGCAACAGGTAAGATTTCTGTAATGAGCCTGGCGCCCATGGGCGCCAGGACTGTAGCCAAAGAGCCCCTAACTGGGGTTTTTGGGCATGTTTCAAGTGGCATGATGCCTGCTTCCGGGGTTGCTGGGCCTGGTCTGGCTTTCCGGGGGCATGCATCGTGACACAATGGGTGATCAAACCAGTCTATGATGAAATGCAGTTCGACTTTGTGAAAGGCCTTATTGTTGCTGTGTTAGAGAAGCACAGATATGGAATTTTGGACTTTTCTGTGCAGAGCAGTGATCCATTGCCACCGAACATTGCGACTGTGCCATGCCCACCCGAAGCACAGCTGATTGTGAAGTACATACAAATCCCGGTTTAAATAATTGCAATACGATTGTCTTTTTGTAAATAAATGTTATTGTACAATGTACCTGTAAACCTAACCCCTACCTTCATCATGGGTGGCGAACAAGCTGGGTGTCATCTTTGAATTCTCTCTATTCACCTCACATATGTGTATGTATATATTTTTCTCATGTCTCATCTCATGTAAATGTAAATGCTGCGCACTGTTAACGGAGGGGAGGCTTGCGTATTGCAAATAATAAAACAAACAAACAAACAAACAATAAATCTCACTTTTAACTCAACTCCTGTGGTACTTTATACTTTCCCTGACCTTCCGCAAAAAATTAAATGTCTCAATTTGGGCTGCAAAGCTCGCAGACAACGGGGACAAAATTGGGGCACTTAGAACGCGCCAGCCAAGCGGGCCGTGGCATTTGGGAGAGAAGCCAGTTCGCATTTGCACATTGAGGCGCACTACATAGACGGATTCTAAACTTCAAGTTCTCACAGATGCCTATACTACGTGATGTTGCAAATAAAGAATGCGAAGGACAGCGCCCAGATGAGGCCCACAAGTCGCACTGGAAGTATAAGGGTCTATTGTTTTTTGACCTTGAGACAGGGACCAATGCCGAAAGAACTACATTTGAAGGGAGTGCGCAATAACGTAAGAGACGATAAGGCAGAAAATTCAGAAACTAGACCGAGATTCATTTTAGTTCAGTATACGAAAAATCGTTGTCAAGAGCACGGTCCGTTTTACAGACTGCATTACGAAGAGACACAATGGAAATTTCAAATATAATGTAAGTAAATCTTTACACGCTTTTATACCGGAATGAAGATTTAATGAATGGATGCATGAATAAATGAATGAATGAAGAGCTAGGAAAAGCAAGTAAAACGTGTTCGTAGTGGGCACATGGGCATGCAGGTCCACTGGTCTCACCGATCTCGGTCCTTGGCCCAGCCACTTTTCCCTGCACTGCCTACCTGCACTACGGGACTGTCTCTGTATCCTTCAGCCCCTTCTCCCGGCATTTACCTTGCACTTGACACCAGCTGGCCCTATTATTTAATTTGTATTCAACTAACCATGTACAGCCCTTCCCCATGCGCGATCAGAAAGACACCTGGCCTACTAGGATCGTTGTCTGTCTGCCCTTGTTCCCCACCTGCCTCGTCATGCCTAGAAACACTTGAGTATAGGCGCGTTACAAATGCCATCTCATATATCATATCATTCCTCACGCATGTAGACTAACTGTCGTTTATCATTGTGTGTTGGCCTCGATTTATCTTGTTACTTTTTGCATTGATTTTAGAGACGAACATACTCCATTGAACTATCCTTGCAAGCAAATAGTTTCCGATCGGCCGTAATAAATAAAATGAGTAATATTAATGAAGTTCGGCTAGCGAGACTAATTATCATTTTTTTGTTTTCATAACAGGTATTTGATCCCATTCTGCCACTGCCATCTGTTTGAGACACCGGCGGATGGATTCTTCAGCAGACACCTGCAGCTTCGTGTCAACAACTGGAGCACGATCACCATATTATGGGACGATCGCCAAGGGCCCACATGCCCTTACGCTGTACTAGTGGCTAGAAGCAACATATCAACCTTTAGGCTGGACTAGTGCCTAGTTGATGGAACAGCCTTGCGGTTCACCGTGCTTCCAAAGTGATTCTTTTTACGAAAATGAACACCCTGTGTAACATAAAGGAACAGCGCGTGACTCAAGATGAAACGGAACAGTTATTGCGGATACAGATAAAAGAAAATAAATGGCTTTCGGAGTTCATATGGCAATTGCTGAATATTCTCTAAACATTTAATGTCAAATAAATGTACTTTACCAAATGTACCGTGTTGCTGTTTCATTTTAAAGTACAGTTTCATATTCCGAATTGTGGCGCGCTGTGTTGTGAGTTGATCTGTGTTGGTTTCCGGGTTCTGTGTGGATTCGCGCAGAAGACGACTGGGCGCGTTTGCCTACGCAGCACAGTAACGTCACGGGGAGAGGCGGGGAATATGAATGTTTTGATAATGTCAGGCTCAGGGGTGGGGGAATTGATTTAGTGCCGCAAAAGCAGGTCAGCCAGGGCGATCGGGGAAAAGATAGGATTATCAGAAAATGGCAGCTCCCTGGTGCTTGTTTTCGCGTGCGTTTAATGGACGAAAACTCGGGTAAGGTCCATAGGAAAGTTTTCTAAAATCGAGCCACTTAGGCTTAAAAAAACATGGCCGACCCGTAGGGACAATAAAAAATGTTACTAGACGATGCCTTTAAGCCTTCCAACTGCCAAGGGGACTCCTCCCCCGCCACCATTATAAAGGAGGCTGCACATGATCTCACGCCTTTCATCACCACCTTTATAAATGCTTCCTTTAAATCTGGTTCTGTACCTAATAGCCTCAAGGATGCGTGGGTTATCCCACTCATCAAAAAAACCCACTCTAGATCCGAGTAACCCATCCAACTACAGGCCCATCATGACGGTACCTTACCTCCTTAAAATCTTGGACCGGGCAGCCTATCTTCAAATTCAGGATTACCTTGAAAAAAACAACCTTCTAGGCCTCAGACAATCAGGCTTCCGACCCAGACATGGGACGGAGACAGCCTTGATTGACTTAAAAACATAAATTGAGGATCTGAAAGACAAGGGTAAGCAGGCACTGCTGCTTCTCCTTGATCTCTCAGCAGCTTTTGATTTGGTCGATCATCAAATCCTCTGCCACCACCTGAAGATAGTTGCCCACTTCTCGGATGCAGCCATATCTTGGATTAGTTCCTTTTTGGCTAACAGAACCATGAGGGTCTTTTCACCCTCATCATCAGCTGAACCAGCACACGTCCCTTGTGGAGTCCCTCAGGGATCCTGTGTGTCGCCAACACTATACAATGTGTTTACAAAACTGCTCTTTGATATGCTGGACTATCTGGGTGTCTCTTACATTAACTGTGCGGACGACACCCAGATACTCATCCCCATCACAGGTGACTATGCAACTGACTCTAAAGCACTCAATGCAGTCTACACAGTCATCCAGGCCTGGGTGGCTCATCATGGGCTCTGCTTCAATGATGAAAAAACAGAGTTACTCATCCTAGGCTCCCCCTGCAAACTTACTAAACTGGACCGTGAATACAATACTTTTACCATTGACGGGAACATTATCAAAGTATCCAATGAAACTAAAACACTCAGCATTTACTTAGACTCCACTATGTCCCTCAACATACAAACAAATGCAGTTGTCTCAGCTTCTTCCTACACCTGCAAACTCATCACCGCCTGCAGACCCTTCCTGACATCTGACAACTGTATGATCCTTGCCAGAACTCTCATCCTGTCCAAAATTGATTACTGTAATGCCCTCTACCAAAGAAACTTGGACAAGTTACAGGTCACTCAGAACAATGCCATCAGGGCCGCACTTAACATCCCTAGGAGATCACACATCTCTGACACAAGACGTAACCTTCACTGGCTACCTGTCGCACTTCGCATATCCCTCAAAACTCTCGTTCTAACACACAAGGACCAGAACAACTTGGCCCCCGCTTACCTGTCCACTCGCTTCCTGCAACACACTGCTACCAGACCCCTGAGGGCTGCACATGTTCACACACTATCCCTACCTCACTACAAGCTTCAGACAGCCGGAGGAGCCAGTTTCCCAGTCCTCGCGACTAAACTATGGAACTCTTTACCTAACACTCTCAGAACTGAACCTTCCGTTCACGCCTTTAAAATCAAAACCATACATTGGCTTCACGAACTTGATGCATCCTCTTCCTCGCCCTAAACCACTTGGGCACCACATGGGAAGCTTTAATATGCATAACCCATTAGCAGTTTCTTCTTTGTAACTTACCTCTTTCGACATTACTCTGTACTTGGAATTTGCACTGTCGTATATTTTATTGTTCTGTATTACTATGTTCATTTTCTCAGATGGAAAGTCGCTTTCTTTTGAATGCCTGTAACCTGTAACTATGTGTAACCATTCGCTTCAAATTATGCACCCAGATGCCCCAGGGCAAGGTGTGCACTTCACTATAAATAAACACATACAAATACAAAGTAGGAGGACCGGGACATGGTCTGAGAGGACTGTCGGGAGAATCGTGCATTCGGATACTAAGTGGAGTGAGTTTGCTGGGGTTAGCCAGTAGTCCAGTCGTGAGTAGCTATCGTGTGGGTGAGAGTCTACTCACCCACACGATAGTCTTGATTTTGTCTGTGTTTATCTCGCCATATGTCAATTAGTCGGAGATCTTACATTAGTGTCAGGAGGGCTGTTCATTTTTTCAGTGTGGTGGGGCCTCCGGGGGCCGTTCCCTGGCGGTCCAATTGGGGGTCCAGGGTAACATTGAGGTCTCCCCCTATGAGCGTGATATTGCCCATGTACTGTACGCATGTTGCAAACATCTTTGTGAAAAAGGATGGGGTGTCCGAGGTGGGGGCGTAAACATTTAGGAGCGCAATGGGATGCTGGTACAGGAGTCCCTGGGCTAGAATGTATCTGCATTCTTTGTCTACGATCGTGTTTTGGACCAGGAATGTGGTCCGCTTATTAATGAGGATGAATACCCCTCTTTTCCCCTGTTGTGGGGAATGGAATGCTGTGCCTCCCCACCCCCACTGTAGTTTCTCCGATTCTGTGGCGCCCAGGTGAGTTTCTTGGAGAAAGATTATGTCCCCCTGGAGATCCTGCATGCCATTGAGCAATCGTCTACGTTTGATAGGGTGGCCCAGGCCTTGGATGTTAAGTGTAACTAGGGTGATGTTCGAGGCCATTGTCTGTATGTGTATGCCTCTGCATATCTGCGTTTGGTAGATGTTATCTGCCTTGGTGTATTTGTGCTTGTTATTAGGACATGGTGGGGCCAGCACTGTTTGGTGTTTGGAGCCTGCAACTCACTTAGGCTCCAACCTGAGCCTTCAACAACCCTTAAACTAATAACTTGCTTAACCGTGCGCCCTGCCCCAACAAGGGGCCCTTGTGCCCTTGCGCGAGGTTTGGGGAGCCATTGTTTGTTGCTGCCCCCTTCAACCCTGAGCCGCACCCGACTTTGGGTGCTTTTCACTGCCTCTTGTTCCTGACGAGGCTGCGGCGTGCCTCTTTCGGCCGGAGGTGGCTGCTGTAAAGACTCAAACTTATTTGCTTGGTGTTCTAATGAGGATACGTATGTTGCATCAAGCACACGGATCCAGGTTTTGCTTGCGGTTCTAGCCCAATTTGGGCCTGGTGGGAGTTTGTAGTGAGGAGGTGCTGTGTGGCCTTACATTTTCAGCGCTTTGGCCCCCAGCCCTTAGGTCTGTGGCTGATTTTTTGCCACTTCCCGCTTGCCTGTGGTCTGTCTGGGTTGGAGGGCGGGCGTTGATCTGGACGCTGGGTCTCCGATGGTGGTTGTTCAAAGTCTGTGGTGACTATGTCGCGCTGCTGGAGGAAGCGCCATGCTGTTTCATGGTCTTCGAAGGTGTGCCATTGCTTGTCGATTTGAACGCACCATGTTGTTGGAAATTTCAGGTAGTGGCGGCGGTCTGAAGTCTTCATAGCTTCAAAGATCGGGCTGAATTCCTTGCGTCTCTTCGAGACCTTCAGCGAGTAGTCGTTGAAAATTCTGATGTCTGCTGTTCCAACTTTGAGTGGGCTTGCCGCTCTCTGTACGCTTTTAGGATCATCATCTTATGCTGGAAGTTGAGCAAGCGCATGGTTATGATTCGGGGATGCTGATCGGGAGGTGGTTTCGGGATTGGTGCCCTGTGTACCCTCTCGGTTGGGAGATCTCTGGGGTTCTCAATTTTGAGGGTATCTCGGACGAGGTCATATATGTAGGTCTCAAGGTTCGCTCCCTTCACGTTCTCTGGCAGGCCCACCACTCAGAGGTTGTTTCGACGGGAACGATTTTCTTGATGATTGATTTTTTTCGGCCAGCCTTTGGACCTCCCTGATGACCCTTTCTAGGTTGTTATCTGCTGTTGTCAGATTGTCCTCTAGTGCGCTTATCTTTTGTTCGTTGTCTGTGATGCGCTCTGCTTGGGCGGTCAGGCGAGTTTGGACTTCCTGGAGATCACGCTTAATGTCCAGCACTGTATTATTTGTTTCTTGAGTCCGCTGTCCTATGATCCGCATTTGTGCCAGGATGGTTTGAAGTTGAGTTTGGACGTCAATCTCCGCTTTGATCCTGTTGGATCTACGTGGTTAGCTGGGTGAGGTGGAAGCACTCAGGTTCTCGGGTCGGGGCGGGCAAGGGGGACACTTGTCGCCTTACTGCAGTGTTTCTTATGCAGTTTATGCTATTTTCACTTGCTGTCCCTTTGGGCCAATGGCAAGGGTGGTCTGGGAGTGTGAAGCGGCCTGTATGCGCTTGCTGGTCTGCTGCTTATCTGGGCTAGTGTTTAGTTCACTTTTGCGTTGTTTCGTTGGGGTGCACAGCTGGAGAGGCGGTTGTTGCCCCCTGTTTGTGTGGGATGGGGGTAGGACTGATATGTGGTCTGCCGTTAGGGTGCTGTTCCTGAAAGCGGGTAGGGCGCCTTATGACCTTCGTGGTCTCGGACCTTGGTTTAACTTGCTGGCTGTTTGCTGGCGCCGCCTGTGTAGGGTGTGTGGAGGACCAGCAGGGCCTCTGGGCAGATGCGTTTCTTGGTGTGCTTGCGCATGGGTTGCCTATTTTCCCCTTTTGGGGCTGTGCAGTGGGTGAGCCTTACGTCGCTCCAGGCGGAGGTGGTCCGGGCTGGCGCCTGCTTGCTTTTGTCCTTTGGGGGAAGGACACCAATATCAACACCAGGGGTGGTGTTAGTGGAGTTCGGCTGCCCTTCCCCAAGCTCAGGCCTCTTCCAGTTTTCAACACAAACACAAAGTCAAATTCCTCAATAGGCCTCACAGGGCTCCCTTCCCCAAACTCCGGCCTCTTCCAGCTTTCAAAACAAACAGAATATTTGACAGTTCCTTTTTGGTTTCCCAGGACGCCTTTTCTCAAGCTTAGGCCCCTCTACTTCCAAACACCAATTCAACTAGTCAGGATCTGCCTTTACTTTACATATAGGGGGTCATTAGAAGGTGGGCGGTAAGGGATACCGGGAACCGGTAAGGAGACCGGTGCCGGTAATCCCTTACCGCCCTATTCCAAGATCCCTTGACGGGGACTGAAAGGAACATGTGGTCTGACCACACGTCCCTTACGGTTCCCGGTAAGGGACCAGGGCGATAATAACAGGCTTGCAAGTCGCGAGCCCGATATTAGCGCTCTCCCCATTCCCATTGAGCCCTATAGGGGCTCAAATGGGAATGGCATGTCCAATGGGGACTTATCAGTCCCGCCAGGGTCGGACTACACCGGTAAGTCCCCATTGAACTACACCGGTGTCGGACCCGGTATTGGTGGCAGTCATGGCGCAAATAGCGCCATGACTATCACCAATCTCGGAATGAGGCCCATAGTCTTTCTTAGACATCATCCTCTCATGGGGTTTAATCAGAGGCTTTTCAAAAAGGCAAGGCTTTTTGTTTTTCCTCAGAGCTACCACTCTGACCCTTTTGCCCTTCTCTTGGCTTCTCACTCTTTGCACGTTTTATCTTCAGGTGCTCCTGCACCACTTTCATGCCTTTCTTTCACTTTCCAGTTCACACTTGCACTGTCCTTTGTTCCTCCTCTTTGTCGTGCCTCTTGCACGCTTCTCCACAGGCTTCTGGCCCCTTTTACACTATTCTTTACTTTCGTGCCTCTTGCACCTTTTTCCATGGGCTTCTGGTCCCTTTGACACTTTCACTTCAATGTCTGACGTCGTTCCACTTCTTACTTCACACACACCCGTCTCCCCTTTGTCATGCTTACGCCATTTGCTGAAGTCTTCCCTTTAACTTCACTTGAATACTCAAAAACACGCGGTCCTCTTGCTTATGCGTGTTAAATGCCACTTCGTATCGTGCTCTTCACAACCCAGCTCTGCAACACATTTCGACTCACCGGGCTGACTTCTGCACTTCGATTCACAAAGGTTCTTTGTTCCGAGGTCAGGGTCTCACCGCCTGCCCCTCCGACACTCCTGGGCTGTCACACCGACCCAGGCGAACAAGCACTTGCATCCGCAGTCCCTGCAGGAGACCAGCACGCCCCTCGGCTCCCAAACACGGTCTCTCCTGGGCTCCCTGGAGACACGGTTCCCTCGCCTTTGCAGCTTCTCAGCGTCTCAGCGTCCCGGTCTATGCCTTCTGGTCCTAGGCAGCTCTGGCTCCTCGGGTCTCCTCCCAACTGGCACTTCTGCTTGCTCTCCTACTTGCTCATCCATCTGTGTAAGACAACACCTTTTATAGCAAAAATACCTTCCCTGGCCATCTGAATGGAAGATCCTGGGAGAATACATTTCTCACATCTGGAAGGTCTATCTCTTTGTAATTCAAAAGGCTGTGATCAGCATGTTTGACACATGTTTCAACCCGTAACCGCCTTCTTTAAGGATTTGCAATGAAGGTGCTAATTCAGCTCCAGGCAGAGGGGCGCACCTACCAATTGCGGGGAAAAGTGGGGTGGGGTGATATACCCCCAAGGGAGGGGACAAGGTGTCAGTAGAAGCTCTAGCCAGCCACAGGGTCCAAGCATGGAGGGGAACAAGAGGGGACACTCTGCATATGGAACAATATGGACACAAGGGACCCTGCTGCATAAATGCAAGGAAGGCGAAAACACAGGTATGCGCACTCCATGGGGATGCCACAGGTGGGCATCTAACAGCAGGCCAGTTTGAACACACGGCTAGTACGCAGTGGCTGAGCGGTGGGGGAAACTGAATTCTGGGTGCTTGCCTCCGGCAGACCGCAGTCGCTGGGAACAGCACCGGGCGATACAATCAAGGTCGGCGAGCCAGTCCCACAGTTACTCGTGGCAGCTGGGGAAATCGACCTTATCCGGGAGGTACTCGCATAACACCGTTTTCAAATCGCCTCTTGGCCAGTGGCTATGGGAACATGGATATGGGATGAAGGGGCGCTCCGGGAAGAGCCAATCAGATAGTATGTTTTGGGGTCCCTGAAAATCAACAAGTACATAGTGTGTCCACAACAGTGTTTGTGAGGGTTATCACCGGGGAGGTGCCATGTAAATGTCTCCCTTCCCACTAGTTCAGGGTGTCTTGTGTTCCTTCTTTTCTGGTGCTGACCAATGGCAGGCGAATAAAGATCTGGAGATCAGCACAATTATGTTATTACTAATTGCAAATAGTTTGTGCGGTAGAGCGGGCGGCAATGTGGCGCCACACTGGGAAGGAATGAACCAGGAGAAGGCAGGTCTGCTTTGCTTCAATCATGTCCAACTAACATATGTCTAGCTATAGGGGCATGACATAGTATAACCAATCAGCTTCATGAGAACAGCAACTGTTTCTAGCTCTGTATACATTGTATTGTATTGTATGCTGTTAGCCAGTTTGTCAGCTCTAATAAATCAGTTCTGTTCCACTCTGCTGTTTGATTTGTGCTTGCCCAGCTGTAATAAACTGCTTTACTTCTTGCCTGGTGTATGCTCCTCCTGGGACTACTACTGGTAACTCATTGATTATGAACCCCTAGTGGACCCCTAATACTTTTTTGGAGACGCCAGCGAGATACTCAGTTCCCTCAGTCAACTGAGGGTATTCAGGCATCCGTCCCGGCACGCGGGTCTGGCAACTGCAGACCTGTTCCAGGCGTGACAGTGAGGAGGCCCTGCAGATGCCGAGTTCACAAAACCTGAGCGCCGCCCGCACTCAGGGGGTGGAGTGAGCCCACATGGGAGGCTTGGTGCCGAGAGGACTCGAGGTCTCTAGGACACGTGAGTGTATGTTATGATATGATATGATAGGTTATTTATAACGCACTTAATACTCAGAGGTTTCTAATCGCAGACCCAGGGATCAAACCTGTGTTGCTCTGTGTCGTCTTGCTTCCAAGGTGAGCATGTGGCCCCTGAGCTATCCTCCTGAGACCATGTGAATGTCTCCCTTCCCACTAGTTCAGGGTGTCTCGTGTTCCTTCTTTTCTGGTGCTGACCAATAGCAGGCTAATAAAGATCCGGAGGTCAGCACAATTATGTATCCGTGCAAGGACGTACTGTCTCATGGTTGCATGCCCACAGAGATGGCGGATTGTATTTTATGGTGTCTAGGACACATCCTCAAGGTGGGAGGACGATCGGCTGCAATAGTAGTAGATTTTAGTATGCTTCACCCCATAGGGAGTGGACGTGTGTGTGGACTCACCTGCGTTAGAGCAGGAGAGGTGAGTAGTGAGAGGCGGACCCCATTAGACGGGAGTTGCGCATAGCACTCGCAACTGTATAGTTGTGTAATTTAGGGGAGTCAGGTGTTATTTCATTGTGCAGTTGTTGAAGCAGTGTCTTGAAGGAGCAGAGAGGGACGCGCACATGTTAGTAAGTTTGTATTTGCTTTCCTGGTGTTGACCAAGGTGCAAGGGTCATCTTCACAGGTACCTTGTGTATAATAGCGCGCTTGGCATTCTAGTGGTGGGCGTGAGCGCGAAGAATGGAGATGACTCATGCGCCTACCTATACTAACATAGGGAGAGGTGAGCCCGTGCAGAGGGCCATTGCCTTACTAACCCTGAGTGAGTGGATGGGCCTGATGAGAAGGCTAGTGTGTCTGATGAGGGTGCACCTGTGGAGAAGGCCAGAGTGAAAGGGATAAATAAGGGAAGATGGGTGATTGAGGGTGTGTGTGGGTGTTGCTGGGAGATAGGTATAAAAGGGGACCGGAAAGAAAAAATGGGAAAGAGAGGAGAAGTGGGATGGGGTGACTAGGGCAATTAGGGCATAGAGGCGGGACAACCAAAAGACGGGAGATAATGGCCCGCTCAGCCATATGTGCGATAAATTACCCCAATATTGCAAAAAAATAATAAAGTATAACTTCCAGTGGGTCCAGAAGACTGCAGGTCAGTGTTTCCTTGCATGGCCCGTAGGAGGGACTGTTCGATAGTAAAATGATGTTCTCGCATTTATTAACGAGGTATAAAGGCTACAAGTGAGGGAGCAGGCAGAGACCGGCCAAGTGCTCCGTCCCCAACCTGTGGTGCCTATCCAGCATTACGGCCTGTGGCGAGGTATACAATCTCGCAGCGAGAATGCCCAGAGGGGAAAGGAGGGATGACAGTGAAAAAGAAGGACAGAGACACATGACAGGATGATGGACACACAAGGGGAAATACTTAGCGGACATTGAAAAGAGCACACGACAACAGGAGGATGCATTATTTAATGAATCAGAGCCATGGTATAGCCCAGAGTTGAGAGCCCAGAGACAAATGTGTAGGCGCTTATAAAAGGAAATGACGTCTGAACTATGATGCAGATACTCGTGCTTTTTACAAGTAAGCTGTATCTTGCTATCATCAGATGATCCGTTCTGCCAAATCTTTGTATTATGCTGCTCGGATCACTGAAGTGCCATGTGCCTCCAGAGAGCTGTTTCGTGTGCAAAGGAGCTGTCAGTATATTCATCTGGGTCCCCCGTGGTGCCACCTGATGCTCAGATGCGCTGTGACGAGATTAGCGGTTTCTTTCAGAAAAAGATTGCTGACATTCGCACAGCTATTACTGTGCGCCAAATGGAGCACTGAGCTGCTCAGGTGCAGGTCTCCATCGGTATTCTGGTCTTACATTCAGTAAATAAATTTGAATTGCTCCCTATATCTGACAAAGTCATTAGTAAGGCTCTTATGAGTCTGAAATCTGCCTCTCCACTTGATGCTGTCCCCCTGCATATACTGAAAGCCTTGCCCTGTCAAGCTATCTGCATGCTGACCGAAGCAGTCCAATACTCTTTCTTGACTGGGGTGGTGCCTTCTGAATTGAAACACCAGTGGTTCTCACCCTGTTGAAGAAGAGTAATTTGGACCCTAAAGAACCTGTAAACTATCGACCTATTTTGCTGCTACCTGTGATGATGAAGCTGATGGAGGCAGTTATTGTTCCACAGATCTCCCTGTTCATGGAAGAAAAAGACTGCTTACTTCCATCCCAGTCTGGATTTCGCCCCAAAATGGGGACGGAATCCGTGATGACTTCCTTGATGGATGATTTAGCAATGCTTCAGGATCGCGGAGAGAGGGGAGCTCTTATTCTCCTTGATCTCTCCATGGCCTTTGATACTGTGGACCACAAGATTCTGCTGGCTTGGCTCAAGCAAGCCTGCATATCAGGGGCCACTTGTGATTGGTTTTGCTCCTTTTTGACTGGGCGTTCCCAAATAGTCTCTTTTCAGTCCTGCTACTCCTTGCGGTTGGAGCTACTTTGTGGAGTGCCTCAGGGGTCTGCTCTTTCCCGGCTTCTTTTTAACTTATACGTACAGCTGTTGGCCGAGCTTATCACTGCCTGTGGAGTTCTTTTTTACTCATATGCGGATGATACCCAGCTTATTTTTCGGCTTGAGTATCCTCAGACTGCCCCCTCTGAGAGGCTATGAGATTGTCTTGGGAAAGTGGGAATCTGGATGGCAGCTAACTGGCTACAATTAAACAGGGGCAAGACAGAGGTGCTGGATCACACACTGACTCCCACCTTTCAGGGGTGCCTACAGTGTCTGCAGGCCAATATTGGCCACTCGGGCGGCCACCAGCTGCCTATAACCTATCTCTGGGCGGTGCCACGAGGGACCAATGCCAAGAAGAAGAAAACTGGTCCGATGGATTCCTTCACAAGCACCCAGATCTCGGTCAATGTGCCGACTCCTGCGGCCGACCCCCCCACGTCGTCAACCGAAAACACCGGATTCGACCAACTCCTCCCCACTGTACAAAACGGTTTCATATCAGTCAACGCGAAACTAGACTATATCGTCGCCACCATTGGATCACTCAAGGCCCACGTTAACAAAGAGAGTGCAAGGATCACAGAGGCGGAGACTAGGATCAGCACCAATGAGGACTCGATCGGCCAAAATACTTGTGATATTACACTCTTGAAGGACGAAATGACCAAACTATGTGGCAAGTGCGATGACTTGGAATCCAGGTCTTGCTGCAACAATATCTGTATAGTGGGAGTAGCGGAATCTTCTGTAAAGGACCCATGGAACTACACGTGGTGACGCTGCTGAAGACCCTGTTCGGAGACAACTCCTTTTCAGAACACTTTTTGGTAGAGAGAGCCCATCGCACACTGGCCCCGGTGCCCAAGCCAGGGGCTCCTCCTCACACCATTGTCATTAAACTGCTAAATTACAGATATAGGGATACAGCTCTCCGTTTGGCAAGGGAGATGGGACCGCTCCGCCATGGAGGTGACCACATACACATATACCCAGACTTCGCTGCAGGAGTGCAGGTGCAAAGGAGGCCATATGACCCAGTCAAGAAACAACTCTGACTGAGAAAGGTCACATATGCACTGATAAAAACAAAACTGCAAATACAGCATGGTGGCCATGCACATTTCTTTGAGCATCCTACGGCGGCCATGGATTATATAGAAGCCACGATTCCACTTCCGCCACAGGGAAGGGATCCAGATCAAAATGGTGTTCTACAGCCAGTCATTGACAGGAGAGGACCTGACGATTGAATGAATGCACCACAATATCCTTTTACTGTTTGCTATAGGGGATATGGGTGTCTAGGTGGCACCAACCTATATTCATCTGTTATTGCCGGATGAGCTGTGCTCGGTTTCATTGACTCGGGGCTGCAACGCACGCACCTCCGTAAAGTTCCACAAGTTAATGAGAGGGCTTCATCGTCATGTTGGGGTTGATGGTGCGGGTGTGGGGGGGGGGTGAGGCATGGAGAAAGGTTACCCTTGGCACTTGGCTGCGATTTGTTGGGGATGTTAAAAGTTCAAAATCAGAGAGATGTGTTGCAGCGGGCACCGCCTATTGGACAGACACACGTCAGTACACAGTGAACAGAACTAAGATAAAAGATGATCATGACGCAGGTTGATAAGGGGTTGGCGATCAAACTACTCTCCTGGAATGTCCGTGGGCTCAAAAACCCAGTCAAAGGCCGGAAAATTGCTGCTTATGTGGCGAGGCATAATCCTCAGATCCTTCTTTTACTAGAGACACATGCACTTAGACATGTCTGTACTAGCTTTCACTCACGCTGGGGACCGCTTAGGTACTATACGGAGTACTCGGCCCAGTCTAGAGGAGTGCTCACGCTGATTCACCCAAAACTCGGTTTCCGATACCTAGACAGTAAGATAGATACCCAAGGTAGATATGCGCTGGTCTGGGGGGAAGTGGCGGGTCGACAAATAGTAATAGTCAATACCTACGGACCGAATATCGATGATCCTGAATTTTACAGCGATATACTAGATATGCTGGTCAGAACCGATGATGTGCTAGTGATTTGGGGGAAGGGATTTCAACACAATCCTTGATGTGTTCTTGGACTGCTCTTCGGTTGTCCCTCGGGTTCCCACAAGGGCCACACTTGCCCTAAAACAGATAATGCAACAAACATCCATAATTGATCTATGGCAGGAATTACACCCGCAGGAAAAGCAGTTTACTTACTACTCGTCTGTACACGACTCAGAGTCGCGTATCGACTACTGGCTCATCAGCTCATCCCTCTCAGATGCAGCATCCAGCTGTGAGATTCATCCCCGTACCCTTTCTGACCACTCCCCAATATCCCTCATCCTCACCCTGCGAGACACGGCACCACATGCCAAACGTTGGAGGATTCCCCACCATACTTAGTGACCCCCATGTATGTGAATCACTCCACACTGAAATAGAAGAGTTTTTTTTAATTGAAAGTGGGATCGGTAAACAATCACGCGACCTTATGGGAGACGTTCAAGTTGTGGGTGCGGGGTGCCATTGTGGTAAAGTCCACTGGAGGGCACTGAGTATAGCGGAAGCAAAGTTAGACATGCTTGAAATTGAATATAGCACTACACACAGTAAGGAGTCCCTCTCCGATATCCATGTAACACTGAACGAGTTCAACAAACTCGCGGATAGAGAAATACTGTACATGACCACCCCAGTCAGGGCCCGTAGATACATGGAAAGCAATAAAGCTGGTAAGTTCTTAGCGTGTATGCTTAAAGCAGAGATCTACCATAGTCCCATCGCCAGCATTCAGTCGCCACATGGGACGATGGTGAACCGGGAGCTAGATATCAATGCCACATTCGCCAATTTTTATAAATCCCTTTATTCCAATCATGACATTTAATCCAAGGAGGAGATAACTAACTACTAACATGAGCTTGACCTCCCAAAACTAACCCCCGATGCACGTAGTGGACTAGATATGCCCATCACACTTGAGGAAATCACCACTGCAATAAAAGCATCAATCTCTGGCAGAGCACCTGGTTCGGATGGCCTGGGAGCCGAGCTATAGAACGAGTTCCAGGACAAACTGGCCCCCGTGATGCTGAGGGCTTGGAAGGAGGCAATGGATCGGGGCACACTCCCTGAATCTATGTGTGAGGCAGTTATTACTGTTCTCCTTAAGCCCCAATGCCCCGCACAAGACATGGCCTCCTACAGGCCTCTCTCCCTGATCAATACGGATGCAAAATGTTTTGCTTTGCTAAAATCCTCGAGACCAGACTTTTACCGTACATGCCCATCTTGGTCCAACCTGACCAAGCTGGCTTCATTCCTACCAGGTCCACGGCTTTAAATTTATGACGGCTTTTTGGAGTGATGGCACAAATAAACCCGCTGGCAAATGCGGCCATTGTGGCGCTAGATGCCGAAAAGGCCTTCGATTTGGGCTCCTGGTCCTACCTATTCTTGGTGCTGGAACAGTTTGGTCTGGGCCAATACTTTGTTAAGTGTGTCCGCTTGCTTTATACGGACCCAGGAGCGGGAGTTTTAACTAACAACACCATGTCATCTCCTTTCTTACTGAATAGGGGCACTCGACAGGGATGTCCCTTCTCTCCTATTTTGTTTGTACTTATATAGAGCCCATGGCAGAATTTGTGCGGAAGAACCATGCACATAGAGGGCTCAGGATGACAGGACCCCCGCAGATAATATCTCTCTCTGCCGACGACACCCTGTTATATATCCATAACCCGGAAGAAAATCTAGAAATGGGTTTTCCTTTCATCAAAATTGATTTTCCAATTAAAAGATAGACATTGAGTGTTTGAATTTGGGTGCTCAAACCTTTTTCCGAAAAAATAGCTGGGCTTCAGATAATGTTATTATTTTCAACCCATTCTGTGAGTCTTGCTAGCACCAATATGCTCAAATGTTTAAATGAATTTTCGAGCAGGAAAATGAATCAATAACAGAAGGAGAAGCCTTTATCACCCTTTCCAAGATGGAGGATAACATCCAGGTGCTATAATAGCATTACATTTAGGGTTTATAGTCATAATGTCGAAATAAAAATGTCGACAAACAAAAATGTCGAAAAAAAAATTTCGAAAATAATAATGTCGACATCCTATACTTATAATGTAAAAAGTCATTTTTTCGAAAAAAAAATGTCGACAAAAAAATGTCACTTAAAACTATCAACACCTCACCCAACACCCCCCTGCCACCCCCCCACGCCCCCCCCAACCACCCTCCCACCCCTCATACTCAACACATTCTAATTATATATTTATTTATTTATTTATTTTTCCAATAAACAAATAACCAAAAAGAGTATCATTTACTATTGGGGGGGTCCCCCCAACCCCCCCTCACCCAACACCCCCCTGCCACCCCCCCCACACCCCCCCAACCACCCTCCCACCCCTCATACTCAACACATTCTAATTATATATTTATTTATTTATTTATTTTTTCAATAAATAAATAACCAAAAAGAGTATCATTTACTATTGGGGGGGTCCCCCCAACCCCCCCTCACCCAACACCCCCCTGCCACCCCCCCACACCCCCCACCCCTCATACTCAACACATCTTAGTTATATATATATTTATTTATTTATTCTTACAATAAATACAAAATTTCGAAAAAATATCGAAAAAATGTCGACATTATTGTTTGTCGACATTATTTTTTTCGACATTTATTTGTCGACATTTTGACTGTCGACATTTTGACTGTCGACATTATGACTGCCCACCACATTTAGTACATAATAAAGGTGCTCAGAAATCAGACCTCGGTTTGAAACGATCAGCTGGTATAAAGTCTGGACCAGGACATTTATTACGCTTTAACTTAGAGATGACTATAGATACCTCAAATGTTGAAAGCAATATACGTGGGGCGTTAGAGCCTGTATGCCAATAGGACTGCATGTTTGGACAAGGGACCGCATATATATTCTTAAAATGTTCAATCCTTGCTTCAGGAATAATATTGTTGTCAATCAATACCTTTGTGCCATTGGCTACAAGTTCCCCGAAACGTCTTGAATTCTTATCCAATGCAGGCACTGCATGTTCCAACAGTATCACCTTCCTATTTTGAATGCATACCTTGTACTCTTTCTTAAGGCTGTCAAACTTTCACCATTTCACGCTTCGATTTTAGTTCTTCAAGCAAGCACCATTCAGCAAATTTACAATGGTTATCCCACCATGAAGGTCTACGTGCAGCTTGAGAGCAAATCCTAACTTTGGATATTAGATCTTTAGTCCTGTTTAGCAGAAGTGCAAATTCTGATGCAATCAGTGCTGAGGGGATGGCAGAGGATAAACAAATCAAATTATTATCTCTGTTATATCTAAATGAAATATTTTTCTATAATTCTGTCCAAATGAATTTTGTGACGAGTAGCTGAAAGGTTGCCTTGCTGTACTTTAACATCTGGGTTAAAACAAACAACAGCACAGATTACACTCAAATTTAACAATAGAGCTGAATGATTGCTATCCTCTTGCAAAATTACATTGAAATAATGTGATTTACAATCCTTTGTTATTAAAAATAATAATCAATAGAACCACCATTTTTGCCTATTAACATATCTTTTGCTGGAATGTCTCTAGGAAAATGGTCGTTTGTGGACCTAAGTCCCCACTCAAATAGGAAAATTGTACACAATTAGACCAGAAGAGTCTATGCTATGATCATTCGCAAATAGTGATGGGATATTTAAAACAATATTTTCTTTCGTATCATAGAGCTCTCAGTGGGCCCAGTCCTTAATTTGGAGTTAAAGTCCCCATCTATGACAAACATCGGCAGAAGAGATTCTTTCTCAGTTAATAATTCAGGCAGCAACAATGACAGTTTTTGGAAAAAGAAGATTCTGCCTTTTGAGTTAAATTATAACAATTGGCCAAAAGAATGGACAGTTGTCATTGCCTGTGACCAATAAATCCCCAACAGAGCTGTTAGGCAGAATCCCGTGCAGTTCCCTTAGGGAGCACTACAGACGATTAAGACTACAGGTATATGCAATAAATCCCCTTTGGTATCAGTCTGTACCACAAAGATTTAGTTGATAGCTGTGGCTAAGCAGTCAGACTTATCTCAAGAGGGAGATGAGCAGTATTCAGGGTTTACACATTAGGACTACAATACTATGGAACAAGGAAACACTGACCAAAGCTTTGTATCAAAAAGAATATATATATTTATTTTTACACACTCTGATGTTCACACACAAATCACTATTATAAAAGCAAGTTAAATCAGTCAAGAAAAGTATACACAACTCCCTATTTAAATTGTAGACATGTTTGAGCAAGAGTGAAAACTGAGCAAAACGGCACAGTGAAAACCAAGCAGAAATGGCACTCTAACAATTTCTCAAAAGGGAGTGAAAGGCCAAGTTATACAGGAATATACTCTTAAACTCACCAGCAACACTTCCCAATAAGATTGTGAACAAGTTAGGCAAGGCAGTACTTTAGTATGTATAATATTGAGGTGAAAACCGAGCAAAATGGCACTTCACAAGTTTAAAAAGAGGGAAGGAAAAGGTGGTTATAAGAGTTAGGTGCACAACACATTTCTAGGTGAGAAGCAATCTAGAGAAGGCAGTTGTAACAGATTTAGCCAGAGTCAATAGGCCTGTGCCAGAGTCAGTGGTACAGGGCAAAGTTCCCAGGAGCAAAATGTTCTTCTAGCTGTAGTCAAGCCTTTGTTTTTTTTTTTAAGTTTGTTCATTGAGGAAGCAGCTTCACAGCAAGACAATACACACAAGCAGTGAAACATAGCATAAGCATAGTTTCAACAGAAATACATTTACAGTAGTAAGGCATATATTATAGCTTAAGGCGACGACGCAGACGTTACCTCCTCATCAGGCATTAAGTCACATAAGTATACATGTAATAACGACCATATGTCTTTGGGGCGGCAGGGAGTTGGAACTGACAACACAAAGAGTTCCTCATCGTCATTTACCATGCATAAGTCTTTCAAGAAATTAGTTCGGGTAGGACCAGCAGCAGACTTCCAGCATTTAAGGATACATCGTTTGGCGATTACGTGGTTTCTTTCACTTTTCCAATGTCGCCAAACAGATACTTCAAGGGAGATAAAGTGGCCGGGATCGCCGTTATCTCTTCAAGAAGTCCAGCCACCTCCCGCCAAAACTCCACAACAACAGGGCACGACCAGTACATATGATACGCCTCAGCATCAGGGGCGCTACATTTGAGTCATATCCCTGTACAACCCTCCACAAATTTAACCAACCTAGTCGGGGAATAATGTAGCTGATTCAAGATTTTGAATTGAATCAATCGGAGCCCCGAATTCATTGAGACAGATTTGGTAAGTTGACAAAACCGGGCCCATCTCACGTCATCAATCTGGGTGCTCACATCCCGTTCCCAGGCTTCTCTGACTGTGTTGCGTGAGGGGGAGTGAGTCTGCACCAGGGTATATAGCATTGAAACCCCCTTTGTACGGCCGTCCGTTGTCACCACAGCTCTGATACATTCATGTGTCTGAGGTTCCACTGGGAAGCATGGCCATCTAGCAGCAAAGGCCGCCCTCATACGATGGTATTGAAAGCGTTTAAGTTGGCCTCCCCCTACCGCATCAGTGAAACCCGTGAGTTCACAAAACGTGCCATCTGGGAACATGTCTCGTATCATAAAGAGTTTGTTTGGATCCCAGGATCGCTGAAGGGCCTTGTCGAAGGTCGGGGAGATACCAGAGAAGTGCCACAGGGGGATATCTGGGTCATATGGGGTTTCCAGGCCAATCCTCATATAGATCTTGGTCCAAGGTCGTGCGGTAGTGTATACCGAGTCGAATTGGCACACGTCTCCGTAGATGGGATTAAGGAGAACAGACCGTATGTCATTAGGACGGACTGCGTATTTTTCAAGAAGAATATGTGGGGCCGTGTCCTCAGGATCGAACCAGTGTTTCACAAACTGTGCCTGTACAGCTATATAATACAATTCAAAATCAGGTGCCGCAATACCACCCTGTGAGTATGGTTCCACCATCTTATCCCATCCCAGCCTGGCGGTCTTGCCATTCCAGATAAAAGAGGACGCTAATGATTTAAGTTTCGTGAAAAAGGGTTTACCGGACAGATCGGGATTTTGTTGAAATAATATAGAAGTTTGGGTAGAACTACCATTTTGAGTAGGGCCACTCGGCCATATAGGGACATTGGGAGATTAGCCCACAGTTGGAGCTTAGTCGTGAGAGTGAGCAATAGTTCATCATGATTATGTGAATATAGCAGCTGTCTATCTCTGGCCACCATGATCCCCAAGTATCTTACCCGCGTGGGGGCGGGTTTAAACCCCGTAATATTAGAAAGGTCACCCGTGACAGGGGTCAATGGAAATATTTCAGATTTCGGGACATTGACTTTATATCCGGAGTAATCTGAGAATTCGTGTATATCAGTCATAGGGCCTCATCACGACTTTGGCGGTAACCCTTAAATCCGGCGGTAGCACTATTACCGCCAGATTTAATGGTCCGCCAAATCAGGACTTCGGCGGATTTTGCCCCAGCTCTTAGCTGAGGGGAAATCCGCCGAAAATTCGCGCTCATACCGCCGGTGGGAAATCCGCCGGCGGTATTAGCGCAAAATTTCCCCATTGAGCCCAATGGGGAATGGGGCATTCCCGAATGGGCTCAACAGGGAATGGGGATTAACATTACCGCCAAACTCGTGATCCAGCGCTATTAGTGCCGGGGAATTCGGCAGTAGGGCTAATACCGTCGGCAGTAATAATGCCGGCGTTACCACCCAAGTCGTGATGAGGCCCATAATGTGCTGCACATTTTCCTGTGGGTCTCAGAGACGTATAGCAACGTATCATCTCCGTATAATGATATAAATTGGGCGGACCAGTCATCCTGAGGCTCCTGTGTGAGTGGTTTTGATGGATATATTCCGCCATTGGTTCTATGGTGAGAGCAAAAAGAATGGGTGAAAAGGGACAGCCTTCCCTGGTCCCCCTGTGTAATTGAAATGTAGAGGATAGGGTATTATTGTTTAGGACTTTAGCAGATGGTTGAGTATATAGTAATCGCAAGCATTTGATAAAGTATGGGCCAAGCCCAAACCTCTCAAGCACTAGGAAAAGGCATGTCCAGGAGACGGAATCAAAGGCCTTTTCGGCATCTAGGGCCACTACGGCCACTTTTGCCTCTGGATCTATCTGTGCCATTACGTTGAATAGTCGTCTCAAGTTCAGAGCTGTAGTTCTGGTTGGTATAAAGCCGGCCTGGTCGGGGTGGACCAGGATTGGCATGTACGGTAGGAGTCTGGTGGCCAGCACCTTGGCGAAGATTTTCACGTCAGTATTGATTAGGGAGAGGGGCCTGTAAGAGGCCATATCTTGTGCTGGTCTGCGAGGTTTCAGAAGGACCGTGATAACTGCTTCGTGCATCGAGTCTGGGAGGACGCCCCGATCCATAGCCTCTTCCCACACTTTCAACAGTAATGGGGCCAGTTCTCCCTGGAATTCCTTGTACAGTTCCGCAGTCAGGCCGTCCGAGCCCAGGGCGCGGCCACCGGACAGGGATTTAATGGCCGCTTTGAGTTGTTCGAGTGTGACGGGTTGATCTAGGATGTTGCGTGGCTCGTGGGTTAACGTAGGGCGATCCAGGGAGTCTAGGTCATACATGGGGATCCCTAAGGATCGTGGAGGGCAACCTCCATCTTCTAGCCGGAGGTGGGGAGTCTTCTAGGGTAATATCTAGTGTTATTGGTGAGTGGTCCGAGAGCTCGCGGGGATGTATTTCACAATTAGTTCATCGACCCAGAGAGGGATGAACTAGTGAACCAGTAGTCTATGCGTGAGTGGGAGTCATGGACAGATGAGTAGAAAGTGAATTTCTTCTCACGTGGATGTATCGTGCGCCATGCGTCAATTATGTCAATCTCTCCCATCATTTGCTTAATGGCTAGTGCCGCCTTGGACGGGGCCCTGGGGGGGATTGAAGAGTGAGCCAGGGTCTGATCAAGTATCATATTAAAATCTCCACCCCACAGATTATTTGCGCCTCACTCGATGTGGAGATCATATCCAGTATTGTACAGTAGAATAGTGGGTCATCTATATTAGGTCCATACGTGTTGATCAGTAGTATCTGGCGTTCCACTAACTCCCCCCACACCAATACATATCTTCCCAGTGGGTCTATCTTACTAGAGTGGTATTTGAAACATAGCTTGGGATGTATAAGAGTCAGGACCCCTCTGGTCTGTGCCGAATATTCCGTAAAATACCTATGAAGGCCCCAGCGTGGGAGGGATTTGGTGTTAACATTCCCCATTGCATGTGTTTCATGTATCAGGAAAATGTGGGGGTCATGGCGTGCAATGTATGTAGCGATTTTCCTTGCCTTGACAGGGTTATTGATGCCTCGGATGTTCCAGGAAAGTAGTCTAATGTTTAAGCCCCTTTTAGCCTGTGTCATAATTGCCTATCGGAGCAAGCGTTTGCCAGGTGTATTGCCATTGTCTCGGATGTTGTGAGTGTCCTGCTAGAAAACAGCCCCTCGTTTTAAACTTTATAACTTCCCCAACCATACCTGGGCTAGCGCCAGGAGAAATCTTTGCTTGCCTCCCACCTTCACCCCCACCCGCATCATCAACCCCAACCCGATGATGTATCCCTTTAAACATAACTTGGAAAGTCTCCTGGGGGTGTGAGCTGTACTCACGTGACCGACCAGCATGGGGGGCTCACAGCCCTACTTCAGCATGTGGCGGCCAGGGCCACCTCGCCGTCAACAGGCCATCGAATATCGTGGTGAGACAATGCAGAGTAAATCCCATCAGTCAGCATGGTCCTCCGGCCCAGCCCCCAGCTGGGGTGGTAAATTCCGATTCATCTCCCGACTCCCCGGGGGGAGCGGGATAGAGGCCTCAACATACAGCATGGCTTCCGTGGGATTCTCAAAAAAGTGTGCTCGGCCTCCGTGTTGGATCCGCATTTTAGCCGGAAAGACAAGCGCGTACAGGATCTGCCGTAGTCTCAGCTGTCTTTTGACTGGTTCGTAGGACCTCCTTAATGTTTGCACATTTGTCGAGAAGTCCGGATATATGTGTATCCTGTTATTTTCGTAATATAGGGAGCCTTTCTCCCTGGAAATTCTCAGGATAGCGTCTGTGTCCCTATAATTGAGAAGACGGGCAATAATTGTGTGGGGTGGTGCTCCAGGTTTGGGCGGGGGGGCCAGGGTGCGGTGGACACGTTCCACAAGAAAATGATCGGAGAAAGCATCAGGGCCTAGAAGGGATTTCAGAAGGTTTTCCACCTGGCGTTCCATGGATCCCTTGCCGAAGGTTTCAGCTACCCCGACCAGACGGATGTTGTTTCTCCTGGATCGGGATTCGAGATCCTCGCATTTATTTACGGTTTTCCGCAGGTCATCCTTCAATTGGGCAATGTCACGACTGTGTTGTATTATCGAGTCCTCATTGGCGCTAATCCTGTTCTCCGCCTCAGTGGTACGTGCGCTCTCCTTATCAATTCTTGCCTTCAGAGAGCTGATTGTCGCCCCTATATCGTCCAACTTACTATTGACCGCAAGGAAACCACTCTGGACCATAGACAGCAGTTTGTCCACCCTCTCGTCCATCAGGGATTCCGACTGGCCGTCAGTTGGGTCGGTAGGAGTCTCGGTAGACCCATGTGGCTGGGAGCTGGCAAAGGAGTGCATTGGACCAGTTTTCTTGGGGCCCATCCCTTTCTTTTCGTTGCGGCCCATATATTGAATCGAGTGGGTTGTAGTCTCCAACGTCTCTAGCCTCCAGAGGAGTTATGTTCCAGGACTCTTGCGTGGGGTGCAGTGATACCCTGTGTGTTAGAGGCGATCGTATCTGGTGTGTGAATTGGGCTCGTTGATTCAGCTCCAGGGGAGGAGAGGAGCGAGGGTCATTCCGTAGCAGGCACCTCGACGGCCTGGCGGTGTAATTGGGTATGGGCCAATCAGTACATCTCGCAGACCCAAGTGGTTCACCATCCCAGTCCTCACCACAGGCACCGACAAGTGCTGCGTTACCAAAGTCTGATAAAAATATGGCACTGCCGGCGTATGATTGCAACCAGTGTCGGTGGCAGAGCCAGCGTGCACTCCGCTTGCCCCTCGCGTGACAGGTTCGTTCGGAATCAAGAGATTGTATTGTGTAAACAAAGGAGTTTATATGGCCATCACTAAAGGTACACAATGAATGACTGATGTATCTGGGCCTCCCCGCACCAGGGTTACATGGGCTCAGAGCAGGATCAATGCACAGGCAGGTCGTGGGGGGCACACACCTTCCAGAGGCTCGTGGCGCAGCAACCGATGGCCAATCTCACCCAGGCACGTGTTGTAACTAATGGTGTTGTGCGGGCATCACAGCAATTCCCCCTGCATCACAAGTATCTTGTCTGGGTTGATCTCGGGATTGACATGCAAGGCTATGAGCAGAATGTGCTGCACACGGTAAGGGCAGGGCAGGTCCGTTAGTGCAGCTGGAATGCACAGATAGGAGTCGCTTGAGCACCCCTCGGAGGAGTAATGGTGTGGGCTCTCACCGTATTGCAGCAGCTAGGCTCCGATGGGTGAGAGCAGGCAGCCCAGCAACGGCGACAAGGTCCGTCCAGGCCCCGGAGTCGCACCTCCGGGGAATGTCCTGGATGCGCACCAAGGGTCGGCCCGTGGCACTCAACGGTATGAGCAATGAGACGGGTGGCAGCCCAGGGGTCCCGTCGTAGCGGCCAACGTATGCCGGGTCGGAGGGCCAAATGGTGGAAGATCAGCTTTCCAACGTAGATCACCCCTGACCTGCCTCAGGATATACAGCCGGGCAGGGGATCAAGCGTAGAAGGATCTATCGCCCGGCAGCTCCACAATGCTCCGGCGAGGCGTCCAGCGTGAAGGCGTGCAGCACGGCCCCTCCTCCCTCCGGCCTGCTGCCAAGTCCACGCCTCCGGACTTTAGTAGATTCTGCGTGGAGCCGCGGTTCGGATCTGCCTCTGCCGCACCTACGGCGAAAGCATCCAGCCCGATATCCCAGGATTAGGGCTTCGTTACAGCGTGAGGTTTGGTCGAGTAGTGCCACGGATCCTCCGCCACCGTTAACTAGTGTTTGCCGGCGAGTAGGTGGCCCTGAACAGGATTTATTTCTCAACAGGATGTATTGCGGGCCGAAGCGCTCCCTTCAGGCGGCCATCAGCGTCGCGAGCAACAGCGCCCCCCCTGCAGTCAAGTCTTTGTTAAGCAATTCGAAAAGGTGGTTGCAGAAGGTGAAAGACAATGTTAGAGGATTGGGGCAGCCAACCCAGTAGGTAAGTAAAGGATTTAAAACACCTTTAGCAGTACCCAACGAAAAGGGAGGCCTGGCAGAACAATGTACCTTAAAAGTGGAAGAGGCTCCTGCGGTGGCGGTAGTTCCTGCAGTTCGGGAGATCCAGCAGAGGAATGGAGGCTCTCGTCGTGGAGGAAGGTTCGAGTTACTGCACTGCCCAGGGATGAAACCAGCCGCGGTGCTGCCCAATGAATAAAAGGTACGCTCTTTTAAATCGCGGCCCGGATGGACAGGTGCCTGGCTATCCGGTCTCCTAGTGCTTGGCACTGGCGATTCAACCAAGGCAGGTCCGTGAAGGCGATTGAAGAACTGGTTGGCCCCACCAGCTCAAGGGAAGAAGACTCTTGCAGGTGAAGATCTTCTCGAGTCGTTGGAGAAAAGTGGTGAGGATCTGCAGCAGGGATTCACCGGTAGTTCAGTCGTTGCAGATGTCTTTGGCATCTTTCCTCTTCGGCTTCTTAGTTCCAGTGGCGACGTCTTGTCCTCCAGTCCTCAGGACCCTGCTTTTATGCAGCAAGACCGCCATTCATACAGCCTAGCTGTCCCTCACACAGTGGGGTGGCTCTCCTGGAGGGAGAACCCCCCAGCCTATCAGGGAAGAGTGCCACTTGGGTTGCGTAGGCAACTCTGTCCAGGGTGCCTATTCCCCCTCCTACACATCCTGTCTACCCCAGACTCAGTGGTGCCTGCCAAAAGGACGAACAAAGGATCCCCCGACCCGGGTTAGGACTATAGAGAAAGACAAGAGAAAGAAATTAAATCAAAGTTCTGGCAATAAAAACCTACTGGAGTAAAGTTAATATTAAAATAAACTGGCGGTATGTTAGAGGCTGTCAGTAAAAGTGGTATCCTCGAACAATGGGAAAATCCCATAGGGAAATATTTGCGGTCGAACATTTACGGTAGTAACCACTGACACCAGCCAGAAACTTTTGAGAGAGGGACTGTACGGACCCCCTCGAAAATGAACACTAGGGAAAAACTATTAACCCTTCCCAGTACCTCCATAGTACGATGGGTTGTACTAGTTTTGTTCATAACATTTAACTAGTAAAGTGAATGGGGACTTTACATGCCCTGGGAGACAGTAGTCAGTCCCAGGGTATGGAGTCTATGTTTGGGGGTCGCTACGACACCCCTGTGTTACGGCATGGAGGGTGCTGTGTACCACACATGTAAAAAGATGATTCCTATGAGGGTGAGAAAAACCCCATAGACCATAAGCACATACAATAGCCTAAAACACACACTAGCAATCTGTCTAAGAGTGGAAAAAAGGGTCTCACTCTTAGCAGGAGAAAAAAATAAACCCTTCAAATTAAGCAAAGCTGCTGGGGGACTCTATAGGTAAGGGAAATTAGCCATAGAAGAGAATTCTCCCTAACGCTCGCCCCCCCTCCCTCAGACTAAGGGACATGAGGGTCTAATCCACTCCTGGATGAGTCTCTTACCTCTAGTCGGTTAAAAACATCATAGAGAGACCATCAGCATTTTGGTGGTGACATCCTGACCTGTGCTCAATGGTAAAATCAAACCCTTGGAGGCAGATTGACCATCTTAACAGTTTTGGGTTTTCCCCTTTCATTTGCATCAACCATCTCAAGGGTTGATGGTCAGTTTGAATGGTGAAAGTAGAACCATACAAGTATGGCCTAAAGTTCTTCAGCGACCACACAATGGCAAAACATTCTCTCTCAATAGTTTCCCATCTTGTCTCAGGTTCCTTCAGTTTCCTACTGATGAAGCAAATGGGGTGTTCCCTACCTTTCTCATCCAGTTGACTAAGGACTCCACCTATACCTGTATTGGAAGCAACTGTTTGCACAATGAAGGGTTGGTGGTAGTCAGGAGCTCTTAGAATTGGAGCTTGACAAAGGGCTCTTTTTAGGCTTTCAAAGGCCTGATTGCACTCCTCATTCCATTTGACCTGTTTTGGAAACTTAGGAGAAGAGATTACATTCAGTGGAGAAGCTATGGTCCCATAGTTCTCAATGAAATTCCTGTAATAACCAGTGAGACCTAAGAAGGCTCTCACCTGGGTTTGAGTAGTAGGTGTTGTCCAATTTTGCACAGCTTCTACCTTGATGAGCAAAGGCCTTATTTCACCACCTCCTACCTCATGTCCAAGGTAGACCACTTTACTCTAACCAATTTGACATTTGCTTGCCTTTATGGTCAGTTGGGCCTTCTCAAGGGCCAGCAAAACATATCCTAGGTGGTCAACATGTTATTTCCAAGTAGGAGTGAACACTGCAATGTCATCCAAGTATGCCATGAAGAAGTCCTCCATTCCATTCAGAACCTGGTTAACCATCCTTTGGAATGTAGCAGGTGCATTCTTTAATCCAAAAGGCATAACCTTAATCTGGTATAAGACAACTGGGGTGGAGAATGCAGTTTTCTCCTTGGCTGGTCTATCAGGGCTATTTGCCAATAGCCTGACGTGAGATCAAATGTGCTGAGGAACTTGGCTGAACCAAGTCTATCCACCAGCTCATCTGTACTTGGCAAAGGATGGGTATCAGTCTTAGTGACTGCATTTAGAGCTCTATAGTCCACACAGAATCTCAACATCTTGGATCCTGCCTTTGGTACTAACACAACTGGGCTAGAACATGGACTAGTAGAGGGTTCTATTACCCCGAGATCAAGCATCTTGTTGACCTCTCCTTTGAAGTGGGTCCTTACATTTTCTGACATTCTGTAAAACCTGCTTTTGACAGGTAAACAGTCACCAGTGCTTATGTCTGTCATGTTTCCTGCCCCTCATGTCCCCAGCCCTCCAAGATGTCAGGCTGGAGCCAGGCCACAATCACCTGCATGGCCCTCAAGGGCCTCTCCATCCCTCCAAAGACCCACTTGGAGTCAGACTTGGCGCTTGTGGCACCAGACTCACTCACTCCCATAGGATAACATTGGGGATTGGACTTGTAGTGCATTGAAGGGGACAAGATGGATGCCACCACATATTTCGGTTCCCAGAACTGCATGTGCGGTCTGGTCTTTTGGGTGTGGTTCAGCCCAGAGGCACCTGGGATATCCAGAGACTATTTAAGCCACACCCAGGCTGAGAAACATGCTTTGCGTTTTCTGCAACTGCAGCGTGACACTCACTGTGTTCGGATCGGTCTCCAGTAGGCCTGCATCTTTCTTCTGCGCTCAGCTCCTGCAAGAACAAGAACACCGTTAGGAACAGCCTTACCTTGTGGCACTTCTGCCCATCAGTCATCGCTCCTTCTGTTCTGCGGGCATCTTCTGCAGTGTCATTCCCATCCCGGCACGCCGCTTCCTAAGGAAAAGGGAAAAGAACAGAAAAAAGGCATTAGTAAGCATTCTGCAAATCTTCGCTTATTTTTAAATACTGTACGAGCTTCAAACGCTTACCTGAATCCCAGCCGCTCTGGCGGAACTCTGTCTCTGGAACTTCTCATCCATCTGCAAGAGGGAAAAGACGCTCCAGGTTAGCGTGGAAACATCTAGAGGCGCCGCGTACCACGCTTACCCAACGCATTTGTTCTTCATAACCGGCATCCACGCTGAAAACGTCGCGGCACCTAAAAGACACAAAAAAGAACTCAGTTCAATGCAAATACGAAAAGGTTGCATCGCACATCGCGGTCTCACTCACCTTCAGCGCTACTCATCTCAGCAGCACGCCGTCATCCCCGGACGCCGGCCATCATCTAAGGAAGGAAAGGAACGAAGTTAGAGAACTGTTCAAAAGACTCATTATACTTACCTGTCGGACTCTTGCCAGTGAAGTAACTAGGCAGCAACGAGCCGCATCAATCAACGCGCCCCTGCGCTGAAGGCAGGATGGAGAGCACACTATCCAAGAAAACAAGGTGAGCTGTGGATCAAAGGGAAGGGTTGGACCCCAGGGAAGAAGGGGTTCAAGCACACAGAGACAATAGGGAGTTAAACTCTACTAATTCTGTGTTTCAGGCCCAGTCTCAAGTCGAATAGCCTCCAGGGAAGGGTTTGAGGTCGTAAGAGGTCAAAACAGGCTGAGTGACGTCCCCGTGGATAACAGGTGAGCGTTACAGAACGCAAAGCCTCACATCAAAATCCACCTGGGCAGCATGGAAACGTCAGAAACCGACCAGTTAGCCCACATGTTGGGGCAGCTACGTTCCGAAGTACATGCAGCCAGGCAGGAGACCAACACCTAGAGGAGAGAGCTGATAGTAGCCAAAGAACGCACTGATGATTTAAGCCGGCAACTTCACCAGCCACAAGCAGGGCATGCACCATTGCCGGGAAGCGTGCCCTCGATGCCAGCGCCATCAGCCAATTCTGTTCAGATAACCCTTCCTGGGGCAGTTCCCTTGGCCCCGCTCGAACGATTTACGGGAGATCCCAAGAGGTTTGCAACGTTCATGAACCAGTGCCGCTTGCACTTCCTTTGTAGGCCAGGGGCCTTTCCGAATGACCAATCACGGGTCACTTTTGTGCTATCCTACCTGAGTGGTTGCGCCGCGGACTGTTCTGTACCCTTTGTGGCCCAAGACGATCCTTTGCTGCATGACTTCAGGGGCTTTCAGCAGGAGATGGAAAAGCTGTTCACCCATCGTACTCATGGGCAGGCATTAGACAACAAACTTCTGTCCCTACACCAAGGGAATCAAGACCTGTTAACATACATAGCCACGTTCAATAGACTCATAGTTGAAGCAGAATGGCCAGTGGAGAAGAGAACCACGTTATTTCATCAGGGGTTGCGGGGGGAGCTCAAGGATGTTCTCGCACAAGTAGTGAACCCCCCGAAAGACTGCTCAGAATTCATTGACCTTGTTGTTCAACTGGATCATAGGTTGCAGGACCGAAGAGCAGATCGAACCAGACCGGACCCTCGCCCTATGTATGTGCGTTCAAAGAACAATACTGCCCGAACAAAGGAAGGTTCAGGAGAACCAATGCAAATCGGGGGGGGTCAGATCCCCCTTGACTAAAGCGGAAAGGGATAAAAGGAGACAGCAGCAGTTATGTCTGTACTGCGGAAGGTCAGGTCATTTCCTTAAAGAGTGCCCTGTGAAGCCACGGAGGAGGACGGTAGGGGCCACGGACAAGGAAGATACCATCAAGGAATCCGAAAACTCCCCAGCCCGTCAAGTGTAGGGGTCCACTTGTCGAGTGAAGAAAGTGAACTACAGACCTCCCATTTCGCACTGTGGTCTTGATCAATCACCAACAACCATCTCGGATGCACGCAGTAAGAGCATACAGAGACAGTGGAGCCGTTGGGAATTACATCGGCCAGGATCTTGCGGCAAAGATGGGGCTTCCGTTACGTCCTAAATAAACCACCAACACTGTTATCACAGTCGACAGCACGGAAATAGCTTCTGGTTCAGTATCCCAATGCACTGCAGCTTTAACCCTTCTGTGCCAGGATGGACACCAAGAATCTATTGTTTTCGTCCTCATTAAGGCACCACAGTTCCGGTTGATTTTGGGAATGCTATGGTTGGTAGCTCACAATCCTCGAATCGATTGGCGAGCAAAAGAATTGGCCTTTCCCGAGACTTGCGCTCACACATGTTATCGCCAAGAAAAACAACCTATAGACACCAGAACCTCCACGCTTGCGACTGTGGCAATCGGCACCCTACCAAGTGAATACCAGGACTTTCAACATGTCTTTCAGAAAGAACAGGCTAATACCCTGCCACCGCATAGACCATACGATTGCCAAATCGCCCTGATACCCGGTGCACAAATCCCTTCTGGGCGAATCTATGCACTCACAGAACCAGAAAACCAGCACCTGAAGGCCTATCTTGACCAATACCTGGCCAACGGGTTCATCTGTCCCTCGAAGTCTCCAGCAGCCAGTCCTCTATTCTTCGTACCGAAAAAGGAGGGGGACTTGAGAACGTGCATCGACTATTGCGCACTGAACCAGATTACCGTAAAGAATCGCTACCCCCTGCCACTGATCCCTGAATTGCTTGATCAAGTCAAAGATGCCCAAATCTACTCAAAACTAGACCTGAGGGGGGCATATCACCTTGTTCGCATAAAACAGGGGGACGAATGGAAAACTGCTTTTCGCACCAAATACGGCTTGTGCGAATATCAAGTAAT
The DNA here is from genome assembly GCF_040938575.1 of Ambystoma mexicanum. NCBI lineage: Eukaryota > Metazoa > Chordata > Amphibia > Caudata > Ambystomatidae > Ambystoma > Ambystoma mexicanum. The sequence continues at coordinate 1,443,582,003 of NC_090929.1, forward strand.
GCCCTTTGGCCTTTGCAATGCGCCTTCTGCATTTCAATACTTCATGAACGATGTCCTACGGGAATTGATTGATGTCTGTGCTCTAGTGTACATCGACGATATCCAGTATATTCCGCATCAAAGCAGGACCACGTTAAACACGTCCGATCCGTATTGGAGAAACTCTGTCAACACCAGCTCTACGCCAAGCTTGAAAAGTGCTCATTCCACGTCTCTGAGATGGAATTCCTGGGCTTTATTCTCAGCCCGAATGGAATCCGAATGGATGTACACAAGATAGATGCTATCCTGAACTGGCCATCCCCAAATTCATTCAAGGGGGTTCAAAGTATGCTGGGTTTTGCAAACTTCTACCGCCGGTTCATCCCAGGATTTTCGCAAATCATGCATCCCATCACGTTATTACTAAGGAAAAGCAACAAAAAGTTCCAGTAGACAACAGAAGCCGAGGAGGTTTTCCAGGAACTCAAAGCAAGATTCACATCTGCCCCAATCTTACGCCACCCTCGCCCTGATCTCCCATACCTGGTGGAAACGGACGCCTCAAGCATGGCTATGGGAGCCATCCTTTCACAAAAGGACCCCGAAATGGGCCAGTTACACCCTGTTGCCTTCTGGTCGCATAAATTCACACCCCCTGAACTCAATTACGCTATCATAGACGAAGAACTCCTGGCCATTAAGTCAGCCTTTATGGCATGGCGGCACTACCTCTTGAGCGCCAGACACACAATCACCGCAATAACTGACCACCGGAACCTCCAGTTCCTAAAAACGGCAAAGGCCCAATCCTCACGACAACTACGTTGGGCTCTTTTTTTTGCTGAATATGACTACGTGATTACATTTTGACCAGGGATGAAAAACGGGAAGGCCGATGCCCTTTCCCGTATGGGGGTGGAAGAGCAAGGGTATAAGACCCCTTACCCAATAGGAATCATCCCGAGTGACAAGCTCCTAGGAATCACAGCAACCATAACTCAGAAAGAATTACATGAAGAAATCCAAAACCTGATGAGTCCGGAGCAATTACAAGCGTGGAGTGCACAAGGAGAACATTACAAGATAAAAGATCAGTTGCCCTACTTCAGGAATCATTTATTCTTACCAAACCAAGAACTACGAGAACAAGTCATGTCCGGTTATCATGATTCCTTGATCGAGGGCCACCCCGGAATCGCTAAAACCCTAGCCAAGGTAAAAAGACATTATCCAATTCATCCTATCTTGTGGAGTGTGTGCTCAAAACAGGTCATCCAAGCAGAAACCGACTGGGCTATTACAACCATTGGAAATCCCACCAGCACCCAGGCACACGTTTTCCCTCGATTTTATTACTGACTTACCACCCAGTCAAGGGTTTAACACTATTCTTGTGGTTGTGGACCTTTTTTCAAAAATGGCACATTTCATTCCTCTTAAGGGGCTCCCAAATGCTTTCACTCTGGCAAAGGTATTTCTTGAAGGCATCGTACGGCTCCATGGTTTCCTTCAGTTTTGGTCTCAGACCGAGGTACTCAGTTTGTATCTAACTTCTGGAGAAAATGCTGCTCTATGGCCCAGATCGACATCTGGCTATCCACCAGTCACCATCCTCAAACGGATGCTCAAACTGAGAGGACAAATCAGACGCTCGAGCAGTATCTGCGTTGCATGTTACACCAAGCTGAAGGAAGCTGTTTTGACCTATTATGGATAGCTGAATATGCTTATAATAATTCCCTACACACCAGCACTGGGCAGACACCCTTTTATACTATGTATGGCAGGCACCCACGTACTTCTGAGTTGGACGTTCCTACAACCCTGGAAATGCCAGCAGTCAAAACCTTGCACACACTCATTCCTCAAACCTTTAAAAGGGCAGCTGAACACCTACTTCAAGCTAAGAATTGCCAAAAGAAGTTTGCTGATCAACAACGAGCAAAGGCCCCCATCTACCAAGTCGGAGACAAAGTCTGGCTGGCGTCTAAACACGTGTCCATTAAAGGAGCCCGAAATTTCCGCCCAAGATACCTGGGTCCATTCACCGTCACCTCCGTGATAAATCCTGTGGCGGTCAGAATAGCTTTGCCGTCAAACATGCAAATTCATCCTGTGTTCCACGTGTCTCTTCTTAAACCTGTTCAACCTGGGACCCGGGCAGCAACGCCACCGCAGCCAGTAGTAGTCGCCGGGGAGCCAGAATTCGAAGTCAAGGACATCCTAGATTCAAAGTCCATCAGATCCAAATTATACTACTTAGTAAACTGGAAGGGGTATGGTCAACAAGACAGGACATGGGAGCCTTGTGAGTACATCGATGCACCTCGCTTGCTTAGGCGATTTCATCAAAACCATCCAACCAAACCAGGACCAGACAGAAGAGCCACCTTGAGAGGGGCCTTGCAGGGGAGTGCTGTCATGATTCCTGCCCCTCATGTCCCCAGCCCTCCAAGATGTCAGGCTGGAGCCAGACCACAATCACCTACATGGCCCTCAAGAGCCTCTCCATCCCTCCAAAGACCCACTTGGAGTCAGACTTGGCGCTTGTGGCACCAGACTCACTCACTCCCATAGGATAACATTGGGGATTGGACTTGGCCCCCACATATTTCGATTCCCAGAACTGCATGTGCAGTCTAGTCTTTGCGTTTTCTGCACCTGCAGCGTGACACTCACCGTGTTCGGATCGGTTTCCAGTAGGCATGTAGGCCTGCATCTTTCTTCTGCGCTCAGCTCCTGCAAGAACGAGAACACTGTTAGGAACAGCCTTACCTTGCGGCGCTTCTGCCCATTAGTCATCGCTCCTTCTGTTCTGCGGGCATCTTCTGGTGTCATTCCCATCCCGGCATGCCGCTTCCTAAGGAAAAGGGAAAAGAACAGAAAAAAGGCATTAGTAAGCATTCTGCAAACCTTCGCTTATTTATAAATACTGTACGAGCTTCAGACGCTTACCTGAATTCCAGCGGCTCTGCGAGAACTCTGTCTCCGGAACTTCTCATCCATCTGCAAGAGGGAAAAGACGTTCCAGGTTAGCGTGGAAACATCTAGAGGCGCTGCATACCGCGCTTACCCCCCGCATTTGTTCTTCATAACCGGCATCCAAGCTGAAAACGTTGTGGCACCTAAAAGACACAGAAAAAGAACTCAGTTCAATGCAAATACGAAAGGGGTGCATCGCGCATCGCGCTCTCACTCACCTTCAGCGCTACTCCTCTCAGCAGCACGCCGCCATCCCCGGACGCCGGCCATCATCTAAGGAAGGAAAGGAACGAAGTTAGAGAACTGTTCAAAAGACTCATTATACTTACCTGTCGGACTCTTGCCAGTGAAGTAACTAGGCAGCAACGAGCCCGCATCAATCAACGCGCCCCTGCGCTGAAGGCAGGATGGAGAACACACTATCCAAGAAAACAAGGTGAGCTGTGGATCAAAGGGAAGGGTTGGACCCCGGGGAAGAAGGGGTTCAAGCACACAGAGACAATAGGGAGTTAAACTCCACCAATTCTGTGTTTCAGGCCCAGTCTCCAGTCGAATAGCCTCCAGGGAAGGGTTTGAGGTCGTAAGAGGTCAGAACAGGCTGAGTGACTATCAGGATTCGTCCATGGAAGCTGTGGAGCTCATGGCGTCTCTAATAATAGTATACTTCGGTCTAGTCCTCACCCAACATGGCGTCGCTGGACTATAAGACACAACCACGCCCCCTTTCCGGCGCGTTGTATCTGTGTTTCCTTCAGACTCTTCAACGCTGCGAGCTACGGATCGTCCTTCCACAGTTCTTCTTAGAGTTTCCCGCTTAGCCTTTGGCTTTTCTTCCCTCCGTTCACTCTGCCCTTCATATCTTGTATTCTCTCCCTTCTCGCCTGTGTTCCGGTTTCTGCCTTCCTTCGTTACTTTCTTTCTGTTCTGTCCGCTCGTTCTGTATTTCGCACTTACTCGGTGTTGTTGCAGCGGTATTGTTTCTGTTTTCTTTCCCTAACCGCGGCACTGTTTCCCTTTTCATTTCACAGCGCCGCGGCACTCCTGTCTTGTTCGCGGTCGCGGAGCTGTTTATTTTAGGCATCCGCGATCACGAATTGGGTACCTTCACTCTCTGGGTTTCTGCCAGAGCTCTCGGTAAGTGGGAACTGTTTCTGTATATATTCCCTTCTTCAGACTCCTATCGAAGTCCAAGCTTCCTTATACTGTTTTCCGCATCAACACCGGAAGTTGCTCAGAAAAGACTCCAATTTATCTACAGTCTTTGACTATCCATCTCAAGGAAGAAATACACCCTACCAGGGTTTTTTGTGCCTTTTCGGCTTTTTCCCTGCCATTGGAGGTTTGGCTCCTCGGGGTTCCCCTTGGGCAGGTGTTCCTTCCCTGTCAAGGTGGCCTCTGAGGGAGCCAGGCCTTATTTACGCGATAAGAAGAAGAAGACATCCCAAAGGCATTTGCCTGCCGAAGACAAGAAAGCTAAGAGAAGACCCACCACAGAAACCAAGGACAACATCTCAGAAGGGTCAGGTGAGGAGGAGGTTGGGAAAGGAGGTTACTCACCTGGTGAATCTGACAGTATACAACGACCAAAAGACCCCCATGGCGTCCTTGGAGCAGTATCAGGAGTTGGTGGTGGCGATGCAGAACCTTACGGTTGAAGTACAGGCATTGAAAGCAGAGAATGTAGCTTTAAGACAGCAGGTAGTCCTGCAAAGAGATGACCGGGGAGATCTACCCCCTATGGCCCTGTCGTTTGGGAAATATGATGGGCATCCTGGAGGTCTCAAGGAGTTCTTGGATGCCTGCCAGGTGTATTTCGCATTCCGTCCCTACGCCTACCAGACAGCCCGGTCCAGAGTGGGATTCATCATAGCTAACCTGATTGGTAACGCCCTGGCTTGGGCCACTCCGTTGGTCACAAATAATGACCTTGCGCTACAGGAGTACGACCGCTTCACACAATTGTTCAAGGAGAGATTCAATCGGCCGGAGGTCCTGTACACTTCTTTTGAGGCCATTTTGGATGTTATACAGGGCACTACAGATGTCCAAACCTACTTATCCCGTTTTATCCAGCTTGCCACAAAGGCAGACTGGCCGGACTCTGCCAAACAGACTATATTTCGAAGAGGTCTTCATGAGGATATCAAGGACAAGCTGGCTCGGATTGCTCGCCCGTCGTCTTTTCAGGAACTCACTACTATAGCCTTACAGATTGAATTCCGTCTTAACGAACGACGAAAAGAAAGAAGAAGACCTCGTCCACTGACTACCACACCTCTTTCCCAACCTTCCTGAGAAAACACCGGAGGGGATGAACCCATGCAGATCGGAACAACCAGGGGGCCTCTAACTCCAGAAGAACGAAGAAGACGCCGCGAAGCAGGACTGTGTATGTACTGTGGCTCTTCTAAGCATCTACTTCGCAACTGTCCAGAAGTACCACCTCGTCGAAAGGAAAACTCCAGCCCCCGAACCTATGCAAGGGAGGTGTCGGGGGAACCAGCTACAGCCCTTGCTTCATTACAAGACCAATAACAGGGGGCGAAGACAATAGACTCATGGTATTCAAGGTCCAACTCTGGATAACGAGTCCTGAGCCCATCGAGGTGTTGGCCATGCTGGACTGCGGGGCCGCAGGGAATTTTATTGACATAGACTGGGCCAGGAAGAACAAGGTGCCCGAGCGCCTCAAGAATAAACCCATTCCAGTGGAAGGAGTGGACGGTACTCCTCTGTCCTCAGGGCCCATAGTCAAGGAGTCCGTTCCCTTACGGATGAAGATGGAACAGCATACAGAAGACATGGTATTTGATATGATTAAGGCGGCACACTTTCCGTTAGTCATCGGAATTCCCTGGCTTCGAAGGCACAACCCTTCAATTGACTGGTACACAAACAAGGTGTGTTTTGATTCGGATTATTGTCAAGTACATTGCATGGAGGTCCCTAAACTCCAGATTGGAGTAGAAGTGTTAAGTAATCCAATAAAGAAGACAGTATCTTCTATCCCACTCCAGTACCAGGAATACGCTGAAGTCTTCAAGGATATATTGCCAAGAATACTTCCTCCCCACAGGTCGGAAGATTGCGCCATCAACATTGAGCCTTCCTCTCAAGTTCCGTCTGGTCGGATGTACCCTTTGTCTTTGCCTGAAAAGAAGGCTTTAAGAGATTACCTAGACGCTCACCTCCAGAACGGACTGATCCAAGAATCCAGGTCATCTTGCGGAGCTTCACTGTTCTTTATACCTAAAAAGGACTCAGCAGAACTCAGACCCTGCATAGATTACCGGGGGCTTAATCAGGTAACGGTTAGAGACCGCTACCCCATGCCCTTGATAAGGGACGTTCTGGAAGCAGTTTAAGGAGCACAATTCTATACCAAATTGGACCTCAGAGGAGCCTATCATCTTTTGAGGATCCGTAAGGGTGATGAGTGGAAGACTGCATTTCGGACACCTTTAGGTCTCTTCGAATATAAGGTGATGCCGTTCGGGCTTGTGAACGCTCCCGCCATATTCCAGCGGTTTATGGACAGGATATTTTCAGACTTATTGTTTGTGTCAGTAGTGGTTTACTTGGATGACATTTTGGTGTACTCACGCAGCCTTCCAGAACACAGGGATCAGGTCAAGGAAGTATTATCCCGTTTACAGGCCAACCAACTATTAGTCAAGCCCGAGAAGTGTACTTTTGAAGCCAGGTCAGTATCTTATCTGGGCTTTATTCTCTCTGCAGCAGGAGTACAGATGGACTCAAGTAAGATACGTGCTATCCAAGACTGGAAAGAACCCCAAAATGCCAAGGAGATACAGAGATTCCTAGGGTTGGCGAACTTTTATAGACAATTCATTCCAAATTTTTCCCAGCTAGTACAACCCATCACTCATTTGCTTAAGAAGGGCGTCAAGTTTTCATTTGATCAAGACCAGAGGGAGGCCTTGAAGCGTTTAAAGGAACATTTCTCTACAGCCCCTATTCTAGTCCAGCCAGATCAGAACCGACCCTTTGTCCTTGAGACCGATGCCTCAGCTGGAGCAGTAGGAGCAGTGCTATTACAAGGGGCAGAGGACGGACTGGAACATCCAGTTGCCTACTATTCAAAAACGTTGTCTAGCAGTGAGCAGAACTACTCAGTACTCGAAAAGGAACTATTGGCCATGAAGCTGGCATGTCAAGAATGGCGCCATTTACTACAAGGGGCAAACCATAAGTTCCTTATTCGCACTGACCACAGGAATTTAAAGGTACTCCAACAAATGGAATGCACCAATTCCCGCCGTGCCCGCTGGGCATATTATTTCTTACAGTTCGATTTTTGTCTTACCTACATACCTGGTACCGAAAATCATGTTGCCGATGCCCTATCCCGGAGCCAAGGTGAAGAACCCACCAAGATCCAGGGTCATGAATTACTGCTCTCTAAGGCACTGGGAGTGTCCACCGTGATCCCTTTCTTGCATGAACTTATGGAGCAATATAAAGAGGAAGAAGCAATGCCCCGGTCAGTCATTCAAGACCCGAACAGTTTGTACTACCTAGGGAAGGCTCTCTATATCCCTTCTAAGACCCTGCAGAGCCAGATACTCAAGTGGTGCCATGACTCTCAGTTGTCGGGTCATCCTGGCATACGCAAGACACGGGATCTCATATGTCGACAATTTTGGTGGTCCACTCTCCGCAAGGACGTAGACAAATACGTCTCCTCGTGCCCGGTGTGTGCCAGTAGCAAAAGTCCTACAGGGAGACCGATTGGCTTGCTACAACAGCCAAAAGTACCAGGAAGGGCTTGGGAACATATCTCCACAGACTTTATCGTGGAGCTACCCCTCTCAAAGGGAATGAATACCATCATTGTAACTATCGATTCCTTTAGCAAACTGGCACATTTTTCAGCCTTACCCCATCTACCATCGGCTCCAGAGATGGCAGCAGTATTCCTAAGGGACATTGTCAGACTACATGGCCTGCCTAGGACTATAGTCTCGGACAGAGGATCCCAATACACCTCTAGATTCTGGACCACCTTATGCCAACAGCTAGGCATCGACAGAGCGTTGTCATCGGGTTACCATCCGCAGAGCAATGGTCAGACCGAGAGGCTAAACTCCACCCTTGAACAGTACCTTCGATGTTTTTGCTCTAATAAGCAAGAAGAATGGGTATCCTTTCTCCCTCAGGCGGAATTCGCCTATAACAATGCTCTTCATACATCCATCCAAATGAGCCCATTCCTCTGTACTTACGGGTACCATCCTAACCCCTTGCCATGGTTAGGTATGCCTTCCACCAGGACACCTGCTATTGATAGCCTGTTGGTGGAACTCCTAGAAGTTCAGAAGACTGCCAAAAGGGCACTGGAGTCCAGCAGACAGATGCACAAGAAGTGGGCAGACCGGAAGAGAAGTAGTAATCCGGCCTGGAAGCCCAACCAGTTAGTCTGGTTGTCCACAAGGTTTTTGCCAAAATGGGTCCATGCTGGCAAATTTGCACCACGATATATAGGGCCTTTCTCCGTTCTCGCACAGATTAACCCGGTTGCTTACAGACTTAAACTACCGGACAGACTCCAAAGGGTGCATCCAGTCTTCCATACCTCTTTGCTCAAAGAATACCAGACGGACCCGTATGCACGAAGGCTGTCTAACAAAAACCCTTTACACCCACCTGTTCAAGAGGAGTATGAGGTAGCTTATCTGGTGGACTCACGATACCGTAAGGGAAGACTTCAATATCTGGTACACTGGAAGGGTTATCCTCCGGAAGAGAGAACGTGGGAACCTAGAGGTCATCTCCATGCTCCTAGGCTCATTCAATGTTTCCACCGCCTCCACCCAGGGAAGCCCAGAGGGCCCCCGAAGGGAAAGGGGTATACTGTCAGGATTCGTCCATGGAAGCTGTGGAGCTCATGGCGTCTCTAATAATAGTATACTTCGGTCTAGTCCTCACCCAACATGGCGTCGCTGGACTATAAGACACAACCACGCCCCCTTTCCGGCGCGTTGTATCTGTGTTTCCTTCAGACTCTTCAACGCTGCGAGCTACGGATCGTCCTTCCACAGTTCTTCTTAGAGTTTCCCGCTTAGCCTTTGGATTTTCTTCCCTCCGTTCACTCTGCCCTTCATATCTTGTATTCTCTCCCTTCTCGCCTGTGTTCCGGTTTCTGCCTTCCTTCGTTACTTTCTTTCTGTCCTGTCCGCTCGTTCTGTATTTCGCACTTACTCGGTGTTGTTGCAGCGGTATTGTTTCTGTTTTCTTTCCCTAACCGCGGCACTGTTTCCCTTTTCATTTCACAGCGCCGCGGCACTCCCGTCTTGTTCGCGGTCGCGGAGCTGTTTATTTTAGGCATCCGCGATGACGACTTGGGTACCTTCACTCTCTGGGTTTCTGCCAGAGCTCTCGGTAAGTGGGAACTGTTTCTGTATATATTCCCTTCTTCAGACTCCTATCGAAGTCCAAGCTTCCTTATACTGTTTTCCGCATCAACACCGGAAGTTGCTCAGAAAAGACTCCAATTTATCTACAGTCTTTGACTATCCATCTCAAGGAAGAAATACATCCTACCAGGGTTTTTTGTGCCTTTTCGGCTTTTTCCCTGCCATTGGAGGTTTGGCTCCTCGGGGTTCCCCTTGGGCAGGTGTTCCTTCCCTGTCAAGGTGGCCTCTGAGGGAGCCAGGCCTTATTTACGCGATAAGAAGAAGAAGACATCCCAAAGGTATTTGCCTGCCGAAGACAAGAAAGCTAAGAGAAGACCCACCACAGAAACCAAGGACAACATCGCAGAAGGGTCAGGTGAGGAGGAGGTTGGGAAAGGAGGTTACTCACCTGGTGAATCTGACAGTGACATCCCCGTGGATACCAGGTGAGCTTTACAATGTCATGCTGGCCCCAAGGGGTAAAGCCTGGTGAAAGTGAAAACAAGGGGGCAAATTGATTCAACAAAACTTTGCACTCCTCCCATTGCTCAGAAGTCAGATAAGAAGAGAGATTAAATCCTTCTATTTGCTCATCTAAAGGCTTGCCTCTGAAAAGGTCAAGCAGAGGTTCACTTTCCTCCTCCTCTTGAGCTGAAGCTAGAAGCAAAGCTCCCAGTTCTGGTCTTGAGACATAAGCTTTTAGACGTTTGTTGTGAAAGACTCTGGGAGCCTCCTTAGGATTGCCTAAGTCCACCAGATAGTTCACCTCTCCAAGTTTTCTCACAATCTTGAAGGGTCCTATCCACTTGTCCTGCAAGGCCCTCTGCCTTATTGGCACCATAACAAGAACTAGCTGGTATTGAGCGAACTCAACCATGTTGGCCTTCTGGTCATGCCAATGCATAACCTGAGCCTGACCTGCTTTCAAGTTATCACTTGCCTCAACCATCATGTGTGACATTCTCCTCCGGAGTCCTATCACATAGTCAGTCACTCTGAGTGGCTTGGGGGAAGGAGCACTCTCCAACCCCTCCTTGATCAGGGCCAATGGACCTCTGACTGGATGGCCATAGAGAAGTTCAAAGGGACTGTAACCCACTCCCTCCTGAGGGACTTCTCTACATGCAAAGAGAAGACATGGCAGTAGAAGATCCCACTTTTTCTTAAGGGGGTCCTCTAAAGCTCCTATCATGCTCTTCATGGTTCTGTTAAACCTTTCTATCAACCCATTTGTCTGAGGGTGGTATGCTGTTGAGAACTTGTAGGTAACTCCACAGTTTTTTCACATGGCCTTCATATAGTGGGACATAAAATTTGACCCCGTGTCGGATATTACCTCCTTAGAAAACCCAGCCCTGGTAAAAATACCAAGCAGGGCCTTAGCCATAGCCTGAGCCGTAACAGTCCTCATAGGAATTGCTTCAGGGTACCTAGTAGCATGGTCTACTACAACAAGGATGAACCTGTTGCCTGAAGAGGTTGGAGGGTCAAGAGGACCAACCATGTCGATTCCCACCCTCTCAAATGGTACTCCCACCACAGGGAGAGGCACTAAAGGTGCCACATTCTTGGATCCACTCTTACCAGAAGTTTGGCAGGTGTGGCAACGCTTGCAATACTTATCTACTTCAGCCCTAATTTTAGGCCAATAAAAGTAGAGAGAGAGCCTTTCCTTGGTCTACTTGAAGCTCAGGTGACCAGCCAAAGGTATCTCATGGGCTAGTTGCAAGAATTGGAGTCTGTTCTCTTGAGGCACTACAAGTCTTTTTTAGTCTCCAGGGGTTGACTCAGTTGGTTCACTAAAGAAGAGGCCATCTTCCCAGTGTAAGCTATACTTCCCAGTCTCTTGCCTTCAAGCTGAGAGACTGCCGGGTGGCGAAGACCCTCCAAAGTTGGACATTCTCTTTGTCCCCTTCTGAAGTCTGCCCTGTTGGGGCCACCTTCTGCCAGTAAAGACGGCAGCTCAGGATGGTCCAAAGGGTCCAGATCTCCAACAAGGCCTGGCCTCCTACTATATCTGAATCCTCAGACTCTATTTCAACCACACCGGGTGGTACCTCCCTCTCAGCCTCAGCTGGAGGTGGAAACACAGGTGTGATTTTTGCTAAACTAGGAGATTTCCTAGTTGGCAGCACTGGAGTGCTTTCTGCTGGTTTCTTTTTAGAAGTCTTGGGTTTCCCCTTTGCTTCTGGTTGTCTTGGAATTGCAGTTAGTAACTCCAGTGGAGTAGGAGTGATTTCTTTTTACATCATCTCCTCAGGAGAGCCTCTTAAGGTCCTCTCCATTGCAGGTCTGGTGAGCTCCTGTAATCTCTTACTAGGAGGTCTGGGAGTACTTGACACTACTCCGAGATCTTTTAGATCATTGCCCAACAACACCCTTCCAGGAACTTCAGATTGGATACTAACAGGTATTCTGACAGTCATATCATTGCACTGGATGAGAGCTGGTAACTGGGGAAGCATCTGCACAGGCCCTCCAGCTAACTTGGTGAGGCATTTGGGTGCCTTAGCAACATCCTCTACCTTGAAAAATTATTCATCCACCACAGTTATGCTGGACCCAGTGTCTCTAATGGCAGGGGTCTCCTGACCATTGACTAGGGCACTGTACTTATAATACTCTTTAGTGTTATTTGGGATAGAATTATACAGATCTAAATTCTGTTGTTCCCACAACCCCAAGGATACTAAAGATACACTAGCTGAGACTCGGATGGGGTCTTCAGCTAGTAGTTGAAAGTTTCCACTGGTCATTGGTACTTCCTCATCTGTAGTGAAGGCTAAGGAGACTGTGTGGATGCCTGAAGGTTTACCCTTGCCTCTGGGATCCCCTTTCACATGGTCAGTTGAACCACAAATATAACATTTCCCAAATGTCTTTATGAATGGTGGCTTCTTCTGACCCCCTCCTGGTCTGGGACCAGAAGGTACACTAGCCTGATTAGGTTTCCCTTGTGGCTTACCCTTAGGATTTTGTTTGTGGCCCTCTTTGGAATTGGAACTATTTGAATTCTCTTTGTTGTCTTTCCTTTCTTTGGCTGTCTTCCCTCATCCTTTTTCTGAGTGACCCAGGAATTCTTGTGCGTAGCCCTGTTGGCAACCCACAAGTCAGCAGCCTTAGCTAGTTCCTTGGAATCTAGTTCTTTTGAATCAGCCAAGTGCTGTCTGAGCTCAGGAGAGCAGGCATCATAGATAGACTCCAACATTACAAGATTTCCCATTCCTTCATAAGTGTTCACTCTGTAACCCTTGATCCATCCCTCTAAGTTTTTCAAACACACATTCACCCACGTAGCCCAAGGGGTACTATCATGCTTTTTGAGGGTCCTAAACCTCTTAAGGTACTGGGAAGGGTCTTCCCAAAACTAGCTATTAAAGCTAGCTTTACACATTCATAATCCATCCTCTGCACCTCCCCAACTCCATGACCACATCAGATGCAACAGGGGGGGGCCTAGAGAACAACCAGTGGATCAACTGATTCCCTGTGATGTCCTGGAGCCCATGATTGTACTCAAACATAGCTAGCCAATCTAAGACATCCAACTTAGGTTCATACATACCCACAATCTCTTTAGGCATCCAGGGTCTTATTGGACTGGAGGATCTAGAGGATTCGGGGAGAGAAGCATTTTCCAAAGACAATTTCGTCATCTCTAGCTCATGGTTGAGCTCTATTTCTTTGAGCCTTAGTTCTTGATGTCTCTGTTCAGTTTGGGCACTAATTCTTTTGAATTCAAGTTCAAGCCTCATTTCTCTAGAGTGATACATTCAGGACTTAATGTGGGACCTGACAATGGTCAAGTTGCCATAGGTTGAGCAGGCAGAGGGCCAGAGGGGGTGACATAGTTATCCTCCTCTTCCGCATTTGCTTCAACAATAACATCATCAACATTATCTTCCTCAATGTTTGCTACATTTGCTGGAGGGGTACGCACTACAGCCCTACTCTCCAGTCTTTGGTGTTCTAACAATCTTTCAATCATTTCTGATTTCTTGCCTTTGACAGGAAGATGTTTCTGTCTACACAGATTCTTTAAATAATCAGCAGTATTTACAAGGAGGGACTCCTGGCTATAGCTTTCCATCTTTGACTTTCTTTAAAATTAACTTTTTAGTGATTGTTAAGCCTTGTGGTTAATTGAACCAAGGTACTAGCAGCACTCTAAAATGTAAATCCAATACTTTTATCCTCACTGCTGTAAACCAGTGTTAGGCAGAATCCTGTGCAGTTCCCTTAGGGAGCCCTACAGAAGATTAAGACTACAGGTATATGCAATAAATCCCCTTTGGTATCAGTCTGTACCACAAAGATTCTGTTGGTAGGTGTGGCTAAGCAGTCAGACTTATCTCAAGAGGGAGATGAGCTGTATTCAGGGTTTACACATTAGGACTACAATACTATGGAACAAGCAAACACTGACCAAAGCTTTGTATCAAAAAGAATATATATATTTATTTTTACACACTCTGATGTTCACACACAAATCACTATTATAAAAGCAAGTTAAATCAGTCAAGAAAAGTATACACAACTCCCTATTTAAATTGTAGACATGTTTGAGCAAGAGTGAAAACTGAGCAAAACGGCACAGTGAAAACCAAGCAGAAATGGCACTCTAACAATTTCTCAAAAGGGAGGGAAAGGCCAAGTTATACAGGAATATACTCTTAAACACACCAGCAACACTTCCCAATAAGATTGTGAACAAGTTAGGCAAGGCAGTACTTTAGAATGTATAATACTGAGGTGAAAACCGAGCAAAATGGCACTTCACAAGTTTAAAAAGAGGGCAGGAAAAGGTGGTTATAAGAGTTAGGTGCACCAACAAATTTCTAGGTGAGAAGCAATCTAGAGAAGGCAGTTGTAACAGATTTAGCCAGAGTCAATAGGCCTGTGTCAGAGTCAGTGGTACAGGGCAAAGTGCCCAGGAGCAAAATGTTCTTGTAGCTGCAGTCAAGTCTTTGTTAAACGATTCCAAAAGGTGGTTGCAGAAGGTGAAAGACAATGTTAGAGGATAGGGGCGGATAACCCAGTAGGTAAGTAAAGGATTTAAAGCACCTTTAGCAGTACCCAACAAAAAGGGAGGCCTGGCAGATGAATGGACCTTAAAAGTGGAAGAGGCTCCTGCGGTGGCGGTAGTTCCTAGCAGTTCCTGCAGTTTGGGAGATCCAGCAGAGGAAGAGAGGCTCTCCTCGTGGAGGAAGGTTCGAGTTACTGCACTTCCCAGGGATGAAACCAGCCGTGGTGCTGCCCAACAAATAAAAAGTACGCTCTTTTAAATCGCGGTTCGGGTGGACGGCTTCCTGGCTATCTGGTCTCCTAGTGCTTGCCACTGGCGATTCGACCAAGGCAGGTCCGGGAAGGCGATTGGTGAACTGGTTGGCCCCACCAGCTCAAGGGAAGAAGACTCTTGCAGGTGAAGATCTTCTCGAGTCGTTGGAGAAAAGTGGTGAGGATCTGCAGCAGGGCTTCACAGTTGGTTTAGTCATTGCAGATGTCTTTGGCTTCTCTCCTCTTCGGCTTCTTAATTCCAGTGGCGACGTCTTGTCCTCCAGCCCTCAGGACCCTGCTTTTATGCAGCAAGACCCCCATTCATACAGCCTAGCTGTCACTCACACAGTGGGGTGGCTTTCCTGGCGGGAGAACCCCCCAGCATATCAGGGCAGAGTTCAAATTGGGTTGCGTAGTCCAGGGTGCCTATTCCCCCTCCCACACATCCTGTCTACACATAGACTCAGTGGCGCCTAAAGGAGGGCTTCTGTGCCGAAGCCTGCCAAAAGGACGAACAAAGGATCCCCGACCCGGGTTAGGACTATAGAGAAAGACACGAGAAAGAAATTAAATCAAAGTTCTGGCAATAAAAACCTACCGGAGTAAAGTTAATATTAAAATAAACCGGCGGTATGTTAGAGGTTGTCAGTAAAAGTGGTAGCCTCGAACAATGGGAAAATCCCATAGGGAGATATTTGCGGTGGAATATTTACAGTAGTAACCACTGCCACCAGCCAGAAACTTTTGAGAGAGGGTCTGTATGGTACCCCCTCGAAAATGAACACTAGGGAAAAACTATTAACCCTTTCCAGTCCCTCCATAGTAAAATGGGTTGTACTGGTTTTGTTCATATGATTTCACTAGTAAAGTCAATGGGGACTTTAATGCCCTGTGAGACAGTAGTCAGTCCCAGGGAATGGAGTCTATGTTTGGGGGTCGCTACAACACCCCTGTGGTACGGCATGGAAAAAGATGATTCCTATGAGGGTGAGAAAAACCCCATAGACCATAAGCACACAAGATAGCCTAAAACACACACTCGCAATCTGTCTAAGTATGGGAAAAAAGGGTCTCACTCTTAGCAGGAGAAAAAAATAAACCCTTCAAATCCAGCAAAGCTGCTGGGGGACACTATAGGTAAGGGACATTAGCCATAGAAGAGAATTCTCCCTAACAAGAGCCACGCAGGATAACTCCTTTTTCATTCACCATGAACCTTGCCCACATCTTCTGTCTTATGCTCCTCTAAACCCCAGCATGTCATATCCGTGTGGCGTCATACAGCATGTCACATCTGTGTGACATCACGCAGCATGTTCCCGGTGGGCCATAACAGTAAGGAAAGGTCTTGACCCTCTCTATTTTATATCACGGTATCCACCCCTTCTCCTGCTGCCTCCAAGCACTAGTACCACCTGCTTACATTTCTCCCACAATCCAGAATCTGCCTGAGAGTGATTCACATTTGCGTAGAGTCAGAAGAAGGACACAGACTCTTAGATGTCATAATATCTTTATAGTTATACAAAAAAGAAGATTGAATGCCTAACTTGCTCTATGGCTATGGGTGGTCCCTGCCTACTTTACTAACTAATGTGCTTGTCAATTTGTTGCAAAAGTTCATACTACCCTAACTGAACCTACCAATATATAAACTAATTTATAACTGGAGAATGAATCCCTTCTCCTTAGGGTACTGCTAGTACCAGTCCATAGAGTTCTTCCAGTAGTGTGATTTTCTGACATAGGGGGTCATTCCGAGTTTGGAGGTAAGGGATAAACGATGCCGGTAAAGGATTACCGGCATCGCTTACCGCTCTGGGCTATTCCGACCAGCCAAACGGCTATTAGCGGCACTGTAAATAATGGTGCCTCTAATAGCGGCATGGGCGCGGGCACACGGGCCATCCTACCGGCAATATCGGCATGCCATAAACTGGAGGACATCACAAGTGAAGCGGACATGCAAATACCGGCATCTTGAAAGGCGCTAAAAGTGGATTCCGGCATGCCTTAAATACCGGCATCGCTGACCAACCGTAAAATTCCATGTGCAGTGTTCCCAACTGCCACAGGTGCACACCATCAGCACAGGTAGAGAAAATGGAGTCTGGGCCTGAACAAAAGGAGCACACCAACAGACCACACCAAGATCCATCCAATAGTAGCATAAACACTTCAGCTGGAGGACATGCATGCATTGCAACACCAGCAACAACACCAACACCAACAGCAGGCACAACAGAGGAGAAGCAACAGGAGAAGGAGGGTGAGACAGGCCCAGCATGCCCCACCAGTGCAGCCAGCGTGACCACGCATGCAGCCCCCAATCCCAAACATCGGAGCCAGTCCTTCCAACCCAACCCCGGAGCACAACCACACCCTGTACCGCCTGGACCGGGACACCATCAACACCATCGTGGACATGATACACGATTGTCAGTCTCATTGAAATACGCACCGCCATCCTCCCTCTACTGAAGGTAGTGTTGGTGCTTCACTTCCTTTCCACAGCACCTACCAGCTTACAATGAGGCAGATGCATGGAATATCACCACCTTTATTCACTTGCATCCTGAAGCAAGTGATGGATGCCCTCCTCAAGCACACAATGGAATACATATCCCTACCACGGACTCCCCGGGAGATTCTTGAAACAAAATGTGGCCTCCATGCCATGGAGTTGGTTTACCTCAATCGCAAGCAATACCACTCCAACCAGGTGCAGATGGGAGGCGACGTAAGCAAGATCATCACACATTGTTGTGCCCGATATCCCGGATCAACCACAGGAATGCCGCATGTCACCATGACAAAAATCAGCGCAGAATGCCTAACATTGCAGAGCCTACTGCCAATGCTCCCCATCAGAAAATCCTACATAACACTACACATCACTAAATGGACACAGACACAGCTGTATGCGTACACAATGCATGAGCAACAACACGGCAGAGCACACCGTCTATCATTTTGAAGATGCAACCCACACCATTATTCCATGGCACAGAACACATGGAGGAACTAAAAATGGCGTGCATACATCCAGGGACATGTGCATGTGGCCAATGATAATCTGGTGCCATGTGTATCTGACGCAACATGCCCCTGCCCCCTGACATTGAACTGCAACCAACTGGTGATGATGAAGGGGATGAAGAAGAAGTGGCTGCACATCATTGTGGTGCCGATACACAGGAGGGACGTGCTGTGCATCAGTCAGTGATTGCACAATATTACTGACACACATGGTTCTAGAGAGTGACATGATAGTTTGACAGAGGGCACTGGGTTTGGAGTTACATGCACACTATGCACTGTATATGAATAAATGACACATGCGCAATGATGAATATCCACTCAGGACTTGCTTTTGACACAACGGGTGTATTGAATTTAACAATGAAAACTCCCCCACACCGTTACGCTAACCTGGTTCCCACAGGGGTGTCGATCGGAACTGGACAGCCACGGTCTCCACCAACGTGATGTGTAGTGCAGAGATGACTGACTGGACTGGCCCACCTAGCTTCGTCTGCTTGACCCGTAGAAGTAGTCTCCTAAAGGCGGAGAAAGGGAATTAGCCACCCGTGGATTTGAGTAATAGCCCCTCACTGCGTCCCCATTTATCACCTCTGATATTGCCGTTCACAAAGCTCACCTTATAGTTTTGAATGATGAGCTCTCCATCCTGCGAGGAATGCAGGGGCGTGTTGATGGCCAGTTACTTCACTGGCTTGAGGATATTGGAAGAGTTCTAGAAAAATCTTGGCTCCAAACCTCCTGGCGAAGGACCGTAAGTATATAGTTCTTAAGAGTTCAAAAATGTCTGAATAATCACTCTTGTCCAATTCCTTTGTTTATCTTGCAGTTTAGACCCAAAAGAAGATTGTCCTGTGGCAGCTGAAAGCGTTCAGGTAAGAGTCTGTGTTATCCCACACTGTCCGTTAAATGATGCCAAAGTTTAACTCGCTGCTTTCTCTTTTCTTACAGGTGCGGCATAAGAAGATTTGGCGTGCTGGTGAATAATACCTCTGGCGGTAAAATCAGGTAAGTATGTGGTGGCAAGAGATTGTCCTTGTTTGTTCCTTCGGCTCACCTTGTTGTTTTATTGTCCCCCTTAAGTGCTGAAATGCGGCAACATAATGATGGAGACAGCGCCGGATCGTAGAGATGCTGCGAGGAACGGTGAGTATGGCGCGGCGCTGCTGCTGGCGATGCAACGTGTTTAAAATAAAGTCTGTTTCTGGTTCAAAGGTGCGATGAATCCGGAATCAGGTAAGAAACCCAATAATGTTCTTGTTCTAACCTTTCTTCTTCTTTCCCTTCTTTCTAGGTGCTCTGGACTCGAGGTGGGCGTGGCAAGAGGCTGGATGTTGACTGCAGGCACGGTGAGCGTTACGCTGCAGGATGCAGAATAACGCAAAGCGTGTGCTGTTCTTTGGGCGTGGTTTAAATAGCCTCCAAAGTAGTCCCAGGTAAGGATTCCTCCACAACCACACCCGAGTAACAAAATAGTCCCTAGGTAAAGTTGTCCCTTCCAAGCCTCACATGGGCTTGGATCTCTTACAGCATGTGTGCATCAGGTAAGGTTTAACATATGAGCCTGGCGCCTATGGCACCAGGACTGATGCCCCATATGAGCCTGGCGCCATAGACGCCAGGACTGTACCCATATAGCCCCTAACAGGGGTTGCTGGGCTTTCTCTGGGTAACATGATGCCTGCTACCGGGGTTGATGGACATGGTCTGGATGCCCAGGGGTAGGCAAATGACACACACACCCTCACCCTCCCCCCACAACTTCCCCACACACCCTCACCCCCCTCTACCTCCCCCCACAACTCCCCATACACCCTCCCCCCTTCCCCCTACCCCTCCCCCCACAACTCCCCCACGCATGTCCCATCAAGTCTCTAATGCCTACATCAGGCTGCCCAGACTATTAATTAGCACTCCCTGGACCTGGTGGCGGCATGTCTGGCCGGCGCAGGGTGTGTGATGACCTGCGGAGCGGGCTGGTCTGGCTAGAGCTTGACGAGGAAGGTGTGGCCATTTGCTCAAATCGGGTTGCCGGACGCCCTGACTCCATGACATCGGCTATGCAGCTGAGTACCTGCCGCAGGGCGGATACCTCCTTGCACAGGAGGCTAGTGTTCTCCGCTAATATCTTGCCCATGGAGGTGGTGTTGTCTGAGATGGTCTTGCCTAGAGAGGTGATGTTCTCCCGCTACTCCTGCGTTGCCTGGGCGTTGTCCTCCACGAACTGCCGCACAAGGGCAGTCAGCTGCTTAGCACGCTGCGGCCCTGTGGGTTCACCTGTGGAGGTGGACGGTTCCCGGGTGTCATGCTCGGCCTCACTACTCGCCACTATCAGACTAAAGGGCCCTTCAATTAACTCCTGCCTAGACTGCTCCGGAGTGGTGGCGTGGTCTGTCTCAAGGGATGAGATTTGGGGGGATGCCTGTGGACTGGGCGTGCGGGGCAGTTCTGAGGAATCGTCCTCCACAGGCACCCATACCTCATCCTGTGCCTCCTCCACAGCATGGGGTGCTGTGGCTGCCACCTCCCCAGCCAAACTTGACTCCTCCGAGTGTGGTGCCTCGGCTGTTTCCTGTGGCTGTGCAATGGGCGTTGGCTCTTCCGCCTCTACGGCCCTTGGCAGCACCAGTGCACTGGCAACCTGGGGTGTTTTGACTGGTGGTGCACGGCGGCCCTTGGGTTGGCCCTTCGAGGTGGAAGGTCGGTTGGCCTCATCCCGGGCCCTCTTCTAGGGTGTGGTTTTCGCAGGGGTTGAGTCCTGGGCATCGCTGTCATGATCAGAGCCTGTGAGGGTCGAAGATAGGGACGGCATGAATGATGTTTTAATCGGCATCATACATACATTTGTACAATTGATCATCCACACAATCGAGAGTAATAGGCATTTGGGTTTGGATGATCATCTTGTTTGATACATGGGTGGATTATAAAGACATACATCAGGGTCACTCATGTTGGCCACGACCTGTGGTATGTGACATGCATATTTGTTGCGGCCTGCATGCTGTGTGACTTATGGCATTTACATTTTGTGTGGTATGTGTCAGGTACAGCATTGCCTTGCTGCAGGCATCTGCATGTGTCTGTGATGCGTCCGACAACTTTGCTGGGAGTGTGTGTGTTGGGCCATGGCTTGCCTCTTTGGACGGACATATACGTTGACTTTCATCAGATTCTGCATTAGAGTGTTTTCTTAGGACACTCACCTCCATCCGCCGATGTTGTGGCGCCACACTCCATGTCATCGACACCTTCTATCCCCTCAATGCCAATCATGCTGGCGCAGATCTCCTCCCATCGGGACAGGTTGATGGGGGAGCTGGCTCCTCCGCCTGTTCCATTGCCTGGCTCCTGTTTGCTGATAGTATGTTCCGTACTCGCAGCCACAAGTCGTCCCAACGCTTCCTGAAGTCTTTTATGTTAGGTGGGGTGTTCCCGACTGCGCTCACTTTCTGCGCCACAAGTGCCCAGATTTCTTTTTTCCTAATGATGGCCTCCCTCTTCATGCTGTTGGCGAACACGATCTCAGCATGTTCCTGCAGGGTCCCAGCTAGCATCTCCAACTCGTCTTCGTTGAAGCGCTCCCTGCGCTGGCAGGCGGAGCCCTTCTTAACGGCCTTGGGCATTGTGGTGTGTTAGATGAAGAGTTTCCAACAAATAGCAGAGTCCCACAGGTCCTGTGTGCTGAGAATGGCAATGGATTGTGTTTTTAAAGATGGCCGCCGTGCTCCTTCCCGTTCCTGTGCGATGACGCTACTTCCGGTTCCGCTTATTTATGGTGACCATTATTAGCGGTCACCGCTAATGCCGCATTGGTTAATGCCGATAGTGCAATCTCTTTTCTCCACATAGTTTAAAGTCATTTCCTTAAAGGGGATTTTTATCACGTGATTTCTATTGAGACAAGTCATTTACATAACACACAGCTTATTTATTGACAACCCATTACATTCATCACCCCTGTTACCTTCTATTCTGTGGTGGAACGTTTCGGGGAGCCTTGTTGCATTGTGACCGCTTCTCTAGTCTCTTTTCATTGTAGCCTTTACTTCAGCTTTCGGCTTCTCGTCAGGTTTTCGTGATTTTCCTGTCTGTTGACAAGGCATCAGACACCCTGTGTCCGTTGCTGCTCAGCGGTTTCGGAGATGTTGCAGGGACCGACTGTCCACCACGGGCTTCCTGTGGTCTCGCCACAACCTAATGTTGGGATCCTATCCCACTGCTTTCTCTTACTCGGTTGGCGTCCTGGCTTTGGCGTCTGAACGTCTTTCTCTCCGGTTCACGTTTTAGTATCTCCCCTGCTCGGCTGGTTCCCCGGATATGGCATTCCAGCGCCTCTCACCTAGTTTCCCTTCTCTGGGTTTCTCGTGTTAGGTTGGCGCCCTGGTGTTCCAGCCTCTCTGTCTTCAGTCGGTCTCTCTCTTGGTCTCTTGTGTTCCCCTTCAAGCGATATTCAAATATGCAGACTTGTTGGCTTGTGCTGTCTCAAACTTATTCCTCTCTGTACGCCGAACCTCCATTTTTAAACTACTCATCCCATTGTAGATGTAAAGGGACATGCTTCTTGTTTGTACAAATGGGGCATCTATTCTGTGTTTCTTCGTCCAAGTTTTTGAAGTCTTTGTGGTGGTGGAACACCTAATGTAGGCGATAAGGTGGCTATCTCTAGGGAGTTCCTCACAGGAACGGGAGTCCTTGTCCCCAAAAGGGGAGTCTCTCCCGGTGAGGTCCCACTTGCCTCTATCCCTAGGGAGGGTATTGCAGAGTGGGATCACCTCCCTAGCCCCACAGGAAGGAGCTACCCATTGGGGTTTGGGGAGAAGAGAAAAATGCCTTTGATTCATTACATACCCTTCCCTTTATCTCTGTGGGAAATCTAAATTCCCTTGTTCTTGTCCTTTTTGATGTGTCACTGAAAAGCAAAAAGGTGGCAAGTCCAAGAACCTGCTCATTACTCTAGCTTGGGTATCTTTTCAGAAACTCATCGAGGTCAGGGGAGATTGATCTGTGATTAGTATACATTTTTTCCAGTCAGGTAATATTTTAAGTGGGTGAAAGCCCACTTTGCCAAAAATTACAGTTCCACAGTAGCGTAAGATTGTTCTTGGATGTAAAGATGCCGGTGGGGGTGTCTGTACTTCCGCTCTCTATGTGGTAGAGGAGAGGCACAGACGACCCCAGCCAAGCTTCTCTATTATTGGTACGTGGTCGAGCAATCAAGGCCTAGCTTCTCAGGAGGTGATGCGGACTGGTTCTTAAGTAGAGTGTAGTCCCCAAGCACCCACAAAGGAATGTCCACACACTGTATCAGTTACAACACAGTCTTTATATAATTAATATTCAAAGGTATATACAATATCACAATAACTCACTTTGTACGCCGAAAATCAGCAATGGTAAATATATACAGTTCTAAAGTGGTACCACTAATGTTATCAGATCTCATTAAAGTGCATACGGTCAGAATGACACACAGATCAAAATAAAGAGGAAACTAGCAGTAGAGAGAGGAAGGAAAGCAAGGTGGTTGAACAATTGGCAGAATACTGGTCCCGATACCTAGACAAAGTTCTGTGTGGAGATCCCCCCACCTGGGCAACCTGTAAAGCAAAGATGTATCACAAGCCCAGTCCATATATTGTTCAAACTAGACTTTCCAATAGTTCTGCAAGCCCAAAGTACCTTGGCGTTGTAGCGTTCCTCGTCGGGGAATTGACGGCCCTTCTTGAGTGCTTTAAGGCAGGAGTCACGGGTCGTCTAACTTCGGACATAGAACAGGTCGAGCTACGACGTTGAAGTGGCTGCGTCGTTCCTAGTGGTGCTTGTTGATGGGGAAGCGTGAACGTCCTGCAATGAAGAGGCGTGTGGGGAACCTCAGTGTCGATAGTTCTGGACCGCAAAGAGTTTGAAGAACTGTGGCCCAGCCAGGGCGTCAAGTCGTCGGCGTCTCTGTGGTCTTTGGGTGGCGGGAAACCCACCGGCGGATGCTCCTCGGCGCGTCGACGGTCAGGCCTTCTCCAGCAGGATACAGCGGCGACGATGGGGACGAGAGCGTCCTTGGATCAATGAAGTTCTTAGGCAAATGGGAACACGGCGACTCCGGTCAGCGATGGTGGTCGTCGACAGTGGCGGACAACAGTCCGGGTGCTTCTCTTTGGAGTTCCGCAGCAATCCCTGTATCGGGTCGGCAGCCTGTCGAAGGTCTGTCTACCAGGGAGCTTTGGCAAAGGTAAGCTGGTACACGATGGTCCCTCGTAGCTCGGGAAGAGGGCGCCTTACCAGGTCCTCTCTGGGTCAGTCTTTGGAGCCACAGCAGCTTTCAGATTGTGAAGGAGAGCAACAGCAATTCTTCTCTTCCAGAAGGGCTTCAAGGACAAGCGTCAGTTTCACTCCAGTTACTGTTCGTAGTTTGGACTTCAGCTCTGAACACTTCTGAATACGATTCATAGCAGTGAGAGGTCCCCAGATATACTGTTGATCTCCCATTCATTCCGCTGGGTCACACTAAAGCATCCAATCACTACGAAGGGCATTCAGGCAGGCAACCAATCAGGCACACAGTCATTCAGGCCATTCACTTCTCTCCAGACACTCACAACAAGTTATGTGTATTGGGACAAGTACCAAGCCATTCAACACTTCATACTGCATTCATACCGGTTTCGGGCAGGGCTGTCTCAGTCATTGTGTCAACCACCAGATAGTAGATACCCACAACATAGAATGTGTATTCGTCACACACTCCATTCACCCAGGTCCCACCCACAGGCGTACACATACAGTCGTTGGGAAGGCTCCAGCCAGTCTGGTCAGCACTTCCCCACACTACCATATATGGAACTTCCACCTAACAGCCAGTCAGGGGGAAGGGACAGAGGCAGGGCTTCCCGGGACTTCGAGAAGATCAAGGTAACAGGCGATGGAAGGCAAGAGGCCTTGGGGGCCATTTTGTCTCCATCAGGAATCTACCGATTCCAATGACAGGGCCTGGGCATCCCAAAATGGAGGACGCTCAGGGCACCAGCCATTTCAGCACGGAGCTGCCACCAGCCCGTACCCTGCTCTGTGGGCCACCCACAGGTGCCCAAAAACATACACTAGGGGCAGAGGATTGCACCCTTACCCATGGGTGCCATAAGGGTATCCCATGGGTCCGTTCACTAAACCATGAGAGAGCTGCACCACCCGGAGTCCCACACAAACTCCTGCACGGAAAACACGACAGAACATGATAAAAAGCAGTAAAGGACAAGGATACAGAGGCCCAGTCCCTCCGATGCATTTCCAGCATCACAGTGGAGAAAGAGCTTTCCTCTTCAGGCAACAGGATGAACCTGTTGCCTGAAGAGGTTGGAGGGTCAAGAGGACCGACAATGTCGATTCCCACCCTCTCAAATGGTACTCCCACCACAGGGAGAGGCACTAAAGGTGCCACATTTTTGGATCTACTCTTACCAGAAGTTTGGCAGGTGTGGCAACGCTTGCAATACTTATATACTTCAGCTCCCATTTTAGGCCAATAAAAGTAGAGAGAGAGAGCCTTTCCTTGGTCTTCTTGAAGCTCATGTGACCAGCCAAAGGTATCTCATGGGCTAGTTGCAAGAATTGGAGTCTGTTCTCTTGAGGCACTACAAGTCTTTTGTAGTCTCCAGGGGTTGACTCAGTTGGTTCACTATAGAAGAGGCCATCTTCCCAGTGTAACCTATACTTCCCAGGCTCTTGCCTTCAAGCTGGGAAGCTGCCTGGTTACGAAGACCTTCCAGAGTTGGAAATTCTCTTTGTCCCCATTGATGTCTGCCCTGTTGGGGCCATCTTCTGCCAGTAAAGACTGCAGCTCAGGATGGTCCAAAGGGTCCAGATCTCCAATAAGACCTGGCCTCCTACTAGATCTGAATCCTCTAGTTGAACCACACAGGATGGTACCTTCCTCTCAGCCTCAGCTGGAGGTGGAAACACAGGTGTGATTTTTGCTAAACTAGGAGATTTCCTGGTTGGCAGCACTGGAGTACTTTCTGCTGTTTTCCTTTTAGAAGTCTTGGGTTTCCCCTTTGGTTCTGGTTGTCTTGAAATTGCAGTTAGTAACTCCAGTGGAGTAGGAGTGATTTATTTTTCCATCATCTCCTCAGGAGAGCCTCTTAAGGCCCTCTCCCTTGCAGGTCTGGTGAGCTCCTGTAATCACTTACTAGGAGGTCTGGGAGTACTTGACACTACTCCAAGATCTTTTAGATCATTGCCCAACAACACCCTTCCAGGTACTTGAGATTGGATACTAACAGGTATTCTGACAGTCATATTGTTGCACCGGATGAGAGCTGGTAACTGGGGAAGCATCTGCACAGGCCCTCCAGCTAACTTGGTGAGGCATTTGGGTGCCTTAGCAACATCCTCTACCTTGGTAAATTATTCATCCACTACAGTTATGATGGACCCAGTGTCTCTAATGGCAGGGGTCTCCTGACCATTGACTAGGACACTGTACTTATAATACTCTTTAGTATTATTTGGGATAGAATTATACACATCTAAATTAAGTTGTTCACACAACCCCAAGGATACTAAAGATACACTAGCTGAGACTCGGATGGGGTCTTCAGCTAGTAGTTGAAAGTTTTCACTGGTCATTGGTACTTCCTCATCTGTAGTGAAGGCTAAGGAGACTGTGTGGATCCCTGAAGGTTTACCCTTGCCTCTGGGATCCCCTTTCACATGGTCAGTTGAACCACAAACATGCCATTTCCCAAATGTCTTTATGGATGGTGGCTTCTTCTGACCCCCTTCTGGTCTGGGACCAGAAGGTACACTAGCCTGATTAGGTTTCCCTTGTGGCTTACCCTTAGGATTTTGTTTGTGGCCCTCTTTGGAATTGGAATTATTTGAATTCTCTTTGTTGTCTTTCCTTTCTTTGGCTGTCCTCCCTCATCCTTTTTCTGAGTGACCCCAGAATCCTTGTGAGTAGCCCTGTTGGCAACTCACAAGTCAGCAGCCTTAGCTAGTTTCTTGGAATCTAGTTCTTTTGGATCAGCCAAGTGCTGTCTGAGCTCAGGAGAGCAGGCATCATAGATAGACTCCAACATTACAAGATTTCTCATTCCTTCATAAGTGTTCACTCTGTAACTTTTAATCCATCCCTCTACGTTTTTCAAACACTCATTCACCCACGTAGCCCAATGGGTACTATCATGCTTTTTGAGGGTCCTAAACCTCTTAAGGTACTGGGAAGGGTCTTCCCAAATCTAGCTATTAAAGCTAGCTTTACACATTCATAATCCATCCTCTGCACCTCCCCCAACTCCATTACCACAACAGATGCAACAGGGGGAGGGGGCCTAGAGAACAACCAGGGGATCAACTGATTCCCTGTGAAGTCCTGGAGCCCATGATTGTACTCAAACATAGCTAGCCAATATAAGACATCCAACTTAGGTTCATACATACCCACAATCTCTTTAGGCATCCAGGGTCTTTTGTGAACTGGAGGATCTAGAGGATTCGGGGAGAGAAGCATTTTCCAAAGACAACTTCTTCATCTCTAGCTCATGGTTGAGCTATATTTCTTTGAGCCTTAGTTCTTGATGTCTCTGTTCAGTTTGGGCACTAATTCTTTTGAATTCAAGTTCAAGCCTCATTTCTCTAGAGTGATACATTCAGGACTTAATGTGGGACCTGACAATGGTCCAGTACCCATAGGTTGAGGCCTTTGAGCAGGCAGAGGGCCAGAGGGGGTGACGTTCTTATCCTCCTCTTCCTTATCTGCTTCAACAATAGCATCATCAACATTATCTTCCTCAATGTTTGCTACATTTGCTGGAGGGGTAGGCACTACAGCCCTACTCTCCAGTCTTTGGTGTTCTAACAATCTTTCAATCATTTCTGATTTCTTGCCTTTGACAGGAAGATTCTTCTGTCTACACAGATCCTTTAAATAATCAGCAGTATTTACAAGGAGGGTCTCTTGGCTATAGCTTTCCATCTTTGACTTTCTTTAGAATTACCATTTTAGTGATTGTTAAGCATTGTGGTTAATTGAACCAAGGTACTAGCAGGACTCTAAAATGTAAATCCAATACTTTTATCCTCACTGCTGTACACCAGTGTTAGGCAGAATCCTGTGCAGTTCGCTTAGGGAGCACTACAGAAGATTAAGACTACAGGTATATGCAATAAATCCCCTTTGGTATCAGTCTGTACCACAAAGATTTTGTTGGTAGCTGTGACTAAGCAGTCAGACTTATCTCAAGAGGGAGATGAGCAGTATTCAGGCTTTACACATTAGGACTACAATACTATGGAACAAGGAAACACTGACCAAAGCTTTGTATCAAAAATAATATATATATTTATTTTTACAGACTCTGATGTTCACACACAAATCACTATTATAAAATCAAGTTAAATCAGTCAAGAAAAGTATACACAACTCCCTATTTAAATTGTAGACAAGTTTGAGCAAGAGTGAAAACTGGCAAAACGGCACAGTGAAAACCAAGCAGAAATGGCACTCTAACAATTTCTCAAAAGGGAGGGAAAGGCCAAGTTATACTAGAATATACTCTTAAACACACCAGCAACACTTCCTAATAAGATTGTGAACAAGTTAGGCAAGGCAGTACTTTAGAATGTATAATACTGAGGTGAAAACCGAGCAAAATGGCACTTCACAAGTTTAAAAAGAGGGAAGGAAAAGGTGGTTATAAGAGTTAGGTGCACCAACACAATAGGCCTGTGTCATAGTCAGTGGTACAGGGCAAAGTGCCCAGGAGCAAAATGTTCTTGTAGCTGCAGTCAAGTCTTTGTTAAACGATTCCAAAAGGTGGTTGCAGAAGGTGAAAGACAATGTTAGAGGATAGGGGTGGCCAACCCAGTAGGTAAGTAAAGGATTTAAAACACCTTTAGCAGTACCCAACGAAAAGGGAGGCCTAGCAGATCAATGTACCTTAAAAGTAGAAGAGGCTCCTGCAGTAGTTCCTGGCAGTTCCTGCAGTTCAGGAGATCCAGCAGAGGAAGAGAGGCTCTCCTCGTGGAGGAAGGTTCGAGTTACTGCACTGCCCAGGGATGAAACCAGCCGCGGTGCTGCCCAACGAATAAAAGGTACGCTCTTTTAAATCGCGGTTCGGGTGGACGGATGCCTGGCTAACCTGTCTCCTAGTGCTTGGCACTGGCGATTCGACCAAGGCAGGTCCGGGAAGGCGACTGGTGAATTGGATAGCCCCACCAGCTCAAGGGAAGAAGACTCTTGCAGGTGAAGATCTTCTCGAGTCGTTCGAGAAAAGTGGTGAGGATCTGCAGCAGGGCTTAACCGTTGGTTCAGTCGTTGCAGATGTCTTTGGCTTCTCTCCTCTTCGGCTTCTTAATTCCAGTGGCAACATCTTGTGTTCCAGTTCTCAGGACCCTGCTTTTATGCAGCAAGACCCCCATTCATACAGCCTAGCTGTCACTCACACAGTGGGGTGGCTCTCCTGGCGGGAGAACCCCCCAGCATATCAGGGCAGAGTTCAAATTGGGTTGCGTAGGCAACCCTGCCCAGGGTGCCTATTCCCCCTCCCACACATCCTGTCTACACATAGACTCAGTGGCGCCTAAAGGAGGGCTTCTGTGCCGAAGCCTGCCAAAAGGACGAACAAAGGATCCCCGACCCGGGTTAGGACTATAGAGAAAGACACGAGAAAGAAATTAAATCAAATTTCTGGCAATAAAAACCTACCGGAGTAAAGTTAATGTTAAAATAAACCGGCGGTATGTTAGAGGCGGTCAGTAAAAGTGGTAGCCTCGAACAATGGGAAATTACCTTAGGGAGATATTTGCGGTGGAATAATTACGGTAGTAACCACTGCCACCAGCCAGAAACTTTTGAGAGAGGGACTGTATGGTACCCCCTCGAAAATGAACACTAGGGAAAAACTATTAACCCTTCCCAGTACCTCCATAGTAAGATGGGTTGTACTGGTTTTGTTCATATGATTTGACTAGTAAAGTCAATGAGGACTTTACATGCCCTGTGAGTCAGTAATCAGTCCCAGGGAATGCAGTCTATGTTTGGGGGTCGCTACAACACCCCTGTGGTACGGCACGGAGGGTGCTGTGTACCACACATGTAAAAAGATGATTCCTATGAGGGTGAGAAAAACCCCATAGACCATAAGCACACAAGGTAGCCTAAAACACACACTAGCAATCTGTCTAAGAGTGGGAAAAAAGGGTCTCACTCTTAGCAGGAGAAAAAAATAAACTCTTCAAATCCAGCAAAGTTGCTGGGGGACTCTATAGGTAAGGGACATTAGCCATAGAAGAGAATTCTCCCTAACAAGAGCCACGCAGGATAACTCCTTTTTCATTCACCATGAACCTTGCCCACATCTTCTGTCTTATGCTCCTCTAAGCCCCGGCATGTCATGTCCGTGTGGCGTCATACAGCATGTCACATCTGTGTGACATCACGCAGCATGTCCCCGGTGGGCCATGACAGTAAGGAAAGGACTTGACCCTCTCTATTTTATATCACGGTATCCACCCCTTCTCCTGCTGCCTCCAACTAGTACCACCTGCTTACATTTCTCCCACAATCCAGCATCTGCCTGAGAGTGATTCACAGTTGCCTAGAGTCAGAAGAAGAACACAGACTCTTAGATGGCATGATATCTTTATAGTTATACAATAAAAGAAGATAGAATGCCTAACTTTCTCTATGGCTATGGGTGGTCCCTGCCTACTTTACTAGCTAATGTGCTCGTCAGTTTGTTGCAAAAGTTCATACTACCCTAACTGAACCTACCAATATATAAACTAATTTATAAGTGGAGAATGAATCCCTTCTCCTTAGGGTATTGCTAGTACTAGTCCATAGAGTTCTTCCAGTAGTGTGATTTTCTGACATAGGGGGTCATTCCGAGTTTGGAGGTAAGGGATAAACGATGCCGGTAAAGGATTACCGGAATCGCTTACCGCTGCGGGCTATTCTGACCAGCCAAACCGCTATTAGCGGCACCGTAAATAATGGTGTCTCTAATAGCAGCATGGGCTGGGGCACACGGGCCATCCTACAGGCAATATCGGCATGCCGTAAACTGGAGGACATCACAAGTGAAGCGGACATGCAAATACCGGCATCATGAAGGCGCTAAAAGTGGATTCCGGCATGCCGTAAATACCGGCATCGCTGACAAACCATAAAATTCCATGTGCAGTGTTCCCAACTGCCACAGGTGCACACCATCAGCACAGGTAGAGACAATGGAGTCTGGGCCTGAACAAAAGGAGCACACCCACACACCACACCAAGATCAATCCAATAGTAGATCAACACTTCGCTGGAGGACTTGCATGCATTGCAACACCTGCAACAACACCAACAGCAGGCACCACAGAGGAGACACAACAGGAGAAGGAGGGTGAGACAGGCCCAGCATGCCCCACCAGTGCAGCCAGCGTAACCACGCATGCAGCCCCCAATCCCAGACATCAGAGCCAGTCCTTCCAACCCAACCCCGGAGCACAACCACACCCTGTACCGTCTGGACCAGGACACCATCAACACCATCGTGGACATGATACACGATTGTAAGTCTCATTGAAATACGCACCGCCATCCCCCCTCTACTGAAGGTAGTGTTGGTGCTCCACTTCCTTTCCACAGCACCTACCAGCACAGAGTGGGGCACATGCATGGAATATCACCACCTTTATTCACTTGCATCCTGAAGCAAGTGCTGGATGCCCTCCTCAAGCACACAATGGAATACATATCCCTACCACGGACTCCCCAGGAGATTCTTGAAACAAAATGTGGCCTCCATGCCATGGAGGTGGTTTACCTCAATCGCAAGCAATACCACTCCAACCAGGTGCAGATGGGAGGCGCCGCAAGCAAGATCATCACACATTGTTGTGCCCGATATCCCGGATCAACCACAGGAATGCCGCATGTTACCATGGCAAAAATCAGCGCAGAATGCCTAACATTGCAGAGCCTACTACCAACGCTCCCCGTCAGAATATCTTACATAACACTACACATCACTAAATGGACACGGACACAGCTGTATGCGTACACAATGCATGAGCAACAACACGGCAGAGCACACCGTCTATCATCTTGAAGATGCAACCCACACCATTATTCCATGGCACAGGACACATGGAGGGCCTAAAAATGGCGTGTATACATCCAGGGACATGTGCATGTGGCCAACGATAAAATCTGATGCCATGTGTATCTGACGCAAAATGCCCCTGCCCCCTGACATTGAACTGCAACCAACTGGTGATGATGAAGGGGATGAAGAAGAAGTGGCTGCACATCATTGTGGTGTCGATACACAGGAGGGACGTGCTGTGCGTCAGTCAGTGATTGCACAATATTACTGACACACATGGTTGCAGAGAGTGACATGATAGTTTGACAGAGGGCACTGGGTTTGGAGGTACATGCACACTATGCACTGTATATGAATAAATGACACATGCGCAATGATGAATATCCACTCAGGTCTTGCTTTTGACTCAACGGGTGTACTGAATTTAACAATGAAAACTCCCCCACACGCCCTCACCCTCACCCCCTCCCCCCACAACTCCCCCACACACCCTCACCACCCTACACCTCCCCCCACAACTCCCCCCACACACCCTCCCCCCTCCACCTCCCCCCACAACTCCCCCACACATGTCCCATCAAGTCTCTAATGCCTACACCAGGCTGCCCAGACTATTAATTAGCACTCCCTGGACCTGGTGGCGGCATGTCTGGCCGGCGCAGGGTGTGTGATGACCTGCGGAGTGGGCTGGTCTGGCTAGAGTTTGACGAGGATGGTGTGGCCGCTTGCTCAAATTGGGTTGCCGGACGCCCTGACTCCATGACATCGGCTATGCAGCTGAGTACCTGCCGCAGGGCGGATACCTCCTCGCACAGGCGGCTAGTGTTCTCTGCTAATATCTTGCCCATGGAGGTGGTGTTGTCTGAGATGGTCTTGCCTAGAGAGGTGATGTTCTCCCGCTACTCCTGCCTTGCCTGGGCGTTGTCCTCCATGAACTGACACACAAGGGCAGTCAGCTGCTCAGCACGCTGCGGCCCTGTGGGTTCACCTGTGGACGTGGACAGTTCCTGGGTGTCATGTTCGGCCTCACTACTCGCCACTATCAGACTAAAGGGCCCCTCAATTAACTCCGCCTAGACTGCTCCGGAGTGGGGGCGTGGTCTGTCTCAAGGGATGAGAT
This sequence comes from Ambystoma mexicanum, assembly GCF_040938575.1. Classification (NCBI taxonomy): domain Eukaryota; kingdom Metazoa; phylum Chordata; class Amphibia; order Caudata; family Ambystomatidae; genus Ambystoma; species Ambystoma mexicanum. The sequence goes on from NC_090929.1 coordinate 1,443,614,912, forward strand.
TTAGGGGGGGGCCTGTGGACTGGGCGAGCGGGGCAGTTCTGAGGAATCGTCCTCCACGGGCACCCATACCTCATCCTGTGCCTCCTCCACAGCGTGGGGTGCTGTGGCTGCCACCTCCCCGGCCAAACTTGACTCCTCCGAGAGTGGTGCCTCGGCTGTTTCCTCTGGCTGTGCAATAGGTGTTGGCTCTTCCGCCTCTACTGCCCTTGGCAGCACCAGTGCACTGGCAACCTGGGGTGTTTTGACTGGTGGTGCACGGCGGCCCTTGGGTTGGCCCTTCGAGGTGGAAGGCTGGTTGGCCTCATCCCAGGCCCTCTTCTAGGGTGTGGTGTTCGCGGGGGTTGAGTCCTGGGCATCGCTGTCATGATCAGAGCCTGTGAGGGTCAAAGATAGGGACGGCATGAATGATGTTTTGATAGGCATCATACATTTGTACAATTGATCATCCACACAATCGAAAGTAATAGGCATTTGAGTTTGGACGATCACGTTGTTTGATACATGAGTGGGTTATGCAGGCATATGTCAGGGTCACTCATGTTGGCCAAGTCCTGTGGTATGTGACATGCATATTTGTTGTGGCCTGCATGCTGTGTGACTTATGGCATTTACATTTTGTGTGGTATTTGTCAGGTATGGCATTGCCTTGCTGCAGGCATCTGCATGTGTCTGTTATGCGTCCGACAACTTTGCTGGGAGTGTGTGTGTGTTGGGCCATGGCTTGCCTCTTTGGACGGACATATTCGTTGACTTTCATCAGATTCTGCATTAGAGTGTTTTCTTAGGACACTCACCTCCATCCGCCGATGTTGTGGTGCCCCACTCCATGTCATCAACACCTTCTATCCCCTCAATGCCAATCATGCTGGTGCAGATCTCCTCCCATCGGGACAGCTTGATGGGGGAGCTGGCTCCTCCGCCTGTTCCCATTGTCTGGCTCCTGTTTGCTGATAGTATGTTCCGTACTCGCAGCCACAAGTCGTCCCAATGCTTCCTGAAGTCTTTTATGGTGCGTGGGGTGTTCCCGACTGCGCTCATTTTCTGTGCCACAAGTGCCCAGATTTCTTTTTTCCTAATGATGGCCTCCCGCTTCATGCTGTTGGCAAACACGATCTCATCATGTCCCTGCAGGGTCCCAGCTAGCATCTCCAACTCGTCTTCGTTGAAGCGCTCCTTGCGCTGGCAGGCGGCGCCCTTCTTAATGCCTTGGGCATTGTGGTGTGTTAGATGAAGAGTTTCCAACAAACGGCAGAGTCCCACAGGTCCTGTGTGCTGAGTATGGCAATGGATTGTGTTTTTAAAGATGGCCGCCGTGCTCTTTCCCATTCCTGTGCGATGACGCTACTTCCGGTTCCGCTTATTTACGGTGACCATTATTAGCGGTCACCGCTAATGCCGCATTGGTTAATGCCGGTAGTGCAATCTGTTTTCTCCACATAGTTTGAAGTCATTTCCTTAAAGGGGACTTTTATCACGTGATTTCTATTGAGACAAGTCATTTACATAACACACAGCTTATTTCTTGACTGCCCATTAAATTCATCACCCCTATTACCTTCTATTCTGTGGTGGAATGTTTCGGGGAGCCTTGTTGCATTGTGACCGCTTCTCTAGTCTCTTTTCATTGTAGCCTTTACTTCAGCTTTCGGCTGCTCGTCAGGTTTTCGTGATTTTCCTGTCTGTTGACAAGGCATCAGACACCCTGTGTCCGTTGCTGCTCAGCGGTTTCGGAGATGTTGCAGGGACCGACTGTCCACCACGGGCTTCCTGTGGTCTCGCCACAACCTAATGTTGGGATCCTATCCCACTGCTTTCTCTTACTCGGTTGGCGTCCTGGCTTTGGCGTCTGAACGTCTTTCTCTCCGGTTCACGTTTTAGTATCTCCCCTGCTCGGCTGGTTCCCCGGATATGGCATTCCAGCGCCTCTCACCTAGTTTCCCTTCTCTGGGTTTCTCGTGTTAGGTTGGCGCCCTGGTGTTCCAGCCTCTCTGTCTTCAGTCGGTCTCTCTCTTGGTCTCTTGTGTTCCCCTTCAAGTGATATTCAAATGTGCAGACTTGTTGGCTTGTGCTGACTCAAACTTATTCCTCTCTGTACGCCGAACCTCCAATATTTAAACTACTCATCCCATTGTAGATGTAAAGGGACATGCTTCTTGTTTGTACGAATGGGGAATCTATTCTGTGTTTCTTCGTCCAAGTTTTTTGAAGTCTTTGTGGTGGTGGAACACCTATTGTAGGCGATAAGGTGTCTATCCCTAGGGAGTTCCTCACAGGAACGGGAGTCCTTGTCCCCAAAGGGGGAGTCTCTCCCGGTGAGGTCCCACTTGCCTCTATCCCTAGGGAGGGTATTGCAGAGTGGGATCACCTCCCTAGCCCCACAGGAAGGGGCTACCCATTGGGGCTTGGGGAGAAGAGACAAATGCCTTTGATTCATCACATACCCTTCCCTTTATCTCTGTGGGAAATCTAAATTCCCTTGTTCTTGTCCTTTTTGATGTGTCACTGAAAAGCAAAAAGGTGGCAAGTCCAAGAACCTGCTCATTACTCTAGCTTTGGTATCTTTTCAGAAACTCATCAAGGTCAGGGGAGATTGATCTGTGATTAGTATACATTTTTTCCAGTCAGTTAATATTTTAAGTGGGTGAAAGCCCACTTTGTGGCCAAAACGTACAGTTCCACAGTAGCGTAAGATTGTTCTTGGGTGTAAAGATGCCGGTGGGGGGTGTCTGTATTCCGCTCTCTATATGGTAGAGGAGAGGCACAGAGGACCCCAGCCGAGCTTCTCTATTATTGGTACGTGGTCGAGCAATCAAGGCCTAGCTTCTCAGGAGGTGATGCGGGCTGGTTCTTAAGTACAGTGTAGTCCCCAAGCAACCACAAAGGAATGTCCACACAAAGTATCGGTTACAACACAGTCTTGATATAATTAATATTCAAAGGCATATACAACATCACGATAACTCACTTCGTACTCCGAAAATCAGCAATGGTAAATATATACAGTTCTAAAGTGGTACCACTAACGTTATCAGATCTCATTAAAGTGCATACGGTCAGAATGACACACAGATCAAAATAAAGAGGAAACCAGCAGTAGAGAGAGGAAGGAAAGCAAGATGGTTGAACAATTGGCAGAATACTGGTCCCACTACCTAGACAAAGTTCTGTGTTCTGTGTACCACTAACGTTATCAGATCTCATTAAAGTGCATACGGTCAGAATGACACACAGATCAAAATAAAGAGGAAACCAGCAGTAGAGAGAGGAAGGAAAGCAAGATGGTTGAACAATTGGCAGAATACTGGTCCCACTACCTAGACAAAGTTCTGTGTGGAGATCCCCCCACCTGGGCAACCTGTAAAGCAAAGATGTATCACAAGCCCAGTCCATATATTGCTCACACTAGACTTTCCAATAGTTCTGCAACTCCAAAGTACCTTGGCGTTGTAGCGTTCCTCGTCGGGGAATCGACGGCCCTTCTTGAGTGCCCTCCCTTTAAGTCAGGAGTCACGGGTCGTCAAATGTCCGACTGAGAACAGGTCGAGCTACGACGTTGAAGTGGCTGCGTCGTTCCTAGTGGTACTTGTTGACGGGGAAGCATAAACGTCCTGCAATGAAGAGGCGTGTTGGGAACCTCAGTGTCGATAGTTCTGGACCGCAAAGAGTTTGAAGAACTGTGGCCCAGCAAGGGCGTCAAGTCGTCGGCGTCTCTATGGTCTTTGGGTGGCAGGAAACCCACCGGCGGATGCTCCTCGGCGCGTCGACGGTCAGGCCTTCTCCAGCAGGATACAGCGGCGACGATGCGGACAAGAGCGTCATTGGATCAATGAAGTTCTTAGGCAAACGGGAGCACGGCGGCTCCGGTCAGCGACGGCCGTCGCCGACAGTGGCGGACAACAGTCCGGGTGCTTCTCTTTGGAGTTCCGCAGCAGTCCCCGTATCGGGCCGGCAGCCTGTCGAAGGTCTGTCTACCAGGGAGCTTTGGCAACGGTCAGCTGGTGCACGATGGTCCCTCGTAGCTCGGGAAGAGGGCGCATTACCAGGTCCTCTCTGGGTCAGTCCTTGGAGACACAGCAGCTTTCAGATTGCGAAGGAGAGCAACAGAAATTCTTCTCTTCCAGCAGGGCTTCAAGGACAAGCGTCAGTTTCACTCCAGTTACTGTTCGTAGTTTGGACTTCAGCTCTGAACACTTCTGAACACGATTCGTAGCAGTGAGAGGTCCCCAGATATACTGTTGATCTCCCATTCATTCGGCTGGGTCACACTAAAGCATCCAATCACTACGAAGGGAATTCATGCAGGCAGGCAACCAATCAGGCACACAGTGCATTCAGGCCATTCACTTCTCTCCAGACACTCACAACAAGTTATGTGTATTGGGACAAGTATCAAGCCATTCAACATTTCATACTGCATTCATACCGGTTTCGGGCAGGGCTGTCTCAGTCATTGTGTCAACCACCAGATACTAGACACCCACAACATAGAATGCGTATTCGTCACACACTCCATTCACCCAGGTCCCACCCCCGGGCGTACATATACGGTCGTTGGGAAGGCTCCAGCCAGTCTGGTCAGCACTTCCCCACACTACCATATATGGAACTTCCACCCAAAGGCCAGTCAGGGGGAAGGGACAGAGGCGGGGCTTCCCAGGACTTCGGGAAGATCAAGGTAACAGGCGATGTAAGGCAAGAGGCTTTGGGGGCCATTTTGTCTCCATCAGGAATCTACCGATTCCAATGACAGGGCCTGGGCATCCCAAAATGGAGGACGCTCAGGGCACCAGTCATTTCAGCATGGAGCTGCCACCAGCCCGTACCCTGCTCTGTGGGCCACCCACAGGTGCCCAAAAACATACACTAAGGGCACAGTGTTGCACCACTACCCATGGGTGCCATAAGGGTATCCCATGGGTCTGTTCACTAAACCAAGAGAGAGAGCTGCAACACCAGGAGTCCCACACAAACTCCTGCACGGAAAACACAACAGAACATGATAAAAAGCAGTAAAGGACAAGGATACAGAGGCCCTGTCCCTTCGATGCATTTCCAGTATCACATTGGAGAAATAGCTTTCTGCTTGTACATAAAACAGGATACTCGACTCCTTCATACTAATGTGAGAGCACCGCCCCTAACCCGACCTTAGAAGCATTGGTCTGTACTACAAATTCCTTATTAAAGTCTGGCATTTTAAGGACAGGATCGCTGCAAAGGATATTCTTAAGGCCATTGGAGCTCTCATGATCTTCCTTGTTCCAAACCAATTTCTGTGGCTGGGTATTTTTTAGTTTATCAGTTAGATTTAAGGTGATGCTTCAATAGTTAGGAATGAACCAGTCAATCCTAAGAAGTGTGACGAATCTGAGGATGTCGTCCCTTTTTCCCCTGGGGGGAGTCCTTATCCATGGGGCCAGGACGGTGCATCCACGGTAAAATAAGCCCCCTGGGGGTGGTGCAGCGAGGGAGGATCCCATGGGGATGGAAGCCCCTTATGGAATTGGGGAAAAATGTTCTCAGAGAACGCAGTATTCTTCCGCCTTAATACACCCAGTCGCCTCTCAAATACCAAATACCCCCTTCCCCCTTTGTAGGCCAAACCAATATATTCTGTTGCAAGGTTGGTGACTCCAATATACTTGAAAACCATCACCTATTAGAGAATACTGAGTGTCCTGCCTCAGGGGGGAAAACTAGTACTGGGATGAGGCAGATCACTCAGCGGAAGCAAAGTGAGCGGTCTAGTCTTTTTCGCAATGTCCAGTGCCTGAATGAACACAGCTAGCGGCGCAGGAGTTCGAAAGAAGCTCTGCTGTGAAGCTCAGGGAGAACAATCCTCCAAGGGGGTATGGTGGGACGCCTGCACGGGGCGTGTGGAGAGAAGTCAAATGGGAAGTGTAAGGAACTCATGGTAGCAACAGTAAAGACAGCCACAAGTGATCATAGTTCAAGGGTGTGTATTAAACTGTATGCAGGTTGGAAAAAACGCCTAATCTAAACCTAAATCTAAGTTGGGAGCAAGCATCGACCATCAAATGAAAATAAGGCAGTCCTGGTGGCGTCTTGTCAAAATAAATGGCCTATACTAAAAAAAAAACTATTGCCAAATCCTTACGACTAAATACAGAAAGAGTGTGGGATAGGGTTCAATAAAGAAAGAAGAGTGCACAAATAATAAGTCAGGAAATGATTGCCAGGGTTCTCCCTTTCCAATGTTTTTAGCAAGGGACACGTTGGGACTCCTGAGCACAGCACACGCCCGAGCTTTCCCAGCACAAACTGACAGTTCTGTACCAGTTATCAGGTTTTTCGATGGTCTAGTCTCTTTTACACAAAAGTCTCTTGCTTTCGAGGGCCTGATATCTACAAAATACAAACAAAGTTGTATTCTGTCCTAAGTATACTTTAGGTGATGGCTTCACCTCTGGGTCCCCTTCTTCCAGGCGCAGACCTCTCAAAAAGTCGTATTCAACCAATCACTAAACAGTTCTTTTCTCAATGAACTTTGGATGATGACTTTTCCACCCTTGGATATCCCTCGGTCGAATTCGGACCCCAAATGACCAGGGGAACAATTCACTTCTCCTTGTCTTGCAATACTTCTTGCTTTCACAAATCTTAATGTCTTTTTAAACAGCTCCTCAGGGTTCACCCCCTGTTGGTCGGCCTCCCTCTGCCGGGTTCACTCTGGCCGCTTTTATAACACAGTTCACTATGGGACTTTAGACTTTCCACCCTTCTCGTTAGCATCCCTCCGCCAGATTCACTCTCGCCAACCTTTATCTTTCATGCCTTTCGTAATCATCTGTTGGTCAAAGTCTTTTGAATGTACAGAGGATTTGGCAAGACCGCTGTATGACCACTTTAACCGTCCCTTTACAGCCATCCCAAGGCCTTCTGGTATTTGCAGTTTCACTAAACACGGGATAGATCAGAATCTCTCGAGTGAGCACCCACATGGTGCTGAATCCCTCTGCAGCTGGTCGACCCCTTTATTCTTTACAGTTCCTTGAACTTCTCACAACTTGCTACTTTACGGCTTTCACTGAACACAGTTCGGTTTTCATCGGCTGTCCCATCGACTCACCGGCTTCGATGAACTGCTTGACTGTTCAGAGTAACTGGATTCAAGTTCGGTACCACGGAGATCAGCATCTCTCCACGGCTTGGTTATCAGGGGAGGGTCTCATGTACCGTTGACATCTGCTGCAGCACACGTTGGCTATTGTTCGCGGTCTTACGATTCCTTCTGTGGGGGATTCATGGGCCTTGGTCGGGAAGGGCAAGGCCGCTTCTCTCCTGTCACCCCCTAGGTGTGCATCGTCTTTCTCCTCCTCTTGAACTGCTGTGCTGAGTTAGCTCTCACATTATGCGGTCTGCCGTGCTCTTGTGCTCCACCTTGAATCCCTGTGGGTAAGAGAAAGGGCCGTAAGATGTGTGTGATTCTGTTCAATTGCCTGACTTTGCCTCACCCTTGTTTGGGACAGGTCAGATAAACGGCTCTGGCGTTAGTCCGTTGTATTTCGTGTTGTGCAAAAGTGTGTGGGAAAAGGGGGGTCCGTGTTTTGGAATATCCTACGTGGTAGGATGGGAAAAAGGTGTTGAAAGAAGGGGGATACCACGTCTCACCCATCGGTGTCCCCTCCGACTCCCCAAGGACCCCCCCTATCCAGGTGATCGTCCTTCACTGGCCCACCCCCAGGGACTGGATCCAATAGCAAAGGCCGTATCCTGGTCACATGGATGACAGATCCTTGGGGACTAACTAGGGAGACACCTCCAGGTTTCTCACAGAAGCCACGCAGTGGGGGGAAGGAAAACCAGTCAAAGGTTCAAGCAGGAAGGACCAACAGGGTTGTTGCCGATACTTACCTCCATGTGACCCCAGCACCTGCAAGCCACTTGCAAGGCAGGACGTGCAACAGGAGAAAGAGAGAGACCTGCAGAACCTGTTACGCTCACCTGGTCTCTGCGGAGGCGTTGGGGCACAGTTACAGCCCTCCCAGGAATTAGATCTCCTCCTTCAGGTCTCTCCCCTTGCAGATAAGCTGTGGGCATTGACAATTGGTGGCACTGCTCCTGCGTGGATATGAGAAAATGTGAGTGCGCTGATTGGTGACTGTTGTACCTCTCAAACCCTTCTACCCAAGGTGGGATTTCTGTGGGCACGTACCGGCCTATAAGGCTCACCTGGTAAGTATGGATGATGAGCTCTCAGTCCTGCTACTTCTGGCAGGGGCGCTTGTTGATGGGATCTAGTTCCTTCACTGATCCCTGGTAAGTAATAGTCCAGTCCCGCTGCGACTATGCTTCTCCGGGTTGGTGGTAAGTGTCTATCAATGTCTCTTGCCTTTTCTCATTTCTGTTTTCTCTCAATGTCTCTTGTCTTTTTCCCTTTCTGTTTTCTATCTTGATATTATTGCTCTCGATGCTGTTGCCAATTCCTGAATAATGTTTTTTCTTCTGTTTTCTTCCCAATAGCTGGAAATGCGGCCCAAAGCAGCTCTGGAGGTGCGGAATGCGGCCGGGAGAAAGATGACTGAAACCGCAATGTCCGACAACAGGTGAGTGATGGTTTAAGGGAAAGCGCAAGGTTCGGTGGTAGCGCAATCTTAAACGTAATGTCTGTTTTGTGTCTAACCTTGCCTTTCGTTTTTATTTGCAGGTGCTGCGGTCACGGGTGAAGCGTGTCGTGCTGCGGTGTCCAGATGAAGATTTCAGTGTCCCGGATGATTTGGAAGTGAGCCGCGGTGCCAAGATGAAGATGTTTGCGCTCAGGAAGACTTGGGAGTGAGCCGCGGTCCCAAGATGAAGACGCGCACCGGTTGAAAGCAGGATCCCCCAGGTGGTAAGTATGGAGGCAGGAGAATTGAATCCCAGGTGGTGGTGAGCGTTACGCTGCATGGAAGTGCAGAATAATGCGAAGCGTCTGCCACAGGGATCAGAGCAGCTTTTATAGCTGTGATCGTGGGCATGCCCACTTGGCTTGGCTTGCCTGTCACACCCTGCCACTCCTAGTGAGTCAGCACGTGCCAGGCAATCCAATAGCAGTAGCCCCACCCAAGAATACACTTGGGGCTGCTTTAAAGATAAAAGTTCCATGTTAAATACACTATGCACCGAAATGAAAGTGCCATGTCCATAATAAAAGGATTTCTTAACCATATGAATGTCTTGTTTTTTGTTCTTTATGAGCCTGGCGCCAGTGTCCATCTGGGCCCCTGTGTGTGTGACCCTGTAAGGTTTGCGTCCTTGGCCCGATGACCATGACAGCACCGCTACAGACACCGCTATTCACCAGGGAGCTGCCGGAGCCTCAACCAGCGACACAAGAGCTGGGGAATGCTGGTACTGGTCAAAAGAGAGAGAACAGGTACATGGGATTACCAGAACATGTTGGAGATCTGGGGAAGCTTGAGGGTGAATACAAGAGTTGAAAGAAGAGGGTCTGTGACCTAAAAGAGACTGAAAGAGAGTTACATACTTGGCAGGAGAGTGAACCGAGGGGCAACAAACCTGTGAGAGTCTGGGTCCCGCAACCATATCAGAAACCAAACATTAAAGCGAGGAGGGTATGGGACCGAGTGAAAGAGACATTTTATAAGGATCACCTTTGCGAGTCAGGGATTCGCTCCCACCTAGAAGATTGGAAACCAGAGGAACAAAAATTCTGGAATTGATAAAGCGCAACCTATACTTGGTAAATGAGTATGCCAGTTAGGGGAATTGAATGATTGGGAATACAAGAGACACTTCTTTGTTTGCTATCCTGTGTCTTGGAAGAGTAATAAACATAGGGGAAAGGAGTGTTATGCTAGCTTTGGAACTTGCTATTTTTAAACATTATTTTGCATCACTTTCTTTTACCAGGGAACATGGACACATTTCTGTTTATTGAGAACACCAAGAACACTGTTTATTTAAAGTAAGACTTTCCTTGCACAGTTATAGCAGTATATTAGTGTTAGGGGCAGAAGTAGGTTGTCTTTTGACACAACAGGGACTGACTATTTTAGCTTTGGACTTCCTTACATTTTCAATAGTTTCTTTAGAGGCAGGGAACCCCCTTTTAGTTTTAGGGCTACAGAGGTATTCCTTCAACCCTTTTTCCTTTAATAAAAGTATTTACCCAAAATCATGCCACCCGTGTGTCTGAGACTGACTTCTGCACCCTTACAGAAGGCATGAAGTTCTCTCTTGGTCTTAGGGATTGCTGTTGTCAGAACTGCCTCCAATTTGTGGTTTAATCAGTCCATTCCCCATGAGGAACCGTAGATATTTCACTGGGGGCTGGCCCAGATGGCATTTTTGGGGATTGGCTCTGATTCCAGCTTTCGTTAAATCTTGAGTGATCTCATAGAGGTGACGAAGATGTTTTGGCCAACTACCACCATGCAGCACAATATCATCTAGGTAGGCCCCACAAAAGGAAGCATATGGTTTTAAAATGCTGTCCATTCATTGTTGGAATGGAGCTGGGGCTTTGTGGAGGCTGAAGGGCAAAAGCTTAAACTGAAACAGACCATGTGGGGTTGAAAAGGCATTCTTTTCTCGGTCGTCAGGGTTCAGGGGGACTTGCCAATATCCTTTAGTTAAATCTAAGGTGGATATTATTTGACAGACTTTAATTTCTCTATGAGTTCATCAATCCTTGGCATTGGATAGTTATCGAACAAGGATATTGAGTTCAGTTTTCTAAAGTCAAAACAAAACCGCCAAAACTGGTTGGATTTCGGAACTAATTCTATAGGCGAAGACCAAGGCTCGATGATGTCTGCCTTCAGCATATCATTTATTTCTTGTTCTATCACCTTCTTTCAGGCTTCAGGGATTCTATATGGTTTAAGATTTACAATCGTCCCTGCCAGTGTTTTAATAAAGTGAAAGAAGTTGGTAATCCTTCTTGGTTGATCTAAGAGTGTATCGGGAAACTGGTCTACCAAGTCTTGAAGATCGGCCTGCTGGGCGGGTGGTAACTCTGGGAACATTAACGTGTTTTGCTTAGGGGAATCAGTAAAGAGAACTGCCATGGTAACAGAAGTTTTCTTCCCTGCGTCTGTTTTCCGCTCCTTAAGTAAGTTTATGTGGTAAACCTGCGTTTTCGAATGCCTGTTGGGTTGTGCTATAAGGTAGTTCATAGTACCCTTCCGTTCTAGTACGTTATAGGGGCCGAACCACCATGAGATCATTTTGTTTTCTGAGGTGGGCAGCAGGACCAATACTGACTGTCCAGTTGAGAAGGTGCGGGTGACAGCCTGTCTATTATAGACAATCTGTTGATGTTCCTGTGCTTGCCCGGGATGTTTCTTTACAATTTCTCTAACAGCTTGCATATGTGATTTTAAATTCTGTGCTGTCTGAGAAATTGTAGTAGGGCTTCTTCTCTTTCCTCCCATGTTTCCTTCAGCATGTCTAGGACTTTATGTAGTTCCCTTCCATAAAAAGGTTCAAACGGTCAATATCCTAGGGAGGCTTGAGGGTGTTCCTGACTGCAAAAAGGGCCCAGGGTATCATTGCGTCCCAATTCTTCCCATCTGTCTCTACCAATTGTCCTAATATTCGCTTCAAGATTTGGTTGAAATTTTCTACGAGACCGGCAGTCTGGGTATGATAAACGGAGGTTCTTAGGGTCTTAGTTTACTATTTAATCATTCAATCATCTCTTGCATCAGATGTGACATAAAAGTTGTATCCTGATCGGTAAGGATCTCTTTTGGGAATCCTACTCGGGAGAGGAATGGTAACAGATGGTTTAAAATGTGTTGCATGGTGTTATTGCATAGAGGGAAATCTTCTAGATAGCGAGTAGCGTAATCTACGATTATTAGGATTAAGCTATTCCCCAGCTTTGAGGTTTCCAGGGGTCGCACTGTATCCATAGTAAGCTGGCAAAATGGGACTTCAATTGTTGGTAATGGTGCAGGATGCACATGAGTATTGGCAGTCTTTTGACAGATCTCACACGTCCCCATCACGTTTTTAACATCAGCAAAGACACCCAGCCAAAAGAACATAGGTATTATTTGATTCAGAGTTTTTCTTACTCCCTGGTGGCTGCTGTTAGATTAAAGTGTGCTAATTCCAACACTTTGCGTCTACGAGTCTGGGTTACGACAAGTTCGATTTGACGTACTCCCTCAGGTGTTGCATCGCCTCTATATAATAACCCTTTCTTTAAGACGAAGAAGGGGGCTAGCGTGGCTATGGCCTTCTTCTTCCGCTAAGGACCGGGTCATTTCTTTGGGTGAACGCTAAATCCGATAAGGGAACATGCTCTTCTGATTCTTCCATTTTCTTTTTCTATGAACAATAGGTCTGCTTGCCCAAAATCCTTGGCGCAATTTTTCTTTCTCTCCCTGTTCAGTCAATTCCTGGGGTATGGGAAACAATGCCTTCTGTAGAATACCTTTGGTGACTTTTTCTCCCTCTCTCGCCATGAAAGGGTTCTTCCTGTGATTGTGTAAAAATGATTTTACATCTCCCTGGAAATCAGGGTCTATTACTCCTGCCATTATGTCTAGCCCATGTCTCCAGGCCAACCCAGACTTCGAAGTGAGCCTAACATAGGTTCCTTTGGGAGGGGTAAGGGTGAGATCGGTAGGAATTAACCATCTTTCACCTGGGATAATCTTAATTGGATTTGGCAGTGTGGCCACAGTGGGGGATTTGGAGCTTAGTTTTGTGAATTTTATGGGACCCCTGATTCTATCAACTGGTGTTTATAACACTTCTGACCCCATTTGTGGCACATCAAAAGAAGGACATGGACTCGTAGATGGCATGATATATTTTTAATTTTACAAAAGAAATAGAAGGCCTATCTTTCCCTATGGCTATGGGTGGTTCCTGCCTACTTTACTAACAAATGTGCTCATCAGTCTGTAATGAAAGTCCAAACGGAAAATGTCCGGTGTCCAAAACCACCCTAAGTGAACTTACCACTATATAAACTAACTTATAAGTGGAGAATGACTACCTTCTCCTTAGGGAGTTGCTAGTACCAGTCTATAGAGTTCTTTCAGTAGTAAGAATTTCTCACATAGTCTCATTGGATATATTGCATGAGTCTCTGTAACTTTTCAAGGGAAACTTGCAGTTTTCCCTTATCCTCAGAGTTCCTCTTTCTGGTCTTATTTCAGAATAGCTGTTTTCTCCTGGCCAATAAAGATTTGTATTACTTTGGTATGTTGATCTCTTGTTTAACTTCACTTGCATGATTTCTCTAAATTCAGGTTCACCGTAATTATTTCTATTTATTTTATCTTCTTCTTGTATATCTTGGTTTATTTCTCTCACTGTTTCAAAGTGTATGGTTATCCACAATCAGCGTCTCTGGGTCTTATTCTTTTCTCTTATATTATTATTTTCTCTTTTCTCACCATAGTTTAAAGCCATTTCCTTGATGGGGACTTTTATGCCGTGATATCTACTGAGATGAGTTAGTTGCCTAACATACTCCTTATTTCTTGGCAACCTGCTACATTTGTTACCCCCATTACCTTCTATTCTGTTGGCAAATGTATCTGGGAGCCTTGTTGTGTTGTGACCACTTCTCCAATCTCTTTTTGTTGGAGCCTGTACTTCGTCGCTCGGCTTCTACTTTGGTTTCTCTCCTCTTCATGATTTCCTTGTCCGTTGACAAGGTGTAAGACACCTTGTGTTCATTGCTGCTTGGCGATTTTGTCAACGTTCCGAGGACTGGCTTTCTTCTGTCAGGGTTCTCGTGATCTCGCCAGCACCTAATGTTGGGATCCTGTCCCACTTCTTTCTCATACTTGGTTGGCGCCATGGCTTCGGTGTCCGAGCGTCTTTCTCTCCGGTTCCCATCTCAGGATTTCTCGTGCTCGGCTGGTGCCTTGGGTATGGCATTCCAGTGTCTCTCTCCTAGTTTCCCCTCTCTGCATTTCTCGTGCTCAGCTGGTGCCCTGGGTCTGGCGTTCCAGCCTCTCTCTCTTTGTTCCATCTCTCTCTCGGTCTCTCGTGTTCCTGCTTCAAGCAAACTTCAAATGCACAGGCTTTTCGGCTTGTGCTGACACTACCTTCTTCCAATTTGTACGCTGGACCTCCATTACTTAACCTACCCGTCAGGGTGTATGGGACCTTAAGATTTAAAGGGACATGCTTCTTGTTTGTAAGATTCGGGCTTCTATTCTGTGTTCCTTTCTCCCAGTTGTTAGAAGACTTTTTGGTTTTGGAACACCTCATGTAGGTCGATTTTGTGGCTATCTCTAGGGAGTCCCTCATGGGAACAGGAGTCCTTGTCCCCAAAGGGGGAGTCTCTCCCAGTGAGGACCCACTTGCCTCTACTTCTAGGGAGGGTATTACAGATCAGGTTCACCTCCCTAGCCTCACAGGAAAGGGCTCCCCCCTGGGGAGAAGAGACGAATTCCCTCGTTTCGTCACATAGTGTGCAGGACACACCATGATTTGTTAGCACCACACATTCCTTTCCTGCAAACACACCGTGAGCGCCTTTGGTGCTATGTCCCTGTAGTTGACTCTCCTTCCTTTAATACTTGGATGCAATCGACGCCATGGAATACACAGCCAACAGGGATAATGCCTCTGTTATGGGATGCATTTCAAGTGGCCCTTGTTTGCACTGAACATTGCTTTGGGGAGAAATTGAACATTATCTTTGAAAGGAATACATTCACACTAGATTATAGAAGGTCACTGAACCTATAGATGATTTTGTTAAGTCTCTCTACAAACTGACAAGCATGCGTGCATTTAGCGTGACGAGTAATCAGCTCATTATCCATTAGTTAGTACTGCACTGTCACAATTCCAAATGGCTATAAGACTTGTGGACAAGTGAGGGTCGCTCCTTTGACAATGCTATCTTAATTTTAAAAAAATGTGGGGCATCCATCCACTGCAGGAAAGAACCACAAAAACTGAATTTAAAGATGAGGTACATGCTCTAAGCGACATTGCAATGATAGCAACAAGAATAGCATGATCCACATCATATGCTATCAGCAACTTTTAATATAGCGTCAATGCCTGTGAGTGCCACAGATGTGTTTATAACTTCCACATACCCAATCAAAGGTGTTGTGCATTCTTCAATCCAGAGATCCCTTCCTGGGTTATTCACCTGGTCTCTGCTTCTATAAATTTAGGTCCTCTGCTTCTTTTTCTTGTCTCTGGGCAGTGCCCTTTACCTGGGTCTTGGGACCCTGCACACACCTGCAAATTAGGCCTGAGAAGTGGAGGAGCAGAGCTGCATTAGGTGGAAATGAGCCTCCAGAGCTTCCACCAAAAGGCTGGGTATCCGAGCTTCTCTGAAGGCTGAGTTAGGATGCCTTCTTCCCCTCCCTATCTTGAGGTCCTAACTCAGGTCCTCAACATCCCATCCTCATCTACCTCCTAGACAAGTCACAACAGTGTCATGCCTAATGGACACTCTCTCCCGTCTCTCTGACTCCTGTCACCTGCTCGATGATCCTCAACCTGCTCATACCTCTGCCCCTGTGGCCCACCTCCCATAACTTCCCCTTGGCTCGTAGATGCATTCCCTATCTTTGCTTATCGGTTCTCCTCCTTCCACCTCCACCTGTCTTCTTTAACCTCATTCCCCCTTACTCCTATATTCCTGGTCACCCCTTTCGCCTGACTGCCTTCACCCTCATTCTCTTCCTGACTCCTAGGGTGTTTCCTCAACTTCTCTTCCTGAATTCCTTCACCTGCCTCCTCTGCCCCTCTGTTGTCACTTCCAAATATCACAACTCACTGTTCTTATCCTCTCCAACTATCTCCACCGGCCTCCTCTTACTGATTCTACCTTCCTTCTATTTCCACCTGACACTAGCCTCACTTCCACTCCACTCACATTCTTCCTCTTATTTACTGATCTTTCCTCTGTACCACTACTTTCACCCTCCTGCTTTACTATACTGATCTCCGTTTTCCCCTTCTCCTTTGTCTTCTTTACTTCCTTCACACTTCTCCTGATGTCTCTCCTTGCCAATTTCTTATCCTCCTTTGCCTCCTTCACACACCTCCTGATATCACACCTGACCACCCGCCTTATTCTTCACCACCTCCACTCTCCACTCCTGCACTTCGGCCACATCTCTTCTGGCTTCTTCCTCCTGCTCCAGCTCATGCTGTGCTTATCTCCATCTCTCTCTATGGTTTATCCCCCCTTTTCAAACTCACATTTTGCACCTTGCCAGCTTTTCACTCTTGAACTCCATCCTGCTGCTGTCCAGGGAGCTGTTCCTTAAATAGAACTTAGATTGAATGGCTTCAACCAAATTGTCTGGAGAGATCACCTGAGCTATCTAAACATGTTCAGTCACTGGGATGCCCTGTAGTTCTGATCGCTGCAGAACGTCTTCCAATATGTCAGCTACCATCTTCGAATTAATTCCAGAGTGTTCTCTCTAGTGAAGGGACTGTTGCAGCTTCTCTCACTTGCTGCCTACTGCTGTAGGAGCAACCCCTTTGGAGTTCGTTTTTGCTCTATCCTGTGGTCAGCAGAGCAATCTGTGTGCTGTGATGTATTTTTAGAGTGTGTGAAGACCACCAAACAGTTCCACTTTTACATATTTTGATGTCTGTGTTTCCTTCATTTACTTTAGAGTGGGGAGGGGCCGGATGTCCTCCTGTGATGCTGGCTCCCAAAGGAACAAGATGTGCTCGCTCTCCAAAGATGTCTTGCTTGGGGGCTGAAAAGTAATCCTGTGAGTTGCTGAAGTCCTCCCTATAGTCTTCCTTCCCCACAACCTACAGGACTGGATATCTGTACTCCAGTCCAGATTCCCTTGGTTGAAGAGGTGGCCTATGAGACTTGTAGTTTTTCTCAGAGCAGTTTGCTAGAGGGATCTGGACAACTTGAACTGGGAGGGTATTCTCCTGTTCCTTCATTGCACCTAGGGCCTCTGCAGCAAGGATGTTCTATAGTCCCCTCCTTGCCAGATGTGTAAGCAACTCTCTTGGGTCTGTCCCAAATGTTCCTTCTGATACTGAAGGGAAAATTCTGGGAGATATCGTCCTTAAATTTTAGTTTAAACACCTGGGGACGTCATGCCGATGTGATGCAGACCACAAGATCACTTTGTCCCACACCATTGCAAGCTTTCAATATACATATTTACAATAGGCACATTTGTGTCTGTCATTGTCAGGAGGACGGGGCTAGGGGTAGGTTGGTGAGGTGCATGAGTCATTGGGATGTGCCCCTTCCTTCAATAATAGGTGTAGCTTAGGTATGTCTTTAAACAGTCCCACTGATGGGCTGTCTTAATATCTGGGGGAAGGCATTCCAGTGGTAAGGGGCAAGTAGTAAGAAGGAAAAGAATTCAGAGGAGGCATCATCCATCCACCACTGGATAGAGCTATCCAGTGATAGATGGCTCAAAGGTAACTGGTGAGGCATTCAGAAATAGTGAGGTGGAAGGAGGGAAAGGAGAACAAGATCTGAGTGACATCAGTAGAGAGGTGGTAGTGAAAGCCAATGGATGAGATGAGCTTGCCCAGGGAGGAGTAGTAATGAGTGAAGGGTAGTGGGCTGAGGACTGATCCCTGGGGCACTCCTATGGGAAGAGGTGTAGGGGAGGAGGTTCTAGATGCCCAAGAGATGGAGAAGCAGTATTTGTGTAAGCACCGTAGAAGTACTGTTTCGCTGTGAGTCCTCCTGCCTGTCTGCTGCTGCTCGCACAGATTATTGAACTTGTGGACTTTGTGGACATTGGTGCTAAGTTGCTGTTGGCCCGCCTCCTTTCAGGGCCGTGCTTCCATATATTGTGCACGCCCGTGCACAGCACGCGCGCACTTGTGTAAGCACTGTAGAAGTACTGCTTCTCTGCTTAGCCGCGAAGCACTGAGGCAGTGACTAGCGATCCTGCCTTTCTCGGCTTAACGTGATAGTGGTACGGCGGTCTCTATTTCCTATTATTTGTAGCAGCTTTACAAGCGGGGGAGTTGTTCCTACAGCTTCATCCAGGCTTGACATGGTTTTTACTATGTATTCTTTAAAATCGAACATGCCAGGCCCTCTTTTGAACAAGCCGCGGCATACATCGGATACCAATTCTGTAGCCAATCCACCAAAAACTCCTCAATTGTTTCATTCTGCTCTCACAATTACCCTGTTAAGGCCGCCCATGTGTGCTCCAATACCGAGTGTTCCTTTGTACGCTTCTGCTCCTCGCCTTGAAGCGGCCACCAGCCCTCGCGGGCCTCCTATAGTCAATGACTCATGTAGGTCAACAAGGATGCTCAGGGAGAGGCCAAATTTACATCCTTTATCTCATCAAACGATTCTGGCTTCAGTAAAAGGCAGTGTCCCTGAGGCAGCACCACCCTGCTCTCTTTCTTCAATTGTGTTTCCTAGGCTCACGCATGATTCGTCTGGCATTTCCATATATGCTAGCAAGTGCGAATCACACATTTCAATTGTTGAGCAGGGCCTCCTATGCAGCTCTGATGTTGTTACCTTGAACTCATCCATGGCACAAATTCAATCATTAGTGGACTCATTCATACAACCAACTCCAAGACCTCTGTGATTTCTCTTCAGAGACCCTATTCCATACCATTTGACTATGCTGCAACCAGCACTAATGGCGATTAACACCACACTCGTCAGTCTTGTGAAATTATATGAAACTCTAGACTGGAAACTCTCCACACAAACCAGTCAGGTTGAATAGTTGGTTACATGCTTAAAGGGCACTCAACCCCCATGCTATGTTAACACGACTCAAGTGCTTACAACACCTAAACTGCCGATTACTGTTCCTACCGACTTAGAGGTAACTATTCAGCATCCTCTGACTCCTCTAGTATGGTCCTCTCAAGGCTTACCTTCCAGGCCCCTTCCCCACTTACCAGTTATCCCGGGAATAATTCGTCCCATTGAGCAAGACCTGTGTTCAGTACACCCCCCCAAGGAGGACCAGTAATGGATTTCTGTTCCACCATCACCACCCCCCACTAGGATGCCTATAGGGCTTTCTTTGGAGGGGTTGAGCTCCATGCATCAGCACAATAGAACTGGTGCATGCGGCCAAAAACAAAAAAGCCTCAATGTGTCTAGCACGTATCGAAAGGTCATTGCACATTTATAAAAAAATGTAAAGAATATGGCCGCCACCAAACCTCTAAGAGGTACGTTGAATGCATTCTTTCAAGCTCTTGAGCACTCTTCTAAGCCCCAGAAAAAGAAAGGTTGGTCAAGATATCATGGGGCTCTCTCAAGATCTGACCATGGTGATGTCACCTCGATCGGAGAAGGACAAATCCCCTATTTCTTACTTGCCATTGAACAATCTCATACATTCTATTAAGGAGGGGGACAAGGTTGACAAGCAGGCTGTCTCAACAAACTCACCCAAGAAAGCAGTCTCCTTTGCCATTCCAGAGGCCCCGTCAGCACTGATTGGCGAAGTTGAAACCCGAAACACCATTAAAGACCTACATCATATGGTGGATCTTTATCTTGCAGCACTACTTGCCAATCCTGAGGTTCAAAAATTGGGCCCTCAAATTGGAAAACCTGCTCATACATCTTTGGGCCAACACGCAGCTAGTGCTGCGCACCCTGCCCCTGTTTCCTCTGCTCTACTATTTGTCCCGGTGTGGGATACAGAACAACCCATGAGACAAGGGGCGGGGGTGCAAATACAGACCATTGTCAATCAGAAACCTTGTCTAATAAGTTCTTGTGCAATAATTCATCTAGACATGCACATGGTGGATTCTGTGAATTAACAATGCCATACTCTCATAATGAAGTGTAGAGATGGCCAGTTTCCATCGTATGACCTCAATAGACGCAGTGTCCTGAATATTTTCAGTGATGTGGTAGAATTAGAAGATGTTGCTTTAAGTGACATTGACCAAATTGAATTCCTCTCTGAGTCATCGAGTTTAGTGGTGAGGCTGTGGATCACATCTGGTGTGGTCATGAACACCATTTGGCAAGCTGAAATGCGCTTGTTCAAGCTGGGTTTCATGATTGCTCAGGATCCTGATCGCATAGCCGCTAGACCACAACATGGCTCCTCTAAACCCAACATTTATTTGAGCACACAGGCTGGCTCACAGTGTTCATTGTCTGCCTCAGGCTGCATGTATAATTAACCACCACCTCAACATCCCCCTGCAGTGTTGAACATTGCTTGTTGGAATACAAGAGGCCATTCCCACTTGCAATCTTCTATTAAAAACATTTCTGGCTTCTATCACATCATTGCAATGCAAGAGACATGGCTATCATTTCTGCTAACGTGGGATAGTTTTGATGCTGTTCTTTTACCAGCCGTTCTTGGCAGAGGTAGGCCTTCATCTGGTTTAGTGGTGGTGGTTAATACGTCCTCAGGCCTGACGATTTCAGCATGGGACTCTGAGAGTGCTTACATTCAGTTGGTTAAAATATCATGTTTACACAATGGGCCTCATTACGACCCAGGCGGTAAGTTACCGCCTGGGCCGTGACTTTACCACCATGGCGTAAACTACGTTTACGCCATGGTGGTTGGCAGACTTACCGCCCCATTCCGAGGTTGGCGGGCGGTAAGTCCCCAATCCCCATTTACCCTTCCCCATTCCCATTTTTGCCCCATAGGGCATAATGGGAGTGGGGAAGGCGTTAATTACGCCACCGTAAATTACGGTGGCGTAATTAACTCCATGGTCCCTTAGCGCCATGGATTTTAACACCTGCTAAAAGCAGGTGTTAAATCCGCCATGGTGCTAAGGGACCTCGTACTCAGGCGGTAAGGGTCGGCGCTGTTTACGCCGCCGTAAAACCCTTACCGCCTGAGTCGTAATGAGGCCCAATGTCATTGCGCTAGTGAATATATAGCGTAACCCAGTTGCAATGGCCGATTTTACATTCTATCACGGCTTAGCCCGACTTCTTGATAAGATTCATAAAGGCGCACTTATCACACATACCATCATAATGGGTGACCTCAATCTTGACTGCTGGCACACAGATTGAGCAACCAAAGAGGTGCTCAAATGGATCTCCTTCATGCAAAATCGGAATTTTTACATGGTTAATGGGGTGGTTCCTGGTGGCCTTCCCCCCAACACACCTGGCACAAGCACAAGAGCAGAAGCATTATTGATTACATCTATGTAGAAGCACCACTATTACAGAGTATACAAACACTGCTCATTTCCGACCAGGAAGAAAACGATCATAGACTTTTATCACTATCCATCCTTGGAGTCTTCCAATTCAAAGACCTAATACAGGTCATCAGGCTCTGGTCACCAATACCTCGAGATCGAGGATACAATGGCATCCACGCAATCTGGCTGCATTCCAGACAGATATAGACCATCACATCAGAGGGCATCTCCCAATTGAATATCCAGATTTACTGTCAGCGTTTACCAACACCATTGCTATTCCGCAGTACAATGTCATTCGCCATGTACACACTTTTGACCCAGCACTTCGTGCAAAACGTGCTGAATGCAGACAGCTACGAAAATAACTTGTGCAATCTAATTCTCTCACGCTTTGGCAAGAACACAAAACCGCTAAATGCCGGTATAAAAACTGGTTTAGGAGTGGGAAAGCCCTTATGTTCTAAAAAGATAGTGAACATATGGCACAAGCAATGTCAAACAAAAATTCGGCAGGCATGTGGCAATTACTAAAAAATCATTCTGCCAACTTGCAAGCTGATGCACAGATTAATGCGGTGCAAGAACATCAATGGGTTTCCTTTTACTCTGACCTGTATGCTGATGACCAATATAACATAATGTCCCATGTCCTTCGTTCATCGGTGGCCTGGCAAGTAGCCTTCACTCAGCAAACTGTTCATGATTTTATACTGCAGGCCAGCTCATCTTGAGCGGCTGGGCCAGACGGGCTCAATAATCTAATGTTTAAAACACACCCAACAGTATGGGCAACAATCCTAGACAACATTTTCTGGGAAATCTTAACAACAAAAAAGGTCCCCTTATCAAGGCAAACATCCATTATTATCCCAATTTGTAAAAAGAGGGACTGGAGTTTGGCCAGTAATTACCGTCCAATTGCTCTCCTGGACGCGCCTGGCAAAATTTTTACCAAACTTATTCTGAGAGATTTCAACCTATTGACTCAAAACTTTCATTTCAGAGATCCACTTCAAAAGGGTTTGTGGCAGGACTAGGTACTAACATCAACCTATTATGTTTGAATGCTATCAAACATCAATGCCAGAGGTTAAAACAGCCATTTTGTTTTGCTTTCGTTGACCTTAACGCAGCGTTTGATTCCATCTCACGACTGCTTCTTCTTGCCAAATTGACCAGAGACCTCTGTCCCCCAACTCTCTATGACATTATCCAAGCTTTACATTCTGACACCTCGATACAAGTCAGATTGTCCCTTGAGGGTCTTCTATCAAGATCCATTCCAACAGCACGAGGCCTGAAACAAGGCTGTCTATTGGCATCTGCGATATTTAACTATTTTGTCCATGACGTTCGGTACGTCTTTGAGAACATAATCTCAGACTCACCCAAGCTTAATGATCATCCGATAAAAGCATTAATGTATTCAGACGACCTGGTACTCATATCAAAAACACAATTAGGTCTACAAAAACTGCTTTCTGGTTTTCATGCTTACATTACACAAAGCGAACTGCGTATTAACACAGATAAAATGCAAATTGTGTTCTATTCCCCAAAAAGAGTACATAAGGCTGTCTTCAACTAAGTGATTAACACCATACCTCTGACTGTAGTTCCACAGTACATCTATTTGGGCATGGCCTTTGAAGGCCACAGTAATGCTAGAACTCAATTGGAGCGCATAGAAGCGAAGCTAGCCACAGCCATAGCTCAACCGAAAATCATCTTGTTCAAATATGGTAAATTTTCAATTAAACCAGCCTGGTTCTTTTGGAACATGAAAATAGTTCCAAGTGTTCTATATGGTCTGGAAACCTTACCCAGCAATATACATCTTCAATTTGAAAAATGGGAAGCAACCTACTGGAAGCAAATTTTACATCTCCCTTAGTGAACTCCAAATGTTTGTCTGAGATATGAACTGGGGCTAGTTTCCCTTCGAGCGCACCATCATTGGCGTGTATGTTCATTATTTAGGCAATGTCTGATGTCAACAAATCAAAATGTCATTTTAAGAACTTTGGCCAACTATGTGTTTTCCTCAAAGCACGTCTTTGTCATAGAATGGACACATAAAGCATATCATACCCTAGCCAAAGCCAATGTATCAATTGATGAGCTGCTTAACAACCCAGACAAAGCAAAATCGAAGATCTATGAGGTTGATTGGATCAAAACTAGAGACCTATGTCTACAACATAAAAATGGTCCTTCCAATAGATTTCCACCAAAAAAAGCATGCACACTTCCCCCATATTTGGTGCGTGCGCCTTCGTTTTGAACTGTGGCTTACAAAGTCGGTTCTGGTGCAACGTAAGGTATTGCCACTCTAAGATAATTGTTGTCGGTTTTGTCCTGGTTTTGGGGTTCATGAAACATTAGAGCATCTGATCACAGCATGTGTGGCTTTGCGTCCTGCAAGGGAGATTCTCTTTGCACGTCATTGTAAATATTTGGGAGAGTTGGACCCAGATCAATGCTGGGCTCTGATACTATCCTCTGTTCACATGCCGCTGCAAATCGCCACTGTTAACTTTTTAAGAAGCCTAGATTTAGACACTGTAACAAAGGCGTGAACACATGTTAAATTGTGTATTATGTTGATTCTTGTTTTATGAAATCTTTAAATACTAATACTCATTGTTTCAATGTCAACAGCATTAGGCAAATCGATATGAACTTCATCATATTTGTATTCATATGTATTTATTTATTTATTTTGATGAGTTTCTTTTGTGTATAAAAGTTTGAAAGGTTGATTGAATTCAGCTAATTAAAAAAAAAAGAAAAAAAAGAGAAAAGAAAAAAAGAAGCAGTATTCAGACCACCCAATCCAGATGGTGTCCTTAAGGCAAATGGAGAAGGGGTTCTGAAGGAAGCATACTTTTTCATCAATGACACGGGCTACTGAGAGGTCAATCAGGACGGGGATAGAGGATATGTGAGGAGTGGGCAGATGTGAGAACGTTGGACACATAGGTGAGGACGTTCTCAGTGGAGTGTTTGTTCAGGAAGCCAGATTGGAGTGGATCACAGAGTCAGTGATGCTCGAGGTTGTTAGCAATGCCATAAAAATACAACTTTCTATTGGATACTACTAAATGCAAAATGATGGGATTGAATTGAAAATTCGTGCCAACTAAGATTCAGCTTAAAAAACAATCCCTGTCCACATCTACTTTGCAACAATCCCCATTAATAAAATCAAACCCATTCCACCTGATGCAGACATTGGGGCATACAAAGGCCACATGACTGGGCTGATTAGCTAAACATTCTGAACTCTCTATTTCAAATGCTGATCTGTGACTGTAAAGGTCTATGTTTCGCAGAACAGCTCTGCCATGGTAGGGTTGGATAACCAACAGCACCTACACATGAGGAATGATCATTGGGCCATTGAACGTGACTCTCTTTGCAGTCATCGCCATGAATGGACCTGCTCCACGTGCACACCTTTTTACTTTCGCTCAGAAGTGGGCCCCTTTCAAACAGTAGGTGCTTCAAATAATTGTGTGCTAAGAAGTAATTCCCATCAAGTGCAAAGCTTGTTTTGTGCCTCTAACTACACGACAAGAACTTAACAGAACATGTACACAGACTCATTATCTGATGACATATTCAAATCTGTGGAAGCCACAGACTGGGTAAGGTTCATGGTCCTCTTAAGAAAGGCAGATGGCAAAGGAACTAGTTGTGTGTTGACATTTGAAGCTTAAACAACAACATTATTTATCTATTTATCACTGACTGCTATCTGCTCCCAAACATCACAGAACTAGCTAATCTAATAAATAAAGCTAGGCTTTTTACCAAGTTTGATCTAAAAAGCCCGAGCATTCAAACTAAACTCCAGAAAGAGTTTAGCACAATCGCTAGGGCGTGTTTCAGTATACCAGAATGCGGTTTGTTTTCTATTCGGTGGCATGGTTTTTTCCAGCGGCTTATCAGGTACTTTCTTATAGGCATACCTAATGTTATCTAACTTTCGGATGACCTGTTTGTTAGTCCATGGAGCATCCACAAAAGCACACACAAATCTCAAAAACACAAATACTACCAAAGATATTATTGGATTTTGGTTATATATTGTTGCTCATAGATTACACCCCCAAGTGGATTGAATCAGTTTCCTAGCAGCGATAACAATGGCTACCACTTTATTACGCTTTTCAAAGAGAAGGTTTCCATCCATATTTGGTGTCAGAAAACAGGGTCCATTAAACCACTTCAGCTATTACTTATAATACCTGTTTAGAAATGGTCAGACGGAACGTGAAAACAGGTTTGTAAATGAGTTTGCAGCAGGCTATGTGAGTTAATGACTACAAGAAGGAGAAATGATCATGTATTTTCTTTCACTGTGTTTCTTTAAGTCTTGTTATTTCAGTTTTAAAACCAAAGGATATTTATTCATGCACACATTTCTTGGTATGCGTTTTGGATGGGGAAATATAGCTATGACCATACTCTTTTTTTTGCTATGTATGTCTCTATAACTATTTATATATTGATTGGTTGATTTATTATGTCAGTCAGTCAAAATAGCTTTTTTGGGATTGCGTCCATCCATAGAATCACATGATAAATAAAATAAAAACAACAAACATTATCAATGACATGTTAATGTCATGATACATAATATCATAAATAAACCATCAGGCAAACTTACATTCATTAAAAACACGTAAACACGTAAACCAAATACCAATGTGACTTACGTTTCATATACTTTGCACTAAAATATTCATATCTCAAAATAAAATCCAGCTAACTAAATTTCCACTACAAACTACGGAGACACAGATCGAATGCTTTGATCTGGTAAGTTTGTTCCCCTAATGGAGAAATACTTTCCTTCTCTTAAAATGTGGGTTTAAAAACAAAATCTCCACATAACATATCAATAAACCAGGAAGAGCTAAAGAATGGATTAATGCAGCTTTGTTTCTATAATATTAAGCTTATTCCACACTTGCACTATTGTTCCCTTTCTGATATCTTTATACGAAGTGCAAATTATCATAAAGTACACAAGTGACTCACAGGGGGTCATTTTGTAGTGAATGCTAATTGCATTCAGGGGACACAACTGTTTGCACTATGGAATCCGCCTGGTCTTGAGCAGGCTCAAAACCGAGGTGGCGTCTACAGAAACCATTTGTTTTATGCTTGCTTGAAAATCTCATGCAGGTGTAAAACTAATGAGACAGGAGGTCAACGCCGAGGAGGATATATCTCGTCCCATTGCCCCTCTTCCTCCTGATCAGTGCTTGAAAATGCGGCGGAGAGGTATGCCCTCATTTACCACTCTGATCCATTTAAAATGGGGGTGTAACATTCACATGGCGGTGTGGAAAACTGAAGAGTAAAACCAGGCATATACCCGTTGACCCCACATCTTGTGAAAAATAAATACATACTGCAAATTACGTTTTGCAGGCAACATTTATTAATGGGATGCTATGGCTGTAATGTCCTACTTCCATTGTTGTTATTGTGTTTGAGAGGAACAGTCCTCTGTTTATTGCAGTTATGAGTGGGCTGCGACCCACGTGATTGGGAAGGCGGGATTACCGCCATTTCAGCAGTTCCAGTTAGATTAAAGACCAGTCAAGACGTTCCTGTCTCAGCTCCTGATTTATTGGCCTGCTTTATATTGCTTCAGTCTGTTTCTCTTGTTGCTGCGCTGTACCCCGCGACATTAACAGCGTGACCTATAACAATGGTGACGAGTTTTCTGCTGAACGGCACCGGAGCCCGGAGAGTCCAATAGCCACTCCGACGCTGAAACCGTCTCATCACGCTTGATTCAGTCTCTGGAGCTGTTTTGCAACCCACGCAACGCAAGAATCTCATCCAAGTAAGGTACATCGCCCGCTTAACGGCACCCGCGCGAGCGGCCCGAGACAGCCGGCAAACGTGCTGCATGTGGGAGTCGGCGTATCAATACACGTGCGCCCATAACGCGGTGCAGGGACATTTCCAAGCAGATCCAGTTGCAACACGTTTGGAAATAAAACGGACACTGCATTTTTTCACACGGCTCGGCCACGTGCGTGCGCTTCACAAACAAGGCCTTACCGCTACCTGGTAGCAATCAATCATGTCGGAGGACAATCCAGACAGTGGAATCCTGAGCCCTTCCTCCAGCTCCACACCTCGCCAAGCCACTCACATAGAAGATAGTGGTTCAGAATCATTACAATTACAAGCTCTGCCACCATTCGACATGGCGGACACTAGCAGTCTCGCCCCCAGATGGGCCAGATGGCTCAAAGAACTGCACATTTACATCGATGCATCGGGGGTAAGGGAGGAGCGCCGTCTGAGAGGCATCCTACTCCACTCATTAGGCCCATGGTACGTGACATCGTTTTCGAAAGGCCTGAATCCAACACAGACACATTCCAAGGTATCATTGACGCACTGAATGCCTACTTTGCACCACTGCGAAATGTCGACTATGAACGACACATTTTTCACACGTCAACACAAGAAAGCGGCGAAACCATGGACAATTTCGTAATGCGCCTAAGGAAAAGAGCAAAATATTGCGATTTCGACAAATATTTAACAGATGAAGCACTAAAATCTCAAACCATTGCCGGCTGTGCGTCACATGAATTCAGGAAAAAGCTACTTCAGAAAAGCAGAACACTTGAAGAAATACTACAACTTGCACGAGCTGACTCCGCTCTCATGCAGCAGACGGAATCTCTAGGTAACATCAAAATTACACAGTCTGCCTCCACTGCTTCAGTATGCCCCATCAGGACATCAAGGGACCCTCACCCCGCGGAACAAAAAAAGTGCTACAGGTGCGGTTTTAAATTTCCACATGTCGGCCCATGTCCTGCCATCGGACACAACTGCGACAAGTGCGGAGGTGAAAATCACTTCCAATCAGTGTGTAGAAACATCAACTTCTTCCAGCCAGGGGACGCAAACAGGGACACACGGAGGAGGCAAGATCAAAACTCGGCAAGGGAAAGCTCAAGATCCCACAAGAGACATTCACCCACAGCCTCCAGACATAAATCTCAATATTCATCACGCGACACCCCGCGAGAGGAGAGAAGGCGAGAAGAAAGAAGAGAATATTCAAGACATACCAACACCAGACATGATTCACAACGACGACACTCCAGACAAAAGATCAGATATCTAGAAGATTCGCCTCACAGAAGACGGGAGTCTCAGTCGTCCTCATCCAGCGGAGACAGGAAAAGGGGATATGTACACGCTATTGGGAACAGCATAGCTGCGGAATACAGCCCCACTCTGCTACTACAAGTAAATGGACAAAACAGAGAATTGCTGATTGACACGGGAGCGACAGTCAATGTCATAAATGATGAAACATACAAATTACTGACCCACAAGAAGGCACTAAAAGAAGCAGACACATTAATTTATCAGTACGGCTCTAACAAGCCACTCAATTGCCAAGGGATGTTTACTGCCCACTGTTAATACAAAGACAAGAGTCAAAGGATCAATATTTATGTCATAAAAGGGGATGTACCAGGTGGCAGCATCCTAAGCTTCAAATCGGCGATTCAAATGGGTCTCATTCAAATAATGTATCAAATAATGTCAGCATACACGACTAGCCCAAAGGACATGATGACAAAAATGTTCCCGTCCCTGTTCACAGGCCTAGGAAAATTGAAGGACAAACAAGTCAAGTTGCATATCAATCCGCAGATCCCCCCGATAGCACAACATTACAGGGGTATACCCCTCAACATACAAAGACATGTAGAGGATGAAATTCAGTCACTCTTACACCAGGATATCATAGAACCAGCATCGGGACCAACTCCGTGGGTGTCCCCCATTTTGCCTGTGCCGAAGAAGGACAACAAGGACAGCATTCGCATATGCATCGACATAAGGGCCCCAAACATGGCCATAGAGCGAGAACGACACCTTGCCCCAAGAATGACTGGTATGATGCACCTACTGCATGGCTCCAAAGTATTTTCTAAGTTAGATTTAAATAAGGGATACCATCAGCTGGAGTTACACCATGACTCAAGATATATCACCACTTTCTCAACCCACCTGCTTTTGTTCAGATATAAAAGACTCAGCTTTGGGGTATCTTCAGCTGTAGAAATCTTTCAGAACGAAATTCACCAGGTGATAAAGCACATTCCCAATTGTCTAAACTATTTGGATGACATATTAATTTACGGCACCACGCAAGACAGTCATGATGACACACTAAGGAGAGTCTGCATGGCGCTAGAGAATGCCCATCTCACACTCAATCCAGACAAATGTGAAATTAGCAAATCCACTCTCAAATTCTTCGGACATATCTTCTCAAAAGATGGACTAAAGCCAGATCCGGAAAAGGTCCAAGCACTGGTAGAGACCCCTACACCCACGTCAGTATCAGCAGTACGCTCATTCCTGGGAATGGCGAGCTACTGTACTCGATATATCCAGGACTTTGCTTCCGTGAGCATGCCCCTACGACTGCTCACTGGGAAGAATCAAGAATTCCAATGGTCTGACACCTGCGAAGAAGCATTTCAAGAAATTAAAAAAACAGATTGCAACAGCCTCATGCATGGCTTACTACGACCCTGATCTGGACACGGAACTCACAGTAGACGACAGCCCGGTTGGGTTAGGAGCCATCCTAGCGCAATCCAAACGCGGAGCATCACCTGACTCCCCGAGGAGAATAGTAGCCTATGCAAGCCGAAGCCTCTCCACCACAGAATGCGCGTACTCCCAACCCGAAAAGGAAAGGCTGGCAGTAGTATGGGCATGTGAACATTACCACTTATTCCTATACGGACGACCGTTTACCATAATCACGGATCACCAGGCCCTCACCACCATCTATGGCAGACCAACAGCCAAAATGCCACCACGCATCGCCAGATGGGGTCTGAGACTACAAGAGTACTCATTCAAAATAATACACCACCCGGGCAAGGACAACAATCCCGCAGACTTTCTGTCGCAATATCCACTTCCGGCTCAAGATGAGCGGCAATCACACAAAGCAAACCAATATCTACGCTATCTGATTGACAGTGCTCTACCCAAGTCCGTCACCACAGCACAGCTGCTGGAGGCGACACAGAAAGACCATCTGCTTCAGACGGTACAGTCATGTCTAAAATCCAACCAGTGGCAGAACAGACAAAGAGGGGCATCACTCCTGTCCATGGAGGAGGAACAACACTTTCGCACATTCAAACTCGTCCGTGACACCCTATCCACATCACCGGAAGGCCTACTGCTAAAAGAAAACAGAATAGTCATTCCTGCAGCCCTGCAGAACCAGATATTAGACATTGCACACGCTGGACACAGGGGGATAGTATCAACCAAAAGACAATTAAGAACAAAAGTGTGGTTCCCATCCATAGACGAGCGGGTGGAACAACTACTACAGAAATGTCTACCGTGCCAGGCGGTGGCACCTCGCACATTTCCGGAACCAGTTCAAGCATCTGTGATGCCTCTGCAGGTGTGGGACGAAGTAGCAGTGGACATGTTTGGGCCTCTGGCCAACGGCAAATATGTGCTAGTGATCATAGATGAAATGTCGCGATTCCCAGAGGTTCACCTGATCCACTCGACTAGTGCACAAGCCGTCATACCAGCACTGGACAAAACATTTGCGGACTATGGCATTCCCTCCAGAGTCAAATCAGACAATGGACCTCCTTTCACTGGAAATGACTTTGCAATGTTTGCAGAACACCTAGGATTTCAGCACCACAAAGTCACACCACTTTGGCCACAAGCAAATGGAATGGTGGAACGTTTTATGGGAAATCTCAAACGCACGCTTCAGATTTGTTCCATCACAAATGGATCGTTCATGCAAGCCATCTGCACATTGCTGCGGGAATACCGGAATACGCCTCACAGCTCGACAGGGCAATGCCCATCAATGCTAATGTTCGGACATGTCATCAAAACAAGGCTCCCTCACTACACACGAGCTAAGGCCGAAGACTTGCATGCAAAGAACGCCAGAAGCAAAGACCGAGAGAGCAAAGACAAAATGAAGAAATATGCAGATACAAGGAGACAGGCCAGACCGAGCCAAATCGGAGTTGGAGATTAAGTCCTAGTAAGACAAAAACAAGTCACGAAGGATATGCCTGCCTTCAAGACGGACCCCCTGATACTAACCCACATCCAGGGCTCGATGATAACGGCAGCCAACTCACAGGGCACAGTCACCAGGAACTCATCTTTCTTCAGGACATTTAATAACATGGACAACCCCATCAATACTTCAACGACACTGCCAAATGACTCTTCAGAGATAGACTCTGAGTATCATGAAGAGGACAGAGATGCTGACAACAGCGGCAGTGATAGTGACAGCACCCCAGTGAACCAGGCCCCACCTCTCCGCAGCCCATCCAAACGGGTCATTCGCAGACCCATGAGATGGATTGAGGAATTCAATTGAACACCAGTAAATTGTTTGTTAAGGAGGGGGAGATGTAATTTCCTACTTCCATTGTTGTTATTGTGTTTGAGAACTCTGTTTATTGCAGTTATGAGTGGGCTGCGACCCACGTGATTGGGAAGGCGGGATTACCGCCAGTTCGAGTTAGATTAAAGACCAGTCAACACGTTCCTGTCTCAGCTCCTGATTTATTGGCCTGCTTTATATTGCTTCAGTCTGTTTCTCTTGTTGCTGCGCTGTACCCCGCGACATTAACAGCCTGACCTATAACAATGGCATCCACTCGCTGTTTCGGCAGGTGCTAATTCGAAGCAGATTCCATAGTAATCCATTGTTTTACTCTTGCATGAAAATCTAATGCACGCTTAAAACATGGGGCTCTTCCAAGACAGAGGAGGAACTCTGCTTCGTGCCGCTCCTACAACTTGAAAGTGTAAGAAAATGGTCTGGAGCAAAAAATGAAGGTGTAAAATCATTACGCCTTGCTTTTACACTTTTATATTGCTCTCCATCCCGTTTTAAAATGACACAAAGTATCTAGCAGCTTCTTTATTCCTGGGCAAGGTCTCATGTTCTATTCTTAACCTGTCAAGGAACTATGATTTAATGTTCCCTTTAACACCCAGGAGAAATACATCTGGCTTTGAAAACAAATGGTCCATACCTTATAGTTCTGAGCTTTTAATTTATAAAATTCAACCATGTTATTGTATTTTTTAAAAGTGCTGTTGCAAACATCCCTGAGCAACTCCTCTCTTTAGGGTACCCCAACACAGCATTGGCTGCACAGATATCAGGGCGCTTAAAAAAAGACACACCCAACTCATATGCACATTACATAATGTTGCATTAAATGGAATGCCCAAATATGTGCACAAACATTTGTTTTGTGCTACTTGTAAGTTCCTGCACTTTTCATAACCCCAAATAGCTGCACCATGGAACCTTATTAGAACTGATTTTGCATTACAAATGTTTAACATTGGCACAATAGCATGATTATTAATGTTTTTATGAAAAATTGAAGTATTGTCCCATTAACATGGGTCATTTTTAGTGCTTGATTACACACATGATTATCCCAAGTGAGGATCCAAATATTTAAACTTGTTAAAAGTTTCCAATTCATGATACCCCACTGTCAAGGATTAGCGAGCGCTGGTGTGTACATGTCTTGGTGGTCTTCTTATCTGGAAGCGCCACGGCGAGAACTAGGATGATGGGATGGAAAGGCGATACAGGATGCTACCCTAAGCCTGCAGTCCGACAGGAAACTTAAGGAGGAGATACTAGGGCAGTTGGTACCCTGGATTAACATGGTACAAGGACAGTGCCAGGCACTGTACTGGAGTTCTACTAATGCTGGTCATTGGTAAAGGCAGTCAGGAAGGCACAAGAACAAGGGGGAGAGCAGGGCAGGATAAAGGAAGGCGAAGGCAGGGTCAAGAAGCAAGGCAGTCAAGGAACAAGGAGAAAAGCAGAATCTTCCAGGGAAGGTGAACGAAGAAAAGGAGAAAGAGCAGAGCTCAGGAGTGTAGCAACAGAACAGTTGGGACGCAAAGAGCAGAGTGACTTCCTGGCTTTTATCCTCTAAGAAAGGGAGCAAAGTTGTTGATCTAGGTTGCCTGGGAATCTGACAATGATGCGTGGAGTAGCGCATCACATCAGAGGAAGATGCTGCCTCGATTCTCAGCACAGGCAATGTCCCAGAACATGGAATATTCGACACGTTGGAGAGCACACCCGCAAAACCATGGGCAATGGAGCCCCCACACAGGAGGTAAGCAGGAGCGAGTGCAGTGGCAAAGGGGCTCAGGGTGCCGTGGAACAGCCACCGACAGGGATAGAGCCACCAGGCCCTTGAGACCGGTCTAAGGGATTGAGGACCTGGGGAGCGTGTAACACTCTGCCCCCACCCCGGGACCGGAGGGGCACCAGGCTTCTAAGGAAATCGACTGATGAAGAAGACAGGGAGCATACACATGACTCACCGGTTCCCAGGTGTGGTCCTCTGGAGTATGGCCCTTCCAATGAACAAGGTATTGCAAGTGACCATGACTAAGGCATGCATCACAAATAGTTTCTACCTCATCCTCGGGTTCCCCGTCAACCAGGATTGAACCGGGACGAGGACTGGAGTGGTGAAAGGTGGTTTGTACGGTTTCAGAAGGGATACGTGGAAAACAGGATGGATGCACCAGGTGGTAGGCAGTAACAAACAAAAGGCCACCAATGATATTTCCTTTATGATATTGAAAGGACCCATGAAGCGTGGAGTACATTTCCGAGGACAGTTACGTAAAGGAAGACTCCTTGTGTTGAGCCATATTTTATCGCCAACCTGGTCATTGGGAGCTGGAATCCTCCTGCAATTAGCCTGACGTTTCTGGAGCAGCTTGCCCTTTTTCATCATGGCGATGGCTGTCGTATGCGTGTTCTGGATTTCTTGAATCAATGCATTCACAGTAGGAACAGAGGTGGCGGTAGAACATTGGTAGGATCTCAGGATGTTGACCGAAGGTACAGTAGTATGGACTGCACTGGATGGCCGAATGTTTGGCGTTTGTTAGGCCCAAGGGCTAAAAATCAGAAGTAGTGGCTTGACACGTAGTGAAGCAATTGAGTCTTTCTGACAATATACCCCTCAAGAGTACAAAAGGACAGATTGAGGTGAGTATTGCCCGAAAATTTGGTACACAGTGTAATTCCACTCACAGGGAGTGAGTTGTCTGGAGAAATAAGCAACAGGATGTTCAAGACCAGTAGTGGGATATGTTGCAGGAGCACCAAACCGATCACGAAAGCAGCGTTATCAGCTTCCACAATGAAAGGATGGTCTTCATTAGGGTGTTGTAAAATTAGTGCTTTCAGGAATTCATTTTTAATGTTGACGTAAGCCTTTTCACCCTGATCCGTCCACAGAAAGGACTGGCCTTTGCAGAGAAACTGAGTGATTTCACAGGTGCGTGGGCAAAGTCAGGGATAAATGGATAATAAAAAATTTGAAAAAGCGTTGAACTGCTTTCACGTCATGTTGACTGGACCGTTCTTGTATGGTCTGAATTTTCCTGGGATCCATGTGAATCCCTTCAGAGCTAATGACATAGACTAAGAACTCGATCCTTTCTTTGTGTAACTTTCATTTAGTCTATTTGGCGTACAAATGGTTCTCAAGGAGACGCTTGAGAACTTCTGGGACATGAGTAACATGTTCCTCCAATGAGGTTGAGAAGATTAAGATATAGTCCAGATATATCCATGTGCTGATTCCTAATAGGTCTGAAAATATTGAATCCATGAACCGCTGGAATACTGCTGGGGCATTACATAACCCGAAAGTCATGACCTTATTCTCGTAATGCCCCTGAGGTGATTTAAACACGGTCTTCCACCCATCTCCTGCCTTAATACGCACCAAATGGTAGGCCCCTCATAGATCAAGCTTGGTAAACACTCGAGCGTCATGCATGCAACGATTCCAAGATATCATGGATACGAGGCATGGGATACCTATCCTTGATGGTTATCACATTGAGTATGTGATAATCCACACAGGATCTCAATGTGGCCTCTTTTTTAGGGATGAAAAATAACAGTGCCCCCGATGGTGACTTGGATGGTTGAATGTATCCTTTAGCGAGGCAATCTTGGAGATATTTGCGTAGTTCCTCACATGTCAGACGATCCTCTGCACACCAGAACACTGCTCACATCTCCCCTACACCTTCCTCTGGTTCCCACACGACTCCCTCCAGGGTTCGAGACTCATGTGATTCGGTTTACCCAAAGGACCGAAAGTTCCGTATCAGGTACAATTTACGGTCTCGGTTGCAGCCCTTCCTGCATTGGCAGTTGCCATGGAGAACATACAGCAGAAGGGGCGGCAGAACACCTCCACGTCGATCGTTCACTTGCTCACGTGATTCAGAGCGGCGTTTCCCACGTGACCTTGGTGGGCGTCACATGACCCCGAAACGCACAGTATATAAAGCCTGATGCATGGAGCACTCATCGCTTCTCAGCTGTCCTCAGACCCTGTTTGGCGCTACGTTTTGATAAGACTACTGGTTTACCTTGATCTTGGAACTCTCACTTGGACTCCTTCGGATTACCCTTTTGTACCTTTGCTTGGAACTGCTTACCTATTGCTGGATTTCTGACACGACCCTCACTTGTCTTCGGATCATCCCTTGGTACGTTGTTGTACTTCTACGCCATTTCCCTTTTGGGATTCAAGTTACGCCTTCAGCTCTACAGGTGGCTTATCCTGTATCCACGCTTGTCTGCGGTCCTGTTGTTCTAGGGACCGCCTCATCTGAGTCTCGAACCTCCCTCCTAGGTTTCCTGGGTTTTCCAAACACCGGATAGGTAAGACTATTCCGATCCTTTGGTTCTTGTGATATATTGTAATTGCCTGGTACTTAACCTTCTTCTTTTTGCAGCAGCATCAGTGTTCCAGAGGTTCCGTGGATCCGGGAAGTGACATCTCCCACCTGTGGCCCCAAAGGTCGCACAGCGGGTTTCTTTTGGTTCCCCTGTGCGTCACTTGGGGACAGAGGTCTCAACGGTCTACACGACACTCAAGTCAGAACAGACTGAGAAGCCATATAGTCGTGTTAGATAATGCAGGGGTCCACGGAAGAACCCATAGCTGCTTTAGTTCAGGCAATTACAGTATTAAGGGCAGATATGGCCGCTGCTAATACGGTGATTCACCAAAGGCTAGATTCCATACAGAGTGTTCAGCATTCCCTTCCTGCAGACTCTGAATTCGGGGATGATACCACTTCAACCACACCTCCTCCGTTGGCAAGTACCCCAGCTCCAACTCCGGTGGCCCTCCCAACCCCTTCCCCTTTGGCCGCTCCTGAACGTTATCAAGGTGACCCCAAGAAGTTCAGGACTTTCATCAATCAGTGCAAGTTACATTTCCTGTGTAGACCTCTGGCCTTTCCTAATTCCACTGCTAAAGCGGCCTTTGCCCTTTCCCACCTGGCCGGGACAGCTGCCGCTTGGGCTAACCCTTTACTGGAGAACAATAGCCCGGTTCTCTATGATTTTGATTTGTTAGTTCTAGAGATGTCTCGAGTCTTCGATACCCGACACAAGGCACAGTCTAGGGATTTGGAGTTGTTAGAGCTAACCCAGGGTAGAGGGACCTTGATAGATTACATCACCCGTTTCAACCAATTGGTCGCCGAGACATCATGGCCAGAAAGCAAGCGGGCGGTCATATTCTATAGGGGGTTGAATAACGCAATGAAAGATGCCTTAGCAGTGATTCCTTCCGTGCCCACTCAGTATCAGGAACTAGTGGATCTTGCCCTGCAGGTAGATGCACGTCGATCAGAGCGTAGAGCTGAGTTGGGTCTTTCTTCTCATCCTACAGTTGTTAGTACCCCTGCTTCTAGCACTGAGGAACCTATGCAAGTGGGAGGTTTACGTAGTCCTATCACGACATCCGAGAGAGAACGTGGGAGGGTGGATAATGCATGCTTTTATTGTGGCACCAGGGGACATTATGTGAAGGAATGCCCTCGACGTCCCAAGAAGTCTCAGGTTTTTCGGACAGCTCGACTTTAGATCCGGAGACCAGGTCGAGTTTCCAGTCTTCATCTCCGGGTACCACTCTTGCTTTTGCTCGTGTCCAGCCCATCTTATGTACAGGCCACTCTTTGTCCCTCTACGGGTATCTCTCATGCAGTCACGATCATCATTGACTCTGGTGCCACTGGGAACTACATAGACATTGCTTTAGCCCATTCTCTCAATCTACCTTTAGTGGTAAAAACCTGACCTGAACCGGTTCAGGCCATAGATGGCACTGCACTAGTCTCTGGTCCCATTAGACACCAAACTGCTCCTCTATTATTGACCATACAAGATATTCACACAGAGACGCTAAGTTTTGACTTGATCACCACACCTCAATTCGGTATCATATTAGGAATACCATGGTTACGTGAACACAATCCTCTGATTAATTGGCAAACAGGCACAGTGCTCTTTGAGTCTGATATCTGTCAGAACTATTGTCTCCCAACCCATCAAGTAACAGATACTCCTTCACGGGCCTTGGGAGCTCTTGCTCAACTCACGCTGAATGATGATGGATCAGAGGTTGTGAATACCCACACCGTCGGTGGGGTAGTTACTGGGATTCCATCTAAGTACAAAGCATTCGAATCAGTTTTCGATCGCGGTTCTTCCGAGGTGCTTCCTCCACACAGACCATATGACTGCCCGATTGAACTAATCCCGGATTCTACCATTCCTTCGGGCAGGATTTATTCTCTGTCCCCCTCGGAAGAACAAGCATTGAAACAGTATGTACAGAACACCCTACGACTAGGACATATCCGCCCCTCTACTTCACCAGCTGCAAGTCCCATTTTCTTTGTACCTAAGAAAGAGGGGGACTTACGTCCCTGTGTGGATTACCGGCGTCTTAACGCCATCACGAAAAAGGATAGGTATCCAATTCCTTTGATCACACCTCTTCTGGACCACTTATCCCATGCCTCCATTTTCACCAAGCTGGATCTTCGCGGCGCATATAATCTAGTGCGCGTTTGCGAGGGCGATGAGTGGAAAACTGCCTTTTGCACCCGTTACGGCTTGTATGAATATCTAGTCATGCCTTTCGGTCTATGCAACGCCCCGGCAACATTCCAGCGTTTTATGAATGACATATTCAGGGACATTCTGGACGTATACATGGTTGTTTATTTGGACGACATCTTGATCTTTTCAATGAATCTTGATGACCATGTAAAGCATGTCCGGGAGGTTTTATCCCGTCTGCGGGAACATTCCCTATTTGCCAAACCCGAGAAATGTCAATTCCATAAAACGTCTGTTGAGTTTCTGGGCTTCCACATTACCCCTGGGGCACTATCCATGAACGAATCCAAGGTTAAGGCAGT
Source organism: Ambystoma mexicanum (assembly GCF_040938575.1). NCBI lineage: Eukaryota > Metazoa > Chordata > Amphibia > Caudata > Ambystomatidae > Ambystoma > Ambystoma mexicanum. The sequence goes on from NC_090929.1 coordinate 1,443,653,402, forward strand.
CCTAGATTGGCCAGTTCCTCAGACACTCAAGGCCTTGCAGGCTTTTTTGGGTTTCGCCAATTTCTACAGGCGCTTTATTTCATCCTTTTCCACAATTGTGGCTCCACTTACGGCCCTGACCAGCCCTCAGGTACCCTATCGGTGGCAAAAGGAACATCAGGAATCTTTTGAGGCTTTGAAAACCGCTTTCACCACCGCACCGATTCTCCAACACCCCAATCCCGACCTTCTATTCATAGTTGAGGCGGATGCCTCTTCTTTTGCCCTCGGTGCGGTGTTGTCTCAAACATGTCCTACGACAGGCGAGTTGCACCCGGTGGCATACCACTCCCGCAAGTTTTCCAATACTGAGACCCATTATATTGTAACGGAGAAGGAACTTCTGGCTGTCATGGACGCCCTTCGTGTCTGGCGCCACCACCTCCTGGGGGCTAAGCATCCAATCACTGTATACTCAGATCATCGGAATCTACAGGATCTGGCCTCCTTAAAGTGCATCAATAGCAGACAGGTCCGGTGGCATCTCTTCTTTCCCGCCTTTGATTTTCACATTACTCATCGTCCTGGAATTACTCATGGAAAAGCGGACGCCTTGTCACGCTCTCCGGGTGGAGTCGAGTTGCCAACCTTCCCCGATACTGTTCTTGGTAAGAGTCATGTGATTTGTCTCTGCACTCCCTCTCTGTCACTGTTGGATTCTGTGCGAGCATGGACGAGCAATCATTCTGACCAACTGCGGGATTGGGATCCCGTATATTGTGATGGTTTGCCTTTCGTGCATGAACGTCTGTTCCTTCCCACGCCTGACACCCGTAACCTGGCCCTTGAATGGTCTCATGATGCTCCCTTTAATGCCCATCCCGGCCAGGAACGCACTATGGATCTCCTAAAGTGCTGGTGCTGGTGGCCCTCTATGAAGCGCGACATGGAATGCTATGTCAACTCTTGCGCTGTTTGCACTCAGGCCAAACATCAAAGAGGCCGTCCAGTTGGCCTGCTGCTCCCGCTTCCGGTACCTCCAAGCCCTTGGCATACACTGACGATGGATTTCGTGACCGATCTCCCCAAGTTACGGGGTTTTGACACCATCTGGGTGGTGGTAGACACATTCACAAAAATGGCCCGCTTTGTTCCTTGTAAGGGGATACCTTCGGCCCCAGTCTTGGCGGAGTTGTTTTTTGAATCTGTGTTCATGTTGTTTGGCCTTCCTTCTGTCATTATTTCCGATCGTGGGTCACAGTTTACCTCTCGTTTTTGGAGATCTTTGACTAAACTACTCGGCATCGATACCAGGTATTCTTCGGCCTATCACCCTGAGACTGATGGGCAGACTGAAAGGACGAATCAATCTATGGAGCAGTATCTTCGGTGTCTTATCTTGCAGCAGCAGGCCTCCTGGTTGAGTGCCTTACGGCTTGCCGAGTTCGCATACAATAATGCGGCTCTCTCTGCTACAGGTTTTTCTCCCTTCTACGCCCTCTATGGCCAACACCCCAAGGTCTTGCCTGTCCCTGACGACTCTGTCACTTTGAATCCTGCGGCCACGGCCTGTCTTAGGGATCTGTCTGCTGTTCATGCTAGTACTTTGGTCCATCTTACTGAAGCAAAGGCCTCTATGAAGTCCCGTGCTGACAGCAAGCGCTTGGCTGCTCCTCCCCTTGCAGTGGGTTCCAGGGTGTGGTTGTCTTCCCGTCACCTTCGCCTGATGGGTTGTCGGAAACTTCTGCCCCGCTTCGTTGGCCCGTATGTGATCTCTCAGGTTGTGAATCCAGTGGCTTTTCGTCTGGTTCTCCCGAGTTCTTGGCGAATCCATCCTGTTTTTCATGTCTCTCTCCTCAAGCCATATCCTGATTCTTCCCGCCTTCGGGCCCCAGCAGCACGGGTGTCCCTGGCCTCCCCTGATGTTTTTGAAGTGTCAGCTATTTTGGGTTCTCGTTGGTTTAGGGGTAGGCTCCAGTATTTGGTGGATTGGAAGGGTTATGGACCGGAGGAGCATTCTGCGGTTTCCGCCTTTGATCTTGACGCTCCTCGGTTGGTGGCCCGGTTCCATAGGGATCACCCGTCCTGCCCACGAGATCGTGGGCCGTTGGGGGGGGGCTATGTTAGACGATCCTCTGCACACCAGAACACTGCTCACATCTCCCCTACACCTTCCTCTGGTTCCCACATGACTCCCTCCAGGGTTCGAGACTCATGTGATTCGGTTTACCCAAAGGACCGAAAGTTCCATACCAGGTACAATTTACGGTCTCGGTTGCAGCCCTTCCTGCATTGGCAGTTGCCATGGAGAACATACAGCAGAAGGGGCGGCGGAACACCTCCACGTTGATCGTTCACTTGCTCACGTGATTCAGAGCGGCGTTTCCCACGTGACCTTGGTGGGCGTCACATGACCCCGAAACGCACAGTATATAAAGCCTGATGCACGGAGCACTCATCGCTTCTCAGCTGTCCTCAGACCCTGTTTGGCGCTACGTTTTGATAACACTACTGGTTTACCTTGATCTTGGAACTCTCACTTGGACTCCTTCGGATTACCCTTTTGTACCTTTGCTTGGAACTGCTTACCTATTGCTGGATTTCTGACACGACCCTCACTTGTCTTCGGATCATCGCTTGGTACTTTGTTGAACTTCTACGCCATTTCCCTTTTGGGATTCAAGTTACGCCTTCAGCTCTACAGGTGGCTTATCCGGTATCAACGCTTGTCTGCGGTCCTGTTGTTCTAGGGACCGCCTCATCTGAGTCTCAAACCTCCCTCCTAGGTTTCCTGGGTTTTCCAAAGACCGGATAGGTAAGGCTATTCAGATCCTTTGGTTCTTGTGATATATTGTAATTGCCTGGTACTTAACCTCGTTCTTTTTGCAGCAGCATCGGTGTTCCAGAGGTTCCGTGGATCCGGGAAGTGGCATCTCCCACCTGTGGCCCCAAAGGTCACACAGCGGGTTTCTTTTGGTTCCCCTGTGCGTCACTTGGGGACGGAGGTCTCAACGGTCTACACGACACTCAAGTCAGAACATCACATTCCTGAGTGCTAAGAGAATACACTTGCCCATGGGAATGGGCTGATCCGGTCGCAACCTGATTTCACAATCGAAGGACCTCGATGGTGCAAGTAGTATATCCTCGGGAGTTGAAAATACTTTGTCAAAGGATGAGTATACTGGAGGACGAGTATGACAAAACATGATTTTTTAACAGGATCTGTCCTAGCAAAAACAAATGGAACCACGGATGGGCTAGTAGAAACCGAACATTCAGTGGTAGAACTGTCGGATCCAAACATCATGGTTTGTGTAGCCCAGTTGATGAACGGGTTGTGAAAAATCATCCACGGAAGTCCCAACACAGGAGAATAGGAGAGAGGCTGGATGACATTGAATGCAAGGTTCTCCTGATATTGACTGATGGCAAGTAAGGGATTCAGTTTCCTGAGTTACGGGACCCAAGGCCAACGGGGTACCATTGATAACTTCCACCAGGGTACTTTGCTTCTTTTGCCGGGTCAGGATGTCATTCTTTTCACAGAGCTGGGTGTCTATGTAGTTTTCCAAAGCTCCTGAACCTACTACTGCCAATGCCTGTAAGGGCTGGCGTCTTCCATTCCAGGATATGACAACATTTAAGACAAACAAAGCGCAGGGTGGCATTTGGTAGGAAGGGGAGGTGAAGGAACTGGTCTGAATGTTTCCTTCTTATCTGACAGTGAGCCCGCTAGTTTCCCCCAGTCTTCACTGGTCGAATGGAACAATTGCTCAGGAAATGAGCACCATCAATGCAGTACAGGCATAATTTATTGGTCTGACATGTTCTCCTTTCTGCTTCCGATAACGCCCAACCAGCCCCTAGTTGCATAGGTTTTTCCTTGGCCTCCCCCGTAGGGATTGGAACCTGTGAAGTATGAGCAGCGGGTTAGGAAAAACGGATAGAGTCTTGATGTCATCTCTTGGAACGTCTTTCCTTAAACCGGTGGTCGATTCTGACCACTAAATCCACCAATGCTTGTATGGTTTCTGATTCTGGAACATGGACTAATTCGTCCTTGAGTTCTTACTTTAATCTACTTCTAAAGAGAGCCTTTTGTGTTTCCTCTTGCCATCTGGATTCATTGGCTAATTGATAAAATCGACTGATATATAATACAATGGGCCTCATGACAAGTCTGCCCGTCCGGAAATAAGGGTGCCGGGAAGCTCACTGGCACCCTTGTTTCCAGACTGGCAAACTGCGGGTTTGTTTGCCGGAGCGGTCACAGTAAGCAAAGTCATCAGAGAAGCAATAGCACTGTTAACAACAGTGCCTGTGCTTCGTTTCCCCATTCCCATAGAGTCCCATTGAACTCTATGGGAATGGGGATTTACAAATTTACCGGTGGCTGACTTGGCCACAAGACTCATGAGCCGCTGGCACCGGTAAATCAGGCGCCGGTAAATGTTTACTGGTCTGGTGGCAACAGCACCGGCAGGGTTACCGCCGGGCCCATAATGAGGCCCAATGTCTTGCGAGCCTTGTTTAATGTCCAGTAGTCGATTTTGGGCTTTAGCCACAGTGTTAGTGGACTGCGACACTTCCAAAAGGGCTTTTTCGAAGTCAGCAAAACTGTCCAATATTGGACTCCGAACAGAGATGTAGGGTTTTGCCCAGGCCAAAGTATTTCCTACCAGGTTATTCAAGATATATCCGATCTTGGCTCTGTTGTTGGAAAAATGAATGGGGCGAAACAAGAACTGTACTCTACAATGGTTACAAAACTCAGTTAGAGCACGGAGGTTGCCGTCGTATTTCACAGGTCCTAACTGAGCCATGGCACTTTCGGTAACGGGGGCAACAGTGTTCTGGACTATGTTGTCTTTTAATGCCTGCTTTTCTTGTTTTAAGGAGACTACTTCTTGGTGCAGCGCTTGGACTTCATCACACAGTTTGTGTATAGCCTCCATGTCACAAGGTTCCGGGGTCAGGCCTCTCAATCTGTTAAGTATTAACGAGCGCTGGCGCTTACCTGTCTTGGCCGTCTTCTTATCTGGAAGCGCCACAGCGAGAACCAGGTTGATGGGATGGAATGGCGATACAGGAATGCTACCCTAATCCTGCCGTCCGATAGGAAACTCAAGGAGGCAATAATAGGCCAGTTCTACCTGCACCACCGACTGGTACCCCGGATTAATGTACTACTAGGACAGTGCGAGGCACTGTACTGGGGTACCACTGAATGCTGGTCACTGGTAAAGGCAGTCAGGAAGGCACAAGAACAAGGGTAGAGCAAGGCAGGATAAAGGAAGGCGAAGGCAGGGCTAGGAAGCAAGGTAGTCAAGGAACAAAGAGAAAAGCAGAATCACCCAGGGAAGGTTAACCGAGAAAAGGAGAAAGACAGAGCTCAGGAGCGTAGCAACAGAGCAGTTGAGGCGCAAAGAGCAGAGTGACTTCCTGGCTTTTATCCTCAAGGAACGCAAATGAGGTTGTTGATAGTAGGTTTCCTGGCAACCTGACAACGAGGCGTGGAGTAGCGTATCGCATCAGAGAAAGATGCCACCTCGATTCTCAGTACAGGCAATGTCCCAGGACATGGAATATATTCGACGCGTTGGAGACCATGTCTGCAGAACCATGGGCAATGAGCCCCCACTCAGGAGGTAAGTGGGAGCGAGTGCAGCGGCAAAGGGGCACAGCTGCAGGGTTCCATGGGACAGCCACCAACAGGGATAGAGCCGCCAGGCCCTTGAGACCGGTCTAAGCGATCAGGGGCCTGGTGAGCATGTAACACCCACATAAATTGGATTCAATTTGATCTTTTCCGTAACTACGGCCATTATATTAGATTTACTAACATTTACTATGAGGCCCTTCTCTGCCATGTATGTTACATATGCCTGCACAAGTTTGTTCACGACTTCAGGGGTATCGGCTAATAAAAACAGCTGTATAACTTAACACTGGGAATCGCAGCTAACCAATACACGGTACATCAGGAGTAATGTTTTCTATGTAGTCATAGGGCCTCATTAGAAGTTTGCCGGTCCGGAAACAAAGGTGCCGGTAAACTCTGTGTCTGCCTGCCGTGGCTACTGTATCCGACAGGTCGGACCCTGCCGGGTGTTGGGGGCTTGTCCTTTGCCCCATGCGTGCCCGCAAGCCCCCACCCTGAAAGGACCACACAGCTCACACGTCCTGTCAGTTTGGGCTTCCCGGTCGCTCTGCCGCGGCCAGGAACGCCCCTGTTTATTTATGCAGCACGCGGCGGCGTGCAACGTCACTCCGCCGCGTGCGCGTTCCACGCGGGGCATCGCCACACTCCTCCTTTTTCGGGAGGACACACAACTGCTTTTATTACTAAACACTACAAACCACACAACAAAATAACAGCAACATTTTACGCCCACGTCCCTTTAATGTCAGCCGCCCGGGTCTCCTTATTCTGGCAGACTGTCCAAATGTCCCAGCACGTATTCACTGAGGTAAGCGGGTTTCCCTCGCCCAGCCCTCTGGGGGTACCTCCCGCTTACCTCCGGCACAGGAAGTCCTTCCGCAGCAGTTCGGACAGGGGAATGGGGTGTGCCCAAGGGAACTCCGGCGTCCTCCGGCACCTCCGCCAAATCCGGGTCCAGTGGTGGTTCAGTTCGTGGATCACCCAGTTTCTTAAAGAAACTGACGTTTCGGGTGACGGCAGATCTTCCATCCAAGGCCGTCACCATGGACCCCTTTACGGCTACCACGTCCAATGGCTCCGGCTCATAGGGGAGCGAGAGCTTCCCATGGGGGTGTCGGTTGCGAATGAGCACCTCGTCTCCCGGTTCCAGCCGCTGGGAGTGAAGACCCCTTCGCAAGTTCTCCTGGTCAATCCTGACCCGCCTGTCAGCCTCAACCTGCTGGTTGTCAATCAGGCCCTGGGACATCGCCTGAACAGAGCCTCCGCAGGGGCTACCCCCGTGGAGGCATGTGGGGTGGTGCGGTACACCCGCAGGAATTGGTATAGGGCTCGTTGGAGTGGCTGCCCTTGTCCCTGGGCAATCCTGAAGGTCTTATTGAGTGTCCGCATCAGTCTTTCAGCGTCACCATTAGCTCGGGGCCACAGCGGGGATATCTTCCTGTGCTGAATCCCGCAGCTCTCCATGAACTCCGAGAACCGCTCACTTTGGAATGGCGACCCATTGTCCGAGCACAGAGTGAGGGGAAAACCACGGGCCGCAAACACCTTCTCCACGGCCACGACCACGTGCTTGAAGGCCACCGACTCCACAAACTCCACCTCCGGGTATCGTGAGTACTCATCAACGATTAGGAGAAAGTGGTTGCCTACGGACGTCGACCCAAAGTCCGCATGGACGACCTCCCAGGGCCGGGTCCCCCGGGGCATCGCCTCAATGGCTGGCTCTCGTTGTACGGGAGAAGCCGCCTGGCACCAAACACAGGCCGCAACAAAATCATCCACCCTTCTCTCCAGTTCCGAGAACCAGACCTTCAGCCGCAGTCTCGCCTTGGTCTTGGCGGCGCCCTGATGTCCACAATTGCTCGAGCCCTGTCCTGGCCTCCTGGGTCCACCCCGCCAGAGCCTCCAAGATGGACTTCCAGGAGCCGTGCTGCATTGAGTGCTTTAGGAACTGGAAGCACTCATCCTGGGCCGCGGCAGCCCCCAGCTACGACAGGGGCATTGCATTTGGCGTGGCCCCCTCCACCCCCATTCGAACGTCGTCGTCGGCCTCCTCCGCACAGGTGTCGTACTCCTCTCCCCTGCGCACTCCAGAATGCCGGGAGAGGTAGTCCGCTGCGTTGTTGGCCTCTGGCCGACACACCAGGGTAACTTCATACTCAAGCAAGGCAAGCATCCACCTCTCAATCCTAGCCGGGGGCTTCGAGGATGACCCAGCCAGAATGGGAAGCAGGGGCTTGTGGTCTGTTACCACGGTCACTGGATGCCCCAAGACATAGAGTCGAAAATGTCTGCAACCCCAGAGGACCGCCAGTGCATCCTGCTCGATCTGGGAGTATCGTTGCTCCGTTTCCGAGAGCACCTTGCTGGCGTATGCCACTGGGCGGACGCTCCCGTCCCGGTCCACCTGAGTCAATACAGCCCCCAGGCCGAACGGACTAGCGTCCACAATGATCTCTGACGCCAGCGCTGGGTCGAAAAACGCCATGGTGTCCTCTGCTGTTAAGGCGCTCTCAATGTCCTCAAAGGCCGACTGCTCAAGTGGGCCCCACTGCTAGATCGACTCCTTCTTCGTCAACGCCCTGAGCGGCTCGGACCTTGAAGTGAGATTTTGAATGAAGCGCCCACAGTATGTCACCATACCAAGGAAGCTCCTCACGTCGGACACCGCTCGGGGGGCTGCGCCTTCTTAATGTCCTGGACCTTCATCGGATCGGGCGACACCCCCCCTCCTTGAACACAAACCCGAAGAATTCGATGGAGGGGCGCAGGAACTCACATTTGTCCCTATGAAGGGTGAGGCCCAGCGACTAGAGCCTCTCAAAAGTCTTTCCAAGACTCCTCAGATGGTCCACCTCTGTCCTAGCGAACACCAGAATATCATCGCTGATATTAAGGACACCCTCCAGATCTGCTAGGGCGCCCCGTATAATGTTCTGAAATACTTCTGCAGCCGATGACAACCCAAAACTCAACCTCTTGTACCTGTATAGCCCACGGTGGGTGGTAAACGTTGTTATGTACCGGGACTCGGGGTGGAGGACAACCTGATGATATCCTGCTCGTAGGTCTAACTTGGAGAAGAAACGGGCCCCTTGTACTTCAGCGATAATGTCATCGATGGTAGGGGTGAGATGCCGCTCCCTCTTGATGGCCTTGTTGGGCAGCCTCATGTCCACACAAATCCAGACAGAGTCAGGTTGTTTTGGTTTTCTAGCCACAACAATAGGGGACACCCAGGGTGTCGGGCCCTCGACCTTCTCGATAATGTCCAGACTCACCAGGTTGTCTAACTCCTTGTCCACCTGCTCCCTCAGATGGAACGGTACCCTGCGGTGCTTCAGGGCAATGGGCTGTACGGAGTCATCAATGTGCAGCCTGACCGGGTCACCGGTCATCTTTCCAATGCCGTTGAAAAGGGCAGCTTACTTATCAAGGAGGTTATTGATGTCCTCCAAGTACACCGAGTACGCGAAACTGACAATTCCGAGAGCCGCGGCAGCAGCACAGTTTAGGAGAGTGTTGTTACTCACAGGGGTCACATAAAACCGAGCCCTGATCCGGGAGCCCTCATGCTCCACACTTGCCACGAAGGCACCGTCCAGCAGTATTGGTTGTAGTCCTCCAAATGCGAATATGCGGGCTCCCGGCATAGCCAAGTCCGGGGGCGGGTCAAGGGCGTCATAGTGCCCCCTAGCCATTACATTGACCGAAGCCCCCGTGTCCACCAGCACCGGGACAGGAGAGTGGTTAACCTCCACCACACACCTCGGCTGCCTCCTGCTCTTCCCCTTCAGGACTCCCACACTCGAAACAAAGAAGATGTTCTCTTCCTCTTCTTCATCTGCCTCGTCCACCTGGGCCTCCTCTTCACCTTGGTCTACCTGGGCCACATTTGGTGGTCGGCTCTGGCGTGGAGTCCACATCCGGGCCGGACCTCTCGGTACCATCATGGGCAGGGCCGCCTTGCACACTCTAGAGAAATGGTCAGGCAGGCCGCACCTGCCACATGTTCTCCCCGCTGCCGGGCACTCCGTCGGGTGGGGAAGGTCATAGCCACACTTCTGGCACGACTCCCCTGATCTTCCTGCTCTGTCCCGGGGTCCTCCGCCAGGCCTTCTCATTCCTCTGCCGCCTCACCACACAGCACACACCTCCTCTGACTTTATTGAGCGGGGCCCCGCCTCCATCTTGCTTGCGCAAGCCTCTGCCACCTCATGACATCGGCCCAGTTCCAATATGCGGGGCAGAGTGATGCCCGGCTCTCTCAGGACCTGCCTCCTGAGCTTGCCGGAGGAACACGCCTGAATCAGCATTGTGCGCATCATGTCCTCCGCGTCCCCCCATGCACAACCCAGGGAGAGGCGGCGCAGGCGACCATAAAAGGTGTCCAGTGTCTCATCGTCTTTTTGTTTGGCCGACAGCATAACAAATCTCTCATAGTCCACGTTGGCAAGGGGCAGAAAGTCAGAAAGTGCGCAAGGAGCACCGCCTTGGCCGCATCATAGGATTGGTCCACCGGAGTAAGCGACTCAAAAATTTCCTGGACCGCAGGCCCCGCCGAGTACAGCATAGTGGCCACCATGCTGTCATCGTCCGTCACCTGAGCAGCCCTGAAATACATGTCAAGGCGGCCAACCCACCTCCTCCACCGGGGCCCCATGCTGGAAGGTGGGCCCGATGCATCAAATTCGGGGATGGGTTGCAGGGCAGCCTGGGCTCGTGCCTGAGCCATGACGGGGAGTCCTTGCTGAGCACCTGGCTGTGCCACCGGTAGCACCTGGGGTACACGACCCTGAACACCTACTTGCGGGGGCAGCTGTAGAGCCGCCGCTGGTTGTTGAACTGGAAGCGCTGGGGCTGCAAGGCCTGCTGATGTTGTGCCGCTTGGCCACCGTCCTGAGGAAGCTGTGCGTCTACGGCGGCCTCACCCTCCTGATCATCAATGTCACTCATGGGCTTGAGCGCACAGGCACCCCCACCTAGTGTCCTGAGGGCCGCAACTAAACCACGCACCACCACCATGCAGACAAAACCTCCCCCCTCTTCCAGGCACAGCAACAGTCCAACCTGGGGGAGAGGCGGTGGTGACTTGTCCCTCGCTCAACTGGGACAGCTTCCAGCCACAAGACCAATGGAAGAGAAGAAGACACCCACTGCAGCCATCCTTGTGATGATGAAGGGGACAAAGAAGAAGCCACAGCGTCCTGATGATGAAGGGGACAAAGAAAAACGCTGTGTTTCCACCTTGCCGTAGTCCACAGGGGTGTGGATGTTCCAAAAATTAAGCTACAACTGTAGAGTGGACTAAACAGGCCCTGCCATGTTAGTCCTTCCCCTAGCTTTCACTCGACGTAGGAGTCCCAAAACTGGAGAAAAATTTACAAACCAGGCATGGGCGTGCAGGTTAGTCTGCCTGCAAGCAGAATATCAAAAAATTAGACCTGGATCACCTTCACCCTCCAAACCGGAGCCTGATGAAGTTCCACGGCCTCAGAGACAAAATGGCCGCCAGCCGCGTGTACGATCCGCAGCCACGGCGTGAAACAAAACATCCGAACGTTCCGTTTCAAGGAAAGAATTCCGGAATGCCTTCACCGCCGGGCCCGGGCATCCGTTAACACTCGTCGCCACTGTTGGGGGTTTGTCCTTTGCCCCATGCGTGCCCGCAAGCCTCCACCCTGAAAGGACCTCACAGCTCACACGTCCTGTCAGTTCGGGCTTCCCGGTCGCTCTGCCGCGGCCGGGAACGCCCCGTTTATTTATGCAGCACGCGGCGGCATGCAATGTCACGCCGCCGCGTGCACGTCCCACATGGGGCAGCGCCACACCGGGCGCAGTGGCCATTGTAGGCAGACTATTCCCGGGAGCGCAGGCAATGTTGCAAACGGTGCAGGTGCTCTCACGTTCCCACTCCCATATAGTTCCATTGAACCCTATGGGTTGCCGGCCCCTGACTTCCTGGACTCATAATGAGGGTTACCACAGGCCCATAGAGTTGAAAAAGAGTCAATACCAGGCCACAACCCTGGTGCACACACTTTTCCACTTGAACTTCTTTGTTAACTTCTCCTTCTCTGCCATACCTGACTTTAGCAGTATTTCTAGCATGCCAGTCAATAATGTTCAACGCATTCCATGAGTGCTGATCGAGTGCTAGTTTGCTGGGCGACTTGGATTAAGAATACTAAAGCTGTTTTTTACGGTGTAATTACTTTTGCTACAAGTGGAGAACGTGGAAGGAAACTGAACGGGGACACTGGATTTAATATGTTCCATTTCCTTTTGTTTTAATGGGCAAACCGAAGCTAATTAGCCACTTCCCCCACCCGTGATCAGGAAGTAGTGAAAAGAAGCAAGGCGCTCACATTTGAACGCGCGCATTCAGTGAGTGCCGATCGAGTGCTGTTTCGCTGTTCTGGTGGCGGGTGGTGAGTGTGACTGGTTTGTTGGGAGGGGCAACTTAGGGTGTGCCATATCATTGTTGGGCTAGTGCTTATCAAACCTTAGTCCGTTTCTGTAACCATGCCAGCAGGAACAAGGAAGGGTACCCGGAGAAGGGAAGCCTGTAAAGAGTTGGCGAAGCCTTACTCCACGGAGAAATGCTCTTGCATTAATGCTGGGGTCAAGGATGGTGTTCCAATGTTGGCAAATGGACATACAGAGGAGTCTAACGTTCCAATGAATGTAGGGGGGAAAATAACTAACTTCTACCAAGCGGCAGCGGAAACAAATGTATTTCAAGTGCAAAGGATGGTAATAACTTCTTCACTTCTTCGCCATCGCACACGGGAATCAGCAGCCCATTGGCATCACACTCCATTGACAACACGGTACACCAGGAATGTCTTGGAGGGTGGGGGTGGGGGTTGGGGTGTCCCACAGGAAATTTTCACAGCACCTCCTAACCAGAGTGAAACTTTAATTCAACGTAATGACAGATTATCAAAATCACCTGACTTGAAAACATCATATCAGATAATCAACGAGTTATCGATGAAGAGAATGGGAATACCATTTAACCAAGGTTTATTATATAATGAAGTAAGTAATCTCTTGGCTACTTGTAAGGCATTACTGGCATTGTGCTAAAAAATTATAAGTGACCAAAAAGAGATGATGTATGTAACGAGCAAAATAATAGACACTATTTTGTTTAACAGTGGTATGGGGTGAAAATAATGCAGGGAAAACAAGATATGATTAATATGGAACCTGAGGTAGACAAATCTAATGGGAGTGGTAACTTAGACCAGCTGATAATGGTGATGAACTCCCTCAAATGTGCAGGTTTTTATTATAACTGTAATTTCCATAAAAAAAAGAGATTACAAAGGCAAAGAAAACACCTGAGATTGAAAGCGGCCAACCCCGCCCATGTTTGATCAGAGGGGACAGATAAAGTGAGGGCTATAGAATTGGAGTGGATAAGAATGGGACCTCAATCTCTTTGAGTAAAGAAAATGGAAATATGGTTTAGCTGGTGTCTAGCACGAGCGGTCAAATAATGGTGGGTACACTTGAACTATGGTTTTTCCAAATAAAGAGAGTAGGCAGATAGAAAGAACATTAACTGAGAAACTCAGTCAGGATTGTGAATTGAGGGAACGGTGAATGTCAAATCAGTTGAGGCATCTATTAAGGTTGTGACGGAAAGGGAAGGACCCACAGAAAAATGTAATAAAGGTAACGTAGTAAAAATTAAGATACTGGAAGAAGAGGTACTAATAGAGTCTGTGTATAAATAGATCACAAATATTACAATTGATGAAGCATATCACGGGTCTTGAACTAATAGCCTCTGGTGATATGACATTACTAGAGTTGCCAGAAACAGTTGCCGATTTGAATTGGGCGATTGTCCATTTTCCATTTCCTTTGTTGGTGGAGCATGTTCTTTTACACTCTGAAGTATTAAAATTGAATGGTTTTGTGATCTCTCCCCTACAAACAATCAGGGTAGATTTCGAAGAGCAGTCAACCTAGAACTTAAAACAACTAAGTAACCTAGAGATTGTGAAAATGGATATTGGTAGAGGAATCTCCCTGCTGGAGTCCAGCCTAGAAGGTTTTAAAGTAGCTCTAGATGAGGAAAAGTAGAAGAATGTGCTATTCTCAAATTGAATCCTAGAGCCCAGGAAAGGTGTGGTAAATAAGAGGGAAATTAAACCGATCTCTTGGAATTCCAGAGGGTTTAATTCATGCTTATATAATGAGGGGCTGGACTTCCTGTTGGACTCAGACATGTTCGGCATACAGGAATCTTGGTTCACTACAACATGGCACTTGGATGGCTTCGTCCTTACACTCTTTTATTTTTCTTAAAAAAGAAAACATTACCGTGCATCAGTAAGGAAAGTAAAAGATGGTATTGGACTGGCGATTGAGAAGGAGGAAAAGATAATTAACTCGAAAACAAAATATAAAAACTGGGTGAAATCTCGCAAGCAATCACAGTTTGATTTGCAATGGAGTACTATATCGGAGGCATTATTGTCAAAGGACATTAAGAAGTTTTGGCACTGGGCCAATGAAAATGTAGCAAATAAATCTATGGAAATGAACCCAATTTCAAGATCTGGATTGACTTTGTCAGTGAGCTTTATCATAAATATGTGGGCATGGGGAACGGGTCTGAGGTGTTTTGGAGAAATGGTATGGGGATGGAGAATGGTTTACGTTTGATGTAAATGATATTTTGCAAACATATATGTGTGCTACTGTATTGTTTAAACTGTTTAATGACATTGTAAAATGGAGCTTGATTCCGATGTCATGGAAAAAGACAACGCCCATATTTAGGGGAATCGAGCAAATCGAAGTGATTATAGGATGATTGCATTATCAGACAGTGGGCCTCATTACAGTTTGGGCAGTAACCGCGCCGGTGCTACCAGGGAGTTGCCACCAGACCCGTAATGAATTACCGGCACCTGACTTCCCGGTGCCACTGGGCTATTCCAAGTCTGGCAGCCAGGAAGTCAGGCACCAGCAATTTTGTTAATCCCCATTCTTGTATGGGAATGGGGACACAGAAGCACCTGCACCGTTGTTAACGGTTCTGGTGCTTCCGTGATGGCTTTGCTTGCCATGACCACTGTGCCTCGCAGGGTCAGACCTGTCAGGCACAGCGGCTCTGGCAGGCAAACTCATAGTTTGCCAGTCCGGAAACAATGGTGCCGGTAAGCTTACTGGGACAGTAGTTTCCAGACCGGCAAAATTAGAATGAGGCCCAGTATCTCAAAAATATTCTCAATACGCTTACTGAAAAAACTTAAAGAGTGGGAGAGGGAGGCAGCCATACTGTCTCCCCAAAGAACAGGCTTTAGAAGAGGTATGGGAACACAGTTTAACATATTTGTGTTGATATATCTGATTCGTAATTATGTAGAGATAGCCGAACAAACCACATACATTTGTTTCGTAGACTATACAAAAGCCTTTGGCACTGTATCAAGGAACCTATTATGGGAACAAAAATTCTAAATGGGGGTGTGACAGATCAATCTTACATTTGCTGCAACAGTTTTATAATGATAGGAATGTCTGTGTAAGATTAGACCATAACCTCTCATATAGGGACATTTTGTGGTCTAAAGCAGGGTTGTGTAATGGCCCCTCTATTATATAATCTGTTTGTGGCCACATGAAACAGTGCTTTGACAATTGTAATAACGTTCCATCTAAAGTTGTTCAAAACTTTGTAGGACGGATGGCAAATGAAGACGACATGGTTTTAATGGATGATACCGCTGTAGGTTTGCAACGTAGTATAGAAGCCTTGGATCTGGGTCCAAAATACAAGTTGACTCAAAATATGTTTATCTGGGAGTTCCAACTGATGAAAGTCTAGAGATAGGTACACTCCAATAAAACACTGAAAGAAATGCAGATGACAAGGCCGTGGGTGAGTCATAAAGGATGTTTCTCTGTTCCCACGATGGTGAAACTGTACAAATCGAGTATAATTCCAGGGATCCCTTATGGACTAGAGCCATACTCAGAAAAAGAGGTGAAATGGCTACATAAACTGGAGGGTAGCATTTGGAGGTATTTCATAGGACTCCCTTGGTGCGTTCCTATTGAATCAATACAATCCGAATTGGGACTCTTCTCCCTAATGACAAAATGGAAAATATTGAGGGCCAACTTCTATTTAAAATTGCTAAATATGTAACGCTCACCTGGTTCCCACTGAGGCGCGGCGTCGAAGGCGCAGAACTCTGAAGATGGACAGGAAGGGCCCCTCTATTCTGGCTTCCCTGGCTCGTTGGATACCCTCCTGTGCGTGAAAAGGGAGTATTACCAACTGTGGAACAATGCTCAAGCCTCCCACTCCCTTCCAACCCTCCACGATACCTCCTCCATGATTCCCCGTGAAGCCTCACCTTAGGGTTTGGAAGGATGAGCTCTCCATCCTGCTTCTGATGCAGGGGCGCGTTGAAACCCAGTTACTTCACTGGATTGAGGAATGATGGGAGTTCAGGTAAGCTTGACTGTTCAGGTAAGGCGCTGTAAAGTTCTGTTCAAAAGTTCAAGCTTAATAATAATGTTCGTTGTCTAATTGCAGCAAGCGCTAATGCTTATGTCTTTTTCCCCTTAGGGGCCGGGGTTCAGAGTGCCGGAGATATGGCGCCGACCCGAAGTGAAACAGTTCTGGATGAGCGCTCAGGTAATGTCTTTGCATTCGCTCATTCAATGTCTTTGGCCCTCATTACGACCCTGGCGGAAATCGAAAAACGATGGCGGAAATGCAATACCGCCATCGAATAGCGCTCGGTGCGATTATGACCCGTCACCGTAAAGTACGATGCCATTAGCGACACCGTAGTGAACGCCAACGCTAACTGCACCAAGTACGCGCACGCGCGCCATGCCAAACCGTAATTACCACCATGGCGCAACGGTACGCGAATTCTGACCCTAGCGGACATGTAGCTAACACCATCAAGCATGGCGGAAAGTACCATTCCGCCATGGTGAGAAGTACGGCATCGCGAACCAACCGTAAACGGCCCTACTGAGTGCCTGTACACCACTCCCTGGCCACATTGCACAACTCCTCGTAGGTGCAATGAAGTCACACAATGCAACCAGTGAAATGTACAAGTCACCCATGCATGCCAACGAACAAATGAATCTAGGGGCTCCAAGTGCCTTGTGAGTGGCCATCCATATTTGCCATGGCACCATTGCCGCACTGATGCAGCACAGGCATGTGAAGGTTCAAGTCCAGCAACATGAACTGAAATATGAGACAAACAAAAACAGGCCCCCCCATCGACTGACACCAGTGTAAGGCAACATTCAAAGCAGTATCCTGAGTGAGACTGCACCAGCCCTGTACTCCTGCCAGTAAACAAACCAACCATCAGCATAAGCATGTACCACACAAGTTGGCAGAGTGACTGAGCAGCCAGGCTCATCTCAAGAGGGGCCAATGGGAGCTGCAGGGCACAGATGGCACGAATACAGAAGCTATTCCAATGGACATGACCTCCGTCTCCCTCCAAGAAACGCACGCAAACACAGGCACCTGTGACCAGCCATATTCTGATAATCACATCATTCCACCAATCCACCTGGCTGACCGGCATCTGTTACACAAAAGCTAATCCCCCGCCCCTGAGCATGACATCATTAAAACAGTCATAATGGTAGCCCCTATCCCTGACCACACTGGGCTTCGTAGGCAAACGCGGCCAGTACAGTACCACGCAACTATACTCAGAAGCCGGAACCCAATGCAGATCTTCTCACAATACATCGCTCCACAAATAGGAATATGCTACATTACTTGCAAAGAAGAACGCTACACGGTTAATATCAGAATAGAAATTTAATGCACAACAAAATCACCAAGGCCATACAGCCATTAGGTCATGAACTCCAAAATATATTTCATTATTGTGGGCTGCATCCGCAATAAATGACCAGCTTCTTCTTGTGTGACGCCCTGTTCCTTCATGGTACACAGGGGCTACATTCACGTTCAAAAAGGCAACATGGAAGCGCCTAGAACCGCAGGGCCGTCCCATTAGGTAGGCACTAGTCCAGCTGAAAGGTCGATATGTTGCTCCTAGCCACTAGTACTGCGTAAGGGCATGTGGCCCATTGGCGATCGTCCCATAAGATCGTAATGGTGCTCCACTGATTAACACGAAGCAGCAGGTGTCGGGAGTAAAAGCCATCTGCAGGAGTGGCATACAGATGGCAGCGGCAAAAGGGGAGGAGATACCTGTCACCCAAATGAAATGAAAAAGAATAGTCTGGGCATCAGAACTTCATTTGATTTACTCACATCAATGATCACACTAAATCCACAGCCATATGCATGCTAGCCCACTCAAAAGGATTATTCCCACCCAAAAATCACTTGCGAATCATAACTATAAAAAGCGACGTGAAAACACTATTACAAACGAGTGTTTGTGTGCATGCGTCTGTCAAAACAGAATCCATTAGATGGGATTAGTAACGTGCATAGACACAAGTGTTTGAAGGCGCGTCGAGACAGGGAGGGTTCAACAAGGGCAGATAGACGATGGTCCCACTATGGCAGCTCTGCATCACATAGCGCAGAGGAGGTGGATAGATTCCAAAAAGCCCTGTACATGGCAAACTCTCCATTAAATCATCTGTCCATGCATCCATACATCATTCCCTCATCCCGGAATGAAAACGCCTGATTATTTACTCACATAACATGTGAAATTTCCATTGAGTCTGTGCGTAATGCAGTCTGCAAAATCCACTGTGCTCCAGGCCGGAATTCCAGTGTTGTGAAGTAACATGTATTTGGGAACGTCCTGCCTTATCGTCCACTACGCTATTGCGCATCCCATACTATTCATATCAATCATTGCATTCTCGCCATGGCCCCTGTCCCAAGGACATTAAACAATAGAACGTTATATTTGCAGTCAGACCTGTGGGCGTCTCCTCGCCGCTAGCTGAAAACCGAAAGCGCTGTCCTTCGAATTCCTCATTTGCAACATCACGTCGAAAAGGCATCTGTGACCGCTTGAAATCACAAAATCATCCATGTAGTGCGGCAGTGTGTGAAAATGGCAACTGGCTTCACTCACAAATGGGACGCCCCGCCCGTCGGTGAACCTCGGTACAGTGCTGCATGAGGGTCCACCGTTAATCGAGTACTACATTCCACTGACCCTTCACAAGTTTGTTCGCGACTGCAAAGATAGTATGTGAAACAATGGGACCATAGCAGAATGAACATATGAACCAATATTTCACTGCCATCGGGATCAAATACATGATTGTAATAGCAAGATGCCATGCGTCGAATTGCAGCGTTGTGTGCGGGACGTGCTCGCCCAAAGGGGATTGCAGCTTGCACAGGTGGAATGAATCACCACAGGTGGAGGCTATACAGCCTGAAAACACATAAATTGCACACCCAACCCCCTCCCACAACTACACCCACTCCAAAATGCTACCGGCAGGACTAGCGATGTTGGCCCTGGGGGACCTGATAGCACTGCAAGTACTCCAACTTCAAGAAGAAGACGAACACCAACTACTACAACAACCGGCCGCACAGAGGAGACGCAGGAGGAGGAGGAGGGCAAGGCAGGGCCAGCAAGGCCCGCTAGCACAGCCACTACCACCACGCAGGCAGCCCGCAATCCCACGCCTCCGAGCACATCCGTTCAACCTCACGGATGAGCAGATCCACACCCTCTACCGTTTGGACCGGGACACCATAACCGCCATTGTGGACATGACACAGGCTGACCTTGTCAGCATGATAGATAGCCCAACCGCCATCCCACCCCTACTGAAGGTGGTGTCTGTACTCCACTTCCTGGCCACAGGCACCTACCAGCACACAGTCGGACAGTTGCATGGCATTTCACAGCCAGTGTTCTCACGGACACTATTGCAAGTGCTCGATGCCCTCCTGAAGCACGCAGACGACTAGATCTCTCTACCACGCTCGGAGCAGGAAATTACGAACACAAAAGTGGGATTCCATGCACTTGGCGGCATACCGGGTTGCATTGGTGCCATCGACTGCACCCATGTGGAATTGGTCGTCCCACATGCCATGGAGGCCCAGATCCGCAACCGAAAACAATTTAATTCTCTTAATGTACAAATGGCGTGTGACTCCAACAGGACCATTACACATTGTTGTGCCCGATTTCCTGGATCAACCCATGATTCTATGGTCTTGAGGAACTCTACAATACCACGCTACATGGAGCGACACGCAGGGAACAGATCCTGGCTACTCGGTGAGTCTCATTTCATGCATGATAATGTGGGGTATGTGATGCGGCAATGACCTGGCAGGAAGGGGGGGGGTGCGTACGTAGCAATGTCATTCCACAAACATCCTTTATTGTCCACATACAGGTGATGCCGGGTATCCACTGAAGAGATGGCTCCTTACACCACTCCGGAACCCACTGAACCAGCATGAGGAGGACTACAACCATGCCCACTCACGTACACGTGTAGTCATAGAACAGGCATTCGGCCTACTGAAGACTCGTTTCCGCTGCCTCAGCAGGTCTGGCGGGGCACTCCTGTACCGCCATGAGAAGGTTGCAAAGATGGTCATGGCATGTGTCATGCTACACAACATGTGCGTACGTAGAAATGTGCCCATGCCCCCTGACGCAGAACTGCAAGCACCGGAAGATGGTCATGATGAGGGTGGGGATGTGGCAGCACCTCAAGGAGTCCGCGAGGCACAGGAGGGCCGTGACATTAGTCAGATTCTCATAGATTCATGCTTCTAGCACTCACGCCTGGTGGCTGATACATGGACACGGGACTTGTGGCACTGTTTGTGTCTGGAACATGCACAATATGGACTGTACGCCTATAAAGGCCTCGTACACAAAGATCAATGTCCACACATCTCATTGGATGATCGTGCATTGTTTATAGCATATGTGAAATCATGTTACACACCCCATCGACCCGCCACCCAAGTGAGCCCAACACACCCCCTCCACCCTCCTACCTCCCCCCCGAACACCAGTGTCCAAAGATGCTCATTGTCAGTGGGCAGACGCTATTGCAAGCCCCCTCTCCGGGTATCAGGGGCACCCCTGCCTGTGGAGCGCAGGTTCCTCCCAGATCTACGTTGGGGGCTGCCCTGGACGGAACTTGCAACGGATGATGTCTCTGCCTGCTCACGTCCATGCATGTCCCCAAGGGTTTGTGAGAGCTCAGTGAGCACACGGCGCACAGCGGCAAGTTCAGCACATACGTCTTTGGACGTCGCATGCAGTTCCCCCCTCAGGCTCTCGGTGCTTCTCTCCATTTGTGCCCTTAGTGTCTCTGTACTTCTCTCCATTTCTGCCCTAAGTGTCTCAGTTGATGTTTCTATGGCTGCCTTAGTACCCCCACATTCATCAGCATGGTCCTTGAGGAGCGTGGCCAGTTGCTGCTGTTGCACGATCACCTGGTCGAGGGACTGTTGCCTCTGCTGGGCCATGGCCATTTGCGGTGGTGTCACAGAGGGGCTGGTCACCTCATGTTGCCTTGCCACAGGGCTTGTGGGGGATGGCCAGTCGTCGTCTTGTGGGTGCCCCTGCGTGGTATCCTCATGGTGTACGGGATGAAACAAACAGGGGGATTGAGACAGGTCATGGATGGATCCTACATTGACATCCCCGTTTTCTGTGTCAGAGCATGCTGCCATTAATGCAGTGTCACCTATGGTGCTGCTGCCACCAGAAGCAGTGCCTTCTGTGGCATCCATTGGGGGGACCTGTGGTGGTGCTGTTGTGGGCATGCTGGCTGCTGGGGTGCCTGTTGAAGTTCCCTCCTGTGTGCTGCCACTTGATTTGTGCTGCTGCCGTGTCTTGATCCGTGCAGCTGAGGTGGAGGGTCTTTGGCCGTTGGTCTTGGCCCTCTTTGCAGGTGTGCTGGTAGGGGTGTCCTGGAGCTCGTCGTTTGAATCGGACCCTGTGGTGGAGTAAAGGAGGGCGAGCGTTATTAATGGGTCTGTGGAAATTGGAATGGCAATGTATCACATGCATTGGAGTGGTACCTGAGGGTGATTTGGGTCGGGGCCTTGGAGGTGGTTTCATTTTTGTGTGGATTGAGGATGCAGTTGTTTTGCAGCCTGCAGTTAGGGTGTGCCTGCTGCACGTGTAGAGGGTGTTTTTAGGATTTTTAATTATTTATGTATTTAATGTGAGTTTTAAAGTGCGCTATCAGGCCAATGTATGTGGACGTTCTCCTGGACATGTGTTACTGTTGCACTATGTGGACACATGGTACTTCACATGATTGGACATTGTGGATTTAGCATTGTTTTATTTGGCCCACCTACCTGATTCTTCGGATGTCTGCACTCCTTTCTCCATCCCTCCGACTCCCTCTATACTCTCCATTCCAATGGTGGAGGCACAGATTTCTTCCCAGGGGGTCACCTTGATGGGTGATTCCGATCCTCCACCGGTAGCTGTGGCAATGTTACGGTTGGCGGATAGTATGCTCCGTACGCGTATCCGCAAGTCGTCCCATCGCTTTCTGCATTGCTGTGGGTTGCGGGGTGCGGTCCCCACCGCATTTACCCGCTGTGCCACCAGGGCCCATATGGCCTTCTTGTTCGCAAGTGCCGTCCTGGTCATTTGCATCGAGAAGACGACGGCAGCATTCTCCTGGAGGGTCTCTGTGAGCACGGTGAGTTCCTCACGGGAGAAGTGGACCTGCCGCTTGCGGTCGCACGCTTTTTTCGCTACTTTTCCCATTTTTATTGCTTTCACTAGGGTGGATGACGGGTTGGGATGTGTCTCAGGGTAGTATTTTTTATGGTTGTGTGGGAATTCTGATTTTATAGGTGTACGGCGTGCTGTTTCCCGTTCCGGGACCATGTTTTTACTTCCGTTTCCGTATATTTACGGTCACCGTACTTTCCGATTGCCGCTCATTACGGTGACCGCTAAGATGGGTGGCGGAATTGCACCTAGGGCGCCGTACGACGGCGGTGAGGGGCGTTTTGGGGACATTTCCGCCATCGCAGAATTTGCACTTCCACCATGGCGTAGTGCTCGTGCCCGATGGGTCGGAATTAGCCGCACTTTGCTCCGTCGTGCAATGGCGGAAACGCTATTTACGCTATGGCGGTCAGGTCAGTCACTTTCCGCCAGGGTCGTAATGAGGGCCTTTGTCTTTTTTCCCCATAGGGGCCGGGGTCCGGAGATGCCAGGAAGCGGCAGGACCCGAAATGCAGTGGGAATAATCCAACAGGTAAGACTTAAAAGGAAACTGAGCTTTCCTTATTCCTTTTCTCCCTCTCACCTTTGTTCTTGTCTTTTTTCCTCTAGGCGCCGGGGCGTAGCTGAATCCGGAAGATCGCTGCTGAAGATGGAAGCGCCTTGCAAAGGTGAGTAAAATGCAGCGCTGCAGCGATCGAAACGAAATGCCTTTAAAATGATGTCTTCCTTTTCAGGGCCGTTGGAGAAATGACTCCGGGATGCAGATTTAGCAGGTAAGGGCTTTTCTTCTACTATTGTCTTCCTTTCTCCTCTTGCAGGTGTTCCAGGGTGCTGGCAGGCATGGCTGAAGTCAGGATGCATGAGCTGACACGGTGAGCGTCCAGCTGCTAGGTGCAGAACAACGCGAAGCATGTGTGGCTGTTCGGGTGGGGTTTAAATAGCCTTGGAAGAAGTTCCTGGTATGTATCCTTCCACCAATCAGGTATGTATCCTTCCCCGACCACACCCGGGTGGTGAAGTAGTCCTACAGGTTAAGTAGTCCCATTCAGGCCCCAAGAGGGCCTGGATGAAGCAGCAAGGTCTGCATCAGGTAAGTGTGCACCCAAGCACTTAAACACATATCCTCTTCTATGAGCCTGGCGCTTAAGGCGCCAGGACTGGGGTCCGCTATGAGCCTGGCGCCTAAGGCGCCAGGACTGAGTCCAAAGGGCCCCGACTTGGGCCCGCTGAGACTTCCCTGGGGAAAATGATGTCTGCCTCTGGGGTTGCTGGGCCCGGCCTGGCTCCTTAGAGGTAGGCATCATGACAGTACCCCCCCTCAAGGCCCCTCCTAAGGTCTTTTCCTCCGGGGGTTTTGGTTTGTGCGGGAATCTTCGATGGAATCTTTGAATTAATCGTGGTGCGTGAACATAGTTACTGGGTTCCCAAGATCTTTCCTGAGGTCCATATCCTTTCCAATCAACAAGATAGAAGAGTTTCGACTTAACTATCTTGGAATCTAAAATGTCTTTCACTTCGAATTCTAATTCTCCATCAATTTGGACAGGGCCTGGGGGCTCAGACAGTCTGGTTCCAGGTTGTACTGGTTTTAGAAGAGATGCGTGAAAAACAGGATGAATCCGCATGTTGGATGGTAAATCGAGTTTAAAGGCCACTGGGTTGATAATAGCTTTGATGGGGTAAGGCCCAATGAATCTGGGATTAAAAGTTCGCTGACCCTTGAGGGGTAGATGTTTAGTTGCTAGCCATACCTGATCTCCTACTTGGTAAGGAGGAGTTTTACTTCGGTGCAAATCAGCGTTTTCTTTATACTTTTTCTT
The DNA here is from genome assembly GCF_040938575.1 of Ambystoma mexicanum. Classification (NCBI taxonomy): domain Eukaryota; kingdom Metazoa; phylum Chordata; class Amphibia; order Caudata; family Ambystomatidae; genus Ambystoma; species Ambystoma mexicanum. Next base: position 1,443,677,572 of record NC_090929.1, read on the forward strand.
GGCTTGCTGTAAGTGGGTTGTAGCTTCTTTGAAGGCTTGGGTTATTGTGGAATGTAGGTGATTTACTGCAGGCATCTCCAGGGTCAGAGGTGGATCTAGGTCAGAGGTCCGAGGATGGTGACCATACAGGGTATAAAAAGGAGTCTGTCCGGTTCCAGAATGCACTGAATTGTTGTATGCATATTCTGCAATCCAAAGGATGTCCTTCCAATTCAACTCGGATTGGTGTAACATGCACCGCAGATATTGCTCGAGAGTCTGATTGGTTCTCTCGGTTTGTCCGTCGGTCTGGGGGTGGTGGCTGGTGGATAACCGCACGTCTATTTGTGCTAGTTGGCAACATTTCTTCCAAAAGTGGGAGATAAATTGACTTCCACGGTCTGAGACTAATATGGAAGGGAAACCATGTAACCGCACTATATTTTCCATAAATTCCTTGGCCAAGGTGGAAGCTGACGGCAATCCTTTTAAAGGGATAAAATGGGCCATTTTGGAGAATAGATCCACTATTACGAGAATCGTGTTGTAACCACCACAAGGAGGCAGGTCAGTTATAAAGTCCATTGACAAGGTGTGCCAAGGTGCTGGTGGAATGTCCAAAGGTTGAAGTAGGCCGGCTGGCCTTTTCTTTTGACTCTTATTTTGGGCACAGATTCCACAAGACAACACAAATGACTTTATGTCTTTTCTCCAAGAAGGCCACCAGAAGTGGCGTTTGGTCTTTTCTTCTGTTTTCGCGATACCGGGGTGTCCTTCCATTAATGATTCATGATGACGGGTAATGACAAGTTCCTGGAATTCTTTACTTGGCAGAAATAACCGCTCTTGGAAGTAGGGTAAATCATCCTTAACGGTGTAGTGAGGACCCTTTTGACTCCATTCCAGTAAGGCAGAAGAGTCAAAAAGCTGTTTTACTTGAGCTTGGATGTCCTCAATGGTTTGCAATGAAGTCAAGCCCAGAATTGTTTGTTCCAGTATGATTGGCACAGGTTCTAAACTCGAATTGGGTTCTTCCATGCCTATCCGGGATAAGGCATCTGCCTTACCATTCTTGCAGCCAGGGCGATAGGTAATTACAAAAACAAATTCCGCAAAGAATAAAGCCCATCGGAGTTGTCGCGAAGATTGAGCTTTGGCCGTCTTTAAATACTGCAAATTTCTGTGGTCCGTAATTACGGTGATGGTGTATCTTGCACCGAGAAGATAGTGACGCCAAGCCTTGAAAGCTGATTTAATAGCCAGTAGTTCTTTGTCGGTAATTGCGTAATTGAGTTCAGGTGGAGAGAATTTTCTGGACCAAAAGGCTACAGGGTGTAGTTGGTTAGTTTCTGGGTCTCTTTGCGACAGGACAGCTCCCATGGCCGAACTGGATGCATCGGTTTCCACGATGTAAGGGAGATCTGGGCGCGGGTGCTTCAATACAGGTGCAGAAGTGAATTTGGTTTTCAGGTCCTGAAAGGCTTGTTCAGCCTCAAGAGTCCATTCAAAGCGTTTGTTTTTCTTTAGGAGAGCTGTGATGGGTTGAACAGTTCGAGAAAATTCCGGGATGAACCTTCGATAGAAATTGGCAAAGCCAAGCATGCTTTGCACTCCCTTCACAGAGCTAGGAGATGGCCATTTGAGAATGGCGTCCACTTTCCGCGAGTCCATTCGGATTCCTTGAGGTGTCAGGATGAATCCGAGAAACTCCACTTCTGTGGTATGAAAAACGCATTTTTCGAGCTTGGCAAATAATTTGTGCTGGCGCAATTTCTCAAGAACTGCCCTAACATGGTTTCTGTGATCAGATTCTGAGGCGGAATACACCAGGATGTCGTCAATATAAACGATGACACAAACATCGATAAGTTCCCGAAGAACATCATTCATGAAGTACTGAAAGGCGGCAGGTGCGTTGCACAAACCGAAGGGCATTACTTGATATTCGAAGAGCCCAAATTTGGTGCGGAATGCAGTCTTCCACTCGTCACCCTCTTTTATACGTACCAGGTGGTAAGCTCCTCGGAGATCTAGCTTGGTGTACACACGAGCATCTTTTACTTGGTCGATAAGCTCAGGTATCAGGGGCAAAGGGTAACGATTCTTAATCGTTATCTGATTTAGGGCGCGGTAGTCAATACAGGCCCTAAGGTCTCCTTCCTTTTTAGGTACGAAGAACAAAGCGGAAGAGACTGGTGACTTTGATGGGCGAATGAAACCATTGGCCAGGTATTGATCCAAATACTGGCGCAAATGCAGGTTCTCAGGTTCAGTAAGAGCATAAATCCTACTACAAGGTAGTTGTGCATTGGGTACCAAGTCGATTTGGCAATCGTAAGATCGATGGGGAGGTAAGGTGTTAGCCTGCTCTTTCTGAAAAACGTCTTGGAATTCTTGGTATTCAGATGGTAGCTGTACAGGGGTGGAAGTTACAGAGGCTAGACCCATAGCTGGATTCCTTGGGTAACAGGTTGGTTCACAATCAGGAAAAGTTATCTTCTTTGCTCGCCAGTCTATTCTCGGATTATGTGTTTCTAACCAAGGGATTCCAAGAAGTACTTGAAATTGTGGGGCCTTGATCACATCAAACACGATTGCTTCCCGATGTCCGTCCTGACCCACCAGAGTGATTTCAACTGTGGAATGCGTTACAGGCCCTGAGGCTATTTCGGTTCCATCAACTGTAGTAATTACATCTTGGGTTACTTTCGGGCGGAGAGGAAGCTTAATCCTGGAAGCCAATTCACGGTCTATGTAATTTCCAATCGCTCCACTGTCTATGTATGCTTTTATAGCATGCAACTGCTGAGGCTGTTTTGGGTTCACAAGCACCATTGGCATGACAAAATGCGAGGTCAAAGAGTTTGTTTTCAAGCTCGGCAAGCGGACCCGTACGCTTGTTGGGCTAGGTCGTTTCCCGAACCAGGTGTCAATAACTCGTTATCAGTGGCTCCAACCACCTTCTTGGGTGGTTTAACTGGACAACTTTGAAGAAAGTGACCGGAAGTTCCGCAATACAGACAAAGTTGCATTTGTCGCCTTCTCTCTCGTTCCTTCTGCGTTAATGGTCCTTTAACACTGCCAATTTGCATAGGTTCGGAATCGTCAGTACTCTTGGAGTTAACGTGGGTCTTGATAGGTACTCTGGTTTCATACTTGAGTCGATCTGCTTTTCTATTTTGAAGTCTGTGATCAAGTTGAACCACTAAGTCTATGTAGTCTGCGCAGGCCTGGGGTGGATCTACTATCTGAGCTATAACATCTTTAAGCTCTCCGCGCAGGCCTCGATGAAACAATGTGATCCTTTTATTTTCAGGCCATCCGGTTTCCACAACTAGTCTATTAAAGGTGGCGATATAGGACAAAAGATCCTGATTACGTTGTCGTAAGGATAGCAGTTCGTTGTCAAGGGCCTGTCCCTGCGAGTGTCGAGCGAACAATCTTTCCATGCTGGCCTAGAAGCCCTGGAAATCCCGGAGAATGGGATCATCCTGATTTACCAATGGAATAGACCAATCGGCAGCACAGCCACTGAGGTAAGATAGTACAAAGGCTACTTTGGTCTGGTCGTTGGGGAAGGCCCCGGGCCTGCATAAAAAGTGTAAACGGCATTGGTTCATAAAAACGGCATATTTCTTGGGATCCCCCGCAAAACGTTCCGGCGGGGCCAAAGGCATGTGTCCAGGTAGATTGATTTGTACCGGGTTATTCGAACCCATTGTTGTAGAAATATCTCCGGAAACAGGTAAAGGAGTGTGCTCTGCCTGGCCCTGCAATAACCTTTTGGCCAGATCATCAGTTCTTTCCTTGGATAGGATTAGTTCCCTTCTGAGAGCATTAGTCTCCTGGCGGGCTGAGTGCACTTCTGCCCGTAATTCCCCTAAAAGATGGGCCAGCTGATCTGTCTCGGAAGTCTCCATAGCGCCCAGGTGGGAAATTGTTGTAAGGCTTCGCGTTCTGTAACGCTCACCTGGTTCCCACAGAGGCGCGGCGTCGAAGGCGCAGAACTCTGAAGATGGACAGGAAGGGCCCCTCTATTTTGGCTTCCCTGGCTCGTTGGATACCCTCCTGTGCGTGAAAAGGGAGTATTACCAACTGTGGAACAATGCTCAAGCCTCCCACTCCCTTCCAACCCTCCACGATACCTCCTCCACGATTCCCCGTGAAGCCTCACCTTAGGGTTTGGAAGGATGAGCTCTCCATCCTGCTTCTGATGCAGGGGCGCGTTGAAACCCAGTTACTTCACTGGATTGAGGATTGATGGGAGTTCAGGTAAGCTTGACTGTTCAGGTAAGGCGCTGTAAAGTTCTGTTCAAAAGTTCAAGCTTAATAATAATGTTCGTTGTCTAATTGCAGCAAGCGCTAATGCTTATGTCTTTTTCCCCTTAGGGGCCGGGGTTCGGAGTGCCGGAGATATGGCGCCGACCCGAAGTGAAACAGTTCTGGATGAGCGCTCAGGTAATGTCTTTGCATTCGCTCATTCAATGTCTTTGTCTTTTTTCCCCATAGGGGCCGGGGTTCGGAGATGCCAGGAAGCGGCAGGACCCGAAATGCAGTGGGAATAATCCAACAGGTAAGACTTAAAAGGAAACTGAGCTTTCCTTATTCCTTTTCTCCCTCTCACCTTTGTTCTTGTCTTTTTTCCTCTAGGCGCCGGGGCGTAGCTGAATCCGGAAGATCGCTGCTGAAGATGGAAGCGCCTTGCAAAGGTGAGTAAAATGTAGCGCTGCAGCGATCGAAACGAAATGCCTTTAAAATGATGTCTTCCTTTTCAGGGCCGTTGGAGAAATGACTCCGGGATGCAGATTTAGCAGGTAAGGGCTTTTCTTCTCCTATTCTCTTCCTTTCTCCCCTTGCAGGTGTTCCAGGGTGCTGGCAGGCATGGCTGAAGTCAGGATGCAGGAGCTAACACGGTGAGCGTCCAGCTGCTAGGTGCAGAACAACGCGAAGCATGTGTGGCTGTTCGGGTGGGGTTTAAATAGCCTTGGAAGAAGTTCCTGGTATGTATCCTTCCACCAATCAGGTATGTATCCTTCCCCGACCACACCCGGGTGGTGAAGTAGTCCTACAGGTTAAGTAGTCCCATTCAGGCCCCAAGAGGGCCTGGATGAAGCAGCAAGGTCTGCATCAGGTAAGTGTGCACCCAAGCACTTAAACACATATCCTCTTCTATGAGCCTGGCGCCTAAGGCGCCAGGACTGGGGTCCGCTATGAGCCTGGCGCCTAAGGCGCCAGGACTGAGTCCAAAGGGCCCCGACTTGGGCCCGCTGAGACTTCCCTGGGGAAAATGATGTCTGCCTCTGGGGTTGCTGGGCCCGGCCTGGCTCCTTAGAGGTAGGCATCATGACAAAATATGAAGAACGAAGAAGAATCAGTTCTGTCCGATTTTGCTGCGATAGCTCAGAATAACATAAATAAAACAGACATTTTTATCAGATTTGAAAAGGAAGTTTTGAACTTTTTTAAGGATATACATTTTAAGGTTGAGCAGCCACTGGAATTATGGGTGGCACTCAAAGAATTTAACCCTAGGGCATAAGGTTGGGATAAATGTGCAACAATTGATATTCTATCAAAGAAAAGCAAGTATAAAGAATATTGTGGGCAAGGTTTTAATTTTGTGATTTTTAAGAAATATTTGGTTTAAAAGGAAAGCTGTAAGAGATTTCGCCCTGACACTGAGACTAAAACAAGTTCCCACAAAAGAGATTACGGGAGCTTGGGAGGTTTAGCCAGGGAAGAAAGGCTATGCAGATTATGTGGATCGAAGGTTGAATCGATTCAACACATTTCGACCGAATGTACACTGATGTCACTGATTTATCAGCAGGGTTATGGATCTTTGGGGAGAGTGTTGAATCTGATTAATTTGGCAGCATGGCGTTCTCAGGGAGTCTTTGGTGGTGTTAACGGCAGCTTTCTATATTTGAAAGACATTTACCAAGTGTGTAAATGCATGAAAGGAATTTTGATGAATTTTGGAGTTTTAGTCTATCGTATCTTGAGTTGGTCGGATGGTTAGGTTTTTTATAAAGCTATTGAAATGTAATTTTATTGTATCTTAATGAATTGTGATTTCTCTTTTTAATGGTTTGTATTTGATATGTTTAAAGTTTGTAATATACTGAAACATAATAAAAAATAAAATTAAAAAAATAACGTTCAACAAATTAACAGAAACTGCCATTTCCCTTAGGGTAACCCAAAGTTGTTCTCTTTCCACATGATCAAATGCAGTGGTCAGAGCCATAAAAGCAATACACACTACACTGTTTAAGGCAAAAACATATTTAGATAACATGAAAAATAAATTCAACCTTTTTAGAACAGTACCCAGCCCTTGGCAAAAACCTAATTGTGGTTGACATAAAATATTATTGTCTACCATCCATTCAGGTAACTTTACCAAAAACCTTTGAGATTAATGATAACAAAGCAGTTAGTCAATATGCCTCTGGAAAAACATGATTACCCTTTGTATATTATGGAACAATGGCACTGGTTTTGCAGGTCGCCAGCAGTTTTCTAATAGCCAGATAGGCTGTAAGTATTAATATGAGCAGAGGTGTCCATAAATGAAGTTCACTTTTCAAAATATCAACAAGGAAGTCATCCAAACGAACAGCTTTCAACCATTGCTGAGAATTAAAAGTGGTTCTCATCATCCAGCTATAAGACAGTCGAAGACTTCATTATTTCCACTACACCGTTCTTGAAGATCTTGAGGTGCTGTCTTTTCATTACGCCTTCTACACTTATTGTTCTTTCCATAACGATCCCCATTCTATGTCACCACAAATGGAATGGGATCCTGCCCAACTGATATAGAAATTGGGGGAACCACGATGCAATAGGTGGAGTATAAGAACCCCTACATCATTAGTCTATGGAAAGGTCCAAAAACAAACTACCTATAGGAAGTCTGGGGATCAGACCCAGTTTACCAAGACCATCAGTTAAAACATCCCCTGCGACTCTGTTAACATCCTTCTTACCTGGTGGTTGGAGTAGCGAGGAAGAGGAACCCAGGTGGGGAGAGGAAAGGAGGTAAATATTAAAATAAACCCATGGAAGTTGCCCAGAGGAATCCAATGGATATCCTATTAGAACACCTGGTGGAACACCAGATCCAGGAGATTCGAGGAGGGGTTAGAGAAAATATCAGCCATGCAACATCACCAAATATTACCTCATAGTATTCTCCAACATCATCGGGAGGGGGCAGACCTTGGAAATGTTTTCCTCAATTCCGAGAGGTTTGAATAGCAATTTGGCTGGCCGGCGGAATTAAAACGTGCTACCTCGCACCCCTCTTACAGGGAGAACTGCAAGCGATCTAACAAACTTTAAATCCTCTGGGCACTACTTCATTTGAGGATATAAAACACGGGTCGGCCAAAGTTAAAGTTGCTAACAGCAGAAGTTCAGGGAGATCTGGTTAGGCCTGAATGAAACCCCGCTAGAACAAGGGGTATGTATCTAAAATACACTGTGCCAATGGTTAGGGAAGAAGACCTTGCCCCAGGTAATGAAGGCGTTAACAGCCTTCCTACCTTCCTACAAACAGATGTGCTGCAGCCTGCAAGCGGAGCCTCAATGGCGCTGTTGAAACAGCTCAAGCACAGCTCTAGCACACACTGAGGCCTCTAAACAGCTATGGGCTTTACGATGCAAACAAACGAGATATAAAATCCATTCCCTGAGTTCCTTTATTTTATTAAGTTAGTAAACCTAATATACCCACTCCTAAAGAAGGGGAGAGGGAGGAAGAGAAGAAATTCCCTCCTTTCGGGGAACAACCGATTGCCAAACCAGAGGAAAGTAAAACAATACCCATGCCAGTTATTACATGTTTTTCCTGTGGGGAGAAAAGTAATATGGTGTGCCATTGGCCGGCAACATTAAAAAAGAACCATTGGAAGTTGGATTGATGACAGGAGACATGTGGGATGGGTTTAACCAGCAAAATGACTAAGATATAGATCTACCACTAGTTGTCTATGCCTCTCTAACTTCTTTAAAACCAAGGAAAGGATAGAGGTTAATGGGGTGCCTGTCCCTGCTCTAATAGATCACGGGAGCATGCAAACAGCCATTAGGTCAGATATATCCCAAGGACGTCACTGTAGGAAGACCTATATGAGTCACCTGCGTACATGATGACCAAGAGGTGTACCCGAGAACCCCCATTACTTTAAAGTTGCATGGCAAGAAGGTCATCATGAACTCAGTGGTAGTTCTGGGATTACCGGAAGAAGCCATTATTGGAATCGACTTTCCTAACTTTAAAAATCTAATGACCAGTTGGAACTAAAACTCCACTAAGTATAACCCTATAGGCACTTGGAAAGAGGAGGGCTTCACAGCCGATTCATGAGTCTGGAACTGGGAAGGAATTCCACTGAAAATCCACATAAAAGTGGAAGATGCATACCCCCCACGATAAATTTAGATGAGGTAGCTAAATGCTTAATGTAAAGGGTATGTGACGATCCTTCAGATGACATCACTTCTTCCCAGAGGTGAATCCCTTTCCATAGGTCTAGGGAAGTGAGGCAGCTAACCGATAGTCTCCATAGTGGTGGTAATATGTGGGAGGATCTAATGGGGAGGGCCCCTGTATCGCCCAACCTCACAGGGAAAAAACAACACCCAACCCTTCCTTACCTATTGTAAAGTCTGAGACGATATGTTATTGTAATGTGGCAGAAAGTCTGACTATGATAGGTACTGGGACGAAGAAAACCCCAAAAATGCTACTGTCAAGCATGAAGAGTATTCGACCAGCTGTCGTCAATCAAACTAACGTTATGCTGCAGAAGTCCCAGCTACTTAAGCTAAACGGTAAAAAAGGACAAGAAGAGCAACATTTGGAAGAAGAAGTCAGTGAGCTAAGAGACTGCCAAAAATCCCACGGGTTTGAAACAGGGTGCTCGAAGCAGCAGTACAGAGTGACAAGAGCGAACCGAGGAATGTCAGGAAAGCACCTCGTCCATCGGCTGGGAGTCGACAACCTTGAAGCTGAGATTCAGTGTGGTGGTGGCGCGACCTCTGGTGGGTGGACCATGTGGTCCAAGAACTACAGTGTGTCAAGAATCCTACGGCTCCCCTCACTAAAACCCTGCCTAAAGTCTACTTTCAGGTGGCCAGGGAAAGACAGATGCTTCCTGATCCTGACATTGGGGGTGGTGTACTGCAGGAGGATCACCTGGGAGGAGACAGGGCCGAGGGAGGTGATGAGATCCTTTAGGATGACATGCAGTATTTGTCCTTTGAAAGAAGGGGCCTTTCTGGGTTGCCAAAACAGATGACGGCATATTGCCATTATAGTGTCCCTGACACACATATACAATCTATGACCCAGGGTACAAGCTCTGTTAAATCTGAGCACACCTTGTCAATAGAAAGATCCTAACAGTCCATTGTTTACTGAGTTTAAGGGAAATAAATCTACCCTTAAAAATAGCAAAATTGTTAAAAAACGAACTTAATTGATGGAGACTACAGGTCCCATAATCCCAGAGGTACTGGGACAAGGAAGAGCACCGAAGAGGCATGCTGTAGCTGTAGTCAGGTAATTAAGCCTAACAGCCCACACCTGAAGGAACCTTGGAAGCATGAAAAGGCCCCCTTAGGTGTAGGCAATTAGAGGAAGGAATGGAAGGAGCTGGGACTGTGACTGGAATGCGAGCTCTAGCAGTAGTAGCAGAAGGAAGAAGGTACAAGACTGGCAAACCAAGCAGAAATGGGTGAACAAGAGGGACCCAGGAACATGGAGACATCACATTTCATCTGCTTGTTCTGAGAGGGTCCTGTTCCGCCAAACTCTGAAGTGCAGAGGCTGCGCAGCGGAAGATGTGCAGGAGAGCTGTCTTTCTCCATACGAGCCTGATTGCTGTGGTTGCCGAGCTGCAGACGTGTAGGAGACCGAGGCAAGAAGCAATTGTCAAGCCGTGGGTTTCGGCGGCGAGAGGAACTCCCAAAATTTGTGGACGGACCAGAGACACCTCTCCAGAAGGGTGTGGGTCCCCAGCGAGCCAGAAGCAGTAGAAGTTATGGTAGAAGTCCGGAAGCAGTGCGACGCGCAGAACTAGTGTCCAAGAAGCCGGTGAGTGACGCACAGCATTCTAAAACATTGCGCGAGCATTATCAGTAACAGTATCCAGCTCCCCATTAACTCGTGTAAGACTTTAAGCGAGTAGAAATTGTTCGATGCATCTAAAATACACTGAACAATGGAAATGTAGCACTCGCGTATATAACGCGCAAGGTCTTTTACTCGTGTGAGAAGTTAACAATACTAAAATCTGTTGTCCTACTATTCAAAGACTGTTACTGCTTGAAGGAGTGTCCCTAATTAGGGAGAGGGAACGCTGCCAAGACCATTACCGAATACCTAACTGTGACAATAAAAGAGTTACCATCTTTAACTTGTGAAAACTATATCAGAGAATGGTTGCGTCTACCAAATTGTGATTCCCAAAGAAGGCCTGAACTCTATCCTTTAGTTTCATGCGGGAATACAATTATGTACCAATATTTAAACCTTGAAAACAATATCAAGAAGTGGTTGCGTGTGCCTAATTCTGATTTTCAAAGAAAGACTGAATTCTATTCTTTATCCTAACATAGCATACTTTTCCACTGGTTCCAATAACAGCGCCCTGATGCCCCAAGGCTAAGGCGCTTACAAATGTAAAAATAAATAAATACATTTAAAGAAGTTAAAACATATAATAGTTGAAGGAGAAAACAAGCATTACCCAAGCCAAGTGTCTCCCCATATTCACATTGAAACCAACCTTTGCCAGAGTTAAAAAGCAATTTAACTGTACTGTGAAGTTGACAACAGTTTATTGGCCTAAGATAGTGCGCAAGTATTACCTAAAGCTAAGAGAGTGGCACCAAGGCTTCTGGGAAATTAATTGGGCTGATAACTGGCAGAAAGGTGCAGGTAACGTTGAGGAAGGGAAACTGGCTGCTTGTAAAGACTATTTTGAAGCTGACACAACCTGTAGTGCCAGAGACTGTAGAAGACAGAGATAAGTAAGTCTCCAAGGCAAACCCAGGTTGGTATTGTGGCAGACAGACAAGAGAGGCAAAGAGGCTGCCCCTTTTAAAGAGATTTATTCCGAGGAAGAGTGCCTTGCCTATTTAAAGTTGTTGAAGCACTTTGAAGTATATCTTGTCAAAGCCTGTTTAAAAGTACAGATCATTGAAGCTGTGGTAGCAGTCCAAAGTACTGAAGCTGTGGTGGCATATCTGGTTATCAGTGGATGCAGTACTATAGTAGTCAAAACAAAGAGGAGTACTGTGATACTGTGAGACAAAGGTGCAATTCTCTTAGTAAATGAAGTACAAGTGAATTAGTTAAAGTTGAAGCAGCAGCACTAAGTAGTCATCCTGATAAATATACCATTGTGAAGCTCAAAACTGTAACTAAGAGAATACTAACTGTTAACCAAGAACTGCACATCACTTGTAGTTGTGGATATTGCATTTCTTTTGGACTGTGGCAAGTCTTCTTGATGAAGGTGATATTGCATTTCTTTTTAACTGTGGCAAGTCTTCTTGAGAAAGGTGATAACGCATCGTGCCTGGGATTATCATTTGTGCTATTTGGAGAAAGTGGAAAGTGGATATTTCACCAAGTGAGGGAAGAGTGTTTGGTAAGAAGAAGGATTAAGGAGCATTTGTTCTACAGTTTGGAAAATGTCTGCATTCTGTGCCTGTTGTGCAGAGAAGGTGCCTCCTACACAAAACCCCAGTTCCTGAGCGGACCATGGCAGAGTGACAGCAGAGTGTTTTGTGAGGAGAAGGAGTAAGAAGCATTTGTTCTACAGCATGGAAAAAGTCTGCTTTCTGTGCCTATTGTGCAGAGGAGGAGCCTCCTACATGAAACCCCAGTTCCTGGGCGGAGCGACAGCACAATGTTTGGTGAGGAGGAGTAAGAAGCATTTGATCTACAGCATTGAAAACATCTGCTTTCTGTGCCTATTGTGCAGAGGACGAGCCTGCTACATGAAACCCCAGCAACTGAGAGAAGTGTGGCGGAGTGACAGCAGAGTGTTTGGTGTTCGGTGGACTGTGGGACTGCCTTCTGCCCTCTGCTCCCTGCCGCCCGTTCCCCCACTTTATCTGAGCTGAACGGAAACTGCATGAAACTAGGAAAACGCCACCACATTGTTTGTGAAAATGTTATTAAAATTACTAATGTATGCACAACTCTAAGTAGATTTTTTGTCCGTTGGGAGTGCATGTGGGTCACCCGTTGGTAACAACAGGCTTTCTCTATTTCTTCACTATAGAGGACATTGAAAGGTGCATTAATAAGACTAGTGCCGCTCGTACAAGTGGGCCAAACCATCTGACAAATCCAATATTTTTAAATTAAGTTTGGCTTTGGGCCCGTATCTTATACATTTTATTCCATGATATTAGGACTACAAGATCCTTTCCTGAATCCTGGAAAATGGTTCACATCATTGCGATATATAAAAAGGTTGATAAACTCTCCCCCTTAAATTACCGCCTTACAACATTCTTGAATGCAGACTCTAAAATCTTTGCCGCCTTGTTTCTAAAGAAGATAGAGGATTGGTGTGGGTCATCTAATGTATTACATATGCTCCAAATTAGTTTCTGGAAAGAAATGGGTCCAGATTGTGGAGGCTTTCTAATGTCGTATGTGCAGAGCTTGGCTTGGAGGGATGGCGTCCCGTCTGTATATGCCGCTTGTATGGACTTATCCCTAACTTGCAAACTTGTGAATTAGGCAATTTTATGGAAAAAGCTAAACAATTTGGGCATCACGATGGCCTATTAAAAATTCTTGTACATTTACATGAAGGAAGTACTGTGCAAGGGCACAATGTCAATCCCCATTACAACCTGTCAAGGCTTCAGACAGGGCTGCATCTTGGCCCTGTGCATCTTTATTCATTACGCATCAGATGTTGGGGGGTGCCTCTCTAGGGCCTTTTTTGTTCCGCTGAAAATTGTCAATGCCTGTATTTCCTAGCTGGACTACGCCGACGATTTTGTACTTTTTGATCGCACCGCAGTAGGTCTGCAGAGACTTATTGATGCTTTTACCCAGTTTATTAGAGAAAATAAGCTAATGAGCAACCCAAAAAAGACGGTAGCTCTAATATTTTGTAACCAGAAAAAGAAAACGATATGTTCTTGGTACATTAATGAAACCAAACTTGTGCTCCGTGACATTATGCTTTACTTAGGCTATCCAATCGTCACTCACCAGTCTAAGGTCTTGTATAGAAACTATCTTCATTAAAAATGTGTAAAGTCGATAAAAAGTATGGGAAATTCTCCCTACTTCCAGTTTTGCAATTCTATCGAGGAAAGGTTGTCCCAGAATTGACTTATGGGGTGGAAACATTCCCTGATTGGTTGATTCAAGAGTTGCGTCTCTACGAACCGGTACTGTGGCAGAGAGTTTTTTTACAATCATATCACGCATCACCTCCATTTCAGTGATTCACTTTGAATTAGGTATTCAATCATTGGAAAGCATTGTACGGTGGAAACAATTGGCATTATATAGAAAATGTAATATTGCACCTACCCAACAATTGTATGCCATATATACGTTGTACAAAGCAGTTACAAGAGAATTTTACAAAATGTCTGGATGTACATGCAAGACTATCAGCAGCTTTCCTTTTGACAACCTAACATTGGGAGAAAAGAGAGCACTTAAAACCCTATCAGTGGACACTTCAATTGTGATAAAAGAAGCTGATAAGTGAGGAAATATTGTGGTAATGAATAGGGAAGATTATTTGAAAATGGCATCCGATCACCTCACAACCCCCGGTTGTTATAGAAATCTGAATGCAACTGATAAACAAGACATTCTTGCACGAATTGAGGAATCCATCACAAATTGGCACAGTAAAGGTCTGCTCACTGATGAAGAAAGAACATACCTAATGGTTAGGGATCCAGTAAAACCGACAATGTACTTCTTACCTAAAATCCATAAACATTTCAACACTATACCGGAAGGTCGTCCTATCCCGAGCGGTATCAGTTGGTGATGGAGAATCTCTCCGAGTATCTAGATGGAATACTTAAGCTGAGAGCAAGCCTTGTAAAATCATACCTACAGGATTCTACTAGTGCCATTCGCATATTATATACATTCAAATGGCATGACTCTTTCACCCTGGCCAACCTAGACGTAAAAGCGTTATATACATGGATTCAACATAAATGGACAATAGCCGCAATTGACTTCACTTTCAGGAACAACTCTGCCTCTTATTTCCAACAGATACAAATGTTAAAGGCAATGTTACAACTAACACTGGAATCCAACATGTTTACCTTTGATAACGTTACATATCAACAAATGAAGGGGGCAGCAATTGGGACTAAATATGCCCCAGCTTTGGCAAACCTCTTCATGAGTATGCTAGAAGAGCAAATAGTATATCAAGATCCAGACTACCGCCCAGAATAAAATCATGGAAAAGATATATAGACGATATTCTCATTATTTGGGAAGGAACGGAAGATCTTTTTCTAGAATTCACGAACAGACTAAATCGGAATCCATTTGAGATTGAATTCACAGGGGCATGTAATGCCAACCAAATCAACGTTCTAGATCTTACCATTAATGCTGTAAATGATCAATTAGAAACATGGACATTTTGTAAGGAAACTAAGGTCAATTCAATATTACATGCCAAGAGTTGCCATCACTGCACGACTATTCAGAACATACCAATGGGGGAGTATATTTGAGCAAGGCGCAACTGTCAAGAGCAAGTTAAATTTGAACAGGAGTGCAACATTTTGAAAAACCGGTTTATGAACAGAGGGTACCCCAAATGTTGTGTGCAAAAGGCATTTGATAAAACAAAACATTTGAAACAGGTGGATACATTGCAAAAGAAGACAAAAGCATTCAATGACAAACCAATGGAAGTGATGTTCATAACCCAATTCAATAAGGATCATGACAAAATTAAAAAAGCATTACAAAAACATTGGCATTTACTCAAACTGGATGAACACATAACTAAATTTGTTGGGGATAAACCTACAATGATATACAAAAGAGCAGATACCCTCAGGTCACTAATCAGCCCATCACTACTTCCAGACACCAAGGAAATTAAGCGATTCACATGGCTAACAACAGAAGACATGTGTTTTAGAAAATGTGGTAGTTGCTCCATGTGCAAATATGCAACCAAAGGAACAAATTAATTTAAGGACATCAATGGCAAAACTCTTAAGATCAAACAAACAATCAACTACAAAAACCAAGTATATTGTGTATGGCATTCTCTGTGTATGTCAGAAAGTATATACAGGCAGCACGAAAAGGGAACTTAGAGCAAGGATTCGTGAACACATGACGAAGATTGGGAGTCAAGACCCATCATTGCCATTGGCTGTATATTGGCAAAATGTTCATCAAATGGATGATAAATCACAGATTAAGTTCATTGGCTTACAACATGTGACCTTTTCCAAAAGGGGCAGGGATTGGACTAAAGCATTGCGTCAGGCAGAGGTAAGCCTTATCTGTTTCCTAAACTCAACGGTAACAGGTCTCAATACTGATAATGAGATGGCATCGTTCCTCTAAGTGTAAGAGGGAAGGGAAGAAGAATAGTTTTTTCAACAACAAAGAAATACGTTTTTTCAAATAAGATGTTTGTAAGCATGATGCCAAAATTATTATAACAGAGTATGATTTATTAATGCAGCAAAATATACTTCAGTAGGATCGAAGTGTTCAATAAGATATGTTGATTATACACAAGTACTGTGTTGCTGTACCACCTGCCTGCACCATTGTGTGTATTTTATCCTGTTATCCCCAAGAGGAGGGCTAATGCATTATGTTGACTTATTATTAGCTAAATATTTGAACGCTACACTTTTGATAATGAAGGCGTCTTGATAATTAGTTAGGACTAATTCCCAGCATAATTAATGGCCGAGTGTATAACTTTATCCAATAATCCCCCTCACTGCCAATACCGGGAGCGAGTTAAAGCAATTACCGCGTAGTGTTGTCATACCAACGCTACAACAAAGAGCCACAAGTTGGCAGCGGTAGCTACGATTACGATCCTCAACCAGTTACTTTAATTTTACTGAGCGTATAGTTCTGCTAGCATGCCAGTGTGACTAATAACCTACAATCTTTTCAAACTGACAATACCAAGAGCGATTTCAAGTAATTACCGCCTAACATTGTCATAACAGCGCTATAACAGAGAGCCATAAAATGGAGGCGGTCACCATGACTACGTTCCAAACATAATCACGATAAGTTGTGGAGCACACAGATCTGCGAGCATACCTGAGTGCAAACTGATTTGTAATACATTTTAAGAATGATAGTGTACACTAGACTGACACACTAATGATACTATGATACAAGTTTATGTGACAATCTATAATTTGTAGGAAAGAATGATGGGATGAATCCCATATAATAGAGAACACTACTAATTGAAAGGGCAAAAGCTGTGACATTACATTGTGTAAGTTAGCTACTCCTGTGCGGGATCAATCTACTTGCAGAGTAGAAATTATTTGATCGCAGAAACAATGTACTAACAGGTTATTTTCTTTCTGTTGCTTTCTCCTGTGTTGTTTTATTATTTTCTCTGATTTGTCTTTCCCGCTCCCTCCCCACCTAATGATTTGTATATGACTTTCTCATTACCTATACAATCCTCCCCAATGCCAACCCTTATTCTCTGTCACCATAATTATATTCTGTATGTTATGTCGATTAATAACAACAACATGATTTGATTTGCAATATTGCTTTTTATTTCTGCATGTCATCGCGATTAAAAATAACCATATGATTTGATTTATTTCTTAACTTTGGTTTACAATTGTTGAATTTCTGGACATTGGGGTTGTCTTACATGGTTAATATGTTTTATACCACTTGTTTTTGTGATAAGTACAGTTCTAATACAATTTGATAAACGTCAGTTGTGAACACTAGCCCGGATTTGAAAATGGCTCTGTTGAGCCGAAACACGTGTTATCACTAAGGGCACTTGTATGGAATAAATGCACTAACTTTTGACAGTAATTGGCGCAGAGTCCTGGAGTTTCTCTTTTGTCATTACTTTACATTAACGGGTTAGGCGTTATACCGTTACACTCCAGAGAACTGCAACACTTTGTCATATGGTGATATCTTACAACACTAACTAATACTGAGATACTTTGTGATTGACGAGTCGCCCATTAGACCAGCTGTTTAAAAAGCCAAACTTCCTTACTTACCTCTGAAATGTATCTGAGACTGTTTCCATCCAAAAACATCAGAAATTATTTCATGCGCCTTTGCATGAATGTTCTACTTACAAAAGAGATCATTTCGATCAGAAGTCATGAATCATGTGAAACATTAGTATGTAGACGCTGTGCCTCATTACGAGGATGGCGGTAACCCACCGGTGTTGCCGGCAATCTGCTGCCATCCTCGTGACACCGAATCTGCCACATGATATCCTTGGGCCACCTGGACATTACAAGTCCCAGCAGCCCGGGATATCAGGCGGTGGATTTGGGAAGTCCCCATTCCCATGCAGTTCCATAGGACTCCATGGGAATGGGTTTACAGAAGCACCGGCTCCATTCTTAAGGGTGCCGTTGCTTCTCTGAAAACTCTGCTGTCCGGGGCCATTGCGTAATGGCCCCCACCCGCAGAGTCGGAGTGTGGTAGTCCGAAAAGGGTGTCAGTACGTTGCTACTGGCACCCTTATTTCCAGACCCTGCACTCATAATGAGGCACGTTGTCATGATAGCAATAAAAATAAATTCTACGTCATCTTCTTATAGTGTGTCTGGCACTCTGGGTAGATCGTATTTCCCGACTAAAAAAATCTATATGCAAAACGGAATGGGTGAAATCCAAGCTTTTCTGGTTCAATACGCTCTATGGGAAATCAGTGTCTCTGAAGCTAGCAGTTTTAAGATTTTTGAAAAACGTATGCAATTTGTATGATTAGTTTTAGTTCTTTTATTCTTAGAATGTTTTTACAGTAATGTTGAATTTTGAATTTTAATTGTATTTTATGATGCATTCAAGTTTCATACCTGATTGGAACTGAATATGTGATAGGTTTATGTAAAATCATAATGTTTTGTAATGAGAAATTTGTAAAGGTTTATTTTAAACCAAATACAAATAAATACATTTATACATTTAAAACAAATATTTCACCAAGAAGAAGAGATTTGCTAGTGGAACTTTGGTTAACAAACTTTTACATTGACTTTGAACTATCAAGAACTGATTTGAGACATTTCACTCTTTGGTTGATCACCAAAAGACCCTGCCTTGAATCCTGGGGAAAGGTAATCACCCAGGATATTAGAAGATTATTCAGAGAATGTGAATGTTTTTCATGTGATGTTAAATTGCCATATATTTTCTTTGTGTATTTGTTGCTTAGTGTGAGGGCCAGTTATCCTAGGTTAGAGTGTTTCCCCTTAGCTTCGGTTAGGCAGGGAAATCCTCAGTCGAGTATGGATAGTGAGACATTTTTTTATACATTTTCTTTAAAAATAAAATGCCATATGATGATAAATCATAAAGCAGTTGTCCATCTCACATTACTGACCCCTCACAACTGAGACTGCCAACACTAGCCTACTGCAGAGCCACTTAGGCTATTGCCTGGGAAGTATGAGGAACTGTGGTGGTTGCGCAACCTGTAACGGGTGGATCGTTTGGTCTGTAACTTGCGCCAAGACCACCAGCAGTAATTAGTTATTTTCCCATGAGTTCATGGGTTAATGGCCCATGAACTCAAGGGGGCCAAAGAACAGCAGGAGAAATAGAAATAATGAACCTGCAACCCCCGGCAAAACCAGTGAAATGTTCCCAGAGAGAAGGTAACAGGAATGGTAGTATATCCGGCAGGGGGCTAGGAAAACTTGAGAGGGCACAACAAGAAAGAAGTAGATCATTTTGTGAGGCAACTACCTGGTCAGTTCCATAAGACTGTGGTACTGAAGAGTCAAGAAGGACTCGGAAAGCCTCTTCCTTGTGCCAGTGGGGGCAAGTTGGAGGGCTGTGTTTAAGTAAATGTAACACTAAATCTGTGGAAAGAACTTTAAGAATTGATAAAGAATCTAAAAGTGAAGTAACTCAAGAAACCATTGAAGAGTCAAGGAGAGTTTGGGGAGTCACTCCCTTTTCCTGGTGCGGCATGTTGAAAGACAGTGTTCAAGTCAAGAAAAGCCTGCTAAAAGCTGGTTATAAACTATGAGAAGGGAGACATTGTCCCAGTCCAGTGAATTTTCTGAGCACTGTTGTGAAACCTAGACTTGAGAGACTTTTACCCAGGAGAAGGGAGTCATTCTACTAGGTTGGGATAAGAACTCTTTTCCTTAGTTTAGTAATTTGGGCAAACGAGAACCGAAGAAGCTTGGTAAACAGAGAGCAGCATTCCTTGACTTAAGCGAAAGAAGATTGTATGTTTTTACTATAACTCTAGCCAAAGTGACATCTCCTGATGAATGTGCCGCACCAACCTAGAGGACAGAAACATGTCTGGTGTTGGTTGATCTAGAATGATATATTAACACATATAGAGTGTCCTAACAACAGGAAGATAACAACTCACCCTAATGTTGTAACTGGGTCCATGAAATACCCAGTCTTCAACCATCAAGGATTTTCTGTCACACCTAGACTATTGTGTATTTTGGTTACTTTTTAAAGTGTTTTATGAATTATTTGTATTGTTTTTCTCCCAATGAGATTTTTTATGATGTTTCTTAATAAACTTTAGAATTGAATTGTACATTTTGCATTGAGGTTTAACTGTTGATAATTCCTTTTCTACATTTTGTCTATATATTTACTTATTTTACTGATGCATTTTTGGAGGCAACAAACACATCTAGCCAGCTGTTTTGGTAAAGTATGTGAATGACAAAAGTTCTATACTAGGCTCCAGATGGCTTCAGAACAGATTGATGGCTTTTCCATACCCCTAAAACAACTATCGAGCACATGGATATTCTGCGATGTCGCCAAGCAGATATTCTGCGATGTCGCCAAGCAACTCATTCATTATCAATTGCTATGATCCCAAAATTCGAGAGGCTCTGTGGATGAATGGCAATCCCACACTACGCTGAGCTCTCACTATAGCTAAACCTGTTGAAGATTCAATATGCTCCATGAGGGAATCCAGACAACTCTAGTATAAGAGATGAAGTCTGCATAGTGCATCACAGTTGTACCAATTTGGTGGAAACATGCAACAAACACAAACCCAGGCAAGGCAGCAACTCAAGGTATGCTGCCAGCAATAGGAGTCGAGACTGCTTTAGATGTGGTAGCTGCTCTTGCATTGCCAATCACAAGAATTGTCCTGCCAGAGGACACACTTGAATTCTAAACGTTGCTGCACTGTAGCAGTTGTACTAATTGACAATGATTCAAATGAAAACTCAAATCAATTGGCAGACATCTTTCTACTCATCACTGTTGGCACTTCCACCAAAACACGATGAACACTCTACTGCAACGTTATTATTGATCTTTACACCTTAAACAGTATGGGTCTAACCCTATGGTGGTCACAGTGCGCTTAGTACAAATTTACTTGGTTATGTTACTAAGTCCCGTGTATATGTGTATATGTGTAATGGATAGCTGTAGTCACAAGTGCAGTAAGGCTCAGCCCCCACCTCATAAATAATAATAGTTTTTTTATGCCTCATTTTGATTGTGCTTATCCTATATAGTTGAATTAGATAATTATTTTCATAGAAAATAATTCATGGTCGACTTGATCCAAAATTCTTAATATTTCTCAGAACGGTGCCGGTGCTACAGGCTTGCTGTGCTCGCGTGTGCCTTTCATTCCGCCAGGGCAGACCTGGCGAAATGAAAGGCACCAGCGAGCACAATCGGAGTTTGCCGGTCCGGTAACAATAGTACCGGCAAGCATACCAGCACCGTTGTTACCAGACCGGCAACCTCGTAATGAGGACCATTATGTGCTCATCTCTAAATTAAGTATACCTTGAAAAATTAGCTGCTCCTAATAACATGCTCCACTTACCCTATACATATATTCTCATTGATCTTCAATATTTGAATTGTTGCCCCCAGTTAACTTGGACCACTTTTCAATGTAAATACTACAACACAAAACCCCTAGTTATACAATATCCATCCAATCTTACACTTCTACAATTCCTCTCCAACTAGTTCATCTAGTCCAAACCAAAAGCAAGGTTTGTTGTCATAAATGTACCTGAAATTACTGAATTCTTTCAAATTGTGGTTAAATCCATTAACCCGGCATCCCGCGTGTGTTTCATTGCAGGCACCATATTGAATTGCACTGTGTTTTGCTAATCTCGTGACATCACACATCATGTACGCGTGACGTCACTTCCGATTTACGCAAAATGTTTAAACAAATGCATGGGCAGCTTCCTTGAGTATTCGTAATACCTATTCGATCTATGATTTGTTCCCAAATATATGGCACATCCTTATTATTTCTTAGTGGATACCCATAAATATAATAGGGTAGTAGCTGTTGTATGTGTGACTAGTAATTATGGCGGTCTTATGTAGCTTTTTACAATAGATATATATAATGAATTTGGACAGTAGCTAAAGTCTGCATTTCAACTCAGTCTTATTAGAACCATTCTGAGTTTCTTTCCTTTAATATAATTTATCATGGACTCGAATTGTCCCCATCTCCTGTAAAGTGCATAGCAATGGCAGATCTCCTAATCTCTTCAACATGATTAATTAGTGAAGTCCCCCATATTATACCATTTATGTTGTAAGGACCAAGGCATATATATATTGGATTGCAAAAATGAAGGACTCTTGTTGCACATTACAATCTCCATACCTCAGTTGTTGTTTCAAATGGGTTTGAAATAACGCAAGCAATGAGCGTGTAACTGTTTTTCTTGTGAATATATGGTCAGGCGCAGTTTTATAGTGTGCTTCTAGAAATTATGATTACTGTTTAGGGTCTGGGGTACGGCTCGGTGACACTGTAACCACAGCCAACTTTACTTGCATGGCAAGTGATCGAAACACACATTGAATACGGACAGCCAGGCAAGACCTCAAATTGCTGTTAAAAAAAATACCTACTTCACAACAAAATAATTGAACCATTAGAATCCACCAAATTGCGATTACCACTGTCCTTACAAGAAAACACCTCTACATTTGTGAGGAACTATGCAGCCTCAACAATAACATTACAACCGAGGGGTGCCCTCTTCCAAACATCACAGAACATGCAACTCCTCAAAGCAGCCAAAGTATTTTGCAAACTTGATCTGAAGAGTGTGTGTATAACCAAATCTGTCTTCACCCCGGCTCCAAACAATATATTGCTTCTGTTACACCTGCTTTTGTGACTCAGTACACAACAATGCCTTTTCTCCTATCTTCCACTGCATAAATCTTCCAAAGAGACATTGGGACTCATTCCGAGATTGGAGGTAGTCATGGTGCTATTTGCGCCATGACTGCCTCCAATAACGGTACCGGCACCGGTATCGTTCAATGGGGACTTACCGGTGTAGTCCGACCTTTGCGGGACCGGTAAGTCCCCATTGAAAAAACCATCCCCCATTCCCATTGAGCCCCTACAGGGCTCAATGGGAATGGGGAAGTAGCTAATAACGGTACCGCAATTTGCGGTACCGTTATTAGCTCTGAAGTCCCTTATCAGGTCCGGTCCATAACACCTGGTAAAACCAGGCGTTGAAGGAGGGACCCGCTAAGGGAACTCGTAGTAGGGCGGTAAGGGATTACCGGCACCGGTCTCCTTAACGGTGCCCAGTATCCCTTACCGCCCTACTCGTAATGAGGCCCATTGTATTGTAATTGTAATGTGTTATTCATAACGTGCTTAATACCCAGAGATTTCTAAGCGGGAATCGCGTTTCCCATGAGCTATCCGCCCAAACCATTACATCATTAACTTCTCATGAGACATTCCCAATGTCATTTCTTTCAGGTCTATATTCTGGTTCACGGTTCCACTTTTGATACACACAAACACAGACTTTCATGTGTCCCATAAACAATTCAAGACAGCAGCCTTTTCCTACTTAGAGGAAAGTGCAAGTTTTAACAACTCGAGGTAGAACACCTTCGATACGCATTTTCTGAAACTGGAATGCAACCAAAGACTGCACGTGTTGATGTGATCTCTCAAAAACCATCACCATCCAATAAGGACCAACTTCACTCCTTTATGGGGGTTACCAAATACTACTGCTAAGTTTGAGGACAATTTCTCCACCAAGACAGAACCGCTTAGATCACTATTAAAAAATAGAAGGCCCATACGAATGGTGGTCTCATTGTCAAGAAACATTCAAGGTTATAAAAGCTGACATTCTCCAAGCGCCAAACCTTTCACCTTTCTGCCACCATAGACTTACCATCATCACCCCATTGATGCCAATGCCTGTGAGTTGGGAACCACCATGGTGCAGCAAAACAAAGAGGTCGAAGATGTTTTATAGTCTGCACCTAGGGCACTTTCTGATTCTGGAAAGAAGTACTCCTTTATTGAACAGGAAGTATTGGCCTGAGTAGTATATGGGGCCCCTTTTTTTACAATGTTACATTTTTGGCAGGTGGGAACGCCCCCTGCTTCCAGCTTTAGTCCCGCCTTCTGTTTGATATGATTTTTTATATCAATTTAATATGAATTGAATATAAAATAGATGTCAAACATGATATCTATTTTATATCAAATCTATATTTTTTGATATAAAGTGTTTTTGTAGTTTGATATGATGTTGAGATGATTTGACATAAAGTGAATTTATAGTTCATATAAAAATGTGGGCTGGGAGCGCTCGTGTGCACTGCTGCCTGTTGGAGGGCGAAGTGAGTTGTGAAGAGAGAGACTGTGAATGTTAGGGTTTTGTCGTGGTAACGCGTTGATGACGCGGGAGTGTGGTTGGCCATATATATATATGTATATATTATATTGAAAAGAGGTTAAAAGTGGTTTTATATAGCTTTAATATAAAGTGGGCGTATATTGATAAAAGCTTTTATATAGATGTAATATAAAGCTAGGCAGAGTGGCCGACGACATGATTTTATAACAGTTTTATATAGATGTAATATAAAGCTATACAGATTGGGCGACGTCATCATTTTATAGCAGATTTAATATAAAGTTGGAGTTCATTTGATAAGCCCTTGAATAAAGTTTATATGTACTTTATATTTTTTGTATATAAAGTTGCCATACATTTGATAAGTACTTTAATAGTTCTATATAAACTTTATATATGTTTTATATTATTTTTATATAAAGTTGGCAGACATTTGATAAGACTTTGAATAATGTTTATATAAACGTTATATTATTTAATATAAAGTGGGGGTGCATTTGCTACAACCTTTAATACATTTTATATAAAAATTGATAAAGTGTAAGTATTTCAAGAATGTTTGATATCAATCTTTATTGAAAGGGCCGGCTTAAGGCTGTGATGGTGTCAAAGGGCGAGCTTTACAACCCGGATATATCGCTTTTGCAGCGGGTTCGAAAACACAGCACTTTTTGAACTTTTCAAGGGCTATTCAGGAAACGGAGATTATGAAAAGCTACAGTTACGACGAGGGGAAAACACTCCCAGGAAGTCCCGTGGATTTCATGGTGTATGATGGGATGGAAGATGCTCATGGTTTGATGACAGATCGCGAGACCAGCGAGCTCTTTAAGAACATGGCCACACTCGCCATCAGCAGTGAACCGGCGCTGACTGTTACGGTTATGTGGGAGTCTGTTGGAAATTGAGTTCAAAACAGTAAGGAGCATGTGCCCATAACACTTGCTAATCTGTGAATGGCGACCTGGAATGGCAATGGCATGGTTTTGGAGCAACCAGCTGCAACCGATGGGGTTCTGAGGACAGTGGATATGAATCAATGGTTTTGCAGGCGGATGCGGCCATGACACAAGAGACTGCTTATGATCCATTGCGCCTGCAGCAAAAACGGGGGGCAAAGCGCCTCGGCTATCAGACGGCCTGTTATGTGGTGAGCATATTTTAATGCGACCGTGTGTATTATATAGGGCATAAGAACTAACTATAGTTAAAACTATGCATATTTGTTTTGTTTACAGCTTCTAACCGATAAAGTGGATGGTGCTGAGGATGTAGCAGAGACTATCAATATTTACTGGGCTTGCTGTTTAGACCAACTTGAAAACTCGGGAGATTCTGAAAATATCTTGTGTATGGCCTGTGTTTTGCTAATGTAAACCGGTAGCCTTACAAATTATGCGCTGTCACTGTGACTTGGATCGATATTTTGGCCATGGATGGTTTTACGGACATTGTTGTGAAAACTTGTTTGAAACAACACTTTCACAGATGATGCTCAGGGCACAAAATTGACGACCCCCAACAGGATGCTCATGAATGTTTGGAAAAAGCTTACACGGATAATTCAATACGTAAAATATGCCACAGTCTGAGCCCTAAACGCATTGTAGAAATGATGCATTTGATACAGGTGCTGACACAGCAAAAGGTTGGTCTGGGGACGGAACGCTGTGTCTAAAACATTGTGGGCTATACAAACGGCGAATAACCCCCTTTTGAAAATGAAGCAATTTAAACAGGGGTGGCCGATGTGTGTTAGAAGCATTATTGAGAAAACAGCTTGCAAGTGGGGAGATAAAGAAATCAAAGACAATATGGTAGAGCAATGTGCATGGAACCCTGTAACCTGACCTACACGGATTAAGACTGTAGATGTTTTCATATGTATTTGTGCTTATTTTCAGGAAATAAAAAATGAACACCTACTGGAAAGCAATCAATTTAATGTGCAACCCGCCATTGGATGTGTACATCGATTATTGATGGATTTACTTAAAGAGCATCTGGGTAGTATATGCCCAAGGCTGTTGTTATCTGGAGGAACCACTGAAGCTATACAGATGAAAATGTTACTTTCGTATGTATCGCAAACATATGCGTCAACATCAGATATCGGCTAATGATCAACCATTGTGAACAGCCTCACAAAGGGGGTTTTAAGGTCGCCGGTGGGATCATCACTGGAGTGAAGGTGGCCAACCGGCAACAGACATTTAGCTGTGTTAAAGGCCAGTAGCTGTTTGACAGGGATCTTTATGCATTTTTGTTAACCATTTCTTTGTTATGTATGCTTGCTTATTTATTTATTGTTTGCTTGTCAGGTGCATATACAATAAGAATATACTGTTTCAAAGCGCCCAATGGGCACGGAGGAAGGGAGGGTTGGAAATACATTACAAGACAATATTAAGAGAAGAGAGGGAAGAGGAAGAGGGATGAACCTACTATGCCTTGTGAGTATTCAGAATGTGCAAGTGAAGAAAGGAAGAGGGAAGCGGGGGTAAGTACTGGCGAGTCCGAGCTTGTGGGTGAGCCATGGACGAAGTTCTCGGAATGTTGAGTGCTACACGGCCTGGGCCGCAGGAGGTTTAAGTGCGAGTCTCCCGAGTGGAGGGTGTGTAGATGCAAAGTGCTGTGGAAAGACAGGAGCTGGGAAGAATTGGTGTGGGAGGTCAAGGCTCGAAGATGCATAAGGGTCAAGGACACTGATTCAACAACTGTGGGATTAGCAGAGCAGAGAAAGAGGAGGAAAAGAGGAAAGCCTTAAGGAACAGATCCTGCTAAAGGTGCAGGAGGCTCTTCCAAAGGAGGGTAGCCCACAGAGGAAAGTGAGCAACCCCCTGCCCTCTGTTTAGCAAAACGCTTTACACACAAGGAGTTGGTGCCAGAGGATCGAAGTGGTCTAGAGAGAGAGTATTCAGTGAGATAAAGTTGAAGATAGTATGGTCCGCGGGCCCAGACAGCCTTGTGGATGATGCAGAAGGATTTGAATTTAATCCGTGCAGCAACTAGGAGCCAGTGAAGACTTTTTAGTGCAGGAGAGATGCAGTCCCTGGGCTTAAGGACAAGGATAAGTCTTGCTGCCCTATTCTGGATAAGCTAGATGCGTCGCAGAGTGGAAGAAGGAAGATTCAGGAGAAGGCTGGTACAGTAGTCAAGTCGAGAGAGAACCAGGACTTGAGTCACATTATGCCTCTCAGGGAAAGTGAGAAAAGGTAGAATTCCTTTGAGAAGGAAGAGCTGATAGTTGGACTTCTTGGCAATGTCCTGAGTGTGTCGGAGGAAGGAAAGAGAGGACTCGAAGATGACTCCAAGGTTTCTGGCTTCAGTTGAAGGCACTTATCAGCGCAGCGAAAGACAATCCATGTATGAAGTAATTGTTGAAACATCTACATTTGTATCTGAGAAGATGGTTTTAAATGTCAATAAAAATGTGTTTTTATAAAACCTGGTTGTGTCTTTATGTTGAGCTGTAGTGAAAATGCCCTGCATAAATCTGGTATAAATATATTATGACAGAGGGGTGTTACGAGCTTGTAGCATCATCTGTGAAAATAAAAAAGCCAACATTTGAAATAAGGAAAGAGTTCTTAACTCACACGATGGTATTAAAACAGTTTTGTTAAATATTGTTGCCCCGAGCACAGCACAGCATTATATGCATGAACGAAATAAACTTTAAAATCAACAAGTGATGTGTGTTATTATACATAATAAAAAGTACCACATAATAAACAGTTAAACCATTTTATGATTTGTAAAATTATATTTCTTTGAAAAAAAAGCAATGATTAATACAGAAAAGGCAGCAATTTAATGCAATAGAAAAAATAAACATGCAGATTCAAATACTCAAAGCTCAAACAAACAGGTAGAAGGACAAGTCACTTATGCAGCCTAGATGATTTATAGATAGCGAGATGGCAGTGGCGCTGTGGAATAGTGATGGTGCTGGTAAATATTAACATTCAAATATTTAATAGGTATAGGGTGGGTTGACATTCTCAGGAAGGCTGCCAAAAATAATGCTATTAGTATCGTGATATAGAACTCGTTCTTGTAATTGATCCACCACAGCAAACAGTTTTAATTGGGCGTGAGCGGTTGTGAACGCTGCTATTAATATGTTTGTGTTGTCTGAAGTTGTGGGGTATTCCATGGTGTAGCGCCAGCACAGACAAGCCATTTCATCATTTATGAACATGCAGCTGCTCACATCATAAGAATTATCAAATAGATAGGAAAGAGGCACATCAGAGTCTGTGATGATGGATGTGTTGGGCAAATTAACTCTTTACGTAAACTTACCCCACTACGAATTAAGGCATCATTTTGCCAACAGCCGCTGAGCGGGGTTGTCCTCAATGTGTTCCATATGCAAAGGTATGCCCTGATGTTTATAATAATCATCAATGTAAGCCCACTCCCTGAACCACGGCATAGCCGTCCAACCAATATTGTCCATAGCATTTTTCACCATCGCCAGTTAGGGTGTCCTGTACAGAGATGTCTGTTTCTGAGATGTATAAGAGCCACTGAATATACAGCATCAAATAACATTTTTGATATCCGTGATATGAATCATGGGGCAGCAGCACAATTGTTTTAGGTTTTAGAAATAGTTGTCTGTAGATCTACATACAACAACTAGCCAGTGTAGTGCTTTGAAAAGGATACTTCAACCTTTATAGGTGTATTGTGATGAGCCATTTGAATGATCCCATCCCTGAACAAATTACAAGCTTGTCTTAAAATGTTGGCATCTTCTTAATAGTAGGCCTTTAACTCCTGGTGAAAGTCAAACACGCCGTGTTGATTTGCCTTGTACCATGCCATAAAGCGGTCTTTTTCTCTAGGCATCATGTTTTAAACGCCATATTTGTCCAGGGTTGGAATCAGACCTATATAGTTCTGGTTTGCAACCAGCCACAGAGGAGTCTTCTGTAAATTCCCAATAACTGTCACCTGTTAGATGTCTTGCATAGATATTGTTCGGTTGGTGGGATACATTCTCTTGATGAGCTTCTATGTCATATACTATCTAGTTCTCGGTTTTATTTTGAGGTCGCCCGGGTGTTATGTAACACAAGTGTTCATCCGCATCGACAACAGAAACTTTACACATCCTACAGATTATAGCGGTACAGTTGTGGCTCTCGGGAGAAATTTTTGACACGTGGGGCAGTCAATGCGTGGCTTGCACATGGCCAACCCCCAATACCGCTTTTTTAATGGGCGTGTCTAGACAGCCCCGAGACCTCACAAACATTTGACAGTGAGGACATTTTTCAGGTCTTTCCTCAAGCGTTTGACGCTCTTCTCTTAAACACAGGTGGCAGTGATATTGACATGTGTGTCTATGTTTGTTTTTGGAAATGTGATGGCAGTGCTGACACAGATGTTTAGTCCCCAGTAAACCTTTTAAATTGATTATACCTTAGAAATGGTTGTCGTGGTTTAAAACATACAAAGTATTTCTGGCTGATTTAGCCGTTAGCGGGAAATACCGCCACACTCCATTGTTAAAGTAGAGTATCTCAATGGGTCTATTCAAAATATTTTTCTAACAGATTCAGCTGTTCAAAACCGACTGGAGTAGCCGGTGGAGGCCCACGTTTCTCATCTACTTGCAAAGCTTTTGCACGTATATCGGCCTCTGTTGTGCTCAGCGCTTCGATTAAAACTATGAGACTAGACGCCAGACAGAGATTTAGGAGTCTGTGATAAAAATTTAACAACCATCTACCTGTTAGATGTTATGATGTGGCTGTACAGAATTTTGCTCAAAGGTTTATAAGCACTGCCGGAGCATGGCCTGACAACTAGTGACACAATTTTTAGTGGCACAAAACATAACATCTCAGTCTAGCTCTGAAGAAGCCTTCGCAAATTCTTGCAAAACGCAAAAAGTATCACTGATCAATCATCACCTTGTGAACAAGGGTCTTTTTAACTGCTTAACAGCCATTCTTATTTGGACAAAATCATTGGGCCCAACAGTTTCCAATATCTGACAGAGCAGTGTTTCCACAGCATCCAATATAACTGTTAGCCTATGTCCCAGGGAGCGCAAATTCACAAATCTAAACATCTAATAATGCCCCACGCCAAGAATGTTTGATAGCTTCTTCGATAAGTTTGCACCCTTTGCAAATAAACAAGTGGATCTGATGTCTGGGCGATAGTACCTGTGATGTCCTATTGCGTCTAGATATAATCAATCAGGCTTTTTAAAAAAATTAATAGGCAACGCCTCAGAGCTTGTGATCTGGCCCATTTTATGTTTTGCCTCCTGTTTTGGGGATCTGTCGAAACTGAGACTCCCCCCCGCCACTCTGCACAAGTAGCCCGTCTGTAACACTGGGTCCGACAGTGCTTGTGTTTTTAATTTTACTCGGTCTCTCAGAGCAGATGGCTGTGTGGGCATGTCTTTCAGTGCTTTTTTGTTTTCTAATAGGGATGGTTTGCAGCTAGTCATTAGTTGTCATGATTCCTGCCCCTCATGTCCACAGCCCTCCAAGATGTCAGGCTGGAGCCAGGACACGATCACCTACATGGCCCTCAAGGGACTCTCCACCCCTCCAAAGACCCACTTGGAGTCAGACTTGGTGCTTGTGGCACCAGACTCACTCACTTCCATAGGATAACATTGGGGATTGGACTTGTAGTGCATTGATGGGGACAAGATGGATTCCCTCACATATTTCGGTTCCCAGAACTGCATGTGCAGTCTAGTCTTTTGCGTGTGGTTCAGCCCAGAGACACCTGGGATACCCAGAGACTATTTAAGCCACGCCCAGGCTGAGAAACATGCTTTGTTTTTTCTGCACCTGCAGCGTGACACTCACAGTGTTTGGATCGGTCTCCAGTAGGCCTGCATCTTTCTTCTGCGCTCATCTCCTGCAAGAACAAGAACACCGTTAGGAACAGCCTTACCTTGCGGCGCTTCTGCCCATCATTCATCGCTCCTTCTGTTCTGCGGGCACCTTTGGCGGTGTCATTCCCATCCCGGCACGCCGCTTCCTAAGGAAAAGGGAAAAGAAGGGCATTAGTAAGCATTCAGCAAATCTTCGCTTATTTTTAAAGACTGTACGAGCTTCAAACGCTTACCTGAATCCTAGCTGCTCTGGGGGAACTCTGTCTCCGGAACTTCTCATCCATCTTCAAGAGGGAAAAGACACTCCAGGTTAGCGTGGAAACATCTAGAGGCGCCGCATACCACGCTTACTCACCGCATTTCTTCTTCATAACCGGCATCCACGCTGAAAACGTTGCAGCACCTAAATGACACAGAAAAAGAACGCAGTTCAGTACAAATACGAAAGGGTTGCATCGCGCATCGTGCTCTCACTTACCTCCAGCGCTACTCATCTCAGCAGCACATCCCCATCCCCGAACGCCAGCCATTATCTAAGGAAGGAAAAGAACGAAGTTAGAGAACTGTTCAAAAGACTCATTATACTTATCTGTCGGACTCTTGCCAGTGAAGTAACTAGGCAGCAACGAGCCTGCATCAATCAACGCGCCTAGTATCCAGTCGAGTAGACTCCAGGGAAGGGGTCGAGGTTGTAAGAGGTCAGAACAGGCTGAGTGGCGTCGCCGTGGAGACCAGGTGAGCATTACAGGACACAAAGCCTCACATCAAAATCCACCTGGGCATCATGGAAACGTCAGAAACCGACCAGTTATCCCACATGCTGGGGCAGCTACGTTCCGAAGTACATGCAGCCAGGCAGGAGACCAACACCCTGAGGAGAGAGCTGATAGTAGCCAAAGAACGCACTGATGATTTAAGCCGGAAACTTTTCCAGTCACAAGCAGGGCATGCACCATTGCCGGGAAGCGTGCCCTTGATGCCAGCACCATCAGCCAATCCCGTTCAGATAACCCTTCCTGGAGCAGTTCCCTTGGCCCCGCCCAAACGATTTACGGGGATCCCAAGAGGTTTGCAACGTTCATGAACCAGTGCCGCCTGCACTTCCTTTGTAGACCAGGGGGCTTTCCGAATGACCAATCACGGGTCGCTTTTGTGCTATCCTACCTGAGTGGTAGCGCCGCGGACTGGTCTGTACCCTTTGTGGCCCAAGACGATCCTTTGCTGCATGACATCAGGGGCTTTCAGCAGGAGATGGAAAAGCTGTTCGCCCGTCGTACTCATGGGCAGGCATTAGACAACGAACTTCTGTCCCTACGCCAAGGGAATCAAGACCTATTAACATACATAGCCACGTTCAATAGACTCGTAGATGAAGCAGAATGGCCAGTGGAGAAGAGAACCACATTATTTCATCGGGAGTTGTGGGGGGAGCTCAAGGATGTTCTCGCACAAGTAGTGAACCCCCCGAAAGACTGCTCAGCATCCATTGACCTTGTTGTTCAACTGGATCACAGGTTGCATGACCGAAGAGCAGATTGAACCAGACCGGACCCTCGCCCTATGTATGTGCATTCAAAGGACAATATTGCCCACACAACGGAAGGTTCAGGAGAACCAATGGAAATCGGGGGGGTCAGATCCTCCTTGACTAAAGCGGAAAGGGATAAAAGGAGACAGCAGCAGTTATGTCTGTACTGTGGAAGGTCACGTCATTTCCTTAAAGAGTGCCCTGTGAAGCCACCGAGGAGGATGGTAGGGGCCACGGACAAGGAAGATACCATCAAGGAATCAGAAAACTCCCCAGCCCGGTAGGTGTAGGGGTCCACTTGTCGAGCGAAGAAAGTGAACTACAGACCTCCCATTTTGCACTATCTGTGGTCTTGATCAATCACCAACAACCATCTCGGTTGCACGCAGTAAGAGCGTACATTGACAGTGGAGCCGTTGGGAATTACATCGACCAGGATCTTGCGGCAAAGATGGGGCTTCCATTACGCCCTAAATCAACCACTGACACTGTTACCACTGTCAACGGCACGGAAATAGCTTCTGTTCCAGTATCCCAATGCACTGCAGCTTTAACCCTTCTGTGCCAGGATGGACACCAACAATCTATTGTTTTCGACCTCATTAAGGCACCACAGTTCCGGTTTATTTTGGGAATGCCATGGTTGGTAGCTCACAATCCTCGAATCGATTGGCGAGCAAAAGAATTGGCCTTTACCGAGACTTGCGCCCACACATGTTATCGCCAAGAGAAACAACCAATAGACACCAGAACCTCCACGCTTGCGACTGTGGCAATCGGCACCCTACCAAGTGAATACCAGGACTTTCAAGATGTCTTTCAGAAAAAAACGCTACCCCCTGCCACTGATCCCTGAATTGCTTGATCAAGTCAAAGATGCCCAAATCTACACAAAACTAAACCTGATGGGGGCATATTACCTTGTTCGCGTGAAACAGGGGGACAAATGGAAAACCGCTTTTCGCACCAAATACGGCTTGTACGAATATCTAGTAATGCCCTTTGTCCGTTGCAACGCGACTGCAGCATTTAAATACTTCATGAACGATGTCCTACGGGAATTGATTGATGCCTGTGCTCTAGTGTACATCTACGATATTCTAGTATATTCTGCATCAAAGCAGGACCACGTTAAACACGTCCAATCCGTATTGGAGAAACTCTGTCAACACCAGCTGTACGCCAAGCTTGAAAAGTGCTCATTCCACGTCTCCGAGGTGGAGTTCCTGGGCTTTATTCTCAGCCCGAATGGAATCTGAATGGATGCAGATGCTATCCTGAACTGGCCATCCCCAAATTCCTTCAAGGGGGTTCAAAGTATGCTGGGTTTTGCAAACTTCTACCGCCGGTTCATCCCAGGATTTTCGCAAATCGTGCATCCCATCATGTCATTGCTAAGGAAAAGCAACAAAAGGTTCCAGTGGACAACAGAAGCCGAGGAAGCTTTCCAGGAACTCAAAGCAAGATTCACATCTGCCCCAATCTTACGCCACCCTCGCCCTGATCTCCCATACCCGGTGGAAACGGACGCCTCAAGCATGGCTATGGGAGCTGTCCTCTCATAAAAGGACCCCGAAACGGGCCAGTTACACCCTGTTGCCTTCTGGTTGCGTAAATTCACACCCCCTGAACTAAATTACACTATCACAGACAAAGAACTCCTGGCCATTAAGTCAGCCTTTAAAGCATGGCGGCACTATCTCTTGGGCGCCAGACACACAATCAACGTAATAACTGACCACTGGAACCTCCAGTACCTAAAAACTGCAAAGGCCCAATCCTCACGACAACTACGTTGGGCTCTTTTTTTTGCTGAATATGACTACGTGATTACATTTCGACCAGGAGTGAAAAACGGGAAGGCCGATGCCCTTTCCCATATGGGGGTGGAAGAGCAAGGGTATTAGACCCCTGACCCAATAGCAATCATCCAGAATGACAAGCTCCTAGGAATCACAGCAACCATAACTCAGAAAGAATTACATGAAGAAATCCAAAACCTGATGAGTCCGGAGCAATTACAAGCGTGGAGTGCACAAGGAGAACATTACATGATAAAAGATCAGTTGCTCTACTTCAGGAATCGTTTATTCTTACCAAACCAAGAACTACAAGAACAAGTCATGTCCGGTTATCATGATTCCTTGATCGAGGGCCACCCTGGAATCACTAAAACCCTAGCCAAGGTAAAACAAAATTATTGGTGGCCCACGTGGCGTAAAGACATTATCCAATTCATCCTATCTTGTGGAGTGTGTGCTCAAAAAAAGTCATCCAAGCAGAAACCGACTGGGCTATTACAACCATTGGAAATCCCACCAGCACCCTGGCACACGTTGTCCCTCGATTTTATTACTGACTTACCACCCATTCAAGGGTTTAACACTATTCTTGTGGTCGTGGACCTATTTTCAAAAATGGCACATTTCATTCCTCTTAAGGGGCCCCCAAATGCTTCCACTCTGGCAAAGGTATTTCTTGAAGGCATCGTACGGCTCCATGGGTTTCCTTCACTTTTAGTCTCAGACCGAGGTACTCAATTCGTATCTAACTTCTGGAGAAAATGCTGCTCTATGGCCCAGATCGACATCCGGCTATCCACCAGTCACCATCCCCAAACAAATGGTCAAACTGAGAGGACAAATCAGACGCTCGAGCAGTATCTGCGTTGCATGTTACACCAAGCTGAAGGAAGCTGGTTCGACCTATTATGGATAGCTGAATATGCTTATAATTATTCCCTACACACCAGCACTGGGCAGACACCCTTTTATACCATGTATGGCAGGCACCCACGTACTTCTGAGTTGGATGTTCCTACAACCCTAGAAATGCCAGCAGTCAAAACCTTGCACACAACCATTTCTCAAACCTTTAAAAGGGCAGCTGAATACCTACTTCATGCTAAGAATCGCCAAAAGAAGTTTGCTGATCAACACCGAGCAAAGGCCCCCAACTACCAAGTGGGAGACAAAGTCTGGCTGGCGTCTAAACACGTGTCCATTAAAGGAACCTGAATTTCCGTCCAAGATACCTGGGTCCATTCACCGTTACCTCCATGATAAATCCTGTGGTGGTCAGACTAGCTTTGCCGTCAAACATGCAGATTCATCCTGTGTTCCACGTGTCTCTCCTTAAACCTGTTCAACCTGGGACCCGGGTAGCAACTCCACTGCAGCCAGAAGTAGTCGCCGGGGAGCCAGAATTCGAAGTCAAGGACATCCTGGATTCAAAGTACGTCAGATCCAAATTATACTACGTAGAAGACTGGAAGGGGTATGGTCCACAAGACAGGACATGAAAGCCTTGTGAGTGCATCCATGCACCTCGCTTGCTTAGACGATTTCGTAAAAACCATCCAAACAAACCAGGACCAGAAAGAAGAGCCACCTTGAGAGGGACCTTGGGGGGGGGGGGTGCTGTCATGATTCCTGCCCCTCGTGTCCCCAGCCCTCCAAGATGTCAGGCTGGAGCCAGGCCACGATCACCTACATGGCCCTCAAGGGCCTATCCATCCCTCCAAAGACCCACTTGGAGTAAGACTTGCCGTTTGTGGCACCAGGCTCACTCACTCCCATAGGATAACATTGGGGATTGGACTTGTAGTGCATTGATGGGGACAAGATGGATGCCCCCACATATTTCGGTTCCCAGAACTGCATGTGCAGTCTAGTCTTTTGGATGTGGTTCAGCCAGACACCTGGGATAACCAGAGACTATTTAAGCCACGCCCAGGCTGAGAAACATGCTTTGTGTTTTCTGCACCTGCAGCGTGACACCCACGGTGTTCGGATCGGTCTCCAGTAGGCCTGCATCTTTCTTCTGCGCTCAGCTCCTGCAAGAACAAGAACACCATTAGGAACAGCCTTACCTTGCGGCGCTTCTGCCCATCATTCATCGCTCCTTCTGTTCTGCGGGCATCTTCGGCGGTATCATTCCCATCCCCGCACGCCGCTTCCTAAGGAAAAGGCAAAAGAACAGAAAAAAGGCATTAGTAAGCATTCAGAAAATCTTTGCTTATTTTTAAAGACTGTACAAGCTTCAAACGCTTACCTGAATCCTAGCCGCTTTGGGGGAACTCTGTCTACGGAACTTCTCATCCATCTGCAAGAGGGAAAAGACACTCCAGGTTAACGTGGAAACATCTACAGGCGCCGCATACCGCGCTTACTCACCGCATTTCTTCTTCATAACCGGCTTCCACACTGAAAACGTTGCAGCACCTAAAAGACACAGAAAAAGAACGCAGTTCAGTACAAATACGAAAGGGTTGCATCGAGCATCGTGCTCTCACTTACCTCCAGCGCTACTCATCTCAGCAGCACATCGCCATCCCCGAACGCCAGCCATTATCTAAGGAAGGAAAGGAACGAAGTTAGAGAACTGTTCAAAAGACTCATTATACTTACCTGTCGGACTCTTGCCAGTGAAGTAACTAGGCAGCAACGATCAATCAACGCGCCCCTGCGCTGAAAGCAGGATGGAGAGCACACTTTCCAAGAAAACAAGGCCCAGTATCCAGTCGAATAGACTCCAGGGAAGGGTTCGAGGTTGTAAGAGGTCAGAACAGGCTGAGTGATGTCCCCGTGGAGACCAGGTGAGCATTACAGAACACAAAGCCTCACATCAAAATCCACCTGGGCATCATGGAAACGTCAGAAACCGACCAGTTAGCTGTGAGAGGAATGGTGGTGTATGTAGTTATGCAGTTATGGTTGTGAGGTATATGGTCCATATAATGTTAGATAGTTTCTGATGGTTGCGTGAGTACGCGTTTGTGCTGGGTGTGGCAGACCCTTGCCTCCATGTGGCAGGTGGAGTGGGAGGAGATACGCTTTGATGGTTTAGAGTGTGGCAAGGAACGTATGTGCTTGCAGGTGGCAGCTGTGAGGCAAGGGAGTGGCAGTTCCGGGCAGGTGGTGAATTGTGTACTTGATTGTTTTGATTGTTAGTTACGTGAATGTGGATACGCTTTCTTGGTTGTGAATGTTGTATAGGTTTTACGGATTTGCAGAAGTGTGTAATTTTGAGAGCCTCTTTTAATGCTTGGTTTGGGATGCTTTGTTTGGTGTTCAATTGAAGAGAGGGAGATGTGTAGTATTGCGCCTATCTATTTGCACTGGGTGCACACAGTGCTGCTAGTAGAATACAGCTATGTCATATGGAATGTGATGGGACCTGAGGGTTCCAGGAACTACAGTTGGTAACACAGGATGGGAGAACCTTACTGAAAGGATGTCATCTGTTTAGCTCCCTGCCCCTTTCTATATAACTAGCCCTGTAACTCTGTAACTAAGTAATAAACTTACTTCTTTTATATATACTGGTCTCCTGTGCCTTACCTGAATCCAGATGTCTTCTTACCATCTCATATAAGACATTAGCCCACATGCTGGGGCAGCTACGTTCCGAAGTACATGCAGCCAGGCAGGAGACCAACACCCTGAGGAGAGAGCTGATAGTAGCCAAAGAACGCACTGATGAATTAAGCCGGCAACTTCTCCAGTCACAAGCAGGGCATGCACCATTGCCGGGAAGCGTGCCCTCGATGCCAGCACCATCAGCCAATCCCGTTCATATAACCCTTCCTGGGGCAGTTCCCTTGGCCCCGCCCAAACGATTTACGGGGGATCCCAAGAGGTTTGCAGCGTTCATGAACCAGTGCCGCTTGCACTTCCTTTGTAGACCAGGGGCCTTTCCGAATGACCAATCACGGGTCGCTTTTGTGCTATCCCACCTGAGTCGTAGCGCCGGGCACTGGTCTGTACCCTTTTTGGCCCAAGACGATCCTTTGCTGCATGACATCAGGGGCTTTCAGCAGGAGATGGAAAAGCTGTTCACCCGTCGTACTCATGGGCAGGCATTAGACAACAAACTTCTGTCCCTACGCCAAGGGAATCAAGACCTATTAACATACATAGCCACGTTCAATAGACTCGTAGTTGAAGCAGAATGGCCAGTGGAGAAGAGAACCACGTTATTTCATCGGGAGTTGTGGGGGGAGCTCAAGGATGTTCTCGCACAAGTAGTGAACCCCCCGAAAGACTGCTCAGCATCCATTGACCTTGTTGTTTAACTGGATCATAGGTTGCATGACCGTAGAGCAGATCGAACCAGACCGGACCCTTGCCCTATGTATGTGCATTCAAAGGACAATATTGCCCGCACAACGGAAGGTTCAGGAGAACCAATGGAAATCGGGGGGGGTCAGATCCTCCTTGACTAAAGCGGAAAGGGATAAAAGGAGACAGCAGCAGTTATGTCTGTACTGTGGAAGGTCACGTCATTTCCTTAAAGAGTGCCCTGTGAAGCCACCGAGGAGGACGGTTGGGGCCACGGACAAGGAAGATACCATCAAGGAATCAGAAAACTCCCCAGCCCGGGAAGTGTAGGGGTCCACTTGTCAAGCGAAGAAAGTGAACTACAGACCTCCCATTTTGCACTATCTGTGGTCTTGATCAATCACCAACAACCATCTCGGTTGCACGCAGTAAGAGCGTACATTGACAGTGGAGCCGTTGGGAATTACATCGAGCAGGATCTTGCGGCAAAGATGGGGCTTCCATTACGCCCTAAATCAACCACCGACACTGTTACCACTGTCAACGGCACGGAAATAGCTTCTGGTCCAGTATCCCAATGCACTGCAGCTTTAACCCTTCTGTGCCAGGATGGACACCAACAATCTATTGTTTTCGACCTCATTAAGGCACCACAGTTCCGGTTTATTTTGGGAATGCCATGGTTGGTAGCTCACAATCCTCGAATCGATTGGCGAGCAAAAGAATTGGCCTTTCCCGAGACTTGCGCCCACACATGTTATCGCCAAGAGAAACAACCAATAGACACCAGAACCTCCACGCTTGCGACTGTGGCAATTAGCACCCTACCAAGTGAATACCAGGACTTTCAAAATGTCTTTCAGAAAAAAACGCTACCCCCTGACACTGATCCCTGAGTTGCTTGATCAAGTCAAAGATGCCCAAATCTACACAAAACTAAACCTGATGGGGGCATATCACCTTGTTCGCGTAAAACAGGGGGACAAATGGAAAACCGCTTTTCGCACCAAATACGGCTTGTACGAATATCAAGTAATGCCCTTTGGCCTTTGCAACGCGCCTGCAGCATTTCAATACTTCATGAACGATGTCCTACGGGAATTGATTGATGCCTGCGCTCTAGTGTACATCGACGATATTCTAGTATATTCCGCATCAAAGCAGGACCACGTTAAACATGTCCGATCCGTATTGGAGAAACTCTGTCAACACCAGCTGTACGCCAAGCTTGAAAAGTGCTCATTCCACGTCTCTCGGGGGTGGAATTCCTGGGCTTTATTCTCAGCCCGAATGGAATCTGAATGGATGTAGATGCTATCCTGAACTGGCCATCACCAAATTCCTTCAAGGGGGTTCAAAGTATGCTGGGTTTTGCAAACTTCTACCGCCGGTTCATCCCAGGATTTTCGCAAATCGTGCATCCAATCACGTCATTGTTAAGGAAAAGCAACAAAAGGTTCCAGTGGACAACAGAAGCCGAGGAAGCTTTCCAGGAACTCAAAGCAAGATTCACATCTGCCCCAATCTTACACCACCCTCGCCCTGATCTCCCATACCTGGTGGAAACGGACGCCTCAAGCATGGCTATGGGAGGTGTCCTCTCACAAAAGGACCCCGAAACGGGCCAGTTACACCCTGTTGCCTTCTGGTTGCGTAAATTCACACCCCCTGAACTCAATTACGCTATCACAGACAAAGAACTCCTGGCCATTAAGTTAGCCATTAAAGCATGGCGGCACTACCTCTTGGGCGCCAGACACACAATCACCGCAATAACTGACCACTGGAATCCCCAGTACCTAAAAACGGCAAAGGCCCAATCCTCACGACAACTACGTTGGGCTCTATTTTTTGCTGAATATGACTACGTGATTACATTTCGACCAGGGGTGAAAAACGGGAAGGCTGATGCCCTTTCCCATATGGTGGTGGAAGAGCAATGGTATTAGACCCCTGACCCAATAGCAATCATCCCGAATGACAAGCTCCTAGGAATCACAGCAACCATAACTCAGAAAGAATTACATGAAGAAATCCAAAACCTGATGAGTGCGGAGCAATTACAAGCGTGGAGTGCACAAGGAGAACATTACATGATAAAAGATCAGTTGCCCTACTTCAGGAATCGTTTATTTTTACCAAACCAAGAACTACGAGAACAAGTCATGTCCGGTTATCATGATTCCTTGATCGAGGGCCACCCTGGAATCACTAAAACCCTAGCCAAGGTAAAACAAAATTATTGGTGGCCCACGTGGCGTAAAGACATTATCCAATTCATCCTATCTTGTGGAGTGTGTGCCCAAAACAAGACATCCAAGCAGAAACCGGCTGGGCTATTACAACCATTGGAAATCCCACTAGCACCCTGGCACACGTTGTCCCTCGGTTTTATTACTGACTTACCACCCATTCAAGGGTTTAACACTATTCTTGTGGTCGTGGACCTATTTTCAAAAATGGCACATTTCATTCCTCTTAAGGGGCCCCCAAATGCTTCCACTCTGGCAAAGGTATTTCTTGAAGGCATCGTACGGCTCCATGGGTTTCCTTCAGTTTTAGTCTCAGAACGAGGTACTCAATTTGTATCTAACTTCTGGAGAAAATGCTGCCCTATGGGCCAGATCGACATCCGGCTATCCACCAGTCACCATCCCCAAACAAATGGTCAAACTGAGAGGACAAATCAGACGCTCGAGCAGTATCTGCGTTGCATGTTACACCAAGCTGAAGGAAGCTGGTTCGACCTATTATGGATAGCTGAATATGCTTATAATTATTCCCTACACACCAGCACTGGGCAGACACCCTTTTATACCATGTATGGCAGGCACCCACGTACTTCTGAGTTGGATGTTCCTACAACCCTGGAAATGCCAGCAGTCAAAACCTTGCACACAACCATTTCTCATACCTTTAAAAGGGCAGCTGAATACCTACTTCAAGCTAAGAATCGCCAAAAGAGGTTTGCTGATCAACACCGAGCAACGGCCCCCAACTACCAAGTGGGAGACAAAGTCTGGCTGCCGTCTAAACACGTGTCCATTAAAGGAACCTGAACTTTCCGTCCAAGATACCTGGGTCCATTCACTGTTACCTCCATGATAAATCCTGTGGTGGTCAGACTAGCTTTGCCGTCAAACATGCAGATTCATCCTGTGTTCCACGTGTCTCTCCTTAAACCTGTTCAACCTGGGACCCGGGTAGCAACTCCACTGCAGCCAGTAGTAGTCGCCGGGGAGCCAGATTTTCGAAGTCAAGGACATCCTGGATTCAAAGTACGTCAGATCCAAATTATACTACTTAGTAGACTGGAAGGGGTATGGTCCACAAGACAGGACATGGGAGCCTTGTGAGTGCATCCATGCACCTCGCTTGCTTAGACGATTTCATCAAAACCATCCAAACACACCAGGACCAGAAAGAAGAGCCACCTCGAGAGGGACCTTGAGGGGGAGGGCTGTCATGATTCCTGCCCCTCGTGTCCCCAGCCCTCCAAGATGTCAGGCTGGAGCCAGGCCACGATCACCTACATGGCCCTCAAGGGCCTATCCATCCCTCCAAAGACCCACTTGGAGTCAGACTTGCCGCTTGTGGCACCAGACTCACTCACTCCCATAGGATAACATTGGGGATTGGACTTGTAGTGCATTGATGGGGACAAGATGGATGCCCCCACATATTTCGGTTCCTACAACTGCATGTGCAGTCTAGTCTTTTGGGTGGGGTTCAGCCCAGACACCTGGGATATCCAGAGACTGTTTAAGCCACGCCCAGGCTGAGAAACATGCTTTGTGTTTTCTGCACCTGCAGCGTGACACCCACGGTGTTCGGATCGGTCTCCAGTAGGCCTGCATCTTTCTTCTGCGCTCAGCTCCTGCAAGAACAAGAACACCGTTAGGAACAGCCTTACCTTGCGGCGCTTCTGCCCATCATTCATTGCTCCTTCTGTTCTGCGGGCATCTTCGGCGGTGTCATTCCCATCCCCGCACGCCGCTTCCTAAGGAAAAGGCAAAAGAACAGAAAAAAGGCATTAGTAAGCATTCAGAAAATCTTGCTTATTTTTAAAGACTGTACAAGCTTCAAACGCTTACCTGAATCCTAGCCGCTTTGGGGGAACTCTGTCTGCGGAACTTCTCATCCATCTGCAAGAGGGAAAAGACACTCCAGGTTAACGTGGAAACATCTAGAGGCGCCGCATACCGCGCTTACTCACCGCATTTCTTCTTCATAACCGGCATCCACACTGAAAACGTTGCAGCACCTAAAAGACACAGAAAAAGAACTCAGTTCAATACAGATACGAAAGGGTCGCATTGCGCATCACGCTCTCACTCACCTTCAGCGCTACTCATCTCTGGAGCTGCACGTCACCATCCCCGGACGCCGGCCATCATCTAAGGAAGGAAAGGAACAAAGTTAGAGAACTGTTCAAAAAACTCATTATACTTACCTGTCGGACTCTTGCCAGTGAAGTAACTAGACAGCAACGAGCCCGCATCAATCAACCCGCCCCTGCGCTCAAAGCAGGACGGAGGGCACACTTTCCAAGAAAACAAGGCCCAGTCTCCAGTCGAGTAGACTTCAGGGAAGGGTTCGAGGTCGTAAGAGGTCAGAACAGGCTGAGTGATGTCCCCGTGGATACCAGGTGAGCGTTACATTAGTTCATAGTCATAACTTTTTGTTTTTGATAGTCATAACTTTTTGTTTTTGTCTGATACGTCTGGTCTGGTATTGTGGTATTTGTGGTAGTTCCAGAGCTGTTGTTAACCGGGATCTGATAATACTGGGCCCTGCAAACTCTATGGCAACCTCTAAAATAGCTGCGCAGGGCTGTGCCATCACTTTCAGCAGTAAAGTTACACCTACGACAATGCTGTAACTCTATTTTGGTAAATGCATCGGACCCCTTCTTAAATCAAACTTTTTCCCACCGACAATGAACTACAGGTTGTACGTGTTAACTGTTTCATTTGTTCTACCTCATTAGCGTCAGTGCCAAAAACAGTGTTTCGTAAATGAAAAGGTCCCATAGCACCAGGCATTTATTATGCTTGTCGCCCGATAGGCAGCGTAAAAAAGTTGTACACTTTAAAACTCTAGATTGGTGTTCATTTCTACACCAGTACTTGAAAACATCAGGGAATGCTTGGAAAGCTAAAGTACACGGTAAAACCGTGATCGTCCTTTAAACCGTTAACAAGGAGAACATATGGTAACACAGCAACAACGGTTATACTAGGAAGGTAGATTCTTAGGTGCATCCTAAGTATGCTAACACATTGGTATAATGGGGTGCTCACATTCAAACTCAGAGAACTAGGGGGGCCACCCAACTCGGCGTACCTATCCCTAAGGAAGAACACCCTACCCCTGGCGGGGGTGTCTCTCCCTGGGTAGCGCGTGGTGTATCGCCTACTAAATAGGTATAGAGGAGAGAGCTGTCCCTCAACCTTCTATACTGGTGGCTGTGTCCAGTGACAGACACATCATTGTCCAAAACACAAAACAAGGATGTTTTGGACAATGATGTGTCTGTCACTGGACACAGCCACCAGTATAGAAGGTTGAGGGACAGCTCTCTCCTCTATACCTATTTAGTAGGCGATACACCACGCGCTACCCAGGGAGAGACACCCCCGCCAGGGCTAGGGTGTTCTTCCTTAGGGATAGGTACGCCGAGTTGGGTGGCCCCCCTAGTTCTCTGAGTTTGAATGTGAGCATTTCTACATCAAGCCACCTTAATGT
Source organism: Ambystoma mexicanum (assembly GCF_040938575.1). NCBI lineage: Eukaryota > Metazoa > Chordata > Amphibia > Caudata > Ambystomatidae > Ambystoma > Ambystoma mexicanum. Next base: position 1,443,721,709 of record NC_090929.1, read on the forward strand.
CACTCCTGGCTACTTTAGCGAAATACGCTTCAAAACAATTCTGTTGTTTTAATAGCGAACACGACTTTACAGGTGTTTATACATTTATTTTGCAACCAGTCTGTATGCTATGCACAGTGCTTTGGTTTAAGGATCTTAATAAAATACAAATAAAATACAAATAAATACAGGTCTTTAGAATTTTCATAATGACAAATACTTGAGCATTAACAAACCATGTACAGATATCTAAGTGTGAGCTTCTCGAGTGAGGCTTAATCAAAGCGGGTGGTTAGCCTTTCAATCTTCTAGACGTTGATAAAACAAACATGGCTGTATTTGCACATCTCTATTTGACGTTTAAGCGCTACCTAAAAACATACAAATGAAATGTGTGGCATCCTCTACATAGCTAGACGCTGCAAATAAAAAACATGATACACCTCTTGAAAACTGTATAAAACCCATGCAATGTACATCATGCACAACATAGCTTTTAAAAGTTATAATAGATCATTCAACGCGTAGCATCCCATCCCATAACACCTGTAAAAAACAATGGGTTGTCATTTGTCTGCCATCCCATGACACCTGTTTTCAAAATATAAAAAGAGCAACGCTGCTCGTTGGGGCCTCAGGCAATCAAGCGGCCCATTAATAAATCAAAAGAACAACTCCACCCTTTGGGGCTCAAAACACATTCCTTGGGCCCCTTGGATGAATCAAAAACAAAAAAAGAACAACTTTGATCGTTGGGGACCCCCAGGCATTCCTCTGGCACATAGATGAATCAGAAAAAGAACAACTTTTATTGTCGGGGACCACCAGCCATTACTTCAACCCTTAAGTTCAACAACCAAGATGCAGAATCTAGAAAATGTTCCTTGAAATTAATCAAGGAAATCACAGTGCATTCTCAAGAGTAAACTCTACAAATCATTAACAGAAATGCTAAGACTTACAGGGTAATTCATAGAATTTCGCACAAAAGTGGCGCCTGCGGCTGGCGCACAGTGTCCCTGTGGATACACTGCACCAGCCGCGTGCGATACAATCCTTTTCATCGCACAGCGTATTCATGGATTTTAGCCTCAAAAACCAGCCGTGGCGCAGAGTGGCGCAGCGACCCTGGAGCAGCGCCAGTTACGCCCCCAAGAACGCCCTCGCGCAAGGAAAAGCCTTCAAAATTCCCAAATCATCGCAAAGGGCTGCGCTAACCCTGGACCAGTTCACAGGGCTGCCAAACAGCAAACGCCAAGCAGGGAACGTGTATTTCAGTGGTTCTCAGGAAGTTTCACACGCGATTGTCCTGGGTACGTGTACATCAGGGGTGCGTGGGAAGTAACACACGCGATTCCATCAGGGCACGTGTATTCCAGGGGTGCGCGGGAAGTATCACACGCAAAAACAGCAGGGTACGTGCATTTCAGGGGTGCGCGGGAAGTATCACACGCGATTCCATCAGGGTACGTGTATTCCAGGGGTGCGCGGGAAGTATCACACGCAAAAGCAGCAGGGTACATGTATTTCAGGGGTGCGCGGGAAGTATCACACGTGATTCCATCAGAGTACGTGTATTCCAGGGGTGCGCGGGAAGTATCACACGCAAAAGCAGCAGGGTACGTGTATTTCAGGGGTGCGCGGGAAGTATCACATGCAATTCCATCAGGGTACGTGCATTTCAGGGGTGCGCGGGAAGTATCACACGCAATTCCATCAGGGTACGTGTATTTCAGGGGTGCGCGGGAAGTATCACACGCGAATTCCATCAGGGTACGTGTATTTCAGGGGTGCGCGGGAAGTATCAAACGTGATTCCATCAGGGTACGTGTATTCCAGGGGTGCGCGGGAAGTATCACACGCGATTCCATCAGGGTACGTGTATTCCAGGGGTGCCCGGGAAGTATCACAGCAAGAGCAGCAGGGTACGTGTATTTCAGGGGTGCGCGGGAAGTATCACACGCGATTCCATCAGGGTACGTGTATTTCAGGGGTGTGTGGGGAGTACTACACGTGAATTGCCCGTGTGGGTCCTCCCAGGTGTTCCCTCTACACCCTCCACGGCCCCTGCAGGAGGCCCACACCACAGGGGACTACTCTGAACATGTCCCGCAGGCAGCCCATCCACCATGCCCATGCCCCCCAGCCAACCCACATGTCACCTTGCACTACTGACCACCAACGCATGTCTCCCTGCACCCCCACCCCCCAGCACTGTGGTGCACCCTCCACCAGGCCCCCACTCATGTCCCACTCATGTCCCCCTGCACTCCCACCACCCAGCAGTGCAGGGCACCCTCCACCAGGCCCCCACTCATGTCCCCCTGCACCCCCACCCCCCAGCACTGTGGGGCACCCTCCACCAGGCCCCCACTCATGTCTCCCAGCACCCCTTCCCCCAGCACTGTGGGGCACCCTCCACCAGGCCCCCACTCATGTCCCCCTGCACCCCCACCCCCCAGCACTGTGGTGCACCCTCCACCAGGCCCCCACCCATGTCTCCCAGCAACCCCACCCCCCACCAGTCAGGGGCACCCTCCACCAGGCCCCCACTCATGTCTCCCAGCACCCCCACCCCCCAGCAGTCAGGGGCACCTGCCAGCAGGCCCCCACTCATGTCCCACTCATTTCCCCCTGCACCCCCACCACCCAGCAGTGCAGGGCACCCTCCACCAGGCCCCCACTCATGTCCCCCTGCACCCCCACCCCCCAGCACTGTGGTGCACCCTCCACCAGGCCCCCATTCATGTCTCCCAGCACGCCACCCCCCAGCACTGTGGTGCACCCTCCACCAGGCCCCCACTCATGTCTCCCAGCATCCCCACCCCCAGCACTGTGGGGCATCCTCCACCAGGCCCCCACTCATGTCTGCCTGCACCCTCACCCCCCAGCACTGTGGTGCACCCTCCACCAGGCCCCCACTCATGTCTCCCAGCAACCCCACCCCCCACCAGTCAGGGGCACCCTCCACCAGGCCCCACTCATGTCTCCCAGCACCCCCACCCCCAGCACTGTGGGGCACCTGCCAGCAGGGCCCCACTCATGTCCCCCTGCACCCCCACCCCCCAGCACTGTGGTGCACCCTCCACCAGGCCCCCACTCATGTCTCCCAGCAACCCCACCCCCCACCAGTCAGGGGCACCCTCCACCAGGCCCCCACTCATGTCCCCAGCACCCCCACCCCCCAGCAGTCAGGGGCACCTGCCAGCAGGCCCCCACTCATGTCCCACCCATGTCCCCCTGCACCCCCACCACCCAGCAGTGCAGGGCACCCTCCACCAGGCCCCCACTCATGTCCCCCTGCACCCCCACCCCCCAGCACTGTGGTGCACCCTCCACCAGGCCCCCACTCATGTCTCCCAACACCCCCACCCCCCAGCACTGTGGTGCACCCTCCACCAGGCTCCCACTCATGTCTCCCAGCACACCCACCCCCCAGCACTGTGGGACACCCTCCACCAGGCCCCCACTCATGTCCCCCTGCACCCCCACCCCCCAGCATTGTGGTGCACCCTCCACCAGGCCCCTACTCATGTCTCCCAGCAACCCCACCCCCCACCAGTCAGGGGCACCCTCCACCAGGCCCCCACTCATGTCTCCCAGCACCCCCACCCCCCAGCAGTCAGGGGCACCTGCCAGCAGGCCCCCACTCATGTCCCACTCATGTCCCCCTGCACCCCTACCACCCAGCAGTGCGGGGCACCCTCCACCAGGCCCCCACTAATGTCCCCCTGCACCGCCACCCCCCAGCACTGTGGTGCACCCTCCACCAGGCCCCCACTCATGTCTCCCAACACCCCCACCCCCAGCACTGTGGTGCACCCTCCACCAGGCCCCCACTCATGTCTCCCAGCACCCCCACCCCCAGCACTGTGGGGCACCCTCTACCAGGCCCCCACTCATGCCCCCTGCACCCCCACCCCCAGCACTGTGGTGCACCCTCCACCAGGCCCCCACTCATGTCTCCCAGCAACCCCACCCCCCACCAGTCAGGGGCACCCTCCACCAGGCCCCCACTCATGTCTCCCAGCACCCCCACCACCCAGCAGTCAGGAGAACCTGCCAGCAGGCCCCCACTCATGTCCCACTCATGTCCCCCTACACCCCCACCACCCAGCAGTGCAGGGCACCCTCCACCAGGCCCCCACTCATGTCCCCCTGCACCCACACCCCCCAGCACTGTGGTGTACCCTCCACCAGGCCCCCACTCATGTCTCCCAGCAACCCCACCCCCCACCAGTCAGGGGCACCCTCCACCAGGCCCCCACTCATGTCTCCCAGCACCCCCACCCCCCAGCAGTCAGGGGCACCTGCCAGCAGGCCCCCACTCATGTCCCACTCATGTCCCCCTGCACCCCCACCACCCAGCAGTGCAGGGCACCCTCCACCAGGCCCCCACTCATGTCCCCCTGCAACCCCACACCCCAGCACTGTGGGGCACCCTCCACCAGGCCCCCACTCATGTCCCCCTGCACCCCCACCCCCAGCACTGTGGGGCACCCTCCACCAGGCCCCCACTCATGTCTCCCAGCAACCCCACCCCCCACCAGTCAGGGGCACCCTCCACCAGGCCCCCACTCATGTCTCGTAGCACCCCCACCCCCCAGCACTGTGGTCCACCCTCCACCAGGCCCCCACTCATGTCTCCCAGCACCCCCACCCCCCAGCACTGTGGGGCACCCTCCACCAGGCACCCACTCATGTCCCCCTACACCCCCACCCCCCCGAACTGTGGTGCACCATCCACCAGGCCCCCACTCATGTCTCCCAGCACCCCCACCCCCCAGCACTGTGGTGCACCCTCCACCAGGCCCCCACTCATGTCTCCCAGCACCCCCACCCCCCAGCACTGTGGGGCACCCTCCACCAGGCCCCCACTCATGTCCCACTCATGTCCCCCTGCACCCCCACCACCCAGCAGTGCAGGGCACCCTCCACCATGCCCCCACTCATGTCCCCCTGCACCCCCACCCCCCAGCACTGTGGGGCACCCTCCACCAGGCCCCCACTCATGTCTCCCAGCACCCCCACCACCCAGCACTGTGGTGCACCCTCCACCAGGCCCCCACTCATGTCTCCCAGCACCCCCACCCCCCAGCAGTCAGGGGCACCTGCCAGCAGGCCCCCACTCATGTCCCACTCATGTCCCCCTGCACCCCCACCACCCAGCAGTGCAGGGCACCCTCCACCAGGCCCCCACTCATGTCCCCTGCACCCCCACCCCCAGCACTGTGGTGCACCCTCCACCAGGCCCCCACTCATGTCTCCCAGCACCCCCACCCCCCAGCACTGTGGTGCACCCTCCACCAGGCCCCCACTCATGTCTCCCGGCACCCCCACCCCCCAGCACTGTGGGGCACCCTCCACCAGGCCTAAATAGCCATCGGTGTGGGCCGCACTCCTAAATTTACCCAATAGGGTTTAAAACATTTGGTTGAAATTATTACATGACAGTAAAACCAAGTTCCATAGTGTTTCTTCAAAAAGTGCTTTTATTTAGCAAGTTAATCCTTTGTTCTTTCTTTCTTTGTGTTAACGAATGGTTAAACTTCACCAAATCGTTATGTGCTGATGCAATGGCAAAGGAAAAATAACCTAGGGCTAATGCATTTCAGAAAGGTAACTTTCCTTCTTCAGAGCCAGGTTAAATGCACAAAAAATCTTACTGTTAGAACATTTAGAAAAACATTGAGTATGCATGCATTCAAAAAAACAGGTTACCCACAAATAACAAACACGTACATGTAACACAGAGAACATTGAGTAGTCAGTAAATTGTATATATAACATTGCGCATATTTGATGCAGAATTATTTAAGACAGGTTAACTCAAAAAAATATAATAATAATAAAGTTGTGTTTAAGTAAAATCCTCCAGTAGCTCTGATTCACGTATTAATTCACTAATCCACCTAGTGTTCTATGGCAAAGTCCTCAGTGAGATATTGCTTGATCCTATGTCTAAAGAGTAAAGTGGTGTCATATAGATCAAACAACTTCGCCTTGTGGTGTCACTAACCTGAGACTGTTAGAATCGAGCGTTCAGTTCGAAGCGTTCCTTCCCAGAACGCTGCAAGACAAAACGGTATGCTGCATTTAGTTATGGCCGCTCGTGTTTACATGTACGTGTTTGTTATTTGTGGGTACCCTGTTTTTTTTAATGCATGCATACTCGATGTTTTTCTAAATGTTCTAACAGTAAGATTTTTTGTGCATTTAACCTGGCTCTGAAGAAGGAAAGTTACCTTTCCGAAATGCATTAGCCCTAGGTTATTTTTCCTTTGCCATTGCATCATCACATAACGATTTGGTGAAGTTTAACCATTCGTTAACCCAAAGAAAGAAAGAACAAAGGATTAACTTGCTAAATAAAAGCACTTTTTGAAGAAACACTATGGAACTTGGTTTTACTGTCATGTAATAATTTCAACCAAATGTTTTAAACCCTATTGGGTAAATTTAGGAGTGTGGCCCACACCGATGGATATTTAGCCTAGGTCCTTTCTTTCTCAGCACATAACGTGTGCCCAACACGGTGGCACAGTATTATGGGCTGCACCCTTCTAAGCAAGTCTAAGCGAATACTCAACAGATATTAACTCAATCAACACTAAAGAAACAAGCTGTGCGCCCTCTCCCATTCTTCAACCCTCCACCAGGCCCCCACTCATGTCCCCCTGCACCCCCACTCCCCCAGCACTGTGGTGCACCCTCCACCAGGCCCCCACACATGTCCCCCAGCCAACACGTCATCACAATCCAGATCCCAGGCTCCTATGCCCACGCAAATCCCACCCCACGCCACCTCAGTCCAAACACCCAACCAAGCTTTACATCCATTCAAAATTGAAATACCCATTACATGATAGATAACAAATAAGCAGTATGCGCATGAGTACAAGTCCGTCAGACCCACACAATGGCAACACATGACTGTGAAAACCCACATTGTGACAGGCATGAAACCAATGAGAGAAGTCCACACATTGAAGTAAGAAACAAAAATGTATTACAGTGTAAATGAAGTGAATGAAATCAAAACAAACAATAATGGCAACAAATATCAAAATGCAGCATGTCCACAAAAATAATAAATAACGAAAATGGGAATCCAAAATAACCGTAATGAAATTGTGTCCAAAGTCACCGTTCAACAAAGCAAATCCAAAGGGAAAGTAAAGTCAAAATCCATTGCTCCATGGTGAAAAAATAATAAAAGATGAAGGCCACAAATCCACTGTCAAACTATGTACAAAGAGCAAATCCAGGGTCCATGATCCCAACGATGTAAATGAAACCTACAATAAAACCCACCTAACTAATAACTATATACAAAAAAGTGGGGCATAGTCCAAGCGCCCCAAATTAAAAAAAAATAATGAAACCTAACACTAATTAACTATATACAATGGCAGCGGGCTAGTCCAAAGGCTCACTTCTGGATGTTGCGGGACAGGGCATCATCGAACTCCTGCTCAATGTCCCAGAGGCGGTCCTGTTCCATGGCCCCGAGGGTCCGCAGGGACGACGACATGTTCTCCTCCAACTCCCTGCGGATTGCCTCGAGGCACTCGGACCGCCTCAGGGCCCTCCGCATGGAGTTCTCCGCCCTGACCATTGTGAGCCGTGCCTCTTCTGCTCCCTGCCACTCCGCATCTATGGCGTGGCCCACCCTCTGCCACACGGAAGACACTTCCCGTCCTGGGTCCTCCTGCCCTCCGGCCGATGCCTGCCCCTCCGATGTCGAAGGCCCCGAGACATCGTGGCTCCCACCTACAGCTTCCTGCTGCTGCTGCTGCTGTCCATGTGCCCTGTCCGATGGTGCCTGCACATCCTCCTCCAGCTGGGGTGCAGTTGTTGATGTGGCCACCCCTGCTGGACGTCCGACTCCCTACTGTGGCAGGGATCTGTTGTCCACCAGCCTGGCCGCACGGTCAGAGGCAGCTCCACAGGGCACCCAGGTGATACATGGGTGGGAAGATGGCATGGAGGACGACTGGGGCATAGGGGGTTCCGTTAAGGAGGGGGTCGGAACAAGGTCCAGGAAACGGAGGAATCCGGCCATGGTGAACTGTCCCAGTGGGTCAACGCGGTCAACGAGCCATGCGAGAAGACATGCAGTCTCATCATGGAAAGACTGCAGGTCAGCTCGCATGGCCCGTTGACGCAACGCCACCCCATCCTGGACAGGCTCAACCTGTTGCAGGATAGCCACATCCGCAGGCAGAGGAAGGCCAGTTGGTGTAAGCCAATCCCCTCCCTGAGAATCGGTCTGGAGGTAGGCATCCCTGCTGGTGCAAGATGATGCAGTGACAGGAGCAGGGACAGGATTGCACACAGGCACCTCCGCGGCGGCCTGTGCTGCCACCTGTCCCTGGTCCTGCACTGCACCACTAGCACCAGTGGAATCCCCACCTCCATACTCCGCTTCTGTTGCCTGCACGGCCTCCTCCTTCACCAAACCCCCCACCAACCTGGATGACTCCGTGCCATCTTCCTCCGTTGGGCCCTGTGGGGTCCCAGCTGCCCCTTCTGCTGCCGAGGAGTCCAACTCCAACCTCTGCCTCCTGGACCTCCCCTTGGCAGCTGCGGCCTCGGACGCGGCACCGGACTCCTCACTCCCTGACGAGATCACAACCTGGGAGGGGAGCCGGGCCTTGCGTCTCCTGCTGGTGGTGCGACCCCTGCCGCTGTGCTCCACAGCACCTTCTCCGCCCTCTTCATCAGTTGACGCTGCAGACAGGGAGAAATAAAAGACATGCATCAGGGCACTGTATAATAGACTCATAAACACATGACAGTTGTACATGAGTGGCATTGGCAAACCTCAGACATGGCATCACAATCCCCAACACACATGTCACTTCAACTTGCACACATGAGCTATACCACAGCCATATCGCAACAGCCAGCACCATCCATACACATACAACAGCATGAGCAGACAAAGGTGAGCCAGACATCACATGCGACACAGTGAGTGCACTACACATGCACACACACCACCACACTTGCATGCATGTGTACACCTCCGCCAACTGTCGCAGTGTTCAGATCGGCATCCATGTCACACCTGCCAATCATTCTTCCATATCCTTTGCCATGCAAGCCTACACACACAAGCACCATCCATGTGTCACACATGAGAGCCCTCACATGTGTCAGCCTCACGGCCCTGTACCCCCCCATACTTGGCCACATAAAACCACATGTGCAACCTGCACACTCCTGCCACACCACCACACGCACAGCTTACAATCAGTATGCATGTACACTTACCGCTCGACTCCAGACGGGTCTGCCTCTCAAGGACCTGGACGTGGAGCGCTGGGGATATGCGTTCCAGGACCCTCATCTGATCTTCCGACAAGTGGCCCCGGCGCCCCTTAGCATCCGCTGCTTTCAGGAGGCGCCGGGCCTTCTTGAGGGTCCTGGACCTGAAATCCTCCCAGCGCTTCTTCACATGATGGAATAGTCGGACTGCCACCCCCTCCGCGTTGTTGGCAGTCACGATGTCCGTCCAGATCCGAGTCCGTCCTTCCTTGTCGGCGCGCAACCTTCTGAAGAGGGCATCATACTGCCCCAGGACATGCTCCACTGGGACACCAACTTCGGTGGCAGTGAAGCTGGTGCCCCTCTGCCTCTCTGGCCGGGGGTTGCCACTGGTGCCAGATGTTGCAGTGTCCGACATGGCAACCCCAGAGGCAGGAGTGGGTGGGCAACTGGGTCCTGGGGCTGGGCTGTGGAGCGATGGTATCCCAGTCGGGAGTCTTTGGTTCCAGCAGGGGTGGTCACAGCAACAGCACCCCTGGCTGATGTGCAGGCAGCAAATGGCAGGACACGTGGTCAGCAGGCAGTCAGGCAGCAGCAGATGGCAGGTGGGAGCATGCTTGGGGCCCTGGGGGGCAGTAATTCGGCCTTCTAGGCAGGATCGTGGTCTTCCGTGTGCTTACACGTGGCCAGCTTGATACGGAGTGATTTGGCACATGAAAATCGAGCACGTCTGCGTGTAATTCGAGGAAAGGCCCTTAGCGCGTAACCGCGTCAGCACACGTACGTTAATTCATTGGGCCAAAGGCCCCCAGGCGCGTCTATGACGTCACGCGCATGGCTGTTGAGAATGGCGCGTGTAAAAAAAAATACACGTCCGAATGTCAAAGCGTGTAATCGGTGGAAATAGCCTCAGCGCGTATGCGCGTCTGTGACGTGTGTATAAAAGGTACGTGTAGAACACCATTTGCTTGTACGTGCTTTTTGTGGAGAGCGAGTGGGTGAAATCTGTACTTCTTGTCGGTTCACAAGCGATTTACTTCACAGCGTTTCAACTTCGTACTCCCTGTTACCTCTGACAGCTTTTTCTCTTTTCCTCTTTTTCCTGGGCCTGTTTCCTCAAACAGCGTTCCCTTCTACTGTTGTCCTGTCTCCTCAGACAGCGTACAATTCTTCTTTTGGCGGGGGTGTTGCCAACACGCACACGCGCGTCTTTTTCATGCTTTTTTTCCTGGCAGACGGTGAGTCGCGCACGTATTTAACATCTGTGCTTGCCCCGTGTGTCGCGTACCCCTTCAGAGGTCATTGTAGGCTGTGTGTGACACGCATACGTTCATTCTTGTGTTTCTGGGTGCCACAGCGTAGTGCAGGTTTATTTTTCCCCACACGTGGTCTAGGAGGGGTTGCGTGCACCTTACTTCCCTTTTTTGGGGTGCCTGTGCGTTGCGTGACCCGTCATCTTTCCCCAGGGGTGACATACAGCCTTGCTAGAGCACTAGGGTACGATTACCATCTGGTACCCAACCCCTTTGACCCCCAATTGCCCAGGACAATAGTTTACAGCGACTCCCATACGCACAATAACATCAGTGCCATGGTTGGGAGGCGACCAAGCCGTAAGGGTGGCAAAGGTGGCCGAGCCCCAAGTGGTGGCTGTGGTGGATCCGGTAGGGGACGTGGCCGTGACTTGCAGGGTGCCCCTAGCCCCCATGTGTGGAGGACCAGTCAGGGACACCCATGCCCCCCCCCCCTGGTTGAGGGTAACGTGTCTGACACCATCCATGCTCAGCCCTTGTTGGACCAGCCCACTGTGGCACCAGACCTGTCACAGGGTGACTCCATGGCTGACTTCCAGGTCAGCAGGTCTAGGCCACGTGCGCCGGTGCACGTTGGTGTCATCAGGCCACGTGGATCAGGGGCAGCTAGGTCATCTGCTGCCCCGAGTAGGCAGGGTGGGGAGGCTGCAGGGGCAGTTGCGGCTCCATCCACCCCACCTCTCACACACCCAGCCAGGACAGTGTCGGTCCTAGTCCATCCTGCTGACATTCCCCCTGAGACCATCACACTTGAGCTAATGCCTGCACCAACTCTCATGCTGAGTGTGCAATCCCACACTCCTAGTACAGAGTCCACCGGGGCTCCTGCCCCTAGTGTCCAGAGCGGCGTAGGACACTCAGGATCCCCACCACCTTCCAAGCGGAAGAGGAAGAGTGCTCGTCCAGTAGAGGCTGATGCCCCAGACACGGCTACACAGTCCGGCCCGTCAAGGAAGCCCAGCTTCAATGAGGCCGAACTGAATGCACTTGTAGAGTATGTGTCCGAACATGACCGCGAAATGTTGATTATTGCAGGATCCAAGACCACACCTGCACAACGTCTGGCACACTGGCAGACCATCGCGGACATCATAAGTGCCCTTGGAATCGTGAGGCGCACAGCTACTGAATGCTACAAGTTATGGAATGACCTGAAGCGCAGGGCAAAGAATAAGCTGGCCTCAAGTCATGCCGCTACTCTAGTGACTGGAGGTGGGTCTCCAGCAGAGGACATAGAACTCACTCCACATGAGCATGTTGCTGGGACCTATGTCACGGAGGAACAGATCCAAGGCGTGGGAGAACTCGCAGATTACGAGGCATTGTCCGGTGAGTGCACATGCATGTGTGTGTCATCCATGTGCATGGTGTGTGTGTGAGGGCTTCTGTTTGGGTGCCAGGTGAGGGTGTGGGTGCCTGAGTGGTTTGGGTCACCCATGTGCTTCATCCAATACATTCTGCGCACCAGCATTGGGTATAGCAGTATCCCTTCTGCCAACAGTAGACATCTAGCCCAACACCACGCCAGTTGCCTTTGGAGTGTCATCTTGCCACAACATTGTAGCTTATTTTTCTCTGTTTATTCAGGCAGATTGTTTGCATTCTACCACTTTTATTAGGCATTTCTCAGTCCTATTGTCACATGTCTGACATGGCTATGGTAAAGTGGACTGACTTTGTTTCCTGGATATCATTTGTTTAGACATGTCCCTGTGCTATAGGACCATTTTGGACTGGCAGCTCCAGGTTAAACATTTGAACTATTTCAATTAAAAAAGCAATTTCATGAGCAAACTAGACTGAATGAACAAGTGGTGCCCTCCTCTCCCTCTTCACTTTATGGCTATGGTACATGCCATCTGTGTGATGGCATGTGTATTTGACCTGCCAATCACAGGCCAATGTGTGATGTCACTGCTAGGCAGCATTCAGCAAATGAGTTGATCTTCCATCTTGGTGTCATCAATGTGTGCCATTTGCCTCCCCTTCATACGCAGTGACGGTGCATGCATGGGAGGGTTTTAGTCATGTGGGACATGTGTCAATCAAGTACTGGTTCTGTAGCTTCTCAGCCCTGATTGTGTGCCATAGTGCTAATGCCTGTTTCCATTTCTTTTCTTTCATGTCTTTGCAGGGGATGACGCACTTGATACTGCTGGGGTTGTGGAGATGGTGCAGTCCCAGGAGGGGTCTCAGGGCCGACCGACCACCAGTGAGGGACGTGGTGTGGTGGTGGGTGAGAACCCACAACTGCTGCAGGTCATGCTCTCAAGGGGTGTCTCTGGGTGCACCTCCCCCGAGCTGTATTCAGGTGTCGATTCGGATGATGAGACCTATGTGCCGTCGCAGGTGAGTGTTCCTGGGAGGGATTCTGTTCTGTCCGACCCACCTACACCAGGGGTAGAACCCTCAATGGGGATGTCAGTGTTGGCAGGTCCGCCTTTGGTGGTTACGGATGCAGTGTCACACTCCGCACCATCTGATCCTGTTCCTGGGCCAGCAGATCAGAGGGGGAATGCAGTCCTGCAGCCTCAGGCAGTGCCGGCACAGCAAGGCACAGTTCGCCTTGCCCCAGACAGGTGTGGTGCCCGCCGATGTGGTGGCCGTACGCCACCTGGCAATACCGCATGGGAGCAATCCATGTACGGTATGGCAACCCAACAGGCAGCATCATCAGAGATGATGGCTCAGGCCATGGATAGGGTGGCCACTTCCATTGTCCCCCCAGAAAGGCTGATGGAGCGACTACAGCAGGCAACAGACTCCATCTGCCAGTGACACAGGGAGGACATGTTGGCGTCCGACAGGGACAGGCGGGCGGCACTGGCGACTCTGCGGGAAGCCATTTCCATAGAGTCCCAGGGCCACAGGGAAGCCCTGAGAGTGGAACTCTGTCACCTCAGGACGACTCTTGTTGAGCTTGAGGCTCCAACAAACACAAGGACAGAACAGCAGCTGGAGCGTCTCACACGTATGCTCTCAGCTGAGATGCAGGCAACTCGTGAGGAGGTCCGGTCATCCCGTGAGTTATTGCATGGGGACCTCCGCACGATTATCCTCCAGAACCAGACATTCCAGACCCGCATGCTTGCTTCCATGGAGGACCAGACTAGGGCTTTGCGTGGGCTGCCTCCCATAGTGCCACCACCTCCTGAGGCAGCTGCAGAGTCTGGGGAGAGCGACAGCAGTGATTCTCTCACAATAGGGTAGCCGTGCAGGCCATGAGCCATGGAGGTGTTTTTTTTTGCAAGATCCACACAGGTCGGTTTTGGTGTGCACCCTGTCCTCGGACCTCCTGGGTGGCCTCCCCCACCCCCCCCCGGGCCCATTAATGGCCATTTTTGATTATTTTTTTTTCTTGATTTTTGATTTTTTGGACAGTGTGTTGCCTTGTGTGGCTCCCGTGGGCATACACTGTATTGTGGCTGGGCACATGCAGGCTTGTCCCGAATTTGGGTCAGATGCTTGGGTTTGTGTGACACACACCCCTCCTGCTTCCCATTTCCATGGGCTTGCAAAGGGTGTGCCCAAGTGACATTGACGTACACAGTGACGTTGGACTCCCATTTGATGTGTGGGCAGTCTGTAGTCAATACTGTGTATACATTCCTAGTGCATATTGTTGTTGTATTGTACATTGCATGGTGTATTGATATGTGCCTCTGCATCCATCTCATCCTCCTAATTTGCAGGTCCATTTCTCATGTCTTCACAAGGCGGTCTACTTTGGGACTGGAGTCCATGTTGTAAGCAGTGCACCTACACTCTTGCGTGGCGCTAACACTGTATACTTGGAAGTGTTCGAAGTGCTGGCATTATCAGGTAGTGAGGCTACCAATTTTTTAAGTCTGTACTGTCATGTTTATGGTAGGTTGGAGGTTGTGCAGGTGATTGGTATTCTTGGTAAGTATTTGGTAATGTGTGTTGTTGGTTCTGCATTACTGTGAGCATTTCATGTGTGGCCAGTTTCCATTAGGGACACTGTAGTTGGTGACACTTGGGGCATGTTGTGGGGATTAATTTGTTTGCTCTCACATTGCATGACATGCCATGGTGTGTTGTGTGGCCGTGCCGGGGAGGGGTTGGGTGACATGGCACTGTTCTCATGTTGTATTTTGCAAGTGGGTATTCATTTTTGCTGCATGGAAGTGTGTCTTTTGATGACACTGCATTGGTGGTGTTTGTGTAGGTAGGGATGCACACATTGTGACACTTCCACATGAACAATCTCAGGCTGCTATGGTTCTGACAGTTGACTGTCCCTTTGTTCATCATAATTGTTAGGTCGAGTCATCATTGCTTATCAGATGGTATGGGCCAGGGCTGTGTGCACTCCACAGGGGTGTGATTTCTATGTGAAGTAATTAGCCACCAGCTGCGTACGGGCTGCCTCACCCCGTGCCCTGTCCCCTCCCATGCGCAGCGGGCGTGCATGTGGTTAGGGATGTGGGGGCACCACCATGTCCACAGCCAAGCCCCGGCGTGTTGCTACATTGTGCAGGACACATGCTGCCACTATGATCCTGCACACTACTGGTGGCGCATATAACAGCTGGCCGCCAGAACGGTCAAGGGAACGAAAGCGTGACTTGAGCACTCCGAATGTGCGCTCCACTATGCCCCGGGTTGCAATATGGGCTGTGTTGTATCTTACCTCGGGAGGCGTGATGGGGTTCTGAATTGGCGTCATCATGTGGGTGCTCAGAGGGTAGGCACTGTCCCCTGGTGAGGAGGTGATGGGTATCATTAGTGGGGTAGTGACATAACTCTGCATCTGAAATGCATGCATGTGCAGTGGCATTCATACTCACCAAGCAGCCATGTATCGCCATGCCGCCCAGCTTCTAGGTCCCGGCTTAGGGTTGACATTCGGTAAATGAAGCTGTCGTGGGTGGACCCTGGATAGTTGGCATATACTGAGGTGATGATTCCCTTGGCATTACATACTACCTGCACGTTGATGGAATGCCAGTGCTTGAGGTTCCTATAGATGTGCTCAGATGCCCTGGGGGGACGTAGTGCCACATGGGTGCAATCAATGGCACCTAGCACTTTGGGGAATTGTGCCACACCGTAGAAATCCAGGGCGGCAGCCTGCCTTTCTGCAGGTGTTCTGGGCAGGTATATGTGCCTGCGGACTGATGGGCGTGCAGTGATGATGTTCAAGACCTGGTGTAGGCAGCGTGACTGCGTGGCCTGTCACACCCCACCCACTATGGCACTTATCCGCTGAAATGATCCAGTGGCCAAGAAGTGCAGTACATTAAGGAACTTCTCCAGGGGGCTGAGTGCTTGGGAGCACAGGGTGGGTGATGTGAGGTCATCCTCCCACTCACTCACCAGGTCCAGTATTATGTGAGGTGGAAACCTGTACCTCCCATACACCTGGTCATCAGGCATCCCAAAAAGGCTGGTTCTGGGTGTGAAAATTCGGGCTCTCACTATCCTCCTCCTCCTCCTTTGGTAACCCACGGCCACTACTGCTAGGAAGGGTATATTCATCCTGGCATCCGAGCTTGTTTGTTGTTTGCGCGCACTTTTATGCTGCGCGGGTCGACGTACGCCTGCTTCCTGCTGGCGTACGTGTTTCCGGATTAGCACGTTTTTTTGTGCGCATGCCTTAGCCCCGTTCAATTCCATGGATACGTGTTGTTGGCGAGCGTGTAAAACTTCCTGCGCACCCCTGTAATACACGTACCCAAGCAAATTAGGTGTGAGAATTCCCGCGCACCCCTGCAATACACGTACCCAGGCCAATTGCGTGTACGCGCACTTTCCTCCAATTACACGCGATGATACTCTGACGTGCAGTGTTTTCACGTGTGCTCTGTCATCACGTGCTATGAGGGAAACACCCACGCGCGTCACAGACGCGCTTACGCGCTGAGGGCCTTTCCTCGAATTTCACATTGACGTGCAGGATTTTCACGTGCCAATTCACTCCGTATCAAGCTGGCCACGCGTAAGCACACGGAAGACCACGCTCCTGCCCAGAAGGCCGAATTACTGCCCCCCCGAGCCCCGAGCAGCCTCCCACAAGCCACCTGCTGCTGCCTGCCTGCCTGCTGCCACCGTGCCCTGCCATTTTGTGCCTGCACATCTGCCATCTGCAGGGGTCCAGTTGCTGTGTCCACCCCTGCTGGAACAGAAGACTCCCGACTGGTATACCATCGCTCCACAGCCCAGCCCCAGGACCCAGTTGCCCACCCACTCCTGCCTCTGGGGTTGCCATGTCGGGCACTGCAACATCTGGCACCAGTGGCAACCCCCGGCCAGAGAGGCAGAGGGGCACCAGCTTCACTGCCATCGAAGTTGGTGTCCTGGTGGAGCAAGTCCTGGGGCAGTATGATGCCCTCTTCGGATCGTCACGCGCCAACAAGGAAGGACGGGAGAGGATCTGGGACGACTTGGTGGTTGCCATCAACGCAGAGGGGGTGGCTGTAACGCTCACCTGATTCCCGTAGAGGCGCCGGTCTTGACTGGGCGTATACCGTATCTTCAAAGGTGATATGTAACACACGGCTGGCTCTTTGGGCTGGACCTCTGTGCACTGTATGTCTGACTCAAAGGGTAAGATGTCTGCAGATAGAAAATATGGGATTAAGGAACTGGGTTATTGAATGTCTCTCTCTTCTTCCCTTTCTCTTCTCCTGTAGAACCCCAAAGGTTAACGCTCTCACCTTAGGTAAGTGAACGCCGTGCTCTCCATCTGCCTCAGGGCAGGGTGCTGTAACCAGTTTCTCACTGGATAAGGGGAGCAGGCCTCTTGACTTCAGAGGACTGCTGTCCGTCGTTTACTGCACGAACGGTAAGTTTCGAGTAATTCTAATGTCTTTAAAGTCTTTAGTAATGATGTTTCTTGTTTTGCAGGGTTCCGGCGATGGCGGATGACGGGCTGAAGTGAGTTGAAGATGGAGCCCGTGTGATGAATAGAAGCGCCTGGAAGCACGTAAGTAAGCGCTTGTTGCCTGCTTCACGATGCGCTCTAACTGTCTTTTTATTTTGCAGGTACAAGTTCGGAGCGGCTGCAGGGTGCCGGAATACCCACTGGGTTAGATGTGGAAAGGAGTAATGGCACGTGAGTATTAAAGTTTCCCAATGTCTTTAAACGCACCTTGTTTTGTCTTTCAGATGCGGGATGCAGCGCCGAAGGCCTCCGGAGCGTGCGAAGAGTTGGTAAGCTTTTGTCTTTCAGATGCCGGAATGCAGTGTGAAGACCTCCGGAGCGCACGAAGAGTAGGTAAGCCTTTGTCTTTCAGATGCCGGAATGCAGCGCGAGGCGTTGGTGACAGCCGATGGACCAGGTAAGTGAAGAGCTGTCACTGAAGACCGTAATGCTAACCTGTTCTTTCTTGTCTTTATAGGTGTTGCTGAAGACTGGATTCAGGATGGTAAGCCTTTTTCCTTAGGCCCAGGATCAGATGCAGAAGACACGATGAGCGTTCTGCTGCAGAGGATGCAGAATAACGCAAAGCAAGATTCATCCATCGGGTGTGGTTTAAATAGCCTCCTGTAGTGCTTAGGTGTCTCCTTCCACAGCCACGCCTAGGTAAGAAAAGAGTTCCTGCTTTCCAGAAGAGTTCCAGTGTTCTGAATCTAGGGAGTGGCTCCTGCCCCACCCAACAGGAAAAGTAGTTCCAAACAGAAGAGGATCAGAGGCTCAACTGGCAGGCAAGTAAGCAGCATGGTCTGCTGCAGGTAAGTCCACCCAAGCATTATGAGCCCGGCGCTTCCAGCGCTGGGACTGGGCATATTTATGAGCCTGGTGCCACTGGCGCCAGGACTGGGTCCAAAAGGTCCCAATTGGGACTGGTTGGCACTCGGAACCTGGGTTATGGATCTGCTTCCAAGGGAGGTGGGAAAACCCTGACCTTTTGGAAGCAGAGATCATGACAGTACCCCCCCTCAAGGCCCCTCCCAAACCGGGCTTCTCCGGGGGTTTTGGCTTGTCAGGAAATGTTCGGTGAAATCTTTTGATTAGGCGAGGAGCGTGGACATATTCAGCAGGTTCTCAGGATCTCTCTTGGGGGCCGTAGCCTTTCCAGTCAATTAGGTAAAATAGTTTAGATTTGGAGATCTTGGAGTCTAGAATGCTTTTGACTTCAAACTCGAGTTCTCCATCAACTAGGATAGGTTTTGGAGATTTAGTTAGTCGGGTTTGAGGTTGCACGGGTTTTAATAGAGAGACGTGGAAGACCGGATGTATCTTCATGTGCGGGGGCTAGTCCAACTTGACCGCTACTGGGTTTACTATGGTAGTGATGGAATAGGGACCAAGGTATCTTGGGTTGAATGTGCGTGGCCCTTTTAGAGGTAGATATTTGGTGGATAACCAGACTTGATCCCCTACTTGATATTGAGGGGCTTCCTTCCGATGTTGATCTGCTCCTTTCTTGTATTGTTCTTTAGCCCTTTGAAGGTGAGAAACAGCTTCCTTAAAGGCTTGGGTGATTGTAGAATGCAGGTAGTCTACTGCTGGTGTTTCAAGATCTTGGAGGGGATCCAACTCCGAGGTTCGAGGGTGACTGCCGTACAAAAGAAAAAACGGGGTTTTCCCAGTTCCCGAATGGACAGAGTTATTGTAGGCATATTCGGCTATCCAAAGGATGTCTTTCCAAGTTTTTTCAGTTTGTTGCAGCATGCAGCGTAAATACTGTTCCAGAGTTTGATTGGTCCTCTCGGTTTGTCCGTCGGTCTGAGGGTGGTGACTGGTCGATAGTCTCACATCAATTTCAGCCGACCGACAGCATCTTCGCCAAAAATGAGAAATAAATTGACTACCTCGATCCGAAATTAGAACCGAAGGAAAACCGTGCAGTCGGACGATGTTTTCGAGAAATTCTCGGGCCAGAGTTGCTGCTGTTGGCAAGCCTTTGAGCGGAATGAAATGCGCCATCTTGGAGAATAAGTCCACGATTACTAGAATCGTATTGTATCCGGAGCATGGAGGTAGATCGGTGATGAAGTCCATAGAAAGCGTATGCCAAGGGCGAGGTGGGATGTCAATAGGGCGTAAGAGGCCAGCTGGTCTTTCCTTTTGACTCTTGTTTTGGGCGCATACTCCACAGGACATTATAAAGTCTCTGATATCTTTTTTCCAAGATGGCCACCAGAAGTAGCGCTTGATCTTTTCTGAGGTCTTGGCCATACCGGGATGTCCTTCCATTAAAGAATCGTGATAACAAGAGATTACTTTTTTCTGTAAATCTGTGCTGGGTAGGTATAATCGTTCTTGGAAATACAATAAGTTGTCCTTTACTGCAAAGTCCTTTCCCTGCAGATGCCAATTCTGTATGTCTGCTGGAGTTACAAGTTGCCTGGCTTTATCCTTAACTTCCTCTATGGATTCTGTGGCGATTACATCCAGAATTCTTTGTTCGGGAATGATTGGTACAGGTTTAGGCTTGATCAAGTGTTCTTCCACTCCCATCCGAGAAAGGGCATCAGCTTTACCGTTCTTTGTACCAGGTCGATAGGTAATTATGAAGTCAAACTCGGCAAAGAATAATGCCCAACGGAGTTGTCTAGAGGATTGGGCTTTTGCGGTTTTCAAATATTGCAGGTTTCGGTGATCCGTAATCACAGTAACGGTGTGTCGGGCCCCCAGCAGATAAGGCCGCCAAGCCTTAAAGGCAGACTTGATAGCCAGAAGTTCCTTGTCAGTAATCGTGTAATTGATTTCAGGAGGCGAGAATTTGCGGGACCAAAATGCCACGGGATGCAACTGATTGGTTACCGGGTCCTTTTGTGATAGAACTGCCCCCATGGCAAGGCTTGAAGCATCAGTTTCCACGATGTAGGGGAGTTCGGGGCGAGGGTGTTTTAAGATTGGTGCAGAGATAAATTTAGTCTTCAAATCCTGGAAAGCTTGTTCCGCCTCGGTAGACCATTCAAAACGTTTGTTTTTCTTTAACAAGGCAGTGATGGGCTGGACTATTCGAGAGAATTCGGGGATAAACCTGCGGTAAAAGTTAGCGAAGCCTAATATGCTTTGCACACCTTTTACGGAGGATGGTGATAGCCATTTGAGAACTGCATTGACCTTCTTTGAATCCATACGCACTCCGCCAGGTGATAATATGAATCCCAAGAATTCAACTTCAGTCACGTTGAAAACACATTTTTCCAACTTAGCGAAAAGTTTGTGTTGACGCAATCTTTCGAGGACCATTTTCACGTGTTTCCGATGTTCAGATTCCGATGAAGAATAAACGAGGATGTCGTCAATTTAAACAACAACACACACATCTATGAGCTCTCTGAGGACATCGTTCATAAAATATTGAAAGGCGGCCGGGGCATTGCAAAGTCCGAAGCGCATGACCTGATATTCAAATAGCCCATACTTGGTGCGGAAGGCCGTCTTCCATTCATCGCCCTCTTTTACTCGTACCAAGTGGTAAGCTCCTCTAAGATCCAGCTTTGTATATATGCATGCTTTTCTGACTTGGTCCAGGAGTTCAGGGATCAAAGGTAACGGATATCTATTCTTAACGGTGATCTGGTTCAGGGAGCGATAATCTATACAAGTTCTATGGTCTCCTTCCTTTTTTGGAACGAAGAACAAAGCTGAAGAAGCAGGGGACTTGGAAGGACGAATAAACCCATTTGCCAGGTATTGATCCAGGTATTGTCGAAGGTGAAGGTTCTCAGGCTCGGTGAGGGCATAAATTCTACTACAAGGAGGAGTAGATCCAGGTATCAGGTCTATCTGGCAGTCGTAAGACCTATGAGGAGGTAGAGAGTTAGCCTGATCCTTCCGGAAAACATCTTGGTATTCTAGGTATTCGGGAGGTAACTGGGGAGTCTCTGAAGAAATTGCTGCCAGTGCAACACCAGGTGGAGGGTGACAAGTAGAGACACATTCTGGAAACTGGACCGTTCTTGCTCGCCAATCGATCAGAGGATTGTGTTTCTCTAACCAAGGTATTCCTAGAATAATCTGAAAGTGAGGGGCCTTGATCACATCGAACACGATCTTCTCATGGTGTCCATCTTGACTTACTAGCGTCACCTCTTGAGTGGTATGCGTTACTGGCCCGGAGGCTATCTCTGTACCATCCACCGTAGTAATGACGTCCTTTACAGCCTTGGGACAAAGAGTTAGATTCATCCTCAAAACCATTTCATGATCCACATAATTGCCGATGGCACCGCTGTCGACGTAAGCTTCAATTGCATGTAATCGATCCGGATTATCAGGGCTAATGAGGACCATAGGTATCACAAAATGCGAGGTCACGGAACTGGTTTTCACGCTCGGCAAGAGGACCTCTCTTCTTGTCGGGCGAGGTCGTTTCCCTGCTCAGAGTTTGTAACTTTGGTAACTGCAGCTCCTACTGCCTTCTTGGCAGGTTTCACCGGACAGTCTCGAAGAAAGTGCCCTGAGTTTCCGCAATAGAGGCATAATTGCAACTGTTTTCTTCTTTCCCGCTCCTTTTGTGTTAGAGGACCTTTCAGACCCCCTATTTGCATGGGTTCCCCGGAGTCTACTCCTTTGGAAGGAGTTGGCGGTTTGGAAAATACTCGAGCATCAAACTTGGAACGATCGGCCTTCCTGTTCTGCAGTCTGTGATCTATTTGAACGACTAAGTCTATATAGTCCGAACAATCTTGTGGGGGATTCACTAGGTGGGCTAACACATCTTTGAGCTCTCCACGTAGACCTCTATAAAACAGCGTAATCCTTTTGTCCTCAGGCCATTGAGTTTCCACTATCAGTCTGTTGAAAGACGCAATATAAGCCAAAAGGTCTTGATTACCTTGTCGCAACGAAAGAAGCTCATTGTCCAAGGCCTGCCCCTGTGAATGTCTTATGAACAGTTTTTCCATACTGAGCTGAAAAGCTTGAAAATCATGGAGGACCGGATCATCTTGATTTACTAGAGGGATCGACCAGTCTGCCGCATTGCCACTAAGGTACGAAAGCACGAAAGCTACTTTAGCTTGATCAGTTGGAAAGGCTGCTGGCCGGCATAAGAAATGCAACCGGCACTGATTGATAAATACTGCAAACCTCTTTGGGTCACCAGAAAATCGTTCGGGCGGAGCCAGAGGTACATTCCCAGGTAGGTTGATCTGCACTGGATTCATAGAGGATGTAGAAGGAAGATTTCCCCCAGATGCGGGTAACGGGGTCTGTCCGGCTTGTGACTGTAGCAATTGTCTAGCGAGATCATCTGTTCGCTCCTTGGAAATAATCAGTTCCCTTCTTAGAGCGTCCGTTTCCTGACGGGCTGCATGCACTTCTGCCCTTAGTTCCCCAAGTAACTGGGCTAGCTGGTCGGTATCCGAGGTTTCCATAGCGCCTGGACGGGAGTTTTGTGGTAGGCTTTGCGTTCTGTAACGCTCACCTGATTCCCGTAGAGGCGCCGGTCTTGACTGGGCGTATACCGTATCTTCAAAGGTGATATGTAACACACGGCTGGCTCTTTGGGCTGGACCTCTGTGCACTGTATGTCTGACTCGAAGGGTAAGATGTCTGCAGATAGAAAATATGGGATTAAGGAACTGGGTTATTGAATGTCTCTCTCTTCTTCCCTTTCTCTTCTCCTGTAGAACCCCAAAGGTTAACGCTCTCACCTTAGGTAAGTGAACGCCGTGCTCTCCATCTGCCTCGGGGCAGGGTGCTGTAACCAGTTTCTTCACTGGATAAGGGGAGCAGGCCTCTTGACTTCAGAGGACTGCTGTCCGTCGTTTACTGCACGAACGGTAAGTTTCGAGTAATTCTAATGTCTTTAAAGTCTTTAGTAATGATGTTTCTTGTTTTGCAGGGTTCCGGCGATGGCGGATGACGGGCTGAAGTGAGTTGAAGATGGAGCCCGTGTGATGAATAGAAGCGCCTGGAAGCAGGTAAGTAAGCGCTTGTTGCCTGCTTCACGATGCGCTCTAACTGTCTTTTTATTTTGCAGGTACAAGTTCGGAGCGGCTGCAGGGTGCCGGAATACCCACTGGGTTAGATGTGGAAAGGAGTAATGGGACGTGAGTATTAAAGTTCCCCAATGTCTTTAAACGCACCTTGTTTTGTCTTTCAGATGCGGGATGCAGCGCCGAAGGCCTCCGGAGCGTGCGAAGAGTTGGTAAGCTTTTGTCTTTCAGATGCCGGAATGCAGTGTGAAGACCTCCGGAGCGCACAAAGAGTAGGTAAGCCTTTGTCTTTCAGATGCCGGAATGCAGCGCGAGGCGTTGGTGACAGCCGATGGACCAGGTAAGTGAAGAGCTGTCACTGAAGACCGTAATGCTAACCTGTTCTTTCTTGTCTTTATAGGTGTTGCTGAAGACTGGATTCAGGATGGTAAGCCTTTTTTCTTAGGCCCAGGATCAGATGCAGAAGACACGATGAGCGTTCTGCTGCAGAGGATGCAGAATAACGCAAAGCAAGATTCATCCATCGGGTGTGGTTTAAATAGCCTCCTGTAGTGCTTAGGTGTCTCCTTCCACAGCCACGCCTAGGTAAGAAAAGAGTTCCTGCTTTCCAGAAGAGTTCCAGTGTTCTGAATCTAGGGAGTGGCTCCTGCCCCACCCAACAGGAAAAGTAGTTCCAAACAGAAGAGGATCAGAGGCTCAACTGGCAGGCAAGTAAGCAGCATGGTCTGCTGCAGGTAAGTCCACCCAAGCATTATGAGCCCGGCGCTTCCAGCGCTGGGACTGGGCATATTTATGAGCCTGGTGCCACTGGCGCCAGGACTGGGTCCAAAAGGTCCCAATTGGGACTGGTTGGCACTCGGAACCTGGGTTATGGATCTGCTTCCAAGGGAGGTGGGAAAACCCTGACCTTTTGGAAGCAGAGATCATGACAGTGGCAACCCGCAACATCCAGAAAGTCAAGAAGCGCTGGGAGGACTTGAGGTCCAGGACCCTCTTGAAGGCCCGGCGCCTCGTGGAGGGGGGCCGGGTCCGCATGAGTACCATCCAGCTGAGGGTCCTGGAACGTGTAGACCCAGCGCTCCACGCCCAGATCCTTGCGAGGCAGACCCGTCTGGAGTTGAGCGGTAAGTGGGCAAGCATTGCTGTGTGAGACAGGGCATGTTGCAGTGTGCTGGTTGTCTGATGCTTGCCTGTATGTGTGACATAGGCCATGTACGCATGTATGTGTGCAGGGACATCATGGTCATGCATGTGAGACCAGTAATGTGTGAACCACACGGTTGGTGCATGTGTTTAAATGCAACATGGGGAGCCCTATGCGGATTGGACACATGAGAGAATGCCAGTCTCTGTTCCTGGACATGGGTGGGGGTGAGGGATGGGTGCTGATGCCATGTACATGTATGGTATCCATGTCTGTGTGTCTGACCTGCATGTTTGTGACTTGTGAATGCCATGGATGCATGACACATGTCTGTGACAATGTATAGATTCACAGATGCAGCCTGGTTATCCTTGTATCCACTGTGTCTGGGGTGTACAAGGCCAGATGGATGAAACTACGGTGCTGTGTGTGCATGTGATAGGCATGACCCATGATGCATGTGAGTTCCATAACGACATTGTATGTTTGGAGAGTCCCTTGGACATGTATGCACATGTCCATAGCATGTGCCATGCCTGTTACTGCATGTGTTTTGCCTGCACTGACCCATGTGTTGTGGAGGGACATGATGGAAGTGATCTTTGACAGTGCCACTCATCTGCTATTGCTTCCTGTCTAGGGGACCATTGCACAGTATCCTGATGCTTGTGTTCTATGTCTCCCTCTACACAGCGGCAAGTGAAGAAGAGGGCGGAGACAGCGCTGTGGAGCAAAGCGGCGGGGATGCCCCCACGGCTGCAGCGGAAGGGGTGGATGATCCCCCAGAGGGGCTTGCAACGGCGGAAGACGGTGTGGAGCCATCCAGGTGGGTGGTTTCCACAGAGGAGGAGGAGGCCGCTACTGAGGCGCACATGGGGCCTGGTGGGGGCATCCCTGCTGGTGCAAGTGGTGCAGTCCAGGGGCAGGGGCAGGAGGCAGCACAGGTCGCCGTGGAGGGGCCTGTGCATGTCACTGTCCCTGACACTATGACTGCACCACCATGCACCAGCAGGGATGCCCCATCCCAGGCCCGTCCGCAGGTAGGGGGGATGTCCATGTCATCTGACTCCCCTCCACCTGCGGACGCGGGGACCCGTGGCCGTAAGGAGAAGGTCCTGATTGGTGTCGCGTTGCGCACGGGGGTCATTCGTGATGACGTGCATGCTTCCCGGGAGGAGCTTGCAGGTCATCACGAATAGCACCGTGCCGACGTGGCCCAGTTGGGATCGGCCTTGGTTGGAGGTTTCATACATGTGTCGGCAAATCTGGCGGCCCTCTCCTCCTCTGTGGAGACTATACGCCAGTCGTTCTCCATGCCGTCTTCCGGCCCAGATGCCACCAGGGCCCCCTGTGGACCTGCCCTGACCAACGCAGCCAGCTTGGTGGGGATCCCATCCCTGCCACAGTCGGGAGTCGGAGGTCCAGCAGGGGTGGACACCACAGCAACTGGACCCCAGCAGATGGAGGATGTGCGGCATCATTGGGCAGGGCACGTTCACGACGGCGTCGGTGGATTCCATCAGCCTGGATGCCGTCGTGCTGGCAGAGGCAGTTGCGTCGGAGGCAGCAGCGGAGTCAACGTGGGAGGCATCATGGCTCGGGGCAATCTACATCGGAGGGGCAGGCATCGGCCGGAGGGCAGGAGGACCCAGGACAGGAAGTGGCTTCCGTGTGGCAGCGATTGGGCCAGCAGATAAGTGCGGAGCGTCGGCGGGCGGAAGAGGCGCGGCTCACGATGGTCAGGGCGGAGAACTCCATGCGGAGGGCCCTGAGGCGGCCAAGTGCCTCGAGGCAATCCGCAGGGAGTTGGAGGAGGACATGTCGGCGTCCCTGCGGACCCTCGGGCCCATGGAACAGGACCGCCTCCGGGATATCGAACAGGAGTTCGATGATGCCCTGGCCCGGGACACCACAGAGTGAGCCGCTGGACTAGCCCGCTGCCTTTGTATATAGTTAATTAGTGTTAGGTTTTATTTTGTTTTTTTAATTTGGGGCGCTTGGACTATGCCTCACTTTTTTGTAAATAGTTATTAGTTAGGTAGGTTTTATTGTAGGTTTCATTTACATCGTTGGGATCATGGACCCTGGATTTGCTCTTTGTACATAGTTTGACAGTGGATTTGTGGCCTTCATCTTTTATTATTTTTTTCACCATGGAGCAATGGATTTTAACTTTACTTTCCCTTTGGATTTGCTTTGTTGGACGGTGACTTTGGACACAATTTCTTTACGGTTATTTTGGATTCCCATTTTCATTATTTATTATTTTTGTGGACATGCTGCATTTGGATATTTGTTGCCATTATTGTTTGTTTAGATTCAATTCACTTCATTTACACTGTAATACATTTTTGTTTCTTACTTCAATGTGTGGACTTCTCTCATTGGTTTCATGCCTGTCACAATGTGGGTTTTCACAGTCATGTGTTGCCATTGTGTGGGTCTGACAGACTTGTACTCATGCGCATACTGCTTATTTGTTATCTCTCATGTAATGGGTATTTCAATTTTGAATGGATGTAAAGCTTGGTTGGGTGTTTGGACTGGGGTGGCGTGGGGTTGGATTTGGGTGTGCATAGGAGCCTGGGATCTGGATTGTGATGACGTGTTGGCTGGGGGACATGTGTGGGGGCCTGCTGGCAGGTGCCCCGCACTGCTGGGGGGTGTGGGTGCAGGGGGACATGAGTGGGGGCCTGGTGGAGGGTGCACCTGACTGCTGGGGGGTGGGGGTGCAGGGGGACATGTGGGGGCCTGCTGGCAGGTGCCCCGCACTGCTGGGGGTTGTGGGTGCAGGGGGACATGAGTGGGGGCCTGGTGGAGGGTGCCCCTGACTGCTGGGGGTGGGGGTGCACGGGGACATGAGTGGGGGCCTGGTGGAGGCTGCCCCTGACTGCTGGGGGGTGGGGGTGCAGGGGGACATGAGTGGGGGCCTGGTGGAGGGTGCCCCTGGCTGCTGGGGGGTGGGGGTGCAGGGGGACATGAGTGGGGGCCTGGTGGAGGGTGCCCCTGACTGCTGGGGGTGGGGGTGCAGGGGGACATGAGTGGGGGCCTGGTGGAGGGTGCCCCTGGCTGCTGGGGGGTGGGGGTGCAGGGGGACATGAGTGGGGGCCTGGTGGAGGGTGCCCCTGACTGCTGGGGGGTGGGGGTGCAGAGGGACATGAGTGGGGGCCTGGTGGAGGGTGCCCCTGGCTGCTGGGGGGTGGGGGTGCAGGGGGACATGAGTGGGGGCCTGGTGGAGGGTGCCCCTGGCTGCTGGGGGTGGGGGGACATGAATTGGGGCCTGGTGGAGGCTGCCCCTGACTGCTGGGGGGTGGGGGTGCAGGGGGACATGAGTGGGGACTGGTGGAGGGTGCCCCTGACTGCTGAGGGGTAGGGGTGCAGGGGGACATGAGTGGGGGCCTGGTGGAGGGTGCCCCTGACTGCTGGGGGGTGAGGGTGCAGGGGGACATGAGTTGGACATGAGTGGGGGCCTGGTGGAGGCTGCCCCTGACTGCTGGGGGGTGGGGATGCAGGGGGACATGTGTGGGGGCCTGCTGGCAGGTGCCCCGCACTGCTGGGGGGTGTGGGTGCAGGGGGACATGAGTGGGGGCCTGGTGGAGGGTGCACATGACTGCTGGGGGGTGGGGGTGCAGGGGGACATGAGTGGGGGCCTGGTGGAGGCTGCCCCTGACTGCTGGGGGGTGGGGGTGCAGGGGGACATGAGTGGGGGCCTGGTGGAGTGTGCCCCTGGCTGCTGGGGGGTGGGGGTGCAGGGGGACATGAGTGGGGGCCTGGTGGAGGGTGCCCCTGACTGCTGGGGGGTGGGGGTGCAGGGGGACATGAGTGGGGGCCTGGTGGAGGGTGCCCCTGGCTGCTGGGGGGTGGGGGTGCAGGGGGACATGAGTGGGGGCCTGGTGGAGGGTGCCCCTGGCTGCTGGGGGTGGGGGGACATGAGTGGGGGCCTGGTGGAGGGTGCCCCTGACTGCTGGGGGGTAGGGGTGCAGGGGGACATGAGTGGGGCCTGGTGGAGGGTGCCCCTGACTGCTGGGGGGTGGGGGTGCAGGGGGACATGAGTTGGACATGAGTGGGGGCCTGGTGGAGGCTGCCCCTGACTGCTGGGGGGTGGGGATGCAGGGGGACATGTGTGGGGGCCTGCTGGCAGGTGCCCCGCACTGCTGGGGGGTGTGGGTGCAGGGGGACATGAGTGGGGGCCTGGTGGAGGGTGCACATGACTGCTGGGGGGTGGGGGTGCAGGGGAACATGAGTGGGGGCCTGGTGGAGGGTGCACCTGACTGCTGGGGGGTGGGGTGCAGGGGGACATGTGTGGGGGCCTGCTGGAAGGTGCCCCGCACTGCTGGGGGGTGTGGGTGCAGGGGGACATGAGTGGGGGCCTGGTGGAGGGTGCACCTGACTGGTGGGTGGTGGGGGTGCAGGGGGACATGTGTGGGGGCCTGCTGGCAGGTGCCCCGCACTGCTGGGGGTGTGGGTACAGGGGGACATGAGTGGGGGCCTGGTGGAGGGTGCCCCTGACTGCTGGGGGGTGGGGGTGCAGGGGGACATGAGTGGGGGCCGGCTGGAGGGTGCCCCTGCCTGCTGGGGGGTAGGGGTGCAGGGGGACATGAGTGGGGGCCTGGTGGAGGGTGCCTCTGGCTGCTGGGGGATGGGGGTGCAGGGGCACATGAGTGGGGGCCTGGTGGAGGGTGCCCCGCACTGCTGGGGGGTGTGGGTGCAGGGGGACATGAGTGGGGGCCTGGTGGAGGGTGCCCCTGACTGCTGGGGGGTGGGGATGCAGGGGAACATGAGTGGGGGCCTGGTGGAGGCTGCCCCTGACTGCTGGGGGGTGGGGGTGCAGGGGGACATGAGTGGGGGCCTGGTGGAGGCTGCCCCTGACTGCTGGGGGGTGGGGGTGCAGGGGGACATGAGTGGGGGCCTGGTGGAGGGTGCCCCTGGCTGCTGGGGGGTGGGGGTGCAGGGGGACATGAGTGGGGGCCTGGTGGAGGGTGCCCCTGGCTGCTGGAGGGTGGGGGCGCAGGGGGACATGAGTGGGGGCCTGGTGGAGGCTGCCCCTGACTGCTGGGGGGTGGGGGTGCAGGGGGACATGAGTGGGGGCCTGGTGGAGGGTGCCCCTGACTGCTGGGGGGTGGGGTGCAGGGGGACATGAGTTGGACATGAGTGGGGGCCTGGTGGAGGCTGCCCTGACTGCTGGGGGGTGGGGGTGCAGGGGGACATGTGTGGGAGCCTGCTGGCACGTGCCCCGCACTGCTGGGGGGGTGTGGGTGCAGGGGGACATGGTGGGGGCCTGGTGGAGGGTGCACCTGACTGCTGGGAGGTGGGGGTGCAGGGGGACATGTGTGGGGGCCTGCTGGCAGGTGCCCCGCACTGCTGGGGGGTGTGGGTGCAGGGGGACATGAGTGGGGGCCTGGTGGAGGGTGCACCTGACTGCTGGGGGATGGGGGTGCAGGGGGACATGTGTGGGGGCCTAGTGGAGGGTGCCCCTGACTGCTGGGGGGTGGGGGTGCAGGGGGACATGAGTGGGGGCCTGGTGGAGGGTGCACCTGACTGCTGGGGGATGGGGGTGCAGGGGGACATGTGTGGGGGCCTGCTGGCAGGTGCCCCGCACTGCTGGGGGTTGTGGGTGCAGGGGGACATGAGTGGGGGCCTGGTGGAGGGTGCCCCTGACTGCTGGGGGGTGGGGGTGCAGGGGGACATGAGCGGGGGCCTGATGGAGGCTGCCCCTGACTGCTGGGGGGTGGGGGTGCAGGGGGGCATGAGTGGGGGCACGAGTGGGGGCCTGGTGGAGGGTGCCCCTGGCTGCTGGGGGTTGTAGGTGCAGGGGGACATGAGTGGGGGCTTGGTGGAGGGTGCCCCTGACTGCTGGGGGGTGTGGGTGCAGGGGGACATGAGTGGGGGCCTGGTGGAGGGTGCCCCTGACTGCCGGGGGGTGGGGGTGCAGGGGGACATGAGTGGGGGCCTGGTGGAGGGTGCCCCTGACTGCTGGGGGGTGTGGGTGCAGGGGGACATGAGTGGGGGCCTGGTGGAGGGTGCCCCTGGCTGCTGGGAGGTGGGGGTGCAGGGCGACATGAGTGGGGTCCTGGTGGAGGGTGCCCCTGACTGCTGGGGGGTGTGGGTGCAGGAGGACATGATTGGGGGCCTGGTAGAGGGTGCCCCTGACTGCTGGGGGGTGGGTGCAGGGGGACGTGAGTGGGGGCCTGGTAGAGGGTGCCCCTGGCTGCTGGGGGTTGGGGTGCAGGGGGACATGAGTGGGGGCCTGGTAGAGGCTGCCCCTGACTGCTGGGGGGTGGGGGTGCAGGGGGACATGAGTGGGGGCCTGGTGGAGGGTGCCCCTGAATGCTGGGGGGTGGGGGTGCAGGGGGACATG
Organism: Ambystoma mexicanum; assembly: GCF_040938575.1. Lineage (NCBI taxonomy): Eukaryota > Metazoa > Chordata > Amphibia > Caudata > Ambystomatidae > Ambystoma > Ambystoma mexicanum. Next base: position 1,443,752,643 of record NC_090929.1, read on the forward strand.
AGTGGGGGCCTGGTGGAGGGTGCTCCTGACTGCTGGGGGGTGGGGGTGCAGGGGGACATGAGTTGGACATGAGTGGGGGCCTGGTGGAGGCTGCCCCTGACTGCTGGAGGGTGGGGGTGCAGGGGGACATGTGTGGGGGCCTGGTGGAGGGTGCACCTGACTGGTGGGGGTTGGGGGTGCAGGGGGACATGTGTGGGGGCCTGCTGGCAGGTGCCCCGCACTGTTGGGGGGTGTGGGTGCAGGGGGACATAAGTGGGGGCCTGGTGGAGGGTGCACCTGACTGCTGGGGGGTGGGGGTGCAGGGGGACATGTGTGGGGGCCTGCTGGCAGGTGCCCCGCACTGCTGGGGGGTGTGGGTGCAGGGGGACATGAGTGGGGGCCTGGTGGAGGGTGCACCTGACTGCTGGGGGATGGGGGTGCAGGGGGATATGTGTGGGGGCCTGCTGGCAGGTGCCCCGCACTGCTGGGGGTTGTGGGTGCAGGGGGACATGAGTGGGGGCCTGGTGGAGGGTGCCCCTTACTGCTGGGGGGTGGGGGTGCAGGGGGACATGAGTGGGGGCCTGGTGGAGGCTGCCCCTGACTGCTGGGGGGTGGGGGTGCAGGGGGGCATGAGTGGGGGCCTGGTGGAGGGTGCCCCTGGCTGCTGGGGGTTGTGGGTGCAGGGGGACATGAGTGGGGGCCTGGTGGAGGGTGCCCCTGACTGCTGGGGTGTGTGGGTGCAGGAGGACATGAGTGGGGGCCTGGTGGAGGGTGCCCCTGACTGCTGGGGGGTGTGGGTACAGGGGGACATGAGTGGGGGCCTGGTAGAGGGTGCCCCTGGCTGCTGGGGGTGGGGGTGCAGGGGGACATGAGTGGGGGCCTGGTGGAGGGTACCCCTGACTGCTGGGGGGTGTGGGTGCAGGGGGACATGAGTGGGGTCCTGGTGGAGGGTGCCCCTGACTGCTGGGGGTGGGGGGACATGAGTGGGGGCCTGGTGGAGGCTGCCCCTGACTGCTGGGGGGTGGGGGTGCAGGGGGACATGAGTGGGGCCTGGTGGAGGGTGCCCCTGACTGCTGGGGGGTAGGGGTGCAGGGGGACATGAGTGGGGGCCTGGTGGAGGGTGCCCCTGACTGTTGGGGGGGTGGGGGTGCAGGGGGACATGAGTTGGACATGAGTGGGGGCCTGGTGGAGGCTGCCCCTGACTGCTGGGGGGTGGGGATGCAGGGGGACATGTGTGGGGGCCTGCTGGCAGGTGCCCCGCACTGCTGGGGGGTGTGGGTGCAGGGGGACATGAGTGGGGGCCTGGTGGAGGGTGCACATGACTGCTGGGGTGGGGGTGCAGGGGGACATGAGTGGGGGCCTGGTGGAGGGTGCACCTGACTGCTGGGGGGGTGGGGGTGCAGGGGGACATGTGTGGGGGCCTGCTGGAAGGTGCCCGCACTGCTGGGGGGTGTGGGTGCAGGGGGACATGAGTGGGGGCCTGGTGGAGGGTGCACCTGACTGGTGGGTGGTGGGGGTGCAGGGGGACATGTGTGGGAGCCTGCTGGCAGGTGCCCCGCACTGCTGGGGGTGTGTGTGCAGGGGGACATGAGTGGGGGCCTGGTGGAGGGTGCCCCTGACTGCTGTGGGGTGAGGGTTCAGGGGGACATGAGTGGGGGCCTGGTGGAGGGTGCCCCTGCCTGCTGGGGGGTAGGGGTGCAGGGGGACATGAGTGGGGGCCTGGTGGAGGGGGCCTCTGGCTGCTGGGGGATGGGGGTGCAGGGGCACATGAGTGGGGGCCTGGTGGAGGGTGCCCCGCACTGCTGGGGGGTGTGGGTGCAGTGGGACATGAGTGGGGGCCTGGTGGAGGGTGCCCCTGACTGCTGGGGGGTGGGGATGCAGGGGAACATGAGTGGGGGCCTGGTGGAGGGTGCCCCTGACTGCTGGGGGGTGGGGCTGCAGGGGGACATGAGTGGGGGCCTGGTGGAGGCTGCCCCTGACTGCTGGGGGGTGGGGGTGCAGGGGGACCTGAGTGGGGGCCTGGTGGAGGGTGCCCCTGGCTGCTGGGGGGTGGGGGTGCAGGGGGACATGAGTGGGGGCCTGGTGGAGGGTGCCCCTGGCTGCTGGAGGGTGGGGGTGCAGGGGGAAATGAGTGGGGGCCTGGTGGAGGCTGCCCCTGACTGCTGGGGGGTGGCAGTGCAGGGGGACATGAGTGGGGGCCTGGTGGATGGTGCGTCTGACTGCTGGGGGTGGGGGTGCAGGGGGACATGAGTCGGGGCCTGGTGGAGGGTGCCCCTGACTGCTGGGGGGTGGAGGTGCAGGGGGACATGAGTTGGACATGAGTGGGGGCCTGGTGGAGGCTGCCCCTGACTGCTGGGGGGTGGGGGTGCAGGGGGACATGTGTGGGGGCCTGCTGGCACGTGCCCCGCACTGCTGGGGGGGTGTGGGTGCAGGGGGACATGAGTGAGGGCCTGGTGGAGGGTGCACCTGACTGCTGGGGGGTGAGGGTGCAGGGGGACATGAGTGGGGGCCTGGTGGAGGGTGCACCTGACTGCTGGGGGGTGGGGGTGCAGGGGGACATGTGTGGGGGCCTGCTGGCAGGTGCCCCGCACTGCTGGGGTGTGTGGGTGCAGGGGGACATGTGTGCGGGCCTAGTGGAGGGTGCACCTGACTGCTGGGGGGTGGGGGTGCAGGGGGACATGTGTGGGGCCCTACTGGCAGGTGCCCCGCATTGCTGGGGGGTGTGGGTGCAGGGGGACATGAGTGGGGGCCTGGTGGAGGGTGCACCTGACTGCTGGGGGATGGGGGTGCAGGGGGACATGTGTGGCGGCCTGCTGGCAGGTGCCCCGCACTGCTGGGGGTTGTGGGTGCAGGGGGACATGAGTGGGGGCCTGGTGGAGGGTGCCCCTGACTGCTGGGGGGAGGGGATGCAGGGGGACATGAGTGGGGGCCTGGTGGAGGCTGCCCCTGACTGCTGGGGGGTGGGGGTGCAGGGGGGCATGAGTGGGGGCATGGTGGAGGGTGCCCCTGGCTGCTGGGGGTTGTGGGTGCAGGGGGACATGAGTGGGGGCTTGGTGGAGGGTGCCCCTGAGTGCTGGGGGGTGTGGGTGCAGGGGGACATGAGTGGGGGCCTGGTGGAGGGTGCCCCTGACTGCCGGGGGGTGGGGTGCAGGGGGACATGAGTGGGGGCCTGGTGGAGGGTGCCCCTGACTGCTGGGGGGTGTGGGTGCAGGGGGACATGAGTGGGGGCCTGGTGGAGGGTGCCCCTGGCTGCTGGGGGGTGGGGGTGCAGGGGGACATGAGTGGGGTCCTGGTGGAGGGTGCCCCTGACTGCTGGGGGGTGTGGGTGCAGGGGGACATGAGTGGGGGCCTGGTGGAAGGTGCCCCTGACTACTGGGGGGTGGGGTGCAGGGGGACATGTGTGGGGGCCTGGTAGAGGGTGCCCCTTGCTGCTGGGGGGTGGGGGTGCAGGGGGACATGAGTGGGGGCCTGGTAGAGGCTGCCCCTGACTGCTGGGGGGGGTGGGGGTGCAGGGGGACATGAGTGGGGGCCTGATGGAGGGTGCCCCTGACTGCTGGGGGGTGGGGGTGCAGGGGGACATGAGTGGGGGCCTGGTGGAGGGTGCTCCTGACTGCTGGGGGTGGGGGTGCAGGGGGACATGAGTTGGACATGAGTGGGGGCCTGGTGGAGGCTGCCCCTGACTGCTGGGGGGTGGGGGTGCAGGGGGACTTGTGTGGGGGCCTGCTGGCACGTGCCCCGCACTGCTGGGGGGGTGTGGGTGCAGGGGGACATGAGTGGGGGCCTGGTGGAGGGTGCACCTGACTGCTGGGGGGTGGGGGTGCAGGGGGACCTGAGTGGGGGCCTGGTGGAGGGTGTACCTAACTGCTGGGGGGTGGGGGTGCAGGGGGACATGTGTGGGGGCCTGCTGGCAGGTGCCCCGCACTGCTGGGGTGTGTGGGTGCAGGGGGACATGAGTGGGGGCCTGGTGGAGGGTGCACCTGATTGCTGGGGCGTGGGGGTGCAGGGGGACATGTGTGGGGGCCTTCTGGGAGGTGCCCCGCACTGCTGGGGGGTGTGGGTGCAGGGGGACATGAGTGGGGGCCTGGTGGAGGGTGCACCTGACTGCTGGGGGGTGGGGGTGCAGGGGGACATGTGTGGGGGCCTGCTGGCAGGTGCCCCGCACTGCTGGGGGGTGTGGGTGCAGGGGGACATGAGTGGGGGCCTGGTGGAGGGTGCACCTGACTGCTGGGGGGTGGGGGTGCAGGGGGACATGTGTGGGGGCCTGCTGGCAGGTGCCCCGCACTGTTGGGGGGTGTGGGTGCAGGGGGACATTAGTGGGGGCCTGGTGGAGGGTGCACCTGACTGCTGGGGGGTGGGGGTGCAGGGGGACATGTGTGGGGGCCTGCTGGCAGGTACCCCGCACTGCTGGGGGTGTGAGTGCAGGGGGACATGAGTGGGGGCCTGGTGGAGGGTGCACCTGACTGCTGGGGGATGGGGGTGCAGGGGGATATGTGTGGGGGCCTGCTGGCAGGTGCCCTGCACTGCTGGGGGTTGTGGGTGCAGGGGGACATGAGTGGGGGCCTGGTGGATTGTGCCCCTTACTGCTGGGGGGTGGGGGTGCAGGGGGACATGAGTGGGGGCCTGGTGGAGGCTGCCCCTGACTGCTGGGGGGTGGGGGTGCAGGGGGGCATGAGTGGGGGCCTGGTGGAGGGTGCCCCTGGCTGCTGGGGGTTGTGGGTGCAGGGGGACATGAGTGGGGGCCTGGTGGAGGGTGCCCCTGACTTCTGGGGTGTGTGGGTGCAGGAGGACATGAGTGGGGGCCTGGTGGAGGGTGCCCCTGACTGCTGGGGGGAGGGGATGCAGGGGGACATGAGTGGGGGCCTGGTGGAGGCTGCCCCTGACTGCTGGGGGGTGGGGGTGCAGGGGGGCATGAGTGGGGGCCTGGTGGAGGGTGCCCCTGGCTGCTGGGGGTTGTGGGTGCAGCGGGACATGAGTGGGGGCTTGGTGGAGGGTGCCCCTGACTGCTGGGGGGTGTGGGTGCAGGGGGACATGAGTGGGGGCCTGGTGGAGGGTGCCCCTGACTGCCGGGGGGTGGGGTGCAGGGGGACATGAGTGGGGGCCTGGTGGAGGGTGCCCCTGACTGCTGGGGGTGTGGGTGCAGGGGGACATGAGTGGGGGCCTGGTGGAGGGTGCCCCTGGCTGCTGGGGGGTGGGGGTGCAGGGGGACATGAGTGGGGTCCTGGTGGAGGGTGCCCCTGACTGCTGGGGGGTGTGGGTGCAGGGGGACATGAGTGGGGGCCTGGTGGAAGGTGCCCCTGACTACTGGGGGGTGGGGTGCAGGGGGACATGTGTGGGGGCCTGGTAGAGGGTGCCCCTTGCTGCTGGGGGGTGGGGGTGCAGGGGGACATGAGTGGAGGCCTGGTAGAGGCTGCCCCTGACTGCTGGGGGGGGGTGCAGGGGGACATGAGTGGGGGCCTGATGGAGGTTGCCCCTGACTGCTGGGGGGTGGGGGTGCAGGGGGACATGAGTGGGGGCCTGGTGGAGGGTGCTCCTGACTGCTGGGGGTGGGGGTGCAGGGGGACATGAGTTGGACATGAGTGGGGGCCTGGTGGAGGCTGCCCCTGACTGCTGGGGGGTGGGGGTGCAGGGGGACTTGTGTGGGGGCCTGCTGGCACGTGCCCCGCACTGCTGGGGGGGTGTGGGTGCAGGGGGACATGAGTGGGGGCCTGGTGGAGGGTGCACCTGACTGCTGGGGGGTGGGGGTGCAGGGGGACCTGAGTGGGGGCCTGGTGGAGGGTGTACCTAACTGCTGGGGGGTGGGGGTGCAGGGGGACATGTGTGGGGGCCTGCTGGCAGGTGCCCCGCACTGCTGGGGTGTGTGGGTGCAGGGGGACATGAGTGGGGGCCTGGTGGAGGGTGCACCTGATTGCTGGGGGGTGGGGGTGCAAGGGGACATGTGTGGGGGCCTGCTGGCAGGTGCCCCGCACTTCTGGGGGGTGTGGGTGCAGGGGGACATGAGTGGGGGCCTGGTGGATGGTGCACCTGACTGCTGGGGGGTGGGGGTGCAGGGGGACATGTGTGGGGGCCTGCTGGCAGGTGCCCCGCACTGCTGGGGGGTGTGGGTGCAGGGGGACATGAGTGGGGGCCTGGTGGAGGGTGCACCTGACTGCTGGGGGGTGGGGGTGCAGGGGGACATGTGTGGGGGCCTGCTGGCAGGTGCCCCGCACTGTTGGGGGGTGTGGGTGCAGGGGGACATTAGTGGGGGCCTGGTGGAGGGTGCACCTGACTGCTGGGGGGTGGGGGTGCAGGGGGACATGTGTGGGGGCCTGCTGGCAGGTACCCCACACTGCTGGGGATGTGGGTGCAGGGGGACATGAGTGGGGGCCTGGTGGAGGGTGCACCTGACTGCTGGGTGATGGGGGTGCAGGGGGATATGTGTGGGGGCCTGCTGGCAGGTGCCCTGCACTGCTGGGGGTTGTGGGTGCAGGGGGACATGAGTGAGGGCCTGGTAGATTGTGCCCCTTACTGCTGGGGGGTGGGGGTGCAGGGGGACATGAGTGGGGGCCTGGTGGAGGCTGCCCCTGACTGCTGGGGGGTGGGGGTGCAGGGGGGCATGAGTGGGGGCCTGGTGGAGGGTGCCCCTGGCTGCTGGGGGTTGTGGGTGCAGGGGGACATGAGTGGGGGCCTGGTGGAGGGTGCCCCTGACTTCTGGGGTGTGTGGGTGCAGGAGGACATGAGTGGGGGCCTGGTGCAGGGTGCCCCTGACTGCTGGGGGGTGAGGGTGCAGGGGGACATGAGTTGGGGCCTGGTGGAGGGTGCCCCTGACTGCTGGGGGGGTGTGTGCAGGGGGACATGAGTGGGGGCCTGGTAGAGGGTGCCCCTGGCTGCTGGGGGTTGGGGTGCAGGGGGACATGAGTGGGGGCCTGGTGGAGGGTGCCCCTGACTGCTGGGGGCTGTGGGTGCAGGGGGACATGAGTGGGGGCCTGGTGGAGGGTGCCCCTGACTGCTGGGTGGTGGGGTGCAGGGGGACATGAGTGGGGGCCTGGTGGAGGGTGCCCCTGACTGCTGGGGGGTGGGGGTGGTGGGAGACATGTGTGGGGGCCTGGTGGAGGGTGCCCCTGGATGCTGGTGGGTGGGGGTGCTGGGAGACATGCGTTGGTGATCAGTAGTGCAAGGTGACATGTGGGTTGGCTGGGGGGCATGGCCATGGTGGATGGGCTGCCTGCGGGACATGAGCAGGGGTGCAGGGTCGTCCCCTGTGGTGTGGGCTGCCTGCAGGGGCCGTGGAGGGTATAGAGGGAACACCTGGGAGGACCCACACGGCCATTTCACGTGTAGTACTACCCGGCACCCCGAAATACACGTACCCTGCTGAAATCGCGTGTGGAACTTCCCGCGCACCCCGGAATACACGTACCCACCAAAATTAGCGGGTGGAACTTCACGTGCACCCCGGAATACACGTACCCTGCAGAATTAGCGTGTGGAGCTTCACGCGCACCCCGGAATCCACGTACCCTGCTGCAATCGCATTTGGAACTTCCCGCGCACCTCGGAATACACGTACCCTGCAGAATTAGCGTGTGGAACTTCACGCGCACCCTGGAATCCATGTACCCTGCTGAAATCGCGTTTGGAACTTCCCACGCACCCCGGAATACACGTACCCTGGCCAATCGCGTGTGGGACTTCCCGCGCACCCCGGAATACACGGACCCAGTCAATTCGCGTGTGGAACTTCCCGCACACCCCGGAATACACGTACCCAGGCCAATCGCGCGTGGAACTTCCCGCGCACCCCAGAATACACATACCCAGGCCAATCGTGTGTGGGACTTCCCGCGCACCCCGGAATACACGTACCCAGGCCAATCGCGTGTGGAACTTGCCGCGCACCCCAGAATACACTTACCAAGGCAAATCGCATGTGGGACTTTCCGCGCAGCACAGAATACATGCACACGCTATTTTTCACACAGCGGGAGTCCGTGTTTGTCGCGTACCCCTTTGCACATCATTTGTTTTAGAGGGCCACAGTATGTGACATTCATCATAGCTGTATATAGGTACTTTTTGTTGGCGCACATTTATTTCAGGGGCACGGACACTACCGCCTGCTTTCTTGTGGTGGACGTATTTGGGCCTGTGCGCTGGTTTGACCGTGCGCTAGTTTGCCCTATTGGTTTCCATGAATACGTGTTGTAGGCGAGCGTGTGGGCGTTCCGCGCACTTGCCTCCTGTACTTCCCCCGTGACGCCCACATTTTGACGAGTTGTTCCCCATTCCGAGTGTTACGCCCCATGTTCCGCCTACTTTTGTTGTGTGCGCCGCGCTATGTGCGATTTTGCTGTGGCCGTGGCGCACGGCGTTAGATATCCTGTGCGCCGGCGTGCGCCGCGCACTTTTTCAGCGCACATCCTATATTTTTCTCACGCACGGGCTTCCATGAATCGATGTGCGCTGGTTTCCCTGCGATTTTCGCACTTGCACTGCAATGTTCGCACTTGCACTGCGAATCGCACGTTTTGACACCTCTGCGCGGGAATTTTCGGCGCACATTAATTCCATGAATCAACACCTTAATCATGTTTTTGGGTGCATTTATGTCAGCTCTTATGACAAAGTCATTTATCGTTTGACTCTTCCTATAAGCGAAAATGGGCAATGATGGAAATAAATTGGTCAATATTGGAACCAGTTGTAATATTCTCCAATTAGATTTTAATATATGTTTAAGTTGTGGGCTTTGATGCGAATATGTGTTCACATATATTAAATCAGATGGTAGCTCCTTCTTCTTCTTAATAAGACTAGACTCTCTGGTAATTTCATTGGCCTTCTGGGATGCTTGTTCAATATTACTTTTTGAGTATCCCCTTTTCAAAGATCTATTGGCAAGTTCACATGATTTTTCTGGGTATTGTTGACTGTCAGAGATGATACGTTTATATCTAAGAAATAGTTTTAAAGGGATGCTTTCTATTGTACTCTTCAGATGGAAAATTGTAGCTAGTAAGATAGTATTCTTATCTGTGGGTTTGGTATACACTGTTGTATTTATAATACCGTTTTAAATATATATTTACACATCTAAAAATTCCAGCTTGGTTGTACCGAACTTGTTGGTAAATTTTATCCTAGGCATGAAGTCGATGAATTCTTTAAGTTCTTCAAATGATCCGCTCCAAATCCCAAAGATATCATTTATGTAGCGAAAGTAACATTTCAAATTCTTAGTCCAACATATATTGTTAAAGGTGTGCTCTTCTTCAAGATATGCCATATGGGCATTCGCATAACTGGAAGCAGCTCCTACTGATGTCCCTGCTATATGAATAAAATAGTGGTCCTCAAAGCTGAAACAATTGTTACTTAACACAATCTTTAAGAGGCTTAATACAAAGGTCTTGTCTGCTGAGCATTTGGGTGCCATCAGCAGTAGCCATTCAACTGCTTCTATACCAGCTTGGTATGTTATGTTAGTGTAAAGACTAGTGACATCCAAAGTAAATAGGATATCGTTCATACTGTCAAAGTCAAGGGTCTGAAATATTCACTAGAAAATCTTTAGTGTCTTTCAGGTAGGCCCTTGTGTTCTGACCCAAAGGTTGTATAATATAGTCAATATATTTAGCTAGTGGTTCCAACAAACTATTAGTCGCTGCAATTATTGGACGTCCCAGTGGTGTTGTCAAAGTTTGTGAATTTTGGGTAGAATGCGCATCATGGGCATCAGTGGATATTCATTGGTCAGAAAAGCCTGTGTGTGAGGATTGATTTATTAATTGGATTCTGCCTCATCCAATACTGATTGGATTATCTTCCTCACTTGATCTGTTGGATCCATTTCAACTTCCACATAGGTCTCAACATCTGAATGTTTTAATTCTATTTCTTGTTTGTACTGTGCAAGGTCCATAATGACTAGTGCCCCACCTTTGTCTGCTAGTTTAAGTATGGTATCTGTCTTAAACCATAGCTGGTTTAATGCTTGTTGTTCACGATGAATAAAGTTACCTTTTTGTCTCCGACTGAAGTTGAGTTTCTTTAGGTAATTTAGTACATACTGTGAGAAACCCAAAGGTGTCTCACCCGCTAGACCCAGCGGATCTGTCATCCAGGCGGCCAGGGAACAGCCATCACCATTGGATCCAGTTTCTGGGGGTGGACCAGTGCGGGAGGATCACCTGCGTGAGGGGTCTTCGGGGAGTGGAAGTTGGACACTGAAGGGTGAGATTCGGTACCCCCTTCCTTATGACACCCTTTCCCCATTGTGAGAAACACATAGTGACAACGAGTAAGACAGACACAAGTGATCACATTTCAAGGGTGTTTATTGAACAATGAACGTCGTGTGAGGGTTGGAAAAACGCCTAATCTAAACCTAAATCTAAGATGGGGGTAAGTGTTGACCATCAAATGAGAAATAAGACAGTCCTAGTGGAGGCAAAGTCAAATAAAAGGGGCCTATACTAAGAAAACCTATTGCCAAATCCTTACACTAAATACAAAGGGTGTGGGGTTAAGTTTCAAGAAAGAAAGAAGTGTTCTGAAGTGATAAGTCAGGAGGTGATAGTCTGAGTCTCCCTTCCCCATGGTTTGAGCATGAGGTAAGGTTGGAGCATGGAGCTTGTAGCATAGTATTGTCTCGGCGTTCTACAGCACGAGACATCAGTTCCAATGGCAGTTGTCAGGACCGTTGATGGCCAAGTCTTGTTTCCTCTGGAAGTCTCTTGCCTTCAGGCCTGATGTGTTTAAACAACACAAATTAAAGTTCCTTTAAGAAATTAAAATTTGCTAGGGTAATAATGGTTCAACCCTGGGTCCCCCTATTCTGAGCTGAAAATTCTCAATTGTATTTCAAAGTTCAAAGAGGGTGATGACTTCCCCCCTCCCCCGGGTCCCCCGTTTCTGGGCTGACCTTTCACGTATCGCTTTCCACACAAAAGTTGGATGAAAGCTTTGCCGCTGGATCTCCCTCTGCTGGGCTCGGACCTTTCTTGACTGCTAGTCCTTGGGTGATAGCTCCCTCTTTCTCAATACTATTTCTTTACAACAATTTCAAATAGAGTGAGGGCTTCACCCTGGGCCCCCCTCTTCTGGGCTGACCCTTTCTCAATTGTTTCTTTGCCTCTCTTATTCTTTTCTCATTAAACTTTGGGTGATAGCTTAACTCCTTGGATCTCCCTCATTCCGGCTCAGACCTCTCTCAACTGCCAGCCCTTAGGTGACGGGTTCACCCCTGGATCTCCCTCGTTCGGGCTCAGACCTTCTTAGTCCTTTTACTCTCAATGCAGGATTCACGTTCCTTATTTTCAATGTGCTTGTAGATCAAAGTCTTTGTATTATACAGGAATTTTGCTCGACCCTTGGTATGACTACTTTGACCTATTTTGCTGGCCTTGCTATGGCCTACTGGTACTTGTCATTTCTCTCATATGGGGCTCGACCAGAGTCTCCTAAATTAGCACCACGTGGTGCTGCTTTCCCACTGTATCTGATCTCCCCTTCACACTTTTAATAGTTCATTCATAGTTCAATAGCTTTGGTTCCAAGCTTGCCACTCCTGCGATTGTCACTCAACACAGCCCGGTTCTTATCAGTCCTCCTCTCGACTCACTGGTTGTGATAAACCGCTTGGCTTTTGGCTTCTCTGGAATCAAGGCCAGTACCATGGGTGTGGGAGCTTCCCTCGCTCCTGCTTATTGGCATAAACTTGACGTATACCACTGACATCTGCTGCAGGACACTTGTGCTATTGTTTGCGGTCTTAGGCTTTCCTCTACGAAGGTTCCGTGGGCCTGGGATTAAAAAGGGCAAGGTCACTTCTCTCCTCGCCACCCTCTAAATTCCCGCTGCCTTCCTCCTTCTTTTGAACTGCCATGTGGTAGTCGTCCCATCGTCTTGTTTGCTGTACCCGCCTTGTCTGTACTGCACTCTCCTGCTCCAACTTTTATCCGTGCAGGGAAAAGAAAAGGCCGTCAGGTGTGTGTGATTTAAGTAAATTGCCAGACTCTGTCTGACCCTCCGTCAGGACATGTCAGGTATGCAGTTTCATCATTAGACCGTTTTCTATCACAGTAAAAAAAGTATTTGTATTGGAAAAAGAGGGTGTTAGAGATTTTGAGTGTCCTATGGGGTAGGATGGGGAAAAGTGTCACACGAAAGAAAATGGTTAGGTAATTCAGAAAGGTCGGGTTTGTAGGAGTTGTGTAACGAACGGGAAGGACCAATAGTCTTATCGGAATCTAAACAAGGGGAATTGTGGGAACTGTAGTGTTGGATCTGAGTAAGTTGGGAGTGCGGGAAATAATAAGAGGGATTTGTTATTGTTATTTTGCATTTATATAGCGCCTTATATACCATTGGTATGGTCTGAAGGTGCTGGTAGGTTGAACGCCCTTGGGAACCGAAGTTCATATCACTAGAGAGAGTAGAGAGAGTCAGAAAAGGGTGCGTGTGAGCACCTGGTATGTGTGCAGCTTGTGCGGTATCCGTGTGATAGCTGCTTTCTAACGGTAGGTGTGCAGGTTGAGAGGTCAGGAGTATGTGTTCGTTCTGGCAGGATTTATCCAGATCGGATGTGGCTGCGTTAGGCCTGAGGAGAACGCCTGGCTGGGGGGGGTGCAACCAGCAGTGATTACTTAGGATGATGTGGAGTGAGCAGCGAGTGTTGGTATGAGAACAGATATACCGAATGGTGTCATAGTATCGCTGTGTTCTAGTTGAGTGGTGATGTAAGGAGAGAGTAAGCTTGGTGGTGAGATAAGATGGGTTATGCGCCCTTTCAGACATTCTTTGCATTCTAAATCATACTATATTCATCAACGTGGTCCTCTGCGCACTCTCCCCCTCTAAGCATTCACCAGTTTTACGCACTTACCCCCTTTACGCACTCACCCCCTCTACGCACTCACCGCCTCTATGCACTCACCCCACGACGCCCTCATCCCCACGACGCACTCATCCCCATAACGCACTCATCCTACGACGCACTCACCCCCACGATGCACTCACCCCCACGATGCACTCGCTCCCTCTACGCACTCGTCCCTTCTATGCACTCGTCCCTTCTACGTACTTGTCTCCTCTATGTACTCGTCTCCTCTACGCACTCACCCCCGCGATGCACTCACCCCCACGATGCACTCACCCCCACGACGCACTCATCCCCATGACGCACTCACCCCCTCTACGCACTCACCCCCTCAACGCACTCATCCCTTCTACGTACTCGTCCCCTCTACGTACTTGTCCCCTCTATGCACTCGTCCCCTCTACGCACTCGTCCCTTCTACGTACTCATCCCCTCTACGTACTCGTCCCCTCTACGCACTCGTCCCCCCTATGCACTCGTCCCCCCTACGCACTCGTCGCCTCTACGCACTCGTCCCCCCTACGCAATTCAACCCCCCTACGCAACTCGTCCCCCCTACACAACTCGTCCCCCCTACGCAACTCGTCCCCCTACGCACTCATCCCCACTACGCACTCATCCCCACTACGCACTCATCCCCAACTATTTAAATTAGGGTAAATAGTAACCAATCCGAGAACATTGTGGTGATAAAACTTTGTGAAGCCTGACTGGGGCTTAAGGGAAAGCCTGATTGGGGGCTGAGACCCGGACTTGGGTAAGAGAAGAACCTAAGGGGTCTAGAATGACTTTCTTATGAACTGTGTTAAAATAGCAATATGAACCTGATGGAGGGATGACAGGAGAAAGCCAAGGGAAGTGAATCCTGCATTGTGAGAAAAATAAGTAAACTGTGTATTTTGGAAAATGTGAACCCGACTGAGGGATGCCTGCAAATTAGGGTGAGCAATAATACACCCATGAAGATTGTGATGACAAGTGTGAAACGGACTGAGGGATGTCCACAGTGAGTGGTTGGTCTAACGTTGAGAGAAGGAACCCAACCATGGGTGAAGAGTAATCACCCGACATGAAGATTAGCAGAAGGAACTTTTGCTTTATTGTTAATAGCATATCAGGCCCTCTGAAGCAAGATAATTTGCATGAAAGTGGCTTGGACACAGAAGGTCCTGATATTGAGAAAAGGAACTGTAACCTTGTGCCAGAGAAGCCCAGAAGTGTGCTGTGCTCAAGAGCCCCGCCTTGTCCTGTGCTAAAAACATGGGGAAGGGAGATCCTGGCCATAAAATCCTAACTTATCATTTTGTGAACACTTCTTTCTTTTCTTGTGAACATTATCCCACAATATTTTGTAGCATAGTGGCAAGGAATGGCAATAGCTTTTTTTTAGTGTAGGCCCTTTTTATTTAACTAGACTCCACTTGGGCGGGATTATTATTATTTGATGGTCGTAGCTTGCTCCCATCTTAGATTTAGGTTTAGATTAGGCGTTTATCTCCCCCATTTTTACAGTTTAATAAATACCCTTGAACTGTGTTCACTTGCGTCTGTCTTACTTTGATGCCATGACTTCCTTACAATACTTATGAAAAGTATCAAGCGTTGGATTTTGTACCTTGGGCATAAATGTACTCGTAGGTCATAGTTCAAGGTAATGACTCTCGTGTTCCGGTTCTGACAGTTCTAAAGAATCTAAGAACAGTTTAAGCTTCATTTTTCTGAAAAGTCAGAAGTCAATTTTTTCTTTAAGCAGTGAACTGCTATAGTGTGCCACAAATCAGATACCTTTTTGTAAGGTCTTTTTTCCAAATGTTGTCAATCGATATGAAGACATTTTGACTACTAAGTCTTCTTTTGTGATGTTAAATGTTACCTTCCTTGGTGGATTTTTTCTTTTTACTTCTTCTTGTTGGCTGACGTTTACAAAAAAGGTGCCCCTGTCAGAGTAGATGTGCCTGGCAATATGTCTTCTGTTGTGGTAATAGCTCCCACAAGTTGTTCACTAATATTGTCAGAACTTGTTGGTGGTACGGGTCCTTCAAGTTCTGCACTTGATACCTCTGAGGAGGACGTTCCAGAATATGGTTTGCATGGTGTTCTTGCAAAATTGACAATATTGTTTCTAGGCTGGTTGTCCCGTTGTAAGTAATATTGTTTCCAAGAGCAAGCAATGCCAAGTTTGTAATCTAACTTGTCTCGCCTAAATTTCCTGATTTCTTTCGATTCAATCTCACGTTTATAGTTGTCAAGTTTCGTATTAATCTCTTATAGTTCTATGGTAAGTTCCTCTTTAAAGGATAACGACCTTTAAGGATAGCGACCATTAGCAAAGGTGAGGGCTGGTGCTATCACTAGACAAGGTTAAGCGATTGCCTATATTTATTTATTTATTTATTTGCATTTGTATAGCGCACCTGCAGCCCAGAGGCATCGTGGCACTTCTTACATGGGGTGTATAACCATTTTCAATTGGCAGTTCAAATGTGACGGAGAGGTCTCTTAGTTACAGGTACAAAATTCAGCAGCACAACATACACAGGATTACAGCAGTAATTCACGCAGACAATTTAGTCGGACATGGGATGCAGTAATGTGGTATTAGAGGAAAAGGTGTGTTTTGATTGCTTTGCGGAAGGCTAGGTGGAAATCGATCATTCTTAGATTGGGCGGAAGGGCATTCCATTGTGTGGCAGCTATCGTGGGAAAGCTGGATCCACCTGGACAGGCCTTTTTAGTTTTAGGCACAAGGATGAGGTTGGAGCACCCCTCTCTAAGAGGTCTCGTGGCGGTGTGTTTAACGATCCTCTGGACAAGCTATGGAGGGGCTGCATCGTGGAGGCATTTGTGTGCTAGGGAGAGAGTTTTAAAGATGATTCTCTGTTTGACAGTGAGCCAGTGGACCTGTGTCCTGATTTCAGAGATGTGTTATCTCCTAGAGGTCCCAGTGGCTGCCCTGAGGGCATTGTTTTGAGCGAGTTGAAGTTTAGCAAGGTTTTTGCAAGACGTCCCGGAGAGCAGGGCATTGCAGTAGTCGAGTCTGGAGCCAATAATGGCTCTGGCAATGGTAAGACAGTTCTGTCATGATAGGAATGGTCTGGCTGCGTTAATGATTTTTGCAAAGTAGGCTGAGGAGGTGGAGACAAAGTTTACTTGTCTGTCCATGGTGAGGTTTGAATCCAGGTTGACGCCAAGTGTTTTGACACAGTCTGACACCTTGATGGGGATGTTGTCAATAGTGAAAGAGGAGTTGTCCGCCATCCAAGATTGGATGGTTGAGTACTTAGCCGTGAGATTGGACATGTCAGTTTTGTAGTCACCAGTGTGTGGGATTAACACCTGAGTGTCATCCGCATAGTTGGTATATGAGATGCCCAGGGAGTCGAGGATGCTAAACAGAGGCCTGGTGAAAAGGTTATGAAGCGTTGGTGCGATGCAAGACCCTTGTGGGACTCCACATTTGAGGAGGCTATGGGTGGCGGCAGCTGAATCAGAAAAAACCTTCATAGCGCTGTCTTGGAGAAAGGAGGTAATCCAGTCACAGGCTTTAGGGGAAAAGTTAGCTGCAGATGTGAGATGTCGGCAGAGAGTGTCGTGATCGACAAAGTCGAACACGGCTGATAGGTCAAGGAGCAGGAGGAGTGCTGGTTTGCCTATGTCTCTTAGGTCGTCCATTTGGTTCTTCAGGTCAAGGAGGGCCGATTCAGTGCCATGACGTGGGCAGAAGCCTGATTGTCGCAGACCTAGGAGATGGTTCTCCTCTAGGTATTTTTGTATTTGCTAATATGCAGCTTTGTCGAGAATTTTTAGCAAGAAGGGCACCATGGTGATGGGCCTGCAGTTCCCTGGGATGGTGGGTTCTAGTGAAGGCTTTTTTAGTAGTGGGCGTACCCATGCTTCTTTGAGTTCTTTGGGCACAAGAACTGACCTAAAGGAAGCGTTAATGAAGGCAGTAAGGAAGGGTGCCAGGGTGGGCGCAGAGTCTTTGATGAGTTGGGCGGGGACAGGCATCTCCTTTGCAATTGGAAGGTTTAATAGAATTGTGCAGGATACTGACCTCTGCTTGCGTGATGTCTTTGAAGTCGAAGGGGGGAGGAGAGTTCAACTCTGCTGCGGCGGGTTCTTGGCTATGCTGACTAGCTATTAGTGTTTTAAGTGCTTTTTGGTGGCCAATGATTTTGGTCTGAAGGGTGTTGAGTTTGTCCAGCATAGCGGACTGAATGCTGTTGCACCTGTTTGCATCCCTGAGGAGCGCAGGCGGAGGGGTGGAGGGTTTTTCCAATTCCCTAAAGATGGAAAATATTTCTTTGGAGTTGGATTTGGCGTCATTAATCCTAGAGTCTAATGAGAGGGCTTTGGCTTTGATGACATTATTTTTCTAGGACTTAGAGATGGCTTTGAAGGCCTCCCTGTTAGATTCTGAAGGGTTGGCTTTCCAAGAGGAGAGGGCAGAACGTTTTTCTGAGCGTTGTTTGAGCAACTCATTGGAGACCAGGTGTTAGAGTGTTTAATTTTCTTAGCTTTCTTAGGGGCCAAGGGGGCGATGGCGTCTATGGCTTTGGTGATTATACCTTTGAACGTGCTGGCCAGATAGTCTGGGTTAATGGAGGAGGGCACCTGAAGGGCGGGCACCATTAGAAAAGGTGCCAGATTTACCACAGTAAGTTTCCTTGAGCTCCTAGCGAGTGCTGCAGGACATGGGGTGATGGGTGAGGAGTGCTTTTGCTTAGTGGTGAGATTGAACTGGATGTAGTGGTGGTCAGACTACGGAATAGGGGTACTGGAAGTGACTAGGATGGGGCAGTTGTGTGGTTGATCCAGTCCAGGGTGCGTCCTTTAATGTGAGTAGGTTGAAGGATGGTTGGTGCAAAGCCTAAAGTGGTAAGGGCTTTATTGAGGGCTTTTGCGTAGTGATCTTTGGGGTCATAGAGGCCCATGTTGAGGTCGCCCAGGAGGATGATTTTGGATGTCTTTTTGATATTATCCGACAGGGCATTGATAAGAGAGTCTTGGAAGTCGGTGCAAGGGCTGGGAGGTCAGTATACAATGTGCATGCTGATGGTGCATGTGTGGGATAGGTTGATTTTGAGTGGGAGGTAGTCACAGTTGGGTGCGAGCTGATGCGGTGTTTCCCTGGTAATAAGGGAATACCTGGCTATGAGGGCGACACCTCCACCCCTCTGATTGGTGTGGTCTTTCCTGAAAATAGAGTAGTCTGCAGGGATGGCTAATGAAAGTGCAGGTCCAGAGCTGTCGTTCAGCCAGGTTTCGGTAAGTACAAGAATGTCAAGGTTGTCTTTAATGATAAGGTTGTGAATGTCGAGGGGATGCGCAGGAATGGAACGTGCATTGACCAGTGCGCACCTAAAAGTATGATCCTGGTGCTGTGTGGTGTTGTGAGGAGGGGGTATTGGTGTGGTGTTAGAAGACACAGAAATATAGTGTGGCTCAGTGAAGGTTTCGAGAGGGGCATGAATCGTATAATCAGAGTTGTTGACAGGTAAAGGCAGTGCATCTAAAGGATTGGGAAAACATATTTCAATAGGCAGTGCATCAATAGGACTGGACAGACATGTTTCAATGGGCAGTGCAGCAATAGGATTGTGCAGACATGTTTCAATAGGCAGTGCAACAATAAGATTGGGCAGGCAAGCTTCAATAGGCAGTGCAGCAATAGGAGTGTGCAGACATGTTTCAATAGGCAGTGCAACAATAGGATTGGGCAGGCAAGCTTCAATAGGCAGTGCAACAATAGGATTGTGCAGACATGTTTCAATAGACAATCACTCTGGTGCTTTATCATCTGTTTCATCAACTACATTATAAATGCAATCCTGATTTTTCGACTGTCAGTTTCCCAGTGTAATGGCAGGATCAGAGATAACTGTTGATCACACATACCTTTGATACATTTATGCTGCCGCTATGCAAAATAAGGTGGCCCATTAAAGACCAGCAGGCTGGTGCCTCAGAGTGGGCGCGCCACGCCTGGGAACACACTGGCCAGGGGTGGATCCCTCCATAATTAACGTGGTGCCAGCTCCCACTCTGCCAGTGTTGTCATGAAGTGCTGGTTGCTAGAGTGTTTAAGTGTGTTATATTTTGATCTTTCCTGTTTCTTATATTAAATATTGGGCCCCCTTGTGTCTGTCGCCTTTATCTTTCCGGGTGTGTCCCAGGGATGCAATAGAGGGTATTGGCCCTTGCATGTGGTGGGAAGAGTGGTACTGTGATGGCACTCTGGAGGGTTGTGATTTGTTAGTCTGATTTTGGCACCCATTGCCTGACCTGTTTCCCAGGCCACTGTGAACCCATTGGCCGTCCCATAGCTAGGCACAAGGGTCTGGACCTCACTGTAGAGCTTGGGAATCAGGGGTATCATGACAGAGCTTTTCAGTGTGGTCATGCCTCTCATGTGGGAATGTTTCCCACAGAATTGCCTTGGGTGATTTTAGCTTGTGTTTGGCTGACCCCTCAGATGCTGAGACAACAGCTCTAAGTCGCAGCGTGGGTATTATGCCAGTCTCTTGATAGTTCTTACTTATACCAGAGGCACTGCATGCTACACAAATGAGGTGGTGGGTCTCAGGTTCACTGTATCTGACATGAGAGAGTTATGGAGCTGACTTGGTTCTACTACGCACAGATATTGAAACATTATTCCTCCTTTACATTTAGTTTTACTTTGGAGGACAGACTCCATGAAAACAGAGCAACGTGTGATCTTGTGTTTCGTGCTGGCGTCACCTTTATCGGTCACCTCTGGAAACTTTGCCTGTAAAGGATTCTGACAGTTCCCTGGTCACTTTTCTAGGTGTTTTAAAAATAAGAGACATATTGCAAATTATTGTTGAATGTATACATATCATAGTAAGTATTGGGATATGTTTAGTATTTTGGACCAGGTATGCTGCTTATGTGCTTACAGGAGTCTAGTATGCATTACCAAAAACGTTTTCCTACTGTCTGTATTGCCTATATATAATTACAGAAAGGATTAGATCCACATGCTCAGCATTACATTTGTTGTTGCTATAATATCATTGACTGTTTAATAAACCTGTATTCATGAAACACAGAGGCTTTAATTTGACTTCTGAAACCTGCCACTCTGAGTAGATGTGAGGGTAAGGAAAGTGCAATGGGATTCGTCCACAGCAGAAGACGTGAGCAATGTGTTAAGTGGAGGTAATGGGTTTGCGGCAATCAGTAACAAAATGAGGATGGTTGGTTGAGAACAGTTAGGACTTGGAGTGGACTGGAGTGGGAGGAGAGGGGTGCCAATCTGACAGTTTGCTTAGGGTGTCAAAATTCCTTGCACCGGACCTGCAAAGGTGACAAGCATACATATCCTTATGATATCACCAGAACGCTGGCTTTGAGATGACTTTGTGTCATTGAAATTGAACAGTGAGTGCTTTTCCTTTTTATTTTTCTTCTATGAGAGAGACTGCTATTAAGTTATGCAGTCTCTCCAGCAAGATCTTTCAATCAAAATGCTGCGTACTTTGAGACCAAACTGTTGCCAATTTCCAAACGATGAACATATGTCTGATTACTTATCAGGTTAGTAATTTTCTTAGTGATGGACTTTATTCTATGAAGTTTGTAGATAAGTTGAATAAGGAGTTACTCCTTTAATGACATATACATTATTTAATTTTTAAGAAGTGAGTGAGTTTCCATTGCCTGAAGAAGGGAGTTGATCCCGAAACGTGTAGCAAGAACAGGAATCTCACACCGAACATATAACATCACGTTCATGCTTTACAGATGGGATTAGTTCTGTGGAAACTTAGGTTACAAATGTATTATTGATACTCCTGAAACACTTCTTTGTGTTGAAACTTTATGTTTGAATAATTACCTTTGTTAGGGCTGCTCTAGAGTATGTTAAATGCATAAAAAGTGAATTACAATGCATAGGAATAATTGTTCTTGGCTTACAGTAGAATGATGATTTACTAAAATGATTTTATTACACAAATCGTGTTGTGCCAAGTTGAGTTTCCTTGAACCAATGTTGTATTACTTTAATGGATTTACTTAAAAGGGATAATATATTCAATTTGTTGCTCATGAATTACTGCTCATGAATTACAACTCTTATAAATATTAAGTGTTAGCATTTCTGTTAATGATTTGTGGAGTTTACTCTTGAGAGTGCGCTGTGATTTCCTTGATTAATTTCAAGGAACATTTTCTGGATTCTGTACTTTGCGTATCCTTTCAGCCAAGGATATTTACACAGCTGCACAAAATGTTCGATTTACACTTTATTGAACTGGTGACATTTTTTTAACCTGTGAATCCCTCTGTTATCATTTTCAACAACAAAGATGCTCCATCCACGGGCCTTCACATTCTGTAGTGCCGGTTCTGGGGATCAGAACCACTAGCTGTAGCACCCTGTGATTGATATCTTGGTAGCAGCAGCTACTCTGGTGTATAACCCCCGCAATGATGAAGCAATGGGTGCCATCACCCCCTCTATATCTTGTGCTTGCTGTTAGTGACGGGTTCCAAAAACCCTCCATTCTCGAGACATTTCCATAACCCTTGTTGCTGGGGCTCCTTAAACTAGCCAAAAAGCCATTCTCCATTGGTGGTGTCAACCCCAGGCCTTTGTGGCTTGAAGCCCCCTGAGAACCAGCGAATGGCACACTCCATAAATCCTTGCCACGCAGATCCATTCTTGCTGTTTGCGTAAACTCATCAGACACATCCATGGGCATTCCTAGATCCATTTCCCCATGCCTTGATGTTTGCAAAATTGCACAATCCGCGATACATCCCAGATCCATGACATCAGCATCTGCCGTTTGCAAGGGGGCACATACCACACACAGTGCTGGAACAGCAAAGAGCACATTATGGTTTGTCGGTCCACCAAGTACCATTCACAGGCCCTCAAAACGTCCACCTCAGCAGGCTGTTTTTCCAGAAGTGGACTGCTGCAACATCCAATTGTTTTGAGACATTTCTATAAAAACCATACAAATATACAATCAGTGCATTATAATATTCAGCGTATCTCAATATTTAACATCTTAAACCCTTATAACAACCAAGTACACCTCAAGCCCTTATAACACACTGATTCTTGCCACCCTTAAAAATTTCAACCACCAGTCTGATGTGTGACACATTGGCAGAACCCACATTATTCTATAAAATGCAATAAAAGTTGCAAATATATATTTTTAATTCATGGCACACAATTATGGAAGGACAGTAAACATGAATCCCAAGAGCCAGAGGTTTAAATTAATATAATGTACTTATTACAAAAGATAGAACAACAGAGCCAATAAAGCAGCTAAGGCCCCCATTTATAATTGTGCTCTCCAACCGGGTCCAGAGTACCTCTAAAAACATGCATAAAATATATTTTCTGTGCACCCTATATCCAAATTCAGATTTCTCCCACGAGGCAGACTATTCTCCAAGAACACTAAATTTGCTATAAAATAAAAACATTGGTCTAACATTATTCATTTCTGCTTCACTGTGCTTCACTGTGTCTATATAAAGGCCACAGGTATTAAGTTTGTCAATGTTTTTTCTTCTAAAATTTTAAAACAGTTTAAATTTGTGGCACACAAAGCAGCCTGCACATATGCTAAATGTAGCGCCTTGGTGCACAATTTGTTTCACAGTGTGGCACTTGGTGCGTGCTGAACAAATGCAACACTTTCCAACTGGTCTTTAATAGTCTATAACAATTATCTTGCTGCACCCCTGTATTCAAATATATATATTCAATGCAAACACTACTTCAAAACACACTTGCTATAAAATAAAATAAAGCCATGGGACTAACATTCTCAGTTCAATTTTGCTTCACTAGGTTCATAAAAAGGCCACAGCAATGAACTTTTTCAATGCCCTTTTTCTTCTAAAATGTGTGCATACATGGCCCAACCCTGAATGCATTTGTAACATTGTTTAAATCAACATTTTCATTTGCCTGTGTGAAAGAAAAAACTGGAATGTTTTCCATGGGCTGTGGTGTTTTACATTAACACGTGTTGTCTGCCACTTCACAATGCCTCATGTAGCTTGTGTACACATCTTCTTTCCCAGGCTATATACCGGCTTAGCATTTTTAAAAAGTTTAAATAATGTGGGGTTCAAATATGTAATTTTAAAAATGGTATCAATATTGTGCGCTGTCCTCTAAACATGCCGTGGTTATTTACTGGTGTGCACTATGGCACATGAGCCATTTTCTAAATCTACAAAATAAGGCTTAGCATTGTTTGTGCAGGCTGACAGATCCCTATAACACATACAAGTGTATAGTGCAAGCCTGCCTTATTTTGCCAGACACATTCCAAAGCCAGAATGTGAATATTTCTCATAAAGTTTAGAATACAAATATTTACACCGGCTTGCAATTTAAAACAGCTGTATGTTTATAGCTTAGCTGATGCCTACATTTTATAATGACTAGATCATATTTTCTTCATGTTTGAAACTTTCATATATAAAAATGCAACCTGTTACTCTAAAACCAGCCTGCACATGTGGCAGTTGTACCGCTGCAACAATGTGAAAGTTTGCGCTTTTCAAACAGGCCCATACTTAAAAATACACAATGCCAGATTTGAAAACATAAACTTTAAAATGTCTTCCCTTATATACAAATAACGGCTACACCGGTGTCCTCACAATGCATCTACATTTTATTCACACACCAGCCCCCAGAGTGGCTAAGTGTGCATTCATCCAATATGCAATTTCAAATTTTACACCCTCTAATTATAGAGGGTTTAATATTTAGGTGCTGCACTATTAAATAAGTGAGCTATAAACACAAACATGTTTTAGACATTATCCTAGACTTCCTGCCAAAGTCAGAAAACATATGTTAGCGTCTTGAACCACTTTCTCATCACTAAACATTACTGTTCTTTAGATTTAAAGACCATATAAATATTTGCCACTTATGAAACCTGATACACATTATCCTAACCAGGCTGCCGTGTCAGAAAAGAAAACAGCTGTTTATTTTAAAATAACTTCACACAGCTGTGCAAGACTGCAGACAAACAAAAAAACAAGTTTGCAAGAAATACTAAATCCTCCCCACCCCTTCTCATACTCTAAACAGAAACACATCAAAGACATGCATAAATATTTTGCCCCTCATTTGGAATGTGAAATCTAGCTTACCTTAATGTTCTTTCATACAAAATAAGGCCTCTCCTTTCCTAGACAAGTGCCTGCAGATATTACAATTCCAATGACCCAGGACACAGTACATCAATCCTCTGTGGCTTCAAAGCAATATTTCTGTCTGGTTTCCAAAATCTGCTTTTAAACACCTACAATTGACCCCACACTTAGTCCTAAATGATATAATCATTAAAAAAAAAACGATTATATCAAAGACCAATTTCGAAAGACCGCTCTGTGCTCGCATAGAGCTGTCTTTCTAAATCAAACTGTCATGCCCCTGCCACACGCAAGTGCGCGCAGGGGCTTTCAGGCTGAACAGGACCCGGAACCAGCATTGGGGGAGAACAGGTAAGTCTATGTGTGTGTGTTGTGTGTTTGTGTGTGTTTTGGTTTGGGGGAGTCTAGGGTGGGGAGGGAGGTGCGGGGGCTGAGGGAGGGCAGTACAGGGGTGAAACCCCCAGATTCCACACAAATACGACAAGCAAGGGTGGAGTGGGCAGCGCGGAGAGTGAGGTTGGGTGGGGTGAAGCAACGTAGTCTTTTTGCAGGTCGCCTAAAATCGGCCACACAAAATAGGTTTCTTTGTTAGGGTGACCTACAAAAAGCAAAAATAAGACATAGAACCGTGAATTTGCCTCAGTCAGCGGTGAGCATTATAGATAAGAGCCCCATCTCTCCTGCTGTGCGTGTGTGTGTGTGAGCCTGCCAGCAGCATCGCCATGCCTTGCCCACTTCTGCCTGAATAGGACTGTATTTTGCATCTCTGAAATTAGATCAACACATTTCTTTTTTTTAAAAGACACTTTTGGTTGGCTAACATATGCAAAATGTTGTCACTCTGTAAAACTACATTTTACACTGCCACAAGCAATAGCTTTCAATTTTTTTGTCTCAGACCTATAAAGCGCCATTTGCTTTTTTTTAATGTCAATATCTGTTTTCATTCTAACATGTTTAAAAATATATTCTCAGGCCTTGGATCTTAGCAAATTTTTAAAACTCATAGCTCGCTTTGTCAGCTTATATTTTCAATAGTTTCATGTCTGCCTATGGGCCTGCAGTTGTGTTTTTGTGAACACTGTCAGGGTAATTCATAGAATTTTGCAGAAAAGTGTCGCAAGCGGCTGGCGCAGAGTGTCCGCGTGCGATTGACTGCGCCAGGCACGTGCGCTAAAACCGATTTCCGCGCACAGCGTATTTATGGGTTTCAGGCTTCCAAACCAGCCGTGGCGCAGAGAATCGCAGAGACCCTGCAGCAGCGCCAGTAACGCCCCCAAGAACGCCCTCGCGCAAGGAAAAGCCATAAAAATCGCTAAATCATCGCAAAGGGCTGCGCTAACCCTGGACCAGTTCAGCGGGCTGGCAAACAGCAAACGCCAAGCGGGGAACGTGTATTGCAGGGGTGCGCGGGAAGTTCTACACGCGACTGGCCCTGTACAAGAAGGGTACGTGTATTTCAGGGGTGCGCGGGAAGTTCCACACGCGATTCCAGCAGGGTACATGTATTTCAGGGATGCGCGGGAAGTTCAACATGCAATTTCACCAGGGTACGTGTATTTCAGGGGTGCGCGGGAAGTTCCACACGCGATTTCAGCAGGGTACGTGCATTTCAGGGGTGCGCGGGAAGTTCCACATGCGAATGGGCCAGTGCGAGCAGGGTACGTGTATTCCATGGGTGCGTGGGAAGTTCCACACGCGATTCCATCAGGGTACGTGTATTTCAGGGGTGCGCGGGAAGTTCCACACGCGATTGTCCCAGTGCGACCAGGGTACGTGTATTTCAGGGGTGCGCGGGAAGTTCCACACGCGATTGTCCCAGTGCGAGCAGGGTACGTGTATTTCAGGGGTGCGCGGGAAGTTCCACACGCGATTGTCCCAGTGCGAGCAGGGTACGTGTATTTCAGGGGTGCGCGGGAAGTTGCACATGCGATTTCAGCAGGGAATGTGTATTTCAGGGGTTCTGGGGAGTACTACACGTGAATTGGCCGTGTGGGGCCTCCCAGGTGTACGCTCCACAACCTCCACGGCCCCTGCAGGCAGCCCACACCACGGGGGACTACCCTGCACCCCTGCTCATGTCCCGCAGGCAGCCCATCCACCATGGGCATGCCCCCCAGCCAACCCACATGTCACCTTGCACTACTGATCAACAATGCATGTCTCCCACCACCCCCACCCCCCAGCAATGTGGGGCACCTGCCAGCAGGCCCCCACTCATGTCCAACTCATGTTTCCCACCACCCCCACCCCCCTGCACCGTGGGGCACCTGCCAGCAGGCCCCCACTCATGTCCAACTCATGTACCCCTGCACCCCCACCCCCCAGCATTGTGGGGCACCCTACACCAGGCCCCCACTCATATTTCCCACCACCCCCACCCCAGCAGTGCAGGGGCAGCCTCCACCAGGCCCCCACTCATGTCTCCCACCACCCCACCCCCCAGCAGTGCAGAGGCAGCCTCCACCAGGCCCCCACTCATGTCTCCCACCACCCCCACCCCCCTGCCACCATGGGCAGCACCCACCAGGCCCCCACTCATGTCTCCCACCACCCCCACCCCCCAGCAGTGCAGGGGCAGCCTTCACCAGGCCCCCACTCATGTCTCCCACCACCCCCACCCCCCAGCCACCATGGGCAGCCCCCACCAGGCCCCCACTCATGTCTCCCACCACCCCCACCCCCCAGCAGTGCAGGGGCACCCTCCACCAGGCCCCCACTCATGTCTACCACCACCCCCACCCCCCAGCAGTGCAGGGGCAGCCTCCACCAGGCCCCCACTCATGTCTCCCACCACCCCCACCCCCCAGCCACCAGGGGCAGCCTCCACCAGGCTCCCACCCATGTCTCCCACCACCCCCACCCCCCAGCCACCAGGGGCACCCTCCACCAGGCCCCCACCCATGTCTCCCACCACCCCACCCCCCAGCAGTGCAGAGGCAGCCTCCACCAGGCCCCGACTCATGTCTCCCACCACCCCCACCCCCCAGCCACCATGGGCAGCCCCCACCAGGCCCCCACTCATGTCTCCCACCACCCCCACCCCCCAGCAGTGCAGGGGCACCCTCCACCAGGCCCCCACTCACGTCTCCCACCCCCCCACACCCCAGCCACCAGGGGCACCCTCCACCAGGCCCCCACTCATGTCTCCCACCACCCCCACCCCCCTGCCACCATGGGCAGCCCCCACCAGGCCCCCACTCATGTCTCCCACCACCCCCACCCCCCTGCCACCATGGGCAGCCCCCACCAGGCCCCCACTCATGTCTCCCACCACCCCCACCCCCCAGCAGTGCAGGGGCACCCTCCACCAGGCCCCCACTCACGTCTCCCACCCCCGCATCCCCCAGCCACCAGGGGCACCCTCCACCAGGCCCCCACTCATGTCTCCCACCACCCCCACCCCCCTGCCACCATGGGCAGGCCCCACCAGGCCCCCACTCATGTCTCCCACCCCCCTCCCACCCCCCAGCAGTGCAGGGGCAGCCTCCACCAGGCCCCCACTCATGTCTCCCACCACCCCCACCCCCCAGCAGTGCAGGGGCAGCCTCCACCAGGCCCCCACTCATGTCTCCCATCACCCGCACCCCCCAGCCACCATGGGCAGCCCCCACCAGGCCCCCACTCATGTCTCCCACCCCCCCCCACCCCCAGCAGTGCAGGGGCAGCCTCCACCAGGCCCCCACTCATGTCTCCCACCACTCCCACCCCCCAGCAGTGCAGGGGCAGCCTCCACCAGGCCCCCACTCATGTCTCCCACCACCCCCACCCCCCAGCAGTGCAGGGGCAGCCTCCACCAGGCCCCCAATCATGTCTCCCACCACCCCCACCCCCCAGCCACCATGGGCAGCCCCCCCGGGCCCCCACTCATGTCTACCACCACCCCCACCCCCCAGCAGTGCAGGGGCAGCCTCCACCAGGCCCCCACTCATGTCTCCCACCACCCCCACCCCCCAGCATTGCAGGGGCAGCCTCCACCAGGCCCCCACTCATGTCTTCCACCACCCCCACCCCCCTGCCACCATGGGCAGCACCCACCAGGCCCCCACTCATGTCTCCCACCACCCCCACCCCCCAGCAGTGCAGGGGCAGCCTCCACCAGGCCCCCAATCATGTCTCCCACCACCCCCACCCCCCAGCCACCATGGGCAGCCCCCACCAGGCCCCCACTCATGTCTCCCACCACCCCCACCCCCCAGCAGTGCAGGGGCAGCCTCCACCAGGCCCCCACTCATGTCTCCCACCACTCCCACCCCCCAGCAGTGCAGGGGCAGCCTCCACCAGGCCCCCACTCATGTCTCCCACCACCCCCACCCCCCAGCAGTGCAGGGGCAGCCTCCACCAGGCCCCCAATCATGTCTCCCACCACCCCCACCCCCCAGCCACCATGGGCAGCCCCCACCAGGCCCCCACTCATGTCTCCCACCACCCCACCCCCAGCAGTGCAGGGGCAGCCTCCACCAGGCCCCCACTCATGTCTCCCACCACCCCCACCCCCCAGCAGTGCAGGGGCTGCCTCCACCAGGCCCACACTCGTGTCTTCCACCACCCCCACCCCCCTGCCACCATGGGCAGCACCCACCAGGCCCCCACTCATGTCTCCCACCACCCCCACTCCCCAGCAGTGCAGGGGCAGCCTCCACCAGGTCCCCACTCATGTCTCCCACCACCCCCACCCCCCAGCCACCATGGGCAGCCCCCACCAGGCCCCCACTCATGTCTCCCACAACCCCCAACCCCCAGCAGTGCAGGGGCACCCTCCACCAGGCCCCCACTCATGTCTACCACCACCCCCACCCCCCAGCAGTGCAGGGGCAGCCTCCACCAGGCCCCCACTTATGTCTCCCACCACCCCCACCCCCCAGCCACCAGGGGCAGCCTCCACCAGGCCCCCACCCATGTCTCCCACCACCCCCACCCCCCAGCCACCAGGGGCACCCTCCACCAGGCCCCCACCCATGTCTCCCACCACCCCCAACCCCCAGCAGTGCAGGGGCACCATCCACCAGGCCCCCACTCATGTCTACCACCGCCCCCACCCCCCAGCAGTGGAGGGGCAGCCTCCACCAGGCCCCCACTCATGTCTCCCACCACCCCCACCCCCCAGCCACCAGGGGCAGCCTCCACCAGGCCCCCACCCATGTCTCCCACCACCCCCACCCCCTAGCCACCAGGAGCACCCTCCACCAGGCCCCCACCCATGTCTCCCACCACCCCCACCCCCCAGCAGTGCAGGGGCAGCCTCCACCAGGCCCCCACTCATGTCTCCCACCACCCCCACCCCCCAGCCACCATGGGCAGCCCCCACCAGGCCCCCACTCATGTCTCCCACCACCCCCACCCCCCAGCAGTGCAGGGGCACCCTCCACCAGGCCCCCACTCATGTCTACCACCACCCCCACCCCCCAGTAGTGCAGGGGCAGCCTCCACCAGGCCCCCACTCATGTCTCCCACCACCCCCACCCCCCAGCCACCAGGGGCAGCCTCCACCAGGCCCCCACTCATGTCTTCCACCACCCCCACCCCCCTGCCACCATGGGCAGCACCCACCAGGCCCCCACTCATGTCTCCCACCACCCCCACCCCCCAGCAGTGCAGGGGCAGCCTCCACCAGGCCCCCACTCATGTCTCCCACCACCCCACCCCCCAGCCACCATGGGCAGCCCCCACCAGGCCCCCACTCATGTCTCCCACCACCCCCACCCCCCAGCAGTGCAGGGGCACCCTCCACCAGGTCCTCACAATCCCCAATCATGTGCGTAATGGTCAGCCTCCACAGGCAAAAAGCCCTACCAAGTAACCCATTCACCCACATGGAAATGGAAATTACATGTTACACCCCCAATGTTCATGAAGCTAATGAACCCATGTCTGTCACACACAATGGTTGCAATTGAATGGGAAAACACCCAACATGACATGCATGAAACCAATGAGATGATACCACACAGTGAAGTATGAAAACAAAATTGTATTGAAAAAAATAAAGAATGCTAAAGACAGGAAACAAACTACAATGGGAATGAGAAAAAATAAGCTGCATGTCCGTATTAAAAAAAAAAACTGCAAATCAGAATCCAAAAAAATGTTGTCCAAAGTCAAATGTAAAAAAATCTCTATGCAATAAAGAACTATGTAAAAAACTAACAAGGGTCCATCAGCCCAACTGAACAAAGGAAACCTACTAAAAAACCTAACTAAAAATCAACTATATACAAAAAGTGGAGCAGTGTCCGTCGACTCCAAATCATAATAAGAAACAAAGGAAACCTAAAACTAAAGAACTATATACAAAGACGGCGGGCAAGTCCAGCGGCTCACTCCGTGGTGTCCCGGGCCAGGGCATCATCGAACTCCTGTTCGATGTCCCGGAGGCGGTCCAGTTCCATGGCCCCGAGGGTCCGCAGGGACGACGCCGTGTCCTTCTCCAACCCCCTGTGGATTGCCTCGAGGCACTCGGCCCGCCTCAGGGCCCTCCGCATGGAGTTCTCCGCCCTGACCATTGTGAGCCGCGCCTCTTCCGCCCGCCGCCGCTCCGCACCTATGGCGTGGCCCAACCGCTGCCACACGGAAGACACTCTCTGTCCTGGGTCCCCCTGCCCTCCGGCCGATGCCTGCCCCTCCAATGTCGAAAGCCCCGAGCCTTCATGTCTCCCACCATGTTGCTGCTGCTGCTCTGCCTCTGCCCGTGCACTGCCTCCTGCTGCCTGCACATCCTCCGCTGGCTGGGGTGCAGTTGTTGATGTGGCCATCCCTGCTGGACCTCCGACTTCCGACTGTGGCAGGGATGCCTCCTCCACCAGCCTGGCCGCACCGTCAGAGGCAGCTCCACAGGGCACCCAGGTGACTGATGGGTGGGAAGATGGCACAGAGGACGACTGGCGCGTAGGGGGTCCAGTTGAGGAGGGGGTCGGAGCAAGCCCCATCAGACGGAGGAATCCGGCCTGGGTGACCTGTCCCAGCAGGCTGACGTGGTCAACGAGCCATTCGAGATGACGTGCAGTCTCTCCATGAAAAGACTGCAGGTCACCTCGCATGGCCCGTTGACGCAATGCCACACCAGCCAGGACAGGCTCAACTCGGACCTGGATGGCCACGTACGCAGGCAGAGGAAGGCCAGTTGACGTCAGCTCATCCCCTGCCTGAAAACGGGTCTGGACGTAGGCATCCCTGCTGGTGCAAGATGATGCAGGGGAAAGAGAAAATAGAAGAGGACCCAAAAAGTGGGGCCCTCCCGTCCCCTGCACACTGTTTACTGATGCCACATAGGGCCTTCAAATATATGGATATAGATATATAACAGCAGTTTGTTAGTTGAGCATATAACAATTTATTTGGCAAAGAGGAAAACAAAATTTGCCAAAAGGCACATTCTGTTGTACAAAGTAATTCGTGACGTTTAACATATTAAAACAAATTGCGAAGAAGCAATAAATGATGGAGAGGTGATGCTGTCCAATTGTGGAGTGGCCGACGCGTTTCGAGGGTAACCTCTTCTTCATAAGGGCCCAATTGAACTGTTGACAACATTTCAAGGAGACAAAAAGTAAAATCTTTTATTTTATTTCCATAACAGTCAAGGACTGACTGACAAGCTGTACATAACTCGGGATGCTAGCGAGATGGTGAAGAGCAGAATACTGGAGATCTAGTATGGTGAAAAGAGTGAACTAACAGATCAAAGAGAAACACTCTATACTAATAGCTAAACACATAACAAAGGAGATGTATTGTGTGAGATCCACCTACATGGTGGGATCTAGAAAATGGCGTGATGAAGAGTCAGACAGATCGAGATAAGCCAAAAGCGGTAGTGGGTTCTAAATAGCAAGGACCACCCTTGAATAGTGAAAAAGCTGAGTCAATATGGGGAGCGTGTTTAAGAAAAAACCATACCCCTCCTGTGGACGGAGAAAGAATAACTCCAAAAGAGCGCTACTGAGTAAAATAAATAATACTTAAAATAAACCGGAATTGGTTTTAAAGAATGCACTCACTCGAGTTGCGGGACGAGTAGCCAAGGCAACAGGGGCATCCGTGTGGTCAACAAGTATTCGAAACAATTATACGATGCAGGGCATCTGCAAAGAGACACGTACTGCTGGCACCTAAGTGGGGACATATACATTTCTGTTATACTGGAGAGAAATAAACCTGGGGTCTCCCAACCGGGCAAAGGGACCCAAGTAGCGGTAGCTTACCTGTACAGTGCGGGGAACACTGTTAGTGGAAACTGAAACCGGCAGGCAGTGGCTCCGCGCGGTCGTAACCTAGGGAACGAGCTGTGCTGGGGACACGCCGTCAGACGTAGAAAGGAAACTAAATAATAAACATAGAAAAGGGCATAGAAGCCGGTGAGTGAGGAATATGGAGGCCATCATGCAATGGCGCATAGTGCAAGCGTACTCATAGGGACTGACCAGAGATCAGGATAAATAAGAAAAGTAGAGTTAATATGTTCCATAATGAAACATAAGAATTCTGGTGTTCACCATCGCAACGCATTTTATAATTTTGGTTCTAATGGAACAGAAATTTGTGAATAGTACAATAATCGTTACAGTCATGATAGATAACACAAATGGTACATGCAGTTTACTCTTAATAGTCCAAAACAAATCATGTAGAGTCATGAGGCTACTCATTATATAGTGAGACAAGTATAATTCAATGGCAAGGGGATAAAAGATTGCGATGTAGCCTATTACTCATACAAGGTTCGAACGAATGGAGAGATGGTTCAATTGGTCATTCGTGAACAGGTGCAAACATTTAAGTGAATATAGGCAAGTCAAACATAGGAAAATACAGTTCCCTTGAAGAAAACATCAAAGTCACAACACTTGTAATGACAAAGAAAAAAAATTTTTTTTAAGGTCCGGGATACTGACACTTGTGTATAGTAGTTGGCGATGTAACATGTGAGTTTCACAATTCACTATAGAAAGCAACTCAAAGAGAATTCATCATTCAGACCCTTAGGTTGCAAAGTGTCAAGTGTGTGGATCCAGTACTTCTCTCGCTGTGACAACAGGGATTGGTAATTGCCACCTCAAGATGATGCAGGGACAGGATCGGGGACAGGATTGCACACAGGCACCTCCGCGGCGGCCTGTGCTGCCTCCTGTCCCTGGTCCTGCACTGCACCACTAGCACCAGTGGGATCCCCACCTCCAGACCCCGTCTCTGGTGCTTGCACGGCCTCCTCCTCCACCAAACCCCCCACCAACTTGGATGACTCAGTGCCATCTTC
The DNA here is from genome assembly GCF_040938575.1 of Ambystoma mexicanum. Lineage (NCBI taxonomy): Eukaryota > Metazoa > Chordata > Amphibia > Caudata > Ambystomatidae > Ambystoma > Ambystoma mexicanum. The sequence continues at coordinate 1,443,785,909 of NC_090929.1, forward strand.
CCCTGTTGGGCCCTGTGGGGTCCCAGCTGCCCCTTCTGCTGCCGAGGAGTCCAACTCCAACCTCCGCCTCTTGGACCTCCCCCTGGCAGCTGCGGCCTGGGACGCTGCACCGGACTCCTCACTCCCCCATGAGATGACAACACGGGAGGGGAGCCGGGCCTTGCGTCTCCGGCTGGCGGTCGGATCCCCGCCGCTGTGCTCCACAGCACCTTCTCCGCCCTCTTCATCAGTTGACGCTGCAGACAGGGAGAAACAAAACACAGGCATCAGGGCACTGTACAATGGACACATACACACATGACAGTTGCACATGAGTGGCATTGGCAAACCTCAGACATGTCATCACAATCCCCAACACACATGTCATTGCAACTCGCACACATGAGCCATACCACAGCCATATCGCAACTGCCAGCACCATCCATACACATACAACAGCATCAGCAGCCAAAGGGGAGCCAGACATCACATGTAACACAGGAAGTGCACCACACATGTACACACACCACCACACTTGCATGCATGTGTACACCTCTGCCAAGTGTTGCACTGTTCAGACGGCCATCCATGTCACACCTGCCAATCAGGCTTCCACATACCGCTGTCACATGCATCCATGTTGCATCACTGTTGCACCCTTGTCAAATACACACACATGCACATGTACACAGTGCTCATGCATGCACCTGAAAACAACATACATGCGTGACAACAAGGACATGTCTACTTACATACACATTCATACAAACATGTGTGACCGCACAACTGCATTTGCCATGCAAGCCTACACACACAAGCACCATCCATGTCTCACACATTACAGCCCTCGCATGTGTCAGCCCCACGGCCCTGTACACCCCCACCCATACTCGACCCCATACTAGCAGATGTGCAACCTGCACACTACCGAATAATCACCACACGCACTGCTCACAATCAGGATGCATGTACACTCACCGCTCGACTCCAGACGGGTCTGCTTCTCTAGGACCTGGACGTGGAACACTGGGGATATGCGTTCCAGGACCCACATCTGTTCTTCCGACATCTGCGCCCCTTGGCATCCGCTGCCTTCAAGAGGCGCCGGGCCTTGTTCAGGGTCCTGGACCTGTAGTCCTCCCAGCGCTTCCTGACATGTTGTAAGTCCCGGACTGCCACCCCCTCCGCGTTGATGGCAGTCACAACGTCAGTCCAGATCCGAGTCCGTCCTTCCTTGTCAGCGCGGGAACTTCCGAAGAGGGCATCATACTGCCCCAGGACTTGCTCCACCAGGACACCAACTTCGGTGGCACTGAAGCTGGTGCCCCTCTGCCTCTCTGGCCGGGGGTTGTCAGTGGTCACAGATGGTGTTTGCCCCGACATGACAACCCCAGAGGCAGGAGTGGGTGGGCAACTGGGTCCTGAAGCTGGGCTGTGGAGCGATGGAATTCCAGTCGGGAGTCTTTGGTTCCAGCAGGGGTGGTCACAGCAACAGCACCCCTGGCTGATGTGCAGGCAGCAAATGGCAGTGCACCTGGGCAGCAGGCAGTAATGGCAGCAGCAGATGGCAGGTGGGAGCGTGCTCAGGGCTCTGGGGGGCAGTAGTTCGGCCTTCTGGGCAGGAGCGTGGTCTTCCGTGTGCTTACGCGTGGCCAGCTTGGTACGGAGTGATTTGGCACGTGAAAATCCTGCACGTTAGCGTGAAAATCGAGGAAAGGCCCTTAGCGCGTAAGCGCGTCAGCACGCATACGCGATTCTATTGGACCAAAGGCCCTCAGCGCGTAAGCGCGTCTGTGACGTGACCCGCATGGGTGTTTCCCACACAGCACGTGATGACAGAGCACACGTGGAAAGACTGCACGTCAGAGTGTCATCGCGTGTAATTGGACAGCACGTCAGAGTCTCATTGCGTGTAATTGGACAGCACGTCAGAGTCTCATTGCGTGTAATTGGTGGAAATGGCCCTACACGCAGAAGTGACAAAGCGTGTAATTGGTGGAAATGGCCCTAGCGTGTACACGCCGCGTAAGTGACGCTGGACGTGTGGGGCTGTATAAAAGGTACATGTAGAACACCATTTCCTTGTACGTGCTTTTCGTGGAGAGCGAGTGGGTGAATTCTGTACTTCTTGTCGTTTCACACGCGATTTACTTCACGGCGTTTCAAGTTCGTATTCCCTGTTACCTCTGACAGCTTTTTCCCTTTTTTCTCTTTTACTGGTTTACCTGGGCCTGTTCCCTCAAACAGTGTTCCCTTCTACTGTTGTCCTGTCTCCTCAGACAGCGTACAAATCTTCTTTTGGCGGGGGTGTTGCCAACCAAACGCACTCCTTTTTCACGCTCTTTTACCTGGCAGACGGTGAGTCACGCACGTATCTAACATCTGTGCTTGCCCCGTGTGTAGCCTACCCCTTCAGAGGTCATTCTAGGCTGTGTGTGACACGCATACGTTCATTCTTGTGTTACTGGGTGCCACAGCGTAGTGCAGGTTTTCCTTTCTGCACACGTGGTCTAGGAGGGGTTGCGTGCACGTCATCTCCCTTTTTTGGGGCTCCTGTGCGTAGCGTGACCCGTCATCTTTCCCCAGGGGTTACAATCAGCCTTGCAAGAGCACTAGGGTACAATTACCATCTGGTACCCAACCCCTTTGACCCCCAATTGCCCAGGACAATAGTTTACAGCCACTCCCATACGCACATCTACATCAGTGCCATGGCTGGGAGGCGAGGATTCTATAAGGGTGGCAAAGGTGGAAGAGCCACAAGTGGTGGCCGTGGTGGATCCGGTAGGGGACGTGGTCGTTACTTGCAGGGTGAGCCTGTCCCCACATGTGTGGAGGACCAGTCAAGGGCACCCATAATCCCCCCCCTCCCGTTGAGGCTGATGTGGCTGACACCATCCATGCTCAGCCCTTGTTGGACCAGCCCATTGTGGCACCACACCTGGCTGACTCCATGGCTGACTTCCAGGTCAGCAGGCCTATGACACGTGCGCTGGTGCACGCTGATGTCACCATGCCACGTGCATCTGGGGCAGCAAGGTCATCTGCTGCACCAAGTAGGCAGGGCGGAGAGGCTGCAGGGGCAGCTGCGGCTCCATCCACCCCAGCCCTCACACACCCAGCCAGGACAGTGTCGGTCCTAGTCCATGCTGCTGACATTCCCCCTGACACCATCACACTAGAGCCAATGCCTGAACCAACTCCCATGCTGAGTGTGCAATCCCACACTCCTGATACAGAGTCCACCAGGGCTCCTGCCCCTAGTGTCCAGAGCGGCGCAGGACACTCAGGATCACCACCACCTTCCAAGCGGAAGAGGAAGAGTGCTCGTCCGGCACAGGCTGATGCCCCAGACACGGCTACACAGTCCGGCCCGTCCAGGAAGCCCAGCTTCACGGATGACGAACTGAATGCACTTGTCGAGTATGTGTCTGCACATGACAACGAGATGGTCATTGTTGCAGGATCCAAGACCACACCTGCACAACGCCAGGCACACTGGCAGACCGTTGCGGACATCGTAAGTGCCCTTGGAATCGTGAGGCGCACAGCCAATGATTGCTATAAGTGCTGGAATGACCTAAAGCGCAGGGCAAAGAGTAAACTGGCCTCAAGTCATGCCGCAACTCTAGTGACTGGAGGTGGGTCTCCAGTAGTAGACATGGAACTCACTCCACATGAGTCAGTCGCTGGGACCTACGTCACGGAGGAACAGATCCAAGGCGTGGGAGATCTGGCTGATTACGAGGCATTGTCCGGTGAGTGCACATGCATGTGTGTGTCATCCATGTGCATGGTGTGTGTGTGAGGGCTTCTGTTTGTGTGCCAGGTGAGAGTGTGTGCACCTGAGTCGTATGGGTCAGCCATGTGCTTCATGCAATACATCCTGCGCAGCTGCATTTGGCCATAGCAGTATCCCTTCTGCCAACAGTAGACATCTAGCCCAACTGCACGCCAGTTGCCCTTGAAGTGTCACCTTGCCACAACATTGTTGCTTATTTTTCTCTGTTCATTCAGTCAGATTGTTTGCATTCCACCACCTTTACTAGGCATGTCGCAGTCCACTAGTCACATGTCTGACATGGCTATGGTAAAGTGGAGTGACTTTGTTACCTGGATATCATTTGTTCACACATGTCCCTGTGCAATTGGACCATTTCAGACTGGCAGCTCCAGGTGAAAATTCTGACCTGTTAGAATTAGAAAAGCTATTACATGCGGGAACTGGACTGAATGAATAGGTGCTGCCCTCCTCTCCATCTTCACTCAATAGCAATGGTACATGCCATCTGTGTGATGGCATGTGTGTTTCACCTGGCAATCACAGGCCAATGTGTGATGCCACTGCCAGGCAGCATGCAGAAAATGTGTTCATCTTCCATCTTGGTGTCATCAGTGTGTGCCATTTGCCTGCCCTTCATATGCAGTGAGGGTGCATGCATGGGAGGGTTTTAGTCATGTGGGACATGTGTCAATCAAGTACTGGTTCTCTTGCTTCTCAGCCCTCATTGTGTGCCATGGTGCTAATGCCTGTTTCCATTTCTTTGTTTTTATGTCTTTGCAGGGGAAGACGAACCTGATACTGCTGGGGTTGTGGAGATGGTGCAGACCCAGGAGGGGTCCGAGGGCCGACCAACCACCAGTGAGGGACGTGGTGTGGTGGTGGGTGAGAACCCACAAGTGCTGCAGGTCGTGCTCTCAAGGGGTGTCTCTGGCTGCACCTCCCCCGAGCTGTACTCAGGTGTTGATTCGGATGAGATCTATGTGCCGTCGCAGGTGAGTGTTCCAGGGAGGGATTCTGTTCTGTCCCACCCACCTGCACCAGGGTCAGAACCCTCAATGGGGATGTCAGTGTTGGCAGCTACGCCTTTGGTGGTTACGGATGCAGGGTCACACTCCGCGACATCTGATCCTGTTCCTGGGCCAGCAGATCAGAGGGGGAATGCAGTCCTGCAGCCTCAGGCAGTGCCGGCACAGCAAGGTGCAGTTCGCCTTGCCCCAGACAGGTGTGGTGCCCGCCGACGTGGTGGCCGTACGCCACCTGGCAATACCGCATGGGAGCAATCAATTTACGGTATGGCAACACAACAGGCAGCATCATCCGAGATGATGGCTCAGGCCATGGATAGGGTGGCCACTTCCATTGTCCCCCCTGAAAGGCTGATGGAGCGACTAGAGCAGGCAACCGACTCCATCTGCCAATTACACAGGGAGGACATGTTGGCGTCCAACAGGGACAGGCGGGCGGCACTGGCGACTCTGCAGGGGGCCATCTCCATTGAGTCCCAGGCCCACAGGGAAGCCCTGAGGCAGGAGCTCCTTCACCTCAGGACGACTCTTGTTGAGCTTGAGGCTTCAACACACCAAAGGACAGAACAGCAGCTGGAGCGTCTCACCCGTACGCTCTCAGCTGAGATGCAGGCAACGAGGGCGGAGGTCCGGGCATCCCGTGAGTTGTTGCATGGGGACCTCCGCACACTCATCCTCCAGAACCAGACCTACCACACCCGCATCCTTGCAGCCATGGAGGAGCAGACTAGGGCCTTGCGTGGGCTGCCTCCCATAGTGCAACCACCTCCGGATGCAGCTGCACAGGGTGATAATAGCGACAGCAGTGATACTCCACAATAGGGTAGCCGTGTGGGCCATGAGCCCATGGAGGTGTTTTTTTTTCCCAGTACCCACACAGGTGGGTTCTGGTGTGCATCCTGTCCTCGGACCTCCTGGGTGGCCTCCCCAACCCCCCCGGGCCCATCAATGGCCATTTTTTATTTTTTTTTATTTTTATTTTTATTTTTATTTTTATTTTTATTTTTCATTATTTTTTCCCAATTTTTTTGGGACAATTTGTTGGCTTCCGTGGTTCCTGTGGGCATACGCAGCATTGTGGCTGGGCACATGCAGGCTTGTCATGTATTTGGTTCAGATGCTTGGGTTTGAGCCACACACACCCCTCCTGCTTCCCGTTTCCATGGGCTTGCAAAGGGTGTGCCCAAGTGACAGTGAATTACACAGTGACGTTGGACTCCCATGAGCTGTGTGGGCAGTCTGTAGTCAATACTGTGTATACATTCCTAGTGCATATTGCTGTTGTGTTGTACACTGCATGTTGCATTGATGTGTAACTCATCATCTGTGTCTACCTCCCAATTTGCAGGTCCCTTCCTCATGTCTACACAAGGCCCTCTAGTCTGGAGATGGGGTCCATGTTGGCAGCAGTGCACCTACAACTCTACATGGCGCCAACACTGCACAGTTGGTAGTGGTGGGAGTGCAGGCATTTCCAGGTGGTGAGACTACTAATATATAACATTTGTGATGTCATGTTAATGGTAGTACCTGCTCAAGTTTGTTGTTGGTCCTGCATTACTGTGAGCATTTCAGGTGTTGCAAGTTTCAATTAGGGACACTCTACATTGTGACACTAGTGTCATGTTGTGGGGATTACTTTGTTTACCTGCAAATAGCATGACATGGCACGGTGCGTGGTGTGGCGGTGCTGGGGATGGGTTGGCTGACATGGCACTGTCCTCTTGTTGCATTTTACAAGTGGGTATTCATTTTAGCTGCTTGAATGTGTTACTTCACAAAACTGCATTGGTGGTGTCTGTGTGGGTAGGGATGCACACATTGTGACACTTCCAGGTGAACAATCTCAGGCTGATATGGTTTTCACGGTTCATTCTCCAGACATTCAGGATCAGTGTCAGGTTGAGTCATCATTGATTGTCAGATGGAATGTGCCAGGGCAGTGTGCACTCCACAGGGGTGTGATTTATATGTGAAGTAATTAGCCACTAGCTGTGTACGGGCTGCCTCCCCCCGTGCCCTTTCCCCTCCCATGCGCAGCGGCTGTGCATGTGGTTGGGGATGTGGGGGCACCACCATGTCCACGGCCAGGCCCCGGCGTGTTGCAACGTTGTGCAGGACACATGCTGCCACTATGATCCTGCACACTACTGGGGGAGAGTACAACAGTTGCCCGCCAGAACGGTAAAGGGAGCGAAAGCGTGACTTTAGCACTCCGAATGTGCGCTCCACTATGCCCCGGGTTGTGATGTGGGCTGTGTTATATCTTACCTGGGGTGGCGTGGTGGGGTTCCGAATTGGCGTCATCATGTGGGGGGTGAGAGGGTAGGCACTGTCCCCTGTGGAGGTGGTGATTGGTATCATTGGTGGGGTTGTGACCTTGCTCAGTATCTGACATGCATGCATGTGCAGTGGCATTCATACTCACCAAGCAGCCATGTATCGCCATGCCGCCCAGCTTCTAGGTCCCGGCTTAGGGTGGACATTCGGTAAATGAAGCTGTCCTGGGTTGACCCGGGATAGTTTGCATATACTGAGGTGATAATTCCCTTGGCATTACATACTACCTGCACGTTGATGGAATGCCAGTGCTTGCGGTTCCTATAGATGTGCTCAGATGCCCTGGGGGGACGTAGAGCCACATGGGTGCAGTCGATGGCACCTAGCACTTTGGGGAATCGTGCCACAGCGTAAAAATCCAGGGCGGCAGCATGCCTTTCTGCAGGTGTTCTGGGCAGGTATATGTGCCTGCGGACTGATGGGCGTGCAGTGATGATGTTCAAGACCTGGTGTAGGCAGCGTGACTGGGTGGCCTGTGATACACCACCCACAATGGCACTTGTCCGCTGAAATGATCCAGTGGCTAAGAAGTGCAGTACATTGAGGACCTTCTCCAGGGGGCTGAGTGCTTGGGAGCACAGGGTGGGTGATGTGAGGTCATCCTCCCACTCACTCACCACGTCCAGTATGATGTGTGGTGGAAACCTGTACCTCCCATGCACCTGGTCATCAGGCATCCCGAAAAGGCTGGTTCTGGGTGTGAATATTCTGGCCATGACTATCCTCCTCCTCCTCCTTTGGTAGGCCACGCCCACTGCTGCTAGGAACGGTATGTTCATCCTGGGTCTGAGCTTGTTATTTTGTTAGCGCGCAAATTAATGCGTTGCGCGTGTTGTAGGCGAGCGTGTGACCCGCGTACCCCTGAAATCCAGTACCCAGTCCAATAGCGTGTGGAAATTCCCGCGCACCCCGGGATACAGGTGCGCTGACGTACTTGCGTGTGTAAGTGTCCGCGCACCCCTGATATACACGTACATAGGCCAATCGCGTGTATGCGCACTTTTGTCCAATTACACGCGATGAGACTCTGACGTGCTGTCCAATTACACGCGATGACACTCTGACGTGCAGTCTTTCCACGTGTGCTCTGTCATCACGTGCTGTGTGGGAAACACCCGTGCGGGTCACGTCACAGACGCGTTTACGCACTGAGGGCCTTTGGTCCAATAGAATCGCGTATGCGTGCTGACGTGTTTACGCGCTGAGGGCCTTTGGTCCAATAGAATCGCGTATGCGTGCTGACGCGCTTACGCGCTAAGGGCCTTTCCTCGATTTTGACATGCAGGATTTTCACGTGCCAAATCACTCCGTACCAAGCTGGCCACGCGTAAGCACACGGAAGACCACGCTCCTGCCCAGAAGGCCGAACTACTGCCCCCCAGAGCCGAGAGCACGCTCCCACCTGCCATCTGCTGCTGCCTGACTGCCTGCTGCCCATGTGCACTGCCATTTGCTGCCTGCACATCAGCCAGGGGTGCTTTTGCTGTGACCACCCCTGCTGGAACCGAAGACTCCCGACTGGAATTCCATCGCTCCACAGCCCAGCCCCAGGACCCAGTTGCCCACCCACTCCTGCCTCTGGGGTTGTCATGTCGGGGCAAACACCATCTGTGACCACTGACAACCCCCGGCCAGAGAGGCAGAGGGGCACCAGCTTCAGTGCCACCGAAGTTGGTGTCCTGGTGGAGCAAGTCCTGGGGCAGTATGATGCCCTCTTCGGAAGTTCCCGCGCCGACAAGGAAGGACGGACTCGGATCTGGACTGACGTCGTGACTGCCATCAACGCGGAGGGGGTGGCAGTCCGGGACTTACAACATGTCAGGAAGCGCTGGGAGGACTACAGGTCCAGGACCCTGAACAAGGCCCGGCGCCTCTTGAAGGCAGCGGATGCCAAGGGGCGCAGATGTCGGAAGAACAGATGTGGGTCCTGGAACGCATATCCCCAGCGTTCCACGTCCAGGTCCTAGAGAAGCAGACCCGTCTGGAGTCGAGCGGTGAGTGTACATGCATCCTGATTGTGAGCAGTGCGTGTGGTGATTATTCGGTAGTGTGCAGGTTGCACATCTGCTAGTATGGGGTCGAGTATGGGTGGGGGTGTACAGGGCCGTGGGGCTGACACATGCGAGGGCTGTAATGTGTGAGACATGGATGGTGCTTGTGTGTGTAGGCTTGCATGGCAAATGCAGTTGTGCGGTCACACATGTTTGTATGAATGTGTATGTAAGTAGACATGTCCTTGTTGTCACGCATGTATGTTGTTTTCAGGTGCATGCATGAGCACTGTGTACATGTGCATGTGTGTGTATTTGACAAGGGTGCAACAGTGATGCAACATGGATGCATGTGACAGCGGTATGTGGAAGCCTGATTGTCAGGTGTGACATGGATGGCCGTCTGAACAGTGCGACACTTGGCAGAGGTGTACACATGCATGCAAGTGTGGTGGTGTGTGTACATGTGTGGTGCACTTCCTGTGTTGCATGTGATGTCTGGCTCCCCTTTGGCTGCTGATGCTGTTGTATGTGTATGGATGGTGCTGGCAGTTGCGATATGGCTGTGGTATGGCTCATGTGTGCGAGTTGCAATGACATGTGTGTTGGGGATTGTGATGACATGTCTGAGGTTTGCCAATGCCACTCATGTGCAACTGTCATGTGTGTATGTGTCCATTGTACAGTGCCCTGATGCCTGTGTTTTGTTTCTCCCTGTCTGCAGCGTCAACTGATGAAGAGGGCGGAGAAGGTGCTGTGGAGCACAGCGGCGGGGATCCGACCGCCAGCCGGAGACGCAAGGCCCGGCTCCCCTCCCGTGTTGTCATCTCGTCGGGGAGTGAGGAGTCCGGTGCCGCGTCCCAGGCCGCAGCTGCCGGGGGGAGGTCCAAGAGGCGGAGGTTGGAGTTGGACTCCTCGGCAGCAGAAGGGGCAGCTGGGACCCCACAGGGCCCAACAGGCGAAGATGGCCAGAGTCATCCAGGTTGGTGGGGGGTTTGGTGGAGGAGGAGGCCGTGCAAGCACCAGAGACCGGGTCTGGAGGTGGGGATCCCACTTGTGCTAGTGGTGCAGTGCAGGACCAGGGACAGGAGGCAGCACAGGCCGCCGTGGAGGTGCCTGTGTGCAATCCTGTCCCCGATCCTGTCCCTGCATCATCTTGCACCAGCAGGGATGCCTACGTCCAGACCTGTTTTCAGGCAGGGGATGAGCTGACGTCAACTGGCCTTCCTCTGCCTGCGTACGTGGCCATCCAGGTCCGGGTTGAGCCTGTCCTGGCTGGTGTGGCATTGCGTCAACGGGCCATGCGAGGTGACCTGCAGTCTTTTAATGGAGAGACTGCACGTCATCTCGAATGGCTCGTTGACCACGTCAGCCTGCTGGGACAGGTCACCCAGGCCGGATTCCTCCGTCTGATGGGGCTTGCTCCGACCCCCTCCTCAACTGGACCCCCTACGCGCCAGTCGTCCTCTGTGCCATCTTCCCACCCATCAGTCACCTGGGTGCCCTGTGGAGCTGCCTCTGATGGTGCGGCCAGGCTGGTGGAGGAGGCATCCCTGCCACAGTCGGGAGTCAGAGGTCCAGCAGGGGTGGCCACATCAACAACTGCACCCCAGCCGGCGGAGGATGTGCAGGCAGCAGGAGGCAGTGCACGGGCAGAGGCAGAGCAGCAGCAGCAACATGGTGGGAGACATGAAGGCTCGGGGCTTTCGACATTGGAGGGGCAGGCATCGGCCGGAGGGCAGGGGGACCCAGGACAGAGAGTGTCTTCCGTGTGGCAGCGGTTGGGCCACGCCATAGGTGCGGAGCGGCGGCGGGCGGAAGAGGCGCGGCTCACAATGGTCAGGGCGGAGAACTCCATGCGGAGGGCCCTGAGGCGGGCCGAGTGCCTCGAGGCAATCCACAGGGGGTTGGAGAAGGACACGCCGTCGTCCCTGCGGACCCTCGGGGCCATGGAACTGGACCGCCTCCGGGACATCGAACAGGAGTTCGATGATGCCCTGGCCCGGGACACCACGGAGTGAGCCGCTGGACTTGCCCGCCGCCTTTGTATATAGTTCTTTAGTTTTAGGTTTCCTTTGTTTCTTATTATGATTTGGAGTCGAAGGACACTGCTCCACTTTTTGTATATAGTTGATTTTTAGTTAGGTTTTTTAGTAGGTTTCCTTTGTTCAGTTGGGCTCATGGACCCTTGTTAGTTTTTTACATAGTTCTTTATTGCATAGAGATTTTTTTACATTTGACTTTGGACAACATTTTTTTGGATTCTGATTTGCAGTTTTTTTTTTTTAATACGGACGTGCAGCTTATTTTTTCTCATTCCCATTGTAGTTTGTTTCCTTTCTTTAGCATTCTTTATTTTTTTCATTACAATTTTGTTTTGATACTTCACTGTGTGGTATCATCTCATTGGTTTCATGCATGTCATGTTGGGTGTTTTCCCATTCAATTGCAACCATTGTGTGTGACGGACATGGGTTCATTAGCTTCATGAACATTGGGGGTGTAACATGTAATTTGCATTTCCATGTGGGTGAATGGTTTACTTGGTAGGGCTTTTTGGCTGTGGAGGCTGACCAATACGCACATGATTGGGGATTGTGAGGACCTGGTGGAGGGTGCCCCTGGTGGCTGGGGGGTGGGGGTGGTGGTAGACATGAGTGGGGGCCTGGTGGAGGCTGCCCCTGCACTGCTGGGGGGTGTGGGTGGTGGGAGACATGAGTGGGGGCCTGGTGGAGGCTGCCCCTGCACTGCTGGGGGGTGGGGGTGGTGGGAGACATGAGTGGGGGCCTGGTGGAGGCTGCCCCTGCACTGCTGGGGGGGGGTGGTAGACATGAGTGGGGGCCTTGTGGAGGGTGCCCCTGGTGGCTGGGGGGTGGGGGTGGTGGTAGACATGAGTGGGGGCCTGGTGGAGGGTGCCCCTGCACTGCTGGGGGGTGGGGGTGGTGGGAGACATGAGTGGGGGCCTGGTGGGGGCTGCCCATGGTGGCAGGGGGGTGGGGGTGGTGGTAGACATGAGTGGGGGCCTGGTGGAGGGTGCCCCAGGTGGCTGGGGGGTGGGGGTGGTGGGAGACATGAGTGGGGGCCTGGTGCAGGCTACCCCTGCACTGCTGGGGGGTGAGGGGGGGTGGGAGACATGAGTGGGGGCCTGGTGGGGGCTGCCCATGGTGGCAGGGGGGTGGGGGTGGTGGGAGACATGAGTGGGGGCCTGGTGGAGGCTGCCCCTGCACTGCCGGGGGGTGGGGGTGGTGGGAGACATGAGTGGGGGCCTGGTGGAGGCTGCCCCTGCACTGCTGGGGGGTGGGGGTGGTGGGAGACATGAGTGGGGGCCTGGTGGAGGGTGCCCCTGCACTGCTGGGGGGTGGGGGTGGTGGGAGACATGAGTGGGGGCCTGGTGGGGGCTGCCCATGGTGGCAGGGGGGTGGGGGTGGTGGTAGACATGAGTGGGGGCCTGGTGGAGTGTGCCGCAGGTGGCTGGGGGGTGGGTGTGGTGGGAGACATGAGTGGGGGCCTGGTGCAGGCTACCCCTGCACTGCTGGGGGGTGGGGGGGTGGGAGACATGAGTGGGGGCCTGGTGGGGGCTGCCCATGGTGGCAGGGGGGTGGGGGTGGTGGGAGACATGAGTGGGGGCCTGGTGGAGGCTGCCCCTGCACTGCTGGGGGGTGGGGGTGGTGGGAGACATGAGTGGGGGCCTGGTGGAGGCTGCCCCTGCACTGCTGGGGGGTGGGGGGGGTGGTAGACATGAGTGGGGGGCTGGTGGGTGCTGCCCATGGTGGCAGGGGGTGGGGGTGGTGGGAGACATGAGTGGGGGCCTGGTGGGGGCTGCCCATGGTGGCAGGGGGGTGGGGGTGGTGGGAGACATGAGTGGGGGCCTGGTGGAGGCTGGCCCTGCACTGCTGGGGGGTGGGGTGGTGGGAGACATGAGTGGGGGCCTGGTGGGGGCTGCCCATGGTGGCAGGGGGGTGGGGGTGGTGGGAGACATAAGTGGGGGGCTGGTCGAGGCTGCCCCTGCACTGCTGGGGGGTGGGGGGGGTGGGAGACATGAGTTGGGGCCTGGTGGGGGCTGCCCATGGTGGCAGGGGGATGGGGGTGGTGGGAGACATGAGTGGGGGCCTGGTGGAGGCTGCCCCTGCACTGCTGGGTGGTGGGGGTGGTGGGAGACATGAGTGGGGGCCTGGTGGAGGCTGCCCCTGCACTGCTGGGGGGTGGGGGTGGTGGGAGACATGAGTGGGGGCCTGGTGGAGGCTGCCCCTGCACTGCTGGGGGGTGGGGGTGGTGGTAGACATGAGTGGGGGTCTGGTGGAAGCTGCCCCTGCACTGCTGGGGGTGGGGGTAGTGGGAGACATGAGTGGGGGCCTGGTGGAGGCTGCCCCTGCACTGCTGGGGGGTGGGGGTGGTGGGAGACATGAGTGGGGGCCTGGTGGAGGCTGCCCCTGCCTGCTGGAGGGTGGGGGTGGTGGGAAACATGAGTGGGGGCCTGGTGGAGGCTGCCCCTGCACTGCTGGGGGGTGGGGGGGTGGTAGACATGTGTGGGGGCCTGGTGGGGGCTGCCCATGGTGGCAGGGGGGTGGGGGTGGTGGGAGACATGAGTGGGGGCCTGGTGGAGGCTGCCCCTGCACTGCTGGGGGGTGGGGGTGGTGGGAGACATGAGTGGGGGCCTGGTGGAGGCTGCCCCTGCACTGCTGGGGGGTGGGGGGGGTGGTAGACATGAGTGGGGGCCTGGTGGAGGCTGCCCCTGCACTGCTGGGGGGTGGGGGTGGTGGGAGACATGAGTGGGGGCCTGGTGGAGGCTGCCCCTGCACTGCTGGGGGGTGGGGGTGGTGGGAGACATGAGTGGGGGCCTGGTGGGGGCTGCCCATGGTGGCCGGGGGCTGGGGGTGGTGGGAGACATGAGTGGGGGCCTGGTGGAGGCTGGCCCTGCACTGCTGGGGGGTGGGGTGGTGGGAGACATGAGTGGGGGCCTGGTGGGGGCTGCCCATGGTGGCAGGGGGGTGGGGGTGGTGGGAGACATGAGTGGGGGGCTGGTGGAGGCTGCCCCTGCACTGCTGGGGGGTGGGGGGGGGTGGGAGACATGAGTGGGGGCCTGGTGGGGGCTGCCCATGGTGGCAGGGGGGTGGGGGTGGTGGGAGACATGAGTGGGGGCCTGGTGGAGGCTGCCCCTGCACTGCTGGGGGGTGGGGGTGGTGGGAGACATGAGTGGGGGCCTGGTGGAGGCTGCCCCTGCACTGCTGGGGGGTGGGGGTGGTGGGAGACATGAGTGGGGGCCTGGTGGGGGCTGCCCATGGTGGCAGGGGGGTGGGGGTAGTGGGAGACATGAGTGGGGGCCTGGTGGAGGCTGCCCCTGCACTGCTGGGGGGTGGGGGTGGTGGGAGACATGAGTGGGGGCCTGGTGGGGGCTGCCCATGGTGGCAGGGGGGTGGGGGTGGTGGGAGACATGAGTGGGGGCCTGGTGGAGGCTGCCCCTGCACTGCTGGGGGGTGGGGGTGGTGGGAGACATGAGTGGGGGTCTGGTGGAGGCTGCCCCTGCACTGCTGGGGGGTGGGGGTGGTGGGAGACATGAGTGGGGGCCTGGTGGAGGCTGCCCCTGCACTGCTGGGGGGTGGGGGTGGTGGGAGACATGAGTGGGGGCCTGGTGGAGGCTGCCCCTGCACTGCTGGGGGGTGGGGGGGTGGTAGACATGAGTGGGGGCCTGGTGGAGGGTGCCCCTGCACTGCTGGGGGGTGGGGGTGGTGGGAGACATGAGTGGGGGCCTGGTGGAGGCTGCCCCTGCACTGCTGGGGGGTGGGGTGGTGGGAGACATGAGTGGGGGCCTGGTGTTGGGTGCCCCTGGTGGCTGGGGGGTGGGGGTGGTGGGAGACATGCATTGTTGATCAGTAGTGCAAGGTGACATGTGAGTTGGCTGGGGGGCATGCCCATGGTGGATGGGCTGCCTGAGGGACATGAGCGGGGTGCAGGGTAGTCCCCCGTGGTGTGGGCTGCCTGCAGGGGCCGTGGAGGTTGTGGTGCGTACACCTGGGAGGACCCACACGGCCAATTCACGTGTGGTACTCCCCAGATCCCCTGAAATACACATACCCTGCTGAAATCGCGTGTGGAACTTCCCGCGCACCCCTGAAATACACATACCCTGCTGAAATCGCGTGTGGAAATTCCCGCGCACCCCTGAAATACACGTACCCTGCTCGCACTGGGCCAATCGCGTGTGGAACTTCCCGCGCACCCCTGAAATACACGTACCCTGATGAAATCGCGTGTGGAACTTCCCGCGCACCCCTGAAATACACATACCCTGCTGAAATTGCATGTGGAAATTCCCGCGCACCCCTGAAATACACGTACCCTGCTCGCACTGGGCCAATCGCGTGTGGAACTTCCCGCGCACCCCTGAAATACACGTACCCTGATGAAATCGCGTGTGGAACTTCCCGCGCACCCCTGAAATACACATAGCCTGCTGAAATCGCGTGTGGAAATTCCCGCGCACCCCTGAAATACACGTACCCTGCTGACACTGGTCCAATCGCGTGTGGAACTTCCCGCGCACCCCTGAAATACACGTACCCTGATGAAATCGCGTGTGGAACTTCCCGCGCACCCCTGAAATACACATACCCTGCTTGCACGGGGCCATTCGCGTGTGGAACTTCCCGCGCACCCCTGAAATACACGTACCCTGCTGACACTGGTCCAATCGCGTGTGGAACTTCCCGCGCACCCCTGAAATACACGTACCCTGATGAAATCGCGTGTGGAACTTCCCGCGCACCCCTGAAATACACATACCCTGCTTGCACGGGGCCATTCGCGTGTGGAACTTCCCACGCACCCCTGAAATACACGTACCCTGCTTGCACGGGGCCATTCGCGTGTGGAACTTCCCGCGCACCCCTGTAATCCACGTACCCGGCCAAATCGCGTGTGAGACTTCCCGCGCACCCCGGTATACACGCACACGTATTTTTTGTCAGCGGGTGTCTGTGTTTGTGGGTACCCCTTTGCACGTCATTTGTCCTGGAGGGCCACAGTATAGGACATTCATCATGGCAGTATATAGGTGCTATTTGTTGGCGCACCTTTTGGCGCACATTTCTTACAGCCGCAGAGACGCTACCGCCTGCTTTCTTGTGGCGGTCGTGTTTGTGCCTGTGCGCTGGTTTGAGCGTGTGCTTTTTTGCCCTATTCTATTCCATGAATACGTGTTGTAGGCGAGCGTGTGGGCGTTCCGCGCACTTGTGCCCTGTACTTCCCCCGTGACGCCCACGTTTTGGCAAGTTGTTCCCCATTCCGAGTGTTACGCCCGTGTTCCGCCTACTTTTGTTGCGTGCGCCGCGCTATGTGCGATTTTCGCTGTGGCCTGTGCGATTTTCGCTGTGACCTGGCGCACGCAGTTACATGGCCTGTGCGCCAACGTGCGCCGCGCACTTTTTTATCGCACATCCGCTGGTTTTTTCGCGCACGGCCTTCCATGAATCGATGTGCGCTGCTTTTCGTGCGATTTTCGCACTTGCACTGCGATTTTCGCTATTCCACTGCGATTCGCACGTTTTTGTCCACTTGCGCCGCGCTAATTATTCCATGAATCGGCCTCTGTGTTTTTTAAATAGCAAAATCCATTGCCACAGCATTCTGTCATTTTGTTTATGACTACACTGGTCTGTGTTTTGAATCCCTGAAATTAGACCTCCACTTTTTTTTTTTAAAGAAACCTTTGGCTGTTTAACATATGCAAAATGTGTCAATCTGTAAAACTACTACACTGCCACAAGCAATATCTTTCTTTCAACTTTTTAGTCTCAGACCTGTGAAACGCCCTGGCTTTTTTTGCCAACATCTGTTTTCATTCGAACATGTTTTAATGTTAATAGATGATATATTCTATATTTCTATTCATGCGTGCAATTTAGCTGTTTTTCTAAAATCCATAACTCTGTTTTGCCGGCCTATATTTTCAATGGTTTCATGCCTAGTCATGCCTGACCCTGCTCAACTGAATATTAAAAAAACATGTTTTTTTCGTATTAAAATATCAAAACCCTCCCTGACCTATTTATAGCTCAAGCCTTTACAATTTATAATTATGACGGCATGCCTTAAAAACAGAACCTTTTTTTATATTAAATCTATAGATAAACTGTTATAAAATGATGACATCAGCTACTCTGCATAGTTTTATATTACATCCATAGAAAAACTTATCAATATATGCCCACTTTATATTAAAGCTATAAAAAAACACTTTCAACCTCTTTTCAATATAATTTGTATATATATGGCCAAACCGACTCCAGTGTCATCAACGCATCACCACAACAGAATCCTATAACATTCACAGTCTCTCTCTTCACAACTCACTTTGCCCTCCAGTATGCAGCAGAGCTTGTTGTTAACTTTATATCAAACTGATATAAATTATACCCTTTCATATCAAACTACAAAAACACTTTATATAAAAAAATATACATTTGATATAAAATAGATATCTTTGATATGCATTTTAAACTAAATGTATATCAAGTTCATATCAAACCCATATGACAAGGGGTGGGACCAAGGACACCCAGGGGCCGTTCCCGCCTGTCAAAAATGTTACATTGCAATAAAAGGGGCCTCATCACTTCTGGCCTGTGTCTGGGACACTGAATACTTTAGGAAATATGCATGGGCCAGGAAATGATGCCTTCACAACGATCAGAAACCACTGGCCCAAATGCTCACTCCAGGAGGAAGGATGAAGATTAGTTCACGGCTAGACAGACTAGCAGCTAAATGACAGGGGTTGATGACTAAAATTGAGTAGATACTAGGATGGCAAGATAAGCATTCCGATTGTGTTTCCAGACTTCCTTTGCCACAGAGCAGTATAGAATGAAACACTTACAACAGTGTTGAAATCACAGTATAAGATGCAACCTTTAAAATGTCAGTCTGCATTTCTGAACAAGAGTTGATTGAAAACACCAATGAAGATCACACACTTCAACACATCAGAGAGTACAACAAAATCAGCCTTGAGAAAATTAACTTGTAATAAGGACTACAACCTTAAATCAAGATTGCCCCATAATTTACAAATGAAGACAACCTGCTATGCAGAAAAGGAAATGTAATAATACCCATATCCCTGAGGAAAACCTAATTAACCTTACAGACATTATCCAACCGCTGCTTGCGCAAACCGTACTGGTGGCAAGGCATGTATGGAGATATGGTATGATACATTTCAGTATGTTCCTCCTTACATGAAAGCGACAAAGGGCTTGTGGGAAAGTTGGTAACTGATTTCACAGTCAAGTCACTACCATAACTCAATTGACTGATGCTTTTTGCAAAGGCGATTGCCCACGCACCATTGAGTCTGACAATGGGGTTCAGTTTACTTCAAGGGACACAGATTCTCTTTTCTAGAGAAAAGGTATCAAGCATCGCAAGCAAATGGACTACTGAAGGACATTTAAAGCACTAGCCATCACCCAGTCAGTCATGGGTGTCGACTGCCTACCTCAAACTAAACCCATCCAAGTCTGAATTTGTGCTCATAAATCCACCCGCTAAAAACAACTTGTCCAACAATGTCTCAATGATATGCGCAATGGTGGTGGAGTAGTAAGCAGCTTTGTCCCTGGTAATCAGAATCCTATGGTTTGCCTTGAGAGATTTGAAAATGGTGAGGTCTCCTGAGCTATATTTTTTGTGCCACTGTTTCTCTAGGGGTCTCATTGAGCATTTGATGGAGGCTAGCTTGGGGGTGAATCATGAAGCGGAGGGTTTGGTCTTTGGTTGACTGGATTTTAGGGGGACATGAATGTCCACCATTTTCATAGCAGAGTTGCTGTATAATAACAGGAGGACAGAGGCATTCCCTGTGGTGGGCAAGTCTGCAAAGTTTGCTTCCAGCTCATTGACCGGGAAGGTTTTGAATGGGTGGCGTTGAGTGAGGGGGCGTTTAGCTTGACCATTGTGAGCCATTGTTGAGTGGGTGACAGATAATGGGATGGCGGCGTGGTCAGAGCAGTCAAGTGAGATAAGGTCTGCACAGCTGATGCAGGGTGATGATATGAGGACCAAGTCTAGGGTGCTGCCTTTGTCGTGCGTGGGGAGAGCACAATTGGCTTAAGGTCCATGCAAGCGGTCAGTGTGAAAAGCGCACTTCGAGTGTGGTTGTCAGCCTGTGACTCCGGGACGTTAAAATCACCAAGAAAGACATTACTAAAATGGGTTAATTTGGCAGATGAGAGTAAATTGGAGATGACTGTAATGAAAGAGTCACTCCTGTGAGGTGGTCTTTCGATGAGGTGGAAGGTGATGGATTCAAATGAGCTTGTTATGGGAGAGGGGATGATGGAGCATACCTCCTGCCCTTCCTGGCCGGTCAGCATGTTGGATGCAGTAGGCTTGGGGTGGTAGTAAGTCAAAAACATGTTGTGAGGATGGGGTAAAACATGTTTCATTGATGAAAAGGGCATCAAGGTTGTTGTACAAGATGAGGTCAGCGGTGTCTGCAGTGTGAGCAACTGCTGAGTGAGCATTCATCAACATGAGTGGGGGTGTGCATGTGGTACATGGGTGTTGGATGGGGCAAGGACAATATTGATGAGGTTCGCTAGAGTAGCTTGCTGGGGCTGCCCAGAGCACTTGGTGATTCAAACCCTAGTGAGAGTTGGGGTGGACTGTGGAGGTAGAAGACACATGGTGATGTCTTTTGGTAAATAGCCGTAGTAGTGATTAGTTTGTAGGTGAAATGCAGTTTAGCAGGCCAGGCCCTTGGCTCTATCAGGCCCAAACAGGCACAAACAGGTGAGGTCCTTATCTTGGCCTGTCCTTTGCTGAGGACGCCGGCGATGAAGACGCCTAAGGGGGGCTGATTTAATAGGTGGTGGCTGCCTGGAGCTGGCCTAGAGTCCTTAAGTAGAGGCTCCGAAGACACGTAAACTGGAGGTGGGAAGAGCAATTGAGTGGCAGTGCCTGGCAACGTGACCAGCCGCATACTCATTTCTGTCTGCATGGAGCTGGCCTAGAGTCCTTAATTAGAGGATTGGAAGGTGCGGAAACTGGAGGTGGGCGTAGCAGCACAGTGGCAGGTTCTTAGGTAGAGGCTTCGAAGGTGTGCTCTTAAAAAAGAGGATATCATATCCCCACCAAATCTGAAACAAGAATCATCCTATGAGAAAGAAGACTTCACCAAGCAAGTGTAGCCAATATGACCTCTCTTGACTTTACACACCCTAGGAAAGGAAGGGATGTACTGTCCCCCATGCTACCTCCCCCAGCATCCATCCTGTGTTCTAATGCTCTGCCCCAGCAATACCAGTGTGGGTTCATGCGCAGTAAGGAAGACCGCAGAGGGAAAAGCATGAGCTCTGGGTGCAGGGGACGTACATAGCTTAACCGCCTCCATTAAATAAAAGGCCTTTCATCTTCCTGCTAATCTCCTGCTTTGTGATTTCCACTACCAGTGGCTGCACCTCCTTCAATACAAAGTGTCCCATATGCCTTACAGCCCCACCGTTTGGTTATTTATTTGTGCTCTGTATGTTTTAAAATACTGAAATACTGTTGGCTAGTAATTGTAATGTGTTGACTGGTGGGGCTTAGGTGCTACCCGGCCCATGAGAGAAGGAGACACACACACACTGTGATAGTGTCAGAGACACACTGTCCCATTTGGTTGGCTTTTGCCCTCTTTTATTCCCTCGGCATTACGCTACTCATCATGCCATCGGGGTAAGTCATATGACCATATAACATCCCTCCCCAAATTGAATATCAAAGCAAACCCAGATCCATGTCTCAAAGTCTTACCATTGTCCAGTGTTTTGGCTTGCCGATAGATTCCGTGCAGCACAAACCCTTGGCGTCTGGTAGAGGGTGTTGGCTGTTTTCGGAAGGAGTATCAATGGTGTCAGTTGTGCTGGCTTTTTGGAGGATTGGTTCCCCGCAGTCTCTGGCAGCTACTCCTGGTCTGGGTCTCTGTGTGAGCTCTCTTCCCCTCATGGCTGTTCCTTTTTTGTATGGGTTCGTTCTCCATGGTCAGGAGTTTTCTCTGGAGCCTCTTGCCACATGGTCTGTGTGACTGTCTGAAGTTTAGAGGAGTTCCGGGTCTCCTTCTCGCTCCCTCGTGATGCTGTCACCATGCCGTGATTCTTCTCCATGCCGGTCCATGGTTGCGATTCGTATTTGAGGGCTAACTTCTTCATTGGCACCCGGTTCTTCACTAGCGCCATGTCTCCCAATTGGAGTGTGCTCGTGGTGGCTTGACGTGCTTGCCCATTGTTCCTTTTATGAACTCAGCAGTGTTGTTCAGCCCCTTCTGCATCTACAGGTGGTGCAGCCCAGGCATGATGGAGAGGGAGCCCTACTTAGATCGGGACTCCGAACATGAGAGCACCTCGGCTCACCTGTGTCGATGAGTGGGGGGGGGGGTTGGCGGTATGAGCGAAGGAAACAATATAGTTCTGCAAGCCACGGTTTGCCTTTTTCTTTGGCGATTCATACTACTTTGTTTATTGACGCCATAAACCTTTCTCCATCTACATTGGCTTGAGGCCAGTACAGCGTTATCCTGTGATGAAGGATACCTAAATTGTCGAAGAAAGGTTTCATCTCCCGACTCTTGAAGGGAGGTCTGTTGTCGTTCTTGATGCTGCTAGGAGATATGTCTTATTGGCAATGGTGCAGAAGTCAATACTGACCGCGTCCCACCTCTGTTGGCTAAGGTGAGTGCTGGAGATCGGTTCTGAGGGGCTTAGGTGGCGGGAGGCTTGACACGCTATGCACGCCTCTAGCAGGGCCAGTACTTTTTGTTCAATGTGTGGCATCCATATTCGTGACTTCAGGAAAGGTTGGGTTTTGACTACCCCTTGGTGTCCTTCATGGGCTAGGATCAGTGCTCTATCTCCCAGGCTTGTCGGAATTATGATCCGGTGTCCTTTTACCACCAGTACTTCCGGAGACTGACCATTTGTGGCAGATGCCAAATAAGCTCTGCAACATCTCCTGAGCTTTTACTGTGCAGCGTGAGATTGATGTTAAATACGTCCTCGATTCCCCTGTCAAGATTGCTTCTTTGGTGATCTGTAAACAGGTGTCTTTGGCTGTTTACTTACCTATGTCTTGGAGCTGCATCGTTTTTCGCCTGAGCACACGCGATGATGCGGCAGATGTGTTCTTCTGCTTCTAGCACTGTTTCACACTCTCTCGGGGTCCTTAGTCGAGGATGTCATGACAGGAAGTAGGCTGGATTGTCAGCACCTGCTCTGTACTGGACTTCTACGTCAAATTGTTGTAGCTGTGGCATCCAGCGCTCAATCCGCACAGGAGGGTGTAGGGCAGAGCCTTTCAATATCAATACCAGCGGCTTGTGGTCCATGAAGATTTAAACGGGCTTACCCACAATGTATACATGGAAGTGCCGACACCCCAGAGGATGGTTATGGGCTTCCTTTTCGATTGTGGGTATAGTACTTATCAGTGGGTGTTAGTGCTCAGCTTGCAAACGATATCAGGTAGATCATCCCCTCTTGGTCTTTCTGTGTTAGGACAGTGCCTAGTGCTACCGGGCTGGTGTCTACAAGCAGTTTCATTCTCCCAGGTAGTATTGAAGATGGCCATGGTGGCATCCCCTAACAAGGAGTCTTTTATACAATGAAAAGCTGATTTGTGTGCTTCTCCCCACTCCCAAGTGAAATTTGCTTTGGTGAGCTCCCTCAATGGTGTTGCTGTCATGGCCAAGTCTCGATAAATCTCTGCCAGTAGGTTGCCATATGCAGACCTCAGTGGCATTTGAGGGTGCCTTGGTGTTTTTTTGATGTCTGCTACCTTATTCCGGTCTGGAGACACGTCTTTTTGGTTGAACACATATCCGAAGAAGCTGAGCATTTTCTTTCCAAACTTTGTGTGCGTGTAGCGTCAGCCCAGAGTCCTCTAGGCGTTGGAGCCTTGCTGCGAGTTGGAATCATGTTCAATGTCTGTTTATCTGTAGACTAGGAAATCATTACTGATGTTGTTCACGTCTGGGAGGTCTTGCAGGACCTTTCTGATCTAATGTTGGAATACCTCGACTGCGGAGGGGATCCCAAAGTTAAGGCGTCAATATCTCCCTAGGCCAAGGTGCAATGAGAAGGTCGTAATGTACCTCGATTAATTGGCTGATTTAATCTGGTAGTATCCTGAGCGGAAGGTCCAGTGTGCAGAATGTGGTTGCCCCTGTTACGTCTACAATAAGTCAATCTATGGTGGGGGGTGATATGTTGTTCTCTTCTGATGGCTACGTTCAGCAGCCACATGTTTAACGGTGTAGGGCCAGCAGTCTTCTCTATTATGTTGAGGTCTTGGAGCTTCTTGTGTTCAGCTTCCACCGCAGCTCTCATGTGGAATGGGACCCTCCTGTGCCGGAAGGGCTGAGATTCGACTGTGGGGTGAATGTTCAGTTTGAATGTGCAGTGTTTCAGGCACCCAATGCCCTGGAATAGTTTAGCATGTTTTTCTAGGAGGTGCTCAATTCCTTGGGTGCGTATCTCAAATGCAAAGTGAATCAACTTGTTCTGCTGTCTTACAGCTGAGAAGTGTTTCATTGGCCGGGTCGACCATGTAGATGTGTGATTTGCATCTTTCTCCTTTGTCTTGAAGGAGCCCTTCAATGGCAAAGGCCTCTTGCACCCATATGCTGTGGGCAGAACGTCTCATAGCGAACTGCGGGCATCACATGGACGGTGACACATGTGTCAATCATCATCTTTGTGGGTGTGCCGTCAGCCAAGATTATGCATGTCACATAGGTGTTTTTTCCTCGTTTTGTCTTGCTGTAGTGTGGCTTTGTGGCTGATATCATGTGCACCCATTCTCTCCTTGGTCTCCGGTGACGTGATAACCTGTCTGGAGACGACTCACCATCTGAGTGCTCTTCTTCGTCACTGTCTTCATTGTCTGGATCCACTACTCATGTTCGTACTCGGTTTCTCCGTTGGTGTTGCTTCACAGGGTGTCTGCTGCTGCAAGTAGTATCATGCTTGTTCTCATGGCGGGAGTTGCTGTGCCAGTGCTCTGCCGGTCCTGTGGCCAGGTTGACCGCAGAGGTTGGAGCTAAGGTATACTGCTGCAAAATGATTGAGTTTTCCACATTTGTAGCAGGTAACTCCCAGTGCTGGGCACAGTTCTTCTTTGTGCCAGGGTCCTCTGCACCACTAGCATGATTCAGATTGTCTTGGCTTCGGGCTGGGCTTGTCCTGTCCCTTTAAGAGAGTGTTTACCTCTGCTGCGCTGTTCTCTGGGTTCTCCGAGTCTAGTGGTAGTCGACTGATCATGGTCTCCATTGCAGCAACTTGTACGCTTATCTGTTCTCGTTGACGTCCCATGGTAAGTATGCGTTCTAGTGGTAAATTTGCTTCCGACAGTATCACCCTGCAGAGCTTTACTAATGAGAGTCCGTGAATTACCTGCTGGCGAATCGCAAACTTTTCATCCGGGAAGTCACACCCTATTGCCATTTCACAGAGGCGGCTGTGAAAATCATCAACCTTTTCATTTGGTCGCTGGAGGGCCTGGCTCATTTGAAACCTTTCAAAGTCTGGGTTGAGTTGCGGCTTGAACTTCCTGGTTGGCAGTTTTGCTGTGTTAGAGTCATCCTCTGTGCCTCTGCTGAGCAAGGTGTTGAGTAACCTCAGCGCGAGGATCCTGAGGATGAGCATCAGGCGTGTTCGCTGATCCTCAGGGTCTATGACCTTGCGTGACTTTGTGTTCAGTTCGAACTGATGTAGCCACAGTTCCCACCTAAGTTCAGGCCCATATGAATCAAAAGGCTTCATGAAAGTCCTCTGAGTTGAGTCCAGCCACATGTTGTCATCAGGGAGGAGTCCCTGGACACCAGCTCCCGCTGGCGAGGCAGCCATGATGGTTGGATGTTGTTGCTGCTTTGCAGGGTGTAGGTGGGGCTCGGGCTGTTTGAGACCGAGCACGTGGTGGCTGGGTGGTCAGTGCCATTAATATGTTGCTTAAAGGTGAAGTTTGCGCAGAAATATTATTGTCCCAATCGATCGGGCATATATTTTTAAGTATACTGTAATCGATCTTAAAAAAATACCCTATGGTTCTTACCTTAGTTTTCCTCACATTTACACAAATACTAAAACAGTGGGTTGGGCGCCGCCATCTTGTGCTAACCTTATCCGTTGGTACATCGCCCTAAATTCAAATGCCCTTGCAGCATGAATATAGATCGCCCGCCCCTCAAACTCACATCACTAGCCACTTACGCCCCTTTTCACAACGCCAATGCACGTCTCATGTCAACGTCCTCTGTGCGCAATCTATTGACGTGTCTCCATGGAAATGCCAAGATGCCTCATTCCTTGAAAAGTGTAAACCAACCCTTTGTGATCACACAACATTGGACTTTTTCTTACCTAGGTGTCAGTATATTTTGTTTCGACCCGCTGTGACTTGTTTCTGCTCTGTTCAGCTATCTTCCTAGTTTGACGACCTACAAACAGTTTCTTACACTGTCTGGACTTATTGAACTCAGTAGTTGCTTTTAATTTCAACATTTCTTATATTATGTGCAAATGTCTGTTGCCAAACCATATTTAAATTGTACTTTTACAAGCCTTATTTTTTACATGTCTGAATGCGAAATTTCGTAGTTTGTGCCTATTTTTCATGTCACCGCACTATGAGTTTTTGTAACATGGCAGTGTGTTTTCTTCTCCTTCTTTAACAGTAGTTCTTGTATACCAACAAACACATTTTTATTTTTCTGACTTTTGATTTTGCACTTATTTAATAATCAGAAACTATTGCAACAATACAGCCATACCAGTACAAGTTTGAATATTCAGAAGAAGAATTAATTGAAAGAGAAAGAAGCGGAAACGATGGGGAATCGAATGTGAGTCGTGATGTTCAATCACCAGAGCCTGAACCCAGTCGCATGGAAGACGTTTCCACGTGGTATACCTGCGATGGTTGCAAGGTTATGCCAACCGAGGCGGAGAACTGTTGCTGCTGAGAAATCTCTGGATGCTCGGCCTACATAGCCAAAGGAAACACACCACTGCTATGTGTTACTGAGCTGCATGACTTCAGGGCAGCCTGCCTCACAAGATCTGTGTTGCAGATGATGATGGTCCTTATGTACGAACTTCGAGCATCAGTTCGCCCTCCTAATCCAAGTAATAAGGATGTTTACTCTAAATCTGATGTATGTTTGACAACTGAGACGGCTAACATTTGATGTTGTTCTCCTACATCATTGTAACTTCCATTGGTCACTGACAAATGTTTTTTTCTGTAATTTGAATACATTTCTCGTACTAATCTAAAACCAGAGTATTCATCGATAGATGTAACGTCCAAACTATTGTGTTTCTTTTGTTTTGAACTTAAAAACAATATTTCCTTAGGTCCCAAACTGTTATTGCTTCAATGGGTGTTCGCATTTGTAATTTTTCGATATTTCAAACAAAATAAATGCAGTTATCTGGTTCATTCTAGTACAATATTCATGTTTCTCTTTCACAGGTGGTATAGGCTTGTGGCCTATCATGCTTTTAAATGGTGGATTCATGGAAGGCTTTGATTCCACGTTCGATGAATAATACTTGCCTGTGTCGTTCGTGCCATTCGCACAAAATTCCCCAGTGACAGCAAAAAGTACAAGGGATTTTTACACACAGTACTGCAACCGCATCAATACAATTTGCAGTTTGTTTGTGTCATCTACATTACCAAAGTACATAAAAAAGAGTTAATATGAATAGCTGTTTGAATGTTTCAGTAAGTCAACAACACATCCAACCATCTAGGAAGTTCATGAAAGACGTTTTGTGATGTTTTGCACTCGCTTCATGCCCATCCATCCCCCTCCAGTATCAATGGCAGTTCGCACCTATGTCTGTGCGCTCCCAAGGTGGCTTGGTGGATGTGGAAGCTCAAAGTGCCAAACACCATGTACACCTCAAAGGGGTTTACTGCACTACGACCATTGTCCACCTGGCCTCCCCAGACCCGGTGTCTTCAGACTTCCCTTTGAAGACCCCGTCCCTGGGATCAACATATGTATGCATTGCTTGAACATTGTTTCGGGCCTATTGTGATTGCCTCAGGCCCATCCATCCCCCTCCTGTATCAACGGCAGTTTGCACCTATGACCTTGTGCTCCCGAGGGAGCTGGGTGTATGGGGACACTCAAGGTGCCAATCACCATGTACACCTCAAAGGGGTCTACCGCACTACGACCATTGTCTACATGGCCTTCCCAGACCCAGTTTATCGAGACTCCCCTATGAAGACCCCGTCCCTGCAATCAACATATGTATGTATCACTTGAACATTGTTCCGGGCTTATTGCGCTCGCCTCACGCCCATCCAACCCCCTACAGCAGTTTGCACCTATGACCGTGCGCTCCTGAGGGGGCTGGGTGGATGAGGATGAGGATGTCAAACATTAGCATTGATGCTCGATGGGTGTCAACAAACATGTCACACATTCACATACACACCCACGTTTCTAAGCCTTTATAAACACATTCATAGTTCATTAGGGAACATCTCTGCAATCCACAAGGTATATCGTCATCGATCTACTTGTTACCAGGCTTGCTCAATCGGCTCATCTGTTCGTCCAAGTAAGAGTTGATCAACTATTTCATTCTGTAGCTTCATCGATCGCTGCTCGAAAATTTTGTATTGCTTTATACCCAATGTACACCGTATTCTCATTTTAAGTTATCTCAAAGAGTTCACCATTATCAAACATTTATTTATATTGCTGGAATTAGCACATTTCATTGCAGAGCATTGTATCAGAAGGTAATGTTTCATAGCCCGTGTTTGCAATGCATGTTTTCTTTTGGTGGCTCAAAGTTTATTGAATGGACTAGTAATACATTACAATTTGGGGTATAACATTGGCTAATTTGATCGCTGTTTTAGACAAGGTTACAAAGTTTTGTTAATAATGTAAAACAAAGTTTACAAACAAAGCTATGTGATCATTGCTTTGCTCACAGTGATACTTTATTAATTTGAATAATTATTTATATTTCTTTAACAGATCTTTCAGACATTTCAAGAATGCCTTCATTTATTGTTTTTGATTGTCCTACTTTGAGCCATGTCAAAACCCCTGGACAGTCCTGCACGTATTTCCAAAGGATTTAGATTTAATAAGAAGATGGCTTTCAAATTGTGTATTTCCATTGCCCGAGAATGAAAGCCGAGCCAAGGATGTCTTGGAATAAGTGAGGAGCAATCAAATCCATGTCTGCAGCATGCACTTCTCAGACGATATGTACGAAGCATCCCACTACACTGTGTCACCACAGACGCCTTTGCAAATTACTTCCAAATGCAGTTCCAACTAAATTTCAGCACACGCTGGATATGGTGAGTAGTGGACGATTAATTTGTTATGTAGGTTGGTATATAAAAAGAGTGCTTTCTATACATATGGCTTCTAAATGATCTTGCAATCTAATGAATTAGTGTGGGGAAAAGGTAACATGATGACCTTTTTTGACCTTTTGGGGAATAGTTACAGCAATGTTATATTACACAAGTTGCACTTGCGACTGAAAGCACTGTACCTTTAAAAATGTTCACGTTAGACTACTTTGTCTATCCCCATTTTTGCTTAATTTGTTTGAATGTGTTGGTTAACATGTCTTTCTTTACGTAGAGCTCACTGATGGAAGTACAGACCTTCACCCAGTGCTCCAGATAGGATTTTGGCGCAACAGTATTTTACTTCCAATTTTTAAAATTAGAGAGTAAATGCAATTTCAAGAGAGTAAAAATGAGTTTCCTTCTTCACAAGAGAGTAAAAAAGTGTCTGACAACTATCCAATGTGTGTGTAAAATGTAAACTGTGTTCGAAAACATTAGTGTAAAAAAACTTGACAATGCATACTGCCCAGCTTCATCTTTATTATACTTGGCCCCTAAAAGTCTGTTAAGAACTACGACAGTACCGGGAGGATAGTTCAGGGGCAACACGTTCGCCTTGTAAGCAAGACCATGTGGAGCAACACCAATTCCATCTGCTGTTGATCTGTGTTTTACTATTTTACTGTCTCTATATGTCTCTTTTGCTCTGCTTCAATTCCTCACTCCTATTGTTTGGTTGTCCTATGATTTACCTCTTTCCATTCTCACTTTCTTTGTTGCTATTTTATGTAGCTCATTGGTCTCTTTCTTCCTGTTTCTTGAATTCCTGTGTTGGATTGTCTAATACATTCTTTGTTCTCGTGGACTCTCTCCCCACCTCTAGCTTTGTTCTCCTGAATTTCTCCT
The DNA here is from genome assembly GCF_040938575.1 of Ambystoma mexicanum. Taxonomy (NCBI): domain Eukaryota; kingdom Metazoa; phylum Chordata; class Amphibia; order Caudata; family Ambystomatidae; genus Ambystoma; species Ambystoma mexicanum. Next base: position 1,443,815,308 of record NC_090929.1, read on the forward strand.
GTTTCAGAGCTGCTCTTCCTCTCACTTTTTGTCTTTTGACATAGGACCAAAAAATATTCAAAAAGCTGAAAATGCCTTCTCCATTTACAAATCTAATGCAGCTTTACCATTGGATGCTCTTTTTTAGGTGTGTGCAAACCTTCTTTTGGCCATTAGGCTGGGAATTATAGAGTGAGAGGTTTTCCTTACTAGATGCAGCACTTGCTTGAATGCAGATGTTTCACCAGCACTGTATGCCATTACAAGTAAAAGAGCCCAGATGAGGTGTGTGCTTTGAGCTATTACAAGTATAGCAGCTCTCCTCATGGGATGTGCTTGTTCAGTGCCATTACAGGTATAGCAGCCCTGATGAGATGTGTGTCGTCTGAGACATTACAACTTCAGCAGCCCTCATGGCATGTGCTTCTTCTGAGCCATTACAGGTATAGCAGCCCTGGTGAATGTGTCTGTTGTCAGCCATTACAGGTATAGCAGTCCAGATGAGATGTGTGTGTTCTGAGTTATTACAAGTATAGAAGCCCTCATGGGATGTGTGTGTTCTACTTCTGAGCCATTACAGGTATAGCAGTCCTGATGAGGGATGTGTGTTCTGAGTCATTACAGGTATAGCATCCCCGATGAAATGTGTGTGTTCTGAATCACTGAACATTTAGTAGTCCTTTTGATAAGTCAAATGGTGTCAGCTCTGTTACAATTGAATGTTACCTGCATCTTAAACACATACCTCTGATGCAGATGCATTAATTCACCTATCAACAGGATTTGAACGAACATGTAAAACAATGATCTCTACAGCATGGTTATTGGCCGACTGAACTGTCTTTCTCAACAGGCTGTTCACTCTGAAAGGCACATAGGGTTAGGGCACAGGCAGTTCCATGTGATACTTGCCTGACATAACTGGCTTGTCAAAAGCGCTCAGCCTCTTTGGAATATCCTACATGAGTTAGGAGATTCATAATGAGGCTTCGAAATGTGCTAGATTTTGGCAGTGGGACTCAGTAATGGGGCATGGGAGAAGTAGAGGTTTTTGAAAAGCGCAAGACTGAGTAGGAGGGATTGAAGAATATGACAGCAGTGCCATCTTCTCACACTGTTCGGCAGTGTGCATCACACCAGCTCAGGAGGATGATGGGAAGTGTGAGAAACCTGAAGGTGTCTCACCCGCTAGTCCCCAGAGATCTGACGTCCAGGTGGCCAGGACCAGGCCATCGCTATTGGATCCAGTTCTTGGGGGGTGGACCAGTGGGGGAGGATTACATGGGCAAGGGGTTTTCGGGGAGTAGAAGTGGGACACCAAGGGTTGAGGCGCGGTATCCCCTTCCCTGTAACACCTTTTACCCATCCTACTCTGTAGGGTATTTAGAAGCTGTACCCCCACCCTCTTTTACCACACAAACACTTTCTTACACAGTAACAGACAACAGACTGACAGCAGAGCCATTTACCTGGCATGTCCCAATACACAGGTCAGGCAGAGTCAGGCATTTGAGAATAATCACGCACACCTGACAGCCCTTTACCTTCCGCACAGGGATAAAAGGCAGAGCACGAAACACACTTCAAGCAAGGCCGAACGCACGAGGAGACAGCCTCACCAAACGGGCAGTTCAAAAGGAGAACAAAGGTGATGAGACCTGGTGGGACGAGGAAGGGGGATTTGCCCTTGCCGTTTTCACCTCAGACCCGCAAAGTTTCCGAAAGGGAAAGCATAAGATGTGGAGCTACAGTTGGCGTGCGAAGCGGCAGACATCAAAGGTACACAGGGGCCTCCCGCCTTCATAATGCAGGTGAAGAGGCAAGCTGGCTGCCATGATACTATTCTTGACTCCAGAGAACAAAGAAGGCAACGGGTTCAACACAGCCGGTGAATCAGAGGAAGCTGATAGTAACCGAACTGTGTTGACCCCAAGGTTGCAAGTGGCAACATTTTCGAATGCAAGGAATCCAAAAGACAAAGAACTTGTGTATGTGGTTCAACTTTAGAGAAAGCCTAGTTGAGGTCCAGGTGCAGAGGGGTCTGGCGCCACATAGACGCTCATTCAAAAGACTCTGACCAGGACTTATTCTTTGAAACTACAAAAACCAGAAACCCCACTAAGGGGTGACATGAGGCATCAGAGTGGTCCTATAAGGGTTATGTCAAATCCCTTATACAATCTAAAGTCTCTGACTCAAAGCCAGAGACAAGATAGGGGAAGGGGACCCCGCTTTCCAATAAGATTGTGAAATGAGAAATAAGGCAAGTGTGAACCCGACAAAGGAATGCCAAAAAAAAGCTACGAGAAGGAAACCTTGCTTTCTGATGAAAATGAGCAATACATGAACTGTGTTAGAAATACATGAACTGTGTTAAATAAAGGCCGTAGTGAGCCTGACAGAGGGAGGCCCAAACTGCAAGGAGGTTCCGAGCCTGGCGGAGGGAGATCCTGTGGCGAAGAGCAATCGCACAAGGTGCAAGATCACTGAGAGAACTTTTTTTAATCTGTTTTTTTCTTTGAATAAACCAGCATTCCAAGGCCAGAAACTTTTGCAAGGAGACTTAGCCTCTGAAGCTTTTTGATATAGTTGAACTGAACTGTGAACCTCATGCTGACGAGGCCAAGGAGTGTGCTGTGCTCGAGAGTCTCGCCTTGTCCCGTGCTTCAAACGTGGGGAAGGGAGACCCAACCATACCATCCTGACTTTTCATTTTGTGACCACTTCTTTCTTTTCTGGTAAACATTATCCCACACTCATTTTGTAATTTAGTAGTAAGGAATTGGCAATAGTTTTTTTTTAGTACTTAGATTTAGGTTTAGATTAGGCGTTTATCTCACCCATTAAAAAGTTCAATAAACACCCTTGAACTGTGATTACTTGTGTCTGTCTTTACTGTTGCCACCATGAATTCCTTACAGAAATATATATGTGAAAATACCAAATCGTTTACTGTGAGGTTGAAAATCTTGCATATAAAACAATACATTTTCTGTATTCTTAATGCGGGGAAAGAGCCCCGGGACCCTGTAGCCCTCCCAACCCCACCACATCCCCCCACTATATTAAATACCCCTACTGAACCCTTAGTCCCATCTATTTTTTGGGAGATATTTTTGCAGTAATGGGATTCGATATTTTTTAGTGATACCGGTGGGAAGAGCTCTGATACTGTTCTTACTCAGTACATTAGCTCGCTGCAGAAAAAGCCGACACATGTTTGTGCTTTGTCATTACACCAGCTCCATTAAGAAATGCAGGTACTGTCCCAAAATATAGCGGTCCTGCTAAGAAATGTGGGCATGATGCGATCAGCCCTGCTTTGAATAATTGGCATTGTGCATGATGGGCGTATAGCAGCTTCACTGATAAATTAGGCTACTTTTCCTGAATATACAGCAGTCCTGTTGAGAGGTACCGGTGCAATCTGTGCCACTGAAAATATGTACAGCACCACTTCTATCTGCATCCATTATACTGGCTTGTGGTCAGTGGATTGATGGGTGGTCAGAAAGGGAGTTAAAGTAATGTCCAGATCACATGCCCAGCTATTCCTTGCTCTCTAAGACAACAAACTAAGTACAGTGCCCTTTCATGCATGTGCATGCATGCAAACACATGCAATCTTAGGACTTAAAAAACACATCTTCATATAGAACAGCAAAAACTTTTCCTTCTCACAAATGCCAAACAGCTGTTTGCTGGGAGGGTCTCCTAAAACTTTGACATCAAAAACCCCAAGCCATTAAATGGAATTGATGTACTTCCATGATGAAAAGGAAAAGTATGAAATACCCATGCTGCTGCAACTATGCTGCCTCTATTCAAGCCAATTAAAACAGAGGAAAGTGATGCGAAAATGCAGCCCTAGTTTAACACAATTTTCATTGTACACAATACTATGGCCCTCATTACGATACCGGCGCTAAACCATGGCGCTTTTAGCACCATGGTTGGTGCCGGTATCGTAACGTGTCCGCCATGGTGAAATGGGGAAATACCGCCCCATTCCAAGGTTGGCGGGGCGTTATTTCCCCTTTCCCCATGGCCCTTCCCCATTCCCATTTTTGCCCCATAAGGCATAATGGGAATGGAGAAGGCGCAAAGTACGGTACCGCAAATTGCGGTACCATACTTACCGCGAAGGTCCCTTTGCGGGTCCCTACTTTAATGGCTGGTCTAGACCAGCCGTTAAGGTCGGGTCCCGCAAAGGGACCTCGTAATTAGGCACTAATGGGTTAACGGCGCCGCAGCCTTTTACAGTGCCGTTAACCCATTAGCGCCAAGTTCGTAATGAGGCCCTATGTGTCCTAAAGCATTGTGAAAAGCATGTCCATGATTCAAAATTCTTTAATAACACTGTAACCTACAAAATGCAGACAGTTGAACAAAGTGGACAAAACACACATTTCCTTCTACATTACCCAGAAAAGTATTATCTTGGTAGAATTATTGACAGAGGAGAGTGTTTAAAAAATAAACAGAACATGACTCATCCAAGTTGCTTCTTTCAAGGAACTGTGTGGATTTGTAAATTAAAGAGTGGATCTGCAAGCTGCTGCGTGCCGAGCTGTTACTAGTGAACTCCATGATTTATGGGGGTGCTGCTATAGATATCACGTATGAATTTGTTGGGTTGCTTGCGCCTAGCTTTTTAATTACAGTAGACTGATCTACACGTAAGATACCAATTGCATTATTTTATTGGTTCTAAACCAAGAAGACATTGCAATCTTTCACAGTTTATAAGTCTTTAAATTGTCATGTTTTACAAATGGTTACAATTGTCCAGTGTTGCAAAGCTGCAAGTGGTTTACAAAGTGCCACATATGTCCAGTGTCACAAATACAAAGGTCTACAAAGTGCCAACATACTCCATTTGGGGGCACGTGTGATTGTTTCTACCTTTCCCAGGCTTTCTCAAGGCACAATTACAGCATAGGTGTGAGTGTTACACTTAGTTGAGTGCGTTTCAATTAGTACAAGGTTCATTTGGTACTGTCCTTCCTAATTTTGATACAATACAAGCATATCAGTTAGCATACATAGTTGTACATTCTCTTTTGAGAAACTGCATTCCCAAGTGATCAGAGACGTACGTCTATTAATAGCAGTGGGTAAGGTGGAGAGAGGAGGGAAAAGGAGGGCTAGGTAGAGTTAGGTTAATTTAGTCATGTTTGGTGGGTCAGTTGTTAGGTCATATGGTGTTACATACTGCTAAAGATGCTTTTAGGGTCTTACCTATGATTTTCAGTTTGAGGGCTAAAGTTAATGTCTTCATTAACCGTGCCAAATTCAATGGTTGAACAATCTAAAGGGATTGTAAAGTCAAGGTTAGTCTAGACTCTTTTGTAACACAATTGGATGTTTGCTGCTAGTGCTACAGGGTTATCAAAGAGATTAGGCTGATTTAAGTAAATTCTGTATTTAGATCTTATCAAGATATCCTATTAAAAGGAGTTGTACATATACTTTGTATGAGCAATTGATCGTGTTAGCTGTAGCTGTCTAAATTATCAAGGATTCCAATTATAATAAATTAACCATAAACTATATATGCAAATTTGCCAGATCATTTTAGCTGTAATTGTCTAACATCTCCAGGGTTACAAACCATCTATTACTTAGTTACATTGCTAGTTAATTGTAGCTTACATTAAATTTGTAATATCCTACTTCCAAAGGTTACCCTCATGAGGTTACTTTGACAAAATCCCTCTTGGGCATGTATCTGTAACGAAGCAGGAGCCATATTAATACTAGTTGCGCCGTGCGCTTCGGTTAGTGACTGTTTCTAATTATATTATCATCTATCTTTATACTGCAATTGTCAAGCCCATAAAAATATTTCTTTCCAACTATAGGTTAATTGGCTCAGAATGGTAAATCAGGGCATTCCACCAGGGATTTGTTTCCGAATTTTGCAATACATACTTAGTAGGTTAATTCAGAGAAAGTCTCTTAATACATACTGTTAGTATTATCCACAATTAATGGAAATATTAGCATATAAAACAGGGTTCAGATCGCGTGAAGGTACCATACTGATACTAATTTCGTGGTGCGCTTCAGTTAGTGACTATTTTTGAATTATGTTACCATCTTTCAGTTAAGATACCATTCTTAAATCCATAAAGTTATTTGTTTTCAACTAAAGATTCATCTATTTAAGCAAGGCATGTTAGGGCATTCCACCAGGGAGTTGTGTCACACATTTGACAACTAATACTTAATTGGGTGACCCAGAGAGGCTCTTACAGCTTACTGTAAGGGTTACCCACAGGTAGTGGAAACATTAATAACAAAAGAGGTTCCGTTCCTGTTGGGTTACCATTTGTCATTGTTTCTGCTTACCTTGTAAATAGGTGCTGGTTGCCTTGTCAGTCCTGTATTCTTTCAGGACGGCGGCGTTCCGCGTGTTGCTGGTTCGCCACCATCCTGAAAGTGCCCATTATTGGGCCGTGTGCATAATGACGTTGGAACGTGGGGACGTCATCCGCCTACCGCGTGTTGGGGGGAATTGTGGTGAATAGGGTTATCGCATTTCCAGTTAGATACAGTGAAAAACAATGATTCCATAAGATAATGGCTTGCTCAGACTGCAATGTAGTTACAGGTTCTGAAACATCACATCGCTCGCCTGTTTTGAAATGCTCACTTAATTTTGAATGTTTAGAGTTGGTTTAATCCAATTGGCTTAGTTAGTTTCATGGTGTGCCCTAGTGGTTAGGTGCATGGTTAGGTACATGTGAATGTGTGGGTATTCATTTATTTTCAGTTTAAATTGTCCAGTTTCCCATTAAGTAAACAGAATGATTACTGGTCTGATTCAACTTTGATGTCCATAGTTACAACAGTTCAGTGGCTCAGGCAGTATTGTGCATAAGAAGTCATTCTTTAATTATCACATTCAAATGTTGGTCTGCGTTGTCAGTGTCAGTTGGTTTGCATCTCATAGGTTACCATAGTCTTCAGTTTATAGCACCTCAAAGTATATTATCATATTCTGTGTCCAGTTCAGTATGCTATGTGCCGTATTCCGTGTCCAGTTCAGTATGCTATGTGATGTGTAAGGAACTCATGTTGGCAACAGTAAAGTCAGACACAAGTGATCACAGTTCAAGGGCGTTTATTAAACTGCTAAGGTAAGTTGGGAAAATGCCTAATCTAAACCCAAATCTAAGATGGGAGCAAGCTTTGACCATCAAACAAAAGTAAGGCAGACCTTGTGGCATCTTGTAAAAATTAAAGGGCCTATACTAAAAAAAAAGATTGCTAAATCCTTACGCTAAATACAAAAGAAGTGTGGGATAATGTTCTCAAGAAAGAAGGAAGTGTTCACAAATAAAAGGTCAGGATGCGGTACTTGAGGTCTCCACTACCCGACGTTTTCAGCACGGGACAAGGAAGGACTTTGGAGTAAAGTAACAATCCTGCTTTCATCAATCGGGGCTTTCGGTGGTTAAGTCTCTTTTCTACTAAAAAGTCTCTTGCCGCTGTTGGCCTGATGTATTCAAATAACAAACAAAGAGTTCCTTAACACATATACACTGGGCGAAGCTTTTCACCACTGAGTCGCCCTCTTCCCACCTCGAACCGTTCTCAATAGTTAGCATCCCTCAGCCGAGTTCACTATGACTTTCAAGTGTTGCTGGGTGTTGAGTTCACCATGGCTCTCACTCACATGCTTTCATCTTCATAAATCGTCGGGTGATGGTTGCTCACCCCTTGGATCTCACTCGTTTGGGCTCAGACCCCTTTGGTATTCACAAATCTTCGGGTGATGGCTGTTCACCCCTTGAATCTGCCTCATTCGGGCTCGGACCCCTTTGGGATTCACAAATCTTTGGGTAATGGCTGTTCACCCCTTGGATCTCCCTCGTTCGGGCTCGGACCCCTTTTGGTACTCACAAATTACCAGGTGATGGCCGTTCACTCCTTGGATCTCCCTCGTTCAGGCTCGGACCCCTATGGCATTCACAAAGATTAATGTCTTTTTACACAGTTCAGTGTGGACATCCTTCTTCCGGGTTCACTCGTGTCAACACATTGTATTTCGGGACTTTAGACTTCACTCACTTTTCTCTGTATCCCTCTTTCGGTTCACTCATACCAGTTTTGTCAATTGCACATTCAACTTTTGCGATGCGGGACTCACTTCCCTTAGCTTCACAATCAGCTGTTGGTCAAAGACTTTCAACTGTGCAGAGAATTTTACAACAAGACCCCTGTGTGACCACTTTGACCCTCTTCTCGCCTTTCCCAGGGCCTTCTGGTTCTGGTAGTTTCAGCAATCGGGTAATCGCCCAGCTTTTCTTGAGTGAGCAGTGCCGGACTCCTCTGCCGCTGGCTTTCCCCTTATCAGCATCAATAGTTCTTTGTTATTTCACAGTATTGTTAGCCGTTTTTTCTAATTTCGTTCAACACAGTTCGATTTCTTATCGGCTCTCCCCTCGACTCACCGGCTGTGCTGAACCACTTTGCTTTTCTTCTCCCTGGAGTCAAGGTTGGTACCCCGGAGAGCAGTGTCTCTCCCCAGCTTGCTTATCTGTGGAGAAGGGCCTTGTGTACCGTTGACACCTGCTGCAACGCACGCTGGCTATTGTTTGTGGTCTTACGATTTCTTCTGTGGAGGTTTCACTGGCCTCTCGGTTCGCGCAGTATGAAAGATCCCCGAGGACTAGTAAGTGAGACACCCTCAGGTTTCTCACAGGTGCTATATGGTTATGGTGTATTCTGGTCAAGATTTAGTCCAGAGAGGTTACCACATGGTCAAAGCTAGGTGTGAATCTCATTTTATTGTGGTAGGTAGTCCAGTCCAATCATCCCTACTGGTTGTGCCAGCAGGAAAAGCTTCCTTAAAGGCATGGTCTAGTAAAAAATGGTATTGTCCCTACGGGTCGGCCATGTTCTTTTAAGCCTAAGTGGCTCGATTTTAGAAAACTTTCCTATGGACCTTACCCGAGTTTTCGTCCATTAAACGCACGCGAAAACAAGCACCAGGGAGCCGGCATTTTCTGATAATCCTATCTTTTCCCCGATCGCCCTGGCTGACCTGCTTTTGCGGCACTAAATCAATTCCCCCGCCCCTGAGCCTGACATTATCAAAAATTCATATTCTGCGCCTCTCCCCGTGACCTTACTGTGCTGCGTAGGCAAACACGCCCAGTCGTCTTCTGCGCGACTCCACACAGAACCCGGAAACCAACACAGATCAACTCACAACACAGCGCGCCACAATTCGGAATATGAAACTGTACTTTAAAATGAAACAGCAACACGGTACATTTGGTAAAGTACATTTATTTGACATTAAATGTTTAGAGAATATTCAGCAATTGACATATGAACTCCGGAAGCCATTTATTCTCTTTTATCTGTATCTGCAATAACTGTTCCATTTCATCTTGAGTCACGCGCTGTTCCTTTATGGTACACAGGGTGTTCATTTTCGTAAAAAGAATCACTTTGGAAGCACGGTGAACCGCAAGGCTGTTCCATCAACTAGGCACTAGTCCAGCCTAAAGGTTGATATGTTGCTTCTAGCCACTAGTACAGCGTAAGGGCATGTGGGCCCTTGGCGATCATCCCATAATATGGTGATCGTGCTCCAGTTGTTCACACGAAGCTGCAGGTGTCTGCTGAAGAATCCATCCGCCGGTGTCTCAAACAGATGGCAGTGGCAGAAATGGATCAAATACCTGTTATGAAAACAAAAAAATGATAATTAGTCTCGCTAGCCGAACTTCATTAATATTACTCATTTTATTTATTACGGCCGATCAGAAACTATTTGCTTGCAAGGATAGTTCAATGGAGTATGTTCGTCTCTAAAATCAATGCGAAAAGTAACAAGATAAATCGAGGCCAACACACAATGATAAACGACAGTCTACATGCGTGAGGAATGATATGATATATGATATGGCATTTGTAACGCGCCTATACTCAAGTGTTTCTAGGTGTGACGAGGCAGGTGGGGAACAAGGGCAGACAGACAACGATCCTACTAGGCCAGGTGTCTTTCTGATCGCGCATGGGGAAGGGCTGTACATGGTTAGTTGAATACAAATTAAATAATAGGGCCAGCTGGTGGCAAGTGCAAGGTAAATGCCGGGAGAAGGGGCTGAAGGATACAGAGACAGCCCCGTAGTGCAGGTAGGCAGTGCAGGGAAAAGTGGCTGGGCCAAGGACCGAGATCGGTGAGACCAGTGGACCTGCATGCCCATGTGCCCACTACGAACAGTTTTACTTGCTTTTCCTAGCTCTTCATTCATTCATTTATTCATGCATCCATTCATTAAATCTTCATTCCGGTATAAAAGCGTGTAAAGATTTACTTACATTATTTTTGAAATTTCCATTGTGTCTCTTCGTAATGCAGTCTGTAAAACGGGCTATGCTCTTGACAACGATTTTTCGTATACTGAACTAAAATGAAACTCGGTCTAGTTTCTGAATTTTCTGCCTTATCGTCTCTTACGTTATTGCGCACTCTCTTCAAATGTAGTTCTTTCGGCATGGTCCCTGTCTCAAGGTCAAAAAACAATAGACCCTTATACTTCCAGTGCGACTTGTGGGCCTCATCTGGGCGCTGTCCTTCGCATTCTTTATTTGCAACATCACGTAGTATAGGCATCTGTGAGAACTTGAAGTTTAGAATCCGTCTATGTAGTGCGCCTCAATGTGCAAATGCGAACTGGCTTCTCTCCCAAATGCCACGGCCCGCTTGGCTGGCGCGTTCTAAGTGCCCCAATTTTGTCCCCGTTGTCTGCGAGCTTTGCAGCCCAAATTGAGACATTTAATTTTTGGCGGAAGGTCAGGGAAAGTATAAAGTACCACAGGAGTTGAGTTAAAAGTGAGATTTATTGTTTGTTTGTTTGTTTTATTATTTGCAATACGCAAGCCTCCCCTCCGTTAAAAGTGCGCAGAATTTACCTTTACATGAGATGAGACATGAGAAAAATATATACATACACATATGTGAGGTGAATAAAGAGAATTCAAAGATGACACCCAGCTTGTTCGCCACCCATGATGGTGAAGGTAGGGGTTAGGTTTACAGGTACACTGTACAATAACATTTATTTACAAAAAGACAATCGTATTTCAATTATTTAAACCGGGATTTGTACTTCACAATCAGCTGTGCTTCGGGTGGGCATGGCACAGTCGCAATGTTCGGTGGCAATGGATCACTGCTCTGCACAGAAACGTCCAAAATTCCGTATCTGTGCTTCTCTAACACAGCAACAATAAGGCCTTTCACAAAGTCGAACTGCATTTCATCATAGACTGGTTTGATCACCCATTGCTTACTTCGTTTTGAAAACACCTTAGTGTAGCGAGGCATCCTTACTTTACCCCTAGTCCTAGATTGTTCACGTCCGACATTGCTGTTATGGGCCAAGACCGCTAGTAGAGTGCGACGTTTCATGCCCCGAAAGCTAAAATGCAAGCGCTTTGGCCTGTACTTTAGGCACATATTGTGGAACATCTCCAAATCTCCTGTGTGACAGAATTCTGTCAGTCCTCTCAAATCTCTTGATAGAGTTTTGTCGAAAACAATCTTCTCAATGGCTTTGTGTGTCGGTGAAGATAGAATCAACCACTTCTTCTTCCGTGCCTCCTCTGGGGACAAAGGGCCATGTTGACATTGGTGGAAATGTTCATTTGCTGTCCAGCGGTGAATGTTGGTACAGTGGTGCATCAGTGACAGGCATTTTTCAAGTAGTATTTCCACTGACCCCTCTCAAGTTTTTGAGCTCCACCAAAGATGGTTGGTGATAGAATGTGACCACTGCAAAATACTTTCAAAACCTTTTTTTTTCCCTGCAGCCGAGATTTTCTTATTGATTGATTTAGCAAGATGCCATACGTCAAATTGATGTTTAATATGTGGGAACTGCTCTCTCATTGTCTTGGCAACTGAAACGTGTCTATCCGTGGCTATGAGGTCGATGTGCATTCCCCTCGATTGTAGATATTCCACTGATTTTATAAAACCTAGTTTCTCCATGGCCACTGAGGATGTACATTGTGTTACCTGCACGACCACCGAACTCACAATTTTCTTACTATCCATGTCCTGAAAGTGGTAGGTTCAGTACTTCGCAGAAAATCCAGGACTGTCGCACTGTCCATCGCCGGCTAGCCTGAATCGTTTGCCTTCGAATGTACTTGCTAGAGACAATTGTTCAATTTTCCAAGCATCACTAATGGCCGGAAACAGATAATCACGTTGGTATGTGTAGTAGAGCGCTTTAGAAATGAAATGGAGTCCCACAAACTGAAAGAAAGCCTCTAACTTTCTAAAACTGGAGCCACTAAAAAGTGATGCAGCTGCACACAGTAGATTGCCTGCTGGCAGTTTCCCCAGCATCGGTTGTGCAGACCATGAGAACCTATGATTTAATCTACAGGCGACATTTATTTTGACGTTACTGCCTTTTATTTGACGAGTCACATTAATCAATGGCTTCCCACATACTTTCCCTCTAATGGAATGCACACATTTCAGCATACTTATAATTTACATCAAACAACTGTCGAATACAATGTATTTGCTCTCTTTCATTAGACTGTCATCCTGCGTCAACGTTGTTTCGGCCTTTGACGTTGTGGAGATTTCAACACATTGGAAAGTAATATCGCTGATATCAAGTTCTGATGCGTCTATGGATGTTGCGGCTGGTTCATTCTCTGTCATTTCAACATCTATTACTTCAACATTGATGGGAGAACACAACAATGTCGACAGGTTTTACGGTGGCAAATTTTTGGCGGGTGTAGATTGTGTAAATTGATCTGCAACTACTTCAGAGCTAACTTCAATACAATCAATAACATCTTCTTGTGGTGGTGCGGTCGCACTGTAGCTATGGTCCAATGCAACTTTGCTGTAGTCTCCAAACACAGTTAATTCATGTTCTGACCATTGGAGCCTGAACACGCCTCTCCTCAATTAATAGTTCCTCCATAGTGTACACGGTCTGGCAAGCCATATCTCTCATTCGCTTCACTGTCTGTGTGTGTATAGTTCTGACACCCACGGGTAACTGGAGGAGAGATTGGAAAAGGGATGTTCAGTTTAAACACAAGATGGAGTGTAGTAGAATTGACTGGAAAAAACCATAAAATAGTCCCCAGCACAAACATTTTTTTAAAGTTATGAACTGTTTGTAACTAACCTTTTTTTGTTTTTTTTCTTTGCAACTTTTTTGACTCGACCTTCAACATCTGCACGCTGTAGCTCCGATTCGTTTCCGCATGTCCTCCCTTCCTCTTGCGCTGCAACGACTATATTTTCTGTATCCGCATAGACAGCATGGAATGAGGCTCCATCGTCTCCCTGAAACATAGTACTTTCATTACTATGTATCAAAATATTGTTAGCATAAAACACACGTGAGGACGAACACACAGGTACATCTCAATAGCCAAACACGATTTAAACATTGTGTGCAACAATCAAATGACAAGTTTTCGACCAGTGATGATCTATTTTCGATGGAACTGTCAGTATCCATACCTCTGGCTCTGCATGGACTGCCATGAATGGTTGTATTGGAGAGGAGGCATCCGCATCTCCCTGAAACACAGTACTTGCATTAGTATGCTTTTCAATATTGGAAACACAACACACACTTGGGGTCGACGGCACAGGTACATATAAAGAGATAACCGCAAATTATGCATTGTCCAAAAGAATCAAGGAAAATCTAAATATGATCACATTTCATCGACTTTTTTCAACGAATTATTTACATCTGCATCATCTAAATTGGATGTTGTGATTGTAGTGGAAGCTTCGTCGTCTCCCTGAAACACAGCACTTGCGTTAATAGGGAAGAAAGTATAGCAAATGGAATCACGTTATATCATCACGCATGATGGAGCTGTCATTATCCACACCTTGTGCTGCTGAAGAATATCTATGTAGTGCGCACTTCCGAAAGCTGTTGCGCCGATTCGTATACTTGAATGTCAGGCTCTGCATCAAGTGCAGGGGTTGACGCTCCATCAACTGCCTGAAACATAGTACTTGCATTAGTGAGGATTACAATTGTGAAAACATAACACACACCTGGGGTCGACAGCACAGGTACATATCAACGGCTAACCACGAATGAAACATTGTGTAGAACAATCAAATGACAAGAATTCCAGCTCTGATGATGACGCTCGATGGAGCTGTCAGTATCCATACCTCCTGCTGTTGAAAAACATCTAGAAATGTTGTAGATGTGGCGGACGCTTCAGCATCTCCCTGAAAGACAGTACTTGCATTAGTATGGATAACACTAATTATAACTGAAAACAAACACCAGTGGACGATTACTAAGGTGTATATCAATTGGAAAGCAGTAACCAAACATTCGGTAAAATAATTACACGATAGAATAAAACTATTACTTGACATGCATAAAACAAGTATGTAGCGGATTAGCCTAGTAAGATTACCTGATACGCGCTAGAAGTGGTTGATAACTGCGACCACATCAAGGATGTAGAATGTTCTTGCTTCAGATTCAAGGGATAGTCAAGAAGTTGTAAAGGTCAATTAATGATTGATAATGAAATGCCAATATTAAAAATAGCCGTGTAAGCCGACAGAATACTTGAAAAATGCTCAATACAGCACAGTTCCCTGTCCCCATATATATATACATTGCGTTTGTGGGTTATGAAATCGAAAAAGAATATATTGATGAATGTCATTATTCAAAAAACTATACACTCATATCAATATCGAAATTATTACAAGGGATAAAACACCTACAATATCAATTAATCCATTCGGCTACCTACATACTACCGCAAGGCCGAAAGCTAAATCCGGACACTTTACTCACCGGTGGCGGAATGTGGACGAATAGAGTGGGAATAGCGTTTTCGCGCAATTTCCGTGTCGTTCGCCGTTTATTCTTCTTTGTTACCCAAGAAGCTGTGTACATGTCCAAGGAAAAGTGCCGGCTGCAGATGCGGTATCGATCACCCCTCTTGTCCTGTAAGACTTGTTGGACTCTACTTTCCAGCTCATCCAGTGGATATCCGCAATATCTGACCCATTCTCTTATTCGATCAACAGTTTTCGGGAATACATGCATTGTAGTTCCTTCAGATTTCGCATGGGTCTTCGAAGGGCAACCGTTAATCGAACAGGCAGGCATTGTTGATAAATCTGAAAAGTAAATATCGACATTATTATAGAATCTTCAAGAGTAAAGATTTGATACAAAAGTAAATGAATCATACAATGATCAATGCAAGGTTTGTTTTGGTCGCAGGAACTATACCAGTTCATTATGTGCGGCTTAGTATTTGCATAAGTTGCAGAAATGTATAATTGATGTGACTGAAATCTGAACATGTGACTCGTCCCTTGGATGTTCTGTCTTGCATGAGAAGGAAACATGCTTACATTATAGACTGGACCCCCGAAGGATGCAATTCAATGACAATAGACAAAGATGAAAATAAATAGATCTATTGATAGCATAGCAATGGAAATTCAAGTCAATAGCAATGAGACCAATGAACATAGCACTATTGGGTACTCTACTCGCAAATAGATAGAAATTTAAAAATCTGCGAAATATGACCAGGATACATGGCCTTACCTTGACCAACAAACAGTTGGATTCAGCAAGCAGAGCAGTATGTTGCGGGAGAATAGGTGGATGGCCACAGGTAGCGCACTGATGGGTATGCTCGAAGCGGTCACAGAAGTTCACGGATAGCACGACGACGAGCAGATTAGCATAGATCTCAGTGGTTCCCAGGTAGCACGTTCAGGAGTTGACTTGCAAAGCACAAAGATGTTCTCATGAGACATATCGAGTGGTTTTTAAAGTATTAGAAACTGGGGTGTGTTTGTGAATGAATGACGTATGTATGTCGTGGTATTAGGGGGGCGGCCTGCTTGAAGGGGAGGCCTGCATGGAGACACGGGGTCTGAGGAGGCCATGTGACCGATGGCCCCTTGGCGTGGGACACCTTTTGAAGTATACATGTAGTTTGGCACCTTGGCCATTTGCGCCCGTCACAGCCCCCCATGCCAGCGGGCATCCACCGGCGCGAACCGCCTTTGATACAGGGGGTGGGATGGATGGCCCTGGGGCGTGCAGATAAGGCACAGGAAGACTGCTGAATGGAGACACACTTATGTGGATTGCAGGGGGGCGGCCTGCCTCAGGGGAGGCCTGCCTGGAGACACGGGGTCTGAGGAGACCATGTGAACAATGGCCCCTTGGCGTGGGACACCTTTTGAAGTGTACATGTAGTTTGGCACCTTGGCCATTTGCGCCCGTCACAGCCCCCCATGCCAGCGGGCATCCACCGGCGCGAACCGCCTTTGATACAGGCGGGTGGGATGGATGGCCCTGGGGCGTGCAGATAAGGCACAGGAAGACTGCTGAATGGAGACACACTTATGTGGATTGCAGGGGGGCAGCCTGCCTCAGGGGAGGCCTGCCTGGAGACAAGGGGTCTGAGGAGACCATGTGAACAATGGCCCCTTGGCGTGGGACACTTTTGAAGTGTACATGTAGTTTGGCACCTTGGCCGTTTGCGCCCGTCACAGCCCCCCATGCCAGCGCGCATCCACCGGCGCGAACCGCCTTTATATCAATATACAGTATATCGCCTTTATATCAATGATAGTATATCGTTGCTTATCAATAACAAATGCCACATACCCGAGATTCTTGTGAGCACAGACCCACACTTCAACCGGTGTATTATAGTGGTAAAGACTGTATAATTCAATGGTAAATGTTAGTATAGATATATGACTTTTATAGAGACATAACCTACTGAAAGACTTTGAACAAGTGTGTTTTAGTGCATGCATTATCGAGAATATGTTATGTTAGCTTAGATAGATAGTGACCACCCTGCTTCACAGCAACCAGACCTTCACCCATTCGGAGCACAGATGTCTGACGTCCATCCTTGAATGGAGACACACTTGATTCATTTAAAAAATCGAGACAACCGTTGTTAAAATATATTTGGTGTTTTATTTTGTATCTTATTTTCATGACACAAAAATACAAGACTTTAAAGATTATACAGGTCAGGTTGCAGCACAGCGAGAGAAAATCCCCTGTACTGACCGCTGTCACTCGGGAACGTTTCTCTAATGGCACGAACGGCTCAGGCGGGTATCACTTTTCGAACGCGGTGTCCAAGCCTCCCGTGAAGCCACCATGTAAAGGAACGATAGGCCACCAGCCTGTACCACCTGTGAAAAGGAATGAAACAAACTGTTTTTAAATGATCAAGATAAGTTTAATAAACATTTGTTGTCAATGACAATTCTTGTAACTAATGGCATTTTACACGGACAAATGCTATCTAGACAATGCACACTATTGAACGAATTACATGCGTTACAATGATATGTAGATGTAATTTTGGATCTAGTAGAAGAACATGAAATAGGAGTGGCATGACAAGCAGAGTATACTTACTCGTTACTTGGATTACGAGGACGAACAGTTGCTCGAAGTTCGTGCATAAGCACCATCATTATTCTCAACACGGCCCGTGTGAGGCAGGCTGCCCTGAAGTCTGGCAGCTCGGTGATGCATTGCGGTCGTGGCTCGCCTTCCAAAATGTAGGCCAGGCATCCCGAGTTTTCTCGGCAGCAGCAGTTCTCGTCCTCAGTTGGCATTAGCTCGCACCGATTGCATGTGCACCAGGTGGAGACGCCGTCCATTCGACTAGGCCCAGGCTCTTCATCTGTTGATTCGTCCTGCCAACTGCTGTCCGAATCCCCATCGTTTTCGCGTGCTTCCCTTTCCAGTAGTTCCTCCTCGGTATACTTGGGCTCGTAACTGTAGGGCATTATTGTAGCCATTGTGTGTTAAACAAACTAAATTAATTTATAGCGGTGGTACTGATATCTGTTCGCACGGGCTACAAGCGGCGAAGGTAGCTGACCAGAGCACTGAAACGAGTCACAGAATACTCAAAGTAACACAGAGAGAGGAATGGAATCGAAAATCGGCTGCTATGTGTTGTGAAACGGTCTGTTTATACTTATTGAGGAGAGAGGCGTCCTGCCATTTCCATGGCGACACGTCATTAGCTGAAGCGCAGCGAATGTTGACACGAGACGTGCTTTGGCGTTGGGAAATGGGCGGTACAAGTCTGCTGATGACAGGCTCAGGGGCGGGGGAATTGATTTAGTGCCGCAAAAGCAGGTCAGCCAGGACGATCAGGACGATCAGGGAAAAGATAGGATTATCAGAAAATGGCGGCTCCCTGGTGCTTGGTGCTTGTTTTCGCGTGCGTTTAATGGACGAAAACTCGGGTAAGGTCCATAGGAAAGTTTTCTAAAATCGAGCCACTAAGGCTTAAAAAAACATGGCCGACCCGGAGGGACAATAAAAAAATTTACTAGACCATGCCTTTACGGGGTGCGCATCTTGGGTCCATAATAAAGGTATGTCTTGCAGTCATGTCCTGGTATGTCTGGGGTGTGTCTGGATATGGGGAGTGGGAATTTTAGTTCTTCTCTTATTGGTTGTATATCATTGTGATCATTACAAGAAATAGTGTATCTCATTATCAGTGTTGAGGCCTTCTGATATTGATCTTAAATTACAGATTAGTTTGGCTTCTTCCTGGCGTAGGGTTCTTTCTCAGTTTCCCAGTCTTGCAATCAGTTTGATTTGTTTCACTCCGAAGAACCGGATGTCTTCTTTCTTGTCTCTGGTATGTTCCTTCTGCCAGTGTTCGGCTAGAGCTAATTTGCACCCTGGTGCGGTTACGTTTCCCAGGTGTTCCCTAATCCTTACTCAAAGTTCCCAGATTGTACTCCCCATATTCTGTTACACAAGCATATAAAAATGTAAATCACATATGCTGTTCTACAGTTAATAAATTCCTGAATTTTGATGCTCTTTACATTGGTCGCATTGTAAATTTGAATGTTGTTTAATGCATATATGCACATACCACAGTTTTCAAAAGAAACCCTTGATAGTAGTTCCAGTTAGTATATTGGACATCATCTTTTGTTTGGTAGTTACCATAAAGCAAGGACTTAATTTACTTCTTACTGTCTGGGCTTTAGTGTAAGTGATCATTGGCTTCTCTGAGATGTGGCCCCTAAAGTCTGGGTCCAGTTTCGAATATATTCCAAATTGCTCGATTGTCTTTTGAGTATTGAGTGATCATTCTTACTTTATTATTATCATCTTTGGTCTCTTCGCATTTAGGTGTTAAGTAGTCCAACCAGTATTTGCTAATAACCTTGGTTTTGGCATTAGTTTTGCATTCTTTCGGGTACCCTCGAGACAGGAATCTCTCTTTTGTAATGTTACACTCTGTGGTGAATGTATTATCTTTACTTCAATTTCTTCTAGCCCTCGTGAATTCCCCTATCAGTATGTTTTTGATAGTGATTTCAGGTGACAGCTGTCTGCGTGTAAGGTGGCGTTAACCTCTGTTTTCTTGCAAAATGTTTTAGTGTGGTTGTTCCCATCCTCTACTTAGATGTTTAGATCGAGGAAAGTTACTTCTTTGCGACTCATTTCTATCGTAAATTGGAGGCCAAAGTTGTTGTCATGAAGATAGTCATGGGACTCACATAGTTCACCTTCATTCCCATTCCATATGATCAGAATGTCATTCATGTACCTTTGCATTTGACTCATTTCTTTGATAGTAGTGCGTGCCTAAATGCATGTTTTTCCTCGAATTCTCCAACAAACAAATTGCCCATGGCGGGTGCAAAGCAGGTACCCATCGCTATTTCTTTAGTTTGTTGGAATAATACATCATTGAATAAAAACACATTGTTGCCTAACAAGAAGGCCAGTAGTTCCTTTAGCATTTCAATGAATAGATAATGAGATGCTGAGATATTCAGTTAAAGTCAATAGTTTTCAGTGCCAGGTTATGCTTGATTGATGGGTATAAGGACTTTACATCCATGGTTGTCAGTATATAGTATTCTTTCCATTCAATTTTGCGAAGAATTTCTAAGATATGTTCCTCCTCCAAACTTCCCACAAGGTGCCAGCCCTGTCGACACTGCCCATGTTGATCTGAAAATAACTGTCAACCACCTGTCTGAATTATTCTCTAAACCCATCATCTCGCATCGCTTTCGCCCGCAGCCTCCAGGTAGGAATCGGGGCGTACATGTTCTCCTCTGCCATGTAACCATCAGCGGCGCATGATCAGAGAGAACTGTAGCCCTATAGGCAACCCCAACAAGTTCTCACAGCGATTCCCGCCCCGTAAAGATGTAGTCAATGTGGGTGTGTACCCTTTGTGGTGCAGAATAGTACGAGTAAGCGTGATAGTTCCCATAAATCCAGATATGTACCAATTGAACGTTTTTCAATAGTGCATTCAAAGCTTTAGCCGGGGGTGCAGGCTACTGATATTTGCTGTCAGATCTGTCACACGCAGATCCAGAGTACAATTGAAGTCCCCTCCCCATATCCACAAAGCGTGTCTGTGAAATGATAATCTCAAATAATGTGAGGTAAAAAAGGCCATACCATCATGATTAGGGGGATATCAGTTTATAGTACACACCTCCCTCCGTCTTCTGCAGTAATGCGATCCAGACCCCCATCTTGCGCCGGTATCAGTGTACCCTTATCCTTTTAATGTAGCCATTGAGCATGAGGACATTCCATGTTACGAGCAACAGCCTACTCGCCATCTCCCATAGTTTCAGAGTCTTGTACTCCCCCCACAGACCCTCCTCTTTCTACCATATCTGGCACTGCCCCCACCTTCCAATGTAATCCCTCTCCAGGTGGCAGCCCCAGGTAAATGCAACATGTCAGAGGATCGTTGTTCCACACCAGGTAGGTGGGCAACCGCAAGTGCCAACACCACCAGCCACAGTGACAGCCACATATTCCACGTCAGACAACATGACAAGCAGGACCAAAAAAACTAACCCAAACAACAACATAACAACAAAAGTGAAGAGAAGAAGAACCAGCCCAAAGGGCAAACACACACTCTCAACCAATATAAAACTGGCCCAATAGTATACAGCTTATTCAGGCCAAGCTGCCTCCTACACCCATCCACTGCTCCTTCTCGGTGGCATGTGGCATCGGGATGCCTTAAAACGGGCATCCAAAAGCTCAACTTCTGCCGTAACGTGGCTGCAGCCAATGTAGCAATCTACAGCAGCACCCAAAAGAGAAACAGAAAAATCAAGAAAAATAGGGGGCGGGAAGGTGCTGTCCTCAGCTGCTCCCATAATTCAGCCTATCAGGAAAATGGGCGCATTAAGTGCGTTACGTTACATAATATACTCTTGCCGCGCCGGTGCATCCATGAGGGTTCATTATACCTGCCAATCCCTATCAAGTCCATCCAGGAGCCAGCTGTTGTAATATCCTCGAAGAAATGCGATCTGCCGTTGTGAAGCACCTTGAGCTTGGCTGGATAAATTATCATGTACCTCAGGTTGGGCCGGCGCAGCCGCTCCTTGGTAGGATCAAATGCTGCCCTCTGCCTCTGTACCAGTTGTCAGTAGTCAGGGTATATTGTCAGCTTCAAGGATACTCGTTCAATGGTACCTCCTTTCCTAGAGAAAGCCAATATCTGCTCTCTACCTTTGTAATTCAGGATCATCGCCATGAGCGTTGTGTGCGAGTCGGGGGTCTCCTGGCTAAAGATCTGTGGGCTCGCTCCATGGTAAAGCCCTGCATCAGCGTGCTTGGCCCACCTCCTGTAGTAGCAAGTTCTCGATGTAGGAGGTATGGTCACTACCTCCTCCACCTCAGGCAACCTCAGGATCCTACTAACATTATTCCTCCTCACTTTGCCTTTCGGCATCCTCGGCCCGGTGTTCCAGTGTTTGCACCATCTCGGTCAATGCAGTTATTTCTGACTGGTGCTTGGTAATATTGGCACTCTTCTGCTGCACCTGCGTCTCTGTTGTGCCCAGCCGATCCGCTAACGAAAGCACATCTTGTCTGAGAAGGCCAACATCTACTATCACTGCTGGCTCCTGGGTGTTGAGGTGGCCCCACTTTCTTAAGTGCCCACTCCCTCTTTCTGGGCAAATGCCTCCATGACAGTCTGACTAGCTTTGCCTTGATTGTCCAGCATTTGTAAATAGCCTGTTCAGTCCTTGGTGCCCGCTTTACTGTCCGTGGAATACCAGCCATTAGCGACAAATGAGCAGCATACGTCTTTGGGGGTTCTGTAAGCTCTGAGTAAACAGGCCCACTTAGCAGGGAGGTGCAGGTAGCATCCGCCTCTCTATCCACATTAGCCAGGTGATGGCACCATCAGGCTGCACGCTGCAATGTGACCTATCAGTGGCTATCACTACGTCCGCTCTTGCCGACCCTCTGTAACCTCCACTTCCTCTTCATATAATCACAGTACATTATCTGCCTCAAGGTCCCCACCTCACGCACCTCACCAGGGCACTGTGTGTACAACCGGGAGACAGCTGCTGCCACAGGGCCCACACTCGGTATGCAGCGCCCAAAATTAAGGGTCTGGCAGTGGTTCAGCTGCATCAACAGCACTCCCAGCCCTCTTGCGGCACCCCAAACCCAGTACCAAGGTCTCCTTCTTCCAGGATCTCTCAGAGCTTAGAATGAGCCAGATATGTACCCAGTGCCAACTAAGAGGGGCCTTCCCTCACTACTACTGCAGTCTCATCTACCTCAGTACAGATCTCAGGAGCAGCCTCAGCATGCACAGGTCCTCATCACCTGAATCAGTGCATACGTAGCTCTCTTCAAGCTACCCACCAGGCAACAAGCAATGCTGCGTGTACCTTAAGTGAGTATCACCATCAGCGCGGCCGGCCCGGCATCTTTGATGATCCTGCTAGTTGGATCGGACAGCCGTCCCATGCCACTCTGTGTTCTGAGCAGGCTACAGCAATGCACACCAGCAACTCCAACGCTCTCCGGCGCATGTCGCACTGTCAGCTGCAGCCCTGTGCCGCTGGTCTCCCACGCACTCAAGCAGCTGCTTGTTGGGGCCCTGAGGCATGCCCGCTGCTCTCTGTCAATCTTGTATACGGTCCCTCCAGGCTTGAAGTGCATTTCATATACCACTGGATTCCCTGCGGCACCTCATGCGACAGCCCCCCCTTGCACTTCACAGGATGGAGGTCGCTATCTTGGTGTCACCTCGCAGACATTTTTTATCAAGTGTTTCACAGCAATTCAAAGGTTGTTCATTCCACTCCACCATCATCCATGCACGTATTCCTTATGTGTCCAGATGCAGCAATCTGGCTGCAGGGTGGAATTCGCTGTAGATTTAGGGAAGATCTATGTAGGATCATGAGGGAGCACACAGAGGTTGCTGCTCACTGCCTGGCTGCTGGCCACGCCCCCATTGTCTAACTATTCCTATCTTTATTTTATGGATTAGGTCACTTAAAACGACAGGAAAAACTACATATCAATACTTCCAAACAGCCTTCAACTCAAGCTTACAGAAGCATTCCATTGAACATTCAAACTCAGGGAGATAACGAACTTCAATATTTGCTTAAAGACATAATAGAGCCAGTCACAGGTCCAGCATGGGTGTTCCCAATTATGCCAGTCCCAAGGAAGGGATCTGACAGTCAAATACGCATATGCATAGACATTAGACAATCCAACATGGCCACACAGCGCGAAAGACAGATGCCCCAGGATCTCTGACATTATCCATTTACTCAACGGAGCAACTAACTCCTCAAAATTGCACCTAAACAAAGGTTACCACCAAATTGAGATGACTCCCAAAAAGTTGTTACATTACCACCTTTGATGCACACGCGGCTATACCATTATTAAAAGTCTAACATTCTGAGTCTCATTGGGGGCTATAATATTTCAAGAGGTGATACACAAAATAATATGTCATATTCCACAATGCTTGAAGTACAGTGGTTTTGGGCAAAAATCAACAGGAACATGATGAAGCACTACAGCGTGTTTGTATGGTGCTTGAAGACACCCACGTTACATTAAATAAAGAAAGAAGTGATATCAATAAAAGGACACTAAAATTCTTGGGACACATGTTCTTGGAAAAGGGCTTTCAACCTGAAGCAGACACAATTGTATCTTTAACAGCTGCAGCCAGACAGCAAAACCAATCAACACTTCGATATTTCCTGGGTCTGGCACCAGATATATAAAGGACTTTGTATCCATTAGTGCTCCACTGAGATCTCTCACCAAACAAAACCAAGACTTCATATGGACACTGCGCCGAATCACAGGAATTTGAGCCTTCTCCCCAAGGAGGAGTCCCCCACAGTGAGTCTTGGGAGGTGAGCCGCTCCGCAATCCCTCCCCCTGTGAGGACAAGGACTCCCGTTCCTGTGAGGGACTCACTAAATATCCTTCCAACATTACCTCTTCAGACCTACTGTACAAAGATTTATTTGAAAAGAAGAACAAAGATGTGTTATTACAAACCAGAAACTGTGATTTCTTTCTTTAATTGGAAAACACCATTGAACTGGGACAGGGAGGAGAAAGCAGAAAGATGAGAGGCTGCAACAGGCCGAGAGAGATAAGGAGATACACTGGGGGAAAGCCTATGGCTACGTCACGATGGAGAGGAGAGGAGACTGAACTGCAAGAACCCCCCGCAAAGTACAAATTGGCGGCCTAGCCGAAAGCCAAGAGCTGGATGCACTGTGTCCTGGGAACTAGAGAGAGAGAAGCAACAAGTGGTGGCGTGACCACACAGTTCCAATGGTGAACCGGCGGTCCTTGCAACTGTTCCAAAACCATTATGCGGGTGGAACCACGTAACCTACTGGTACCTTGTATACCGGAAGGCCATCCTAGAGCAAGATATGAAGTACAATATACCAAAGGAAGAAAAGAAGTCGGGCAGGTGCAAAGGAGAGCCAAACTGGAAAGAAGAAAAACCCCAGTGACGTTATTCCTGAGATTGTCAGGTACCAGGGAAAACAGATACCCGGAGGTGAGGCAGAGAATCGTTATGGGACTATTCATACTCATCCCAGTCCAGATAACAAAAGGATAATAGTGAAAGCAAGGGAAGTGAGTGAGAATCATTGTTAAAAGTCTTCATATTCGTCTCAGTCAAGAGAAAGATACGATAACAGTGAAAACAAGAGAAGTGAATGAGAATCATAAGAGTATTGATACTCGTCCCAGTCACAATGATGAGACAATAACTGCGAAATCAAGAGAAGTGAATGATATAGTTATTAGAATACACATACTCGTCACAGTCGGAGAAAAGCAAGCATCATTAAGGAACAGATTGAAGCTATGAGAGAAAAACCACAGGAGAATACAATACAGAGGAACAAGGTTGTTGGGAAGTACATAGAAAGGAAGAGAATCTCAAGAGAGAGAATCTAATAGTTTGGATAACCCTACCCTGGGAAAAGGGAAGAATAACTCTTTTAGTGAAACAAATGAGGAGAGTGGTAAACGGAAACCATTCCCAAGGGAGATGACATCAGTCAGATTCAAGGAGACCCCATTTTGAGAAGAAACCAAAGTATAATGAACTACTGAGAGAACTGTATGAACTGATCAAAGAAGTCATGAGTGACTATTTGACAATCAGCTAATGAATAAAAACATGAGAAGCAAAATCAGGAGAAGGGAGTCATTTTCCTGTCTTAGGTTGTTAAGATAGTGGTAGGGTCAGTTAACGGTAGTTTTGATGGTGGACAGATTCTTTTAAGGCATTCACTGATGACTGACGTGCACCGTGGCTAGTTTGTTAGGTAGGGGACACTCCATAGAAATAGGGAGAGATAGGCATTATCTTTTTCTTTAATAAATACACACTTGCAATGTCTTACAAGAGTCTGCGTCCATCTTCTTACCCGCTATACACCTACATGTCAAGAGGCGTTTGACACCATTCGACAAAGAATCGCATCATCTATTTGCATGTCCTACTCTTGTGATCATATGCACACAGAACGTACAGCAGATGCCAGTTTAGTGGAGCTAGGAGAACGACTTGCACAAAACGAGCCTTGGTCTAAGCACACAAGCCACATAATCTAATATACCAGTTGCATCTTGATTGACACAGAACATGCCTACTCTCAGGCTGAAAAGAGGGTTAGCAGCTATGTGTGCTTGTGAGCATTTCCATCTTTTCCTGAACAGGAAGGAATTCACCATATTAACAGACCGCCAAGCCAGTTTCACAATTTATAGCAACCCCAAGGCATGTTTGCCACAAAGGATTGCACGAGGGGGTTTGCATTTACAAGATTATAAATTGAAGGTCATACACCAGCAAGGATGCAAATCCGACTGAATTTTATCAAGAAACCCGCTCCCTGGGAGTGATGAATGAACGACTTTGCAGTGACCCAGGGCTCCCACACTTAGGGGCAGACACTAGAAGAATGGGATCAAATAGACCCCTGCAAGTACTATATAGATAAGACAGGGGGACTGCGGAAATGCCAAACATGATTCAACACATCTGTCAAACCTGGATGGAGGCTCATTGATACATCGGCTGGGGTGGGAGACCAACACTGGACCAACCACTTTGGAACAATAGTCATATCCCTGAAATCCTAAAAATGGCTCACTTTGTGAGTTGGGAGCAACATGGGATTCGCACCCTTCTGGATGTAATACAGGAAGGGCCCCTTCTGGCATTTGGGGCAATTCGGGAGAAGTTTAAGCTTCCAATCAGTGACAACTACAGACACTTCCAACTAACGCACACTATCAGCGCTCAGTTCCCCGTGTTAGAAGAGATCCCGAAATGCTCCCGCCTAAAGGCCAATATTCTCCCAGCTCAAATTCCAACTAAGGTTTCTTCCACACTGTACCAGGTACTTGCTGTTTTCGGGGGCAAAGGAGCTATCTCGACTTAGGGAAAGATGGGAGAGAGAGGTGGGGCTACTGGAGTCAGAGGAATGGGTAGAAGCACCAACTAGGTTTCCACTGGACATAGGAATAGACGGCAGGCTTCGTTTAATCCAGTACAAAATACTACATCAGGCATACTACTCCCACGCAGCGGTGTCACAGTGGGGGGTGGTAGACAACTGGGACTGCCTGAGAGGCGGGAGAACGGAAGGTACCTTCTTCCACATGGTGTAGAGCTGTGATGTAATTCAGAATCTGGGGTCAGGTGGAATTCACTAAATACGAGAAGACATTCCTTCTTGTGGCACTGGGATTGGGGAAGAGACTCACGGCTGCAACGAGGGCTTCTGCAGACAGATCGAGCCTCAGCCGCTGGACCAATGAGGTGGACAGATGTGCGTCCCTGGAACGGCGAATCTATAATGCCAGGGGATATCCTGGGAAGTTCGAGAAAGTCTGGGGGAAATGGGTAGGAACTGTGTGAACATTAAACAAAGAAATGCCCTGGTGGGTAGATTCCGTCCCAGCACGCACTGAAAAACTGTGGTCTGTCACTGCCCACTCCCTGCTAACTCGAGATACCTATGCATTCTATGTATTGTCTGATAACTATGGATACATAATAAACAGATTTATAAAGAAAAAGAAACCCTCTCCCTACATCCAACGCTGGTATTTCCATTGAAGACCTCTATATTAACTACCTGATCCATCATCCATCATGCAAAACCAGTGTGCATATCGCTTGACCTCAGACTCAAATCAGAACTGGATGATACTGTCCAAATGCTCAGATTTTGGCTACAATCAGGCAAGTGGAAACATGCATGAGCATGGCAAAAGAAAGGAACATAGAAAACACAAAAGACCTGAAAGCCTTCTACTGTTAAAAGATCAGCTATCAGTCCATGGCTCAAATCTATTACTAAAGGAAAACAAGATGCTCACCCCTGGTACACTTCAACAACAGATTGTTGCAGTGGTTCACAAAGGCGATTGTGGGATCGTATCCACTAAAAGTCTATTGAGAGAAAGCGTGGAAACGCTACAAAAGTGACGCACTTTTCAGATTATAAGCCCTGTGACACACCCAGAGCCACTTCACTTGACGAACACAAGATTGTTATTGACTGTTTTGAGCTGTTACAGTCAGGCTCAGACATACTGGTGGCCATCGATGAATACGCCTGACACCCATAACCTCAAGTAGTACCATCCACATCTGCTATTCACACCATTCGTGTATTGGATAAAATGTTTGCAGCCTATGGCACCCCCAGTGTGATAAAGTCGGTCATTGCCTCTGTTGACAGGGCAGGATTTTCAACGTTTTGCTACCTATATGGGATTTTGGCACAAACTCGCCACGCCTCGCTTCCACAGGAAAATTGCATTTTGGAATGTTTCATAAGTAACATCAAAAGAGATGCACAAGTGTCTCCTCTCCACAAGATTCTGGTAGAGCAAACACTGCCTCATCACGAGTTAGCTGGAGCGGCAAAAATACGGCAGTAGCGCTATTACTGCCACATTACCACTCTGCCCAATCGCGAGTTTGGCCTGGAAAGCTCGAGGTTACCTCCAGCTTTGAGTTGGAGGTAAATCTACAGCTTTCCGTGCATGTTCGGTACTATTACCACCGGCACTATTACCACTGGTGGCAATAGCGCAGAAAAGCCCCATAGAGTCCTATGGACTCTTAGCAAAATGGGGATTACAGCCTTACCACAACTTGGGATCCGGCACTAATAGCGCCGGACTGAGTTGCGTTAACGCTATTTGTATGTGCGGCATCCCGGTGCAATTATCGCCGGGGTACCGCCAAGGCTGTGATGAGGGCTGGTCTGATTGCATGTTTCCTATGTTCCTTTTCATTTATAAAATTTTTATTGGTTTTTCTATGTTGAATTTTATATTTTGGGTGACCACTTTGTGAATTAACATACGGGGAAGTGGATGATTAAACTTTGACTTTATGGAAATAGTCTTGGTGATGATGTTCTTGAACCATTGTACCATGGGCTAATTGTGCTGAATCCATGTATGGGGAAATGGATCATGTATCTTGGACCTTATGGAGATGGCCTTGGTAATGATTATCTTGAACCATGGCACCATGGGCGAACTGTGTTACATTGATTGGTGGTTGCTCTGCCTTATGAAATGGACTTCCATGAATGTCACGGGGCGGTGCACTTGGGGTGTCTGCTGTGCGCTGATGTTGGTTACGGATTGCGTATTGATTTAACAATGTGTTCTAACCGGATTGGTCATTTTTGTTTCCTGTAACTATTCAGCCCGGGTAACGAGGCTAAAGATTGTTTGTAATTGTACTGAGCTACTGGCCCTGAGGATGGACCAAGGGTCCGAAATGCATTGGCTCGTGTAGCTTATATTGCCAAAGGCTGTACAATACAAAGGGTTTTATGTTGTCTGGCGCTTCATTTGGATATTATTAAAAACATATGAGAATATAATGATATACAGGAGGTATATCAACAATTGTCTAGTTATTATACTAGATTAAGGGTTTGTGAACCTGCACCAAAGGTATACTTTACCTTGGTCCATAGTGTTGAATTACAGCCTTACCACAATTCCGGACACTGCGCTAATAGCGCCGGACCGAGTTGTAGTAACGCTATTTGCATTGGCAGAAGCCCCCGGCGCAATTACTGCCAGTGTACCGCAAAGGCTGTGATGAGGCCCAGTACTATGTTAACTGCTGAGAAACTATAGGAACACTCCTCATGGAACAACAGGCACCTTCCCTGAGAAATAATGTCCGGAAGACCCATTAAGGCTCACCAACTGCAGCAGTGATTGAAGCAATGGAGCTACACAAGATCACACAGAAGTCATATAAAAAAAACGACGTGATACGCTGATCATAATAGGCCAGCACAAGAACGGGCACACGAATCTCACATCACAGTGGGTGACACTGTCCTGGTGTGGCAACTCTTCCACTCACCATGCAATTGGCTTCATTCCAAGTCGGGCGGTCCGGTAAAAAAGTGCTGGTATTTGTAGATAATGGCACTTTACCGGACCGCCCCACTGCCACCAAAATCCCCTCAGCCTATGGGACTCCATGAATGGGGATGAACACTGTCCTGTTGGTACTTACCTTTACCGCACTCGGTCCAGCCACATTGCTCCGGGGTGACTAGTGCCGGTAAAAATAAGTACCAAATGCCGGTATTCTGGCAGGATACCAGCAGTGTCAGAATGAGGCCCAACGTCCTCTTTCAGCCCTGACAGTCTCCTAGTCACTGGATCCCAAATAACGGCTGATAGTGGAGTAAAAGAAACGACATTGACAGGGGGAGGTTGTAGCGTCTTAAGCAACCTTGCCTCGGGAGGTTGTGCTACACTAGGGGACGTAGTGATTTTAGTAAAGGGAGAAGGGTTAAAAGCGGCATGGGGTTTGGCAACGGAGTTTCTGTTGGAATAAAGAGAAGCCCTCACAATGTTTGTTACTGGAGTGCTATGTCTATTGAATCCATAGTCGGTGCGTGAAAATGGAGTGTGAATAGTGGCACCATAAGACAGCGCACTAACAAAACGAATTTTAACATTCATGTATAGAACAGACACTCAAAGACTCTTAGGCCAAATGTGTCCTGGCAGGCTGTTTATGTCACACACTCCCTCCCCTCCCCCACTTGCCCGCCTGAATTAAGAAGTGCTGACTGTGATTGTTTGCCTCTGCGCTGTGGTGTTTCAGCTGTCCGGGTATTTCCGGGAATAGGCACCAGCAACCTCGCCTCTTCCGTCTTTCCCTCTCGGCCCTGCCCCCACATCTTTGCACGGAAGCAGAGCTGGAAGTGCCAGAGTTTGAGAATGGACAGGTCACTCGGTGTCCTGCGCATTTAATCCTGTCAATAGTTCGGGGCCCACATCTTCACAGAGCACGCAAACTGGCCAGGAAACACAGCTTCAAATGATGAGATCATCTGGACCTGCTCAGACATATAAACAAAGACACAACTGCAGTACACTGTTATCATCTGACATAAAATAACGTCCTTTGCGTCAGCAGTGTGTAGAGAAGTGTCAGCTAAACACAGAATCAGAGAGAGACGGACACCAGACAGAACCACAAGGAAAAACATTCGACTCAGCTGATGCTATGGCAAGTGACATCCCAACAACTGGAGCAACGCACTGGCTATGTATTTTTAATGACCCCTGCTTCCCACCAAAACTAAAAAGCGATGAATGAAAGGTTTTCAATGAAGCATAACAACCAGGAGTCCTCCGGGCAACCTTACATAGCACACATTTGTGGCAGGACCAAGATTGGTTTTCAATCGGCTGGTCCCCTTATGTAATGGGGCAGGCAGACTAAATAATGATGGCATGGAGGTTGTCCAAAGCCATTGTGGTGGTTATGGTTCATTTAAAAATGTGGAGCAATCATTTCTGTAGCGCTGAGGGGATGCTTAAATTGCAAAAGTCACATTAAACAAAACCAAGTTGAATTGCATTTCCTTATTCTCTGATTGTACAATGCTTTCCCACCCAGAAGTGCGTTTCTCATATACTGTACCGACCCTTGCTTTTTCACCTAGCGTTGAATAGCTAAACCCACAGAATTATTTCACTAGATTTTAAAAGGTACCTCAGTTGGTTGGTGCACCTGCTGCACCAAATCTTTGTGCAAGCTACAAGCCACAAATTTGTGTACTGGATGAGACAGCAAAATGTGTACTGCTCCCAAGGCTGATCAAATGAGTAACGTTGGGTTGGCGACCGGCACTCACATGTCCTGAATAGTGGGAATTAGGGGAGAAAAACGAAAGCAATGCGTAGAAGGTAGCAATACTCAGGATTACGGAAGCATCGCCCATTGCCCAAGACCAGCGTGACCTCCCCCGCCCCCTTCCACATTCACAAACTGAGTAGTAGGTGGAGACCCCATTGCCAAAGCCCAGAGGCTGATGGAGGGGTGGTAATAGTAAACTACAGTGTGCTGGCTTATAGGAAGGGGGCAAGCCCCCTAGCAGATCAAGCAGTGTAGTACTACATTTAATTTGCTTTTTCTGTTAGGCGAGAACCATGGCTCACAAATGACAGTGCCATAAGCAATGATCATGCCACGAGCCAATTCAGTCTGTCATGTACAGCATATACATGCTTAGTATCATTAGTGTTCTATATGAAGTACACAGTGTAGTCAATTAAATAATTTATTAGATTCTTTTTGTGTAGGGCTTGCGTCTCATAATCCCTACTGTTGGTCGCAAATATGATCCATTTAGGTAGAGTGAGTTTGCCAAATCCACATAGATTGGCCAAAAGGGGAGGCCTGGCTCTAAGACCAGGTTTTCTGCTCGAATAGTTGGCAAATGTGTTTCTTTCGCACTCTCCATGCCCTTGTTGCATCTGTGGTAGTCATGGGCATGGTTGGCAAGTTCTGAATTTGAACTTCATTCATTCACTTAATTTTGTGTAAGGTATGTGTAGTTCTTGTTACTAGTATAAAACACAAAACTACAAATACCCGAATGCAGTGCGATGGAGCCTGAAATCCAGGACTCACCGAACACGTGATAATATCTCCTAACCGTAGTCGATATTTGAAACAGCCTTGAATCTTTTTGAAAATCATAATGCAATGACCAGTTGCATTCCCACAAAAAAAGAAACATATATAGACACAGCTTGTGACGTTTCTGAGAATCTGCATTCGTTACCAAAGTACAGACGGATTTCTCATAATGGGCCAGTGACTCAATACTAACTAATGCAGTAGGCATAACTACATGCCACCATGCCCTCCTTCTACACATTGTGT
The DNA here is from genome assembly GCF_040938575.1 of Ambystoma mexicanum. NCBI lineage: Eukaryota > Metazoa > Chordata > Amphibia > Caudata > Ambystomatidae > Ambystoma > Ambystoma mexicanum. The sequence goes on from NC_090929.1 coordinate 1,443,847,942, forward strand.
ATAGGCGCATTATAAATACGAATAGAAAATAAATAAATAATAGCAAGTCAAAACTTAAAATGAGGGCCCAAGAGTAATACAGAGAGAATGTGAGAGTAAAACATGATAACAGAAGGCAAGCACTGGTCTAAAAAAATAAAAATAGGATTAGTACATATTATTCAAACAAAAACAGTGGGGGGCGATTCATTAGAAATACTATTTTCTGGTATAAGGAATAATCAGTGAAGGATTTGCATATGTGCGGTGAAACTTAAGCCAGAAAATGATATTGACAAAGATCCCAAGTGATTCCAAATGGAACTTAAGCTTGTCAGAAAAACAAGCAGAAGCCCCATCTGGTTCACTAAGGAGGCACGCCGAGGCCGGAAACGCGCTGGTGCAACATCCACTGGTGAATAATTCATCAGGCCTAATGACAAATTATGTTCCAGAGTCAATATTGTTTTCTTAACACAATCTCTTATTCACATTATTTTTTTGTCACACAGTGACTAACAGTGGTTAGACCCCAACATATACCCCCACCCATCAACCCCTCCCTCCAGACATTACTTAAATACTCCTCCACCACCACTCCCTTCCACCACACTATCCGCAACATATACCTACCCCCACCAAACCCTCCTACTAAACTCTCCAACATACCTCTCCACCCACCATCCTCCACCCCATTCACTACAACGCTCTCTGCCTACTGATCCGCCTATTACCCCTTCCCACTACACTACCCACCAATACCCTCCAAACACCATCTATTCCCATTGCACACTTCTCAGCCTCCACTCACCACCCCCTCCCACAGAACCGTATGCAGGCAATCCTCAATGATGACTCACCCTTTTCGCATGAACAAGTGTGTTGGGGGACTGACAGAGTAACACGTTGATGGCGTGGGGTGGGTGGCATAGGACTAGTCACCACGGAGCCCAGGAGTGGCAAAGGTTGATTGGTCAAGCCACCACCTTCCACCCACATGTTGCTGCTGGAACAGTGAGTGCTCAACTCTCTCCAGGATTCCGGACTTCAACAGGAATCCATGTTTTGTGGCCTCTGTGGACTCCCTGACCCTCTGACTGCCCAGGGTGATGGCCTTTGCAATGTGAACCATGGAGTCATGCAGCCATGAGTTATGCTACCCACCTTTCCTCGCCAGACATATCATCAACGTGGAAAAAATGTCCTCCTGGACTTGAACCTGCTTGTTGGCCAATTCCTCCTATCTTCCCTGGCCCTGTTTCATGGCCTGAATCTACTGCATCATGGCATGATGTTGGGTGCCTCAGGATATGTCACTAGTCACAACCCAGCACACCCAGTAGCGCTTGTTGGTTGGGTGGGTGTATCATAGGGGTCTGCCTCCCCTCCTGTGGCACCCAATGGATGATACTCATTATTAGTGTTGCTGTCATCCTGTTGCTGATGAATATCAAACAGTGGGTCCACTATCAACTTGGCCTCCGTGCCCACGTTTCCCCAACATCAGGGGCTCCCTGGTAAGGTATCGTGAGAGGCCCAATCTCCTTTGCCGGGATATTTGCCAAACTGTTGTCACTGACAACAGGTAGGGCATGGCATGTGTTCTCGGCCGCAGACCACAGTGGGAGTGAGCAACCTTTGCAACGTTCTCGTATGTGCTTGTTTTAGCTTGTTGCTACACTCTGTCCAGATGTTTGTTTATGTTTATGTTTGTTGAGTTTATATAGCACTTTACTCCAAAGCGCTTTACAGTATAACAACAGTACAAAAGAAAGAAGCAAATTTACAAACTTGAAACAAACCAGTGCTACAGTATATAGAACAATTTACACAAAAGGATGGGGAGAGGGAGGGCAAAAAGGGGGGAGTTCCTAGATGGTCTTAACGCCATTGGGTGGTTACAGCATCCAATATGAGGTCATCGGGAGGGGGGGAGCAGGCTTTTAGGGGGAGGAGAGGTAGGGGAGGAGAGTCAGGGGGGAGTGGAGTAGAAGGGCTTTCAGGGAGGAGCGGAAAGATTGGTAGGTGGGGGAGGAACAGATAGGGAGAGGTAGGGAGTTCCAGTGGAGGGGGGCCAAGAGTTGGAAGGAGCGGAAGAGTGAGGAGGCACAAGGGGCCGGGGATACAGTGAGAAGGTATAGGTCAGCTGAGCAGAGAGAGCGGGAGGGAGAGTAGAATGAGAGGAGGGAGGAAAGATAGGGGGGCCGAGGTCATGGAGAGATTTGTAGACAAGGCAGAGGAATTGAAATTTCAATTGTGAGAGGAAAGGGAGCCAGCCGAGTTAAAGGCATGGTCTAGTAAAAATGTTTATTGTCCCTACGGGTCGGCCATGTTTTTTTAAGCCTAAGTGGCTCGATTTTAGAAAACTTTCCTATGGACCTTACCCGAGTTTTCGTCCATTAAACGCATGCTTAAACAAGCACCAGGGAGCCGCCATTTTCTGATAATTCTATCTTTTCCCCGATCGCCCTGGCTGACCTGCTTTTGCGGCACTAAATCAATTCCCCCGCCCCTGAGCCTGTCATCAGCAGACTCGTACCGCCCATTTCCCATCGCCAAAGCACGTCTCGTGTCAACATTCGCTGCGCTTCAGCTAATGACGTGTCGCCATGGAAATGGCAGGACGCCTCTCTCCTCAATAAGTATAAACAGACCGTTTCACAACACACAGCAGCCGATTTTCGATTCCATTACTCTCACTGTGTTACTTTGAGTATTCTGTGACTCGTTTCAGTGCTCTGGTCAGCTACATTCGCCGCTTGTAGCCCGTGCGAACAGATACCAGTACCACCGCTATAAATTATTTTAGTTTGTTTAACACACAATGGCTACAATAATGCCCTACATGTACGAGCCCGAGTATACCGAGGAGGAACTACTGGAAAGGGAAGCACGCAAAAACGATGGGGATTCGGACAGCAGTTGGCAGGATGAATCAACAGATGAAGAGCCTGGGCCTAGTCGATTGGACGGCGTCTCCACCTGGTGCACATGCAATCGGTGCAAGCTAATGCCAACTGAGGACGAGAACTGCTGCTGCCGAGAAAACTCGGGATGCCTGGCCTACATTTCGGAAGGCGAGCCACGACCGCAATGCATCACTGAGCTGCCAGACTTCAGGGCAGCCTGCCTCACACGGGCCGTGTTGAGAATAATGATGGTGCTTATGCACGAACTTCGAGCAACTGTTCGTCCTCGTAATCCGAGTAACGAGTAAGTATACTCTGCTTGTCATGTCACTCCTATTTCATGTTCTTCTACTATATCCAAAATTACATCTACATATCATTGTAACGCATGTAAGTCGTTCAATAGTGTGCATTGTCTAGATAGCATTTGTCCGTGTAAAATGCCATTAGTTACAAGAATTGTCATTGACAACAAACATTTATTAAACTTATCTTGGTCATTTAAAAACAGTTTGTTTCATTCCTTTTCACAGGTGGTACAGGCTGGTGGCCTATTGTTTCTTTACATGGTGGCTTCACGGGAGGCTTGGACACCGCGTTCGAAGAGTGATACCCGCCTGTGCCGTTCGTGCCATTAGAGAAACGTTCCCGAGTGACAGCGGTCAGTACAGGGGATTTTCTCTCGCTGTGCTGCAACCTGACCTGTATAATCTTTAAAGTCTTGTATTTTTGTGTCATGAAAATAAGATACAAAATAAAACACCACATATATTTTAACAACGGTTGTCTCGATGTTTTAAATGAATCAAGTGTGTCTCCATTCAAAGATGGACGTCAGACATCTGTGCTCCGAATGGGTGAAGGTCTGGTTGCTGTGAAGCAGGGTGGTCACTATCTATCTAAGCTAACATAACATATTCTCGATAATGCATGCACTAAAACACACTTGTTCAAAGTCTTTCAGTAGGTTATGTCTCTATAAACGTCACACATATATCTATACTAACATTTACCATTGGATTATACAGTCTTGACCACTATAATACACCGGTTGAAGTGTGGGTTTGTGCTCACAAGAATCTCCGGTATGTGGCATTTGTTATTGATAAGCAATGATATACTATCATTGATAAAAAGACAATATACTGTATATTGATATAAAGGCGGTTCGCGCCGGTGGATGCGCGCTGGCATGGGGGGCTGTGACGGGCGCAAACGGCCAAGGTGCCAAACTACATGTACACTTCAAAAGGTGCCCCACGCCAAGGGGCCATTGTTCACATGGTCTCCTCAGACCCCGTGTCTCCAGGCAGGCCTCCCCTGAGGCAGGCCGCCCCCCTGCAATCCACATAAGTGTGTCTCCATTCAGCAGTCTTCCTGTGCCTTATCTGCACGCCCCAGGGCCATCCATCCCACCCCCCTGTATCAAAGGCGGTTCGCGCCGGCGGATGCCAGCTGGCATGGGGGGCTGTGACGGGCGCAAACGGCCAAGGTGCCAAACTACATGTACACTTCAAAAGGTGTCCCACGCCAAGGGGCCATTGTTCACATGGTCTCCTCAGACCCCGTGTCTCCAGGCAGGCCTCCCCTGAGGCAGGCCGCCCCCCTGCAATCCACATAAGTGTGTCTCCCTTCAGCAGTCTTCCTGTGCCTTATCTGCACGCCCCAGGGCCATCCATCCCACCCCCCTGTATCAAAGGCAGTTCGCGCCGGTGGATGCCCACTGGCATGGGGGGCTGTGACGGGCGCAAACGGCCAAGGTGCCAAACTACATGTACACTTCAAAAGGTGTCCCACGCCAAGGGGCCATCGGTCACATGGCCTCCTCAGACCCCGTGTCTCCATGCAGGCCTCCCCTTCAAGCAGGCCGCCCCCCTAATACCACGACATACATACGTCATTCATTCACAAACACACCCCAGTTTCTAATACTTTAAAAACCACTCGATATGTCTCATGAGAACATCTTTGTGCTTTGCAAGTCAACACCTGAACGTGCTACCTGGGAACCACTGAGATCTATGCTAATCTGCTCGTCGTCGTGCTATCCGTGAACTTCTGTGACCGCTTCGAGCATACCCATCAGTGCGCTACCTGTGGCCATCCACCTATTCTCCCGCAACATACTGCTCTGCTTGCTGAATCCAACTGTTTGTTGTTCAAGGTAAGGCCATGTATCCTGGTCATATTTCACAGATTTTTAAATTTCTATCTATTTGCGAGTAGAGTACCCAATAGTGCTGTGTTCATTGGTCTCATTGCTATTGACTTGAATTTCCATTGCTATGCTATCAATAGATCTATTTATTTTCATCTTTGTCTATTGTCATTGAATTGCATCCTTCGGGGGTCCAGTCTAAAATGTAAGCATGTTTCCTTCTCGTGCAAGACAGAACATCCAAGGGACGAGTCACATTTTCAGATTTCAGTCACATCAATTATACATTTCTGCAATGTATGCAAATACTAAGCCGCACATAATGAACTGGTATAGTTCCTGTGACCAAAACAAACCTTGCATTGATCATTGTATGATTCATTTACTTTTGTAGCAAATCTTTACTCTTGAAGATTGTATAATAATGTCGATATTTACTTTTCAGATTTATCAACAATGCCTGCCTGTTCGATTAGCGGTTGCCCTTCGAAGACCCATGCGAAATCTGAAGGAACTACAATGCATGTATTCCCGAAAACTGTTGATCGAATAAGAGAATGGGTCAGACATTGCGGATATCCACTGGATGAGCTGGAAAGTAGAGTCCAACAAGTCTTACAGGACAAGAGGGGTGATCGATACCGCATCTGCAGCCGGCACTTTTCCTTGGACATGTACACAACTTCTTGGGTAACAAAGAAGAATAAACGGCGAACGACACGGAAATTGCGCGAAAACGCTATTCCCACTCTATTCGTCCACATTCCACCACCGGTGAGTCAAGTGTCCGGATTTAGCTTTCGGCCTTGCGGTAGTGTGTAGGTAGCCGAATGGATTAATTGATATTGTAGGTGTTCTATCCCTTGTAATAATTTCGATATTGATATGAGTGTATAGTTTTTTGAATAATGACATTTATCAATATATTCTTTTTCGATGTCATAACCCACAAATGCAATGTATATATATATGGGGACAGGGAACTGTGCTGTATTGAGCATTTTTCAAGTATTCTGTCGGCTTACATGGCTATTTTTAATATTGGCATTTCATTATCAATCATTAATTGACCTTTACAACTTCTTGACTATCCCTTGAATCTGAAGCAAGAATATTCTACATCCTTGACGTGGTCGCAGTTATCAACCACTTCTAGCGCGTATCAGGTAATCTTACTAGGCTAATTCGCTACATACTTGTTTTATGCATGTCAAGTAATAGTTTTATTCTATCGTGTAATTATTTTACCGAATATTTGGTTACTGCTTTCCAATTGATATACACCTTAGTTATCGTCCACTGGTGTTTGTTTTCAGTTATAATTAGTGTTATCCATACTAATGCAAGTACTGTCTTTCAGGGAGATGCTGAAGTGTCCGCCACATCTACAACATTTCTAGATGTTTTTCAACAGCAGGAGGTATGGATACTGACAGCTCCATTGAGCGTCATCATCAGAGCTGGAATTCTTGTCGTTTGATTGTTCTACACAATGTTTCATTCGTGGTTAGCTGTTGATATGTACCTGTGCTGTCGACCCCAGGTGTGTGTTATGTTTTCACAATTGTAATCCTCACTAATGCAAGTACTATGTTTCAGGCAGTTGATGGAGCGTCAACCCCTGAACTTGATGCAGAGCCTGACATTCAAGTATACGAACCGGCGCAACAGCTTTCGGAAGTGCGCACTACATTTGCAACATCGATAGATATTCTTCAGCAGCACAAGGTATGGATAATGACAGCTCCATCATGCGTGATCATATAATGTGATTCCATTTGCTATACTTTCATCCCTATTAACGCAAGTGCTGTGTTTCAGGGAGACGACGAAGCTTCCACTACAATCACAACATCCAATTTAGATGATGCAGATGTAAATAATTTGTTGAAAAAAGTCGATGAAATGTGATCATATTTAGATTTTCCTTGATTCTTTTGGGCAATGCATCATTTGCGGTTATCTCTTTATATGTACCTCAGCGTTCGACCCCAAGTGTGTGTTATGTTTCCAATATTGAAAACCATACTAATCCAAGTACTGTGTTTCAGGGAGACAACGGAGCTTCCACCACAATCACAACATCTCATTTAGATGATGCAGATGTAAAGGAATCTTTGAAATAAGTCGATGAAATGTGATCATATTTGGATTTTCCTTGATTCTTTTGGACAATGCATCATTTGTGGTTATCTCTTTATATGTACCTGTGCCGTCGACCCCAAGTGTGTGTTGTGTTTCCAATATTGAAAAGCATACTAATGCAAGTACTGTGTTTCAGGGAGATGCGGATGCCTCCTCTCCAATACAACCATTCATGGCAGTCCATGCACAGCCAGAGGTATGGATACTGACAGTTCCATCGAAATAGATCATCACTGGTCGAATACTTGTCGTTTGATTGTTGCACACAATGTTTAAATCGTGTTTGGCTATTGAGATGTACCTGTGTGTTCGTCCTCACGTGTGTTTTATGCTAACAATATTTTGATACATAGTAATGAAAGTACTATGTTTCAGGGAGACAATGGAGCCTCATTCCGTGCTGTCTATGCGGATACAGAAAATATAGTCATTGCAGCGCAAGAGGAAGGGAGGACATGCGGAAACAAATCGGAGCTACAGCGTGCAGATGTTGAAGGTCGAGTCAAAAAAGTTGCAAAGAAAAAAAAACAAAAAAAGGTTAGTTACAAACAGTTCATAACTTTAAAAAAATGTTTGTGCTGGGGACTATTTTATGTTTTTTTCCAGTCAATTTTACTACACTCCATCTTGTGTTTAAACTGAACATCCCTTTTCCAATCTCTCCTCCAGTTACCCGTGGGTGTCAGAACTATACACACACAGACAGTGAAGCGAATGAGAGATGTGGCTTGCCAGACCGTGTACACTATGGAGGAACTATTAATTGAGGCGAGGCGTGTTCAGGCACGAGATGCTCATGTCCAATGGCCAGAACATGAATTAACTGTGTTTGGAGACTACAGCAAAGTTGCATTGGACCATAGCTACAGTGCGACCGCACCACCACAAGAAGATGTTATTGAATGTATTGAAGATAGCTCAGAAGTAGTTGCAGATCAATTTACACAATCTACACCCGCCAAAAATTTGCCACCAAAAAACCTGTCGCCATTGTTGTGTTCTCCCATCAATGTTGAAGTAATAGATGTTGAAATGACAGAGAATGAACCAGCTGCAGCATCCATAGACGCATCAGAACTTGATATCAGCGATATTACTTTCCAATGTGTTGAAATCTCCACAACGTCAAAGGCCGAAACAACGTTGTCGCAGGATGACAGTCTAATGAAAGAGAGCAAATACATTGTATTCGACAGTTGTTTGATGGAAATTATAAGTATGCTGAAATGTGTGCATTCCATTAGAGGGACAGTATGTGGGAAGCCATTGATTAATGTGACTCGTCAAATAAAAGGCAGTAACGTCAAAATAAATGCCGCCTTTAGATTAAATCATAGGTTCTCATGGTCTGCACAACCGATGCTGGGGAAACTGCCAGCAGGCAATCTACTCTGTGCAGCTGCATCACTTTTTAGTGGCTCCAGTTTTAGAAAGTTAGAGGTTTTCTTTCAGTTTGTGGGACTCCATTTCATTTCTAAAGCGCTGTACTACACATACCAACGTGATTATCTGTTTCCGGCCATTAGTGATGCTTGGAAAATTGAACAATTGTCTCTAGCAAGTACATTGGAAGGCAAACGATTCAGGCTAGCCGGCGATGGACAGTGCGACAGCCCTGGATTTTCTGCCAAGTACTGAACCTACCACTTTCAGGACATGGATAGTAAGAAAATTGTGAGTTCGGTGGTCGTGCAGGTAACACAATGTACATCCTCAGTGGCCATGGAGAAACTAGGTTTTATAAAATCAGTGGAATATCTACAATTGAGGGGAATGCACATCGACCTCATAGCCACGGATAGACACGTTTCAATTGCAAAGACAATGAGAGAGCAGTTCCCACATATTAAACATCAATTTGACGTATGGCATCTTGCTAAATCAATCAATAAGAAAATCTCGGCTGCAGGGAAAAAAAAGGTTTTGAAAGTATTTTGCAGTGGTCACATTCTATCACCAACCATCTTTGGTGGAGCTCAAAAACTTGTGAGGGGTCAGTGGAAATACTACTTGAAAAATGGCGGTCACTGATGCACCACTGTACCAACGTTCACCGCTGGACAGCAAATGAACATTTCCACCAATGTGAACATGGCCCTTTGTCCCCAGAGGAGGCACGGAAGAAGAAGTGGTTGATTCCATCTTCACCGACACACAAAGCTATTGAGAAGATTGTTTTCGACAAAACTCTATCAAGAGATTTGAGAGGACTGACAGAATTCTGTCACACAGGAGATTTGGAGGTGTTCCACAATATGTGCCTAAAGTACAGGCCAAAGCGCTTGCATTTTAGCTTTCGGGGCATGAAACATCGCACTCTACTAGCGGTCTTGGCCCATAACAGCAATGTCGGACTGAACAATCTAGGACTAGGGGTAAAGTAAGGATGCCTCGCTACACTAAGGTGTTTTCAAAACGAAGTAAGCAATGGGTGATCAAACCAGTCTATGATGAAATGCAGTTCGACTTTGTGAAAGGCCTTATTGTTGCTGTGTTAGAGAAGCACAGATATGGAATATTGGACGTTTCTGTGCAGAGCAGTGATCCATTGCCACCGAACATTGCGACTGTGCCATGCCCACCCGAAGCACAGCTGATTGTGAAGTACAAATCCCGGTTTAAATAATTGCAATACAATTGTCTTTTTGTAAATAAATGTTATTGTACAGTGTACCTGTAAACCTAACCCCTACCTTCACCATCATGGGTGGCGAAAAAGCTGGGTGTCATCTTTGAATTCTCTCTATTCACCTCACATATGTGTATGTATATATTTTTCTCATGTCTCATCTCATGTAAATGTAAATGCTGCACACTGTTAACGGAGGGGAGGCTTGTGTATTGCAAATAATAAAACAAACAAACAAACAATAAATCTCACTTTTAACTCAACTCCTGTGGTACTTTATACTTTCCCTGACCTTCCGCCAAAAATTAAATGTCTCAATTTGGGCTGCAAAGCTCGCAGACAACGGGGACAAAATTGGGGCACTTAGAACGCGCCAGCCAAGCGGGCCGTGGCATTTGGGAGAGAAGCCAGTTCGCATTTGCACATTGAGGCGCACTACATAGACGGATTCTAAACTTCAAGTTCTCACAGATGCATATACTACGTGATGTTGCAAATAAAGAATGCGGAGGACAGTGCCCAGATGAGGCCCACAAGTCGCACTGGAAGTATAAGGGTCTATTGTTTTTTTACCTTGAGACAGGGACCATGCCGAAAGAACTACATTTGAAGGGAGTGCGCAATAACGTAAGAGACGATAAGGCAGAAAATTCAGAAACTAGACCGAGTTTCATTTTAGTTCATTATACGAAAAATCATTGTCATGAGCACGGTCCGTTTTACAGACTGCATTACGAAGAGACACAATGGAAATTTCAAATATAATGTAAGTAAATCTTTACACGCTTTTATACCGGAATGAAGATTTAATGAATGGATGCATGAATAAATGAATGAATGAAGAGCTAGGAAAAGCAAGTAAAACTGTTCGTAGTGGGCACATGGGCATGCAGGTCCACTGGTCTCACCGATCTCGGTCCTTGGCCCAGCCACATTTCCCTGCACTGCCTACCGGCACTACGGGACTGTCTCTGTATCCTTCAGCCCCTTCTCCCGGCATTTATCTTGCACTTGCCACCAGCTGGCCCTATTATTTAATTTGTATTCAACTAACCATGTACAGCCCTTCCCCATGCGCGATCAGAAAGACAACTGGCCTAGTAGGATCGTTGTCTGTCTGCCCTTGTTCCCCACCTGCCTCGTCACGCCTAGAAACACTTGAGTATAGGCGCGTTACAAATGCCATATCATATATCATATCATTCCTCACGCATGTAGACTGTTGTTTATCATTGTGTGTTGGCCTCGATTTATCTCGTTACTTTTCGCATTGATTTTAGAGACGAACATACTCCATTGAACTATCCTTGCAAGAAAATAGTTTCTGATCGGCCGTAATAAATAAAATGAGTAAAATTAATGAAGTTCGGCTAGCGAGACTAATTATCATTTTTTTTTTTCATAACAGGTATTTGATCCCTTTCTGCCACTGCCATCTGTTTGAGACACCGGCAGATGGATTCTTCAGCAGACACCTGCAGCTTTGTGTCAACAACTGGAGCACGATCACCATATTATGGGACGATCGCCAAGGGCCCACATGCCCTTACGCTGTACTAGTGGCTAGAAGCAACATATCAACCTTTATGCTGGACTAGTGCCTAGTTGATGGAACAGCCTTGCGGTTCACCGTGCTTCCAAAGTGATTCTTTTTACGAAAATGAACACCCTGTGTACCATAAAGGAACAGCGCGTGACTCAAGATGAAACGGAACAGTTATTGCGGATACAGATAAAAGAAAATAAATGGCTTCCGGAGTTCATATGTCAATTGCTGAATATTCTCTAAACATTTAATGTCAAATAAATGTACTTTACCAAATGTACCGTGTTGCTGTTTCATTTTAAAGTACAGTTTCATATTCCGAATTGTGGCACGCTGTGTTGTGAGTTGATCTGTGTTGGTTTCCGGGTTCTGTGTGGAGTTGCGCAGAAGACGACTGGGCGCCTTTGCCTACGCAGCACAGTAACGTCACGGGGAGAGGTGGGGAATATGAATGTTTTGATAATGTCAGGCTCAGGGGCGGGGGAATTGATTTAGTGCCGCAAAAGCAGGTCAGCCAGGGCGATCGGGGAAAAGATAGGATTATCAGAAAATGCCGGCTCCCTGGTGCTTGTTTTCGCTTGCGTTTAATGGACGAAAACTCGGGTAAGGTCCATAGGAAAGTTTTCTAAAATCGAGCCACTTAGGCTTAAAAAAACATGGCCGACCCGTAGGGACAATAAACATTTTTACTAGGCCATGCCTTTAAGTGAGTGAGGTAGAAATAAAGTGTCCATTGGTGGAAGAGGGTGCTGTCCTGGCGGTATTAATGGTGATAGTGGTGGAAAGGTGTAAATGGGCAATGTCCAGGTAAAAGGGATGGTGGCAGAGGCCACAGGGGCAACAGTGTCACTCGAGGTCTCATCTGCTTGAAACGCAGGAGACATGTTGCCAGTCAGTTCACAGCAGTGGGTCTGACACGTGTACACAGTGATGCATTATTTCAGAGACTCAAGAGGGCTGCTGATATGATATTCATCCTTGGTTGCCTGTGTCTTGTGAGCATGCCAAATCCATCCTCCTTCTTTGCGCTCTCATGACAGATTGCATATTATCCAGACCATGCTTTTGCTAACGACCGCAAGAGACGAGTCTCCACGATAGGTTGAACATCTTGAGACTACATACAATGTCAAAACCCAAGGGTGGGATGTCACTGCCTGTCTAGGAATCCTGTGTCATGATGTGTAATAAATCAGTTGTCATTACACACATCTTCACCGACTCCCAATAGTGATGTTATTGCATGACACTGTTACCAGTCATTTCACTACTGTAGAATTGCTCTACAAGAGGGTCCTTTTTCATGTTGGCCAGAATGTGGCTTTTAAAGTGTCATTCTGGGATCGGTTGCTTTTCAAGTATTAGGACTGTTTTGTGCTACATGGGACACCTTCCTGTTTGTCAGGCATGTCGATTTAATGTGTATATTCGTGGACATGGGACTGTTGTACCTGGACCTGGCATGTGGTTGAACTGCCTCGTGGTGCGAGATGAAGCCATGTCCTGGGCCACGTCTCTGGGTGAAAATGAATTGGCCCTCTTGACTGATTTTCACATATGCTCAAATGCCATTGAATAGTACTGGCAATGGTTATATGTGCGAGAGGAATATGTGGAATTATTAGGACTACAGGGTGCTTTCCTCATATTTTAAATCTACATAGGATGTTTGTTTTCTTTTGTACTAATCAGCGCCTTGTAATACAGCTCCAGCCTCTGCATCACCGATCCCCTGCAGGCCACTGAGGTCCAGGATGGTGGAAGCCTTCTCCTTCCAAGGGTGCATGGCCAGATCAGGTACAGTGCCCCATTCTGTGGCATTGGCACTTGCACGTTCTGGATACTCACAAGGCATAGTAGGTTTGTCACTTCCCCCTCTCTGCACTTCAATATTTCTGCTGTAATGCATTTCCCACCCTCGCTCCCTCCCTGCCCTGTGGGCGCTTTGAAACAGTATTTTCTTAATGTTGAAGCGCCTAACAAGAAAACAATACATAAATAAATTATTTTCACTCCTGGTGATGTTGTGCCACAAAAGAGGTCACAGGTCATCCAACTTCTTTTTCACCACATGCGAGGGTGGATGGGGACTAACACAACCCAGTCCCACACTCTGTCCCACAGCAGGACCTGCGACAAAGGCCCCAGGAAGTGGGGAGGGAAGGACCTCGTAGGTTTGTGAAGGCCCAGGAGTGTGTGGAAAAGAAAAGCTGAAAAGCAGGGAAGAGAAGGACCCAGAGTTTGGGGAAAGTCCTCAGGAGGTACGCAGGGAAAGACCCCAGAGGTGTGGGAGATAAAGAGCCCAGAGGATGGGGGACTAGAGACTCGAGAGGTTGGGGAGAGACCCTAGCAGTTGGGTAGAGAGAGACTCAGGAGATTGGAAAGAGAGGAACCGAAGAGGCTAGGGCAAAAACAGAAGGAGTACCCCCAAGAAAGGGAGGAGAGGAATGCATATGGGTGAAAAGTGCTGAACAACACAGTAGAGAGGAAGATGGGTGTTTCCCAGAAACAGGAGGAGGTGGTGAGCATATCAGAAGAAAGAGGGATATGACAATGTCCCTCCAGGAGAGGGGGCTATAAGCAGGCTGGAGGAGGGAGGGAAGGAAGACGCCAAAAGAGAAGGCATAGTAGAGGCCTAAGAACAAGACCAGAGGGAAAGCCCGGACCAAAAGAGACAAAGAGGCAATGTGCCGGAGACATGCCCTACACTTGGTGGACTAGTGGGATTGAAGGATATGCGAACATGTAGTGGAGGGACAAAGAGGTGATACGAGTTCAGACTAATGAGGAAGTAGTGAGAACAAGGAGAGCTATATATAATTCAAAGAAACAAGGCTGTTACAGATACGCAAGGAGGACATACACAGGCTGGATTAGGAAGTCGTCAGCGAGTCCCTGAGCTCGAGGCAGGAGTCCCTCTCTGCAAGACCATTGCTAACCTGCCAAAGGGGCTTGGCAGAAACTGGTGAAACTGCACTTTGTGACCCTACCCTCCTCTACTAGTAGTCACCCTCATTTGGAGTCCATCAGCAAGCGACCCATGGATCACAAGGATCCAGAGCTGGAAAAGAAGGAAATAACTACAGGACTAGTGGAAAGAAGTGTTGTGGGCTCTTAAAATACTCCAGATTGCAAGTGAGTATTTTCCCCTGGGGATGAATCGGCAGGGGAGCCCACACTTTTAGTCTGTTGATTCCAAAAAGGGATTTATTGCTTATTGTTTTACAATCCAAGGAGAAATCATTCTGCTGTTGTCATTTGAACCGCGCCTTTTCTTTTGTTACTTACAAAAAACTCCCCTCCATAGAACCTTCTAGGTGTATCGAACTGATCCCTTCAGAGCTTTAAATCGGCAGTGATTTTCAGATGAACGCATGCACTAAAGGTCATTATTTTATGCCCTTCAATGTTTGTGGCCGCACCTGATACACTGGAAATGACAGCAGACACAGATCTTACTGACGCCCACACACACAACGTACTTCTGAAGCTTTTATGAATCAGCCATGCTCCATTGTTCACCCTGTTATGCACACTCCCTGCTATCTGCACGTGTAGTTCTATTGTGGGAGACTAGAATGGATATTTATGTGTACCTACTTTGGTCTTCTACAAACTTGGGTTAATTTAACGCCCACAGGAAAAAGTGGGAACTGTATTTGTTAGGTCTACAGTTGTCACTTAAAATACGTCTAAGAGAAAGGTTTCTCCAAACTTGCCAACCTGTTATGGATTGAGTGAAACAGAGGATGGTATCACTTTGCTGCAAAATATTGCATTTGATCAGACGCCCATGCAGAACAGAACAGAGTATGCTAGAGAGGCCACGTGGTTTCTTTCCAAAATGCAAAGTAATATAAGAATAGCTGCTTCCTTGTTTGCTTAGATGTTCCTGGTGGTCAGCCACTGAGAACTGGCTCCAAAACAAGGGATTCTATGGTGATCCGTACAGCCGCCTTCTGAAGTTGGTGTCTATGCTGCATTTCGGTACAGCAGTGGCATTTCAGCACACTATGGGAAGGCTGCATATCATGTCCCAACCTACATTTTCTGTAGTGCTCAGCCAAGTACCGGAGGCCCTCCCTCCCCACTCGCCCACAAGACATACATGTTGCCATAGGCAGTGTCTTAGTTCACTGGCTTCCCTACATTTCTTGGAGTTTTGGACGGCACACATATTGTCCAGGTTGCCTTCCCACCAGGCAAGGGGGTACATATTCTGCAATCTGAAGCAACAGCCACAGCATAAACATGCATATGATGCTTAATGCCAGTCTCTGCTACACCCTAATGCTCAGAACACTTCTTGGGATCTACCCAGGTTCCCGTGCAGAAGCTTGCTACCCTGATTCATTGAGTCGGACATGTACACATGAACCTTGCTGATCATGTTATGACACAGCGGCCTCTGATTCTTCCAGAATCCCATCATCCTTCACTCTATCCCATCCACTCAGTTACCCCCTCCCTGCTTTCACATTACCTCCCCCAGTTGTACTTACCCCTTACACACCTCCAATTAAAGAAGTTGTATATGTGCACCAGGCAGGATGGGGGTGCAATGAGGAAATCACTATTACTGCATGCACAATGGGCCTCCTTACAAGTTTGCTGGTAAATGTTATTAGTGCCGTTAAATCCATATACCAGCACTTTTAATGTACCAGCAAATAACAAGTAGGCCAAAACACTGTTGCTGGTAATATCGAAGATTCGAATCGCCGGAATCACTGTTGCCGGTAATACCACCAACGGTATACCGGAAGGCTCAGACTCATGTGCCGTAATTACTAGCAGTGTGGCTGGAGTGCGTTGCCGTGACCGCCGAGAGATTATTGCATTATTGCAGTCTTTTTTCTACCTTCATTGTTTGAGGTGGAGCGAGTCTTTCAAAAACCAGCCTGCTACGTGGAGTGTAGCGGAGTGTGGCTGGAGTGTTTTGCCGTGACTGCCGAGAGCTTATTGCATTATTGCAGTCGTTTTTCTGCCTTAACTGTATGAGGAGGAGCACGTTTTGCATAACCAGCCTGCTACGCTAAGCGTAGCAGACTGTGGATGGAGTGTGTTGCTGTGACTGCCGAGAGCTTATTGCAGAGCTTATTGCATTATTGCAGTCTTTTTTCTGCCTTCATTGTTTGAGGAGGAGAGATTCTTTCAAAAACCAGCTTGCTACACAGAGCGTATCTGGAGTGTGTTGCCTGTGTTCCCTGTGGCCCGTGGCTCAGACTCGCCAAAATCAAGTCCATTTACAGCATGTACCCAGATCCAGTGCAGGGTATCCCACCAAGTGTCTTACAACGCACACGTAGCCAAGCCCGTCTGCATCTTACCTCAAACGCCTCGGAATCTATGAAACAACTAATGGATGAACCAACGGCTCCCAACAAAGAATCCTCCACTGTACAAGATATGTGCACATTGAAATGCATGAGTCCTATCCCACACACCTCCATGTCCACTCCCAATGCTGTGGTTGCCCAACTTGATGAGACGCTGCCCAGCACAAGTAACCGCTAGTCGAAACCCAATAGCTGAACTCCTGGGGCTAACCAATTTGCAATGTTTGAAAGTAGGTGGGGCAGCAAACCTTCAGATAAATGTATTGCTCCTTGCCCTAATACACCTAGCAAATCATCAGCTCTGCCCTTCTGCTGCCCTATGGAAGGCAGAAGGTTTTTTGCAATGAGCTAAAAATCCCAACAAAGCCCCAGAGGATGTCTTAAATAAACATTAGCAATAAATCAAAACAATTGCTCTGCCACCGAAACAAACGGTGAGGTGTCTGATTCTAATGCACATGATACTGCCAAATAAGTCCAACAGCCTTTTAACAGCACCACTGTTCCTACTTTGCTCTACCCAAGGGTGGTTTGGACCCTAAGGTACATATATTTAACTTCAACACATACACCAAGGGATGCTGCACCAGGAAGACCCTCACAATTTATCCCACGGTTCCCAATTTAATAACCATGGAAAAGACACTCAGCTTCACCGAAGACAAGATCAAAGACATAATACGAGGCCCAATACTTT
Source organism: Ambystoma mexicanum (assembly GCF_040938575.1). Taxonomy (NCBI): domain Eukaryota; kingdom Metazoa; phylum Chordata; class Amphibia; order Caudata; family Ambystomatidae; genus Ambystoma; species Ambystoma mexicanum. The sequence goes on from NC_090929.1 coordinate 1,443,865,344, forward strand.
TCAATATGCAGGGTATAAACCAGTCCATAAAATCGAAAGAATCAGAAAATGAATTACTCAAACTCAAAAAGAAATGCTTCAGGACAGAGGTACATGACCATTTTATAAAGGAATGCCTGAAAGCCAACCTAGTCCCAGTTGGCCTTACCATACGGAATGAACCATCACTCCTTTTAGAAGACAAAGAGCATATATTGGGTTTCAGCCAGATCGCTACAAAAGGCAGGAGGGATTTAATGGCCCTCACGATAGCAGCGGCCCAACGGATTCACCTAAAATTCAAAGAAAAAGAGAAATGTATTAACAATGCTTCCCTCGACAATGCACGAGAAAAACTAAAAGAGATCAATACAACAATGGATCAGTTCTTGGATGACACTCTCGAGAAGAAACATAGGAAACTAGCTAAGGACATCAAGAACTTCAAGATAGAAAATGTGTACCCTTACTTAGCAGCAGAATAGAAAGAAAATAAAGATAAAGAGAAGACACAAAATACCACAGGGGGAACGAGACAAAGAAAAAGGTGGGTCACTTTTTCTGACACCTCCAGCTCAGATTCAGGTCCGGGCGACCAATTATGGACTGAAAGCATACCAGAGACTATACCCACCTCCTTTTTAGGCAGAGGGGACCCCAGAGGATCACCTTGGGGCCCCCTGTCAATGCGAATTTTTGGTTACCCAAGCTGGAGACAAGCGAGGGGCCATTGGCATACTCAACGGAGACACTAAATACTAATGAGATTCCAATATTCAAACTTTCAGGTTTCAATCTATCTAATGAAGAGCTATCTCTACTAACCAAGGGCTCTCCTATATACCAACCGATCCAACTAATTGGTTCAATTTAGATAATGAGATGGAAGGTTTTTTCCAGAAGATACGCTTGAAATCGTACTTCAAAGAGTCCAACTATACCGAGCCAAAGGAAGACACTTGCCTCAGATCCAAATCCTTGTTCTGCCCCAATGAAAATGAGACTGCATCTGCTGTAATGACCTGTGTAAAATGTGTGACACAGGAAATTGGTAAATTACAAACTTCCCGCCAACCGTTGAGGTATAATATGACAAACAACGAGCGTCATGCTCTTAAACAGTTGGTAGACAATGAAGATAGGAGTTGTGAAAACAGCAGCGAGGCAGGATCGTGATTCAGAATATCAACCAATCAGTAGGATGGTGGAACAACTTCTCAAAGATAAAACCAACTACAGGAAACTCAAGAAGGACCCAATCTTGGCCATCAGATGCCAGATCCATGAAATAACCACGTATGCCCTCGAGCATGGTTGGATAACAGAGAAGGAGGAAAAATACCTCAACAAATCTGAAGGTAGAATTCTGGAATTCTATGCGCTCCCCAAAATCAACAAGAATGCAGTGAATCCACCAGGGAGAGCTTTAGGGGCCGATTCATGGAACAAACGTACGCCACAAATCTTGGCGCAAGCAGGCGCAAGCATGAAAAAACAGACGCACACGCGCGATTCATGGAAGTCCCTGCGCGTGTTTTCCTTGGTATGTGCACCAAACCAGAGCGTGGCGCACACAGGCGCACACATCATTGCAACAGCTCAAACGCCGTGCGCGACGCACACAGGGAAAGCGCACAATGTCCACGCACACACCGAAAAGGGGGCGGGACATGGGGCATAACACGCGGAATGGGGAACAACGCGTGAAAAAGAAGGCATAACTGGGGAAGTACTGCTGGGAAGTACACGGAACGCCCACACGCACGCGAACCACACGTATTCATGGAATCGAATAGGGCAAACCCGCGCATGGGCAAAGACACGCACAGGTCTAAACACGTCCGCCACACGAAGGCAGGCGGTAGCGTCCCTGCGCATTACATAAGTGTGCGCACATAAAAAGCACGTATATACAGCTATGATGAATGTCCCATACTGTAGCCCCCTAGGATAAATGACGTGCACGCAACACACAGGCACCCCATAAAAAGAAGAAAAAGAGACAAGCGCCCCCCAGTAGCCCAAGTGCGTGCAAAAATGACACACGTATTACGGTGTGGCAGCCAGGAGCCCAAAAAAAAACATACGCGATCAACAGGCAGGCCAGTATGGCCGTAAAAAAAAAGGGGTACGCGACAAACACGACACCCGCTGTGTGAAAAATAGCGTGTGCGTGTATTTCGGGGTTGCGCGGGAAGTTTTACACGCGAAAGAGCCCTGTGCGAGTGGGGTACCTGTATTACTGGGGTTCCCGGGTAGTTTCACACGCGATTGGCCCTGTGCGAGTGGGGTACGTGTATTCCTGGGGTTCGCGGGAAGTTTTACATGCGAAAGGGCCCTGCGCGAGTGGGGTACGTGCATTCCTGGGGTTCGCGGGAAGTTTCACACGCGATTGGCCCTGTGCGAGTGGGTACGTGTATTCCTGGGGTTAGCGGGAAGTTTTACACGTGATTGGCCCTGTGCGAGTGGGGTACGTGTATTCCTGGGGTCCGCAGGAAGTTCCACACACGATTGGCCCTGTGCGAGTGGGGTACGTGTATTCCTGGGGTTCGCGGGAAGTTTTACACGCGATTGGCCCTGTGCGAGTGGGGTACGTGTATTCCTGGGGTTCGCGGGAAGTTTTACACGCAAAAGGGCCCTGTGCGAGTGGGGTACGAGTATTCCTGGGGTTCGCAGGACCTTTTACACTCGAAAGGGCCCTGTAGGAGTGGGGTACGTGTATTACTGGGGTTCGCAGGAAGTTTTACACACAAAAGGGCCCTGTGCGAGTGGGGTATGTGTATTCCTGGGGTTCGCGGGAAGTTCTACATGCGAAAGGGCCCTGTGCGAGTGGGGTACGTGTATTACTGGGGTTCGCGGGAAGTTTTACACGTGAAAGGGCCCTGTGCGAGTGGGGTAAGTGTATTACTGGGGTTTGCGGGAAGTTTTACACGCGAAAGGGCCCTGTGCGAGTGGGTACGTGTATTACTGGGGTTCCCGGGTAGTTTCACACGCGATTGGCCCTGGCCGAGCGGGATACCACTCACCTTCTGCCTTGTGTGTAGAAGAATGCGTAGCCAACATCCACCCGCTGTGAAGTAATAGCGTGTGAACCCCAACAGCTGGAAAACACACGCCCGCACCCCACGAAAAGCACGTATAGAGCAATGGAAAGCCACATGGGATCTTCAACCCGTGCCAGGGCAATGCCCGTGCACGATACGTCACAGACGCGCTTACGCGCTAAGGGCCTTTGGTCCAATTAAATCGCGTACGTGTGCTGATGCGCTTACGTGCTAAGGGCCTTTCCTCGGATTTCACACTAACGTGCACTTTTTTCACGTGCCAATTCACTCCATATGAAGCTGGCCACACGTACACACACGGAAGACCACGCTTCTGCCCTGAAGGCCATTTTCCTGCCCCCCAGAGCCCCGAGCACGCTCCCACCTGCCATCTGCTGCTGCCTGACTGCCTGCTGCCCACGTGCCCTGCTATTTGGTGCCTGCACGTCAGCCAGGGTTCCAGTTGCTGTGTCCACCCCTGCTGGAACAGAAGACTCCCGACTGGGATACCATCGCTCCACAGCCCAGCCCCAGGACCCAGTTGCCCACCCACGCCTGCCTCGGGGGTCGCCATGTCAGGGCAAACACGGTCTGAGACCACTGGTGACACCCAGCCAGAGAGGCAAAGGGCCACCAGCTTCAGTGTGAAGGAAGTTGGTGTCCTGGTGGAGCATGTCCTGGGGCATTATGATGCCCTCTTCGGAACATCACGTGCCAACAAGGAAGGATGGGAGAGGATCTGGGACGACGTAGTGGTTGCCATCAACGCGGAGGGGGTGGCAACCCGCGACATCAAGCACGTCAAGAAGCGCTGGGAGGACTTCAGGTCCAGGACCCTCCACAAGGCCCGGCGCCTCGCGGAAGGGGGCCGGGTCAACATGAGTGACATCCAGATGAGGGTCCTAGAACACGTATGCCCAGCACTCCACGCCCAGATCCTTCAGAGGAAGACCCGTCTGGAGTTAAGCGGTAAGTGGCCAAGCATTGGTGTGCGAGACAGGGCATGTTGTAGTGTGCTGGTAGTCTGATACTTGCCTGTATGTGTGACATGGGCCATGTATGGATGTGTGTGTGCAGGGACATAATGGTCATGCATGTTAGACCAGTAATGTGCGAACCACATGGTTGGTGCATGAGTTCCAATGCTACATGGGGAGCTGTATGGCAAATGCACACATGAAAACATGCCAGTGTCTATTCTTGCACATGGTGGGGGTGTGAGGGATGGGTGCTGCTGTCATGTACATGTATGGTGCACATGTGGTTGTGTCTGAGAAGTGTGTCTGTGACTTCGATACGCCATGGATTCATGACACATGTCCATGATGATGTGTAGATTCACTCATGCAGTGTGGTCACGTTGTATGCACTGTGTCTATCCACTATGTCTGTGGTGTACAAGGCATGATGCATGACCCTCCGGTGATGTGTGTGCATGGGATCAGTGTGAGCCAGGATGCATGTGAGTTTGAAGGCAACAGTTTGATTAATAGAGGCCCTTGTACATGGATACTGATGTTGATTGCAGGCGCCATGCCTGTTTATGCATGTGTGTTGCGTGCATTCACCCATATGTTGTGGAGGGACAAGATGGAAGTGACGTTAGACACTGCCACTCATGTGTTATTGCTTCCTGTCTAGGGGAATATTGTACTGTACCCTGATGCTTGTGTTCTATGTCTCCCTCTACGCAGCGTCAAGTGAAGAAGAGGGCGGAGACGGCGCTGTGGAGCCAAGCGGCAGGGATGCCTCCACTGGGCGGCGACGCAAGGCTCAGCCACCCTCCCAGGACTTGCCATCATCCGGGAGCGAGGGGGCTGGTGCCGCGTCTCCCACTACGGCTGTGGCAGAAGGGCCGGGTGAGCCCCCACAGGGGCTTGCAATGGTGGAAGACGGTACGGAGACATCCAGGTTCGTGGTCTCCACAGAGGAGGAGGAGCCCGCTACTGAGCCACACATGGGGCCTGGTGGGGGTAGTACCACTGGTTCAAATGGTGCAGTCCAGGGCCAGGGTCAGGAGGCAGCACAGGTCACCGCGGAGGGGCCTGTGCATGTCCCTGTCCATGATCCTGTGACTGCACCACCATGCACCAGCGGGGAGGCCCTGTCCCAGGCCCGTCCGCATGTGGGGGAGAGTGCCATGTCATCTGCCTCTCCACTACCTGCGGACGAGGGGTCCCATGAACGTATGGGCTCCGTCCTGATTGGAGTTGTGTTGCGCACGCGTGACATTCTTGATGACGTGCGTTCTTCCTGGGCAGAGAACGCACGCCATCACAAAGAGCAGCGTCGCGACGTGGCACTGTTGGGAGGGGCCCTGGTTGGTGGGTTCCTACATGTGACGCGCACTCTGGCGGACCTCTCCTCCTCTGTGGAGACTATGCGCCAGTCGTTCTCCCTGCCGTCTTGTGGCCCAGATTCCACCAGGGCCCCCTGTGGACCTGGCCTGACCAATACAGCCAGCTTGGTGGAGATCCCAACCCTGCCACAGTCGGGAGTCGGCGGTCCAGCAGGGGTGGACACCACAACTGGAGACCAGCTGATGGAGGATGTGCAGGCATCATCGGACAGGGCACATGGACAGTAGCAGTAGCAGCAGTAGCAGCAGAAGCAGGCTCTAGGTGGGAGCAATGATGGCTCGGGGCCATCGACATCAGGGGGGCAGGCATCGGCCAGAGGGAAGGAGGACCCTGGAATGGATGTGTCTTCCGTGTGGCTGCAGTTGGGCCAGCGCATAGATGCGGAGCGGTGGGGGGCGGAGTTCTCCATGCATCAGGCGTTGAGGCGGGCAGAGTGCCTTGAGGCGACTCGCAGGGAGTTGGAACAGGCCATGAGTGCCTCCCTGCGAGACCTCGGGGACAGGGCAGAGGCCCGCCTGTTGGACATTGACATGGAGTTTGATGATGCCCTGGCCCGGGGCACCACAGAGTGAGCTGCAGGATTTGCCCGCCGCCATTCGATATAGTTATATAGTGTTAGGTTTCCTTTCCTTTTCTTTTTTATTTTGGTTGCGCTTGGACAATGCACCACGTTTTTGTATATAGTTTTTTATTAGGTAGTATTTTGTTAGGTTTTATTTCATTAGTTGGGCTCATGGACCCTAGATTGTTCATTTGTACATAGTTCACCATTGGATTATTCTCATTTTTTTATTTTCACCATGGAGCAATGGATTTCACTTTCTTTTTTTCCCTTGGATTTGCTTTGGTGGACTGTGACTTTGGACACCATTTCTTTTGGATTTCTTTGGATTATGATTTCTTGTTTTTTATTCTTTTACGGACATGCAGCATTTCATTAATTATTCCCATTGTTGCGTGTTTTCTTTTAATTACATTCACGTTGTGTTTAATACATTTTTTTCTTCATACTTCGATGTGTGGTATTATCTCATTGGTTTCATGCATGTCATGATATGGGTTTTCACATGCACTTGCACCCATTGTGTGTGTGTGACGGACATGTGTTCATTTACATACTTGCCTTTGGGGTTGTATCATGTAATTGCCTTTTCTATGTGGGTGGATGCAATACTTGGTTGGGTCTTTGGGCTGGGGAGGCTGGCCATAAGGGCCATGATTGAGGATCGTCATGACGTGGGGGCCAGGGGACATGAGTGGGACATGAGTGGGGGCCTGCTGGCAGGTGCCCTGCATTGCTGGGGGGTGGGGGTGCAGGGGGACATGAGTGGGACATGAGTGGGGGCCTGCTGGCAGGTGCCCTGCACTGCTGGGTGGTGGGGGTGCTGGGGGACATGAGTGGGGGCCTGCTGGCAGATGCCCCACACTGCTGGGGGGTGGGGATGCAGGGGGACATGAGTGGGACATGAGTGGGGCCTGCTGGTAGGTGCCCCGCACTGCTGGGGGGTGGGGGTGCAGGGGGACATGAGTGGGGGCCTGCTTGCAGGTGCGCCGCACTGCTGGGGGTTGGGGGTGTAGCGGGACATGAGTGGGGGCCTGCTGGCAGGTGCCCCGCACTGCTGAGGGGTGGGGGTGCAGGGGGACATGAGTAGGGGCCTGCTGGCAGGTGCCCCACACTGCTGGGGGGTGGGGGTGCAGGGGGACAAGAGTGGGGGCCTGCTGGCAGGTTCCCTGCACTGCTGGGGTTGGGGGTGCAGGAGGACATGAGTGGGACATGAGTGGGGGCCTGCTGGCAGGTGCCCCTCACTGCTGGGGGTGGGGGTGCAGGGGGACATGAGTGGGGGCCTGCTGGCAGGTGCCCTGCACTGCTGGGGGGTGGGGGTGCTGGGGGACATGAGTGGGACATGAGTGGGGGCCTGCTGGCAGGTGCTCTGCACTGCTGGGGGGTGGGGTGCAGGGGGACATGAGTGGGGGCCTGCTGGCAGGTGCCCCGTACTGCTGAGGGGGGTGCTGGGGGACATGAGTGGGACATGAGTGGGGGTCTGCTGGCAGGTGCCGCGCACTGCTGGGGGGTGGGGGTGCAGGGGGACATGAGTGGGGGCCTGCTGGCAGGTGCCCTGCACTGCTGGGGGGTGGCGGTGCAGGGGGACATGAGTGGGGGCCTGCTGGCTGGTGCCCCGCACTGCTGGGGGGGTGCTGGGGGATATGAGTTGGTGATCAGTAGTGCAAGCTGACATGTGGCTTGGCTGGGGGGCATGCCCATGGTGGATGGGCTGCCTGTAGGACATGACCAGGGGTGCAGGGTAGTCCCCTGTGGTGTGGGCTGCCTGCAGGGGCTGTGGAGGGTGTAGAGGGAACACCTGGGAGGACCCACACTGCCAATTCATGTGTAGGACTCCCCGCGCACCCCCGAAATACACGTACCCTGCTCAAATCGCGTGTGACACTTCACGCGAACCCCAGTTATACACGTACCCTGCTCGCACAGGGCCAATCGCGTGTGAAACTGCCCGTGCACCCCCGAAATACACGTACCCAGTTCCAATCGCGTGTGAGACTTCACGCGAACCCCAGTAGTGCACGTACCCCACTCGCACAGGTCCTTTCGCATGTGAAACTTCCCGCGAACCCCAGTAATACATGTACCCCACTCGCACAGGCCCTTTCGCGTGTGAAACTTCCCGCAAACCCCAGTAATACATGTACCCCACTCGCACAGGGCCCTTTCACGTGTAAAACTTCCCGCGAACCCCAGTAATACACGTACCCCACTCGCACAGGCCAGAAATACATTTCACTATCAGTAGCAGCCCTGCATCCAACTTTCTAGACTTAACCATCATGGTCCAAGATACAAAACTAGCATGCACCCTATACAAGAAGGGCACCGACCGGAACACACTGCTCCATTACAGGCGCAGTCACCCAAAGAACCTCAAGGACAATTTATCTTATGACCAATTTTTGAGACTAAGGAGAAACTGTACTTGGACTTCCCAATACAGGCACCATGCCAAACACCTTGAGTCCAGGATGCAAGCCAGAGGTTACCCCAAAAAGCTTCTCAAAAACACCCTCAAGAGAGCACTCAATACCCCAAGAGAAGCACTACTGCAACTGAACACTAGAATTACTGATCAAGACGTCATTACCTGCGAGACCACCTTTGGCCCTGATATGACCGAGATCAAGCTGATAATCAAGGAATTTTGGCCTTTGGTCCAATTTAGCATTCCGGATGAACCCTTAAGATCTCTTAAGAGATCCAAAAATCTCAGAATCTCACCCAAGCCAGGCTTCCCAAGAAGCCATCCAGAACCTCGTTCTGAAAGCTTAGAGACAACTCAGGACATCATCCCTGCGGGACATGCTCGAGATGCAAATGTACCAGTAAACCAAATCCTTTGAAGTAGCGGGAAAAGATTGGACACTGAGGCATTTTTCCAATTGCAAAACCATGAACGTTATCTATATCATAGAGTGCTCTTGTGGCCTCAGATACATGTGTCAAACTACCAGGCCAGTGAACAAGTGGATAGGGGAACATCGTTCTAGGATACGATGCAAGACTCAAGGTGCCCCTTCGGTCTCCCACTTCATTGAACACCAACACAGCCTAGATGACATCAGATGGTGGGTGATCGACAAAGTAGAAAACAACACAAATGTCAGAAATGCTCTTAACCGCAAGGAAGCTTGGTGGGATGTTCAAACTCCAATCTGTCTCCACAGGACTCAATGAGGCACGGCCAGTGTGCCCATATAGCTAAACACAACCACACATTACCCAGGTTATGTGCTTTTCCCATAACTGCAGCGGACAAACGCTGCACCTGCAAGTGACCCGCCATCTCACTCCAATCTCACTCTGCCAGGACCCTCAGTTTTGTGGTCCCTTTCTTTAGGCAGCCCTTTGTCAAGTTAGCCACAGCATCCTCAGAACTCAGTCACACCATTCCTAGCCATTGGCACCACAACCAACCCTCCAACCACCTTACATGAGATGGTTGCCATGGCTTCAGCCCTAACTTAGACTCAGTACCTTCCATATTAGGTTACGTATGCGCGTCTCTATTGCCCAGTTGTAACTAACCTGATGTGCATGCGCTTTTAGGCCAACGCAAGCTCCATTACCCCAGCGACAGCCACTAACAGGATGCACACAGCAGCCAGCACTTTGCCATCCCTGCTTTAGTCAGTGGTGCCCAAATAGGAAACAACGCTTTCCTCAATTTTATTTATTTATCTATTTGTCTATCCTTCAATAGCCAACACTTATGTTTGCCTTTCAACTTTCACCACACTAAGTACAAACGTGTGCTCTTTCCCTCGAGTGACACGATCCAAGGCCCAGAAAAAGGCATCCCCAATCGCAGTCGAAACGTTCATGGATCCAGTAACCCACTACTCGTAGAGTCCAAACTACACCAAACTACACCAAGGGAACAAAACCCTGACATAGACCCAGGGTTGTTACTTCTTGTCTGCAGTCGGACCTATGTTAGGTCATAGAGTAGGACACCCACATAGGCTCAATGATGATGTTAAATTGTTGTTCTATGTTTAGTATGTTTATACTTGTGTTGCATTATTAGATTTACTTCAAGTAGCGTTCATAAGCACTATCATACTAAAAACGTGTGTTGTTCACATATTATACTAAGCACCATTGTTTCTTAAATTATTGTTTTGTCTTCAATGCTTAAACAAGAAAGGAAAAACAAGCGAAAAACCGCAGAATATTTCTAAAAAAGGCAGTAAGTATAAAACTGCCTAAAGTGAAAAAGCAACAAATCAATGTATCAGTATATGTAAACAGGAATAAAACTGATTCGGCCAATTCTAGAAGGTCATTTTGCAAAATGTCTGTTGTAGATAATATCATTACCTGTACAACACTATGAACCTAGACCCAGGCCTTTGAAGGGTTTGTAAGGCTCACTCATTCAAGCCATTACTTAATTAACAAGTGGCAGGAAACCCTGCGTTTCATATCTTTAACCTTCCAGCCCTTAGCCCTTCCACATAGGGGGCCACCTCCAGTGATCTATGGTCTAGAGCTCTTGACTGCTGCTACCGGTGTTGCCGAACGCACATATATAGTGGAACCAATTAACAACATAACCTCAATTCAGACAGAGGTGGTCTCCAGCATAAAACCCTGTGAGCAAGCACGATATTGAATCAACCATTGTCGTTGTAAATACATACTCACTGGAAAAAGCAAAAGTAGTCGAACCAAACTCAGATTCAATCACAACACTTTCAGATAGAGTTTCTGTGAGCGAAGAGCATGAAACCCGTTCAACATTTTTTTTGAAATATGCAACTATGGAATCCTTAGGCCCTATAGTAACTCGAGCTCAACAGCCTCGATTAAATACTGCAATCCCCAAAGTCAAATCAAGCAAAGAGAAGGAGGATGAACAACTTAAGTGTGAATCAAACACCATCAAAAAATCAAGCAGAAAGAAATCCTGTCAGTCATCATGCTTACAAAACAAGTAAAACAGAAGTATCTGAATCGGCCACATTACGATCCTCTACGCCAGACTCTTCAACAACTAACTCCTCCTCTGCCTGGAGTGACCCTAGCCCTACGAAGAGATTGCAAAAAACAAATAAAACTCATAAGTGTCAGAGAAGAGAGCCAAGATTCACGCAATCTCTGCCAATCCAAAGCCCTCAAGACATCGTCAGCTCTCAAGCATTTTTGATGTCCTCGTTTACCATCCCTCTTGCTTAATTCCTAAAACTCTACAAAACCATTAATGATCAGGCAACTTTAATGGCTATGATAAATTCCAAACTCCTCTATGTCGAATCATGCATAGACAACACAAAAGAAACTCGGGCGTCAGACAAAGAGGCTGAAACCCACATCAGGAATTATATAATGACACTATTTAAAGAGGTCTGTGAAGAGAAAAAACTGCTGCTTGGCTTGTTCAAGGATATTAAGAGCAAGAATACAGCTACATGAAGGAAAGGCACAGCTTCTCAGGCTGAGAGAGGCACAGCTCCACCTCACTAATGAGGCCCAACAAGGCTGAAACACGTGTATGGGTTTGCTGTTGGTACTCTTGTTCAGAAGGGAATTGCCATAGCATTTCGGTGCTGGACTGCCCATGTGGGCGGGACAAAGACTGATATGCAAATGGATATTTCCCATCTGTGAAAGGAACAGTGAGCAAAAAGCAGATGGCTGCGAACTACCAAAGTGGTTAATAACCAATGGACATGTTATCATGCCATGCTCTTTCGAGAGAGGGGCGCCTGCTACCTTTTTTCTATTTTTGGAAGGAACTTAGGGTTGGTCACCTAAGTAACCTGGGGGCAACCAGACGTGGACTCCCTGCTCACTGTGCTCAGAGGAGCACAGCTTCACCTCACTGATGAGGCCCAACAAGGCTGAAACACGTGTATGGGTTGCTGTTGGTACTCTTGTTCAGAAGGGAATTGCCATAGCATTTCGGTGCTGGACTGCCCATATGGGTGGAACAAAGACTGATATGCAAATTGATATTTCCCATCTGTGAAAGGTACAGTGAGCAAAAAGCAGATGGCTGTGAACTCTCAAAGTGGTTAATAACCACTGAACAGGTTAGCATGCCATGTTCTTTCTAGAGAGGGGCGCCTGCTACCTTTTTTGTATTTTTGGAAGGAACTTGGGGTTGGTCACCCTAAATTACCTGGGGGCAACCAGACGTGGACTCCCTGCTCACTGTGCTCAGAGAGGTACAGCTTCACCTCACTGATGAGGCCCAACAAGGCTGAAACACGTGTATGGGGTTGCTGTTGGTACTCTTGTTGAGAAGGGAATTGCTATAGCATTTTGGTGCTGGACTGCCCATGTGGGCGGGACAAAGACTGATATGCAAATGACTATTTCCCATCTGTGAAAGGTACAGTGAGCAAAAAGCAGATGGCTGCAAACTCTCAAACTGGTTAATAACCACTGAACAGGTTATCATGCCGTGTTCTTTCGAGAGAGGGGCCCTGCTACCTTTTTTGCACTATTTTCGGAAGGAACTTGGGGTTGGTCACCATAGGTTACCTGGGGGCAACCAGGCGTGGATTCCCTGCTCACTGTGCTCAGAGAGGCACAGCTTCACCTCACTGATGAGGACCAACAAGGCTGAAAAACGTGTATAGGGTTGCTGTTGGTACTCTTGTTCAGAAGTGAATTGCCATAGCATTTCGGTGCTGGACTGCCCATGTGTGCGGGACAAAGACGGATATGCAAATGGATATTTCCCATCTGTGAAAGGTACAGTGAGCAAAAAGCAGATGGCTGCAAACTCTCAAACTGGTTAATAACCACTGAACAGGTTATCATGCTGTGTTCTTTCGAGAGAGGGGCGCCTGCTACCTTTTTTGCACTATTATTCGGAAGGAACTTGGGGTTGGTCACCCTAAGTTACCTGGGGGCAACCAGACGTGGACTCCCTGCTCACTGTGCTCCGAGAGGCACAGCTTCACCTCACTGATGAGGCCCAACAAGGTTGAAACATGTGTATGGGGTTGCTGTTGGTAATCTTGTTTAGAAGGGAATTGCCATAGCATTTTGGTGCTGGACTGCCCATGTGGGCGGGACAAAGACTGATATGCAAATGGATATTTCCCATCTGTGAAAGGTATAGTGAGCAAAAAGCAGATTGCTGCGAACCCTCAAAGTGGTTAATAACCCCTGAACAGGTTTTCATGCCGTTTTCTTTCTAGAGAGGGGCGCCTTCTACCTTTTTTGTATTTTTGGAAGGAACTTGGGGTTGGTCACCCTAAGTTACCTGGGGGCAACCAGAAGTGAACTCCCTGCTCACTGTTCTCAGAGAGGCACAGCTTCACCTCACTGATGAGGCCCAACAAGGCTGAAACACGTGTATGGGGTTGCTGTTGGTACTCTTGGTCAGAAGGAAATTGCCATAGCATTTTGGTGCTGAACTGCCCATGTGGGCGGGGCAAAGACTGATATGCATATAGATATTTCCCATCTGTGAAAGGTACGGCGAGCAAAAAGCAGATGGCTGCGAACTTTCAAAGTGGTTAATAACCACTGAACAGGTTTTTTGGAAGGAACTTGGGGTTGGTCACTCTGAGTTACCTGAGGGCAACCAGACGTGGACACCCTGCTCACTGTGCTCAGAGAGGCACAGCTTCACCTCACTGATGAGGCCCAACAAGGCTGAAACACTTGCTGTTGGTAGTCTTGTTCAGAAGGGAATTGCCATAGCATTTCGGTGCTGGACTACCCATGTGGGCGGGACAAAGACTGATATGCAAATGGATAGTTTCCATCTGTGAAAGGTACAGTGAGCAAAAAGCTGATGGCTGTGAACTCTCAAAGTGGTTAATAACCACTGAACAGGTTATCATGCCGTGTTCTTTCGAGAGACAGGCGCCTGCTACCTTTTTTGCACTATTGAACGAGGTCTGTGAAGAGAAAAAACTGCTGCTTGGCTTGTTCAAGATATTTTAAGAGCAAGAATACAGGTACATGAAGGAAATGGGACAGCAGAAACCACACTTGAGAAAATCACTGACCATGTTAATGAGAGCCATGAACCAACAAAAACAAAAGTAACTCATGACTTAATTCTTGATGACCCTTGCTTAAGATCTAACTCTCTCGTTGCAACACGTAATCAAGATCTTGAAATAACCATATTCGTTCCTTTAACCTCCACCTCCACAAGGATGCTATTCACTCAGCAACAAGAGCTACAACCAAATAGTAGCCCACTGACAACCTCAAACAGAAACGAAGCATTGAATCCACCTGTAGTGGATGACATAAGAGAGGTAGGAGACGAGTTACATCCCTCTAAGGTGAGCTTGGAGGAACAAGCACACGAATTGCCAGAAGAAGAGCCACACTATTCGATTTTTCACTCTAAAGCAAAGCAAAAATAGCCTGGAAAAACAGTTTCTGGATAACAAAAACACACACAAAAAAATTATCAAAAAACGTACTCCTAATTTAATTGAATGCTTCAAGGAACTTTATGACAAATCTAAGGTTTGAAGTGACAGCTTCGACTTCAAAACATTCGCCAAATACAAAACCTAACTGTGTCACTCTAGACCAGACTACACAGAATGGAACTGTGTGGACTGGCACAGAGCCAGCGCCAATTAGTGACATCGACGAACACTTGTTGGACCTCTCGGCCTATGATGAAGAAGACTTGTCAACAAATTCTGAAGGAAGTAACGACATTTCATCCTCATTGAATGATGATTCCATTAGTCACTCGGCACAGTTAGTAAGGAGAGTATTTACCAGCCTGGGTCGGGACCTTGACCAAAATAACTCACCGTTCCTGACATGACTGAAAAAAGAGATTTACAAAACAGAGCCTATCAAAAAACTAAAAACAGCGTTCAAGGACAAAAATGTATGGAAAACAGATTTTTAAAGAAAAGCATAAAAGGCAAACTATATTCAGCATCTAATAACCTCCCACATAGAGGGAAAACAGAAAAACTGGATCATTTGAACATTATATCAGAAGCACAAGGCGCTACTAAAGATCAACGGCAAAAGAAAAACACAGAAGCTATTACATCTTTGGACATCACAGTTGTAGAGTTCTGTGATCTGGAAAGACTCGATAGTGTATGCCTTCATGTCCCTTGTGCGCTAGTTTATAGCCATCTATTAGAGGACTCTACAACTTTAAGTACCATGGGCTTTGAAATAAGAGAGAATAAAACGTGCGCAATGCAACCTAAGGAGAAAAGAGACATACACCAAAAGAATGCAAGCATAAGTGACCAAACAATTACATCAAAAAAGTCTATTAAGACGAATGTAAGGTGTTCAGGAAATGTGTCAAAGTAAGAAGCCCAACAGCTGATTAAAAACACCAGTGACTCGCATCCCCTAAAAATATCCTTCAACACCAGGAGTGGGGCAAGAAAATCCATACCGGAAACTCCAATAGAAACATCTAATACAAACAACAATGAATCTTGGAGATGGCTCGAGAAAGCCCTTTCCACTGACCATCGAAATTAACAACAAACTAAGGATGACGTCACACGAGGGGATTTAACCACCTGTTCAATATCACAGATCAGACAGGAAGCGATTTTGAAATCATATGCATGCAACAAACCTGTTTAATAGATACCCCAATAGTTAATGGCTGTTCAGTACATTTAAACCCAGCGAGGAAGGGAGCGAAAGGCTGCCCATGATTAATTTATACTGGAATACAGCTGACGACAGAACAACAGACTGCATGGAACAAGTCATAAATGTAATCGACAAATGGATTGTGAAACATAAAAACCTCATGGACATCATTTGTGGTGATCTAAAAACAAATTGTCTTATATACAGGGCTACAATTCCAACCGCCTGGCCAAATGTTGCAAAAAAACTTTAAAAAAGCAGAGCTATTTCCTGGTTAAAAATCATGAAGGCAAGGAACATACATATACTAAATGGTAACACCCCAGGCGATATTCCGGGCGCACCCACTTGGCATCAATGCATGTTGAGTGAAACCGTAGATTATTTCTTTGTGTCTTTTAACATTCTCCATTAAATCAAATCCCTCAAAGTGGTCAAGAAAAAAGCTAGTGATCACGAAATTATAAAATTAAAATGGGCTAGACCCTTCATAGATGAACAAAAATGCTGGTTAACATAAATTGAAGTAGCAATGGGAAGAAATAGAATACAGATTACACCATCTGTGGTCCCAAGATTGACAGGAAAGATGAGAACACTGATCAATTCTGATGAATCTGTAATAGACCATAGACCAATTATTGACGATTATAGGGAAAAGAGTACACAGGGAGAAATGCCCTGCTTTAAGCAAAAACATGTATTTGATCAAGAGATCGCAGACTGGAAAAGAAGGATGCGGAAAGACGTAAAACATTTGCGAGACTTACCAAATGTAATAAGAGCCTACAGGTGCAAGATGCGAAGACAACAGTATAGGAACTGAATTATATCCTGTAAGTGCATCATGACCCAAAATGATGGATAATTAATGCTCAAGACTATTCTAGGGAACAACTCCAGAGGTTTTTGGGAAATTATACACAATATCAATGCAACACAATACATACTATTGTTGAATCCATTCCAAGGAGAGATCTGGGCTCGATATTACAACAAGTTATATGTTGCCTCCCAGCAAAGGGCAATAAAGTGATCAAGACCAAAGCAACATCATGGTCGCTGCCATTTGAGAAGTCTGAAATATTTACCTTAATCAACAAGGTAAGTCGTTCGAGAGCCCCAGGGCCAGATGGGCTATCAAACTTTATCTTTAAAATGGACCCGGAAAATTTGTCAGAATTTTGCTACATTCTTTTCTCTCAAATAATAAGAAATGCCTGTGTTCCACCCTTGTGGAAATGCTCAGTATTGGTTCCTATATTCAAGAAGGGGGAGAGCAGGAATCTGAAAAACTATCGCCCGCTGTCATGATGCCTACCCCTGGGGACCCAGACCAGGTCCAGCAACCCCAGAAGCAGGCATCAAGTTATTTTGGGCAAGCCCAAAAACCCCTGCTAGGGGCTGTTTGGGTGCGGTCCTGGTGCCTATGACGCCAGGCTCATATGGAGAGTCGGTCCTGGCGCCTATGGCGCCAGGTTCATAGAGTAGAACTTACCTGATGCAGACCATGCTGCAAGCTTACCTGATGCAGACCATGCTGCAAGAGCTCCAAGCCAAATGAGGCTTGGAAGGGACTATTTTACCTAGGGACTATTTCTTTACTCGGGAGGGGCTGGGGAGGAATACTTACCTGGGACTACTTTGGGGGCTATTTAAACCACGCGCGAAGAGCAGCACACGCTTCGTGTTATTCTGCATCCAGCAGCGTAACGCTCACCGTGCCTGCAAGTCTGCATCCAGTCTTCTGCCACGCCCGCCTCGAGTTTGGAGCTCCTAGAAAAAGGGAGAAAGAAGGAGAAAAGGTTAGAACAAGAGCAATACCTTTGATCCTTACCTGAATTCCCAATCCATCACGCCTTCGAGCTGGAAGAAAGAAGTTATTTTATGCGCGTCGCCTCGCCTGCTGCAGCGCCGCGCTGACCTCACCGGCTTTCGCAGCATTTTCACATTCCAACGCATCCTCCTGCATGTTCCCGCCGCATTCCGGCACCTAAGGAGTAGACAAGAACAGCAAGGTGAGCCAAGGGAATACACAGAGGAATATTAGTAACCCCCCCATAGACTTACCTGATTTTACCACCGGGGGTACTATTCTTCTTCACGGGTCGGCGCAGCTTCCACTGCATCTTCGCAGAACCCCGGCCCCTAAGGGGAAACAAAAGGACAGCAAGGTGAAACAAATGGACAATCAAGGGGAACCCTCCTCACCACATTAGACTTACCTGATTTTACCGCCAGAGGTATTATTCCCCGAGATTTCATACTTTCTCTCAGTGCCTGAATAAGGGAGAAAGCAACAGGTTACATATTGACATTATTTATTGAACTGTGTTGGAAATACAAATCCTTACCAGAATACTACCGGTTTCCACGAGGAACTCTTCACTAGGGTCAAGCTGCAATCTGCAAGGAATCGGACAAGAGTGAAAGTCAGGCATTACTCTTATGAACTACATACTTTTCAGAGTCAATATTGTTCTGGAACTCACCAATTCCTTCGAGCCAGTGAAGCAACTGGTTATCAACGCGCCCCTGCGCTTAATGCAGGATGGAGAGCTCATCTTTTCAAACCATCAGGTGAGACTGTAAGAGGGGACATCAAAGGTGATCCGTGGGGAGAACAGCTGAGTGTGGGGGGATTTACACTCAACTCCACGGGTGGTTAATTCCCTTTCTCCATTTGCAGAAGAATATTCCTACGGGCCAAGCAAACGAAGCCAAGTGGGCCAGTCCAGTCCGTCATCGTGGCCCTACGCGTCACATTGGTGGAGACCGCAGCTGTCCAGTTCAGATCGACGCCTCTGTGGGAGCCAGGTGAGCGTAACACCCAATTGCCCTTTTGGACGTGTTAGGAAAGATCTTCGCCTTTATGATCCTAAAGCAACAAAACAAATGGGCATTAGATACTGAAACTTCGCACCCACGTCAAACCGGTTTTGTTAAGGGTGTAGGCTGCAATGTGAACCCCTTTCTCCTAAATATATTGAAACAGAGATGCATAAAAACTAAACCTCGCCTTTATAGACTTGCAACAAGCCTTTGACAGTGTTGACCGAAATCGACTGTGGACTAAAATTATTCAATTGCATTGTCCATCTGATTTACTGGCAGAAATCATGGCCTTGCATAAAGAAACATCTATCCAAATAAGATTAAATTCAGCAGTTTTATTGAGAAAAGAGATGAAAACATCCAGAGGGCTAAAACAGGGATGTCCGTTGGCATCGGCCCTTTTTAGCCTCTTTACCTCTGATTTGAAGAACACTCCAAACCTGCCATCAGCGTGCCCCCCAAAACTAACTGATTCACCTATTGGCTGGATGGTCTATGCTGATGATTTAGTCATTTTAGACTAAACACCAATAGGCTTACGGCTAAGCCTTACATGCCTGCAAGAATATGTAATTCAAAATGGCCTAGCAATAAACGTAGACAAGTCTGTAATTCTAATACTAAGAAACTTGCGTGGCAGAAACACCAAAAAGCAGATCTTTAAGTGGAACATGGGGAAAGAGCCCGTTCGAGTAGTTTGTACAACTAAATATCTAGGACTCTGTGTTAACGCTAGCATGGACGATGCCCTCCGAATCACAGAGCTCAAGTGCAAAACTAATAACATAAGAGCTCAAGGTCAATTTCCCTACAAAACAAAAAAATATGGTACTTTCTCAGTGATACCTGTCATTAAATTCTATAAACAAAAAGTGACATTTTAACATACAGTGCGGAGACCACGTTGTCAACATCGTGGGAAATATGGGATTTGATTTGCTAGAGAGACCCTTTTGGAAAAAGATCTTATGTCCCCCCAACTGCCTACCCATGGCTCTGATGAGATATGAACAAGGCTTACTATCTTTTTACACACAAGTAGTGTGGAATTCGTGAGCTTTGTTCCAGAAAATGATCATGTTTTATAGTCCGATACAGTTCAATGTCTTAAAGGGGAATATGGGACAACTAACAGATTGGATTCTGATATCATGGACAACAAGATGCAAAGACCTACTAACATCGATGCAACAGAATGGTCTCTTGTGAATAACCCAGAAGGGGTCAAAATAAATGATGTTTGGGAAGAAACAGAATAAAGCAAAAAGTATAACAGCAACTCTCTCCCTAAAAAACCTAGCAGGTTTCTGAACATTGTTCCGAAGTATATAACAAAGTTCCCAAGTGCATGCCATAGAAACTTGTTTCTCAGAATTAGACTGAACATCCTTCCAACAAGAGAGGTTCTTTTGTTGAAACAAACAAAGTTTGCTGTAGATTCTGCAGAAATCATGAGCAATCTTTAAAGCACCTGATGCTTTTTTGCCATAAATTAAAATCACAAAGAATTAAACATATGGGAGAATTACTCATGGAAGATTATCACTTTTCTGCATAATATCGGTGGGAACGTTACCATGGAGGACATGATTTTAAATTAATTTTTGTGATAACAGAATTTCTAACAGAAATATTGCAGATTTAACAATATTTTCTATGGAATTGTGAGGTGTAGTGTCGACTACATGCAGAAACAAATGAATTGTTAACTAATTGTTGACAAATTAATTAAGCTCTACTGTTCACCTTTTGGTAAACGTTTGTGATAAACTGAATTTTAATCAAATAAAAAAAAAGAAATTACCAGCACAACAGTGTCACAGGCCAATTAAGAGTCCGGATTTGCCAAAATTACTGGCACAAATATGCCAGTAACGCCAGCAAAATCTTGGCGGAGTTACCAACACCTTAGAGCAGCCGGTAAATGGACAAAGGTGAGGGTAAACAGGCCACAGGTGCACTCAATCCACCCAGGGGCACCCAATGTACACAGGGAGAGCAGAAAAGGGCCACCCTTTCCCCAAACACACTGACCAAAACAACCATGCTGTCACTTCTTGATGCGACAATGGAAATGGAGCTGCTCCATGCAGACGTACTGCTGCTTGTGCTGCAGTACCTGCAGTGGTGACAGGGTGACAGGGACAGAAGGAGGAAGAGGCAGAGGGTGCAGATGGCCATGAAGGTGGCGAGGAGGAGGAAGAGGAGGGGTGAAGTAATCCCACACATAAGGTGCACACCATGGACCTACAAAGATGCCCAAATCATCACCTGCTACTGCCTTACCTACTACCGCCTTGACAGGACCACCATCATGGAACTCGTGACCCACATCCAGGAGGACATAGAAAGCAGGATCGGCATCAGGACAGCCATACCACCACTGGTAAAGCTGGTGTCTGTCCTGCACTTTCTGGCTTCTGGCACATTCCAACACTCTGTGAGCCAGCTGCACGACATATCACAACTTGCATTTTCCAGAGTGCTGGTGCAGGTGCTGGAGGCATTCCTGTGCCATGTGACCCAACACATCGCCCTCCCCACCACACTGTCACAGATCAACACCACCAAGACCAGTTTCCACGCAATTGCGGACATGCCCAATATGTTGGCTCCACTGGATTGTCAACACACAACTCTATGGTCCTGCAGAGCAGCACCCTGCTTGTGTATATGGCGCTTCACAGTGGAGAAAGGACCTGGAAGTTGGGAAAGTACATTTACAACCACTACTACCTTGCAGCCTAACTGAGAGGCAATGGGGGTGGGGGTGTGAACCATGCCATGAATGCAAGTACAGAAGGCACCCTGCCCATGGAGGACCCACCAGCACACCACTCGAATTGACAGGGGTGGAACATGACGAGAGATACAGCAGTCACTGACCAGGCCATTGCAACCACAACCGGACATTAACACACAATGCACTACAGGTACCAGAATGCAACACCCCCTTGCAATGGCAGTCTGTAGTTAGACATGGGTGGGGCAAAGAGCAGGTGCAGTGCCCAGAAAGAAACCGTAATGTTGCACATGGCAAAGACATGGGATGAGGCACTCTTTGACTTACCCATGCAAGAAATTGTGCATTGCCTAACAACCACTGATGGACAGTGCCCTTCTACCTGAGCTGGCATGCACTCAGTACACCAGAAGTGACACCATCCATCATGAACAGCATACCAATAGACCAACTGTACGTGTGACCCTGACTGCCATCTGGAACTATGAATGTCAGGGGTTCACAGGCCCACGCCATCCCACCATAGCATGCCTCCCTCTCTGTCAGATGCCTTAAACAAAATGAGTGTTGGCCATGAGCAACTTGCACGTATTGCCATGTCCGAATAGACCCCCCGCTCCACCCTCTGAGCAGTGCAATATACATTCAAGGTCCAGAATGTGAAACAGAGTAGCCCAATGTGAAAAGGGAGATGCATGCACAGACTACCCACTTACATGCCGCAGTCACAGGCAGTCCCACTGCCCATCAACTGATCTGACACCTGTGTCGTTCCCCTTTCTAGGTGACTCTGGATGCTGTAAGGAAGGCATGGTATCAAAATGTGAAGACAGACACAAGTGATCACAGTTCAAGGGTGTTTATTGAACTTCACATGGGCTGGTCAAACACCTATCTAAAACTAAAGCTAAGGATGGGAGCAAGTTACGACCATCAAATAATAATAACGCAATCCTAGTCAAGTCTCTGTAAAATAAAATAGCTTATACTAATAAACCTATTGCCAATCCTTACTTCTAAATACAAAAGAGTGTGGGACAATGATGTATGCAAAATAAATGTGTTCAAGAAATAATATGTCAGGACAGTTGAGCAATTGGTTTCCTTTCCACATGTTTTTAGCACGGGGTAAGGCAGCATTCTCGAGCTTCACACACAATCTGGCTTCTTGGCCACAAGGATACAGTTCAAAGCACAGACATTAACAGTCTATTACTACAGAGAATATGTTGTAACAAACAAAGTCACAAAGTTACATTCCTATCAGGACTTTCACATGCACAAGTTCTCACTTTCAATGTTCATGGGTCTCTCGCTGAGACCCCTTTTTATCACAATATTCAAACTGGTTCTCCCTTGTTCGGGCTCGGACCATAAGTCTCCCTCATTCGGGCTTGGATCCTCTTGATATGAATATCCCTTGTTTGGGCTCGGATCCTCTTGATATCAAAATCGAAGACTTTCGAATGTGCGATGGGTTTTGCTTAAAGCGTTGCTGGACCATTTCGATTAACTTCACACAATTATTCTCATCAATCTTCTACTTTCGTTTCTCTTGGTGTGATACCTTACAGAGACTTTCAATTGAGCACACCCACGCTGCTGGACCACTCTGTCAACAGTATTGTATCTTTTCTTCTCAACTACATACATTCAGTAGCAGTTTAGCTTTACTCGCGTCTTTCATCATACGGGTTTAACAATGGTCGTTCAAGTGCTCGTTATACAATGTTGCCACTTGCAACCTGGAGTTCAACACAGACCAGTATTGCATTGGTGTCCCCAGCTCACCGGCTGTGTTGCTCTTGATGGTACTTCTTTGTTCTTGAAGCTAAGGACGATACCACGGCGGCTGCTGCTGCTCCTCCTCACCTTGGTCAGCTATGTGGGAGGGCCTTCGGTATCTCCGACACATAATGCAGGATTCTTTAGTCTGGTTTCCTGGCCTTACGCTTTCTGTCTCAAAGGTTTCTTGAAAGTCACAGCGTCTAGCCAAAAAGGTGAAGGGTAATTCCCTTCTTACAAACCCTTCTTGGTTTGCTGTCTTCCCTCGTTCAGCTGCCAACTTGAAACTGCTGTACCTTTGTGTGCTTTGCCTCGGTCAGAGTGTGCTTTCATGCTCCGCCTTTTATCCTTGTGGGGGAAGTCTAATGGAAGTCAGGTCTGAGGGATCATCAGTAATTGCCTGACCTCGCCTGACCACAGTAACGGGACATGTCAGATACACTGCTCAGGTGTGAGTCTGTTTTCTCCGAGAGCAAGCTGTCTGTGTGAAAGTGCTGGGAAAGGGAGGGGGGTATGGTTCCCCCATATCTTACCTGGTAGGATGGGGTAAATGTATTGCAAGGGGAGGGATACCGCATCTCGTCATCCGGAGTCCCACTCCCACTCCCCGAAAACCCCTCACCTAGGTGATCCTCACGCACTGGTCCACCCCCAGGAACTGGATCCAAAAGCGATGGCTGTGTCCTGGCCAATTGGATGACGGATTCCAGTGACTAGCAGGTGAGAGACCTTCTGGTTTCTCACAATACCCACTGCTTCCGTGGCTCTTGACCCCTCTTAGGAATCCCCAGACACCACAGAAACATGCATACAGCCATGCCCATATTGGGACCAGGGCAACAGTTGAACGGACCTTCTGCCTCCTAAAGGTCCAATTCGGATGCCTACACCGGTCTGGGGGTGCACTCATGTACAGGCCAGACAAGGTGGGGAACTTTGCACTGGCCTGTGCAATGTTGCACAACATTTGCATCTGGCACAACATTCCCCTGCCCCCAGATCTGGTCACTCCTCCCCTAGAGGATGACGATGATGATGCCATGCTAGTTAGTCCCATGCACCCGCACACTGTGCACAGTGAGGCCAGGCATGGATGCATGACCCGGCAAGAACTCCGAAAACATTTTCTGGGTACTCCTTTCACTGTGCACTTCCCTTGGACCTTACTGCATGAAATGCACACCCACGGTAAATATTGTTACAAAAAAATGAATGTCCACTCATTGCTGCTAGTGAAATTGATGTACTGGATACAAACACACATGCTCCCACACCCTGTACCACCCTCCCCCTTCCCACATCCCCTCTCCCACCCCATCCTCATGCTATCCCTCCCCACACTCCCCTCTCACTCTCTATACACCCCCTCTCCCTACCCACACCCCTGTCCCGCCCCTCTACCTCCCTCTCCCCCCCAAACACCCCATAGGCACCAAGTGAATCCAACTGTCCGGTGAAGTGTCCTTTGCACCACCTCTTCGGCGCAGGGCTCTTGTCTGGCCCAGGTGTGGACAATAGCTGCTGGGAGCGGTGCCTTGGGCTGCCCTGCTGCGAGCTACCGTGAGTAGTGATGGATGTGGTGGGTCAGACCCCTGGGCCCGCAAGTGCTTGAGTTTCAGTTGCATCGAGTGTGTGAGGGACTCCAACATGGCTGACATCACCTCATTGTCCTCACAGACGCTTTGGGCCAGGATGAGAAGGGCAGAGGTGGTATGGGCTTGTGCTCTCACACTACTGCAGCTGCTGGCCTAGATGCTTTCGTGCAGCAGCCTCAACTCGTCAAGTTGCTTCTGGGCGATTGCAGGCATCCCCCCATGGTGATCCTCCATCACACATAGTTGTGCATCCATGGACCTGATGCTGGGCATGGGTAGTGGAAGGGGGCTGTGGGTGGGCAGGGCTTAGGGGGCTGTTGAAGGGCAATGGGTAGACTGTACCATCATCATCCTCCTCATCCTCCTCAGACATTGCCCGGCCACGTTGGCCTGTCGGCTGCTTTGCCTGTGGTGGTGTGCTGGGTATGAATGGGACAGCAGGGCGAGTGTACACAGGGAAGGCAGTGTCAGCTGATGAATACACAGCTGCTGTGCCACTTGCTGCAGTTGGTGCCGATGCTGGTGATTGCTGTGGTAGGGGTGACGGTGATGTTGATGTGCAGCGTGGTGGGGGTGATGGCCGTGAGGTTGGTGGGACTGGAGCATCTGGCAGTGGAGGGGCTGGAGCAGCTGGACGTGGTGCTGCTGCTGGTGGCAGTAGCCCTCACACCTGGCACTGCTGGCAATCATGTGCCCTTGACTGGTATTCGTGCTGCAGCTCGCTCTTTTGATTGTCCCGCTGCATCACTGTCGGAAGACTGCGTTCCTGTTGGGGAGACATGAGCATGGTGTCAGTGATCTGGGAGTCATGTCTGTGGCCTGGCATCTCACTCATGTAACATTGTGTGTCCCCTGCTCTTGCCATGCGGCTTCTATGGGGTGTTGGCTACAATGTGTGCATGTACATGTGGGTGGTGGGTGTACACATAGACTGTTGGTCTGGCAAGGTGGCTTGTGGTTGTGTGTGCGGTGGGTCTACAATCCATTTCCTATCCTCTGTTGGCACACATGGGCGCTCATCGTGTGTCCATGTGTGGGGCTTTACATATTAGCTATGGTCCTTGTGCATGGCTACTTCTACCCACATGCCCATGCATGTGTCTCTGATCATTGCATTTGCTGTGTCAGACATGTGTTGGCCACTCTGCCTGGGGATGCATGTCAATGGACGCAGTGCTGGCATTCACATGGGGGGGTGGTTTTGTACTTACCACCATTGTCTTGGGTCCCGGATCCTGCTTCAGCCTTCCCAACACCCTGCTGCCCTCCATGTGCAAGATGGAGCTGCACCTTTCCTCCCACAGCATGAGGGAAGGGGTGCCTCCATTCCTCCTCCAGTGGAGGAGGCATCCCTCCTTTTGGTGGCTGTCGTCTTCCGTACTCTCAGCCTCAGGTCACCCCTCCACTTTTGGCAGTCCATCAGTGTGCGGGTACAGTACCCTCTGCTGGGACACTAGACACAAACCACCTGCCATATGGCTGACTTGTGCTGAGTGCTGGTCTTGCGGTGTCCAGACCCAAATAGCTCATCAGCATGCTGGACTACATCAACTGATGCAGTGAGTTCTGCATCTGAGAATTGAGGCTTCCTCACTCTCACTTCTCGTACACGCCCCTTCTGGACTACAGACATGTGTTGGTCCTCTGGCATTGGATAGCAACAGTTAAGTTCCGCCGGTGACGTAATTCCATGCCAGTAAATCCAGCGCTGGTAACTCTACCAGTTTGGGTGCCGGTTTCGATGTTACCAGCATATTTCTGTCGGTAATACCAGCGATTCGCTATGTGTTCACTGTAATGCCGTGTTGCCAGTATAACAGTTTCTGCAAGTGGGGTGTGCACACGCCCATGGACTTGGGATGCCCCGGTATTTCCGGCAGTCGCCCTGCCGGAAACGATAATACTGGCATGACAGTATTACCAGTGTTTTACTTGCAAAGTTGTGATGAGGCCCTGAAGTGCATGAAAGGTGTAACCCCTTATTAAATAAGGGAGCACCGAAATATCATGGGTGTTGCAGTTAGACAGGTATTTTATGTCAGCAAATCTGTAATATGGCACATGCCATATTGAAAAATCACTTTATTTCATTTAAAATGTAATATGGAAACGTAATGCACTGTGTTTATGAAGAAAACGAATTAGGAGTCTTTTGTCACTGTAGCATGTTCTTCGACAAACTGTGCTTCTGAAACACATTACCTGTCTTCATTGTACACTGTTATGCACTATCTGTGTTCATAAAGCATGCATTTGCTAGAGGGGGAAAAACACATGTAATCACATTTTGCAGTCTCACCTTACTTGCCGGATTGGCCATCCACCTGAAAGCTGGCCTTGGGGTATCCCAGTAGGGGACACCTGAGATGACCTGAAATAATTTGTGAAAAGCTACCTATACATGAACATTCCGGAGTGTATTTTCCAGGGGAAGAGCTGAGGGAATCGCAGCTCATAGATGAGTCAGGCTGTTTTCTATTGGGCCCATTCCTATTTCCTTTCTCCCTTCATGGCCTGTCTGCCTGTCTATCCCATTACGCTCCATGGTTGGAGGCAAGAGTAGACAGGGCAAGATTTGACTGAGGAGCTTGGCTCTGGGCTTCTTTGCCAGCACCTGCCTTCTGAAAGGAAAGAAGTAGACCTAAGCCCGAGCTACTGGTCATATCCTGGCGACAAGAAGAAAGAAGTCGGTGTCTTCACTGTGGCGTGAAAAGTAATGTTCCAGCCAGGGTGTGCACCATACCTTGCCCGCTAGACTAGGCAGCGCTAGACTAGGCCATTAGACAAGAGGCTCCGCATTATAAGCAGAGGGGCACGCCTTGATTATCACAATTTAACTATCAGTCCTAACCCACTGTGCAGCCCTTCCAGCTTTAACTTTGTAAAAGTAAGCCTGCAAACGGTTGCATGGAAGCTGCTTGCTCAGCGCCACTGCTCTATGCTAGTCTTCCACTAAAGCCAGAGCCAAGCCACAAAAGAAAAGAAGTATCTTTTACTGCAAAGTAAGAAGCTGCCTAACCCATCCCATATGGCCTTCATCCTTGCCTGACCACACCAACCATCCGGGAGCAGTTATTGAGATCTAGACAAGCAGTCTGCTTACAGTTTTCTCTGTGTGTATTTTTGGGGTGTCACATATTGTTTCTTTAGTTCTCCAATCTTGTGGGGGTTTCACTCTTGTGTTTTTCTTGGCAGTTTTCAGCTACCATATAGCTAGAATTGACTCTTAGGTTTAGAGTATCACCGGAAAACATTGCAGAGTGATTGTTAAGTATCTTGATGCAAACAAGTGACTGTTTTTGTCAAGGTTGGCATTGTGCAGAAACCGTTTTTTTAGGATAGCTATCAAATAGAACTAAGAAAGGACTTTACCTGCAGATATAATTAATTTGGAAACGTAAGGGTCTGATTGTTGGGTCTATGTACAGCATTTGAACAGCATAACATCTGTCGCACTGTTCTTCACTCATGCACTTGTGGTCTATTTTTATGCTGACTGGGATATTTAAGAATGAATTCTATTCAAAGCGGATTGTTATCTGTGACATATTTAATATTCTGTAGTTGATGGCATTATTTAAACAATAAACCCAGAGCTGGGTGGCCATTACTGCGTCAGGTAATGCTTTGTGGCCATAGTTACATGCCCAAGCAAAGTGAGGGCCTTAACGAAGCCCCAGGGCATTACTGGACCCGATAATGGCCACAGCGAGGGGTTTATGGCTATCGGTATACCAACACGTTGTAGCGGGCTACTAATAGTGTTTAAGATGGCGGACATTCGGACAGCGGTGCTGCGCCAGGAACACTGCCATTCCCGGCACCAGCAACTATCACCGAAGCCAAAGGTGAGTGGGGAGGCCGAAATGTGTGGAAAAGGGAGGTGGGTGAGGCAGATAAGGTGCAGGGGTGGAGGGGAAGCGCACTTACCTGGCAAGCCAGAGAGGGAAGATGGCAGCCTCCTGCTCTGAGGAGTCTCGGGACGGTAGCTGTACCGTGTAGTAAAGCCCCCACTCCAAGCCTCCTCATTTGCTGGGAGGCCCCCCTCCAGGGTATTAATTATTTATCTAGGGCTTCTGTAGGTCCCATTGACTACCAACTGAACTTATTTTCTATATGTACTT
The DNA here is from genome assembly GCF_040938575.1 of Ambystoma mexicanum. NCBI lineage: Eukaryota > Metazoa > Chordata > Amphibia > Caudata > Ambystomatidae > Ambystoma > Ambystoma mexicanum. Next base: position 1,443,893,947 of record NC_090929.1, read on the forward strand.
GAATGGTTGTTCAAACTTTGAATTCAAACTTTCTCCTGCTGCTGTTTTGGGCAGTGCATTTCCATCAGCGCTCCCGCTTGAAATTGTAATTGCAGCTTGTGTTTGTAACATCGTGACTTTGTGCCTGCCGCCTCGCTGCTTGTTGCTGTTCCCTTCCCTTCTTGGTTCTCCTCCTCCGGCCCGCCTCTCACCATTCCCACGACCCCTGATTGGGTACTGTGCCCTACTTCAGTTCTTCAACAGGACAGCCCCACTACCCGTGGCAGCCCCTGCGGCTAAGGACCTCCTAGGCAAAGTACAGCACCTCAGAAACAGCATCAGTTGGTGTCTGCCGGGGAAGCTTGAAGCCTGCAGCCGTCAACCTGCTGCGACAGATCAGGTAGGTTTTGGTCAGGGGGCTGTAATCTTTGCACCCCACCTTTCTGACCCAACCACCTTATGTTTCCTATGTTGCTACCGCATCTCACATAGGCATCCTAGTAAACCTTGTTGCCTTCTCTCACTTCTCTGAAGGAAAATCACATTTTGCATTGGTGCTGTGTTAAAAAAAACAGAGCCTATTTCCCTGCTCATAGGAAAGTTGAATCTGGGTGTTTTGCATTGCTGTTGTGTTAAAAACGAGGCCTTTTCCCCTCTTCTCGGAAAGTGGAATCTGGGTGTTTTGCATTGCTGCTATGTTCAAAACGAGGCCTTTCCCCCCCCTCTTTTAGGAAAGTTGAATCTGGGCGTTTTGCATTGCTGCTGTGTTAAAAACTAGGATCTGGGTATTATGCATTGCTGTTGAGTTAAAAACTAGGCCTTTTTCCCCTCTTCTATGAAAGTTGAATCTGGTTCTGCATTATGGTAACTTTGGTATTGTTAATTTTGTCCCATTAGTCTCTCTCCCCTCTCTAAGTTCCCCACCATGTGGGAGTCCCTGTACTACTCAGTGTACCTGTCTGCTCCTTCTGCATGTTCCCTACTGTGTGAAACACCCCCGCCCCTCCACAACACTTGACTACCGGTGCTGAGCGGTGCTGGGTTTTCCCTTCTTGCTCCATCCTCCTACCTCCTCAACACACCCTCTATTGTGCTTTCCGTCTCCCCTTCTTCTCCCCATCTTCTCAAACTGCTGCCTACTCTATCTCCTATCCCTTTCACTAAGTCTGGAGGTTCAAGAGGGACATCCTGGTCTCCAACCCAGGCCTCCCTATCGCTGATACCTACATCAGTGCTTCCTCCAGACAGACTCGCACCAACATCCTCTTTTTCATTCCCGCACATGACCTATGGACCGCTCATGTGGCTTTGGTTCGCTCTCCTTTCTCCTCCTCTCACATTAATGGTGGCTCTCGGTGGCAGGCCCTTTTAGCCTCCTTCCACTCCTCCAATATCATCATTAATGTCTATTTTAACGGCACTGTCTTGGTCCAGGGGCCTCAGCCCAATCTCCTCCTTTTTTATAGGCATCTCCCACATATTATCAACTTCCTTCCTTCTCCTGCTGCTCCTCCTAGCACCTCTTGGGCTCCTCTGTCACCTCCTTCCTCGACCACCTATCTGTCATCTTCCTCCTCCACTCCGGCTACTATGCTACTTCCCAATACCTCTTCTGCCCACTCTCTGGCTCCTCCACCTCCTCCACTGTGTGTACCTCAAGCCTGTACCGGACCCAGGAAGTCTTTCAAATGTGGCAACCTGATCCACATCATCACTCTTACCTCTCGCTCTGCTGTCAAACACTCCTTTGACATCTGCCATCTCCTCAAAGAACTTGCCCTGGATGTCCTCGCTCCCTCGGCAAATTCTGTCACAGGTTTTGACACTCTTCTCCCTGACGGCTCTTAGCCCAGAACCAACCGACCCAGAGGTGGAGTAGCTCTGATCTTTCCGGAGTGATCTCTGCTTCTGTCATTCCTACGCAGGCCTACTTCTCTTTTGAATGCCTGGTCTGCAGACTCTCTATCTCTCTCAGCCTCTCTCTATCTGCTGCCACCACCTACAGGCCACCTGGCCAGGTTTCCCTATTCCTCTCAGAGCTGGCTGACCTCTTCTCTCCTTGCCTCTACCTCTACATTTCACCTGCTAGGAGACCTCAACATCCACCTGGATGCTTGCAATCTCTCCTCTGGGCTCTTCTGCAACATCTGCAACACTCTACCTCTCGATTCTATCCTCTGGTCCGACACACTCTGCAGGACACACCTTGGAAGTTCTCAACTCCTCAGACATCTCCCTCTCAAACCCTCTCACCACTCCTCTCTCTTGGACTGACCACTTTCTGCTTTCCTCTCACCTGAAACTCTCTGTGCCTCAGAAAAAGCCCATCCCAGCACTGCCACCTACCTTCTCTGTCATTCTGCCCATGAAGCATGTGTCAGTGGAGGCCTTTGTGCTACCTTCTCTGCTCCCCCTACTCCTGTGGCTGACTCACACTCTGACACAGCCCTCTCTAACCTGCATCTTTCTATCTTCAACACTCTGGATATCCTTGCCCCTGTCATGAGAATCCACCTGAAGCCTACCTCCAAGTGCAACTTTTGGTATGACTCTGACATCACCACCCTGAAACGCAGGTGCAGGGTGGCTGAGAGGAAGTGGAGGGCTTCGAGCACATCCTCTGACAAACCAGCCTGCCGCCTGCTCCAAAGACAATACAGACTCTCTGCCCTGTCCAAGAAGAGTCACATCCAAGCCTGTGTCTCTCTTTAAAATCTGCAGGAAGCTGGCCAAACCTGATGCAGTCTCCACCTCTGCTGTCCTCTTCCAGGCTCTCTGGATGGCCCTTGCATCTCACTTCACCACTAAAACTCATGCTCTCCTCTTCCTCTACATTTACCTCTCTTGGGCTCCTTCCGGCCACCTCTCCTCCTTCTCTTCTTCCTTTGTCCCTGACAACACCTGATGAGGTTTCTAGACAAGTCCGATCTATGAAAGTGTTGTCCAAACAGGTGCTCCCCTGCTACTCCAGAACCATCAAGGAACACATTGACGGGGGTGGCGCTGTGGAGCAGCCCAAGATGGCTGCCTAGCTCCTGAGCTCCGTGTGGGACTGGGCGATATCCGTTTATATCTGCGGCCACACTGTGCGTTACACGCTTATCTCTGCATCACCTTTGCCCCACACCTCAGCGCCTCTGCCGAGCGAAATTCCGGCTCCTCTACGACCCCGGGCGACCCAATTCGGGGTCCTGGACTGGGCGGCCTGACTCCGGCTCTCTCCTCCGCGGTGTCTCAGGGCCTGGCACCTCTCCTGTGCGCTCGATCGGGCGGACTGCGGCCCGATCGGAATCGCGGCGGCCTCCAGGCGTCCTGGGTCTGACACCCCCCGGGAGCGGCCTGACTGGGGGCCCGTGGCCGGCAGCGACGCGGACGCGTCCCAGCCCTCCGCCGGCCGTGAGAGGACTTCGGCTGTGGTCCCTTGCTGGGGGATCGGAGGGGTGCGCCCCCGGAAGGTGAGGGGCGGCTACCGGTAGGCCCTACATCCCCGCCCGGCCCCCCCGGGCGGACTGCGGCCCGCTGGGGGACTCGTCAGCACACCGAGGCCAGCGGATCGGCAGCGACGTCCCCCACCAAGTCCCCGCTTGAGACTGGCTCTCTCCCCCGCGGTGTGCGCGGCGCCGGCCCGAGGCCTTCCCCCTTCTCAGGGCCTTGCACCTCTCCTGGGCGCTCGATCGGGCGGACTGCGGCCCGATCGGAGTCGCGGCGGCCTCCAGGCGTCCTGGGCCTGACACCCCCGGGAGCGGCCTGACTGGGGGCCGTGGCCAGTGACGACGCGGACGCATCCCGGCCCTCCGCCGGCCGTGAGAGGGCCTTGGCTGTGGTCCCTTGCTGGGAGATCGGGGGGGTGCGCCCCCGGAAGGTAAGGAGCGGCTGCCAGTGGCCCCTACATCCTCGCCCGGCCCCCCCGGGCGGACTGCGGCCCGCTGGGGGACCCGTTAGCACACCGCGGCCTGCGGATCGGCAGTGACGTTCCCCACCACGTCCCCGCTTGAGACTGGCTTAGTGGCGCCCCCCCCCCAGATTCGCTTCCCGGGTCGCCTGCCTTTGCGGCCCGGTCCTCTCCACACTGTGGGCCCTGGGTGCTGCCCAACACCAGCACACCCCAATCAGCCCCGCTGGGCCCTGTTCTCCTTCACCCGAGAGGCCCCCACAGCTGGGGTTCTCCCCCCTGGTATTTCCCCCGCACTCTTCTCTCTGATATTGGGACCACCGCTTACTCCACCCCCGCGCACCAACCCACGATGCCTAGCAAGACCAAGGGATCCTCCAAGGGGGGTGCCATGGATAGATTCGCCAGGGCTGTCCAGAGGGAGGAGGCTGACCGGGACTTACCTATTACTGAGGAGCTGGAGAACAACGTTTGCCCCCCTCCTGCGGCCCCTGACCTGACCACGATCATGGAAGCTATGGCCAAAAACTTTGCTTCCTTTCACGAGAAGCTTGACGACATCAATGCCAATGTTGCCTCTTTAAAGACACGGGTGGATCAGGCGGGGACTAGGATCACGGACGCCGAAAACCGTATATCAACTAATGAGGATGCTATACATGCGCTACAAGATACTGTGGCATCACTGTCCCAAGATATGCGGAATGTGAAAGCAAAGTGTGAGGATCTCGAGTCGCGCTCCCGCAGGAACAATCTGCGTATTATCGGAGTGCCAGAAAACGCTTTAAAGGGTCGCATGGAAGACGCGGTCGAATCATTGTTGAGGTCCCTCCTGGGTGACCCCGCCATGTCCCCATACTTCACCGTCGAGCGCGCTCATCGGGCTCTGTCACCCAGACCCAAGCCAGGGGACATTCCCAGACCCATCATAGCCAGGATTCTCAATTACAGAGACAGAGATCTTATCCTCCGCCTGGCCCGAGAGAAGGGAGACCTGCGATTCGAGTCTCACACAGTGAGAATCTTCCCGGACTTCTCTGTAGCGGTCCAGCAAGAGAGGCGTCACTTTATTGGAGTCAAGAAACTACTCAGAGAACGGAATGTCCCCTATGCTATCCTGTTTCCAGCCCGTCTCAAAATCACACACAATGGGAAATTGTACTTTTTCACTGTACCAGAGGAGGCGGTGAAATTCATCGAGGCGCATCTACCGCTTCCCATCCCGGCGGGAGCTCAGGCTGAGGATGTCTGAGTCGATGCCACACACTAACTGGCCTTCTCTATCTTGTCCATGGTACTTGTCAATCGGAACGTGGTCATTGTAACAATTCACAACAGTCCTATGGTCTCAGGCCCCCTGTGTGCCCAGCCGGGCGAGGTGCTCGGCTGGCTATGGTGGCCTGTCTTCTGATCCGGGTACTGCAGAACCTGTCACTGACGGCGTTGCTGTCATGCATATTTGTCCTTAAAGCCGCCCACACGGCCACAGCACACCTCGCTGCATTTGCAATGTTCTTGGTTTTTTGGTTCCCGCTGCTTTGGTGCCACTGTTGGGCACGGGAAGGGTGTCATCCCTGTTGGATGTCGCCCCCCGACCTCCATGTTTTGGGGAGTGTCGGGTTAGCTGGAGATACCTGCGGGGAGGGGTGGGGGTTTCACACTGCAAGTTGGGGGTGGGCAGTGAGGGTGGGACGCGGTTGGGGTGGGGATTGGGGACATGTTTTCGAAAATGGCAGTGGCGGACTGACAGCTGGTCGCGCACCGGATCGCAATGCTCTAATTGTACATCATTCTGTTTCTGCATTTCAGCATCTGTGGTGGGATGTTCACTAAGCTTATTGAGATATATCTGTCCGCTTCAGTCATGGGCACTCTGTCACTGGGAGATCCGGTGACCATTGCACTGGGGTCCGGTACTGGGGGAGGTGGGATCTGGCGTCCTCTGACGTTGGATCACTATCTCTGGTTTCTCCGCAATGAGATTTTATTGATTGGGGTACTAGTATGGCTGTGACGATAATGACATGGAATGTCCGGGGCCTCAGCAATTACACCAAGGGTCGCAGGATCATGGCTTACGCTAATAGGCACCACTGCAAGGTGTTACTCCTGCAGGAAACACACTCCACTGGCCCGTTGGCCAGAAGCATTGCGCCCACATGGGGTCCCCTCAGGTACTTCACGACCTACTCTACAAGGGCCCGTGGAGTGCTGACACTAATTCATAAGTCTCTTAAATTCTCTCTTCACAGAAGCTATATTGACCCGGGGGGGAGGTACGTCATCCTCCATTGCGCCATCGCCAACAGAGATTACCTACTCGTTAACACTTATGGCCCCAATGTAGACTCCCCTGAGTTTATTGATCAGGTGGTGTCCATACTCCTGGGATACGTGGGTGTACAGATCATCTGGGGTGGTGACATGAATTTTATTTTAGACCCTGCCGTGGACAGGACTGGCTCTGCCCCCAGACCCTTAGCGAGTGCAGCGCGCAGGCTCTTGACACACTGCAAGTCACTGGATATCCTGGACAGTTGGAGAGCTCTCCATCCGTTAACGCGGGAATACACATATTATTCATCGGTACATGATAGCTCTTCTAGAATTGATCTGATCCTACTGTCGGCCCAACTCATTGGTGGGGTTTCAGATATTCGTATACTTGCACGTACTCTGTCTGATCATTCACCGGTCGTACTGATCATTAACATGGGCATCCAAGCCCCCACCATGAATACTTGGCGCTTTAAATCGGCCGCCCTGCAAGACATCGTTTTCAAGGCAGACATTCTGTCGGATATTCGGTCCTACTTTGAATTCAACTCGCCACAGGACACCACCCGGGGGGTCCGCTGGGACGCCTTCAAGGTTTTAATTCGGGGGGCAGCCATCTCTAGGGAGTCCGGGGTTCTCAAGTCCATTAGGGCCTCCCTGTCGCGATCTGAAGCCAAACTGCGAGATCTTGAGCGGGCCCACCCCACCTCTGTTGACCCTGTCATCCTTTTCCAGATAAGTGAGGAACTGAAGCTGTTCAACGAGCAGGCCGGCAGGGAGGTGCAGTACTTTAGCCGACCTCAGGCGGCACGGAAATACGGTGAGGGGGACAGACCTGGCAAAACTCTGGCCGCCTTGGCCAGGGGGGAGTGGGGGCCAGCCCAGATCACCTGCGTCAAAGGTAGCAATGGGTCGACCCAGTGGTCGGACCAACATATTTTAGAGACCTTCACAGACTTTTACTCCGAACTGTACTCGCAGCCTCCCGAACATAGCGAATCGCAGATGCGCGAGCTCCTTGCCCAGATCCCCACCACTGTCGTCTCCCATGCTACAAGGGAACAGCTAGACTCCCCCTTCACCCTGGACGAAATAGTGGAGGCCATTTCCAGCCTTCCGAAGGGTAAAGCACCGGGCCCCGACGGGCTTACGGCCGAATTCTTTCAGGAGCACGTGGCCATATTGGGCCCCGAATTGCTTGAGGTCTGGAATGAATCCCTGCGCCTGGGCTCTCTTCCCCCATCCCTACGTGAAGCTGTTATCACGGTTCTCCTTAAGCCTGGCAAGCCGCCCGATGAATGTGGTTCGTATCGCCCCCTCTCACTCATGAACCTAGATACGAAGATCTTCGCCAAGGTGATTGCTAATCGCTTTCTCCCGGTCATGCCTTATATGGTTCATGAGGACCAGTCCGGTTTTGTCCCTGGCAGATCCACATCACACAATATTAGACGGCTGCTCAACGTAATGGCCCGCATAGACCAGAGCGTGAGTGCGGTGGCGGTGACATTGGATGCCCAGAAGGCTTTTGACATGGTTTCCTGGAGATACATGTGGCTGGTTCTGGAAACCATGGGCGTCGGTCCTGGGATGATCTCCTACATCAGATTATTATACACCTCCCCGGTTGCCAGAGTCCGCGTCAACTCTCAAACTTCTACACTGTTTCCTCTCTTCCGGGGTACCCGCCAGGGATGCCCATTCTCCCCAATTCTGTTCGCCCTTGCCATCGAGCCTATGGCGGACTTTATCAGGGAACGACACATGCGCGGGGGAATACCTCTCCGGGGCGCCTCCGAGGTGGTCTCCCTATACGCGGACGATGTCCTTCTGTTCGTCAGGGACCCAGATCTCTACCTCGACCCTCTCCTCCGGGACATCACCCGCATCGGGACTTTTTCAGGCTTCACTATAAATTACACAAAGTCCGAACTTTTCCCCCTCACACACTCCACACTTCACCCGGCCACTGAATACCCGCTCAGGTGGTCTCCCAATGGGATCAAATATCTGGGGGTTCATGTGTCCCTGACCAGGGAGACCCTTCTGGCTGACAACTATGTGACATTGGCTGCACTGGCCGAAGCCAAACTAGAGCGCTGGCGCTCTCTTCCCTTATCATTGGCCGGGCGGCTGTCGCTGGTCAAGATGATACTGCTCCCTAAGTTCCTGTACACGTTTACAAATGTTCCCATCTGGCCTGGAAATAGTTACTTCACTGATCTGCACAAGCTGTGTGCCCAATTCTTGTGGCATTCCGGCGCGGTGCGGAAAAAGTGGGGTGCTATGACCCTTCCCTATGATAGGGGCGGGTTCACGGCCCCTGACTTGATGAGCTATTGGACTGCGGCGCAGGCACAATTTGCCACATACTGGTATCCTGGTCCTCCTTCCCGCCCGCATGTCAGGCTTGAAATCATTGCTGCCTCCGGTGCTAACATTATGTCCTTACTTCTACACCGGAAATATGAACCTGACTCTCCCATAGACCCCGTCCAGACCACCTTGTTTGCCTGGAGGCGGATATTCGCTGCTGCCCCCGAGACTCACCCTTACTACAAATGGCTCCCCGCATGGCGGGTCCCCAGTTTGGAACCCACGAATGACTCAGCCCTGGCACGGCACTGGCGGGACCTGGGTTACCTGGCCCTTACAGACTTTTACCCGGATGGGGTATTCATAACGCCACAGACGTGGAAACCAGCCCACTCGGGCTCGCCACTCGAGCTACTTCAGTATTACCGACTCCGCGCAGCGTTCCGGGCAGCTTGGCCCACCTTCCCCAGCGAACCCCCAGACCACCCTGCCATCTCCTACATTGCCAACTCCGGGGGGGCGCGGGGAGTGGTCTCATCATTGTACAAACTCCTGCTCACTGCTTCAGCAACACCGCCCCCCAGGGCGAGAGAGGACTGGGCCTCTGAACTGGGGGTTGTTATTTCAGAGCAGCTGTGGGGTAAAATGTGCTCCCACACCAGTAGGGTCTCTCTTAATTTTCGACATCGCACTATGCAGTACAAGCTGCTGAATAGGCTATACTATACGCCACGCAGACTTTCCAAGTTCGCCCACTCCGACACGCGACTCTGCCCCCGTTGTGGGGCGGAAGATGCCGGTCATCTCCACATGTTCTGGGATTGCCCCAACCTGGCCCCATTCTGGGATGGGATTCTTAAGACCATGTCCGCACTCTGTGATGCGGTGCTTGAGCCTGACCCGATGGGGGCGTTGTTTGGTCAGTGGGATGCTGAGGGCGCCAGAGGAGAGGCCAGGCTGTTAAATGTATGCTGTGCAATTGCTAAAAAATGTATTCTTCAAAACTGGAACCGCTCGGCACCCCCCACTTTCCAGAAATGGCTGAACTTGGTGACCTGGTCCCGTGACTGCGAGGAGGACTACATTACTACCCTCCCAGGCCGGTCCCGGCCCAAAAACATTTGGACTGCCTTCAACAGCTATCTCAACGCTCTCGATGCTACCTCTTTGGCGGATAGCTCGCCCTAGACCCCATTTCTGTACAGTGTGCTCCCCAATATGGCACTTAGCTGATCTTTATCTGCAAATGTATGCTACTGTGTGTGAACATCCCAGTGTAATGTACTTTGTCATGTTTAAAGACCATACTCTCGATCTGATGTGTGTGTATGTCAACTTTCACTGCCAGCAAAAATAAAAGTTTAAAAAAAAAAGGAACACATTGACGCCCTTGCTTCAGCCTTGGCCAATTTCTGCAATCACACGTTCCCCACTGGATCTTTCCCCTTTCTTCTCGAGCACTCCCTTGTACACCACCTCCTTTAAAAGACGTCTGCCGATCCCACCTGTCTGGCAAACTATCGCCCAATCTCTATCGTCTCTTTCCTGGGAAAACTCCTGGGAAAGCTGGTCATCTCCCAGCTTACTTACCATACTGAATCTGTTGGTTGTCTTCATGACCATCAGTCTGGCTTCAGAGCAGGCAGAGGCACAGAAACTGCTCTCCTGAACACGCGTGAAGACCTGCGCTCTAATCTTGATTCCAGCCTTCCTTCTGTCCTCACCCTCCTTGAACTTTCCTCTGCCTTTGACTCTGTTAACCATGCAATCCTGATCAATCGACTCCGCGAGAACCTGGGCATCACGGATCAGGCTTTGGATTGGTTGACCTCCTTCCTCTAGGACTGGCCCTCCTGGGTCTAACTTTGGTCCTTTCTCTCCACCACCTCCCACTCCACATGTGGCATCCCCCGGGGATCCAACCTCTCTCCCTGGCTCTTTAATATCTACTTGGCCCCTTTGGCCCATCTGATCTCTACTTTCTCCCCTAACTTTCAGTGTTACGCGGATGACAGCCAGCTCTCTTTCAGGCTTCCCTCAGCCACCTCTTCTCTCTCGCTCATTCCTGACTGTCTATCCACGATTCAGGATTGGTGCGCCTCCAATTATCTCTGCCTTAATGCCAGTAAAATGGAGATCCTTCTCATTGGGAACCCTGCTCCCACTTTCCCCCTCTCACTCTGGCCGCCCTCATTGGACCCTCTTCCTTCACCTTCCTGTGAGGCGAAAAACCTTGGTATCATCTTCGACTCCACTCTCTCCTTCTCTCCTCACATCTCAGACCTCGGCAAGATGTCCCACTACCAGCTGCACCTCCTAAGAGGTATTCCTCATTTTCTCACTTTCCCCCAGAAGCTCACTGTCTCCAGAGCCCTGGTTCGCTCTAGTCTGGACTACTGCAATAACCTCTCAATATGCCTTCCTCTACTCTCCGCCCTCTGCACCTAATCCAGAACAAGACTTCGAGACTTATCCTTGGCCTCAAGCCCAGGGACCATATCTCTCCACTGTCTCCCCGTGGCTGCAAGGATCAAGTTCAAGGCCCTCTGCATCGTCCACAAGGCTTTCTTGGGCTGGGGCCCACACTACATCCAGCTATCTCTTTCAAAATACCTTCCTTCGAGCCCTGCGCTCAACTACCTCCAACGCCCCGAGGGTCAGACACTTCGCTAGACAGAGAGTGGGGGTAGATCTCTCTCCTCTGCAGGTGCCTCCCTCTGGAATGTCCTCCCTGCCCCTCTCAAACTTCAGTCAGACCACCTGAAGTTCTGGAAGCAGCTCAAGACCTTCCTATTCTCCTCTGCTTTCCCTCTCTCCCTCCCCTGCTGACCTACCTGTCTGCCGCACCAACTGGTTGCATGGCTACCCTCTGAGCCCAACAGGTACCAGGCTCCTCCATGATCAGTCTCCCCTGCACTGCCTCCAGGCCTCCGCACACTTAGGGGCTGTAACTCTAACCTCTACAGTTTCTGCCTCCCTGCACTTACCCAGAGCCACGTTGTCCTGGTTGCACTTGCTCAGAGCATTGCTTCCCTGATCACATTTCCCCTCCCTCTCCCTCTCCTTGGCACTTCCCCCTCTCCTCCCCCCTGCACTTCGGCATTTTCGCACTTGCACGATCTGAATGTCACAAGGCCTAGTAAGATCGTTTGTATTGTCCTCGCTCTCTCTTCCCTCCCTTGTCTTGTCGCGCCTAGAAAAACTTATCTACAGGCACGTTTTAAATGACTTATCATATCATATGAAACTGTAATATGGGGGTAAGCCCGTCATGATCATCCCTGGTGGATGCACTATATTCACAGAGGTATGAACAGGTGGTACCAATTCCTCTAGGCCCAGCCCCTCAACCAAGAAAAGGGACCCTCATAGACTGTTTAGCCATATACTGTTATTCTTCATACAGGTTGTGTCTGTCCCCATCACATACTAGGGAATAACCATAGCACCAACTGTGCCAAAAAAGGGTTACACTTTTGTGCCTCCTTCTGAATTTCACTCCAACTGACATGTTGCAGGTGACTATTGGTACCAGCTTAATACCTTGGCTCCTCACGCCCATCCCAGACTGAAGAAACATGTATGAGGAACATTACAACGCTGAACAGGAGGACCACTGGTACCCAGTAGCAAGCTTGCTGACGGATTTACAAAAGGTACTTGTTCCCCAAATCCTCTGCAAATGGTTCATTCAATATGCCATGTCAGCCATGGCCAGCACCCACCTCCTGTCAACCAGGGTCCTCTCAGACCGCCTTTTTTCCTTCATGTCAGCAAACATCACGCTGATCTGTAGTGTACCGTCTGTGCTGAAGGTTACAATAAGAATAGGGATGGCCAAGCCGGCATCCCCTAATTGGAGCAAAAACATGTCAGAGTCATCTGGGATACCTAGTTGTGCAACCAGCCAACCGGCTTAATCCTCCTGCCTCAGTTTGGCACATAGGTGTAATTAGGCTGGCTACAACATCACTTCAGATGGTTGTGGATGGCGGTGGCCAGGCAGCTTCAGGAACTGCCTCCACTGGTCTGCACTGGGAATGGTCAGTGGGCATGGTTACTGCATCCTTGCATTTTATGCAGCCTAGTTGGTTGTGAGATTAGCTGATGTGTTGGTATAGGCATCACCTGAAGTGGTAGTGGAAGCTCGGATGGTGTATGTATTTATCCGTTTGAATAGTTCAAGCCTAGCTTGGAAGCAACTGACCTCTGTTCATCAAGGACATACAATAATAGGATACAATCATATTATCTGGATACAATATAAAGTCTATAGTTAGAATCACATGGAGAGAGGTTAAACCCATTGCATTACATTTTGCAGTATTTTATTGTTGCGCCAGGCATTCATAACACACATAGAGTGGAGTTGTTCCAACTTTATTTTACGCTGTTTCTGATCCAATATTGCATATTTCATTTGAGTGCCCTTAGTGGTTAACACGTGTTTCAAAACCAGGCTTAATTGAGATTGATCCACACTTCTAATTTACATTATACCAACAATACCATTGAACACATAAAATAAATCAAATAACAAGAACCGAAAATCAGGGTTGGTGGTAGGTAGGATAAAACAGAGAGTGAAATTCATCACCAATTAATTGTACTTGGTCTGCATTATTTAAATAATAACATGTTGCCATTTTATAATTTGGTACCGTTTCTACTTTAGTACATTACTAAGTTAGATACCTCCTTCGCATTCATATTAGCATTCTAAAAGCTCTTTTGTAAAAGAGAACCATTGTATTTTAGATGAATTAATACTGTTTCTCAGTCTTCATGCTAAATTATATTCGTAAACCGAGTTTATTGGTGTTTCTACTTCCGTGCATTCCTGAGTTAACTAACTAGTATACACACATGGTTATGTTTACATTAGGTTTATTGAAATCTGGTGTATATCCGAAGGTTGCTTGCTTAGTTTGTCAATTTGTTGTGTTCAAATGCGCTCAAATATACGGGTTAGATCCCTGCAAAAATATAACCTTTTACAATCCATCGAGTGTCATACTAGGAAAATTGAGTATTTAGTTATTTAATATAGCTAGTATTTCCTACACATTAGTCTCTTTAGACATGCTGAATTTAATTTTCTGGTGGCGCTTAACATTGCGCGAAAGCTCTCCCCAAGAGTTGTCAGTATAACTGGAAAATCTTGTGCATGCAAACGCTTACCTTCTAATATACGGAGCATTCCCTCGGTTTCCTGAGTCGGTTTTACACAGTGCAGTCGCCATTTTAAATTCACTTTTATACTACGGTCACGGTTTCTGTCATGTATGCCGTGATGACTTCCACACAACTCTCTTCTCTTATTCACGTGACTTGGTGAAGTGCGCCTATAGTCCTACTGGCAAACAAATATAAACACTAAATGGTGTCACAACCCAAAGACCCACGGGTCATTATAAATGTAGAACCTCAGCATGTTGGTCTAATTATTACTGACAATTAAACATGGCTTCTGGTCCTTGTAGTGTTCAATATATATTTTAGCTATTGTGATGTTGCAGAATGGGGGGTGGTGACAGAAAATATGGTAGTAGAGGTTCCGGCACCAGGAAATGTAAAAATACAGTCTGTTGCTGGACATTAATGGACATTAATGTTATACAACTTGCCATTTGGATGTCCCACTGAGTGCAGTGCTCCCAGGAAATGCATGAGTAGGTCATCCATTGTGAGAAGCCAAATTGCAGGTCCCAGAATGCAAAAGGAAACCTACCCAAAAGGGTTGCAAGCCAAGGTTCCAAGTGTTCCCTTCCATCCCTGGCTTCTTTACCAGAGGTATGCGGTTCCGTGTACTGAGGTAAGCTTATTGGGAACGCACGTTGCCACGTGCATTTCTTTTGTATAATCATCTGTAATTATACCAAGGTTCCATAAATGTATATGCTGCGATAGCTTAGACCTTTTTCGCCTCTATTACACACATTACAGGGATCAAGAGGATAGTCCCTTTGCCTTATGAACAATAAACTCGACTTCCAAAGCTTTTTTTTGTGTTTAAAGATTTTATTGGATGAATTTAGGTATATAAGGCCAATAATACAAACATCATATATCAAGAATAGCGGTATATGTAAGACCAGGCTGACAAGCTAAAGTAAAAAATTAATACTAAAGTAAGCCAAGTAACCTTATAACATATAGTTTCAAACAGTAGTAATAATTTTTGAAACTTGAGGGGGAAAAACATGACACACAACAAAACACCAACTGGACAGAACATACACAAGAGGAAGAAAGGAGGGAGGGGGAAGAAGGGTAGTGTACAAATATAACAAGTTTTATTACAGGATAGTGCTTCACAGGATACTAATGAGAATTCACACAGATAAATAATCATTGAAAGATTGCCATTTCAACCAATATTTATTTTGTAAATCAGATGTGGATGCATTACAGCCTTCTAATTTATGAATATTGCATATAGAATTCCACCAGAATTTATAATGAATTTGGTTTAGGTTTTTCCAATTACTTGTAATATTTTGGATTGCTACCATTAAGCATAAATCAAACAGATATCTAGCATATTTGTTGACAGAGTTGTTATTTAACATGGAGTTTCCTAAGATAAGAAAATCAAAACAGAAGTCCATAGAAAAGTTAAAAATACATTTGATGGTATGCCATACAGAGCTCCAAAATGGTTTAACGTATTGTCATTCTATGAACATATGCTTCAACGAACACTGAACTTGCAAGCAACTCCAGCAATTATCATTAGGAAATATACCACACTTGAAAAGAGATATAGGGGTGATAAAGGCTCTATGATGAAAAAAGAATAAGGTTTGAATAAGACTTTCAGAGGTGGTAATTTTATAAATATATTGCCATTGGAGGGGCCAGCAAAACTGATGATCCAACAGTAAGCAATCCCTTCTTCAGTCGTTGTGAAGACATTCAATCCTCGGGGTAGGTGAAGTACTTAACACGGTGTTATAGTAGATAGAGGCAGTCAAATTTGAGTTCAACATTTGAAGTAATCTTAGCGCATCAGGATTATTGGAACTCTACATCAGTGTCTCAGAGCCACAGCCTCCAGAAAATGGATTTACCCTTGATTTTGATCAAGGGATTATACCAAATAAATGAGGATATGAATGAGGATTGCTTAGCTATGGATGGGAACATAAATATCTTAAGGGAAAGGATGGATTGACGAAAACAGGAGTATTTAGTAAATGTATTTTTCCCTTTAATACGGTAAAGGTCAGCAAGGGACATTGGGGAAACCATAGCTCTCTCCAGGCAAACCCATCTATGCACCCGAGATGATTCATCCTGAGAATACCACCATTGTGTTTGCTTAGCAGTAAAGGCTACATGATATTTTTTTTAAATCAGGGAAGCCTACCCCTCCTTGGGAGAGGGATCATTTGAGCGTACAAAGTGATATTCTATGTTTCTTTTTTCCCCAGAAGAATTTAGTGAGACAGGAATTTATAGATTTGAAGAAGAAAGGAGAAAGAGGAATAGGTAGCATATAGAGGAGGTAGAGTATAATGGGGGGAATCATCATCTTAATCGATTCCAGTCGGCCCCACCAGGAGAAATACAGGGGTTACCAAGAGGAAACTAGTTCTTTGACTCTGGCTTACATACTGAGTTATGTTTACGAATACCATTAATGAAAGCTGAAATGTGGATACCCAAGTATTTGAATCCTTGGGGACACCACTTCATACCTAAAGTACTAGTGTGAAACGGGGTGCAATGTATATTAAGTGGAAGGATTTCTGATTTGTCAGTGTTAAGTTTGTAGCCTAACGCAACTGAAAAACTAGATATATTATTAAGTAAGTTTTGGGCGCTCTGTTGAAGATTTTATAAGAATAGAAGTACATCATCGGCATAAGCCGCTGCTTTGATATGCAAATTGTCAAATAGAATTCCCAGAATATTATCATTTTGTTTTATGGCTTCAAGAAAAGGTTCTAACACTAGAATAAAGAGAATAGGGGATAATGGGCAGCCCTGACGTGTTCCTCTAGTGAAGGGAAAAAAAGAGGATAGTTGACCATTTACAAAGACTGCAGTTTTGGGGTTGGAATATAGAACTTTAATTATAAATAGAAAAGGGGGGACCAAAACCATAACATTTGAGTGCTTGGAACATAAAGTTCCATTCAACTCTATCGAAAGCTTTTTCAGCATTGAGAGCTATTGCTGTAAAGGGGTCATTTGATTTATTTAAAATATCAATGATGTCCAAAAAAAGTCTAATATGGGAGGAAGACACTCTACCTTTTACATATCCAACTTGGTCTTGCTTAAGGAGATTTGGTAGGAAGGGGATAAGTCTATTGGCAAGAATTCTAGTATCAATTTTAAAATCTGTATTAATAAAGGAAATTGGACGATAGTTTTGGGGAAGTTCGTGTTCTTTATTAGGTTTTGGAAATACTATTAGCATAGCTTCTGAAAAAGAACCTTGGGCTACAGTATTTGAAGTGAAATGAGAATAAAGTTTATTAAGCTTACGAACTAGAAGATTTGAAGAATGTGCAATATAATCAATGGGAAAGCCATCTGGTCCAGGGGATTTACCTTTTTTCTAAGGTTTTTAATAGCTAAATGAATTTCATGGGGAGTTATTGGAGCACTAAGTGTGGAGAGGTCAGTTTGAGGATAGGAATAACGAGGTGTATTGTCTAAGAAGTCATTAATAGCAGGATTACTAGGAGGGGCTTCGGAGGTGAATAGATTGGAATAGAATTTCTGAAAGGCCTACTGTCACAGGTTTCCCCCTTTCTCATCTGTTTGCGCTGCTTGATGGATTCCGTTGTAGAAGTTTTCTTCCTTATGGTTCGGGTCTTGTACAAGCCCGCTCGGCCGTCTTCGGCTTCCAGTGTTCGTTCAACTTCTTGTCCGGGATCGATAGTAAACTCCAGCAAATCCAGGAGAAAATAAGGGGAAGAAGCACTTGGAGGCGGGTGCACGGATTCCGGGGGAAGGTTGGGTAAAAAGGAGAAGGGATAGAATGAAGCAAGGGTCCGGGAACCAGGAAAGCAACACAGTTCCGTGAAAGTGAACTACGGAGCACACGTCTAGCCACAGTTAACAGTGGCGTTGAGACGTGCCGAAGCGCCGGGGTGTGGTTATTTTATCGAGCGTGCTGCAATGAACGTGAAGGCTGGTAGGCAGCGTTCCGTGTTTGCGGCCATGTTGGTAGTACAACAAAGTGCAAGCCCCGAAGTGACAGAGACCAGGAGGCCCAGAAGGGGCGTGTCCGATGGGTCATGACAGCATGCCTCCTCCGAAAACCCATCCCGCCAGGTTTGCCCGGGTGTATGAGTGTATGAGATGGAACCTTCGTAGTAACCTGGGGGTATTCAAATTGGAGATGGGTTCCCAAGTGCGTTCACTGGGTGGATATCCTTTCCATTCCACCAGGTACTGGAGCTGACCACGTTTATATCTGGAATCACATATTCGGAAGACTTCATATTCCAGTTGGTCATTGACAAGGACAGGGCTAGGTCTGAGGTTAGTCCGAGAGGTCTGGATGTATGGCTTTATTAGAGATGTATGAAAAACTGGATGGATCTTCTTCCAGGAATCTGGCAATTTGAGGCAGAAGGCCACTGGGTTGATGATTTCTTTTATAGGAAAAGGCCCATAATATCGGGGAGCCAGTTTATTTGGCCATAGATGTCGAGGCAGTAGTTTCGAGGATAACCATACTTTATCGCCTATTGCGTAGGAGGGCCCTGGTCTTCTCTTTGAGTCCGCATAATGTTTGGTCTGATTCCAGGCTTTTTCTAGCTGTTCTTTGGCTTCTCTTTGTACATTGATAAGTGTTTCAATCCAGGAATCGACTGTAGGAAACGGTGTAGGATGGCGGAGGACAGAAGGTAGAACTGAAGGGTGGAACCCCTGGCTACAGAAAAAAGGGCTGGTTTTAACAGCCGAGTGATCCGAGTTATTAGAGGCGAATTCAGCCACAGGTATTAAAAGGGACCAATCATCCTGGACCTTGGTAGCAAAACATCGAAGATATTGTTCTAAGGTTTGATTCACACGTTCAGTAGCTCCATTGGTTTGGGGATGATAGGCTGAGGAGAGAGCACATTGAATTCCTAGTATTCGACAAAGGTGTTTCCAAAACTGAGAAATGTATTGGGGTCCTCTGTCCGATATTATCTTGGAAGGGAGACCATGAAGCCGGAATATGTGTTCCAGGAAAATTCCAGCAAGTTCTGATGAGGATGGTAGTTTATACAGTGGTGTAAAATGAGCCAAATGAGTGAACAAGTCAATGGTGACCATGATAGTCGTGTATCCCCTGGAAGGTGTCAATTCCACAATGAAGTTTGTAGCAATAAATACCCAGGGCCTTGTTGGTAGTGTAGGCTGCAGTAGGAGACCCGCCGGTCTCTTGTTATCATGTTTGTTCTGACTACAGACAGAACAGGCTTGGACATACAGCTTTACATCAGTCTTCATTCTAGGCCACCAGATTGCCTCTGTATGAGACACGATGTCCAGAGTGAAGTGTATCGTGGCAAAGGTTTATTATCCTTTGTTGTAGTTTCTGTGTGGGAATGGCTAAAGCATTATCTTTGAACAAATATCCATCCTTGGTTTTCAGATCCCATTGATTCTTCCTTGAAATGTTCTTCCAGAGTTCAGAGGACTGGGTTTGTAAGCAAATTTCTTCCAGGAGGCTGATTGCATGAGCTACAAATATCGTATGGGGAAACATCTTAGGGAATGTCCGGACTTCAGGAGGTTCGTAATCAGGACGTCGAGATTATATTCTGCGTTCCAGGGACATGGTGAATCTGGAACTGGTATTGGGCAAAGAAGAAGGCCCAATGGGCTTGACGCTATTTCTACATTCCAAGGCCTGTAATACTTGAAGATTTCGATGGTCCGTGCAAACCTGGACCGGATGTTTTGCTCCTAAGAGTAAATGACGCCACTTGATAAAGGCTTGACGGATGGCTAACAGTTCCTTTTCTAAAACAGAGTAGTGGGTTTCACTGGCAGTTAAGGTCCGTGAAAGGTAAGCAATAGGATGTTCCAGTCTGTCGTTGAATTCTTGTTTCAGAACTGCTCCAATGGCGTAGTTAGAGGCATCTGTTTCCACTAAGAAGGGCCAATTGATATCAGGTTGAGCCAGGATGGGCGCTTGAGTGAACTCTGTTTTCAAGCATTGGAAGGCTTCCTCCTGAGCTGTTGCCCAATGAAAGGGAGCGTCTTTCTTCCACAAGGCAATAATCGGTTGGACCATCTCGGAAAAGGAAGGTATACATTTCCTATAGAAATTAGCTAAACCCAGGAAGGACTGGATCTGTTTCACGGTGGTCAGACTTGGGCAGGATAGTATAGCTTTTACCTTGGATTGATCCATTCCAATACCTTCTGGGCTAAGAACAAATCCTAGATAGTGGACAGTAGGGAGATGAAAGAGGCACTTCTCGGGTTTTGCCAGGAGCTTGTGTTCACGTAGCCGTTGTAACACTGCCTTAACATGTTCCTCATGTTTGAGTGGGTCCTTCGAGAATATTAAGATATCGTCCAGATACACGATGACAAAAATGGCATATCTGAAAATACCCGATCCATGAAACGTTGGAAGACCGCCGGGGCGTTAGCAAGCCCGAAAGGCATGACCAAGTATTCATAATGACCAAAGGGTGTCCTGAAGGCTGTCTTCCATTCGTCACCTTCTCTAATACGGATCAGATGATAGGAACCTCTAAGATCCAATTTGGTGAATACCACGGCTCCTCTTACTGCTTCCAGGATGTCTGAGATCAAGGGCAGCGGATATAGATCCTTTAGGGTGCACTGATTTAGGCCTCGATAATCAAGGCAAGGTCTGAGCTCATTGGTGTCTTTCTTTGGAACAAAAAACAGTGATGCTCCTGCTGGAGATTTGGATGGTCGTATGGTGCCATTTTCAAGGTTAGTAGCTAGGTATTCACAGAGGGCCTTTTTCTCGGGTTCGGATAAAATGAACATCCTCCCAAAGGGGATCACAGCTGAAGGTTCGGTTTTAATAGCACAGTCTTCTGGTCTATGAAGAGGTAAGGCTTGAACAATAGCAGAAGAAAACACATCAGAGTATTCCTGATAGACTTTAGGAACCTGGATGATGTTTGAGACCAAGAGTGGACCTAGATGGTTTGCTGAAAGTCCTTCCGCTGGTGTCGGAGCGGGGTCCAGGTGTAGGCAATGAGACATGCAATGTTCGGAACCCAGGAACAAGGAACCTGCTGCCCAATTGATGTATGGATTGTGTCTTTGTAGCCATGGCATTCCCAAAACCAATGGGTAATGGGCGGACTTTATGATGTCAAACCTTATCTTCTCTCGATGATGGTTTATTGCTAGCTTGATTTCCTTAGTCTGGAGGGTTATTGGTCTGGAAGAAAGGGGTCTTCCATCAATTGCTTCTACAGGTTGCATGACATTCGGGATTCATAGGGAATATGGTGTTTAAGGACCCATTCTTGGTATATGAATATTCCCATGGCCCCACAGTCCACTAATGCCAGAATGGGGTAGGTGTTCTTCTTGGATGGCGATAGAAAGGCCTGTAAAATTACCAGATTGTTCTGTCCAGGGGAGTTCAAGGATGGTATAGATGTGGAGCCAACATCTCTCGCCCGAAACTGCGCTCCATCTAGGATCGGGAGCTGGCGTTTCCCGAACGCCGTGGAGGAGCTATAGGACATTCTCTCACTAAATGTTTGTCCGATGCGCAATACATGCATAAGCCGGCATGGATCCTTCGTAATCTTTCTTGGGGGGATATTGGTCCACGGAAGGCCCTAATTGCATGGGTTCAGGTTGGTTAATAGGGGCAGAACTGCCTTCGGATTTCGTGGGGGTCTCTACGGGATTCTTCTGGAAGGGTAACTTGGTTTTCTTTTTCTCTGCCGTCCTTTCCTGTATGCGAAAGTCAACCTGTAGAGCAAGATCCATAAGGGCCTGGTATGAACTTGGACGTGCCACCCTGGCCAGTTCATCCTTGATGTCTGCGTTCAACCCTCTTTGAAAGAGAGTGAAACAGGCTTCAGAGGACCAGTCTGCTTCTTTAGCCGATTGCTTAAATCGTGTAACATATGTGAGCATATCCTGGGAGCCCTGCTGGAAATAGAGAAGGCGTTCCTGAGCACTATAGACCTGATCTGGGCGGTCAAACATGTCTTAAGTGCTCAAATGAATCCGTCATAATCATCCAGGAGGGCATCTCTGGCATTAGGGTTAATGCATTCCCGGTAAGGTGTGAAATAATAAAGCCCACTTTAGCCCTGGGAGTGGAGAAATAATAGGGCTTAAAAGTAAAGTGGACCAAACAGGAATCTAGGAATCCACGAAGGTTCTTTGCTGACCCATCGTATTTGTCAACAATGCCGCCCAATAGTATACTCTCCTTCATGGCAGAATCACGGGATAAAACCAATTGCTTTAGCGCGGCATTCTCTGCCTTTAGGTTTTGTTCTTCGGTCGTTAGTTCCTGCATGCCGCATATAAGATCCTGAACGGCCGCCTCCATGTCTGTATCGACTTCGGTCAGGTGGCGTCTCAATCCGTCACAGGTTTCCCCCTTTCTCACCTGTTATCGCTGCTCGATGGATTCCGTTGTAGAAGTTTTCTTCCTTATGGTTCGGGTCTTGTACAAGCACGCTCAGCCGTCTTCGGCTTCCAGTGTTCGTTCAACTTCTTGTCCGGGATCGATAGTAAACTCCAGGAAATCCAGGAAAGAATAAGGGGAAGAAGCACTCGGAGGCGGGTGCACGGATTCCGGGGGAAGGTTGGGTAAGAATGAGAAGGGATAGAATGAAGCAAGGGTCCAGGAACCAGGAAAGCAACAAAGTTCCGTGAAAGCAAACTACGGAGCACACGTCTAGCCACAGCTAACAGTAGCGTTGAGATGCGCGGAAGCGCGGGGGTGTGGGTATTTTATCGAGCGTGCTGCAATGAACGTGAAGGCTGGTAGGCAGCATTCCGTGTTTGCGGCCATGTTGGTAGTACAACAGAGTGCAAGCCCCGACGTGACAGGGACCAGGAGGCCCAGAAAGGGCATGTCTGATGGGTCATGACACCTACACAATTTCTTTATCAGAAAAATTCCTATTCCCCTAGTGCTCTTTTATAACAATTATTTTTGTTCTCTCCTTCTTAAGTATAAGGTAAAATGCCAATGTTTTGCAACATTGGAACATTGATATATTTCGGCTTTATATTTAAGCAAATTAGAACATGAATATTGTGTAATAATTTTATTGTCTTGAAATCTAAATTTCAAAATGTCTATAAGTACTACAGGAGAGTTAGTGCAGGCAAATTGAATTTCTAGGGGTTTAAGTTGTTTCAGAATGGATTCAGATTCAAATGTAAGGTATTTCTTCCTGTTAGCTACAAAATAAATAATATGACCTCTAAGGACCGCTTTATAGCAGTCCCAATTATTGGCGGTAGAAGTGTCCTGATCTTTATTTTCAGAGAAGAAGTTATTATGTTGTTGTGTAATAAATTGTGTGAAGTATGCATCATTTAATAGGCTGGTATTAAATCTCCATCTGCACGAGTTGTGAGAGGTTATTGGGGTAGCATTTTGAATATGCACTGGAGCATGGTCAGCTATAGTAATGGATTCTATCTGGGCATTGAGTAAGAGGCTAACCATGGAATTAGGGATAAAAATATAATCAAGTCATGAAAAGGAGTTGTGGGGTGTAGAATAGAAGGTAAATTCCGAATCAGTGGGATGTAGGGTACGCCAAGCATCACTAAGGCCTGTTTCAGATATCAAGTTAACAAATTGTGTATGGGGCGTAGTGATAGTACACCGCACCTCGGAATTCCTATCAAAAAACGTCTGCAACTTGGTTACAATCTCCACATACCATCAAAGGGGGTTACAGAGTAGTATATGATTTCTGAGTTGTTTCCAAAAGGAGGGATCTGCAGAGGTAGGTCCATATTAATTAAGAATTGTATACGTTGAAGATTCTACTAATATCTTAAGGATAACCCATCTTCCTGACGGATCAGATTCCGTGGATATGATTTTATATTTGAGATTTTAGTTAATGAGTGTGATTCCGCCATTTTTTTCCCCGTTAGCTGCACTGGAAAATACCTGACCCACCCAGTGTCAATTAAGTTTGGCTGCTTCATCAGCGGAAAGATGTGATTCCTGTATGCAAGCTATAGAGGGTTTTAATCTATTGAGGTGTGAAAGTACTTTTTGTCTTTTAATGGGATTATGTAACCCTTTAATATTCCAGGATACAATTTTCGGAGGCATAAATCACAGTAAAAAAGGATCAATATAAATTAACATAACCAGTAATTTGAATAAAGCAGTAACTTTAAAGCATAAAATCCTGTTAGCGAGTAGAAAAATACTTGTACCTAACAAAGCGAGGGACAACATGAATGGAATAAAACATAAGGGAAGGGGTGAGACAAACAATGAAGACATGAAAATTGGTAAAAAAGAGTTATAGTCAAAAAGATTCAACAGAACAGTGGCGAACAGGAATCAGCCACACCAATCCATGTCTAAAGATAAAGTGATGGGGGGGAGGAGAGCCGAAAAAAAGAAAAAGGAGATAGGCTCACCCACACCCCACTCTGGTGGAGAATTCAGAAATAAAAGCAAGTAGCTTGATTGAAGTATCCATCATCTTTCATGTGATAGGATTTGATGTATCCATGTCATTTCCTTTATAAGATTGAATGAATTGTCTTAGGTCTCCTATGTTTTGGAAAGTTGAGGTATGGCCATTTAATGTGACTTTTAAGGTGGCTGGGTGGATAATGTCATATCTGGCGTTTAGTTGTTTAAGGGCTGGTCTGAAAGTCAGGAGCTCTTTCCTTCTTGCAGCGGTTTCCTTGGACACATCTTGAGTAATGAAAACGTTTTTCCCTTCCCAGGTCAGAAGTCTGATTTCTTTAACCCTAGCCATGATGAGGGTCACATGGATAAAGTCTAGGAGAGCAAGTATGAGGGTCCTTGGTGAGTCATGTGAGATTTTAATAATCTAATAGGTGCTAATCGATGCGCTCTTTGTATGTTTAGCTGCACAGACATTGTTAGACTTAGGATTCGAGGCAAGAACTCATGAACAAATGCTATAGGGTTATCCTTTTCAATTCCTCCCGGAAGGCCAATAATGCGAAGATTGTTTCTTCTATTCCTGTTTTCAAGGTTTTCAGTGTGTTGTTTTAGTGTAGCGACTGTAATTTCTAAGTTGGTAACTTTATCAGATATATCTTCTGCGTTTCCAACCCTTCCCTCCACTTAATTCATTCTAGCATCAAAAATGTTCCATTTATTATCCAATTGTTGCAATTTAGTGTTGGTATCCTCCATGAAGGGTTTGAGGGCTCTTATTTCTGATCAAATAGTTTGCATTACAGGATCAGTGACATCTTCTTTAGGTGTAGGATATTCACTCTTTTGCCTTTTGAGAGTAGTAGGGGATGACAAGGGTATCTCTTTAGTTTGATTCTTTTTCGAGGCCATAATGTAAACAGGGAATATGTGATTATGATGTCTTTTCTTCTTTCCTTCACTTCTTATATTCCCTGTTCTTTTCTTCCTTTTTAACCTTCCTTTTTAATACTTTCTCCCTTTTTTCCCCCTTTCTCTTCTTTTTCTTTCCTTCTTTCTTTCCTTTTTCTTCCCTTAATCGATCTCCTTTTTTTCTTCTTGTTTATTCTTTTCACTTTCTTTTTCCTTTTCCTTCCCCTCCTTTTTCTTTTCTCTTCTTACTTAGCTCCTTCTCCTTTCTATTTCTTTCTTTACTTTTCTCTTTTCCTCACTTCTTTCTTCCCTTATCTTTCACTAATTTCCTCCTTCTTTTATTAACACCAAGATATGTCATGTGTGGAAGAGAAAACAGCAATTTGGCACAGAGGACTTATTATGAAAGGAGGGAAAGGAGAGGGAAACCCACAGTATAATATGGAGGGTATTTGTATAAAGGGTCCTGTCAGACACACACAAACTAATAATATTTGATATAAAAGCCTTTATATCTTTAGAAATAAAGAAACATCCAGATTTTGGGCTATATCTATACAACCGTGCCAGTATTGTATGAAAAAAGTGTTACCCGACGCATCCGCGGGCAGCCGACGTCGCCACGGCCGCACAGCTGACTAGAGCCGTCGGCCGCGCCTCCAGCGGTATGACACGGCCTTGGGCCAGGCCTCCGGAGGTCTTAGTTCGAGGAGATGCAGTCGCGGCGCAGTCAACCGAAGCCACGCTAGGTTCTCAGATGGTCCTGCAGAGTATTTACAAAGTCAGGGGAGGCCATAAATTAGGTAAGATAGGAGAATAATAAAGTAATAAATCTCCAGCGGAGCTTAAAGGCTAGGCCACCATTCCCTCTGGCGCCAAGAAACGCCCTCCAACTTCCACATATTTTCACACATGACTGGACGATTGGATAAAGGCCAAGGTAATAGACTCACCAATACATATTAGAAAACAGATTGTTGTTGCAAGTATCACTGGTATGTTTGGAACAGACAAGTGGGTCACTGTTAAAGAACTGCGCAATGTTTCATTTTCAATAGGAAATCTGCACTGATGGATTTCAGATAAAGTGGTGCGAAAATTGCTCTAGGGAAAATTGACTCTATAATTCTCAAGCGAGGTCCAATATTTGACAGGTGTGCTTTAATATCTACTATGTTACTTTCTGTTTTGTGAATTACAATACTGATCAGTATACTGTTAGCAGAAGTTGTTTCTACAGCTTTATGTCTGTTATTTGTTTAGAGCCCGCCCTGAAGAAGGACCTAGAGTCCGAAATGCATCGGCAAGGGCTTCTGCAAATCACTTTTTGAATAAAGACAATCTAATTGTTTACAATTGTGGATAATTTGAAGACTATTGCAGTTTTATTTCTTCAACTAAAGACACGATTACTAACTATTGACTATATTTTGAGTAATATTCACTACGCATCAGGCATCTCCATGCTCAGTGAGAGTTTCACTGAGCAACTTTTTCCTGTTCTTTCCCATCCTTCTCATCATCACTGCATGGTCCTCTCAGTGAAATTGAGTGACCACCTCTGGGGAGATGGTAGACTCTTGCTGGGACTTGTAATAGTTCTGGCTTGAAGCTGTCTCTCGGCCCCTGAATTCTTTGATTCGTGGCACCAGCCTCACTGTCTCTCTCTGGTTTCTCCCACCTGGGTTGTGGGCCTTTTGCAGGAAGAATGGTCCTTAGTTCCATTATGTGCCTGTAAAAATGCAACCAATTCTACATTCTGGATCTTCAGTGCCCAGTAAGATGGGAAGGACAGCACCAGGATCAGTGTCCCTGTGTTACTTTCTGGGCAAATGGCGGTTAGAACATCAAATCTCCCCTGGCAATAGGTGGTCAAGGGCAACATTACCACTCCATAACATCCTGAAGGGATCTCTACGCTCATGCTTAAGAATAAACCTGTCCAACACTGGCACCTCTCAAATGACAGGTGAAATAATGTGGAGGGCTGCTGCCCAAGGATAAACTTGTTTTGGGCTGTGGTCTTGATGTATTGCAGGTAAATTGCAAGTGCTGCAGCCCCTCTTCGTGTCCATGCAGATCTTCTTTGTTAAGCGCCATTTCCTCAGTCTCAGTTTTTCCCAAGTCATATGACCTTTGGACATGGAGTCTTTGAGGGGGTTACTAAGGTCATGGGCAAGCACGTGATAATGGGAAATGGGCAGAATGGGCAGATCAGACTTTGGTGTCCCCGATGTCCTGGCCTCTCTGCCCTCCCCAGGCCACAAGTAGTGTTTATTCCTAGGCTTTTTGCTTGTGCATGTCTGGGTTTGTGGGCCGGTCTAGGTGATGTTGGCCTTTGATCCTCTGATCACACCATCTGTCAGGATGGCCGCTGAGTGATGAAAGACCAGACACACACACACACACACATCAATTAATCATAAAGTATGCATTCTTTTTAGAACCCTGGATCCAGAGTTTGTTACAGGGATCTACTCTGGATTGTCCTGCTGTTAGGTTTTGAGGAATTTGTTCCCTGATTCCCAGCGGGACCACCTAGCATGACAAAAGGTCTCAAGGTTAAGTGGACCAGCACCCTGGTTCTGTTCCTCTAACAGTCTCTCCGGTTGGTTGGGCAAGCCCAAGTCTGCCAACTGGTAGACTTGGTAGAGAAGGAAAAAGAGATCAAACTGACTTGTTCTGCTTCTGGCTGCCTGGCCCTTTGTTGCCTCTTTGGACCCCTCTGTCAACCTCCTAGGTCCATCCCGACCCCTTCCCGCTTTCCCTTCACCTCTGTGTGTTCCTCCCTTCTTTCCTCTCCCCTTTGAGACTCAAATCATGCTTTTTTGCCCTTTAGGGTCCTGATGCCCCACTCTGGTCACTTCTCCTTCTGACCTCCTCCTGCTGTTTCGACCACCGCTTCATCACTAGCCACCTTCTACCACAAACTTCAATTACGGCCAGAGAGAGATGGGAAACAGGCTCACTCACCCAAGGATATTGGGCCTTGCTGACCATCCCAGGAATATGGGGCCCTGCTCATCACCCAGGGATATGCAGCTCTGCTCATCTTGCAGGTATATGGGTACCCGCCACCCTTTCCCAATCTTCTTGATATTCCCCACATCCTCCCACAACTCCAGTAGCTCCTCTTTGCACACTCCCAACTCCTCCTCCTTCTCCTTTACACTTAAACCCTCCTCTAACAAATCAAGTGCCTCTTGCTTGGATCTCCCCAAGTCCTCAATAGACCTTCTACCACAATTTACTCTGCACTCACCTCCTCCGATCTTACTACCACGGTTACCTCCTTCCCCCCTCCTAGTTTTATGTATCCTCCACTCCACTTCTCCAGCAAGCAACTCTGCTCTTCTCAACTCTCCAGCCAGTTCCTCTTTCCTGCTCCTTTCTTTTGTACAATAAGCTCTGTACTTCTGCCACTCAATCAGCCTATCAACGGGGCTAAGTTGTTTGGCTTTAAATACTGCGCTGGCTCCCCCCCTAGGCTGGCTTCCGGGGTGATGGTTTGCACATGTGGCCTGTGTGGATGGCTAGTCTGCAATTGTGGAGTGAGTTTAATTAAACAGAAATTATAACAGGTGGGGTGGCCATTTTGGACCTCACTTGCCTCCCCTGCATCTCTCTGCATGTTGGTTCACTGCAATTACCTCCCCCTGTGACCCTAAGAGTTATGTGGCCCGCTGTTGTAATTTCTGGTGGTTTCATCTTCAAATAATGTTCCCCAAAGCTGTTAGGAGTCATGGCTGTGTTGGACACGTCAGGCAGGCAAGTTTCGGTTCCTTTGAAGAGTAAGAGAGGCTGCAATTTTGGTTCTCTCCTTTGTCAATGAAAGGTGGACATGGGGTGTGGATTCTCCCCCGACTTCTCTGAGTTTTAAGGAACAACTCTGTTTGTTGGGCCGTTCTCTGCCCAGCTCTCCCGTCCCTCTGGCAGTGATTGCAGTTTCACAGTCCAGGTTTTCCTCTAACCCACCAGGGGGGTTATGACACATGTAATCCTCCTGATTCTGTTCTATAGGCAACACTAGGGTGGCTTGGGTTGCAGTATATATCCTAGCGTTTTAGCAACCCCCATGGACTGGCTGGGTGCTCCTCACTGGGTTTTCTTGGATCCAGGCCAGGTCTTTCCTTTGTCCCAATGGGGAATTCTGGGATAGATAGTGGTCTTGCCCAGCTTTCCCATCTGTTCCATCTTTCTCATAGTGGCTTCACTCAAGTGGAATGGTTACTGCTAGGTGAGCTATGTGACAGTACCCCCTGCTATAAGGGTAGGGTGTTGCAGAGGAGACCCAGTGGGTTTTAGAGTCACCCTACTAGGCAGCTCTTAATCCCAGCAGGTAATCCTGTCATAGCCCAGAAACCGAGTTATTCAATATTCTATCAGTCGATGTAACACTGGTAAAAACACAAATCACTTTGTGCAAGATCTCTCTGCTGTAATGTTATGTTAAAAGCATTTATATAGCGCACGTTCACCCGGCGGCATCTTGGCGCTCGGACATAGATGAAACTGCAACATCCACATAACCTAAAATAGTGTCTTCAATGAGTGACGAAACAGCAGATGGTTCTTCATACTCCTTAGTGCAGCAGGAAGGTTGTTCCATGATTCGTTGCCCGCAACAGAAAAGGCACGGCCACCAATGAGAGCAAAGAGAAATTTAGAAACCACAACTAAACTTGCACTCTCTGAACAAAGAGAATGCCCTGGAACATAAGGCACAAACTTATCTTGAAGAAAGTCAGCCCCTTGATTATGGTATGCCCGGTGGACAAGGCAAAGGGATTTAAACTGGATACTTTTAACCACCGGGAGCCAGTAGAGTTGACGCAACACTGGACTAATGTGGGGCCCACACGGAGAATATGTAGTAACCCGGGCTGCAAGATTCTGCAACAGCTGCAGTTGATGTATCAGACCCTTAGGCTGTGCAAGATATAAAGCATTGCAGTAGTCTAATCGACTAGTAACTAATGCAGCCACAACCAAAGGCCTCAAAGGGTTGGTCAGAAATGGCAAAACCTTGCGAAGCACCTTCAACAGAAAGTGACCTGTCCCACAGACTGCACTGACCTGCGGAGTCATCGACAGTGAAGAAGATACACGTACACCCAGATTTTTTACCAAAGTCACCGGGATCAGAGAATGACCTAAGGACGACGGCCAGAAAGAAGCACTCCAAAATGCAGAATCAAGGACAGACCCTACCACCAGAACCTCTGTCTTGTCACCATTGAGCTTGATCCAATTGTTGTCAATCCAGCACTTCACGGCAGCCAGGCAGCCACACAAGCACAATGACACTTCAGCCCAGTCTAGATCTAAACAGACCAGTGTCTGGGTGTCATCGGCTTATGAATAGCACCGCAAGCCATGAGAGCGGAGCAAACCCACAAGGGGTTGTACATAGATGTTAAACAATGGGGACAGCACAGAGCCTTGCGGCAAACCAGACGACAGAGTGAGATAATGACAGAAAAGGAGGAAGAGACAGTGATTGGTTCCTACCAGTCAGGAAAGAAGAAAACCAGGCCAGGGCAGGACGCGAGAGACCAGCTAGGGCCAGGCGGGAGAGCAGGATGGAGTGTTCGACAGTATCAAATGCCGCAGAGAGATCTAAAAGTATAAAGGGCACCCACTCCACCCCGATCAACCAACATGGGCAAATCATTCTTAACAGACACAAGCACACTCTCAGTACCACCCCCCAGCCAGAAACGAGACTAAAAAAGGTCAAGAAATTATGAAGTTTCCAAAAAAGAAGAACGCAAAGGTGCAACCAAGGATTCAAGCAGTTCATAAGAAATGGAAGGAGAGAGATAGGATGAAAATTAGCCAAAACCGAAGAGTCAAGTGAAGGTTTTTTGAGAAGCGGAATAACCAACGCCTGTTTTAGCACCCCAGGAATAGAGCCTGATTGACATGTCTGTTGTGTTACCTTCATTTCCAGAGTTGCCAAATCCTGCATCCATTCTTTCATGTGTTCTGCCCTCAGCGACCTGTTCTGCCTTCTTTTCTATACCCATTCACCCATAGTGTAATTATGTGTTTGCAATAATGTACCAGGTTTTATAGTACACCTGGATAAGACCTCTACAGGAACACACTGTGTCCATATTCTGTATTACCAAATACAGAAAATAATTATTTAGATGACATTGTCACCCATGGAAAACTGTATTGAGCCATTATGTGGATGACCTTGCGCTAGCCTCAGCTTCAGAAGATGCTTGTAAACAAGACACTTTAGTACGTTTACAGCTCTATCAGTGAAGGACCATAAAGCCTCGGAAGAAAAACAAGTTGTGTTAAACAAAGGTACACTATGTTGGTCCTGAATTCTGTGATGGGACGCATCATTTAATAGGTACCTATTGCTGCAGTCGTGAAAATGGCCAAACCCACTACTACCACTCAAATACATTCTTTGCTTGGAATGGCAATAGATATTAGTATAGGGTGGTCTCCTTAAATCAGTACAAGTTCTCACTCATTTACACACGCCCAGGCCTCAGGATAAGGTGCGTACTAGGCCTTTTTACACATGAAAATCTTGTAAATATGACAGCTTTATTATTTTCCTGTGTGCATTTACACACACGTTTAGAGCAGAGGGCAGTGCAAATGTCAGGTTACTTGACAGAAACCAGAATGATTGTTATCTAATGTAATTGCAAGCCTCTGAAACAGAATGTATTTCTCTGAAGCCTTTCAAAAAAAGAAACTGCACAATGTGATAAAAGGAATGATTTATTTCCATTCAGTTTCTGCTGTGTTGATGCTGATGGACCAAACAGGAGCACTGTGCAAATAAATGTTCCTGGCATTTTAGGATTGTATAATTAATAAGATGGAAAACTAAGTTGCAATTGAGAATTAACCTTTTGTATCAAATTATGCTTTTTTTTCCAATAAAAGCAAACCGGTATTGCACAATTGTATTTTTTAGAATTCCTGTGCTGTGTGCATAATCATGTGGAGGTAGATCATTTTTCCACTCCTAATTATTAAAACAGTGTGTAAATTGATGAGTATGCACGGCCTAGTTTACATCAGTTCAACCGTGCAGTCAATGGGGTACATTACTATAAATGGTCAGTGGCAGCAGAGTCTTTGCTCAAGGGTGAGTGATTGTCATTACACCAATCACATGTGTTATAGCCTCTCAAATGTTCAAGACTACAATTAAAACATCCAAAACCTGACTCTCCAGGAAGTGCAAGCGCTGTTAAAAAAACAAACAAATGAAAATTAAACTCTGCAAAACCTGTCTCTGTGATAATCCAGATAGGTATTTAACTTTATGCAGCACTTCATACATGGTTCATCCAACATCTAGACACTGTGATTAGTATACCTCAGTCGATACTCAGTTTACCAACCTCTGGAGGAGGTTAGCCAGTAAGATAGCCAATAGGATAGCTCAGCCGGTTGAGCGCTCGTTGCTGTGATATGTGTGTGATATGTAGGTTGTAGATTTGAATCCCAGCAAGGCAAACTCAGCCTTTCATCCTTTCGAGGTTGATTAAAAGAGTTCCGACTTCGGTTTGGTGATGATAGTGATAAATATGTTCTATGTACAGTGCTTTGCCAAAAGCACTATATAAATAACCATTTGACTATGAGATTAGATAAAGAATTTAGCATGGAGTCATTGCCTCTGCACTGTTGTATCATAACATTGGCATACCATTAGGTAGTAGTAGCTCCAGGAAATTAGGACTTTCTTTAAACATCAAAAGACAATTCTGCTATCGAACCTCAATACAATTCATGTTTGCTTTACTATGTAATTTGCTAGGTTTTATGTTTTCAACATTTAAATATATGCAGGAGAGATCTAATGGCCAGACCTTAGAGAAATAATGAAAGGTGCATTCTGTCACAATGCAGAAAGCTTCCGCATAGTAATGATGTCCATGCAGTTTTTGCACACTTTGGCTGGATGTCACATACATTTTACTCTCTTGAAGGAGAAAAGTCATTTCTACTCTCTTGAAATCACATTTACTCTCAAAGTTTAAAAATGGGGAGTAAAATACTCCCACCTCAAAATATTATCTGGAGCACTGCGAACTGTTGTGGTATGGTCTTCAATGGCAGAATAATTTGCAGCTATTAAACATGCCCTCTCTAGCGTGCAAGCATTAGGTCTGGCTGAGCATTAGCTGTCTGACTAAACAAAGCCACTCACCCACTTTTGTCAGGAACAGAATGGCTTTGCATTACCTGTACTGACACAAAGACATGGGGACAAACACAAAATGTTAGCCTATTACAGCACTGCACATGATCCCATTCTTGTAGGAGTTCCACCTTGTCTTAGGTCTGGTCCTGCTACCGCTTCAGAAGTACCCCATGCCTTTAGTGACTTGTTGCTTAAAGCAAAAATGCAACAGCGTTCCATTTCCCATCTCTGAAATTATGAATTAATATTGCTCAATTCATCACACAATAGCCTAGCTCATTGTCAGATCTTAAATCTTGCCTGTTTGCTACCTAGTCCAATGAATGGTCAAACCCATGAACACATTTCTGTGAAGGCTGAACTTACCTGTCCCAGGGATGATCTCTGTGATGTATCTTTACAAAATCCTGATGTCATTGATTTTGTGGAAGGTTTATGTAAACAGGGCTTAAGGGGAAAACTAGTGGTTGATAATGCGATGTGTTTCCCTTGAACTATAAAACAAAGCACACCACTCTCCAATGTTTTCTCTGCACAAGTAGTTGAACTTTTTCCAGGACTTGCACATGAGCAAAAGACATATATGTCACTGTGTACATTGATTGTCGCTATGCCTTTGTGCTGGGTCCTGATAATGGACAGTTCTGGAAATAAAGGGGATCACTGACCTCAACGAGGTCCATAGTGAAAAATGTGTTATATATCTGCTTAATTCAAGCCTCCTTTGTTACCCATTAAACTGGTCATTGTCACGTGTGCAGCATACCAGGCTCTTCATGATGAGGTTATGAGAGAGAGAAAATGACTTTGAGAAAAAGCATCCCATGGAAAAAATTAAAAACCAGCGGTAATAATGATTCAACTCTGGCAGAAGCTCAACATACAGTGTCTTTAATTCAGAGGGACACTCTTTTGCAACCACAAACAGGGAAACTGTATTCAAATGTAGTATATGCAACAACATATTCCAAACAGAGAAACATTTGAAAATATTGATATTAGATGACTTTACACAATACATTTTTCCAAATCCTCTGATGTTTGCCTACATGAATGTTGGGGCAATTAGGAAAATACACATGAGAGCTGAATGACTACTTACTGTGGAATCCAGTAGAAGTTTGAAAAGATAAACTTTTTCCTGTCACAACTGTCAACACTACAACAATCTGTTAAAAGGTGATATCTCGAATACATGAATTGGTGCACTCCTGATTTAGTATACTTTTTATGAAAGTAGTCGAGAACAAATGTCAATTTAAATTAAGGTGCGGGGGAGGAACTGAGATCCTGGCACAAGACCTCCACAAATAACAAAACACAAGAAAGAGAAGGCTCAAGCTTTGAACCCTCCCGTCCCCTGCACACTGTTGTGTGTTGGCTAAACCAACTACTGTAAACTCGAAATGGTTAATTCTGTTTGTAAATAACAATAATAGACCAAAAGCAAATTTTGTAAAACACAAAAATGTCTATATTTTGTTTAAGGTTACAAATAACATTTTTGAAGGCAAAAACATTCACAATATTCTTGCAAAGAAGGAATAATTTGAAGTGTTGCTAGTAGTCTGTTTTTCATTTGGCGATGAGTTTCTAGGATGAAAACCTCTTCTTCTTAGGCCTAAACAAACTATAAACAGATGTATAATTGACAAACAAATGGTGTATAACACATTGTATTTGTACATTCATGCTATAAGGATTGAAAAGTTTATAGGCTAGAGAAAACAATAGAATTGTAGCTCTGTTTCCAAAATATAGATAATAATCATGCTAGTGTATTTACATTCACATTGGTTTGTGTCATATTAAATTCATTTGACCACAATCAATCTTAAAATAATTAGACTCCTAAACAGCCAATATTTGCTCCTAGGATAGGCCCAAGGCCTTTGTGGATGGAGGTCCCAAAATCACCACTAATCATCAACCCGAGTAGTAATGAAAGAGAAACATACAAGTGAGAAATACATTAAGTGATATGGTTTACCTGAAAGTATAAAGAAAATGATGATGTGAGTGCAATGTCTATCACCCCAGGGAGAAGGAGTGGCAGTGCGTATATAGAGATGCGGAAAGCTGCTTCCCAATAGGCGTAGTGGCCGTCAACCAAGTCAACAACATTGGCTTGCTCAATCTGAAAAATATGGAAATATAATGATCAACAGGTGTCAAAGGGTGGTGGTGTGCACCCTATTATTGGCGTAGTGATAGATATCCTCTAGTATCCAAATATTACTCCTCATAAAATCTAAATAAAGGGTGGCCATCATATTCTCCAATCGGGGAGCCAGCGTGGTCACTAAATAAGTACGGAGTGAGTCTACATCTAATATGGCCGAACCATCTGGTATACATAACTTACATTATTATAATCCTTTCTGAAGGTTCACAAGGAACACTATATTTTGAAAAATGCTTGCTAGTCCAGAGTGATCGTAGACGTCCGTTCAAATAACACAGAATTTCCACAATTGCTTAAAAAAAAATGGGTCTGTAAACGAAATATATCATAGAAGTATAAATGAGATGGAAAAGGTAAATAGGCAGGAGTAAGGAAAAAATATATTGATGAACGTGGGTAGCTAGATAGAATACGTACCTAGATAGTAAAAAAAGATGGATCTGGCATGTTAAGACCAAATTCCGGGGTAAGAGCCGGGAAAACCATGTTATGAATGCGAGACAAGAATACATCAGTGGATAGGTACAGTCTTCGAACAGTTCAACGGTATCCAAACTCTAAGAGGTAAGTATAAAATAGAAGAGTGCTATAAACAAGCATGTAGAATAATGATGAAGTAATGAAACGTCCCTAATCGGATTCTCTATCTATTACAGGAGCGATCGCTCTTATCTGTAGCCGTGCGATTGAGAAAATGGTTCTAGCTCAGCGTCGAGGCATCGGCGACCGTTACCATGGTAACACGCTTCACCCTTATAAGAAAAAAACGTTGTGTACGTGCACCAAGTTATCCAATCAGGGAACTTCAATAATAGAAACTAAAGAAGGGACTAACAACGTTCAACTGGAATAGTCTGCCCGCCATCTTTAAATGTTTAAAGGAACCATAATACATGTGTAAGTGTCCTAATGAATTACAAAGATATAACACATGGAATGGCGTTTGGAAATAGAAAAAGGGGATTAAAGAGGCAAATAAAATGAGGATGGAAAGAAAACCATTGAAAGAAGATTCTAAAGCGATAAATGAAAAAATGCCAAAGATAGCTGAGATGGGTTGCAGTGTAAAGAGGCTGGTAAACAGAAACCGTCAACACACGGGCTGGATACGAGTTTAACGGTCAATGGGATTACTAGGACCGTATCCACACAGGCTATTCAAAGCTCAATCACAAGGTGCTATATTAAACAGGTGTATATATGGGCAAAAAAAGAAGAACATTTTTAATTGACGTATTTACAATCTGTCTGTGAATGTTGTTAGAATAAATGTCCAAGACAAATAATCCATTAGTCCATTAGCATAATATGAATACAACTTAATCATGAAGTCTCAAACAAAACATCTAGTCTCACATTTTGTACATGGGAGTATATAATACTTGAAGATACATTTTTTGTCTTACATAGAGAAATCTATAATTGTACGATCAATTTGCCAAAACGTCCATGATGCTGTAATAGAAAGTATCCAGTATAGAGCAATCACAATAAAGATTAAAAACCAGTGTAGTGTACATATTTCTTGTCATAATGGATTAACCTTATAAGAAACAGTTGAGTGAATGTTCTTCATTAAGGCCCTTGGGGTGTACAGTGTCCAAATAGTTAATCCAAAAAAGTTCTCTCCTAAGGAGCATGGAATGATAATCTCCACCTCTTTGGTTTTTTTTTTTAAAAACTTCAAGGATTTGGAATCTGATCTGAGCAATGGTATGCTGCTCAGAATTGAAGTGTCTTGCCACTGGTGATCGTAGACTGTTGCATCTTATGTTTGATTTATGTTCTGACCACCGTTCCTTAGCTGGTCTTGCTGTTTGACTTACATAAAGTTTACCACACAGGCACTTGATAGTATAGATGATACCTGGAGTCATGCAGGTTGAGTAGTCATGGATCTTAATTTTCTTGCCTGTTTGTGGATGCGACAGCATGTTCCCCTTGATGATATTGTCGCAGTGTGTGCAGTTAAGACATGGGTAAGTACCCTTTTTCTGCGTGGTCAAAAACTGCTGATTTTCTTTCGATGGTCTCTCTGCTTTCATCTGTTTGTTCCTCAGGTTTTTTCCTCTTTTAAAGCACATCATCGGTGCTTTAGGGGACAGTCTCAACAATGATGAGTCATTGTGTAGTATTGATCAATGTTTCTTAATGCTTTTACTGATTTGAAAACTCTGGCGAGAAAATTTGGATATGAACAATAGAGGAATATCCTTATTGCATGATTTAGGTTGCAGTAAATCCGTTCTTGTCACGCTTAGTGATCTGGTCTTTAACTCATTAAGTACTGTATCTGGGTAACCTCTTTGTTTGAATTTTTCAATTAGTTTGGAACACTCAGTGTCAAGCCCTTCTGGTTCTGAGATAATTCATTTGAGCCTAAGAATCTGACTATATGGGAGACTTTGGAGCATGGCTTTTGGGTGCCACACTAGTTTTCTAGTGTGGCACAATTAATTGGTTGCACCCACCTCTTAAAACTACATCCTTTAGGGATGTCATTCTCCAAGAATAATGAGCTAACAGATAAAAAGGTCATATTTTGAGATTGGGTGGGGGGGATTCACTTGTGTTTGGAGTGTTTATATTTTTGAACAAAATATTTGAAACAAAATGAAGACTGAACTAAGGCTGACATATCTCTAGATATGTAAACATGAACCAAATATCAACTAAAAGCAAGAGAATATAGATGATTTGGTATTTTAAATGTCCGTTACAATAGTTGATATATGGAAATCTTGGGCAATTTTAAGGCTAGGAGTAAGAAGTTTGAAATTCATACTCAAAGTTAGGTGGACATGTTTAAATGGAAAAGATGCTGAAAATTAGTAAATGAAAAAGGTTGATGTATATGTGGAAAGTTGTTTAAGGTTTTGTAAAAAAAAGAAAACAATATTTAAAAAATAAAATGTGATAACGTTTAATTTTCCTATACAAGTAGAACTATTTTTCTGAAAGATTTTGCAACTTGTGATTTAAGCAATGTATTATATGCCTTAGAGTGTCCTTGCGAACTATATTATTTTGGGCTAACACCCCAAAAGGCCAAGCAGAGATAGCCAGAACATTAGTCAAATGTTAGAACAGATCATGTAAAATCCCCTGTGGCTGTTCATTACGAAGACCATTGATACAGAATTTCACAAATGCAATGTGTTATTTTGGAAATTGTTAAATTACCCAATAGAGGAGGGAATGTTACACAAAGATTATCCCAAAGAGAAATGTTTTGAACAAATAGGCTGTCCTCATTAACACCAAAAGGCATTTACATTGACCGGCAACTGGGTTGTTTCTTGTGACATTCATTATACTGAGTGATGTATGTCAAAGATGTGCTAGACATCAAACATACATGAACATTTATGAGAACAATAATTTGCTTTGATTGACTTCATGTAATTTTTTAATAATCATTAATTTCAATTGACCCTTTGTAAAACTTGAGAGACAGATACTAAGCGTTAAACACTTTCTATTGAAGTGACCTATTATATAGTATATTCAAAACAACACAGTTAATGTTGGAATAAGTGTCCTTGATGTGACGTACAGAATGAAGTGACTGATAGGATTTAGTTGTTTCAGCAATATTAATTAATATTGTATTGATTTTAACCAATGAAATGTGTTGGTTTTAAGATGGATCTATTTAACACAGTGAAAGATCCTTTATTGTTGTTAACTCGACAATGAACATTACGTTGGAATCATATAACATATGGTGCAAATTTAGTTGAAGATTATATACAAACTCACCTTTCCCAAATGGGCAATGAGATTCACCAAATTACACATGACCTACTAACTTTTTAGACAGAGGTATTGTGACTTGCAACCTGTGAGTGAGAGATTAACATATATGTAAAATGCTGATGAAGGAACATTCAGTAATGTGTATGGCACTTTAGATAAAGTATGGTAGTTTCAGAATTTGGTGATAATTGCAAAGCTCTGATGGAGTTTTCTTTCACCCTAGAGAGAATGTTAAGAAGTCAGGATTAAACATTGGAAAGATGAATGACTGAAATGAACGCAGGTAAAATATAATGGTGATAATGTTGTCTTAAAGATACAAATTTAGACAAGATTAAAATTAGGCTTGGATTGAACAGTGTTGAAATGTTAATGTAAGTACATGAATCTTTACCATTCATTTATGGAAGTGAGATCTCATTGAAATTACAAACAGGTTCAATTTGAAAAACATTCTCACTTAGGCATAAGGATAGCAAAATAAGAGTTCAGATTTTGTGTGGAATTTCTTTTGCAATAATTGCTAATACTCATACACATTTTTTTTTGAGAGACAGTAAAGCCCAAGTCCTTTAACTCATAAAGAAGGGTTATTCAATATCCGAAACTCTTGGAGTTAACTCGATACAGGATACTCGGCATGAATTAGAGGTCTAAACATATTGTTTGAATATTTGCATTGTTATAAAAATCATGTTATACACTCTTGTTTCGATTGGTGAAGTAAAGTATCAGGAATTGATGGAAAGGCTGTTTCATTCCAATTCATATTCGGTCATGGTTTTATGTTTGAAAGTATTTTCTGAACAATACATGGTATAATTTATTTAAGTATTTGATGGTTTTTTGTTTAATGAATAAGATGGTTTGTTTTCCTTTTGAGCAAAATATTAATTTATGAACAGACCTTAATTTAAAATATTAACTGGCGGAGTGGTCATGCAGAGTGGCAGTCTGCGGCTGAATCATTTTAACAGAGCTTCTTTGTGCTAATGGTGGTTCATTGGAGGAGCGGAATTGCCTGCTTGATCAGGGTGTTGCAAGGGAAGCATCCATTTTAGTATCACACCAGCTCCTGTGAAAAACCTGCTCTGGGCGCGGTGCGCCGTGCTGAGTGGTCATGCATAGTGGTAGTCTGCAGCTGAATTGTGTTAACAAAGCTTCTTTGGGCTAATGGTGCTTCATTGGAGAAGTGGAACTGCCTGCTTGACCTGACCTGGGTGTTGCAGTTGAGGACCCCTTTTAGCATAACACCAGCACCTGTGAAAAACCTGCTCCAGGAGTGGAACGCTGTGCGAAGTGATCATGCAGAGTGGCAGTCTGTGATAGTCCGTGAGAGAACATGAGTGGTTTGTCACCATTGGTGAAAAGGTTGGCAAGTACATTTAAAGTGATTCTCTCATTTTGCTAAACTCGGAGAGTTGAGATGTATGCTTATGCTTTGCATAGCAAAGCACCAACGGTTTTAGTGGATTTGCCAGGTGCTCACTTGAAGGAGAAAATAGTACAGTCAATGGTCATACCATAACCTTGTAAACGCGCCTTTGTGCAGTAATAAAACACAGTCCTCCCCTGCTAGAGTGGAACTTAATACGCAGACATACAGTGGGGGGTAAATTTTGGGAGCAAGATTAGGTTCAAGTGGTCCAAGGAGTACTTCCGGCGTCCTGT
This sequence comes from Ambystoma mexicanum, assembly GCF_040938575.1. Taxonomy (NCBI): domain Eukaryota; kingdom Metazoa; phylum Chordata; class Amphibia; order Caudata; family Ambystomatidae; genus Ambystoma; species Ambystoma mexicanum. The sequence continues at coordinate 1,443,934,727 of NC_090929.1, forward strand.
ATGATTCATGCAAAAAAGCAGAAGGGAAAAATGTTGCAGCATTGAAGGTGATACCTGGAAAGGAGGCTATGGCTTCTAGGCTGTCACATTATATGCTTTGGACAATGCAAAGATTTAAAAACCCTCAGCTTTTTCACATCAGTCCACTCCTCCGCAGAATGAACCATGTAATCCTATGTTGGATTTTGACGTTGCTGGTTCTGACTTGGCCCCAGCTCTTTCAGTGTTGAACTTCACATTAACCTCACTGGTTAAATTATATGCAATAATATGTGAGGATTTTAAAAAATAAGGATCCTCTTTGTGAATTATAACAGAAAAATTGTATGTTTTTGAAGGGTTTATTTTTGTGAAAGCTAATGTAAGACCTGAGCTGTCTAATGAGACTAAGGGGGCATATTCGAAGGAGTTTGCAGATGGGGAAATATTCAAAAGGGATTCCCAGGAACTGCCTGTTTTGCAAGTACAATCTATGGATGCAAGTGTGATAATGTTGAATGATGAAGATGTAGGAGTGGTAAATGCAGTGGAAGCCCAGGACAATAATCATGTTTCTATGAGTAAGCTACAAGCAAAGCCTTCTAAAAAGAAATAAAATAATGTAAGAATATTGGGAAGCCTAGAAATAAGGGATCATGTTCAGTTTTTGCTTAAAGCTGGTTTACCCTGTATTAAAATGGATAGGCTTGTGAAGATAATGAGGTGGAGGTTGTTTCGCAGCAGATGATTGAAAAGTATTTAGTGGAAGACTGTCAGGAAATATATAAATATACAGACAAGTAAGAAAATGAGGATGAGAAATGGGGAAACAAAGTGTGGGGCCAATGCCAAGGAGGTGCTTCATGAAAATGTGGAGAAGGGTAAAATTCAACATGTCAAAAAAGGCAGAAAGAATAAAGATGCACCTGCCGAGGGTAAACATGCTATAACACATTTCTTGAACCCTGTAACCACTGCTCATTTGTTGGAAGAATCAACTTTAAATCTGAGTATTCTAACTATGCATTCAAATGTAGAAATGGATTCTCCTTCCAAGGTTGTTGTAATGATATATAGGTAATTCAGGGAAAAGAATCCCTATGTTGAAGGGTCTTGATCATCAAGATGGATTCAGGGCTGTTAAACCTCCATTAGATTTAGCAGTTGTGCATCAGCCTCCTTCCCCAATTTTCTACAGGAGTAGAGACAAATACGAGTTAGAGGGGATATAAAACAAGAGGACAGGCTAGAGAATGGAGACCAAGGTGCCAGGAGGTGGACTTGACTATACATCGCCAACCAATTAGCCCAACATCTCTTATCACCCATGACTTCTTCCATGAAGATTTTCTTTGAACTTGGCCTTGCAAAGTATTCTTGTCTCTGGGAATGTATGGGAGTACAGGCGTTCACTATCGTTGTTCTAGGACTCCACACTCAACTCTATTTCCAGCATTTCCTCACGTGACAGGAGACTACGATTTGGCCCATTTTGGAGCATTTAAATGTCTTAAATGAATGAAACGTGGCCCGCATTTTGTCCTTTCTTTGCACCTTAAAAAGGGATGATTCAGCGCTGCACGTTCACTTCCTTCAAGAATAGATAACCGATCTTGACACCAAGGAGCGTTTAGACGCTTCGTTCACCTTGGATGAGATAGTCCAGGTAATATCAGACCTTCCACAAAACAAGGTGCCTGGCCCGGATGGGCTCACCTCTGAGTTCTACCAGGAACATGTGGCTATACTGGCGCCTGTTCTACACGGGCATATGAAGGAAGCAACCCCCTGGTGGTCTGGGCCCCTGCGACCTGCAGCCCAATCGGCCCCAGCGTTCTGGGCGCAGGGCACCAAAGGTGACATCTCTACTAAGGGAGCCTCCTTTTGTGCCTTTTCTGGCCTCGCTCCTGTGAGTGGGGTTATACTAGTGAAGAATTCAAGTACATCTTCTGGTGTCTCACTATCCTGATCATCTTGATCCTCTTCTCCCTTATCTTTATCCATTGTCATCTTTTGAACTACTTGGGGGCACATTTGGGCTCCATCCATCCCCCTCACAAATTCTATCTGCCCTCTCAATCGATCATTAATCTCCCTCAGTCCTCCCATTTTCCCATCATTCCTACTAGTTGTCTCCTCACCATGTGGCAAAAGCTCCCCACTGCACTGCTGGTATCTTTGTGACTTCTGCCTCCAAAGCCTGCCCCTTGTACAAATTAAACATCTCCTCAATCGGAAATTGAGTCCATCTATTATGAGTCAAATAGTGCCATGAATCCAAATAATCACAAGACGAACTGCTAAACTGCCTAAACATATAATGGGCGGGTGACCACTTTGGGAGTTCCACTGCCTGTGTTGATTGCTGTTTGCCCATCCCTATTTAAATCAGCATATACTCATCACTTGTACAATCACACAGGCACCCCTGCTCCACACATTCTTTGACTCCACTCCTTTGCGGTCCGGACAACTTCACTTAACAACTAGATAAACTGCAGAGTCGTCGTGACATGGCTACAGACTCCCACCATAGAGTCATTTTGTCTATCCTTATTTATTTCTGGCCTTCCCACTCCCCCAGATTATTACTCTAGCCAGTACCTGGGCATTATTCGCATTCTGGGTCTTGTATCAAGTATCCTGCCCACAGGATTCAGTCCCTAACTCCTGATATTTTGCCAAATTAATTTCTGGATAAAAGGACAAAACTAAAATCTCCATCCCAATTCAGCATATCCCCTAAAACATTCCACCCCAAATCGTCCATGCCCTAGTCCCAAACAGGGCACTCTGTCCCTGTTTGGCCCATTATGCACGCTCACCAGACCCCGTACCCTGAGTCGGAAACCCCATTTAGAGATATTTTTTAATGTAGGTCTCCTTATTGTCTTGAGCACTTGTGGGTGTGTCAGGAAAGAGGTCCTCGGGATCCAGTGGCTCACAGCATTGCACAAGAGATTTGAATCACAGCACCATCTGTTAAAGTAAAAACAAACAAGAAGACTAAAGAGTCTTATCGAGAATTCGACATTCCATTTACTACAGCTTGCAAGCAGATAAACGGACAGTATTCCGACAAGCCCATCACCCAAGCCAACCCGCCTCCGCCTTTCCCTTTCCCCTTATATTCCCTCATGGTTAGGCCCCTTGTAATAGATGGCACTTCTTTATGACCTCTCCCACCATAGCCTTTCTTGTACATTTTCAGAGCCCGTCATTCTGCTTCCCAAGAGCCTTCAAAGTGCTGCCTCAACAGTCCTACAGCACATGTCTTTTTAGGGATTCCTCAAGGACAAGCATTACCTCAAGCCAGTAAATGGTGACTTCCCTAGCGAATGTCTGCTAGGATTTAAAATAAAAATAATAAACACTTGGCATACATAAAGTGAGTGACAATTCAACTATTGAGATATCCTCCCAGACTTCCTCTCCCATATCATCATTTACATGCATATTAACACTACTCATTACAGCATGTCTTTATGGGGTCACAGTACGAATCCGTCCCCCTCCCCAGAGGCCATAGAAGTTCACAGAAGCAATGGGCACAAAGCCACTAAGGATATATTTTGTTCAATAATTTCTCATTAAGGTACACATCTCTGTTGCCTTGTCCTCCTCTTCCACTATGCTCTGAACCCGCCCGCTACATCCCTCGGATCCTTCGATTACCCCATGCATTTAGTTTAAAAAGTAATTTCTGGAGGAATACTGGCATATAAAAAAACGATGGTTTCATTCAAAGGTGTCTAAACCACATATGTAACATACAGGAGCTTAGAAATAAAATAACGCTTGTCCTTCTTTGTGCAATTTTGAATTCTTCCATCCGTCTTTTGTTTTGTCACCTCCATCTTCTAAATCTCCTTCATTCAGTGGTGTAACACAAAATGTGCACCCCCTTCCCCGGTGAGCCATGCCGAGTCCCACCCTCCCCCTCAAGCTTAGCAACAAAGCACAGGCTGCGCCACACTCTGGGCCAGCATGGACTACCACGCATGCACAACATGCATGATGATCATGCTGCTGCAGGGACAGACTGCACACTGAACTGGGTGAAAGATGTAAGTAGGTCCTTCAATCAAACCTTAAATCTTTCTCCTAGCATAGAAACAAGGTGCTGTGCCTGGCTCCTGGCCCCCAATTGTACGGCCAACTATGTGCATGGCCAGTAGTAGTATGCACTGTAATAATACCATAAGAACGTTATCCAAGGGTGGGCTCCCAACGTACATGAGCAAGTTCCCGATTAGGAAAATGGTTCAAAACTAGTACATAACCAAGGTGTAGAAGTCAGGTGACCTCAACCTTTAGTAGTAGAAAAGGATCCAGTCTACACTTTTGCAATTTTGACTCAAAACATATTGTTCGTATTTCATCAAAACATCTTGTCACATCGATCAGGTATGCAGCATCAAACACAATACATATATCAATACATACAAAATATTATGATGCTAAAAACAAAACAAAGCTTATACATTGTACAAAACTTGAGCAAATCAAACATAGATATGGTGTTATGCTCCATATGTCTAAAATGTTGGATACATAACATATAGTTTTATTTGTGTAGTTGAGATTATGCAAAAAGTGGAGCTGTGGACCACTGTTTGTCTAGCTGAACGTTGAGATGAATCTAACAGCAGGTATACGTCAGTGAAAGGTGTACATCAGCATTCTTTGTATGGCATCATGGTATTCAGACCATGTACTGGGCGCCATGTGTAAATAAATGGCTACCTATCCATATGGGTGACTGGACGTTTCGGCTGGTGTCTCTTATTCTAGGACTGTTGCCTCCTTCAGGACCCAGATCAATTGCTTTGGGGGGACCCTCCATGCAAGCATAAACCTCTAATGAGTATGTGTACCATGGTTAAAAGTTAACAAATTGCAATTTAAGAGAGCAAAGGAAAGGTTGGGGAGTCAACCCCAAACATTAAAGCATAGAGGTAGGAGCACAAGAAATAGTAGGACTAACTTCTGCGTGCATCTAGCCTGGCCTGGCTGAGAGGATATGTTAGTAACGGTGAAGTAGTACGAGAAGCGCATGTAAAGGGGTAAGCTGTCTGTGATCACTGTAGGGTTGAATGTTTTGGGGCCACATACATGATGTTGTGAATGGCCGCTAAGTCCTTCCACCAAAAATTACAATGAACGCTAGACAGTAAAAAGAGAGGGTTTGCTTACCCGTGCCGGAATGGAAGCTGTGAGGCTCTCGAGCCAAGCCAAAATATATATAGATGGTATCTTGTCCGGACCACGAGAGATTGTGCGCTGTTGGTACCTCTCCTGGCTCTTGTCTGTACCTGCCCATCCTATACACGGGACTTTATGTACTTCTTCTACCTGGACCCATAGTCGTAGAGATGGCCCGCAGTGGGACTGAGCCATCCGAGTGAGTTATGTAGCAATTGCGACTCTGGATGGCGAAGGTGACAAAATGGGCCACCTAAGGAGAAAAAGAAAAAGAAAAACAGAGAGGCCTTTGGTATTATGACATATGAGTCCTGACCAGACACAAAAAGAGTGTGCAGCGTGTCCCATGATGAGCGTAATATTTTATGTTGACTCACCGTGGCGTCCAAGCAGCACTGTACTCTTTCGAATCCGAAGTCTTTGAGGTGCTGCGTTCGGGCAATAAATTACTGTTCGTGAACTGCTTCCATATATATGTGTGAGGCAGAGCGCAATCATGGCTATGGGGGCCTGGCGAGGAAAGGTCATCATAATTGGTGGAGCGTCGGGCGAATGTCCTGACGTAGGGCCGGGGGCTTGGCAGGGCATTGCGTGAGTCGATGAGACATGCCTGTGCTGCAAGTCTCATCGTATAAGAAGACATAATAGATATAATAATTATTATGTTAATGGGCCATAACATTACACGCGCACCCACTAAAAATACTAGTGGACATGCCATTGTACGCGTGCACACTCTATACTAATACCATAAGAAAACATGCTCATGCTGGCTCTGTCAGTCTATACCAGTATCTCCATGTACAAACATGCTCTTGTTGGCTTTGCCCTTAACACCAGTAGAAATCTCCTGCTACGGGAAGAAAATATATTATTGCTGGCTGCACACAATCTCGCCCAACCCCCCAAACAACCATGTAAGAATAGTCTTCATGTAGACGTTACCCTCAATGCCAGTAAAACATGCAATGATACAGTAAAGAAACATTTCTTTGTTAGGCTGCACACGTGCCTCCAACCATCGTCTAGGAACACTCATGTTGACTTTTCCCTTAACATCAGTAAAACATGCAACACCACAACAAGGAAACACTTGCTGACTGCACAAGTGCCCCTACAGTCCCCGTGTAAGGGGACACAACATATTGGCCTTGCCCCTTATGTGAGCAAAAAATGGCATGCCACAGAAAGAAAAGGTCCAGTCTGCCTGCCCCACTGTGCTATAAACCCCACCCAAACCCTCTTCCATGTAATAACATTCATAATGTTGACTTTGCCCAAAATGGTCAGTAAAACATGCCTGGGCCCCAGCCTAGCACACACACATTCATACCCATTCACCCACCAGTCGCTCGCCCAGTGGCAGCTAGTCAATTCTGTAATTGGATAGGTGTAAACACTTCTCACAAATATGCCAGTGCAACAGGAATTAGAGAGGGAACCCGAACCAACCCAAGCAGGGGGGGGTTTACCCTGCAGAAAACCTTTGAGTCATGGGTTAAAATGGTGCATTACACAGCCCACTTTATGGTACAAATGTGTTACAAAGCCAGATAGTTTGCAGTTAGTTTGGTAGGGTAACTCCAACACAAAAGTCCAATAGATGCAAGTCACCAACAGTGCACAGGAGCATTTCTCAATGATATGATAGGTTATTTATAACGCGCTTAATATGCAGAGGTTTCTAAGCACGGACCCGGGGATCGAACTTTGGTGCTCCATTTCGTCTTGCTTCCAAGGTGAACACGTTGCCCCTGAGCTATCCACCCGAGACAAATGCATATTCATGATGCATGTGCTCACAATATATGCCAGTATAAAAACATTTTCACGCAGGCTATGCCCATACATTTCCATGCTGGATTCTCCAATATATGCCAGTAGTCGCATAGGAGGAAAATGTTTGCTTTGTGCCTTTGTTACATGCTGATCCTGGTTGGCTGTGCATGCTTGCACCCGCACTCCTGAGCGGAGGCGCGCCTTACTTGCTCGGGGTGCCTGGAGACTGTACCCACTGTGGTACCAACAGCCCAGGTTCCTTTGGAGCATAGAGGGATGGTACCCGCGCCGGGTCCAGCATCCGTCACTGCTTCCGAGTGCCAACTTGTTTTCCTTCGGGACGCATAGGTAGTCACTCTGCGCATGCGCAGTTGGGATTGGCTTGTCATTGCCTAGCAACAGGCAACAGATATTTAAGCTGCGTTGAGACCACGCTCCTCGCGTCTGAAACTCCCTTGTTTTCTGGCCTTTAATCTATCTGCGTCCAGGAGTTCTGTGTCTTTATTGCCTGCTTTGCCTTTCCTTGTCTACCAGTTCACCTACATTGCTTTGTATTACTTTCTCTTCCCTATTGCTATCTCCTTTCTACTGTTGTCTGTGCCTGCTAACTTTATGACTACTTTGGTGCCTGGGGTCAGTGCTTTGCACTGTCCTTGCACCACTTCCTGCCGGGGCACTTTTTGTGGTGCAGGAAGACTCCCTCAGTATTGTCTTCATGTTGTTTCACAGGAGGGGTTAGCGTCAGTCTTTCTGAGCTATGTGAGCTAAGCGGTTCCCACATCCGGCTTGGACTACGACACCTTGGTGCAGCACCACACACATCACAAATGCATTTCAGGTACCAAGCACTAGCAAGCTTTAGTGCATGACAGCCTAACACATGCCTGTATTGATACTATAAGAAAACATTTCCACAGTGACTCCATGTAAGTACATACTCCTGTTGGCTTTGCCTTTGAAAATGCCATGCCAAAATAGGAAAACATGTCCAAACTGGCTGCACAATGTAGGCCCGTCCAATAACACCTATCATGTTTGCTTTACTCTAGATGCCCAGAAAATGCCATGCCACAGTAAGAAATTGGTGGACTGGCTGCACAAAAATTCCATTCTAACCACAAAATAACACTTATCAGGCTTACTCTATCGTAGGTGCCCAGTAAAGAAAACTCATGCCACAGTACGACATGGCTAGACTGGCTGTACCAAAATGCCAGTCTAGACACATGCCATGCTTGCTTTATCATGGATGCCCATTGAAAGTGCTTTAGAAGAGCACCTCTGCCAACACCTCACCCTCCAAAATCAGCTCCTCAGCCCAGTACAAACACACACATTCACAGACACCATTTTCTCGCTCATCCACACATTCGCACTCAGCCACCCATACATCATGCACTCACTTATTTGCACACACATTACATAATACATAATGCACAGACCTTGCATTTGCACAAGCATACATACATAGAAACATACATCATAGACATGCAACAACCTTGCGCACGCGCGCACCCACACAGACACACACCCACATAGATGTATTTCTTTGCTGGTTTCCACGCCTCCAGCTTCTGCATTCCACACAGACAGGGACTAGGATGTCTGTGGAGGGCCAGAGGGGACCACCAGTACATCAGACGGAGATGCCCCCAAACTACTCCAGTGCTTTCATTGGTTTCTCTCACTGGCTCCCTCTTCATTCTCATGTTCTTTTCCACTTTCTTTGCATCGTGTTTTTGTATGTCTATGGTCTGGCCTTCATATCTCTTCACTGATCTCACTTTATTCCCCACCTCATCCTCTGTGCTCGGCATCTCAATTTGTTTTGTCTGTCCCTGGTCCATCAGGTGCCCAGTCTCTATTTTGGGAATTTGACTTGCCCCTAAAAATGGAAACTCTATACCCTTCCCTTTTCAGGCTGCTATTTCTCTGGCTCCTCTTTGTTATTTACTTAAAGAACATCTTGTTTCTTCCGTTTCTTCTTCTTGACCAGTATTAATAAACGTGTAATGTTAATCGATTTTCACTAATGATTGTACCATGTCGTTATGTAAGGTGCTTTGCCAAAAGAGCTATATAAATTAAATAAATACGAAAACAAGTGTCTTATTTGGATATTAAGAGGACTAACACATTCAAACGAAGTTAATCGTTAATTCCCAAGCAACGCCTACCCGCCACAGAAAATACCCTTGCACTATGAACCGAGCTGCCCTTGCAGCTACGGCTAGCAAACGAATTTCTGAAATTAAAGCCGCTTGCAGCTGGAAAGAACCTTCTGTTCATTTCTGCCTCTCCTTGGTCCCTACCACATTCATGCAGCTGGGCCATAGCTGAGGAATGCAGTCCAGCCAATCAGAGGGAAGACCGGTGACTAACTCTTAAGGTGAAAGTCTGAACTGACGTAAAGCTATACGCTGACTCAGCGTTGACAGTTGCAACCATTGGCTAACGAAGACACGTCAGAGAAAGAGTCAGCTTCCAAGAAATACGGGTACGGGATTAACTGGAAAGCTTTCCAAGCACCTTCAACTTTGACCTGGGACGTCCACCGTTGTTTTTCCAGCTCATGTACATTGATAATGCTTGAAAAAGCAGGGTTAAATACCAATCTAACTAGCCCACAAATGGAAATACATTATTCCACAAAGGTGTTGACGGAACTTCAACTAACCGTAGTAGTTTTCATTTTCACGTTTTTCTATACTCTATAGCAATATACAAGAGTAGCTTACAAGGGAGAATTGGTGAATTGCCTGACATCAGTCGTCCGTCGTTAGCTCCCCTTAAATTGATCAATTGATTCCTTGCGCTATTCTTCCCTGACTTTGAACTCACCCAACCCCCACCTTAAGCTAGGTCTGTGCTCAATAAATATCCTAATACATGGTAAATACACCTTTTCATATATCTATTACAATTGATATGTTGTTTAGAAGTCACTCCCATTACAATGAGTAATAACGCTCTTTGCATTTAGGAAAAGTTGTAATTTACTCTTTTTAGCTAGATTTCACAAGGATCTTGCAAAGCTGGCAATTGTCCCCATGCCATGAGACTCACGCTCCACTGGTCCTGACTGTTTTGCCAATCACGTTTTCTATTGTGGGACTTAAGTTTCACCCTTCTCATTTTAAATTACAAATCACAGCATGCGCAGTGATGTTGGATAAAAACAGAATTTGCTAAAGATGACGTTTGTGAAGGGCACTTGGCAGATATGATCTTACCGTATACGAATCCAGTATTGCGGGCTCAGGTGGAAGGTGTGCTGGTGCCGACACTGTAGCCGAACTGGGCTATGCAAGTAATGAAGGACGCGGAGCCGGAGGAACATTAAAGCAAACCTGCTTTATTCAACTGCATGCATTAACTGGCGTTTGCAGCACCAACACTCCTCCCTTTCCCCTCTCTACTAACAATGCCCCCTTTTCTGGGAAGGCATATGCCTTAAAGGCAGAGGGATGAGTAACACCAGCCCCGGACAAATGTTCACACTTCCAGGTTAACATTCTTCAACCCAACGTAGCGGCTTCTTTGTCACTCTGCGGTCTGGACTGAAAATCACCAGTCTCTTCTTCATATGAGCGATCGACTGCAACGTCTTCTTGACTAGCATGTGGTCCTGGCGGGAGCCAGAGGTCATCTCTTGGTTCACACAGGGTCGGATTTAGATCCGACGGGGGAGACTCACAATCCTCCCTATTGATATAGTGTTTGAAGAGTGAGCTGTTTCTTGTAATGACTCGATCATTATTCTGTGCCGTCACCATTGTCCCCTTGAATGCAGTGACACACATTTGGTTTAAGGCAAAGCAAGAGTCTGTCTTCTTTCCCATCGGTTGCTGCACCAGGACCTCATCTCCGATTTGGAAGTCCTTGGGCCTAGCCCGTCGCCTGGCGTCGGACTCCTGCTTCGTCTTGTCCTTCCCTTCAGCGTCTCTCTGGGTTACTTCAACGTCCGCACCCCCTGGAGTTGTGGAGTCTCTCACGATGCGGGTGTGCACATCGTACCGAACCATGAGTTCAGCTGGGGTCTTGTTGGTGGCTTCGTGCAGGGTGTTCCGATAGTCTTGAAGGAGGTGGCATAGGGCCTGGTGGGGGTTCGTGGCCTCTGTGCGGGCCCGCTGAAGGGTTTTCTTTATGGAGGCCATGATTCGTTCCGCCATTCCATTTGCTTGCGGCCAGCAGGGAGTTATTTTTAAATGTTTGAATCCCAGGTGCTTTGCCAGAGCCTCGAACTCATGTCCATTAAACGGCGGTCCATTATTGGACTTGATCACTCTTGGGATGCCCCATTCACTGAGCACCTCTTCTAGGATGGCAGCTACTTGGGGAAACGCTGTGGTGGTAAGCTTTTTGATGATGGGGAACCTGGAATATTCGTCGATGAGGAGGAGGAAGTCTCCTCCAACACTAGTGGGCTGTAAAAGTTAATGGCTACTCTCTCCCAGTGTCTCTCCGGGATTTGGGTAGGTTGTAGGGGCACAGGGGGTTCAGCCGGTGCGGTGCACTGGCAGGCCAGGCAATTCTTGACCCATTCATCCACTAGTGAGTCAAGAAAAGGGAACCAGACGTGACAGCGTAGCTGCCTTTTGGCGTTTTTAGCTCCTCAGTGTCCTTCATGGGGTGTCCGGATGACATCAGCTCGGAGAGCATCGGGAATGACGATTCTGCATCCTCTCAGGAGTATGTTGCCAGTCTTTCTATTTCATCCTTGCACACCCCCGGGTGGGCCAGAATTGCCCGTTTGTAGTCCCTCCATTTATTGGAGTTCGTCAGGCTGATGGCAAGGGAGGTCGTGGGGTCTGCAGCAGAGGCAGCTGCCACCGTGTCCAGGGACAGGGCAGGTGGGAGAGAGTTGGCAACCACATAGTTGATATATGCAATAACGCCCCCCCCCGGGAGATCGGAGGGCCCGCAGGATGGCGTGAGAGATAGTCTGCTGGGTTGAGATTGCTGCCAGGGCGGTGTACGATGTCATAGTTGTATTCTTGCAAATGGATGCCCCACCGCTCAATTCTCGGAGGCATCTTGTTCTGCGGGTTACCAAACAGGGATAGCAGGACCAGGTGGCCGATGATCAGGTTGAACTTCTTCCTGATGATAAAATTGTGGAAGTGCTCACAGGCACATACAGCACCCAGACTCTCCTTCTCAGCCTGAGAATATGTGGACTCCGGGGTGGACAGAGCCCTGCTGGCATACACCACAATGTGCCTGGGGTGGATGTCTGCTCCACTGGTCTGTGCCAGAATGGTCCACTGTGATTTCTGTGTGCTATGAGGGGTTGAAGTATGCGAGGCGATGGGCTTCTGTCAAGGCTCTCTTGATAGCTTCAAACGCTTTTTGGCAAGTGGGGGTCCACTCGAATATGGCTTCTTTCTTGCGTAGTTTCCTGAGCGGGTCGGTGATTGAGGCGTAATGTGGGATGTATCTTGCACAATACCCCGCCATCCCTAGAAAAGAGCATACATTCGCTACCTGTAGTGGTTCTTTGAGCTTGGTGATGGTATGCACCTTCTCCGGGTCGGGCGTTATCCCCTCGGCTGTGACCTGCTGAATCAGCATTTGTCGATGTTGAGAGTTAGGCCAGTGGCTTGGACTGCCACGCAGGTGGAGAGGAGTGCCCTGCCATGGGCCTCTTTGGACTCTCCAAAAACGAGAATTGATTGGCCTGATGATCTGTCTCATGGCCTCCTGGAAGATCTTGGCGGCCGAGGAGATGCTGAAGTTTAGCCTCCGGTATTTAAACAGTCCCCCATTGCTGACGAACGTTGTTATCCCTCTTGAGTCTGGATGTAGCTCCAGTTGATGTAACCTTGTATTAGGTCAAGTTTGGAGAACAGACAAGCGTTGTTCAGTTGTACAATCATGTCCTCGATGCATGGACCTGGGTGTCTCTCCCTCTGGATGGCAATGTTGGCCATCCTCATGTTGACACACAGACGTAGTCTCCCTCCTTCCTTCGGCACGATGACCAGGGGTGACACCTAGGGTGTAGGCCCTGTTGCTGGTTCGATGATACCATCGGAAAGCAGCTGCTTAAATTCTGTGGAGACTGCCTCTTGTAGGTGGAACCCGAATCTCCTTGGGTGTTGTGGGACCGTTCTCACCCCCGGGTCGATGTGTAGCTTGATGGGGGACACTTAAGCCTTCCCAGGCCCGTGCACAGTTGGGGAAACTTTGCTATGATATCTGCCTTGGTGATGAGGCTGCACGAGTTGTCAGTGCTGATAGCTCTTATGGTGTCCTCGCACTTCTGGCCGACTGCAGCCGCTGTTATCATGTCATCTGTACTAACATGGATGTCTATCAGACCAAGGCACGACGCTGTGTAATAGCTGAGGAGACAGTGACTTTTCGTTGGGCATCTGATGACATGGATGGTTGTGTCTGTCTTGCGTCCTTTGAGGAGCAGGCGACGTCTGAAATGGCCGATAGTCTGGAGGGGCGTAGTTGCACCCCACTGGAAGATTCTCGGGTGGGTTCGCTCAAGCGTCAGAGCGTCATGGATCTTTCGATATTCCTGCTCCCCCATGATGTTTACCATGGCACCTGAGTCCACTAGGAAGTGAAAAGGGCAATTGCCCATTTTGACCTGGATCTGTGGGGCTTCCTTCGCCTCTAGCGTGTCTTGGATGAGGTTGACCTATTCATCCTGCGTTCAAGAGTCATAGTAGGTGGTGCCAGATGGGGGCATTGGAGCTTAGTAATCTTCGCCCTCCTAGTACCCCTTGGGGGGTTCGTCGTATTCATCTGTCAGATGAGGTGGTTGTTCCGGGCCTGGGTAGCCCTAGGATAGGTCTTGGTACTGGTATTCGTCAACTGCCCGGACATACCTTCGTGGGCTGGGTTGGTAGAATCTCTATCGGAAGTATTGAGGCTGTGGTGGACGATAAGGCACTCTGGTGGACGGTTGGGGCTGCATGGTGGGGAAAGGTCTGCCTTCCCTGCAGACGGATTGGAAACAGCCTTCTCTGCCACAGTTAGTAAACCTCTGTGACAAGGCCGGACAGGATCCGGAATGCAGGAAGGCCATGCCGCATCGGTAACATTGCCTCTGTTGTCTAGGCACTTGTTGGGTCGACTGTCTGTATGGGGCAGCACTCCTGTCGCCTGGCCGTGGGACTTGCTGTTGGACCACTGCTATGAGTTCTGAGGTGTCGTTTTTCACGGCCGTTGGGTCTGCCATTGATGCAGCCTGGGCGTCAACTCTTTCGAATATTCGCTGACCTCTGGGATTGTGAGAGGCTTTTTTAGCAGCTGTTTTTTGAGTGCCGGCGACAGGCAGCCTTCAATAATGTGCAGGCGGATGGCTTTCTCCAGGGAAAAGGCGTCAAATTGATAGTGGGCCCCTTTGACCCTAAGGCGGGTTATGTATTTGTCCACCATTTCTTGCGGCTTCTGTGTGCATTGGTTAAAAAGATACCTCTCGTAATCTCGATTTGTTTCGATGATTAATAGTTTGTCAAGAGCGGCAATTAGGGAAGTAAAGTCTGGCTGATAAGCTGTCATAATAGTCTTGATGATCGTTTTCACCTCCCCCTCACCAAATTGAGGAAAACGTCACGTAGGTGCGGCGAGTCCCCATCCCCTGACCCCCTGACAAAGTGGTAAAAGTCTTCCATCCACTCGGTCCACCGGGGCCCTTTGTTGGACTGTGGTGTCATGGAAAACGGAAGGGGCATGCACAGCTGGACGGACTTCTGGCTGCGGGCGAGGGGTGGTGAGTTCTGGTTGTTCATGGTGGCCGAAGGCTGTGGAGGAGGTGAGGTAACCGTTAGCTGGGCCCAGTGGTGAGCAGTGGGGTCTGTGCTACTTCCTGAGATGTGCTGAGGTGTGGCTGTGGAAGCTTGGACCTCTCTTAAAATGGGCCCAAGGGTATGGAGTGCCCCTCTAGGTAGCTGGAGGTTATGGCACAGGCGGTTGATGGGGGCCTGGTGGAGAGTTCAGAACCACTTTCCTGGCAGTAGATGCCTGGTATGAGAGAGCACGAGGTGGTGGTGTTGAGTTCCAGGGGCAAACGCACCTTGAGTGTTGATGGCGGCCGTCTGGAGTTTTGTGGGCGCGTGAGCGTAGGAGGAGGCTAGCGGATCACGTGGGTTGCTGACTGGAGGCTGGCAACAGCAAAAGCGTGAGAAGCCGCCGGCCTGGAGTGCGGCTGAATCACGCCGAGTGAGTTCACACCCCATTCTGGGGTGGTCAGCAAGTATGAGGCACCTGCTCTGTCCTCGAGGAGGTGGGCCATGCGGTGTGAAGGCGGGCGGAAGGTTCCACAAGGATGTATTGGTGGGCAGAAGGTGCTGCGTGGAAGCCCTCTGGCGCTCTGGCGCTCTGCAGATGCAGAGTATGGCGTGGGCCGGGCTCCTCGGAAGGAGAACAGCCGTGATGGAGGAGCACCTGAAGCTGGAGATGGCGCAGCTATGGAGGAGGACGGCGACCCAGTGGGATAACTGGTCGCACGCAGGAGGACGTGAGGCAAGGAAATGCCCGCAGAAGGAGGACTCTGGTCTCTGCAAGGAGACGTTCTCGTCGCCAGTTGTAGCCCAGACTGGGCTTTGCACGTAATGAAGGACGCAGAGCCGGAAGACCATTAAAGCCAATCTGCTTTATTCAACTACATGCATTAACTGGCGTTGCAGCGCCAACACTCCTCCCTTTCCCCTCTCTACTAACAACGCCCCCTTTTCTGGGAAGGCATATTGTGAAAACATAAAATTGATATGAGGATGGGAAGCCCAAGGAAACACACCAACACAGGTTACAAAGGACATACAAGTGCTTTATTTAAAAGCTACAACAGTTACCAAAGTCAATTGACAAACAGATAGCTATTCGGCTCTCAGAGTAACGTAACGAACTTCAACGAGGGTTCGATGCCTTAGTAGAGAGACCGTACATTGGAATACTTGGGTCTTTTATATGGTTTGTCCAGCCCTTGGCCAACCCTCTCGCGGGTTAACCATTCTTGGGATCAGGCCTAGGGTTCCTTGCCAGGTCAATCCTATAATTTATGCCTTTTGATCAGTTTCGCTGATATAGTTCATTTACACATAGGTCAGCAATAGGACAAGGTCTCAGTTCACGACCCCGACAAGTGGCCTGCAGGCATATTAATTATTCGTGTGTGTGGAGGTCACAAAGGCCAGAATCTTACTCAGAGCGTCATTCAGCCTCCATTTTGATGTTCAGGGTGACTTCCACATTACAAGAGAACCTATAATGGCGGCTAAATCCAAGATGGCGACTTACATTACTTTCTTTAAGGTCAAGACCTTGCCGCGGAGTCTATTCGCATGATATTTTAGACAACTTGGCGTAGGCCAATACACATTCAATTACTCCGATAGGAGGCATAATATCATTTCGATTCCGAAAGACCCTCCTTTTGGCCTATGCCAAGTGCTAATATCATTTCCAATACTTTTGCAAATAACTCCATGCATTGTCATCCATACATCCCGAATCATTGTCTGTAATATCTATAGCCATTAGATCGTTCATCAGAACCTCTTGTAACACAAACTCTTTAGATGCTGTATCTGGGGCATACATTCTGTGCCCTACTGTGCTCACTGCTTGAGCACAACATCCCCCTAGCATTATACATATACTCGGAAGACATTGAAAGCAGCAACAAAGGAATAGCAGGATCCCCAAAATAACCAGAATGACAGAAAGCACCTTCCAGCCCCAAGATCGTAAAGAATCCCAAAACTAGGTGCTAAGATTCCAATCTCCTGCAGGGATATGCACTTCAGAACTAAGGATATGCAAGTTCTGAATTGCTTTAAAATTTGTCGGCGAGGAGTCTGGTACAAAAACACAGCAAGCGGACCCCACCAATTTGCATACTCCACCTCGTTCTGCCAGAATGACATCTAATGCCATCCGATTTTGGAGTGCTACCAATCTTATTGCTTTTTGTTCTAGTGTCATATTGTAGAGTATGTCCGTGGTCCGGTTGATCGTTCTCTCCAGTACTCTTGCTAACCCCCTAATGTTCTCAGAGTTTGTTATCTGTCCCCAAAAGGGCACAACTGATTTTGCTATATCTCCCAATACTTGCCCAGGGGTATCTCCGTTCTCGTCCCGCCGTGGGCGAGCCTTAGAAACCTCCAATGTACTAGCTACAAATACCCCAGGTAACAGGATTCCTAAATAACAGGTTCCCTGCCAATCCTTGGGCAACCAGGGAAATGCTAAACTACCACAAACAAAATAAACAGGCCCCCCTACATACAGAGGCCTGTTTTCTCCAGTCAAATTTACAATGTTCATACAACCTTCAAAATCTCCCATTGGCCGAGTGCCATTTCTTTGTATACAGAAGGGGACTGAATCAGGGCTCTGATTTGTAGAGTAGGAAGGAGGCACGGCATCCTTATTGCCTATCGGAGCCATTTTAAAGGAAATTAGAGTTTGAGAGGGAAGAGATAGTTTATCAGACTGCCTAATAGAAGCAACATTAGGTTTACTTCTATTTGCAAAAAGCGAGCATCCCAGGGGAGTTAATTAACGTTTCTCAAAATCATTCAAATTAGTTCCATCAAAGTTCCCTGAGATGCTATCATTCCAACGGCCAAAGAATAGTGCTCTAAGAGAGGCATAGCAAGCAGTTGTTAAAGGTAAAGGGTGAGTATACCATCCTAGCCCCTTGTTCCCATGTTGCGGTAAATGAGTGCAGATCCAAACTCTTGTTAAAAATAGCATGCGTTGCATTCATTACTATCATCAAAGTGTTATTATGATACTTTCGTCTATGTTGGGAGTCTCTAGGGGACAGAGTGTGAAGGTGTACAGAGGGAGTCAAAGCAGTATGTACAATCTCAATTGGCAGTAGAGGTTTTAAAGGGTAAATTTCTTCAAAGTACCAAAGTCCTACAGCAGTAATTGCACAAATACCAATTATCATTAACAAAACACAGCAATACGTTTTCGGGGCCCAGGCACATTGTTCGTTGTCCAAGTTAGTCACCCCCCTATTCACAAGTCCAGTGCGGGGAGCAGCGGTGGAGGTGGCAGGCATTGCAGTTCCTCAATCGACGACCCCAATGTTCGTTGCTGGCGACACTACGGTCGCGCGACTTCTTAGTCCTTCCCAACCCTAGCCAGCAGAATCCCCTTTTCTTCCTTTTGTTCAACAGAAACCTTCTTATACAAAAGGAAACCTTCAATCACTTCTCTGTTCCAAATGCATGGAAAAACCTGTGCCGTAGTTTTCTTTGTCGAAGGTTGTACCTGGTGTTTCCCAAGACCGTTTGATCCGAAAATAAGGTGTCGTCACTTCCTGAGAGAAGCGGCGTATCGGAGGCGACGGAAGTCGCAGAACTTGAAACAGTGTTTTCCGGAAGTGATTTTTCAAAAGGGTGCGGAGACGAACTGGATTGTTCCCCAAGCTCCACGGGCTCAGAGAAATTCTCCGACACACTCACAGTGCTGTTTGCTATTCCAGGATCAGAGATTGTAGCATCAGCGAGGGGTTCTGCTTCTTCTGTAACGCGTGGCGTCGGGTGAGGAAGTTTCTTGACATGCGTCGCGTGGATCCAATGTTTCTTCCCAGCCACCCGCACTGCTGTCAGGGTGACCAACAGCACCTGGTAGGGTCCCTTCCAGCGAGGAGCGAGATAGGAAGACCTTTCGTAGACCTTCACCAGGACCCAACTTCCAGGCTGTATATCGTGTCCTGGGCCCGTGAACCGTACAGGTAAAGCTGAGTAAACCTGGTGATAAATGAAATACAGGTTTTTAGTTAACTGGTTGCAGTAGTCTACAAGCAATACATTTTCCACCTCTCTCAGGGCTTTAGGCTTTGGGAGACCCCAAATGTTAGCAGGTCTCCCCATCACTACCTCAAATGGAGAAAGCCCAGTCTTAGTTTGAGGTGTGGTACGCAGAGCTAATAATACAATAGGTAAGGCATCTGGCCATTTCAGTTTGGTATCGGCACATATTTTTGCAAGCTTATTCTTTAAGATACCATTATGTCTTTCCACCAACCCAGCACTTTCAGGGTGTCTGGCTGAGTGAAATTGTTTCTCAATATGTAATGCTGTGCATATCTGCAAAATTACTGCTTCAACAAAATGAGGGCCATTGTCCGACCAAATTACCCTTGGGAGCCCAAATCGAGTAAATAATTCTTTTACCATAGTCTTTGCAGTGGTCATGGCAGTAGCATCTTTAATGGGGAAAGCCTCGACCCATTTACTAAAAGCACAAATAATTACAAGAACATATTTTAGATTGTTACACCGTTCCATCTCAATAAAATCAAAGTGAATGACCTCGAAGGGAACAGAAGGGGGCCCAAAGCTTCCCCTTGGAGCTACTGTCCCCTTCCCCACATTGTGCTGTAAGCAAATCATACAGTTTTGGACGTAACGTCATGCAGTCTCCCGAATTTTGTTATTCACCCAAACTTGTTCTAACATTTTCGTGATCTGCTGAGCACACACATGTGTAGGACCGTGTGCCATCGTAAGCATTGCCAGTACATATGAATCAGGGAGCAACCATTTTCCTTCAGATGTATCCACCCAACACCCATCATCATCTAGTTTCCCCATTCCTTCGGCCCACCGTTTAGACTCTTCCATTGTGGCATCAGTTTGAATATCTCGCACAGACCCAATACCTTCATCCATTACATAGGCATCTTTTGTTTCCCTTAGCGCATACATGTCCGTGCTAAGGTTTGTGGCCGTTTGCCTGGATATCAGGTCCGCGAAAGCGTTCCCTTTTCCCACATCATCTATGACCTTACGATGTGCTGCACAGTTCATGATCGCTAACTGCCTAGGGAGCGAGAGTGCTGAGAGCAATTGCACTATCAAGGGGCCATGCTGAATCTTGGTCCCATGTGAGGTCAGGAACCCTCTTTCCGACCAGAGCCTCCCGAAGTTGTGAGCCACCCCAAAGGCATACTGGCTATCAGTATATATATTTACTATACGCCCTTCGGAGAGTTCACAAGCTCGGGTCAACGCTATAATTTCTGCGGCCTGCGCGGAGTTATATGAAATTCTCTTAGTTTCGACAACTGTACTCAACGTAGTAACTGCGTAAGCAGCTGTAGATGTACCATCTAAAAGTTTGAAGCAGGAGCCATCACAAAACAGCTCCCCTTCTGCATTGTCCAAAGGAGTATCTATAAGATCTATCCTGCCCTTCGTTTCTTGTTCAGTGGTATACAGGCAGTCATGTAATTCATTGTCACCGCAAACAGTGTTTTGCGGGAAAGGTAAGAGTTCAGCCGGATTAAGGACACAACACCTCTTAATTTGAATGTGAGGGGCAAACAGAATTAATTCATACCTTGTTAGCCGTGCAGAGGTGAGGTGTTGCGTTTGGGTTTTGTTCAATAGGATATCTACAGAGTGAGGTACCATCAAAATCAAATCATGGCCTAGGACCATTCCCTCACTCTGTTTTACAGACGCGGCAGCAGCAGCGACAGCTCGCAAACATCTTGGCAAAGCGCATGCGACAGGATCAAGGGCGGAGGAGTAGTAGCCTCACGGCCTATTCTTCCCTCCGTGTTCCTGTGTTAACACAGCCAAAGCACATCCATCACATTCATGCACAAACAACACAAAGGCCTTGTCATAATTTGGAGTACCCAGAACCGGTGCAGAGCATAACGCAGTTTTGAGAAGCTCAAATGATCGTTGATGTTCCGATTTCCATGGCAGTGGCAGAGAAATGCCTTCTTCGTCAAAGCCAACATCGGTTTTATCACTAGTGAAAAGTTCGGGATCCACAACCTACAGTAAGAAGCCATACCTATTAAGGCTCTGACTTCCTTCTGTGTATTTGGAACAGACATGCCAGAAATGTGTTTTATTCTTTCAGGTGTCAATCTTCTCCCCTCCTTTGACAGGAGGTAGCCTAAATAGGCGACCTCCTAACAACAATATTGAAATTTTTTGAGCGAAGCTTTATGACCATTTTAGCTAGATGAACAAGCAACAGTACAGTGCCTTCTTTACAAGCACTTTCAGAATCTGCAGCCAAAAGCAAATCATCGACATACTGAAGCAGTGTACAAGTAGGTGGCAATTCAAGGGTGTCGAGCTGCTCTTTCAAAGCTCTACTATAAATGCTTGGACTTTCAGTATACCCTTGAGGTGCCCGAGTAAATGTAAATGAAGGTCCCCCCAAGGTGAACGCAAACAAATATCTACTCTCCTCATGTATAGGAATGCTAAAGAAAGCATTTTTTAAATCCACAACGCTGAAGTGCGTAGCCGTAGCAGGGATCATTGTCAATATCGTTGTTACATCAGGCACAATCGGAAATTGTGGGGCGACGACTCTGTTAATAGCACGAAGATCAATTTTGAACCGGTATGGGATTGCATTGTCGCCTTTCTTATATACAGGCAAAATCGGACTGCTACATAAACTACCTGCAATCTCCTCGATCACCCCACGATGCACAAAATCGGAGACAATACATTTCAAAGCACGCTCGCCCTCAACTGATATTTTATACTGCGGAATGCGTGGTAGTTTAACTCCATGTTTCAAAACTATTTTAACGGGCTCATTCTGTAGTACCCCGACATCATTGTCATCAACCGCCCATAAACATTCCGGGACAATGCTAAACTCAGGAGGCAAAGGTCGAATCAGAAACTGAGAATTAGGAAGTTGCTGTGGTGAAACCGTCAGCCGTACTCCATCAGAGGAACAATGAATTACTGCATTAAATTTTTTTAACAAATTTAACCGCAGCAAATTCTCTCCACAGTTCGAAGTCAAAAGAAAAGGGCAATGGTCCGTAAAGGGACCCAAAGAAACAGACACCGGCGAAGAAACCGGACAGACAATAGGTATACCACAAAACCCTACAGAAACATTTGTTTGCCCTGACAGTGGAATGTTTGGAACCCGAGAATGATCAATGGAGCACTTCTGTGCTCCAGTGTCTATCAAAAACTGGTGTTTCCTATTCCCCACTAATAATTCAACATAGGGGCCTCTCTGATTAACGGGAATAGGTGAAGGTTCCAAACCCTGCTTCGGGCAGTCCTAATGAAATAGAGTATCATCGGAAGGAAGCTCTTCAGAAAGGTAGGCAGCAGAAGGGTGATCAAATATGTTCCTCGAGTCCATACTCGAGGTCTGATTTTCCCGTGAAAAAGGTTGCTGAGGATCTTGCAAAAACTGGCCTCTATCAAGGCCCCATGCTCCAGGGCGGCCCCTAGGTTGTCTACCTATACTCCCAAACGCACTGTTTGACCTTTGTCGAAGGTCGGGGCACTGTGCTCGCCAATGACCTTCCTGGCAGCAATAAGCACATTGATTAATATTCACAGAGCATTTCCTTTTGGGACATACTGACCTCTGGTCTGTGTCGTGCCTCCTCTGGGGTTTCTAACAATTTGTTGTAATAATACTTTGGTTTTCAAATCTCCTTTCCTCTTCTCTATTTTCTCCTTCTCATTATTAACACGGTTCTCATAATACTGAGCCATGTGCAAAACTTCAGATTGAGATTTTGCCTGCCAAGCGCTCTCAGAGTACATAATCTGTGACTGGATGTCGGGCAACAATCGGCGTACAAATTTGTCCACAAACAACCTTTTCCCAGACTCTGTACCCAAGTCCTGCCCACTGAAGTCAGAAAATACCTGCTCTAATCTATTAAAGAATTTGGTGGCGCCTTCAGTTTTCCCTTGAACACAGGCCGTAAGCTTGTCCCAAATAATTCTTTTCTCTGGAATTATAGTTTTTAATTTTGTGACAATTCTATCAGGTAAAGTAAGTATTGCCTGAGGTGGTTTCTCACCTGCTGGTCTTTCCCCATCAACCCTAATCATATTAGCCCACGTATCTCCCAACCCTGGCACATCGTCTATTGACCGGACCTGCTTCCATACATCCACAGGTAGGAGTACAGGGAATAGCAAGTCAATATCACTTAAAGTGAACACAGAGGACTGCAAGACGGACTCTATCTCTTTGTAAAACCCTGTCGGGTTTTTCCTGATATCGACAACTGATTGTTTAATAGTGTTCACTTCCTGTCGTGAAAACGGGACGTGAACAAATTGCGATACATAGTGCGCAGGGATATCCACAGCGGGTGCACCAGTCCCAGCGTTAGCGGGAATCTCAACCTTTGGGACAAATGTCGGAGGAACCTCTCTCATAGGCAACTGAGATATAGGTACCTCCGGCCGCTTACTAAGCAACAGAGCCAGGACGAGCGCTAAGGCAGCCGAAGAAGTGTCGGGCGAAAAAGCCCTTTTACAAATTCCCAACAACTCTATGGGGCAACTAACCTTCTTTCTTACACATTCGTCTTGCAGGTACTGTACCATTACCTGAATTACCTTTCTTTGCATTTCTACTGTGTACTAACTATACGTATCATATACTTCATCTGGCGGAATCGATGAATCCGAGATCCATCGAATCGCATCTTTGGTACAAATTCGTACTTCCTCAGGTGCCGATCTACGACACGGAAGGAACCGTTTCTGTACATACATACTATCGTCTTCATCATCCTCATCTCGTGACTTTTCAAAGTCCTTCCTATACTCAAACAATCTTTCAACATGATC
Organism: Ambystoma mexicanum; assembly: GCF_040938575.1. Taxonomy (NCBI): domain Eukaryota; kingdom Metazoa; phylum Chordata; class Amphibia; order Caudata; family Ambystomatidae; genus Ambystoma; species Ambystoma mexicanum. The sequence goes on from NC_090929.1 coordinate 1,443,958,273, forward strand.
ATATACTTTCTGCTCTGTGTCCCTCGAAAGTGCCAAAGCATTTAGATCTCTTACCCCTTGTGGAAGATCCGAATTTTGTAATCTACCCCACATCACACATAAATGAGTCCCCAAACCTTCAATAAAAACATTTTTCTCGGGAAAACTGTTCAAATTAGATAATGTGGAAAAAATATGAACTTGATCACCTTTCTCCATACAGTGCTTAGCCCATGCAAACAATTCCCGTTTCTTATCTGCAGAAACAGTACTACGAGTGACAATCTTTGACCCTGCACCTTGATCAACTTCAGTAAATACGGGACTACTCGGGAGCGGAGGTGCAGGTAAATTTAATAAGGGTGCAACTATCGGCGCAAGAGGAAGGGGCGGTGCGATAGGTGGAGGAACAACAACTAGAGGAAGAGGAACAATAGGTTGTGCAGGGGGAACAGGACTAACAGCAGGGACAACAGCAGGAATGGGCAGAGCACCCAAGAGAGGATCATACAGAGGTGGCGCAGAGGCACCAGGCCTGCGTTCGTTTAACAATGTTTCAATAAATTCTTCAGAAACATGGAAATCTTTAGAGGGATACATTTTCTGGATTCCGAGTGAAAAAGCCCTATCCATATCTTTAACTGACTCTGAATGTTTTTCCTTATCATATAACAACGTTTTTTCGACATTTGTTTTATGACGGCGTGCATGTTTATCCCTAATTTTAAGCTGCTGTAATGCTTCTTTTTTCCAATTCTGCAAAACATCAAAGGCTGCAGGTCTAGCCTTCTTTTTTAGCAAGACCGATTCTAGGTATTCAATACGGGGGATCTCAAAACTGCCATTGATTGGCCACTGAAATTCGGAGGCATGTCTGGTCTGTCTGTGCCAAATATCATTAAATACTATACTACCAATGCCATACTTACAGTACATATTACATGCCGGCGACCCCTCCTGCGGTGCCGGGCGGCTAAATTCCAAAGATTGTCGATCGCTGCAGAAGAGAGCCCTAAAGCAGCTAGACAATTTCCCAGGCATTTCACAAAAAATTGGTGTTACCTGGTCAATAATTGTGTCTGCAGATACAATACGCCAAATTCAAATTGTCAGGGTTAAATTAAGAGCCGGGTCACGACTGCACCTGACCAAACCTAAGGAGGACCGTACGGTTTACCAAAGAACTTACCTAACGAATTTTACCTTGTGTTTGGTGGTTTCGACAAATCTGCCCGCCTCAAAAATGGACCCTCGTCAAGATGCCGTGTCAGACCACACGACTATCGTCCAAGGATCGGATCATGCAGCGCTGCCGAGGTATCGCGTCTCGTTCGGTCGGGCCCGCAGTATCACACCGTCCGATCCCGGTTCGATAGTCTGCGTCAACCTTCAATGATCCGGCATCAATCTTGAGGGTCCCTGTTCGGGCGCCAACTGTGAAAACATAAAATTGATATGAGGCTGGGAAGCCCAAAGAAACACACCAACACAGGTTACAAAGGACATACAAGTGCTTTATTTAAAAGCTACAACAGTTACCAAAGTCGATTGACAAACGGATAGCTATTCGGCTCTCAGAGTAACGTAACAAACTTCAACGAGGGTTCGATGCATTAGCAGAGAGACCGTACATTGGAATACTTGGGTCTTTTATATGGTTTGTCCAGCCCTTGGCCAACCCTCTCGCGGGTTAATCATTCTTGGGATCAGGCCTAGGGTTCCTTGCCAGGTCAATCCTATAATTTATGCCTTTTGATCAGTTTCGCTGATATAGTTGTTCATTTACACATAGGTCAGCAATAGGACAAGGTCTCAGTTCGTGACCCCAACAAGTGGCCTGCAGGCATATTCATTGTTTGTGTGTGCGGAGGTCACAAAGGCCAGAATCTTACTCAGAGCGTCATTCAGCCTCCATTTTGATGTTCAGGGTGACTTCCACATTACAAGAGAACCTAAAATGGCGGCTAAATCCAAGATGGCGACTTACATAACTTTCTTTAAGGTCAAGACCTTGCCGCGGAGTCTATTCGCATGATAGGCCAATACACATTCGATTACTGCGATAGGAGGCATAATATCATTTTGATTCCGACAATATGTCTTAAAGGCACAGGGATGGCTAACAGACACTGCAAAGTATAAAGAATATATATGAACACGAAAACAGTTGCAGGCTTGCTTGGTTCGCCTTTTATTTAGATTCATGAGTACTTGCTTCTAGGTTACCAATAACTGGCAAGTGGCTCTATGTTCTGTGCCAATACCTTAACACCCTCTCTGCTCCCCGCTCTTCTTATGAGTCTCCTGTTCTCTGTTAAAAAAACAGCATGTTTCTGCTCTCACCTTATTATCCCTCTCTCATCATCCATATTGCCTATTCGAAATTCTTAATACTATTTATTTTTATTTTTTTTTCAACTCAAAAATTCTTAATACTATTCTCTCATCTTGTCCACCTGACATTTCTTTCTTTCCACGTCTCTTCTGCCGATTTTGCTATTTTACCAACACAGTCTCTTCCTTGCACTCGGCCTTCTCTACCAACTCTTTTTTTAAATTGTATTTATTTATTAATAACAATCTCAGGGAAAGCAATGCATTTTTGGTACAAAAAAACTTACAGAATGACCCATTGATAACAGAGCAGAGGACATAGGTCCTTTACAATGGACTGAGACAGTGTGACTTGAAGACCAGGGCCCTGATTCATGGAATTATTTATGTGCGTGTAAAAAGGGGATGTGCGTGCCATTCTGCCTGCAAATCCCCATTCGTCAAAATGGGATTTGCAGGCAGAAAGGTGCACATCCCCTTTTAAATGCAATTAATTCCACGAATCAGGTCCTAGATGTTCCCAACCTCCCCCTCCTACTTCTTTTTCTTCCCCTCACCTACCTCTAATTTCTTCTTTTTCCCCATACTGACTTTGCCACTTGCCACTTAGCACATGCTCATCCTACTGCCTCTCCTCTTGATCCCTCTGTCTACCTTCAACTACTGCCTTATCTCACTTCTCTTTTCAATCTTTCCCTCTCCATCTCCACCTTGCCTTTTTATTTCAAACATGCTATCATTATCACAATACCGAAAAAACCTCTCTTGACCTGCACTTCCCTGTAATTTCTGCCCCATCTCCCTTCTCTCTTTCTTGTGCAAGCTCTTTGAAAGGATTGTATATTGCCAAGTATCCAACATTTTACGCTCACACTCCATCTTTCCTGCCCTTGAATCTGGCTTCCGTACTGCACAATCTATGGAAACTGCACTCCTACATGTTTTTAATGCTCTTCTCAACAGTGTGTGGCATGCTCACTGAATTTTGTATTGACACTACCTGCCCTGACATTACTTTGGAGAAAACCTATCTTCCTCGATGGATGCTTCATCCAGCGGGACACAGCTACCTCTTCTTCCCACCCAGTTTCTCATTATCCCCCCATCTCCAGCTCTGAATTCTACTCTCTCCTTGCCAAGATCAGGAATAAGGGCTGTTCCCTAGGTACATACCCCCTTCCATATTCAGGGATCACCCTGCTCTCTTTTTCAATAACTTCCTCCTCTTCATCAACTACTCCCTAAGCCTCTGTCATTAGCCCACTGGACTCCATTAAGTCGCTAAGATCTACTGTCCCATCTCCAAACTCCTTAAAAAAAGAAGGTCTGGTTATAATTGCAGCATGGCAGCTTCAATCCTAAATTCAAGGCCATAACCTCCTAGATGACAAACAGGCTGGGTGTGGCTGTGAGGTGCACAATCTCTCTTTACTTCAGTCCCAAATGACAAGCAAATTACCTCAATCAATGATAGCTTTGGTGCTCTTATCCTCCTGGACATAAATGCTTCTTTTCCTAACATCAACCACTAATTCTCCTTTTCCACCAATCAGACAGCAAAATCCAAGCCTCTGCTCTATCCCAGATTACCTCTTTGACAGAGGTCAAATATCTGTCTTTCCCCTTTTCAATAAAACCTTCAACTCCTAAACCAATCCAATGGCATCCTTCAAGGGTCCCTCTCTCTCTCTCCCTCCCTCGCACACTCTCTCTTCTGCTATCTTTCCAGCACTCTCTCGCACTCCCCCATTCTCTTCAACATACACCTACACCAACAGAGACAGCTCCTCTGTTCCTTTGGCTTCTTATTCTATTCCTACATTAATGACACCCAGACTGCTATGCACATGGATAGACCTCCAATGCCTGGTTACCTCCTTGTCTGCCTGACAGCTGTATTAAACTAATCTGCCGAAAAACGGAGGCCTACATACCCAACCACCAGCCCCACCTTTTGCCTTCCTTGACCAGGTCTACCTCCTTCGTCCCCTGTACTCAGCTATTTTCCCATGTCAAAAATCCTGGCTTCTGGGTGACCTTTGACTGCTCTTTAACCAAATAAACTCACTTGACCTCTTTCTTTCACCTCCACACTCCCAGGTGAATTCTTCCTTTCCTAATGTTCCCACAGAAAGTCACAGTGATCAAGACGCCAGTATCCTCCAAATTGTATTACTGAAAAAGTGCATACATAGACTTCCCACCTTTAGTCCTTTATAGGCTCCAGAGAGTCCATGCCGTCTTCTCCGGACCACAATGAGACATTCACATTTCCCCTGTTCCATGCTCCCTTCATTGGTTACCTGCTGTAAAACAAAATTGAATGCAAAGCCCTTTCCTTTACTCAGAAAAAAATATGCTGGTTTCCTTAAAAAAAATCCAATTGTGCACCCTCTCCAGAAACCTATGCTGTCAAATCCAATTTTTCCCCAAGCTACGTCTCCTTTACCTGGAGTAAATCCGCAGATATGAGGAGACACTGCAGATGGACCCTGCATTTCTGAGAATCAGTGGGAGCTGGAGAAAAATGCTAAGTCCATTTTTCCAGTGTTTCCAAACTTTCAGACTTTTTATGTACAAAATAAAAGTTAAAAAATGTCTTCGGAAAGCTTTAAAAGCTGCCTTGGATAAGAAACATCTATGTTGGCTCCTCAAGTAACTAAATATCAGTTGGTGCATGTGGTCTCCACACCTTCAAACCTATGCAGGTCTTCACATTTCCATATGTGTCCTATGTACATTTTGAGTGCCAGCACGAGCAGTTTAGCGGGAAACGTAGCAAGACAACGACCCAATACTCCCAGTACTCACAATGTCAACAACAACGAATTAACTCTGACTTTACTATTTTCTACTTGGTTTGAATGTTGAGCGGCTACCAGAAGCAGGGAAAGGTAACGCAGCAACAAAGGGGGATGTAGGGAAAAGTATGAGCGCAGAAATAGTGGGGGAAACAACTTGCAAGTTAGTTGAAATATCAGCAAGTGTGAAAGATTGTATTCCACATGATGGAAGACTAGGAGCAGAAGAATGTTCAAACAGAAAGGACAGCACTGGCATCCACCCACGTTACCTTTTCCAAAGATAGTGGCTTTCTAACCCCATGCAAAACATGAACACAGTCTGGAAAAGTGGTGAAGGACGCAGGACTTGTATTAGCGACTCGCAGAATTTTATTGGGCGTTGTTGTGGTCACAGACTTGCATGGACGTCCTTAAGAGCAACTACCTTAAGAGCAAGACAGAGACCGGGAGAACAACAGAGTAAAAGGAGGGGCTAGTAAGGCCCGGGGGTTAGTTTTGGAAAGGAGAATAAAGCAGGAGGTTATCGACAATATGGCTCGGTGTGTGTCTCGCTGGGCATGAGTGAAGGCAAGAGAGTAAGCCCATGAGCTGCTCCCTCCGGTGCAGCACAGAACAAAACAACTGGGGACGAGGGGAAACGGACACTGCATCCCTGCCACCAGTCCAGGAGGGAGCTCCAGTCCGCTGCAAAACAAACTTGAGAAGGCAGGAAGGCAGAAGGGATCGGCAGTCCGTCGTACAACAAACATGAGAAGCCAAGAAGGCAGAAGGGATCGGCAGCCATCCACATAACAAACTTGAGAAGCCAGGAAGGCAGAAAGGATGGGCAGTCTGCCGCACAACAAACATGAGAAGCCAGGAGGGCCGAAGGCATCGGCAGGCCACTGCACAACTAACATGAGAAGCCACGAAGGCAGAAGGGATCGGCAGTCTGCCGCATAACAAACATGAGACGCCAGGAAGGCCAAAGGCATCGGCAGTCCGCCGCACAACTAACATGAGAAGCCAGGAGGGCTGAAGGCATCGGCAGTCCGCCGCACAACTAACATGAGAAGCCAAGAAGGCAGAAGGGATCGGCAGTCCGTCGCATAACAAACATGAGACGCCAGGAAGGCCGAAGGCATCGGCAGTCCGCCGCACAACTAACACGAGAAGCCAAGAAGGCAGAAGGCATCGGCAGCCATCCACATAACAAACTTGAGAAGCCAGGAAGGCAGAAAGGATGGGCAGTCTGCCGCACAACAAACATGAGAAGCCAGGAGGGCCGAAGGCATCGGCAGGCCACTGCACAACTAACATGAGAAGCCACGAAGGCAGAAGGGATCGGCAGTCTGCCGCATAACAAACATGAGACGCCAGGAAGGCCAAAGGCATCGGCAGTCCGCCGCACAACTAACATGAGAAGCCAGGAGGGCTGAAGGCATCGGCAGTCCGCCGCACAACTAACATGAGAAGCCAAGAAGGCAGAAGGGATCGGCAGTCCGTCGCATAACAAACATGAGACGCCAGGAAGGCCGAAGGCATCGGCAGTCCGCCGCACAACTAACACGAGAAGCCAAGAAGGCAGAAGGCATCGGCAGTCCGCCGCACAACTAACATGAGAAGCCAGGAAGGCCGAAGGGATCGACAGTCCGCCGCACGACAGACATGAGAAGCCAGGAAGGCAGAAGGGATCGGCAGTCCACCGCACAACAAACTTGAGAAGCCAGGAAGGCAGAAGGGATTAGTAGTCCGCCGCATAAAAAACTTCAGAAAGTCTGCTGCCATTGGACAAAACGGCCTGCGGCTAAGAAGATGACAGCAGCTCACTGCGGGAATCAAAGGTAAAGAGCGCAGACGGTGGTCCTACGACAACGAGAGGGTGGGGCAGTACGCCCACTGGACCATTGAAGGGGAGATCAGCCACAAAGTAAGAAGAAGAGCTGCTGCTATATAAACACGGCAGTCCGCTGTTCCAGGAAAATCGAGAAGCTAGGCTGAGCTGCAGTTCTGCACCGGCTGGGAAGCTGCAGCTGTACGCTTCCCGCAGGAGTAGGGCACGATGGGGCCTGGCTACTTAACAGATCCAGCAAGTGAACAGCAATCACGAAGTGACAAACAGCACGGATTGGGAGTGCCATACATTCACTTTAATTCCATTAAGGGACATCAGAAACGATTGAGCAAATTACTGACACTGCAGGGATGATCAAAGGACAAGGGGCACACAGATACGGCCACTCAAATAGGGTCTCCTCTGGCAAAACACCCAAGATACATTCCAGCATCACTCCCCAGGGCACATAAATCATCACCAGGAATGGCGCGGCTCCTTTTTGAAGAATAATGAACAGAGGGCAAAGTGAAAAGGGACCTGTCCCCATCAGAACTTTAAAGCAACGCTTTAAAGTCCTAGGATAGCGCAGCGGCAACGTTTTTGCCATGGAAACAAGACTACACGAAGCAACACAGGTTCGATCCCCGGGTCCGCGCTTAGAAACCTCCCAGCGTGTTATAAATACACAACTAAGAGACATATTCCTGTAACAGCGCCTCTCCCCGGGCTGCGTGAGCGCTTTAAAAATGCAAAATAAATAAAATAAATAAACGCCACAAAGGACAGCACCCACCAGAGAAGTAAACTCCATTGGCTGCCAGACACCCAAACAGACAGATGGCTGTCCCACATGTACTGGCAAGGGGAATTACAGATTTATGAGAGGACAGAGGGATTTATGTGCGTGACTCGTCTGCCATGTTCTGAGTCCTGGGCAGGAAAAACAAGAGCTCAATGAAACTATTATCCCTTCAAAATGAACAGAACGTGGAGCACTCCCTGAAAGGGGAGTGCACATCAACTGAAAACTAGAGAGGTTCCAGGGTATACAGGGACAGCTGTGGTAACTCAACCAAAGCTTGTGCAACCATGAAGAAAAACAAGCATTGGCAAAGCCAATCATTTTGGCGTGTGCTGCTGTTCTTTGCATTTTGCAATTATAGGCACAAGAGTGCAAGGAGGAGAGTGCAAAGTTTCAAAGGAGGATGTGATAAGGGATGTGTGTCATGGCTCCTGTTCACTGCGCAGAGGCAGCACACACACCTGCCCCCCCCGTTGGGTCTTGGCACCTGGGAGAGTAAACCACAGGCCACCGAGACCCGCCGGGGAAAGAGGGTTAGGGTCCGTTGGTTTGGATGGGTTAGGGGAGTTCAGGAAGACTGGAAAGAGGGTTAGGTAGATGTTATGGATTGGTAGGGGGTGTTAGGGGAACATGCTTCTCGGCTCCTGTTTCTGTTCCAGTGGGTATACTCCGCCCTTACTCTCATGCACTCCTCACTCACACTGTGTGCCCCACTGAGCGGAGCCTTTGTACTGGAGCTCCGGTACCAGGACACTAGTGGACGACACTAGTGGACCTTAGGTCCCTGTTACATGTTGCTGTTCTTGCACAGCTTCAAATCATCAGTAATACCACTCTGCATTACCTGCATTAACTCATGCAGATTATACCCGATTGCATGCATGGTTTCTAACCCTCCTTGCATTGCACCATACAAGGCTTCACACTGAGATAAACAAACAAGTAAACAAACACTTAGCTTTGATTTCTGACTGGTGCCGCAGGTTCTCCTGGCCTGTTTGTGTTGCTTGGCCAATGCTGCCGTGAGGACGCTCAATATTCCGCTGAAAAATACCAAAGCAAATTGTCAGTGCGGGCGGTGGCAAATCCAGGTGCATAGCACGTGGTTCAAGAAATGTTCGTGGTTACTTTCACCCCGAGCATAGTTTAATGCCATGACGTAAAATGCGTGGGCTGATTAGTTATGCAGAATTCATGCGTGACATTTCATAGTCATACAGGGTTCATGCGCAATGCTTTTCGTGCATCCATCCCTATCTGTAGCTTCTAAGAGTGCCCGCGGTCACAGCCGAGCGTTCAGCTGAGGATCTCCTTGTGCCTCCCAAAAGCACGCCCAGCAAGTAACAATAGAGTTGGACTTATCTTATCATTGTACGCGGGGCCTGGGGTGTTCAGGTGGGAGCTTGTGCCCCTCATAGGTGTGCCTGCCAGAGCTTGGATGAAACATGTCTTCTCCTCGTGAAGTTCGGAATTGCGAGCGCTGTTCCAAGGGGGCGGCTCGCACATGCGCGATAGTGCAGACGTAGCATTTCCATGCCGGCAGGCTTGTGCAAGGCGCGGCGTGCTGGCAAATGTAGTTTCAAGGCGGTTCTCCAACCCAAAGACGTCTTCCTGCAAAAGGGATGGAAAACACACCTTGAATACTGGGTTGGGTGTCTCAGTATTGCCTTTTCCCCTCCAGCAGCCCCTTTAATGACTGCTACCTCACTCCTTGTCCCAGCACTATGTCCAGCCCTGACAGTACTCCCCTTCCCTCTCGCAGGCCCTGGTTTAGTGCGATACCTGAGATGGAATTAGCGAAGGAGCCGAGGAGCATGAATGTTCTGTGCTGGTTCCCAGGACTGGTCAGGGCCGTATCCTTCCCAGTCTATGAGTTACCACAGTTTCTGTTGCCAGTGGCTTGAATCTAATATGGCCTTTACTTCATACTCTGGGCACCCATCCACCAGAATGGGTGGGGGCTTCTTTGTTTTTACGGAAGCTGGGGCAGGTTTCAACAAAGGCACATGAAATACTGGGTGTACTTTCATGTGTTGCGGTAGCGATAACTGGACTGCTACTGGATCGATGATTGACTTGATTGGGAACGTGCCAATAAAACGAGGATGGAACTTGCACAGTCCCTGTAGATGGAGGTTCTGTGTTGAAAGCCACACCTTGTCCCCAATTTTGTAGGGCGGACTTACTCTCCTTTTCTTGTCCGCGTATTGCTTATACAACTGTTTTGCCAAGGTTAAATTGCGCTGTATGGACTGCCAGATAGTTTCTAGCTGTTTCCTTCGCTCCTGTGCTGCCGAAAAATCTGGTATCCCAGCTTGTGGTATTGGTTGGAAGCGTGGGTGGTATCCGTATGAGCCAAAGAACAGCGTTGCCTTGGTTGACGAATGGATTGCGTTGTTATAAACTCTGCCAGCCAGATGACCTCTGCCCAGGTATTATCTTCACTTTGAATGAGACAGCACAGGTATTGCTCTAAAGTCTGGTTTAATCGTTCCGTCTGCCCGTCTGTTTCTGGATAGTAACTGGTGGATAAGCTTATTTCAATTCCTACTGATTTGCAGAATGCCTGCCAAAAACGTGAGGTGAATTGTGGGCCTCTATCCGAGACGATGCTGTAGGGGATTCCATGCAGTCGGACTATGTTTTGCAGAATCAGGTTGGCCAATACACTGGCCCTAGGCGTGCCTTTACAGGGCACAAAATGAGCCATCTTGGTGAGATAGTCTGCAACAACCAAAATGGATGTGAATCCGTGACTTGAGGGTAACTCCACGATCAAATCTAATGAAGCGGTGTGCCAAGGAGTTGGGGGCTTTGGGAGTGGTTGCAAATGACACGCTGGTTTCTTATGCTCGGTCTTGTTTCTCAAGCAAGTATCAGAGTTGGATATGAAATGCTGAACATCCTTTTTCATACATGGCCACCAGAAATGTCTGTTGAGCAGTTCCATAGTCTTAGTTGTACCAGGATGACCTACAGACAGCGAGTCATGGCATCACTTAATTGCCTGTAGTTGGAGTGGAGCAGTGGGTAGGAACAGGCCAGCTTTAAGAAATGGCAATCCGTCCTTCACTGTTCGGTCTGGGTCTTGTGCCGTCCAATTTACCAAATCCTGGGCTGACATTGCTTTTCTGATGTTTTCGAACATGGTGTCTACTATGATGCTTCCCACTATACGATTTGGGTGTAATATTGGCTTGGTTTCTTCTTTTGGTTCTGAGTGTTCAGTGTTGGGTTCTGGGTATCGTGATAGGATATCCGCCTTCCTGTTTTCTATCCCCGGACGATATGTTAGAATGAAGTCAAACTCTGAGAAGTACATGGCCCATCATAGTTGCCTAGGACTAAGGGCCTTGGCTGACATTAAGAATCGTAGGTTACAATGATCGGTGTATATGGTAATGTTATGCCGAGCTCCCATGAGGTAATGACGCCACTCATCGAAAGCTGTCTTGATGGCTAGCAGCTCCTTGTCGGCTATTACGTAGTTCCGTTCAATGGGTAACAAAGTCCTGGAATAGTAGGCAACAGGATGCAGTTGTCCATTGTCGTCGCGTTGGGATAGGATGGCGCCGAAGGCATAGATGGACGCGTCAGTCTCTACCAAGTAGGGTTTGGCCAGATCTGGACGCATAAGAACAGGATCTTTGGTGAACGTGTCTTTCAGGGACTGAAAACCTGCTTCTGCCTCTGCATCCCATTGGAATGGCACTCCTTTGCGTAAGAGCCAAGTAATAGGCTGAACCTTCTTAGCGAACCCCTCTATGAAGCGACGGTAGAAATTTGCAAACCTAATACCGCCTGGACGTTCCTTCACAGACGTTGGAGATGGTCAGTCGACAATGACTTGTACTTTTTTCTTGTCCATATTCACTCCTTGAGGCGACAAGATGAATCCCAGAAATTCTACTGTGGATTGATGGAACTCACACTTTTCCAATTTGGCGTAGAGTTGGTGCTCCCTCAACCTTCGTAACACTGCCTTCACATGGCCCCGGTGTTCTACCATGCTTTGTGAATAGATCACGATATCGTCGATATATACCACCGCAAACACATCTAAGTACCTTCATAGGACCTCATCTAAGAAGTGCTGGAACGTGACAGGAGCGTTGCAGAGTCCAAAGGGCATAACCTGATACTCGTACAGGCCAAATTTTGTCCGGAATGCTTCATGCCTTGTCTCACTCGCACCAGATGGTATGCCCCTCGCAAGTCAAGCTTTGTGTAGACCGTCAAACCGCGCACCTGGTTGAACAACACTGGGATCAGTGGGAGAGGGTAGCGGTTTTTGATGGTGATGCAGTATACTGCTCCGTAGTCTATACAAGTCCTGAGGTCTCCTGTTTTCTTAGGCACAAAAAACAGAGGCGAGGAGACTGGGGACGCCGAATGCCTGATAAATCCATTCGCCAAGTTGGTATTAATGTATTCATTTAGATGCTCGCTTTCCACCTCTGTGAGGGCATAGATCCTACTGCAGGGGAGCACCGCACCAGCCTCTAAATCAATCCTGCAGTTGAACGATCAGTGTGGGGGTAGAGTCTCAGCAGCTACCTTACTAAAAACATTGATTGAAATTGCAGCATACCCATACTCCAATCAAAGGTGGGGTTGTGGAGCCTCAACCATGTCAGTCCCAAGATGAAGCCGAACTGCGGGGCGGCGATGACATCAAGTGGGATTGTCTCTTGGTGGGACTTCCCGCACTCCAAGCGTAAGGGCTGGGTTTACCGTGTAATGGGTCCTGAGGTCAGGGGTGAGCCGTCTACCGACTTGATTTCTTCCTTTTGTGCCTTGTTGCTCAGCGGGAGACCCAGTCTTAGTGCTATCTGCTCATCCACAAAGCTGCCTGTGGCCCTGAGTCCACCATTAACAATACAGGGATTCACTTCCCTTGCCAGTTCAAGTGGCCTGCGAGCATGACATGAGCTGCCTGGTTGTGGTGAGTGTTGGCTAACAGCCTCGGGGTGTCTTTTTTTGGTTTTTTTTATTTTGCGTTTGGTTTACAAAATATAAACCTTTACAAAAGAAGACACAAAATACTTATTTATACAAAAGAGAAGAGTTTTCACACTCAGTTAAAAGGAAAAAAGGATAAGATAAACAAAACAGTTAAAACCCTATTTTACATACAATATATACAACTTCGGATCAGATATTATACTATCGGTCTTCTTAACAGCAGTTTTAAATTATTAAACAGGTTGCTTTCCTAACAAGAACATACATACACTTACCTTTTTACATTATTCGGTTGGTAAGGTTAATGGCTGCTGGTAGATTACAAGGTTCATGCAAAAATTTCACTACAGCCAATTTTAATGCGTTCATTTGCCATAAAGCATATTCCACCAAAAATCTTCGATATCTACTCTTGATGGATCATGAACAAATTTACCAAAAATGTCCAGACGTTGGGTTACCAATTCCTGACACTTCAGTAGTAGATGCTTCAATGTTTCATATGTTGCATTACAGTGACAAAAATGACAGGGGATTCTCTGTGTAGCAACAGAGCGAATTTCTAAAATTTCCCGTCAACAAGACGTTGAAGCGAAATCTCATATATGCAGCCCTCCTTTTAGGGTCAGGGAATTTAACTAAGTATGACTCCGGAGAACCCATTTTCTTTCCATCATAGATGTTCTTTTTGTAGATCCTGGAGTCCACCACCCTTTCCATGGATTGCACCTAGTCCAGAGAATGAAGTTTTTCCTTAACTCTCATAGGGTTAAGTATCAGGGTTTCCAATGTTAAACAAACAGAATCAAGACAATTCAAGCAATCTATTTGAAGGTTAAACAACCACTTCGATGTCGAGGAACCAGTTCTCAGTCTGCAACCCATCAATGCATATAAGGTATTTTCTTTGGCAACAATAAGATTCCGGTACAGGGTTAGTCTTTTCCACCTGATTTTATTGTCTAGTGAGAAAAGACCCAGCTCAAAACAGACAGCTGACATCGGAACGCCCCTCGGTAGACAATAGAGTATTTTCTGCCATATTTTAGACTCCAATTTGGCGGCCAATCGATGAGTTTGAAAGGGGAGAATTTCCAAACCATATAGAAGTTTAGGTAGAACTTTAAGATTATAAAACCTGATTACCGGTGTCACTGAGTACTTACAATATTTAGAAGCTACCTTTTGCATTTGGTAAATCAGTTTATCAGCTTTATCAAAATAGTAATTCCTGTACATATGGATCGTAGCGCCACTGAAGATCGGGAAACCCAAATAACAGAGTGAGCTAATTTTAAGCAGTAGACAACCCTCTATCTTCCATTTGAAGTTGGGGAGTTTTCTCCGATTTGGTAGGGAAATTACAACAGATTTTTTCCCATTAATAATCAGACCATTATTGTCCACATATTTTGAAAGGGCGACCAATCTTTGGTGAGACAAGCAATGCTGCTATTAAGGGCCCATTAACATCCCTTAAATATAATTTGAAAAGGGTGGGTCCAAACAAGCATCCCTGTCTCAGACCATTCCCTGTTTGTATAAGCCGTGACAAATCCCCTGATAGATTTAATCGAACTTGAATGGCAGAATGTTCATGTAAATGCATGAGAATGGTCAGCAGTCCCGATGGGAAACCCATTAAGACCAGCTTAGTCCATAATCTTACCCGATCCACCTTGTCGAACGCAAGGGAAAGATCGATTGAGGCTAGATATATGGAGGTGGCAGCCTTCTTACACGCCTTCTCCAAAAGGAGAGAAAAAATTAGGCCCCCTATTTCAGTGCCCATCCCTTTTCGAAAAACCGAATTGTTGCATGTGGAGTATCCGATTTGCTTCTGCCCATTCCTCGATTTTCCAAAGGACTATTCCTGCAAATATTTTAGAATCCGCGTCCATGATAGTTATCGGGCGGTAATTATATGGGCACCTTCTGTTCCCTTTTTTATGTATGGGAACAATATAGGAGATCCTCCAGGAGGAAGGAATAGAACGGGTCAGTATAATGTCTTAGAATAATATATAGAGAGCCTTACCCCATAATTCTGGGTTTCTCTTCAATGTACTGTTAGTGAGCCCATTTGGGCCAGCAGCTCGAGAGGTATTAGCAGCCTTGATCTGTTTTTCTATATCATCAACATCAAAGTTACATAGCTAGTTTCCCATTTTGATTGTTTCTAAGCTATTTGTCATAGGAAACTTTCCTTCATATAGGGTAGAGAAGTGAGTAGCCCAGACATCCTCTTGTACACATAGAGTTTGTAAAATTACTTGTGTTTTTTCCAACAAATTTATTAGCGTCCAAATTGAATCTCTTAACGCCGTTAACATTGCTGTATTATCTTTCCCCAGCATATACATCCTATGGGTTTTCAGCCAATTTTTTGCTTGTTTGATAGAATGAATTGCCTTAACCTTTATGACCTGATGTTGGTTAGATTTTTGGATTGTTCTAATCCGACGATTTGTTTCATTTTTTTTCGCCCTTACCATAGGATCGTAGATGTGCACATGATGAGGCCATGTTTTTCCAATTTTTTTAATTTTTACAGATCTGTCAATTAGACATTTAACATATTCGCAGAAAAAGGGGACTGTAAACAGTGTTAGTCTTACGGACAGTGGTGTACAATGATGTTCATAAAGATAGGCAGCATTTAAGTTATCAATGTTGTCATCATGCCATCCGATTCGATTCCCCCTGCATGACACTCTCATAGTCGTTGGAAGAGATTCCTGAATCTGTTTAGCACAGTTCCAATTGAGTTAAGCCTCTAAGGTGCTGTGATCGCTCGCGTAAGATTCCCCCACACAAAAATCAACACAACATGCTGAGAGTTTTTCTGAGAGGAACAAATGATCTATAGCCGATTTTTGTGTGCCATTTGACCATGTATGCTCATTAGCCGAGGTATCGAAGACAGGATTCATATGGGTGAGTCCCCAAGAATGGAAAGGTTTAGACCACATGTGCCCCTGTATAATATTACAAGCGGTGGAATAGGGTGCCCCATCTATCGGTCCCAAATTACCCATAGATCTAATCGAGATGGAACCCATCCTCTTGTGAATTCCCGCACCATATATAATTTCCGAATTTAGGTCGCTGTCACACCCTCCCTTGTACACACACCTGTTAATACTGCCACTCCTGCCATTGCCAAGGACTTTGGAATAGCTCGCCCCGCTCCCTCTGTCCCATCTTATTCCCCCTTCATAATCCGGCACTCACGTGTGCCTCCTGATGACTCATGTGCATGCTTCACCCGCAACAGAACGCTCTCCAGGTTGGGCCCTTTTTTGCATTGGCAGCTACCGTGGCGCCTAGGTTATCGGCGGAACGCTACTATGCTTCCGCATCGCGTGACCAGCGCTGTCTGCTCACGTGACCCGAGGATCCACTCACGTGATGCTGCAGCACGTCATGTGACGGGAAGTAATGCCAGAAGCGCGAGTATTTAAACACAGCTCTCCCGGTACTTGCTGCTTCACAGCTGTTCTTTGCAACCTGTTTGGCGCTACGTGTTCTTTGGATTTCTTGACTCTTTTTGGATTTTTGACCTCGGTTTGCTTACTTGGACTTTGCTTGGATTACCTTACTGGCTTTGTTACATTGGATTTGCCTGTACCTTGAACTCGGACTGCTCTTTGGACTGCAACACGGATTTCCTTTTTGCATCTGGTTTTCTTTGCAACTTCTTGCTCTCAAGCTCCACAGCTACTAAACCACGTTCTTGTCATCAGGTGGTTCTCACGTCATTATTGGGACTACAGTCTACTTGCTCACGTGAGTCCTGGACCCTTACCTCATAGGTTCATTGCCTTTCTCCTGACCCCTCTGGTAAGAACTTTTTCACGTTATTTTGGCACTGTCATTTACTGTCAATTGCTTGGTACTTAATCAGTATTTTCTTGCAGCGGATTGGGGTCCCATAGGTTCGCGGTTCCAGAGTTGACCATCTCCACCTGTGGCCTCAACGGTCACACTGTGGGATGTTTTTACCCATGCAGCCGAGCCCTACCTCAAAAACTGTGCAGTACTGACATGGAAAACATCATGATGGCCAGAGCTTCCCAGAAAATGCACAGGGGAAATGCATGAAGAATAGGCTGCCACTCATTTTTGCCGATGTTATGGGCACAGAAGGACACTGCCTAAAACCACCATTGGACTACCCACACAGTAGTCTGAAACCATTGGGAATGGCAATGCTGATTGCCAAAAGCAAACCCATAACTGTTGGGAATTCATTTTCTTGAATCCCAAAAAGGCGTGCAGTACCAGTACTCACCACTATCAGAAAGCCGGCGTTTTAAAACAACACCAGATTTTACTTTTTTGTGTAAAACTGAATAAATGAACCCAAAGCAAGCCAAAGAAAGACTTACTGAGAGGTGGATCCAATGTAAAGTTATATTCTGAAGTGACTTGAAGGTTTATAACAAGACTGGCTGAGCTGTGGATTTCAGCAGTTTAAGTAAATTTGGACTGAAAGACACTAAAAATCTAAATGTTTAAATTGACTGAGTGACCGACTTTTGAGTGTCACATAGGTTGCAATTGTTTAAATGTCATAGTTTTTAACTTAGAATCAGCATCCTAGCTGCATATGTAAAAAAATGTCTTGACTTAAACTGGGGAACAGAAATGACATGTAGCTAAAAACTGGCTTAAAGAGATTCCAATTTTGCCTGGCAACTACCCCCCATCAGGAGTGAGACTTGAGTCACAGCTGTGTTCCCAGGCCTATCTGCCTTTTGCTGGCCACACTAAGTATATGCCATCTCTCTGATAATTGAATTAAGGGGAGCCCCCACAGAATACAGGAGCTCTGAACAAAGCCCTGTCCTGACTCAGGCAAATGTTTTATTGGTGGGAGTCGTAAATGGAGCTTCCTCCTGGAAGGACAGGGGAGGAGCACTGCCTGTGAGAGCAAGCTGGCTTGGCAGAACTGGAAAAACCAGAAATTCAACCTTGTGCTGGGGGGGAAACCACACCCCTTTGGGGCCAGAACATAACTCTAAAAAGATGGATCATTCATAGAGCGGACTTGTGAAAATTATTTAAATGACACCATAATTCTTGTGATTTTTCTGCCCACATTTTAAGACGTGTTAGGACCCGGTGGTATGTTCAGGGGGGTTTTAGCGGAAAAGAGGATATTACTCAAAATGTGTGCATGTGAAAAATCTGACACTTCATCAACTAATGTCCATACTCCTTGCGCACATGTGTGTAAATTTGGGTTAATGTCCGATATTGCAAACCAGTTAAAAAGTGCAAATATTGCCATTTCTGAATGCAAGCCCCCAGGAAGAGCAGATTTGGACAGGGTATACCTCCTGTGATATGTGAAGGGTGCATGTAATTTTAAACAAATGTGTACCTGTGCAAATATGTTTTTTGAGCAAATATAGATTGTGTGTAAAGTTGACAGGGGTGGGTTCTCTGTATCATAAACAGACCTCATCATGATGACACTTCATTTCATTCCCCCAATCAAGTGGAAGCGGATGAAGTGGCCAATGACAAGTGGAGAGGGGTAGAGCCTAGTGATGCTGCACACACACCCATTTTAAAAACAGATAAAAGCAGACAGACAGGACAGATAGGGACCTTCAAATCCATTTGCAGCTGGAAGCTCTGCCGGAAAATCCATACTTTACCTCCCTCAACCTTCAGAGAGCAGACATAGAGACTTCAAATCTATCAAATTTCCAGAACCAGAGAGAGAGCAGAGCTGACCCAGATCACCCAGATCACTGTGAAGTGCAGAGACCAGAGTCCAGTCTAAAACCTGACCAGATCCGTGGCGAGGCCCATTTAATTCAAGAATATAGTGTGAGTACCTAGCAAACTGTGCAGAACCAATCTCTTAGTTAAAATAATATAATTCAATCTATTTAATCTAAGTAGAACTGCCTCCTAACTGTCACCTGTCATTTGCAAAGCTGTCACCTGTCATTTTCTAGTTGCAAGCTGCACTTGTCTTTTTGAACTTTAAAATTTCAAATCTGAAAAACAACCTTTATTTAATCGCTCATATCTCCGTAACCGTTTGTGCTAGAGACTTGCAGTAACTTTCCTCAGACAGCTTAGAATCGTGGCGTTTCTACGAACCTAGAACCGCAATCGCGAAAAACGCACTCGCGAATTTGCCGCGATTTGCCAATTTCTCCACGTGTAAATATCTGCTGCTGCTTGCCTTCCGTTGCAAAAATTCGTTTGCAACCTGACAACCATTATAGAGCATTGCTAAAGTGAGCCTGGACTAATATTAACTTGATACCACTCACCCTGAACCTCTAGAGGGAATTAAAAGCATTTTAGCATATTTTTCACTTCATTGCAAGCACATATAAAAGTATTTTGGGCCTGTGTTTCCAACTTCTGTAGGCTAAACTTGCTGGGGTGAACTGAATTACATTTGATTGCATTTCTGAGAGCTGTGTGCTTTCCTTCCATTTCCTTGCATTGCATAAAAGGGGGGAGGGAATTGCCAGAGAAAAGTGATTACATTGTTTTGTTGAAATCATATTGAGTATTTTCTGTACTGCATTTTCATTCCACCTTGCATCCATTTGAAACCATAAAGTATTGTTGCTATCTTATCCATCCTATAACCACTCATCATTGATTATAAAGAAGTGTGCTAGTGCCAAACTATCCATTATTGATTACATATCAGATTAAGTGTGATATCCAATTATTAATTTATTATAAAGTGTGATATATATCTATATTGTTTAAATTCTCAAATAAACCTTTTAACTTGCAAAACAGAACTACTTCTTGGCTCAGTGGGGTCAGGAGGATTCCCAGAGAGGGGTGTTATATAGGGGTAGTCATCCAGAACGCATGAACTGGACATAAAGATATATCAATAAGGGTTTTCATTCAGTATCCCAGACTAGGCATTGACTTAGCTGTAGTGTTGAATTGAATCCCCTTACAACACAGGGAGTGACTTTGAGTTCTCTCTGTGTGGCATTTGGGGACAAAGGTCTCTTCTGCCTACACGACATTCGAGTCTCAACAGTTGCCCAATATAATAATATCAAGACCTCTGTATTTGAGCAACATGTTCAAAAGGCAAGTATTTATGGACGGAACAATATTGTCCATTGCATTTTTGGTTAATTACTAAAATAACACTCAAACAATCTGTACTCCTATATTCCAATACAATACAATTCCATTATTCGCGTACCATTTGCTATTTTGACTGCTGTTAAGAGACCCCCAGATGATCTGCCACGGGGCCCTATCGTAGCAAATTGGAATCTACATTCAAAACCATCCAAATGAAGCGGGACTCTCAACCAAGTTTCTTGGATACAAATTACATCCATAGATTTAAGTCTAGTACCTACCACATTGGAGGTCACCAAGGTTCAATGGCCCCTAGAATTCCATGAAAGGATTTGCCAAAATTGCGTAAGATCTGTACAACTAAAGTCTCTTTTGCATGGTTTGGATTTGAGATACAGATTCTCTCAAAGATAGTGCTAACCATCTCCATTCTTGATCATCACCACCCCTCGTAGGAGTATTGACATCCTTGTTCATACAACCCCCCTCCCGCAGTGGTGGCGTGTTGGGTTTCTGGTCTCTAGAATCCCTATCGCTATCCCAACCATAGCTGAGAACAAGAATGTTGTACCCCATCTTATTAAAATGCTCCTTCTCCTGTGTTATGAGTTCAAAGATGTTTTGAGACCTCAGGACTATTCTCACGTGATCAAGCCGCAAAGGGTGAATAAAGTCCACCAAACTAATGTCCGCAGAGGAGATCAATCTCAATTTTGGAATCTCATTAAACAGTGAAAGGACACATGATCTATTTAAGGAAGGCGGGCCACCAATATCACATAGATTATATAGCAAGATACTAGGGTAATCCGGGAGGGCCGGTTGCCGCCAAGTCATATTGCGCAAATCACTATCTTTAATGTTAATTGGTGTTGTTGAGTGTTGGCTAGCGCTAGCATCATCATCCTGATTATGTTTAGTTTGAGTGATTCTGGGGTTAAAAGGCTGTTCCAATAAGTTCCCTTGGACCCTTTGTGAGTTTTCCCCCATGCTTGGCTGGGTTGTTCGAGTGTGGTGTTTCAGAGGCTGCTCGCCATGCATGTTAATATTAGTGGGGGCCTCCTCATGGTCCTGATGGAAATTTCTATTTCCTTCCTCTAGACTTTCCCATTGGTCCTGATTTTTTAGACTAGATGCCTCTGGTAATAAATCCAATAGAATTTTCTCAATGATCATTGGAAGGTCATTATTGTGTTTCCCCGTTTCCTCTATTACTTGTTGTGGAGCAGTCTTTAATCCTGGTAATGTGTGGTCAATATCATCCCTTTTCTTAGTGTCGGCCAATTTCGTTTTTGAAGTGGGTGCCTTATCTGACAGAAGCCAGTAGACCACCTCCCTTGTAGGTAAGGGATCCCGATTACCAACCAATGGTTGTGAGGTGAAGCACAATCTATTAGATTCCAATGATGTCATCGGGGCTTCCTCCTTCTGATTTAGGATCTCTTGCGGTAAGATTTGGCTAGAGGTTGATTTTTCTAGTACTTTATAGAAGTTGGATAATTGGAGCAGTTTTACTTCTTTAGTATCTTCCGCCTTCGAACTGAGTGAAAGTAATCTGTTCTCGGGTCCTGGAATTGTATTTACACCCGCGGCGGTCTTCTCTCCCCCTTGTTCAGTCTTTATATTTTTTGTTTTTTGTAATTTTTTATTTTTTTTATTTTCCAAGACTGGGCAGGAAGGATTTAAATCAGGGATGACATTATGTACCTGCAAAGCCACTCGGCTTTCTTCATTCAGCTGTATCAGGTCTGACAGTGCAACCTCATTTGTCAGAACTTTACATTCTTTAATTTTTGTTTGAACCTTGTCCGGTATCTGGTTTCACTTTAACTGCCTTTTTTTTGCTTTCAGTGCCAAATATTTTTGACGTCTTGAGAGAGAATAACCCTCACATTCTTGGATTGATACATCGTCTGTGTTTTGAGAGCCCGCAAATGAATTATTTACATTTTTGGACTTTTCCAAGAGATCTGTCAAGGCCGACGGACTATCTGGTGGCTCTGTGGGAGATTTTGTTGTCACCTTGGTCATTTCACCCTCCCCTCCAGTTGTTTTAAGGGAAGAAGACAAGATCAAAGTTGACACTCCCTGTTCTACTTTAGTCATTTTTTTGTGTAGTTCTTTCATTGCCGTAAGAATTTGTTTATCCCCTTCATCAAGTATTTTTGGAGTAATAATCGAAAGGGCAAAATCAGTCATTGTTGATTTGCTTCCTGTAATTTCAGCTGGGCTACACCTAGGACGATTGCTTAGATGTTCGCTAGTCTGAGAGCCCTGGGATTTAACAGTCACGTCGAAGGGTAAGGTTGTCTTTCCTGCTCCTGAGATGTCGGTACAGGTTTTACCCATTAGGAATCCTTCCACCCTATTAAGTTTGGATTGTGTATCTAATACAATCCGTTGCAGGTCTCTGATTTCCCAATGAGTCAACTCATGTCCCTTATCCAGGAGATTTAGTATCCTAGAAATTACTGGCAATGATTCCTCTAAATGCTCGTCATTCTCAGGATTTGGGGAACTAGTCAAAGAGCCCCGAGGGGGTGGTGAATGAACTCCGGGCTCCGAAGTCAACGTTTTATTATGCACCCTTGGTCCCATTCCCCCCTCATGCAAAGGCAAGTCAAAATTTTCCTCCAGTGCCCATTTTTGTGGCCCGGCCT
Organism: Ambystoma mexicanum; assembly: GCF_040938575.1. NCBI lineage: Eukaryota > Metazoa > Chordata > Amphibia > Caudata > Ambystomatidae > Ambystoma > Ambystoma mexicanum. Next base: position 1,443,980,728 of record NC_090929.1, read on the forward strand.
CAGAAAAGATAGAGGCTGACAGGAGAGGAAATTTCGCATTGGCAGAGAATATTCTATGTGGTGTTAAAGTCTGCGTTCGGGGAAGAGTATTAAAGAGGTGAACCTTGTCAACACCATTACGTGCTGCGTTGACAGGGGTAGAGGGTCCTCTTGAGAGCATTACTCGTTTGCTCAATTCTAATTTCACAGTTTGTGACATCATCGAAACATCCAGTTTTGTATCCTCCGACTCCACAGGTGCTCCACCGACTGTTGTTCAGGTAAACTCTCACGAATACTTCAGAAACTAGTCTGAATGGGAACCTGTAAGTCAAACGATAAACCCACTGGAATAAATGTGTCGTCCTCATCCTCTGACATGTTTCCCGTGTCCCTTGCATACACCTGGGCAATCATATGGGATAATTCCACTTCCTGTATGATTTCAGTTTTTTTGTGTTTTTTTCCATTTGCTGCCGTATTCATCAGAAGATCATTTTCCACCACCACCTCCTGATTTATGTCCACAATGCTCTCTTTTTGCTCATTTGTTTCTCCCCCTAACCCTAGGTTCTCTGAGTTAGCCTTGAGTTCAGCTATATCCTTTTAATTATTTAATATGGGTGAGCATTGGCCCTCATTTGAGGGGTCAACATTAGGGTTTTTTGGAATTGGGGTCGGGAGACATATTTTCCCATTTCTTAATACTGTAGCCATCTTGAAGAAAAAAAAATACTCTTAGTTGCCTAAAGCAGATTCAATAAATGATGCCTTATCAGCAAATGCAGAGACCAAAGATGTGTAAGGGGACGTTTCCTTTTTCCATATGGAATGCCCCACCTCACCTCTACACCGCCAGACCGGCCAACTGCCACACTTCCAGTAGCACCTTGGAAGCACGCACGAAATAAGCGTGCCCACAGAGTTTATCAGGAAGAGGCTGTGGCTGGGGGCGGGCGCAAAAGGGGGGATCAAGAACGCAACAAATAATAGGAACACACTTTAACAAATGTTACGTGCTACGCAGATTGTACGAAAACATATGTTTATTGCAAATCAAAAAAAATAAACCATTAGTGACTGTGTTTGCTAAAAGTAAATAGCACACTCACCACACCTCACCCGCCCACCCGAACAGCCAAACAGCACACTTGGCAACACTTGGATGCACGCGTTGGATACGCGTGCATGCAGGTTTTTATGGGGATTCTGGGAGTAGCTGGAGGTGGAGGGTGTGTCTATGACACGCAAAGCATCTAGGGGAAGACAAAAAAAAAAGAAAAAAGTTGTGTCAGAAGGGAGGTGCTTTGATACTAACAAGCTTGCAGGCGTGATTTTAGCACCTGGGAGGCATCACCAGCCCAGCCCAGCCCAGCCCAGCCTTACTGCGTACACACTAGTAACCAGCCCACAGCCACGTATCAGCACAGATTTTGTGCTCAGTTACACATATAATTACTCTGGTCATGGAAGTCCTTGAAAGCGGGTCCAGGTAGCAGCGTTTCGACTTAGAGAAAAAAACAAGGCTTCCTCTTGCGCATACAGCCTCTTCCAGTAACAGGCGAATGTTAGTCCAAATAGATAGAGTGGGTCACCGGCAGAGTCCCATCCAAACGCCAAACAGCACACTTGGCAACACTTGGATGCGCGCGCTGGATGCGCGTGCATGCAGGTTTTCATGGGGATTCTGGGAGTAGCTGTAGGTGTAGGGTGTGTCTATGACACGCAATGCATTCTGGTTATGGAAGTCCTTGAAAGCGGGTCCAGGTAGCAGCGTTTCGCCTTAGAGAAAAAAACGAGGCTTCCTCTTGCGCATACAGCCTCTTCCAGTAACAGGCGAAGGTTAGTCCAAATAGATAGAGTGGGTCACCGGCAGAGTCCCATCCAAACGCCAAACAGCACACTTGGCAACACTTGGATGTGGGGTGTCTTTAGTTTCGCTCGCCCTAGCCACCCTCATGGGCGAAATGCAGCATTTCCTGAAGCCCCTCCTTTTGTCGGTTTGGCAGAACATTCACGTACAAAATGACCGGCCTTCATGAAGTACATGCACAGTTTCTCTCGCCTTCTCTTTTCTTTTTCTTCCTTGGATAATGGTCCACAGACCGTCCCGATCTGCATGTGTTCCTCTGTGTTCTTTTCCAGTGCTTTGAATGTCTTCTGCTGGTCCAATCGCACTAAGGGTTTAGTATGCCACTTACGTCGATCCTGCCGTCGCTCGCTCTGCCGTTGGGCCAGATGGAGCGCCATGTCTGTCATCATAGAACAGGTGTCAGGCTGTGGGTTGATTTGAGCGATAAGATCCTTTAGATCCTCCCTGAGGCCCTGATAAAACAGAGCCATCCTCTTCTCTTGTGGCCAATCGGTTTCCATAGCCAGCTGGTTAAAGGCTGTCACGTAGGACACCAGGTCTCTGCTCCCTTGACTGAGTGTTAATAGTTCCCTGTCCTTAATCAGAGATGCTGAGTGTTGGTTGAATATCTTACCGAATTCCTCCAGGAACATATCCCATCTGTACAGTAGGGCATCATCTTTGCGGACCAAGGGTGTGGCCCAGGAAGCAGCATCCCCCGTAAGATAGGAGATCACAAACGTTGTACGGGTTTGGGCTGTCCTGAACACAGCTGGTTTAGTTAGGAAGTCCAACTGGCACTGCATGACAAACTGGACACCTGCACAGGCGTTGGCGGGGGCAGCCTGGGAAAGGGGGTTGCTTGGGCCTGATTTTGGATTGTCAAGGTATGTACTTGACCCGCTAGGGTTTGGTAGTCCTGTCTAGTTGCTGCCAATTCAGCCTTTAGCTCCTGAAGCAGGGTTACTACATCAGCCATGGTTGTGCTGCCCGGGCACCTAATATACGTGGGCTCATAATTCTGTCACGGGTCCTGTTGACTAGCGCAGAGGCAGCACAAACACCTGCCTCCCCGTTGGGTCTTGGCACCTGGGAGAGTAAACCACAGGCCACCGCAACCCGCCGGTTAAGGTCCGTTGGTTTGGATGGTTTAGGGGAGTTCAGGAAGACCGGAAAGAGGGTTAGGTAGATGTTATGGATGGGTAGGGGGTGTTAGGGGAACATGCTCCTCAGCTCCTGTTTCTGTTCCAGTGGGTATACTCTGCCCTTACTCTCATGCACTCCTCACTCACACTGTGTGCCCCACTGAGGGGAGCCTTTGCACTGGAGCCCCGGAACCAGGACACTAGTGGACCTTAGGTCCCTGTTACATGTTGCTGTTCTTGCACTGCTTCAAATCATCAGTAATACCACTCTACATGAATTAACTCATGCAGATTATACCCCTGATTGCATGCATGGTTTCTAAACCCCCTTGCATTGCACCATACAAGGCTTCACAAAGTTCTGAGATAAACAAACAGGTAAGCAAACACTTAGCTTCGATTTCCGACTGGTTCCCCAGGTTCTCCTGGCCTGTTCGTGTTTCTTGGCCAATACTGCCATGAGGACGCTCAATATTCTGCTGAAAAATACCAAAGCAAATTGTCAGTGCGGGCGGTGGCAAATCCAGGTGCCTAGCACGTGGTTCAAGAAATGTTTGTCGTTACTTTCACCCCGAGCAAAGGTTAATGCTCCGTCGTAACATGCGTGGGCTGATTAGTCATGCAGAATTCATGCGCAACATTTTGTAGTCATGCAGGGTTCATGCGCAATGCTTTTCGTGCATCCGTCCCTATCTGTAGTTTCTAACAGTGCCCACGGTCACAGCCGAGCGTTCAGCTGAGGATCTCCTTGTGCCTCCCAAAAGCACTCCCAGCAAGTAACAATAGAGTTGGACTTATCTTATCGTTGTACGTGGGGCCTGGGGTGTTCAGGCGGGAGCTTGTGCCCCGCATAGGTGTGCCTGCCAGAGCTCGGATGAAACACGTCTTCTCCTCGTGAAGTCTGGAATTGCGAGCGTTGTTCCAGGGACACAGCTCGCGCATGCGCGATAGCGCAGCGGTGGCAGTTCCCTGCCGACAGGCTCATGCAAGGCACGGCCTGCTGGGAAAATTTAGTTTCAAGGTGGTTGTCCATCCCAGAGTCTTCTTCCTGCAAAAGGGATGGAGAACACGCCTTGAAAACTGGGTTGGGTGCCTCAGGATTGCCTTTCCCCCTCCAGCAGCCCCCTTAATGGCTGCTACCTGACTCTTTGTCCCTCCAGCAGCCCCTTTAATGACTGCTACCTCACCCCATGTCCCAGCATTATGTCCAGCCCTGACAATGTGAGTGTGCAAGAGAAGGAGAATAGAGCAAGGGAGGAAGTGTTTGGAGAAGGTGCTATCGATGATGAGCGAGAGGAAATATGAGCGAGAAAGGCTGGCAGTGAGAGGATAAGAAATAAAGTGAGAGGGTGAGAGGAGGGATGAGAGGGGGTAGAGAGTGGGGGTGGGGTGGTATGTAGAGAGAGCAGGGTCAGTGGGGGTAGAGAGAGTTGGGGTAGGGTGGGTGGCTGGAGGTTGCGATAGTAGTGTTAGGGTGGGTGGGTGGAGGGTGCGAGAGTAGGGTTAGGGTGGGTGGGTTTTAGATGAGAGAGTGGGTCTAGGGTCGGTGGGGTAAAGAGAGTGGAGTAGAGAGGGAAGGGGGTTGTGGAAAGAGTGGGGCTAGGGATGGTGGGTTGGGGTAGAAAGAGTGGGCTAAGGTGGGTGAAAGTAGAGAAGGAGTGGGGGTAGGGTATTGTGGGTGGAGCTAGAGAGAGAGAGAGAGAAGTAGGGCATGTGGATGGGGGTATGGTGGGTGGGGTAGAGAGAATGGGGTTATGGTAGGGATAGTGGGGGTAGGGTAGGTGCGGTAAAGAGAGTGGGGGTTGCATGGGTGGGGAATAGAGAGTGATGTAGGGTGGGTGGGGCAGAAATAGGGGGGTAGGGTTTGGGTAGAGGGAGTGGGGTTGGTTGGGTGCAGGTAGTGGCAGTAGGGTGGGTGGGTGGGTTGGGGGAAGAGTGAATGGGGGTAGGGTGGGTAGAGAGGGTGGTGGTAGGGTTGGTGGGGGTGGAGAGTGGGGATAGTATGGGTGGGTGATAGAGGTTTGTTGGGGGGTAGAGAGAGTGAGGGTAGGGTAGTAGGTGGGGTAGCGATGGTGGGGTAGAGAGAGTGAAGGTAGGGTAGGGGTAGAGAGAGGTTTGGGGTAGAGGGAGTGGGGGTTGGGTGGGGGTAGAGAGTGGGGCTAGGTTGGGGGGTAGAGAGAGTGGGGCTAGGGTAGAGTGAGTGGGGTTTTGGTAGAGAGACTGGGGATAGGGTGGGTGGGGGTAGAGAGAGTGGGGGTAGGGTGAGGGTACGGTTGGTGGGGTAGTGCAGAATCATGCGTGCTAAAGAATTGCGAGACCATATGGGATCCTATTGCCAGCACAGCCCCTGCCCTACCAATATCAGTAGTGAGGCCACCACATGCAACGCCTCCAAGGCTGCTATGAGAGGACAAGGGATCTCCGCAATGGAGAAGGAAAGGTGGCTTAGTTGAGGGCAGACTGCACTATGAGTGGACAGACTGGATAAGAACATAAGCACACCCAGATGTATGTACTGACAGCTAAGAAGGTGGAAATGACACTCGGAAATCTCAAGCAGAATTTTCTTGAAAAAGCAGATAAGCTTTTGACAGATAAACTGTAGGGCATTAATAGGGGACACTGGGGGAAAAGTCTGGCTAACTTGTGACAGAGAAACGTTTGCAGAGAACCCTGCTTAAAAAGATTTACTAGGCTTTGTATAACGTGTAAGAGGTTTTTCCCAGAGTGCAAGACTACTACTTGGAGGGGTAAAGTTTCCCACTTTGTCCCAGAAAATGTGCATTGCCTTATATCGATTTATTCTGATTGTGTGAAGTGTGTGTGCCTTGACAACTGTGCTTGTACCGACGCTTGACAGACCATTAACGCATCAATCCACTGCAGTGTTGTGTGTACACTGGCGTCATAGCCACAAATCAATATTGGCCCAGCGTCCCCTGGACGGGTGCCCGCTTTTCTTGATGTATATTGATAGGCTCTGTATACTGTAGCTCTTAAATTGGCACTTCGAGTCAGTGTTATACACAGTTAGAGCTACAAAAGCTTTGAGCTCCCCAGAAACTTAATCAAGTTATGCATACTCTGCAATGACGAAGTATGCACGGTTCCTTGGTCAAGTCTAATAACCAGCTAGGCGCTGTACATAACGCTGCAAACAATAGTGCCCCAAAACGACATTTCCTTTAACTGAAATCGGCTAATTAGGTGCCGAAGCCCGTTGGTGTTAATTTCTTTGAGTCTACGGACTGCAGACCGCCCGGTTAATCTTTCTTTGCTAAAATGAGCGCAACCAGAGCCTTGAGATTACCCCCTACTAAGCAACCTCTGGAGTCACGTATTTTCTCTGTAGATTGTTGCAAAGGGAACTTTCCCAGAATAACACTGCAGTGTGCAGTTCAATAACAGGCAACGCTACCGTCAACTCATTGGGACGGGAGGAAGTTCAGGGGCAATACGCTCGCAGAACACAGGTTTAGAAACCTCTCAAGCGCATTATAAACCACGCATGTAAAAAAAGTGCCATGTACCGAGGAACAAGTAAAAAAAAAAAAGACGCATGCATGGGTCCAGCTACATAAACAGATTCAGTGCTGGTTGCTGGCTCTCCCAAGCCGGCGCCATTACTGTCTTCAAACTAGTGACTTTCACTAAATGCGCGCTCCATGAACCGGCATACAAGGTGCCATACCAAAAACAATGTCACGTGCTTCATTTGGCGGCTTCACACGTTGGTTTACTAGTAAAACAAATTGTGCCCCTCACAGCTTTTTCCCCAACAACAAAGGACAACACCATAAACAAAGTAATAGCAACAGTGCACATTGTCATTAATAAACAGTTACTTGAACACCTCTGCTCGTTAACAGTGTTGCCAACTCCTCAGTAAGGAAAGTAGCTATTGGCTGTCCTAAAAGCAGCTAGAAGTAGGTAAATGACGTCATTGCCTAATTTGCCTGATTGACCATGTGCATGATGGGTGATTGCCCGGTTGATATAGCCTCTCATTCAATTTTTCAGCCAGCTAGCTGCCTAATTGTAAGTGTGGAATGGTCTGATTACCCCCAGATGACAGTACATAACATAATACATAAGTGCAGTACAGCATACATTGTCGATATGTCATAGCCAGAAGTAAATACCTATCAGAAATTGTAATAACTATATTTTGCTTATTTATGAATTGCCGGAAAAAGGTAAAAACGTGTAATATTCCTCTGCAGGGCCCTTGTCCTCTTTCAAACCAGGAACTATTTCAGCCCTAAATAGCTGTACAAGTTTGAACGCTATGGGAACCTCGAAAACGCCTGAAATTTGAGTGTTTTGAATTTCCCTCGAGGGGGTTTGAGACTGATTAATTATAAGGTATGCATCCCGCAAATGAGGAGCGATATAATGGAAGGGGTGACGGCGCTGCCATTGCCGTAGAATATCACCATTATTCAATGTAACAGCATATGCACATGGACCGGCTCCTGACTCATCATGCTGTCCTTTTTTTTTAGCTGGATCTACACCATTGCTTTTTGGGAACTCTCACAATCACACCCGCCCCAATATTACAGAATAAGCAACACCCCTGAATGCGCATCAATAGTGAACTACAGCACACTGTGCCAGTTTAGCATTTTGGCACACAGACACCTCTACTATTGAACTTCATTGCTGGCCTGCAGCACCCAGTGATAGGTAAATCACGTGGCCCACAGAAGCAGCCATGCCAGTGCACATTAATCCTGACCTGAAGCTTTGTCTTGTATTTCCGTACTGGGACTCACGTGCAGCTCTGCTAATGCACCTTGCCCCTCACATGAAGCAGAGCAACAGTTCCAGTACTGACACATGCATTGCTCTGCCAAAGCACCTCCCTTAAATACTTCTGATCTGCAGAACCCCCTGCTAGGTCAGCGTCACGATTGGACTGGGGCATAAAATTGTCTGGGGCACCAATGAAAAAGTGGCCCACAGTTACAAAAGGCTCTTCATTCTTTTTGTGACAGGCTTTTTGAAAAATATGCAAGTGGGAGTTTTTCATGAAATGGGATGCACGTTGTGCAGTTTAGATAATATTTATTCAAAAACAATGGTCTGGGCAGGACAAAGACTGATATGTTTGGGATATTTCTTCTCTGTGAAAGATAGTGAGCTAAAGACTCTGGGTAAGTCTCTCGTAACCAGGACTAATGTCTGGCAGAGAAACTCCCAGGACCCCCCTTGTCAGTTCACATCATACTGACATCCCTAACTGGAGATCCAATCAGGTAGTACTTACAGCAGAAAACACTAGACACCCACACCCCCAAGCAATCCATGGACAATTTGGAAGCCATTTTATAAAACACGTCTGTTAAACATAACTTCTTTATTCAGAAAACCAAATACATTAACATATGGAACATAACCTAAAAGATGCAGTAAATATTTGTAAAAGCATCAATCAAGTGAAACAACTTTAAAATAACACCAACAGATGACGGCTGCCATTTTGGAAGTAAAAATGACTGACAAATCCACCACGCAGTAGAAATTGAGCCAAAGAGTGCAAAAGGAGGTGTGGCTGGAAGGAAAATGGGTGGGAATTCGAGGTAATGCCTATACATTTCACTTCGTAATGGCCATTAAATTGGTGGGGCACATAGTCAAACTACCATGTATCCATCCTCATATGCCAACCTGCATTGAAAAGCATTATAACAAACCTGCATCCAAAGCCCCTGTTTCAAGCTCTCATGTTAAAGCTCTTATTTTAATGACAATGGTTTCAGCTTTATATGTAGCGCTTTCAACACCACCTAATAGCCAAAATTAAAAATAACAAAGTTTACATGTAACACCTACTTGAAACATCTCCTGCAGAACAACACAAGAAATGTCTGAGCAGGTGCCGCACTTTACTGTGTGCGTTCAGTGAAGGTGCAGCTTACTTCTACGAGGAAGAATGGGAGTTTTTGGAAGTCTGGCAAAAGCAACTTGACAAAAAGGTAATGGAAGAAATAGACACAAAGATCTGATGTCGATGGGTTATAAAACTGTCAATCCTGACATTGTATTCAGGATTAAAGACGAAAGGGAATCCTACTTCAAAGTACCAAGTCTAGCCTACAGAAAATGAAACCTGACATTTTGTCAGAATGATGCAAGCTAAGGAGTGGGGCCTCAAATACCCTCTGGATTCCCAGTGAGGAAAACCATGATGTTTTCTTATAAGGAGTGACCCTGGTTTTAACACAAACAGGTAAATCTGGATTGAGCAAATAGAAGAACTACATTACGGCAATCGTACCATTGTGGGAAGGAGCAGCACTAATGAAGCTGTGGCAGCTAGGTCCACTTCGGTACTGCTCCACGGATTTCAGATGAAGAGGGAGGAGGGTACTGCCCGGAGTGTTCGTACATATGAAGGAAGGCAAAATTCAATTTAATTTACGGTCCCCTGATGAACTGTGAAGATGTTAAGGCTGATCTGCCATTCTGTATAAAGCAAGAGAAAGAGGTTTTTTCCTATAAAGGTTCAAAGTTCTCGGAAAGTGGAAACACTTCATGGACCAATATCAGTGTCAGGAGCCCGCTTACCACAGATGTTTGCAAATGGAAGACCCATCATTTGAAGGGAAGTAAGCACACAACGGTCGCATTGGAAACTCCATGAAGGACGACTATGGATGCATAGGAAGGGTGCCCATCTCTGAGAGGAGAGAGGCGGGTACCTGTGAAGTGAATTCCGACTACGAGGAGGAATGTCATACGGGAGAGAGATATGAACTGAACGATTAGCATCATGGGTACAACAGGGCAAAGGAAAAACAAAGATGACTCCATTCCACCTCAAAAGGAACACACTGGGGACAATCATTAGTCCAAAACAAAGGGAAATGACACACCACTCTCCACAGGGGAGGCGAACACAAAAGAGACTGGCGTGGCGGTTGCCAAGGAAGGATAGGAAGATACAAATGAGCAGGAGACGAACCAGGAAAATGTCACAGGCAAAGATGGGTAAAGTACGAGATGCCGGCACAAGGAAGAAAGAGTGCAGGACAGAATCCGCACAAGCAGCCTTAAATACCAACAGCAACAAGTAAACGTACAGAAAGGGAGGTAGAAGGGACTGGAGTGTACCACCCTCCTCCAACAGGTGAACCACCGAACAGGAACAGCCACCAGATCAACTGCAACTAGAAGAGCAGGCAGAGACATACAAAGGAACTGCAACGGTTTATAGTGAAAAGGTCGAATGAAAAAATGTCGAATGTCAAAATCTCGAGAAAAAAAAATCTCGAAAAAAAAAGTCGCATTTTTTTTAATGATGTTTTTTACCCATTTTTTTATTCCCATACCCCAAAATAAATATATAATAAAAAAAGAGGGAATTCGACTTTTTTTTCGAGATTTTGACTGACCACCAACTACATCAGTCAAAACAATGCACAACACGGACACCACCAACAGGAAGCAGGGATCAAACAGAAGGGAGGAGACGATGAGGTGCAGTGATAGCATAGTAAAATGACAGAGATTGTGGCGTCCAAGCAACAATTGAAGCTGAAGTTACTTCCATTGAAAACGAAAGACGGAAGATCAAGAAGAATACCAAGAAAGCCCCCCATAAAATGCCAGACAAAACACTAGGGCAGCCCAAAAAGGAAGGATGGTAAAGGGTGGGCAGGAAGTCCCAGAGCAAATTACAAAGATGAGAGACCTGCTACAAGAACGAAGGGAGGAGCAGAACCACGAGAAAGAAAGAGGAAAGGAAGGTCTGACGAAACTTTGCATGGGAAAGGAGAAGCCGATGACAGAACATTGCAGAAGATTGGGTGACCCAGCAGTACGGGCAGGAGGCCAAAGCAGTAGCAGAAGGAACATGAGAGCAGTCCGATGATAAGAAGGGGGGAGATGTTGGTGGCATAGACTTGCACGGACGCCCTTAAGAGGAACTACCTTAAGAGCAAGACAGAGATTGGGAGCACAAGGGAGAGGGAGGAAAAGGAGGGGCTACTAGGGCTGGGGTCCGTTTTGGAAAGGTGGATAAAAGAGGAGGTTATCAACAACATGGCTCGGTGTGAGTCTGGGCATGAGTGAGGGCAAGAGAGTAAGCCCAAGAGCTGCTACCTCCGGTGCAGCACAGAACAAAACAAATGGTAGCAGATCTCTTCACTTGTGCCCAGTGTTTTAAGTGGCCTGCACACTCGAGGTGAGGATCTTAGGGTGTCATTGCCGCAATAAGAAGGCAACACTTACCTCACCTGAATGCTGCCTGTTAGACGATGCCCCTGTAAGAGCCCCGGCTCGATTTTGCAAAAGGGCAGGGCGCTTGGCCTAACAGGTACCATTCAGGACAGGTAAGTGTTTCCTTGTCGTTTAATTGGAGCGCAGACCCCCTGACAGGCACCCCTTTCACTGGAGATGTAGGAATCATCACCCTCTTAGTGAGGGTGATGAACCCTGAATCTCTAATGAAAGGGGTGCCTGACAGAGCGTCAGAGACGGAATGAATAGGTAGGCTTTTTTTTGTTTTTTGTAAAGCCTGAAGTTCTCACTTGCCCCTTGCCAGACACCCCTTTCATTAGTGATGCAGGGAGGTCGGTGACACAATGACATGGAAAGACTTTTTTTCTAAAGCCTGAAGCTCTCGCTTACACGGGAGCGCTTCAGACTTTACAAAAAAAGCCTTGCCTACCACCAGCCTGATGGACTGGGGATATCAGGGGACTTCAGGGGCCCCTGGCAGGGCCCTGTCTCAAACACAATGTTTGGAGTGTGCCACGGCTTTGCCCCAGCTAGCCACGGCCCACTTAAAGCTCTGCTTATATCAAAAATAATAACCCATCCACACAGCGCATCTGAATATGAACATCAATTGCGATGCCCTTGTTAAACCCTTTCCACATCTACATAAATAAGGGGGCTTTGCGAGCATTTAAAATGCATCACAAATTTACTAACTGGACGTACTTTAAAATGCACAGAAATTAAACATGTTCCGCTGTGCCTGTTTGAGAGGTACAGGCAAAGCATTGTACGGTCACTACTGACCCTAACATGAATTTCTTTTAGTGGTGCAGCAGTGGTATGAACCACTGCTGTCCAACTTGCATCACTGTCGCCCAAATAGGGATAGACATTTTTTTCTTTTTATTCTGCGTTTCACAATTAATTAATTAATCTTTTATAATGTGCTTCAAACCACCGAAAACCAGATTATAAGCTGACTGGGATCCGAACCTGTTTTGTGCATTGTCTTGCTTCCAAGACAAACACGTTGCCCCTGAGCTATCCTCCCAGCCTGTTGAAGGGCCTGAGATTGTGAATGTGCTCCCAGCACTCATGCATGGGGGATTGTGTATTTGGGTTACATTCTGGTCATAAATAAGAACAACAGCCTTTTCATCTAAAAGGTAAAAAAGATATTTTTTTTTTGTTTGTTTTTTTGTTTTATTGGTTAATCAAAATTAAACCTTTAACATTCCTCCATTAGGAAATACATCGGGCCTCATTACGAATCAGGCGTTAAGGGGTTAACGGCGCCGTAAACGGCGCCGACCCTTAACGCCTGATTCCGAGGTCCCTTTGCGGGATGGCTTTTAATGGCTGCTTTTTGCAGCCGTTAAAATCCATGCCGCAAAGGGACCTTGGCGATAATTACGGCACCGTAATTTACGGTGCTGTAATTATCGCCTTTCCCCATTCCCATTATGCCCTATGGGGCGAAAATGGGAATGGGGAAGGGTAAAATGGGAAATGGGGATTTACCGCCCCACTCACCTTGGAAGGGGGCGGTAAATCCGCCAACCACCATGGCGTAAACATAGTTTACGCCATGGTGGTAAGGGTACGACCCAGGCGGTAACTTACCGCCTGGGTCGTAATGAGGCCCATCATCTTTAATTTAAGATCATGTCCAAATTTATGGGAATTCCGAAGGTATCCCCCAAGCCAGGTCACTCGGTCTATCGAGCCCAGCTTAGGTGGCTCTCACTTCAGGATCCTCTTCCTCCTGGTCCAAGTTTAGGGATTCAACAAACTTTAATGCATCTGGTGTACAACCAACTTTATCGACTGTAATAAGCCGCTCCCAGTATTCCTCTTCAGTTTCCTCTGAGATACTACTCGTGTAGCTTCCCATGTGTAACTGACGTTTTAATGCCAGGTTCGGGCAGGCTAGCATCACATGCCTAACAGATTCTGGTTGGTCCTTATTTTTACAGAACCTGCAGTATGCTGTCGATTTTTCAATGAGCCTTCTTCTCTATTTTACCTCGCGGGAATGCCATATGTTGAGTCTGCAGCGCAACAAAAGTCTCTATAATGTTTTGATGGGATTTCTGCAGGTACGGTGGGAGCATATTAAGTACTTTGCGTTTGCAGACAATATTATGACACAGGTTTTGTGACAGTTTATTCTCCTGGTTTTCCTCCCAGTCTTTTTCCCGGATAGTTCTTTTAGCCTTATCCGGGTTGCACAGAGTATCTTCCGAGATGTCTAATTGTTCCAGGGTTACCTCACATCTCCTTTTCCAATCCTGTAGGATTGTGTCTCCATTAGGTACACCAGTCCTTGCTAGAATTCTGAATGGCTGGGCTGTATTGTCAAGAATACATTTTCTGTACAGTGATAAAGATTTCCATACCATAATTGAGACCATGGATTGGAGTCTTAATTCTGAACTTATGAGTTCTAAGGGTAGCGAATTCGGAAGGTGTAAGATCTTTCGCCAGAAATAGGACTCGCAAAGGATCCAGACTTCCCATCTTAAGGCTAGAAGTGCCTCCGCTCCATACGTAATTACAGCCACCACCTTTTGCTTGTAGAATGTTATAATCGGCAGCAGCGAGAATTTTCCATACCTACGATGTAGAAGTATTCCTTGGTTGGTCAGAGCTGTTCGTTTTTCACGGATCAGTGAGTAATGTGCCTGTTCATTACAGTTTTTGTTTATCCTTATACCAAGGTATATAGTGGTCTCCACTTCCTCCAGTTTTTCCTTTTCCAACATCCACATCTGAATTTTCCCAGCTGTTCTCCTTCCACTGCATGATTTCATAGTTAGGATCATGGGTTTTTTGATGTTTATTTGCATGTCATTGTCTTTTAGATATTTATTAAAGGCCTCGATCCTTCGCTGCAGTCCTATTGGCGTCTGGTCTGCAAATACCGCATCATCTGCTTATAGCATCCACGGTACTTCAGTTCCATTCACCTTCGGAGGGAAGGCACAAATCTGATCTTGTGATATTTTCATGTCAGCCATATAAAGGACAAAGAGAAAGGGGGCTAATGCACATCCCTGTTTGATTCCCTGGGCAGTTTTGATCTTCATAGAGAGCCCTCCATTTGCAGTAATTTGTACCTGGATTGACGTGTCAGAGTACAGCGCTTGGATAGCTTCCAGCAGGTCCGTCAGACACCCCCAATTTCTCAGTTTTGACCACAGGCGCTCTCTGTTTATCCCGTCGAACGCCTGTTCAAGGTCAATAAAGGCCGGGTAGGTCGTTGTATTCCCTTTCAAGGCCTTAGCCTTTAGTATGTTGATCAAAAACAGATTAAGGGAGGTACCAACGCCGCTTACGAAGGCTGTTTGTCTCTCATCCAAGATATTAATTTGGGAGGCCCATTTTTTTAGGTTTCTTAGCAGGATAGCTGCAAAAAACTTGCCAATGGAATCCAATAACGCGATTGGCCTGTAATTCCTTGGATTACCACGATCCCCCTTTTTGAAAATTGGCACAATGTAAGCCTCCGTCCACGTGGTTGGAATTTGTCTGGCTTTTGTTATTTGTTGGAAAAGTGCATATATCAGGTCAGACCATCCTTAGCAATTCTCTTTCAGCATTTTGTTGGAAATGCCACCTGGGCCTGCTGCCCTCGAAGTGCTAAATTTTTTGATGAGCATTAGTATGTCTTCTCTATCGAATTCCAGGGCCCATGCGGTGTCCTCCGTTCTTTTCTCTTGGACTCTCTCCTCGGCTTTCCCTTTAAACAGTGCAGTATAGTGCTGAAACCAGTTTTCCTCTGAGACTTGATTTACGCCTTTTGCCGACTGGTTCAAGTCTCTGTTGTTGATTAAATTCCATGTACATCTTGTATTGTTTGTTGATAATGCTGCCAGCATTTTGTTCTGCATCTCTTTGTGTTCTTAAATAATGTGTTGAGCGCAGCCAGTTTTTATAGGTTTGCCAGCATTTCCTCAGGAGCTCATCTTTCTCTATGCTGTTGGCCTTTTTTATACACTTGAGGTCCGCTCTATAATGCTTTCGTCTGGTAACTACGAGTTCATCATATGCGTGCTTTTTCGATTTTATTCCCTTTCGTTGAGTCACGCTTGACCACAACGGCTTCCAGCAGCCATTTGTACTCGACCGTCTCTTCACCTTTCTCGGTGGCTTCTTTGTAGTCCTGCACCAACTTCGGTATGGCCTGGTTTTTTAGTCTCAGTCGATTTCTTCCCCACGACACCTCTGTTTCCATCAAACTTTTATTCCTTGTGGTTGATCTTATGTCCCAGGCGAGTTCGGTTCCCAGTAGACAGTGGTCACTGTTTGCTTGCTTGGTTATTGTGAATGATTTTATCCAAGCAAGAGTATTTCCTCCTACAAAACAGTAGTCTAGGCATGCTCCCGTTTTTCCACTGTGCCATGTGTTAGCACCCATTAGATCACCTTTAGTCTGGCTGTTTAGCATCCTCATATCACGGATAGACATTTCCTTCATCCATTGTCTTTCTTTACTCAAACACAATAACTTTCCTGAAATATCAGCAGAGGCATTCGCAATGCTGGTAAAACACAGAAAGAAAGCGGGTTCACCGATGGATCCCTGCCCCCGGACATCTACAAATCAATCCTCGCACAAGGAATGCCAGCGGAATACTACAGAAACCTTCTAAATCTATCACTAGCAAGAGGCACCGTACCAAGGATCTTCAAATCAGCCTACATCAAACCACTTCTGAAAAACACAAGCGGTGACGTAGATGACCTCTCCAACTACAGACCAATCTCCAACATCCCCTACTCGGCAAAACTCCTCGAAACCTACGTATACAAACTAACGCAAGAATACGTTGAAAAACACCAACTGCTAGACCAAGCTCAAGTCGGCTTCAGGCCCACAAGAGGTACAGAAACAGCACTACTATCGATCTGGGACGACCTAAAAACAAACGCAGACTCCAGCACAACATCAGCCCTCATTCTGCTCGACCTCTCTGCAGCCTTCGACACAGTTAGCCATGACACCCTAACCAAAAGACTTGAAGACATAGGCATAACCGACACAGCACTACGCTGGACTAAATCATTCCTAGCAGACAGAACAGAAAACGTTTGGATTAAACCCTTCAAATCCACCCCACGAGTTAATGACTGTGGAGTGCCACAAGGATCCTCACTATCACCACTGTACTTCAACATCTACCAAACCACAGTTATCAGAATCTTCAAGAAACACAACATCACATGCTACAACTACGCAGATGATACTCAAATCATCTACAAAATCAAAGACACCCAAGCCGATCTTTCTAACCTAACCGACTATCTAAAAGAAATCTACAACTGGATGAATATCAACAACCTGAAAATCAACCCAGGAAAAACAGAAATCATGATCATATCCAAAGACCAAGAGAAGGAAACCGCCATCCCGTGGCCAACGGAAATGGGAATTGCACCATCACCATCTAAGGTAGTAAAAAATCTGGGAGTCCTGATGGACAACACCCTAACCTTAGAGCCGCAAATAAACGCAACAGTCAAGAAATGCTTCTTCCTCCTCCACACGGCAAGAAAAATACTACCTTTCCTCTCCTTCACACACAAAACACTCACTATCGTCAGCCTCATCATGTCAAGTATCGACTATGCAAACAGCCTCTACCTAGGAATACCAGAATACCTACTAAAGAAGCTACAACGGATCCAAAACACAGCAGCCAGACTACTCCTCAAACTATCCAGAAGAGACCACATCATCCCTTCCCTAAAAACACTACACTGGCTCCCAGTAAAACAACGTATCACCTTCAAAACAATGTGCATAACGCACAGGGCAATCTGCAGACAAGGAGCAGAATTCCTTCAAAAGAAAATAAAGAATAGTGAATCTACGAGCCAACGAGACCCCTCAGATCAACTAATGAAATCCGCCTGGAACTAAAACCTTACATCAAGAAAAAACTCGGAGGCACCGCCTTCTACCACTTAGCCGCAAAAAGCTGGAACAGCATCCCAAAAGAAATAAGGAACACCAAAGATCACCTTAAATTCAGAAAATTACTAAAAACCCAACTCTTCGATACCAGAGACTAAAACCAAAGCAACAGTAAGACAAACGACTAAACCGGAAAAGACACTGACAAGCCCCAGAACCGAAACAGGAGGGGTGACGCCAGACAGAGTGGTACACATGCGAGACCCACGGAGACAGAGGTAACAACCCAAGCCAATTCTTACCATCCCCAACCGCCGTATAGCTACAACTAGGTACCACTGGGTTGTGGAACTAGCGAGATACCACCAATCACCACACTGACTAAGATATGGACACTGGCAGGTGCACTGGCCATGTGGGTGGAGGTGGGGAGCATGCAACGCTGTTGACAGAACAGGCAGAAGATGCAGTGCGATGCTCAAGGGGCCTTGTATACAAAACGAGCATGACCTCCAGAGGCACATGATGCCCAAGCACCCCATCGAGCGAAATTACACGAGCACAACTGGTCAACCAGGATATAGATGCCAACTAACCAAGACCACTAACAATTTCCTCCTCTGCATACACCTCTCAAACTCCAAACCAAACACAACCACAAACCTCCAGCACAACAAACCGCACAAACTTCACCACACTGCAACAACAAAACAATAAATGCACATAGACCCGCACATCAGTACACAACGACTACCGGCCGCATACACCCCAGGCCCAGCCGACGGACCCACCGGGCTGAGGCTGCCAACAGTACATCACTGCTCTCTTGCACTTTTCCAACCTCCACCTACTAACTCACCGGCCCTCCCTCCCTCTTTCAGAGCCGCCAGAGCGCCAGGGGACCACTCCGGTGGTGATAGTGCCTGGTACAAATGTCCTTTAACATTAACATTACCTTGATTTTGCCATCTTTGTCTAGAAGCTTGATATTTAGATCCCCATTCAATAATATCAGCTGGTCTTTTTCTTCAGTCATGGATTTGTCTATGGCGTTCATGATGGATTTTAGGTAATTCCCCTGGCACGGCATATTTTCACTCCAATAGGTGTTAATCAGTATCATTTTTTTCGTACCCTCCTGTTTCTCTGCTTTAAAAGCTATTTTCAAAATTTGCACATACGGATTTGGGATCTCATGTTCGAGCACTTGCAGTGGGCTGTCCAATTTCTTTAACACCATAAATCCTGCAAATGGCCTACCTTTCGGGCCCTTTTTGGCCGGATTGAAGTAGACTTCATAACCCTCGCACACTGGGGGTTAGTGCAGCCAAGATTCCTGGATGGAAATTAGATTGTATTTCGCCAAAAAGCAACTGTCCTTCGAGAATAGATGTTGAAATCCTCTGGTGTTCCATGAGGCACAGTAGACAGGTCTATATTGGTCCTCCTCACTCTATTGCTTCTTCTTAGAGTTACGGGTATTCGCCATCCATGGCCAGTCGTTTATTTTGTTTCATATTTTGTTCAAATTAGTTTTCCCCTTCCTCGGGTTCTCTGAATTGTCCACCGTAAACCTCAGAGTTTTCAATTTGTTATCGTTTTTCTTTATAATGAGGGGTGAGCTTTATGATTGTTTTCTTTTTGTTCCCCCTCTTTTTCATGATCCTTTGAATCCCTTTTTCTCACCTCCTCATTGTCTGGGCTATTTATTATGCCCTTTTTTCCGTAGCTTTTTCCTTATCGCTTGTTGAAGTCTCATCCTTGACTCTCCTTCCATCCTTTGTTATTGTTTTTGGATTGTTTTGTTTACTATCCGCATCCAATTCCTCTAAGCGAAAACCCTTTTTTTTGAGGATGTCGTTGGCCGCCAGTAATTTCTGCTTAATTTCATTTGAAGTAAGATGTAATATTACTTGATCCATCCTCTGTTCTCTTGGAAATTCCACTATTTTTATGTCATCAGATGAAACCATGCAGAGCGCAGGTGTCTGCTTGCAAAGAGACATTACATAGCTCCTGTTTAGCAGCGCCCTTCTAGGTCCGTTGGACGTGGTTTCCAATTTCAGATAACATCCCTTGGATGAAGTAGTTTTCGTCGGAATTGGAGCGGGCGACTTTTGTCTTTTCTTAGCTTCAGTACTTTCCTTGTCCCTGTTATTACTTTTTTGTTTTGGTCGAGAGTTTTCTAGTTGGAGTCGTGTGAGATATTAGCTCTTTTGGAATCATTAGGCTTCATAACCAATAGACACAAGCACATTTCTGTGCAAATGTATTGAATTTCCTGAGATTCAAGTGTATAGATGTGGCCGGGGCTCTCTAACAGTCACCCCAATTATCAGCAGAGAATACTTCGGCCCATCAAAGACTCCCTGCCACAAGAACGGAAGAGTCAGCCATGGGGCAAAGTTACTGTCTTTTATTATCACACAAAATGACAGCGATCGCACCAGAAAAACAAGTATCTTCCGGAGCTCTCAGCTTCAAATCATGTGTTACCCTTTTTTATCCCAGTGTGACGTCACAAGTCCAGGTTCCATCCCAGAAACCAATCAGATATTCACATTGGTCAGTCTGGGTGAGCTAAATATAGGAGCTATAGGGGTTAGCACTACCATTGGATAGCCGTGTCTGGTGGCTCCCCTACAATGATGCAGGGTCGCAGAGAGACCATTGGCCCTTACAACAAATTATATCCACACGTGAAAGGTGACTCTGGATTGGAAGGAATGTGTCCTCATTGTCTTGGTAACGGAAACTTTCCCGTCCACACTTGTCCTTGGCTGGGTGTCTTTTTTCCCCTTGCCTCTGGCTGCAGCCATCATGTTAGCCCTTCCATGTACTCCTCCTTTGTTTGCTTCATAGTCCTATGGCTTCCATAATGTTCCCTACGGCTTCTCCATCTTAGTGGCCATCAAGCAGGTGCAAGCCAAATATATGAATACTTTGCATCTTGCATTTTCAGCTTTGTCGAAAGATATTAATATATAGAAATATATATTTTTTTAAAGAAAAGGGGTGAGGGGCACACTCTTGTTCCCAGCTTGGTGTACCTTCCACAGTCCAGTTGATCTTCTCCTCCAAGCACTTTCATGCCTCTTGCAATCTTCAGGGAGGCAGTCTGTTCAGGTGTTGCTGGTTAATACCAATTGTGGCCTCAGGGAATTCTGGTTGCTGTAGTCAATGCAAGTAGCCAGGAACCAACTCACCCTCCAATTACATAGTGTAAATCTCACAGTGGGGGCAGGAGGAAAACCAACAATTTGGCTCTCCTGAGTAGGGGCATGTGTCACCCTGGTGCTGCCACCTCTGGAGCCTGGGACTCCCCAAACATTTTTTGAAATAAAAGGGGTGAGGGGCGCACTCTGGTTCCCAGCATGGTGTACCTTCCACAGTCCAGTTGATCTTCTCCTCCAAGCGCTTTCATGCCTCTTGCAATCTTCAGGGAGGCAGTCTGTTCAGGTGTTGCTGGTCAATACCAATTGTGGCTTCAGGGAATTCTGGTTGCTGTATTCAATGCAGGTAGCCAGGAACCAACTCACCCTCTAATTACATAGTGGAAATCCCACAGTGGGGGAAAGGGGGGAAAACCAACAATATAGAAATATGTATGTATGTCCATCCTCTACCTTTGTGGGTTATAAGCATGTGCTGTGTGCCTATATGCAATACACTAGTGCATGTTTGTGTAACTTCATAAATGGATGAATATGTACTGCATGCATAAGTGTGGCTACGTTGTGATGTCAGTGATGATGTCATAGATTTCTGGTTTTGAAGTTAGACGACTTGTTCGATCGAGGTCATTTCCATATCGTCCAAATCATTGATTGGGGATGGTCTGAATGGCTCTCTGTGAAACAAACTTTTCTCACACCTGCGATATATTGAGGATTGCAGTAATGGACCTAAGAGTGTGGTGCATCTCTCATTTCTCTGCCTTTGTGTTGAGTCATGTGAGGGGAATGAGGGACATATTTGGTCCCCATCTACAATCCCCCCTCTGGGTGATGGGTGGACCACACTACCTACACTACTCTCTCGGTTTATCTGCAATTTCGGGAGCCGAACCTTAATTATCTCTCTGAGATGTCCATAGTACTTTGCATGATCATCCAGACTCCATGTCACACAACTGCAGTCTCCATCAGGGTTGCACCAAACCCATTTTTCCCAAATAGTCACGCGTGTTGTATGAGAACTCGAACAGTGTTCCTGTTGGGAACAGAGGACACTGGGTCAGCTGTGATTTCAGTGCATTCTGTGTCTTTGTTTCCTCATCTTCTTCAGTCTCTACGTCTTTCAGTACCTTCACTGCTAAAGTCTTTTTAGCTGTCTTCCTACACTGTGTGATGGCTATCCTGATGACACAAAATGCTAGCAACACTAGTACCAGGGCTGCTGCCAATACTTTCAGTTTGTTGGACAACCATGTTTTTTCTCCCTCCATCTTTACGTGCAGTACAGAAAGCCTGGTGATGGCTTTTGTCAGGGTCCTATTGTCTTCGTCATGGGCAGGCAGTAATGTACAGCAAGAAGACCCAATTGTGGTGCAAACACCTCCTTCATAGCTGTAAGGAGATCTAGAACGTATCTATTCTGGAAGGCAATCAGCCTAATTGCTCTCAGCTCTTCTGTGATGGTGTTGAACCTGTTGGCAGTTGAGTTTATCGTCTGCATCAGCTCCCAGCATGTGATCCGGAGTCATTTAGCATTTGTGCTTGCTTGGACTGCTGGAACGATAGATGCAAAGAGCATCTAAGTTCTGCTGTGCAGCCTGTGCTTTGGTGGTATTGCATCCAATGCCTTTTCCATATCTGATGAGGAATAGCTCCCTCTTTTCACTCAGGTCAACCCTACAGATCTCTTTTTTTTGGTGTGCATCCATTTTAGGTAACCCTTCTATTTGTATGTCTTTCTTAGGCACTACCAATGCTGGTGGGTTCAACTGTACCAGTGAGCATATTCCTACCCAGTTGGTTGTCAGCTCCAGATATGGCTTTGACCAGCAGGCCTAGTAGTGGTCCAGGAGCACTGCTGTTCTGACCTTCATGCCTGGTATCTTCAACATCTGCATACACCCTTTATTTTCCCCAACCTTTACTTCACCATAATTCTGGAAACATAAAGCAGCTCCCGCGAGCGGTATGATGGGCATGGGCCCTGCTTTGTTTTCTTCCCATGAGAGCAGAGTGTGTTGTTATTGGGTAAGTGTGTCTTAGATTAATCTCTATAACTGCAGTATTGGGCAAGTGCTGCGAAGAACAATCACTCCCACACTGTACGGATTCTCAAATCATCAACAGGGTAATAACATACGGGTTTCCACAGATCAATTGTGGGTATGTCTGGACTACATCAAGCAGAAAAGCATTAAAAAAAACAATGTGTTCAGTTTCTGTCCATATCACGATATAATAAAACATTCTTGAAAGGAATTACGTCAATTGAAAACCATATGGCTAGGACAGTCTTTACTTTCTCGATGAATACCTATTGTAAGGAAAAGATAGCGTGCCTAATCTAGGTGTGTGTCGTGTCCTTTCCTAACTCCCTGGTTCTGAACTGTGTTAGCTGTGGTTGTTGTTCTTCTTTGTCTTTTTCTTCTTCTTGCATCAAAACGTCTTCTTTTAGGTGGAAGAGGTCTCACCTCAGCAGGGTTTAACATCTAAACTGTAATTTCACACTTCTTTACCACTCAATTTTACTGTGCGATCTTTGGCTTTTCTACCACATAGGCCACCTTGAACCTGTGTTTGTACCAGGTGCTCACAAAATTCTGCAGTAAAACAGTGACCCCAGGATACAATAATGGTTGTTTGAGACGCCTTTCATTTGTGGCTGGGATGTTATCTTCCTGGATGTTCTTCAACCTGTCCCCCCGTGTCTGCAGTTGGCGAGAGGTAAAAGATGCACTAGCCATCAAAGAAGACACATACTCATACATCTCATTTCCAAGAACATCAGAGGTTGTATTTGCATCTGTCAATGCCATAGTGGGAGGAGCCAGGGGAAGTTGCATGCACTGTCCTGTTACCACCTCATGGGGCGTTGGCGGTTGGATCCGGGTTGATTGCGCAATGCGAACAGTGCTAAGGGCAAACAGTGAAGCCATCCCTTTTTTAGAGTGGCTTTTATTTTTGCAATTTTCTCTTTGAGCAGGCCATTGAGGCGCTCACAAGTCCTGTTTGCTTGCGGGTGATAGGCACAGGAGAATGTGTGCTGTATCCCCAGTAGGGTTGTAATATGCTCAAAAGTCTCATTTACGAAATGAGGTCCATTGTCAGACCGCAGGACCTCACACACACCCCATCGTGGGAACACCTCTCTAATGAGGAATTTTCCTGCTCTGAGGGTATCGGGGTGTGAACAGGGACCAGCTTCGATCCATCAGGAAAACATGCACACAACCACTATCATGTAGCGGTAGCCCTGGCACACCTGGATCATGTCGACATAGTCAATGTGGAGATGTTGGAAAGACCCGATTGGGCAGGGTATGGCTCCTCTCACCGCACGTAAGGTATGTCCTACTGTAAACTTTGTACAGGTAACACAGTTTTCCTTAAATGCAGCTATGTACAGTGATTTTGTGAATGACTGGGACTGGATGCCACACTGTTTAGTGGTCTGTTTTCCTACGGAATCTTGGAATACAGTCTTTTTGCCATTGTTACAGAGAGCCTGCCTGGAGGAGGACCCAAATAAAGAAAAACACACGCTGAGCACGCAGTGTGCGTAGCATGTTTTAGTGAATGACTGGGACTGGAGACCATGCTGTTCAGTGGTCCGTTTTCCATCTGAACCATGCAATACAGTCTTTTTGCCATTGCTACAGAGAGCCTACCTAGAGGAGGACCCAAATACACACACATGCATGGAGCGAGCTGTGTGTGTAGTGTGTTTTTGTGCTTGTGTTGTTTGTTGGCGAGCAGTGGCATCGGATGCAAAATCAATTGCACCATTTAGCTGTGGAAAGAATCTGAAGCCCACTCCCCTGTTGAGCAGAAAATGGTAAGAGCCTTGTTTTAAGGCTTAATCTATCCTTGATTGCACATTGCCATTGTCAGCTTCTTTAAAACTTAAAGATTAGAAAGGTGGGGGGCAGTGGGGGCGCTGCGGCGGTGCAGAGGTACAGCCCCACGACTGCACCTGAGCTGCTGGGTGGAGCGGCTCTGAGCAAGTGTATCACCTGCCTCACCCAGAATGCACACGTTTCCCTTGAAACAATTTATTGAAATTGGTGACTGAACTGCAACCTCTTTATACTGCTCCAGAAGACAAATGCCGGGGAAGCCACCCTACAAACAAAGGGTCTACAACCTGCAGAAGATGAAAAATAAGCCACCAGGCAAATCAGGGCGTGTTAAAAGAGCGGTGACCTCAGAGTCCCCAGGGTCTAATCGGGGACTATGAGAGGAAGGAATGGTGGATGCACCACCAGGATTTCCCCCGGTGTCTAATCATACTCCAGCTCCTGGACAAATTCCGAAATATTTTCAGGCCAAAAGTGTTATACCTATTAGGAGTTCAGTTGTTTCAACTAATGCCGATGAAAGAATGAATAAATCAGAGGGAATGTTTCCCACAGAGTTACATTCTAACTTCAGATTCGGGGACATAGATAACACCTCGCTGCTAAGAATTTGTTACCAGATGTGCTCGGGGGGCTGTCCGTTGACAGAGAGGGGACATTTGTCAGAAGCAAACCTAAACTCTACAGGATTGGGCCTGGAAATTGTCCATCTAGCGGCCGCAAAGCCTGTACCATATATTCCTATTCCTCCCACTCTCCAGCCATCACTACCTCTACCTCCTCTGTTACCATTGTCGACTATCCTGCCTCTCGGAACCATTGTGCCTTCCCAACGGCTCTTTGCAAAACCAAATATGTTTCAATCCGCCACCCCCCCCACTCCCCACCCCCATCCTCGTGGTGAGGAGACACAGCAGTTAGTGTCTGGCGAGTCGGCCACTCATTTAGGGAAGAGTTCTCCCATTGAGAGGGGATCAGTCAGCACAACTGGAGGTGGGTACTTAATGAGATGTGTTACATTTTGCAGTGAACTTCTTCTTAAACTGTGTGGTAGGATTCAGGAGGATGTAGCAAAACAAAATGAACAGCTAGCGATCTTAAGGGAAGGTGTGACAACCTTTCTCCAAATAGCACTCAAACATGTGGCTGGTTAGGATGTTGAGCCCCTGACAGGGTTGGGGTCCCAATCTGGGGCCGATAGGCCTATTACCCTATCACAGACCATGGCTACATATAACAGTTTGCAGGAATATCACTGTCAATCGCCCCTACGTTATCCTGCCCACAAACAGAAACACCGAAAGAATAAACAACAAAAGGAATCTGCGGCAACTAAAGAGAAGAATCCTGTGATCCCAGCTAAAGCTCAGTCCCTTCTCTTAAACTCTACCATTGCCTCAGATTCAAATCAGAATAAACAGTCAAACCGAAGGGAAAAAAGGATGTCCCGACAAAAAAGGCGATGCCAAACAAGTATGGCGACCCTGACCAGTTGGCTTCTGCAGGAAAACAAAGCTTTAACTGATTCCATTCAGTATCCTTTTCAGAGTGGTGCATAAGAAAGGGTTCTTAAGGTCACCGAGCCAAAAGTGGCAACAAATTGTGTCAACCAAGAGTCGGGGTCGAGCCCTAAAGTAGGCCCTTTTCCCCCACCCAAGCTAAAGAGTCACCTGCTCCAGACATTGAAATTCAGATACCGACTGTGACTGTGGACAATAGAACATTTACTATACGGAAAACTGAGGGGAAATCTAAGCATCCCCATATCAACAGAAGTGAACTGCTAAGAACTTGCAGTAAAATCCCTATACTGCGTATTCTCAGCTCATCAGATTTTGAGCATGTGGAACCTATGAAAACTGGGCTCCCAGGAGGGTCCAGGGTGCATTGTAGCTTGCCTGTTACAGCTTCACTGTTTTGTGCCCAGTCAAAGTTATTGGAATTTTTAGGGTTTGAATTGGACCAGGTACCTGATGTATTGACTGCCTCAAATTGCTTTAACTGCTGTACTAAAAGCAAGAGCGCATTAGGGGAAGGTGCTAAGCTTCAGGCCAAGTCAATTGTCCAGATAATAGACAATTCACAGGGGTGGTAGTGGCAGTGGTTGAAAAGAATGTTTGGGAGTGGGGAGGGGCCGTCTAAATGAAAACTCTCATTGGCCTTGTGGAATACCAGAGGCCATGCACATTTTCTCCATGAAGGTCCCTCACTGGACTTTTTACAAAATGAGATTTTTATGCTACAAAAAACTTGGCTATCGGACCCATCTTGTAAGTGATTTCAACCCGGCACATCAAGCCTAGCGTGTGATGCACAGCTGGAACCCTTAATTATGTATTTATGTCTATAAGTTCTTTTATTTTGGAATGATATACCCTCTCTTTGAATCCCCCCCAGTCACACCTAACCAGGAAGAAGGCTGCTTTGCAAAGTTAAAAGGATTTATTTTATGTATTTCACAATATATATATCACACTATTTAATATTTATACAATGATCACCAATGGGGTGATGTCACAATAAATCCCTTTAATCACACGGAGTATTGGTAGGAAAAATGATGCCGCATAGAAATAATACTTTTGTGTGGGTTCAATAAAAATGCAATGTGATCACTCTTTCCCCTTGCACACTACTCAATCCCCCAAATATGCAATAGAAACAGATGGAAGGAGAGAAAACAGGTTTCAGGAATACACGCTCAACAAATACAGTATCAATCCCAATTTCCCCCAGCAAACTCAGAGAAAAACAGGAATGATTGCAACTTGTCAAAATGGTTTTGAATGTGGCTTTGAATGGAACGGTAAAAACACTGAAAATGGATTTAATTCACTAAAATTGATTCAATACTAGTGGGAGCCGCTTTGTATAGTTTCAGATAAACACTAGCAATGATTATTGAGTAACTAGCAAGTTGAAAACTTAATTCTGAGGTCAGATGCAATTTACAGCTATTTCACACGTGATAGATTTGAGCCAAATGAAGAATTTGCGGCAAACTTTTCCGTTCGCTGTAAGCGAGATTGCGGAAAAACTATAACTGCTTCAATTTGACACTTAAATTTCGTTTCTAGCATACACGGTGATGAAGTTATGAAGGTTTTTGTAGAGGTCATTTTTTTCAGAAAGTGTAAAAATTTGTAATAGAAGGTTGCGCTTTTTAAAATTACAAACAATGTTCTTATACTATGGAGACTATGAAGCCACAAACTACACGACAGCACAGCCACCAGTCCAGCAACGCCTCTGGCTGGTTTTTGCCCGCCGAGACGCTTGTCTTTCTTCAGCAAATATATTAGCGCAAGATGATTTTAACATTACTATTACCAAAGGACTATAGGGATGAGAGAAAGATTCAGGTAAGACAAAAGATTTTCTATAATGCAGTTCTGGATATAAGAGACTGGGTTTGGATAGGGATGACTTATGGGGGGTCATCTGAGTTTGGAGGTAAGGGAAAAACGATGCCAGTAAAGGATTACTGGCATCGCTTACCGCTACAGGCTATTTCGACCAACCAGACCGCTATTAACGGCATCGTAAAGTACGATGCTGTAAATAGCGGTCTGGGCGCGCGTACACGACACACCATGCCGGCATTAGCGGCATGCTGTAAACCGGAGATGATCACAAGTGAGGCGGACATGCAAATAAATAACGGCGACCTGAATGCCGAAAAAGTGCATAACGGGATGGTTTAAATACCGGCATCGCCGACCAGGCGTAAAGGACCCTGAGCAGTGTTTGCAAGTGCCACAGGTGCACAAAATCAGCACAGGTGGAGGCAATGGGGTCAGGGCCAGTACAAAAGGAGCACACCAACACACCACACACCCTCCCACACCAAGATGATACCAATAGTAGTAGCATTACTGGAGTTGGAGGCCCTGCTTGCAATGCCTCAACAACAACAACAACAACAACAACAACAGCCGCCACCACAGAGGAGACGCAGGAGGAGAAGGAGGGTGAGATAGGCCCAGCATGCCCCACCAGTGCAGCCACCCTTACCACCCTGGCAGCCCCAATCCCTCGCATCAGAGCCAGTCCATTCAACCTAACCCCTGAGCAGACCCACACCCTGTACCGGCTTGACCGGGACACCATCACCACCATAGTGGACCTGATACACGACGACATAGTGAGCCTCATAGAAATATGCACTGCCATCCCCCCTCTACTGAAGGTAGTGTCTGTGCTCCACTTCCTTGCCACAGGAACCTACCAGCACACAGTGGGGAACATGCATGGCATATCACAACCCTTATTTTCCCGGATACTGAACCAAGTGCTGGATGCCCTCCTCAACCACACAGGGGACTACATATCCCTACCACGGACTCCCCAGGAGATATTTGATACAAAGGTTGCCTTCCATGCACTGGCAGGCATGACAACTTGTGTAGGTGCCCTCGACTGCACCCACGTGGAGTTGGTGGTCCTGCATGCCATGGAGGTGGTGTATCGGGGGCAATACCACTCCATCAATGTGCAGATGGTATGCAATGCCAGCAAGATCATCACACATTGCTGTGCCAGATATCCCGGATCAACTCATGACTCTTTGGTCCTGCGGAGCTCAACGCTACTACGCTACATGGAGCGACATGCTGGACGACGTGCCTGGCTGCTTGGTGAGTTGACTGACTGGTCCATGGCAGTGCATCGGGGTTGTGAGGTGGGTGGCTGCATACTCCACCCGGGTGGGAATGGGGGAGATGCATACTCCACCCGGGTGAGAATGGGGGGATGCATACTCCACCCATGTGGGTATGGGGGGGATGCATACTCCACCTGGGTGGGAATAGGGGGATGCATACTCCACCCGGATGGGAATGGGGGGGGGGGTGCATACTCCACCCGGGTGGGAATGGGGGTAGATGCATACTCCAACCGGGTGGGAATGGGGGGGCGCATACTCCACCTGGGTGGGAATGTTGACGTCAGTGCATGATGTGCACATCACCAAACACTGTGCCCCAAAGCAACTGAAACAGTACATGACAATCAAATTCCATAGTGATGAAGTAAGTCCAACACCTATCACTACATGACTAACAGGTAACCAGCCCACATCCCACAACACATGCACCACTCATCAGTGAATTTACCCCAACACTGCTTTATGAATATACGATGCACGTGCAACAAGATGTCAGTCCACACGATGAACCATCTTGAAGATGCAACCCACACCATAAGTCCATTGCACAGGACACATAGCGGGACCTGAAATGGGGTCAATGCATCCAGGGACATGTGCATGTGGGCACAAATTACCTGCAGCCATGTGAGACTAGTACAGTTGTCCAACATGAATGTGCGTACATTTACCTTCATTCCCCTCTTATTCAGATGATGGTGGCTATCCCTTGAAGCCGTGGCTCCTGGCCCCTGTCCGAAACTCACAGAACAGGCATGAGGAGGACTACAATCGTTCCCATACTCGTACACGTGTGGTAATTTAGCAGACCTTTGGCCTGTTGAAGGCACGATTTTGCTGCCTCAGTCGGTCGGGTGGGGCACTCCACTACAGCCATGAGAAGGTGGCCAAGATCACCATGGCATGTGTAATGCTGTACAATATGTGCATCCGCTGGAAAGTGCCCCTGCCCCCTGACATGGAACTGCAACCACCTGATGATGATGAAGGGGAGGAGGAAGATGTGGCAGGACCTCATCACGGTGCCGATACACAGGAGGGACGTGCTGTGCGGCAGTCAGTGATCGTACAATATATCTGACACACAAGTCAGCAGAGGGTGACATAATGTTAGGACATAGGGCACTGGGTGTGGGGATACATATACACTATGCACTGTTCTAGAATAAATGACACATGCGCAATGATGAATGTCCACTCTGGTTATTTTTTTGTAACACAACCGGTGTATTGAAAGTGAAAATATGAATGTGATTAACAAACCCTCCACCACCCTCACCCCCTACCCCCACAACTCCCCCACACACCTTCACCACCCTCCCCCTCCCCCCCACAACTCCCCCACACACCCTCACCCCCTCCGCCACCCCCCAAAACTCCCCCACACACCCTCGCCCCCTCCCCCTCCCACCACAACAACCCCACACTAGTCCCATAGGGTCCAGGTAGCCCAGATGAGATTGCCAGTACAGTTACTCTGCGCTCCCGGAGCCAGGGGGAAGCATGTCCCGTCGGCGTTGCACACGGAGCGACCAATGGAGCGTGCTGGTTTGAGTGGAATTGCTCGTGGACGGTGTGTCCTCATGCTAAGGCTGTTGGCGAATAGGAGCTGTCTCCAAAGCATCCGCTATGCGGCCGAGCACCTCGCAGAGGCGGTTTGTGTTTTCGGTTATGGTCTGGCCCAGTGCCCTTAAATCGGCACGCCACTCCTCCCTGGCCTGCCGATTGTCCTGCACAAATTCCAATATTAGGGCAGAGAGCTGGTCAGCCCGCTGTGCTGCTGCGGCTGAACCAGTGGCCCTGCTGGGGATCAGGCTGCCATGTCCTGCGGGCGCATCCTCCACGGGACTGTATATGGGACTGCCATGTCCCTGAGTCTGTTCTTGCCCAGACTGCTCTGGTGTGTTGTTATCACCAGAGTCACTGAAGGATACCTGGGGGGTAGACAAATCTGCAGGGGTGTGGACTACTTCCACAGGTTCGTCCTCAATAGTGCCCCAGATGTCATTGGGGCTGTCCTCAACTGCGAGGGGGGCCGTGGCTGCCACCTCCCCAGCCACACTGGACTCTTCCGACCGTGGCGTTGGGCAGGTGTCTGCAGGCAGTGCAGGGAGGGGTGGGGGTGGGGTTGGTGCACCCGCCACAGGCCTTGCTGGTGCTGGTGGTATATGTACCAGTGGTGGCTTCCTCACTGGGACATGGCGGCCCCTGCCTTGGCCCCTGGAAGTGGAGGGATGGTTGCTGTCCTGGTCCTCACTGTCATGCTCACTGCCTGTGGGGGTGAAAGAAATACAGCATGAGTGATGTTTGGATAGCCAGCATACAGACATTGGTACGATTACACATCGACACAATTGTGGGTAATCGGCATTTGTGTAGGGAACGGCACATCATTCCATAGATGGTTGGTAAATGCAGGCATATGCTCAACTCATGTTGGCCAGGTACTGTGCTGTCTAACATGCACACTGTTTACATCGAGGACCCTGTGTGCCTCATGGAATTTTCAGCTTTGTGTGGTATGTGTCATGTATGTTACGGCCTTGCACCAGGCACTGGCTTGGGTCTCGCTTGCTTCGGCATAATTTACAGGGGGTGTGTGTGATGCCAACCATGGCGTCACTCTTTGGCCAGACGTTAGCAGTAACTTTCATCACATTTGGCTTTTCAGTTTTTACTTTGGACACCCACCTCCATCAGCGGATGATGTGGCACCACACTCCATTTCTCTGACCCCTTCTATGGATTCGGCCCCTATCATGCTCGCACATGTCTCCTTACAAGGTGTGAGCTTGATTGGAGAACCTGGTCCACCTCCGGTTCCAAGGCCTGTGCACGGTTTGCAGAAAGGATGTTCCGCACCCTCAGCCGCAGGTCATCCCACCTTTGCGGCAATCCTTGACGGTGCAGGGGGTGTTGCCCACTGTGCTCACCTTCTGGCATACCAGTGCCCAGATTTCTTTCTTTCGCAGCACAGCCTCCCTCCTCATGTTGCTGCTAAACACAGTGCCAGCATGCTTGTGTAGGGTGTCCACGAGCATTTGTAGCCCATCTTGGCTGAACCGCTCCTTTCGGAGGTGGACAGATCCCTTTTTTGGTGCTTTAGGCATTCCTGGGTGCTTGTAGGAAGTGTCCAGTTGATCACCAGTGTGCCAGGGCTCCTGTGTGGTGAGGATGGCAATGGATTGTGTTTTTAAAGATGGCTGTCGTGCTCCTTCCCATTCCTGTGCGATGACGCTATTTCCGGTTCCGCAATTTAACGGTGACTGTAAATAGCGGTGACCGCTAATTACGGTGACCGCTATTTACAGTCACTGCTAATGGCGGTAGTGTTGTCTACGGTGCGATTCATGCCGGTAGGGGGGTTTTCGGGCACTTTTGCAGCATGGCGCTAGGTCCCTTACCGGCATGGCGCAAAGCTTGTGCCCGCAAACTTGTGATAGTCCGCTTTTAGCGGGCTGCTGCCAGCTCAGGCACGCTATTTGCACCATGCTGGTAAGGGACGGTACTTACCTCCAAACTCAGAATGAGGGCCATGGATAATACATATGCTAGAGACAATCCTATGCTATGGATACTCACTACCACTGTTTGGAATGGACCCGTCAGAGATCTGGTCAGGGAAACTTTCTGGACTGGAATTCAGCTAGCACACCGGACTGGACTCAAGCCGCTCTGGTTCTGCACTCAGCACGCACTCTGGACACTGCACGGCAGAATTGGACTGGATCTGACGGGTTGGTTCTAGTTCGCTGCTATCTCGTCACAGCTCTGCTCTACTGGGTCGGATCACTGGATTCTGACAAGAATTCTTAGCAAGAAAGCAGCACAGCTCAGCCAGGCTGTTCTTTTTGTTGTTCCCCTTGGAGGTCTGGGGTAAAATCTGGTTTCAGGATTTTAAAAGGCCAAGCTGAGAAGGCTTTAGCTTTGGAAATGGGCCTTTCTGCTTTCAAAGTTCCCGGAGTCTGGAATATGGATTTCTCTTGCAAAGTGCTTCGCTAGCAATCAAATGGTGAGTGGATGTGTGTCTTTCTAGGTCCTAAGCTGTCTCTATTTATGTATTTTCTAAAAGGGTGGGTATGCTGACTTCTACTAGGCACACCCCCTGGTATTCTATTGGTTAGGGTATTTCCTCTCCCCTGATTTGAGAAGAAAACATGGTGTCATGATGACGCTGTATTTTGTAATCCAGGGAGTACCTCCCCTTTGTTTCTGCACATGAAATCTATTTTTCATACAAGACATATTTACAATTTTATAAATTTTCTAGCAACAGCATGTTGATATCACAGATTTGGTGGAGCAAGTATTCATCCCAGCCCTATCTTGTGTGAGCTTGGGTCTAGATTTGGCAATTTTTCGCACTTTTAGTCCGGTACCCAATGTCAGATTTGTCCACATTTTTACACATATGTGCGCATGACATCTGGGCATAATCATGTGAAGTTTCATGTTTCTGGCATCACCACACTTGCTACAAAACCACAAAGTCTGTAGTCATGTCCCTGAACATAGCACAGAGTTCGGAGTAGTTTTAAAACTGGACCAGAATTTTCATATTGACAATACTGTTATTTTACACATTTTTACAATTTTTCACAGTCCTCTGTCAGTCCTTTTCAAAAATATACTTTCTTGTGCTTTAAGAATACACATAACTGTCTGTCCCGCCTCCAAAGTTTTGTGGGTCAAGAGCAATCCCGGCCTCTTTCCCCTGGCAGGAGTTTCTGTTGACAGTTGCATCTGCATATCTTTTCAATCAAGAGAGTCTGTTGTCTCTCCCCAGAGCAGCAGAGCAAAATCTCCTGCCCTCTTCATTAACACCTGACTGGAGGTTCCTGGCCTTTGATGAGAAGCAGAAGGGTGGTGTGTTTCCCAGTGGGGGAAGCTTCTTTGAAGTTTTGCTGAATCAGGTTACTTTAAAGTAAATTGTGACATTGTTCTTTGTTGAAATTAAAGTTACAATTTTTAAAACAGGCACACAAATCTCTAATTCCAGTCTTTTTAAACATAGACATTAAATAGTGGCAACCTATATTGCTTTTGATAGCAAGTCACTTAATTTCAACCATTTGATTTTACTGTACAAGTTTAAGCTTCCAGTGTAATTAAATGACAGCTTTCCTACAGGCGACCGACGGTACTGCGCCCATATCTGACAGATTTTCCCAGGAAAGCACCTTTTTTTAATGTGGATATTCTTGTGATGAAATCTGCTTCTCCTGACATTGTGTGCTTATGTGGATTCTTTAAATAAAGTGACGGGTAACACCATAGGATGTTGGATCTTTTCTGATGTTTGGGAACCATTATTTTGTAATTTCAGCAACCAAGGAAAAACGGATTTCAGGGCACTTCTGGGTTTCCTTGCATTGAAGCACTGCCTTTCATGTAGTTTCTATTTTCCCTCTATAGGCAGCCCAATGACACAGGCAAAGTAGATTGGCAGCCAACCTTCTGGTTTCACTGCACAATTCTCAGAGGTTTAGCGCGCACAGGGCTTTTTGCGGCCATTTTGCTGGTTCAGGTGCCACCAGCACACAGTGATGTCGCAGGGCAGAGCCCAGTGGGTCAATGCATCCCACAGTATTTGATTGATGGTTATCACTTGCATCAGGCCATGGCAAAAAAGGGCCCACAGGGGAGTCCTTCTGGAGGGTTGTTGGTAGGAGTAAGCCACAAACATGTGTCTAGGGTTCTCTACCCTATTGACCAAGAAGGAAATGCCCTGGCTGTGGAAGTCATCTTGAAAGGGTCCTTTTCTGTAAAACGGGTGTTGTTAATAAATATCTATGACCCACCGGGGGTTGAATTTGCCCGACAACATTTTTAAATATGTTGACTCAGTGCTCATTAACTGGGTTAAGTCACCAGGAGAGGATGGCATTATGTTGGGAGGAGATCTGAATGCAAGGTGTGGTGAGCATAGGACGGTGGGAAATTTTAGTACTGTCTGTTTAGATAGTAAAATGGAGTTGAAGGCTTCAAATGGAAAGGGGAAAAGGTGGCTAAAGTACTTACTAGATTGGGATCTGGTTGTACTGAATGAAAGAACGGATGGGGATATCCCAGGGAAACCGTCCTGGCTGAGCAGGGGACGTCCGGCAATCCTGGACTATTTGTGTTGTAATAGTGTTTTGACTGATAGAAATGCTGGGTTGGACATATTTAAGCAAAAAGCAAGTGATTGTGCAGATTTTAAAGCAGTATGAGCACTCGAGTTACAGGGACCCAAAATGGGGGGCACTTCTGATGTGAATGTTTCAGAGACTGGAAATGGGCTGTCATGAACTGCAAGAAATGTCTCAAGGGCCAGTGTAATCCTAGGGGAAGAGCTTAACGTGAAAAAGGTTGTGCCATATTTGTTACAAGTAAACAAAATAGAGTGTTGGTTGACAATGATTGCCTCTTGTGCTGACAAAAAGAAGGGCAAGATTATCTCCAAGTCAGGTAAACAGGCCATCCACCAGTTCGACCCTGAAATTAGAAGTGCAAAAAGTTCCCTAAGAAAACAGTTGCACACATTGTGCATGTTGGCCCTCTCCCCACTCACAGTCCAGCGTGAAACATCTAAAAGCAATATAGAAACTGGATCGGGAGGAGGAAAAGAGGAACGAATTGGAAACTGGCAAAAAATGATTGATGCCTTAACAAGTCGCCACACAGGCAGCATATGGTGGATTCTGGCGTCAGTAAGGGGTCCCACTGACCAGTCAATCCTGAACCCTATTATGGAGTGTGTGTGGGTCAGGTTTATTGAAGCTAAAATGTTTGGAGGAGAGGTCCAACAGGAATCGATGTGGTGTTCAGAGTCCAGTTGGCCTATTAAAGTCACTTTTAGTAGTATTTGTAGTCGCTTAAAGGCCCTTAAACACTCTAGGGCACTGGGCCAAACGGTCTATCGGCTACAGGACTGAAAGGTGACATAAAGCTTTGGGCAGGTGCACTATGTCCACTACTTACAAAGGTCTGTGTTACTAAAACTATTCCAGACTCCAGGAGAAAATCAATAATGTTCCCAGTTTACAAAGCCAGGGACTGATTGGCCCCGGAAAACTACTGATTGCTGTCCCTGCTTGATATTTGCATTATATGTCTTGGAGCATTTACAGAGCTGGGTAACGGACAATAACATACTGCACCCCTTTCAGACGGGTTTCTTCCCTGGTTTAAACACTACACATAACATAAGAATACTTGAGCAAATTATATGCCAAGGTTCTGAACTTCTGAAATTGTATGTGCTCTCCCCTCATTCTTCTCCACTCTTTTTGACTGCTTACTCTCTGTTCTCTCCTCCTCTCCCTTTCTCCCTTTTCCTATCTCCTCCCTTCCTCCCCTTACTTTCTTCTATGCACTTACTCTATCAGAATTGTCCCTGGACCTAGTATGATAGCAACCTCGTCTGTCTCCTCCCCCTTCCCCTTACTTGTTTCTTTACTCTTCCCCCCAGCACTATCTGAAATGTTGTCAGGCCTAGTACGATAGTCGTTTGTTTTGTTCCTCCCCTCCCTTTCTGCACCCCTCTCCCCCACCTTTTGTTTTCTCTAGCTCTACCAGAAATGTCATCAGGCCTAGTACGGTAGTCGCCTGTCTGTTCCCATTTCCTTTCAACTCTTCCCTTCCCTTCCTTATCTATGTCTTAGCTCATGCACTATCTGAAATGTTGTCAAGCCGAGTACAATAGTTAATTTCACATCCTTACTGTTCATGGCCTGTAAGAATGTCATTGTAATTTCCCTTGTTCCCTCCCTGCCTTGAAGTGCTTTGAAACAAATTGTGTATAGGCGCTATATAAATAAATTATCATATCATATCAAGACAGACAGCCCTTCTCAGCATCAATTTATATTGCTTTCATCGACTTTAAGTTGGCATTCGACCAAGTTGACGGAGATATACTGTGGAGGAAAATGCGACAATGGGCGTGTCCAAGCTGGCTTTTGGAGCTAATCACAGCTCTGCATACTGATACTTTTGCCTAGATTCAGCTTGGTGATGATGGCCAATTGTCAGAGGTAATGAGAATTAACAGGGGGGGACGTCAGGGCTGTATGTTGGCCCGCTACTTTTTAACATTTACGTAGCATACCTATTGAAAAGATTAAGGGTAAGAGCAGGCCGTCTTCCCAGGATTGGCGATGTGCCTTTTGGCGGGATGTTTTACGCCAATGATTTAGCCATATTTGATCATCTGCTTACAGTGATAAAAAATATGCTAAATGAACTGGCTAGGTATGCAAACGAGAACCAGCTCTCAATCAACCTTACCAAAACCAAAGTAATGTTAGTCTCCTCTAAAAGAATCCCCAGGACGAAACTGGTGACTTCGGTTGGAGTTGTAGAGTATACTGACGCCTATAATTATCTAGGCCTTGAGATGACAACAGCTTGTGGTTATGGAGCCATAATAGAGTCCAAAGTAAGACGGGATAGACAGATCACAACTGGCTAGAAAATGTGTGTTGGAGCATGCTGGGTTCTTGCTAAAAGGAACATTGTTAGTATACAAACAATGGCTATGTCCAATGGTTTTGTATGGCCTGGAAACTCTTGATATGAAAAATCTAAAATGCTTAGACGGCGTGGAATGTTTTGACGGCGTGGAAACCAGTTTTTGGAAGGTTGCTCTGGGACTGCTGAGCTCCAGCTTGATTGAATATGTCCGTCTAGAGTTTGGACTGACCTCCTTGAAAGCCCAGCTTTTTGATCCACAGGGGCTCCTTGATGTTGAAGGCCAAAATGTAACCAAGTTGCCCCCTGTTAGCAAATTTGGATAGGAAGTATGCCTTGGGCAAGTCGGGGAAATTTATTTCAAGAAATATGTAAAATGATTGATTGGTTGCCTGATTTTGCCAGATGTCATTTGCATCCTACACTTAAAGTGGCATTCAGTCATCGGGTGATTAAATGGGACTGGCTATGCAATTTTGAACATCTAGCCAAACTAAAGGGCCATGCGAGTATAGCACCAATGGTTTACCATTTTATGCAGCCAGAACGGTATTTATTGTTATGCCCAGATCCAGCTGTCTGTAAATTCAGATTATGGCTTAGGATAAATCAATTGCCAGTATTAACCATTCAAGGCACCCAATTGAAGTTGTCTCCTGAAGCAAGATATTGTCGAACTTGTATAATTGTGACTAATCTACAATCTGCCAGGCATGTGCTTACAGAATGTCCACAAATGAGAGCCCTCTATATGGTTATGCTTGGTCCAATTGTCTATGAATACAATTCCATAAAGTTGTTTGATTGTTGGGCCTTTTCCTTAAACCCAGAATCAATGGCTGTAATACTGACACTATATAGAGTATGTAAAAAGATAGAAAAGTATCTCAACTAAAACAACGATTTTATGTAGCCATCCTGTTTACCTGCAATATTAGACACTGAAATTTATATTTTATTCCGTTTTATCTTTATTTTTGTACTAAGGTTTGTTTTTAGGAGTGACTGGAAGAAATTCATAATTGTTAGATTGACTGATTGAGTGATATTTCTTTTTAAAGTGAGTGATATTTCTTTTTAAAGTGAGTGATATTTCTTTTTAAAGTGAATAATATAAGTGTTTAAGAT
This sequence comes from Ambystoma mexicanum, assembly GCF_040938575.1. Taxonomy (NCBI): domain Eukaryota; kingdom Metazoa; phylum Chordata; class Amphibia; order Caudata; family Ambystomatidae; genus Ambystoma; species Ambystoma mexicanum. The sequence continues at coordinate 1,444,019,134 of NC_090929.1, forward strand.
AAATGGAAAGTGAATGTTGAATGCGTTGATTTTATACAATTTTATAAATGTATGTTGTAAAAGTGATTGTAAAAGTTATTTTAGAACTATGGACAATAAAGTATTATTATTATAATAAATGCAGCTATATACTCTGTCATATTTGGACAGAAACATTCTTCTCCAATGTACACAGCAAGCACATCTTTATCTATGTGCGTATGATAGTGCAGTTGCGTGAGTGCAATCTACAGTAATGCCGTTGGAATTTGTTTGGCATGTGTTCTCCTGTTGCCACAAAGCATCTGGGGGGATATTGAACACCCCCTTCTCAGCCATAATTCTTTCTCCTCTGCAGGTGCCCTTCCCTGAAACTCCATTATCTGCGTGCCTGGTAAGGCGTTATAGCCTTTCTTTAGAATCATATTGCGCACACTGATACGTGCGTTTGATGGGGTATCAAAGTCTGTTATTCCATAAATATATGCTGCACGCTTTGCTACCACATCTGATGCTTTGTTGCCCTCGGAGACTGCTTCCTCCCCCCTCGTGTGGGCTTGGCACTTTACGACCACTATTGCTGCTTGGATTTGAAGCATATCTATGAGCCTACCCAATAGGGGCGCGTGCATTGGTGTGCTGTCAGCACGTCGGAAGCCCCTCCTCTGCCATCGTGATAGCCAAGAGTGTACTGTAGACGTCGCAAAGGCTGAATCTGAATACACTGTAATTTCCTGGTCCCTGGGCGCTTCAAATGCCATTAGGAAAGCAAGGAATTCTGCTGCTTGTGCTGAAAATCTCACAATTGCTATTACGTCTGCTGTACCATCTGCTTTTAGTCTCACCACTGCCGTCCCTGTATGTCTTTCCCCCGTTGTCTGGTCTATTGTCGATGGCCCATCATTATAAAGCATTTCCCCCCCTCAGGTGGCTTCTCCCCAACATTGTGAAGGTTGTCATACTGTTACATGTACATAGTACAGTCGTGTACATAGTCTCCCTCTACTGGTTCAGATAGAAACGATAATTACCTCAAATTCAGAAGCTCTCTGTGTAGTCAACGTACTTTTGGGTCTTTTGAGAATTGCAAAGAAGGTGTGCTCCTCGTAAAGTGTGGTGCTACACTCCATAGTAATACTCGCTGACCTTGTGAACAGCCAGAGCTTGTCCACAAGGGTAATGTCCTCTCATTACTGGGTCTAAACGTCCACTATAATATGCCCTAGTGTAGTCTTTTGTGTAAATACTGCAGTCAACACTACTCCATTGGAGTGTGAGAACAAATAGAATTTGTCATGATAGTCTGGGATCCCTAACACTGGAGCTGTGCATATTTTTCTCTTCAGCTCCTCGAATACTTCAGTCATTTCATGTGTCCATAGCAGCTTGCCATTCCCTCCCTGTGCTTCCCTGAGCCCACTCACCAAGGGTCTTGCGTATGTGCTATAGTCAAACACATAGGCTCTGCAATAATTGCAAAGGCCCAAGAACTGCAAATCTCTCACAGTCTTTGTCATCAGCGTTCTACTGATCGCTTTCACCCTTTCTGGAGTCACAGTTTCGCCCTTCTTGTGATATCAGCTACCCTACATATAGCACTTCCTTTTGGCAATATCGTAATTTTGTCTTGTCCACCTTGTAACCCTTTTCTGCCAGGACTGTCAGCAAGTATACCGAGTCATTTTGGCACTGGCTCTTTGACTTGCTACAAATTAAAATGTCACCCACATACTGTATGACAGTGCTCCCCATCTGTATGCAGCCAAGATCCATCTGGAGGACCCTATTAAAGATAGAAGGTGACTTACAGTATCACTGTGCTAATCTTGTGTATTTCCACTTTGCGTTTCTATATGGAAATGAGGTTAAGTCCTGTGACTCTTCATGGAGGAGTACAGAAAAAAGGTGTGTGGAGCTTCCGCTCAGATGCTGCACAGAATTGTCGCTGGATTCAGAATTTATGGGAATTCTGCTTCTACTATTTGGTTCAAAGGACACAAATCCTGAATACAATGCCACGTTCCCCCGGTCGCCTTTTTCACTTGCTTCACTAATGCGGCAATCGTTTCATAAATGCCCTCTCGTCTGCTTCCCTTGATCGGGGATCATTCTTGCTCTCGGTAAAATGGCTCCTGGCTTATGCTTTATCTTGACCGTCCCTATTCCTTTTAGCAGACCCACATCACTGGGACTTCTGGTCCATAGGGCGCTGGGAACTCGCCCCAAATCTTCCTCAAGAAATGATGGTGGTGCCTTTCTCAACACAGCCATTCTCTGCGCCCCTTCTCTGTAATATTTTTTCACCCAGTATGTACAGCTTATGTCAAACACCACCTCGCTATCTGACCAATCATCTTGGAATAACTCCTCAACTGTCACGTCAGTCAACCTGTATCCTTCCCCCACTGCAATTACAGTCCTCCATGACTGTCCTGTGTCATCAGTCCCATGCAAAACTATTCTCTCGTCTCTCACTATAACTGCCTCGAGTTCTATTGGGATCACCTTTCCTTCCTTTTCATCTAAGGGAATCTCTGGTGTAAATAGGAACTCATTGGGTATGTGTAATAGCCTACCTTGTATCCCTGGGAGCCATGCTATCAATATGTCCACCCCATATGAAAACAGTTCAATGTCCACTGGCACCCCTCCCCCCTCTGTACCGTCTGACCATAATAAGCTTGGATGAGTTCCCTCACAATCATGTAATGAATCCCTGGTGTTGACCACACTATTCCTTTGTCTGTGAATGAAAAGGTCAGGTTAAGTCGTCTCGTCATGTCTCTACCCATTATATTCACTGGTTCTCCCACAGATTATGGTAATTCGTCGGTAAAAGGAACCAAATCCATGGCCCCAGAGAATCCCTGTGCATTCATGGCAATGCCTGACATTGTATATCTCCCCTCCCTAATACAGGATCTAGTCGCCCCCGTATCCACGAGAAAGAAAAAAGACTTGTCACCTATAGTCACCCTTATATGTGGTTCCTCAGCTGGATTGAGTGTAACAGATAGGATCGAACACATCAAGTCTGTATTTATATTTGTATTTTACATTTGTATCGCACACATGACGGACCAAACCGTATAGCGACGCAGTTAGAAAAACAGGTTCATGTAAAGCAGAGCTAAGCAGATGTAGAGATGTCGGAAGCGGTTGCAACGCTCTACGTAGCAACGCGGCTTGATGTTTCTCAGGCCTGTTATTGGGTCCCTTCCTCTAACTCTCCAGGCTGTCTGGACCTGTTGTTGCGGGACTGTTTCAAGCGCCACTGCGGTCGCTGTAGCGTTCTGCCACGTGGGTGAGCAGGCTTTGCAGGCTCTGAGCTGCCTTCTTTCTTCATCACCGTGCCTGGAGGCGTTTGAGTGAGCTTACCGGTTCCCCCTCCAGCCTCTACAGCGGACGGCTGAAGGGTGGTAAGCAGGTCCGGTTTTTGCTGTTGTTTATAACTAACTAATTCATGTTTTGTGTGTTTTCTTTTTCGGCGAGTGGCTTCTGCCTTTGCATCTTTAATGTTCACAATGTCACAGCTCTCTCCACACAAGCCTATGAATCCTGGGACTCTAGCTTCACACGCCATGATGTCTTCTAAACGGGGCGCCATGTCTTTAAAGGTTGCAGAAATGTCTCTGGTGCCCTGCAAAAATCGCATTTCTGAAGTTCTGGCTTCTAGCCTGCGCAGGAGGCAGAAACTCCACGCTAAACTCACTGATCTGTCTCTTGATGTCACTAACAGCCTTGAGCATCCCACAGCCTCATTTTTTGGGGCTCCTACTGTTGAATTTCACCCGGTGTTGCCCCATCGATTTGGGTAGTTTCCCTGATAGGGCCACTGTTTTTGTCTGGGGCTCCGTCCCCGGTTAAATACTCAGAAAGTTGATGTGCTAAGGGAATATATTCTCTGAATAAAGATAGTTCTTCTATCAACTTTGACCATATTCCATCTGTGGGTTCGTTTCTTGAGCAAATTCTTACGCCAGAGCCATGGAATCTCTTTCAGGCTAAAATTACTTTCGAACTTAACAAGTGCGCTAATCCTAGCGAATCAATGGTATGATTGGAACATGTTAAAAAATCTGCTAAGAGTCATAATTTGTGAATCTCTGCCTTTTTGACCACTATGTTTTTTCGAGAACGCACAAGGTCACTAATAAAGTGGATAGCTTTTGTCAAACTGATTTTCCTTTCGTACTCTGATAATCAGGATAAAGCCACTTTGGGTCTGTCCACGTGCCTGAATTGTATTGCAACGGCGGCAGCGAAATATGTCTCCACCTTGTCAGCGACTGCTAGAACTAAGTTCTCACAGTCTACCAACACTGCACCTCCTGCCTCCATCAGAAAAGTAGAGCCATGCCTGGTTGGACTGGGTCTGCGGATATTGCTCCCTAATCTGCTAATCTTCGGAGTCTACGCTTAGGAAAGTCCCATATGTCTATCCGTAAAGATGTCCTATTTAGAGACCTGGTCACTGATCATAGGAATTTCATAATTACTATTGTCGATGAACTCAGCGAGAGCGAACCAAGGGAAGCCTTACAAAATAAAGTACTGGCATGGCTTTGCCTAAGAACGGGTCCGGGCATAGTCAGAAGCTCTGATGTGAAGTTTTTATGCAGAATAAAAATTGACGGCTAGTGTACTCTGAAGAACAGGGATTGCGTTTTGGTTGGGTGTGGAACGAGTAACCTCCCTCGGTTTATAAGTATGTGTAAATATTTGCCAATAGGATCCTCAATCACCAGCATATGTCCTCTGTTCATAGAACCTCCCTGTTGTATTTTGGTGGTCCCTATGTATTTTGTTTATGTGTTATGTTTATGTTGTTAGTATGTTTTTGGCTTTTGTGTTGCGCTCTGAGGCCTTTGAATTTTAAATAAATAAATAAATAAATAAATAAATAAATAAATAAGCCCAAAAAGGGATGCAAATAAAAATACAGCCATAAGATAACCTGATCTGAACAAGAACGTCTTCAAGGCCCTATGAAACTGATGCGTCTACAAGGGCATATAAACAGATGAAACTATGATGAGTAAAGAAATCGATCCCATACCCCCTAAGCTATCGTCTATAAACAGAACCTAAAGAAGACAATCTACGACAATCTACGACATACCAACTTGTCAACTGAGAGACAGGTATGATAGGGCGAAACTATGGATTAAACACAGCTAGGTCAGGATGGAAGGACATTTGATGTTAGTAGAAAGTGTATAAATAATACGTTTTTTTTCTGGCGCATGTAACCATGCTCGTGAGATACTACAAAGAAAAAAATCACAAATTCATATTTAAAACCAAATTTAGATAAAAACACTGACCACAACTAATTATATTCTGTTGATATGGGCTATATCCCAGTTTCACTTACCTTCAATTTCTTAGTTGTGTAAAGCTATTGTAATGATTTTCTCATAACTGGGATTATCCAGTATATTCATATCATTCAGAAACTATGAGAAGGGGGGAAGAAGGACCATATTTACTTCTCCCACCAACATGGCCCAATAATTTACAGCTAACAGGTGAAGTGCTACACCATTGTTTTATAAAAATTCATCATGCAACAATCATAAGCAAAATCCCTTTGTTTTAGCGATGTTACATGCTCTCCGCACAATATTATTACTTGGTGTGCATAGCGCCACCATGCGATTTAAATCATTTTTATTCTTGCGTTTCCCTTTTTTTACATTATCCATTGAAAGCATATATCAACTGGCATCATTACCTTCAGCCAGCGGTTGCAAGGACGTCACTTAGGGGTCGCCAGGGGTCGTAACTGCGACCCCTGAGGTCTCCCTTGTTACCCCTGTGGTCTCCCTAGCTATCCCCCAAAAAAACGAGAAAAAACAATGTTTTTTTAAGGCAAGCTCCTGGGCTGTGGCCAGCGCCATGTGGCTCTTTGTTTCTGGAGTGGCTGGCTTTCTTGATCAGGCCTCTTAAAAAAATAAAAAACAATAGGGTTTACACAAGTCTAACACTTTCAGCAGTGCCCCTCAATAAGAAAGAATAGGAATACCAAATAATGTGTCTTTCTGGAATTCTATACAATAACTGCTAGACTCATTAAAGGTTTATTTCAGGCACACTTCAGGGTGTGAGTCACTGATTTATTCTGTTCTTAACCACCTCAACTCAGCCTTTCATCCTTCTGAGGTCGATAAATGAGTACCAACATAGGATGGGTGACGTATGTATATTTTTTTCTATATAAAGCGCATAAGCGTAAGTGCTATATAATAACACATCATTATCATTTGGCCATGGACGCCTGTTTGCATTCACAGTAATTTGGCAATATAATCCTATACACACTGATCTTAACGATACTTGCATCCATTCTTGTATGAAATGTATATCACATTATAGTGATATCGTAACCATGTCTTTCGTCGTGTACTTGGGTCCAATGCTATGTGATGCCACTTCCTGTTTTGTCAAGGGTTAAAAGGTTGTGTTCCATCGCTTACCGCAATATCACTTTGAAGTGGGGATCAAATGACATCACTTCCTGTGATGTCATCAGAGGTTAGGGCCCGAGGTCATGTGATGCCACTTCCGCCACCCCTGGCATTTTGGTGAAATGACGTCCCTGATGATGGTGCGTTATTTCAAACACATTTCTATTGTGGATTAATCTGCGTTGCACAGTGTAGGATCGCACATGTGCAGTATCTTGTATTCTTAAATCGGGATTCTGGGGATATACATTCGGGAGCTTAGTTGACAATCCACTACAGATGATTATAAACGTGCACGTTTGAATGTCGTGCGTTTCGATGTTCACATAACACATGATGCACACACCTTCCTGATATGGTTCCCTACACCTTATTTTCACACTCACATGATATACATCATGTGTGCAACCGGACTGTTTTTTCATTATTTTATTTATTGGCGCGTGTCTCCTTCACTGCTGAGATTGGCAACCGACCTCATAATAATTTATATTACCTTATTTGTGCAAAGCACCATAAATTCATAACAGCCCGGTAACATGTACCTGAAAGCAACTCACAGCTCATGTTTTACCTTTACATTCAGACTTACAGAGGCGGAGCCACACCGATGTGTGCCTATTCGTGGCGCCTCATTGGTCTCCTCTTGCCCCGTCACTTTTGTTACACACACGGCCGTTTCCCAACCTCGTAGTGCTGTGCGGATACACAATTCGGCATCATTTAGCATGCCAATTCCTTGGTAACTGCAGATTGGTTCAGACTTAACCATTGGGTTTGTGTAATTCGCATTCCCTAAAGTCACACTCTTTGCATGCTCATTGGACCTACGACCTGCGCATTGAGTCGGACACATTTCGACCTCTCCTATGAGAGGCTTGGAAGCGAGACAGATGGGGGCAGAGTTTCACCCAAGGGCGTGCCACTCCCTCTGTCTCATTGGTCTCCTTGCACATGGTGCTTATCTATTGTTACACGCACGCCTTTTCGCATTCATCCCGCGCTGAAATACCTCGCGTCACTATTTAACATTATCATGCCTCAGTTACCCCAGATTTATAAATTTAGACTGACGTGTCCCAATCCCTCAGTTCCCCAGTGTACACCAGCGGCGCGGACAGGGACAACAAATAGGCCCAGTCCCCCCAAAAAAAGTGTCCCACCCATCGCCTCAATAAAGTGTCCCACTCCTCGCCTCACGGCCCTTGACCTCTGATGACATCACCAGAAGTGATGTCATTTGACCCCACCCTAAAGTGACATCCTGGGAAGCAATGAAACAGGACATGCCACCCCTTGACAAAAGAGGAAGTGGCATCAAATAGCATTGTTCTTAAGTACACTAAATTACTGGGAATCCAAGCAGACGTCCAAGGCCAAATGATAATATGTTATTGTATAGCATTTACTCTTAAGCTCTTTTTTAATAGAACAAATATGCATACAATATCACCCAACCTGTGTTGGTGCTCATTTATCGACCTAAGAAGGATGAAAGGCTTTTTGAAAAAGAAATATATATATATATATATATATTTTTTTTTTTTTTTTAAAAATTCCCAGGCATGGCCAGAAACCGGCCCCCAATCCCCAGGGACGATTTTGGCCCAACCACGGGCCGAAAGGCCAATCCGACCCTGCATATCAGTCCCATGGAAACGAGTTATAGCTTGGGGGCGCAAGTCTTCCATTCAATGACTGCAACTCTCAGCAGCAGGTAAGAGTTTCTTCTGCACGGCGACGCGTGCACTTTATAATAATTTTTCTCACCATTCGCCTAGTGGCGACGCTCGGTCTACGGCTATAATGCACGCCCATGTGTGTATCGCACTAGCTATCATGTACCGTCTGATTTGTTTAATTCCAGAGCTTGGAATCGAGTGTACCATGTACACATATTTCTCTAGGTTCCTAGTCATTGCATCGGAATTCCTACCATCAACATGCCATATAAAAAAATGCATCTAAAAAATGTGCATCGAATGCATTCTTTTTTTTGGGGGGGGGGAGTTTCCCCCAACCCGTATTTTGCCCTTTATAATGCACCTAAACAAAAATTAACCCTTTAACCCCAAAAATATGAATTTGATGGACATTTTTTAGATGGAAAAATTTCGATGGAATGGCATTAAATGCAATGACCAGATACCATTTCTCTTTCATGCAAGCCCGTTAAGATTGACCGCTCGGTCACTATGTGAAGGTACCAATTTTCTTTTTGACCTCCATATGCTTATGTAGTAATGCACATATATTTGGTCCTATTATCTTGTTCTTTTTATTTTGTATTGCACGTGTATCACTGCGTACATCAACTTTGCTATGTATGTTATTGTATTCTTACACACTTTTTGGTTCACTAATGTCACTTCTAAATATGCCTACTGGTATGGCTGGATTATGTCTAAATTGTTGAATATGTTTTACTCATAAATAACCATTCTATGTAGGGCTCAGCCCTGACGAAGGAGTATCACTCCGAAATGGAATTGGCTTTAAGAGCTCTTCTTTCGATGAGAGCATCTGAGAGTGCTTTGGAAATTAAAATTATATTTTCTGCATAAAGGAAATTCTATCACTATTGTTTGAAACTTTATTCCACGTGAAACACATGTTCATAAGAACTTCGGAGTATGGGCATCTATGCTGCTTACCTTTCTACAATTTTATTATAACTCCGGAAGGAGAACAGAGTGAGAGCGACTGGCTAACTGTGTGGTTCCCACCACGTTTTTTCGCTATACTGTTTTTGGATCCTGCTGTCTTTGGATCTTCCCAACCAGTCAGCTCCTCGAAATTTGATCTACTTGATTTTTAGAGACAGTATTATACCATATAACATTGAAGTTACTCAGTTGTGCCCACCTCTCATCTTCACCATTCTTTCATTTGGCCAACCACTTTGAGCCCAATTAGCCACTCTTCCAAGGACTCATCTTTGTCTAGCTCTTCCTTCTAGTGGGACTCTCTCATTTTGAGGTACTCTTGGCTTCTTAAATCACTGACAGACGCTACAACACATTAGTCCTGGAGAAATGTGGTGGCAGAGGTTCTCTGTTCCAGTAACCTCGACATGAGGTCTGCTTGAGCATTCCTCCATCCTGCTATGTGCAAGATTTTATAAGTGTATTCTTGCAGTTTGGCCACTATTCATGCTAGTCTCGGCGTCAAAGTCTTTGTGCCCCTTGGACTTAGCATATGGACTAGGGGTTTGTGGTTAGTGACCAACCGAAACTTTGTGCCCCAAACATATGTCCGAAAGTACTTTGCAGCCCAGGCAGATTCAAGCATTTCTTTTTTGACTGTGGAGTAATTCTTTTTTGCATCTGAGAGTGCTTTGGATGCAAACACAACTATTTGTTCGGCATCCCCTTTCTTCTGGGTGAGCATGGCACCCAATCCATATGCATTCGCATCTGTGGTGATGTAGGTTTCCCAGGCAGGATTGAATGGCTTCAGGCAAGGGGCGTTGACTATCTTTGTCTTGACCTCTTCAAAGGCGGTCATTTGTTCTCGACCCCACTTATACTCTGCTCTTTTCCTCAACAATTCTCTCAACAGTGCTGTTGTGTCTGAGAACCTTGGTACAAAATTTGCATAGTACTCAGCGTGTTCAAAGAAAGATCTCAGCTCTTCCTTTGATTCTGGGTTTGGGGCGTTGACTGTGGCCTGCAAGAGATCCTTCTTGGGTCTTACTCCATGCTTCGAGATCCTGTATCCCAGTTATTCTACTTTGTGATCTCCCAATACACATTTTTCACATTGCAGCCTTACCCCTGCTCCCTGAAGCCTCTCCAGTACTTTCCACAAAACTTTGTTGTGCGTTTCGGCGTCCTCAGCATTGATGAGTAGGTCATCCTGAAAGTACGACACATTCCCCACATTCTGTAACAAGGAGTCCATCATCCTTTGGAACGCTGAAGCAGCTGATGACAAGCCAAACGGCATGCAGGTGTACTGGTATGTGCCAAAGGGTGCGATTAAAGCCGTCAGTGGTCTGGAATCTTTATGCAAACTAATCTGGTGATATGCATCACGCATGTCCAGTTTCAAAAATAACTTTGCTTCCTTCATCATGAGTATAAGTTCATTGATGCTGGGTAGAGGGTAGCTGTCTGTTATTACTTCCATATTTAGGCTGCGAAGGTCGATGCAGGCCCTTATGTCACTGGTCTGCTGCTTCTTAATAAGTACAACCGGGCTCAGCCACTCGGACGACTCAGCGGTCTCAATCATGCCCTCCTTGACCATTTTGTCCAGTGGCTGGCACCGGGCTCGCCTTGTGCTTGACTGGTACTGCAATGGGCTCGAGACAAATCTTGTGGACATCGTTTAAAATAGAGCACAAAATGTCTCTCTCAGCTTTGACGCTCCTCCTGTATTGACCAACAATACTTATTCATCGGTACTTGGGGTCTAGTTTTATATTTAGCTTGTGTCGCTCATGCCACACCAGCACCACAGGATCTTCTTCTGAGTAGACTTTGGTAGTGGTCTGCCTGCCTTTAAAGTATACATGAGCATTGATGTAGCCCAGAAGTTCCACTGACGCTCCAAAAAAGGTTGGTTTGTGTTTGGTTCTTCTGACTTCCACGGTCTGATGTCCAACCATTCACTTATACGCCTGAATGGGCAGGATTGTTAAGTCCGAGCCTGAGTCTGCCATTACACGGGTCTTATTTCCATGCACCTTTATAATGCAATGCGGTTTCTCCCTTCTTGCTCAGGAACTATTCACCATGATGACTGTCGGCCTCTCATCGTCCACCTTATCTCCGCTTGCACATCCCTCCCCTTCGATCATTGTGACTTTCTTTGGTGTCAATCTGCAAGCTATTGTGATGTGGCCAAACCTCCTGCAGTTCAAGTACTCCTTGCTCCTCGCAGGATAGTCCTTGTCGCTGGCCAGCTGTCTTATGCTGGTGCACCTGTAACACTTCAGGGGCACTCTTCTTTGTATCCCTTTGCCTTCAACAGCATCTCTCTTAGGCTTTTCACGCTGCCCTCACCACTGTACTGCTGACACTTTGGTGATTGGCGCAGGATCGGCCATTTCTCTCCGCCTGCTTGAGGTTTCTTCTTCCGCACGAGAATAGCTTTGCCCAGGATAAATTTGTCTTGCACTTTTCTGCATGTTAGTGTGCACTACAAGCATGTCAATGATGAAGTTCTCCACATTCTTGCTGAAGCTGCACTGTGCTGCCAACTCCCTCGCTATTCTCTTGCTTCCTGGTGTAAAATTTCAGTCTGTGCAGTACTACGTTCTCCTTATTGGAAAACCTTTTTACGATGCGATGAACAGCTTCCTTGAACACATCGTCATCGTCCCCCTCTACTGGCTCCAATCTGAGGCCTGCAAATATCCTCTGCCCTTCAATGCGATGGCATTAAGTAACATGGCCTTCTTCCTCCCTGCGGAATAATCCATGGCCTCCACGTAAGTCGTTACCAATGGTTCCCATTGCTGCCATAGTATCCCTGGCCTACCTGGTGACTGTAGGAATGCTGGAGGTGGCGTAGCTCCCTGCATGTTGGCTGCGTCAGTTTTCCTCCCAGGTCCTCATCGCCAATTATGTTGTGGTCCAAGGATGACTGGACAGCAGGCTTGAAGTGAAGGGCTTTAATGGTGGTTCACAATCTGCATTACCAAATCAATTGGGGAGAATATTTTCTGTAAGCACTCGGTCTCTAGCACAACAGTTGCTTCACTGCTACAGGTGGGGAATGTAAGCTGGTGTACTTTATATATATATATATATAGAAATAATAGTTCTGGTGATGCAGGAGGAGTGCCGGGGAACGTCTGTGGAAGCAATGGTCCGATCTCAATCTGGCAAGCATCTGGCTGGTCTAGCGCATGCGCAATGGCGGTGCCACGATCTTGCGAGGCTGCTTCTCACAGCAGGTTTGTCAAGCTGTAGGTTGTTGGTGCCCCAACTAACATTTTGAACTGGGTCCCCACGCATCATACAGACAGATGGTATCCAACGTTTGTAGGCGCGGCAACAACTCAGGAATTAAAAAAAAACTGCAACATATGTCATGTAAAAGGAACCCACACACATTACTCACGTTTGCTGGCAAAGAAGGAATAGACTTTTCTGGTACATGCTAAATCCTGCTCAGAGTCCCCTCACATACCTTGAGGCACTGTGAGTCCACTCCATTATATTACAACTGCAGTGGTCTGGTGAACCACTTTTAAGATTAGCCACAGACCGTAGTCCCACTTTTCAAATCTGCATGCAGCACAGACCAACAGCACTTTACTTCGCAATAACAGGTGGGCAGGCTGTATTAGAGACCAATATCCACACTGATCAAACTGTCAATGCAATGGCCTTTGCTTTTGCCCCAGAGCCCCCAGAAAAAGCAGCTCGGTCCGGACAACCCACCACCAATCGATCTTTTACAAAGTGTGTTGCAATGTGTACTTCAGAGCTTCGGGCCTGGGCACAATTGATGTCTTTATGGTGCTGCTGGCATGGTCGTTGCTATGCAACAAGCTTGCCGGCTCTTCCGTCTCTCACATTGTTTCATTTCACTTTACTGTAGGAGAAAACATTATTCAAAAATATAAGCTCTCTTGACACCCTTCTACACCCGAACAGAATTTTACCATCCCATTTTCCTTCCTTCCTCCTCGTGACAAACCTTTCTGTAATTCCTGTGTAGCCTTCTTTCAAGAAGGGTTTAGTACTATTTTATTTAGCATTAAAGTTCAAACTAAAAATAGAGAGCGTGAGATAGCAGCAGGCTATTTGGGCAAAAAGTAAAGGGTTCAGACCTTCGACTCCGCGTGTGGAGCTCTGTGCCGATATGCTTTGCTGTGTTGTCTCCAGTCTCCCACGCGTTCATCTGCCAGACAAGGAAATGTGAGCATGTTCTTTCTGCCTCTTAGGCTGCAAAGTGAACATCACTGTGCACTCACTGAAGTCTCTCTAAACGGGTTTTGTGCTTAACTGCTGACAATTAAAAGGTAAACCGGTATAAAAAGGGTAGCAGGTTTTTATGATTAAATGAAGGAGTTCAGAGTAATTATACTGGTATACCGTTACACCCCTAATGCTGAGGAACCGACTCACCAAAGATGTACAGAATGATTTAGAGTAGTGGGAATAGAAGCAAAGGATGAGCTGAAATTCAAGCACACATAGTCCATCTTTGTAGAAGAAGGCAGCAAAAAGAAGCCACAGAACAGGTGCAGAAAGCTGAAGCGAAGCTAGAACAGAAGAAACTAGCTAAGCCAAGTCTAGAAGGGGCAATGATTATGAGCTCCACCGAAGGACATCAAGGGCATTAGGAACAGAATATGGCACAGGGATTTATTTTATTTATTGGTAGCGCCCAGACCCGGGGGTATCAAATCGCGAGGATGGTTATATAGCATTGACAACATACTTGAAGTTAAACTTAGTTACATTGAGGTCTTTGGGAGTAAATCTTTGCAAGGTTGTTCCCAAAGAGGTTACTGTTATGTCACAGAGCAATAAGTTATAGATACAGAAATTGTATCCGTTAGGACGTTAGGCAAATTTGTTGAAGAGTGCAGTTTTTACTTTTTTTCCATAATGTCAGATAGGAGGGTTCACCTTGGGTGAAGGGAGGGAAGGAGTTCCAGAGGATGGGGGTGATGGCAGGGAAGCTAGTGCCTCCAGCTTTTTCTAGTATATCTCAGGGTGATCAGGTGATTGAGGAGGACCTCAAGAGGCGAGGGTGGGATTTCTTGGCAATGCAGGGGGCGAGGTAAGAGGGAGCAGTATTGTGGAGACAGCGGGGTGTGATGAAGAGGATTTAAAAAATGTAATGTGCACCTTGATTGGTAGCCAGTGAGCTTTGTGTCTTATTGACGAGATATGGTCGTAACGCTTTAGTCCCCAGACTGCCCCAAGTGCATTATTTTGGACAGTCTGCAATTTGTTTATGTTTTTAGAGGAGGTACCTGCGAGGATGGCATTGCAATTGTCTAATTTGCTGCTAATAATGGTCCTGGCCAATGTGAGGCAGTTGTTTGGGAGTGAGGAATTTCCTGGAGAGGTTGTTAAGCTTGGTGGATTAGGCTGCAGAGGACGCAATTGCCTTGACGTGTTTGTGCATGTTCAGCTCGGAGTCGAGATAGGCTCCCAGCGTTTTGACATGCGATGAGACTGGCGTGTTATTTCCATTGATGCTGAAGGGGGAAAATGGGATGGTTCCTTCCCCCGACCAACGTACAAATTATGGCCGATGACGTCACGACCCAAGCACCCTCGGCGGGAGGAGTTTGCACCTCTGTCCACTGGCCCGGATGTCCACATCCACTGTGACCCTGCTCCACCTGCAAATCCTGCTCACCCAGAACATGAGGAGGGAGCCACAATGGAGCTGAAACCGATCTCATGAACCAGCTCGACTAAACGTCGCAAACATACACCTACCATTGTTAGAGATAACACGACGACATAGCCACAACGGACCGAAACACACGTGCCACCGCGCACCTGGATCAGACACACACCAAAAGCACACGAAGAACACGCTCAGTGCTACGACACAGAGGACCATGCTCACTCATAGACATGCATCGTTATTATTTTTCATATAGGCCAGCAACCACATTGCAGAAACGCAAGACGCCAGAATAGTTTGTGTACATGATTGCAGACGCTTCATGCAACTAACCCTGAAGACAAGACCATATGGACCAATGCACAAAGAACTGCAACGCACTCCCACACCCCTCAATTTATGGACCTTGTACCGCTACATGCAACAAAGCCAAAGTAGGCCTCAAAACCAGAATCGGCAGGCCCGGATCAGCTCCACAGAGCCACGAAGTGCTAAGCACACAAAAACCACCCCTAAACTGGAGCCGCCGCAGCCAAGGTCGCAACTTTACAATCCACATTTCGAGATCTTCCAGCCAAGGTTACACCTACCACTGCTGCAGCTGCCAGAAGGCAAAATACAAAACAAATCCCCGTAATTCTGCTTCAAACACGGTCTCTCAACACGTGACCAAGCTGACCTGATATGATGCCACGCCTCAGGGACTGAAGGAACAATGGGTTCCCACGTTTGGGACCCAGCTTGCAACAAAAGAGTAACAACTCAGACCCCGGCAGCAGTGGGAAAGGAGCGCTCTTATGGCAAGTAACTGGACCTGTCCATTTTCTTCCACTGACGCATTGATATTGATATTCTATTTCTATTGCGCTCGTACTCAAGTGTTTCAGAGTGCGACAAGGCAAGGCAAGGGAGGGGAGGGGAACAGGGGAGAACAAAACAGCAATCCTATTAGGCCCAGTGACATTGAGAACGCGCAAATGCATGGGAGAGGGGGAGGGGAAAAGTGCATGGAAAGGGGGAGAAGTGGAAAGTGCGAAGCAGAGGAGAAACAGATAAATAACAATAAATAAATAATAAAGGCAACAAACAGTGGTAGTGCACCCAGCAATTTGCAAGTGCTAGGTTTAAGGCAGCAGACAGGGTACGTCTGATAAGTGCAGGAAGAAAAAGTTGGGGGGGGCTGTATGGGTACAGATACAGACCCCAGTGCAAGGGATGGCCTGGAGGCAGTGCGGCATGGTTGAGGGGTGAGCAGGTACCTGGGCCCGGAGGACAGAGGGTGGCCAGGTGCACGGTGCCAAGAGAGAACAGATCAGCAGGGGAGAGGGGAAGCGAACACAGAAGAAATAGAGGAAGGTCTTGAGGTGCTTCCAGAACCGGAGATGGTTCTCCTCAAGTTTTAGTGTGGCAGGCAGGCTGTTCCAGAGGGAGGCCCCAGCCGAAGACAGAGATCTACCCCCAGCTTGTTTCTTTGAAAAACGACTGACCCTGAGGGAGTTGGAGGTAGAGGAGAAAAGAGCTCAAGAGGGGAGGTATTTGCAGAGGAATAGCAAAAAGTTGGCAGAAAAGGACAGCGGGGTTCAGTGCAATGACCAAGCAAATTTGAGTGGTTTGAAAGTGCTGCAGGCGAGTGCCTTAGTGGAAACCTGCCAAGTTGTCCACCAAGTAAATGATGCAAGGAAGGGTTGTTTTGCAAACACACTGCGCACACAAACGATGTAAGGATCAATTGATTTATAATTTAATCGGAAGGTGATGCAGCCTGACACGTGTTTTGAGCAACTAGCTCTTCTACTGAGGCTGCATATTGAATGTACAATTGAGTAGAAAAGTACAAATGATATATACATGATACATATAACAGACCCAAACACACAACAAAGGGGTGGTCAAACCCGACCATAACAAATAATAATTCAATTCATAAGTTGTCAATGGGATAATGCAAATAAGTACATTTTGACAAATGAAGCAAGTTTTAGGAACAAAAGTTATACGACCCATATGGTGTAAGTTTATCCAATTCGGACATTTCCAGAGGTTGAGAGGGGAAATAATGGGGGAAACAAAAATAAAAACTTATTTAGCATTTAGGGCAATGTTGGCCATGCAGTTAGTCAAGATGAGTGGCATTAAATGGTACATGGAAACTGGAATTTCCTTATGGGTCACTAAAGGGAAGACATTATAATTGGAAAACATCAATTAGGCAAGGATTGCTTAAGTTTGGGTAAAGTGCGAAGGAAAGACATTAGGAAAGCATCAATTAGGCCAGAAGCACCTTGAATGTAGGTGAAGTGTAAACAGCAAAAGATTGAGCACACTTACCCATTAATTAGTATGAAATTGAATTCATTATAACGTGGGCTCCACTGCAAAAAGATGGGGTGCATTAGCGATTTAACCAAATATGTAGGTCAACTCAATGAAACCAATTGGTACTGTAATTTTATTTATAAGTTATGCAGGTTCATAAGCAACATACCTTTGATATGCAGTTGCAAGGCAGACATTAGATTAGTCGTGTGGACCAGCCCGCTAATGGTAAAAGTTGATTGTGAGTGGCGAACGGTGGTCAGCCAGACAAGGCAGAAAGGAAAGAAAACACAGGCACACCAATTAGCACAATTAAGGACCGTCTAGACGGTCAATTAATGCGTGTGGACCCTGAGAACACGCTATGGGTCTACGCAATGTTGTTGATTTTACCAGCGTCTCCGCTGCATGTGGAGAACAGGAGCTGGCCGTGCGTGGATCCTGCTGAACAATATAACAAAGCGAGCTCGTTGACGCGTGGCCGTGTGCGGCCGTGCGCGGCCGTGCAGGCTACCAAGGCCACCATCTAATGTGTGTATATGTACAACAGAAGTAAATATGCCACGGAGTTAAAGTAGCGGTTAGAGAGTACTCAAGGCCGGGCACCAATGTGAAAGATGGTGAAAATAAATGGCCGAAAAGGCGGATGCAAAAACCAATTTGTGGTTTTAATTTGTTGTTATTGATGATTTTAAATTTCTATTAGTGTGAATGTACGAGTGTTATATCCTACGTCCACCTCTCCTTTATGCTGGTAGCATACTTTGGGCGCCGTCAATGGTAGTATTGTTATTGGGTCTTCATCTTCTTCTACCCACGTGAGCATTGGTACATACTTGATCCACGTCGTCCAACATCGATGATTGTGTGTCTCGATGGTTGAGATAGTTTCTTTTGTTACCATGTTGCTGCCAATCACTCCTATCTCCCAGCTGTTGCCCAGATACACCTTTCCTGTTATCGTCAGTAGCGGCCTCTCCCAGCATCCTTGTTTACCCGGAACTTCAGTGGCGTACCAATCACATGGTAGATACTGCAGTGTTACCTTCTTTGTTTCTCCTTTTGCAGGGCCACTTGTTATGTATCTGAATGCTTCAGCATGTAAACTGGTCTTGTGATAACTCAGATAGGTCTTGAGGAAGTTGTTTTCATATGGGTATGAGTCTCGTGTTTTCCATGTCATGTGCACTACTGTTCCTTGAAATCTTCCTTTCGTTTGGAACAGGGCCAAATATATTATGCACTGTGCTGTCTTTTCATCTATTTCTGTGGCAACAAATGTTCGTGAAGCGCTCATGGCGTATGGTATTAATGAGCAAACGCAACAGCTATCCTCAGTTGTCTGCTTACCAATGCGGGTCATGTGCTGGTACCATATGTTGTTTGCGACGTGTGCTGAATCTTGTACATAATTATCAATACCTTTATTGTCTGAGTATGTGCTGCGTTTAACTCTATTTTGCTTGGGTGCAATGTTACTATTACCACCTGACGTAACACCTGTTGCAGCAGGGAACGGGGGTATATTAGGTTTGGGTGCAGCAATAAAATTGATAGCATAGCTGTACTGCCAGACAGAGGCAGCCAAGAACCCGGTGATCATAAAAATCCCTATTATTTTTATTACATATGCTAATCTCACCGGCATTTTGCTCTTACCTTGCTGCAGTCCTGGCAGCGTATTCTTGTGACGTTAAAGTTGCCCGCCTAAAAATTCTCAAAAGTTCTCGTTATTAAAATGTTAGTTTTGTTTCCTTTAAGCTCTCCCTATCAAGTAGTCATTCAGTGCCCAGGCGAAGAGCTGCTCCCACGCTACTCTAAGTGGTCGGTCTCTTAGGACCGGCAAGTATGGGCGGAGGTGGGGCATGTAATATTCTATGGCCAGGAGGAAGGCTGTGTAGTAGACACGTACCCTTCTCCTTTTTAGGTATGTTGGCCTTTTTATTTCGTATACAAATTGGTGTGACAATTCTTCTGGGTAGTTATCGTCTGGCAGCACCATCTACGCCTGTACACTGAACTTGTTAATTAGCTTTTCTTAACAATACAATATTACGCAGTTCCTGTATGTGCGAGAGAAAAAAAAGAGAACATTCACGTGTTTACATGTGTATTGGTGCAAGCAATGTCCTTCAGTTTTAGTTACAACTGTACTTAGCAGTCAATGGGGGGGGGGGGTTTGCGCTCAGATGGCGGAAGTATTTTTACTCTTTGAGCGTGTGACCATGGGGTGGGCAGTATGGGGATCACCCCTTTCTTCGTCAGTTATCGTCTCCGAGGGAACAATTGGGTCGTTGTCTGTGGTGGAACTTTCTTCCGCTGTCGGGGATGTTGTTGCTGTTCTTCCAATGGACCTGTCGTTGGCGCTGGGGCGGGTCTGCAGTTTGTAGATCTTTACGTCATGTAGGTGGTTCCAGGCACGCTTATCCTTTAGTTTTACTGCTCTTGTTGATACGTCCTCTACCAGATGGGGGCCAGTGAACCTCTTCTCGTTCCACTTTCTATAGAAATTGCGAAGTAGTACGTGGTCACCTTTGGCAAGTTTGCACAAGTTCTCCTTTCCCAATTCTGTACTTGCGCCTTTTTCTTTATTGATGGTAGACCCGCCCCGTGTGCGCTCGAGCTGTTGAGACACAAACACGACACTAGTAATCAAAGAAGACACATATTGATACATTTCATCACCTAACACACTCGCTGAACTTTCGTGGTCTGTGAATGCCCTTGACGTTGGGGTTAGGGGAAGGCGCATTTGACGTCCAGTAACCACTTCGTGAGGGGTGAGGTGGTGGTCGGACCCTGGCCTATTTCTCAGTTCAAATAAAGCTAACGGAAGGCAATACAACCAACTTTTCTTTGTTGTTTGTTGTATTTTTGCAATTGCCTCCTTCAATAAGCCATTCAGGCGTTCACATACACCATTAGCCTGTGGGTGGTATGCACATGCAAATTTGTGTTTAATGTTCAGCAGGGATGTGATATGCTGGAACATTTCGTTTGCGAAATGTGGGCCGTTGTCTGATCTTAACACCTCGCACACTCCCCACCTGGGGAAAACCTCCCTTACTATGAATTTGGCTGCTCTAAACGCATCAGGGTGTGAACAGGGCCCTGCTTCAATCCACCTGGAAAATGGGCATACTACTACAATCATATACCTATTACCTTGACATATGTTGATCATATCAACATAGTCAATGTGAAGGTGCCGAAAAGGTCCTTCTGGCCGGGGTATGGTACCTCTTATCACTTTTAGAGTATGACCGGCCGTAAACTGTTGACATGTGAGGCAATTGCTGATAAAATTTGACACATGAGAGTTTAACTCAGGACAAAACCAATCTTCTCTAATTCGTGCTGCTATAATTTCCTTGCCTGTATGGGCAGGGTGATGTAATTGGCTCAGGGCGGTATTTAACAGTGCTAACGGTATTACAACTTTCCCAGTGCCACCCTGGCGCCATAGTGCGTCGGTTGGTGACATTGTACATCCTCTTTTCACCCATACTTCTTTTTCGGCCATTGGTGCAGCCGCTTGTAGCTCCATAATCTGTGTGGCTGGGAGATGGGTGTACCCTTCTCTTATTAACATCTCCCTAGCTATTCCCCTCCCTCTCCCTCTCTGTGAGTCTGTGGGGTTCCATATCTCACCAAAGTATGCAGCATATTTCGCATGTGCGTCTGCTGCTGCATTCCCTTTTGAGACGTAGTCTTCACCATTGGTGTGTGCGGTGCATTTGACTAGGGCTAGTTCTTGGGGGTCGTTTATTACTTCAATTAGTTCAGCCAACAAGAGGGCATGTTGTACTGGAGTGCCATCAGCTCTCCTAAACCCTCTTCTTCTCCATTTTGATAACCCTGAGTGGACAGTGGATGTAACATATGCACTGTCGGAATATATGGTTACTCTTTTATTAAAACTTTCCTTTAATGCCAATATTAGTGCAACCAGTTCCGCGGCTTGAGCAGAGTAATGCTGTGGTAGTTGTACACACTTCATAGCCACACACACCGGCGCCTCCATCATTTTTACTACTGCTGCCCCAGTCCTTCGTATCCCATCTCCTTGATCAATAGTTGATGACCCATCAATAAACAAAAGCTCACCTCCCTCTAGTGCGTTTTCTTCAACTTTTCTAGTACATGAGTACATTTTAGTTATTTGGGTGCAGTCGTGGGCGTAATCTCCCTCTTCAATTACTTCTGCTAGGAACCTTGCAGGGTTAACCGTGCTACATCTAACAATTGCTAGTTCAGCTTTAGACAAAATAATCTCATAACCTGATGCCCTCTGTGTCGTTAGTGTGGACTTAGGTTTATTCAATATCGCAAATAGTGCATGTTCCACAAACAGTGTAGTTGGACACCCCATAGTTATTGCTGATGCTTTTTCTACTGCAAAAGCAGCTGCAGCAAGACCTTGTTCACAAGGGAAGTGGCCTAACATCACAGGGTCTAAGTGCCCGCTGTAAAATGCTACTGGTTTATAGCCCATGCTCGTTTTTTGTGCCAATACTGCTTTCATCACTGCTGAGTCGCAATGTGAAAATATAAAAAAGCGTCGCTCATAGTCTGGGGATGCCAGTACTGGAGCAGTTGATATCGCGTCTTTCAATTCGTCAAATGCCTCCCTCATTTCCATAGTCCATCCCAACTTTTTCTCCCCTTTATTTGCTTCCTTCAAACCCTCAAGCAGGGGTCCTATGTATGAGCTGTAATCAAATACCCATGCTCTACAGTAGTTGCACAGCCCCAGAAATTGCTGCAGTTCTCTCACAGTCTGTGGCACGGGAGTGCTTGAGATGGCCTGTGCTCTTTGTGGTGCAATCCTTCTTCCATGTTGGGATATCAGTTGGCCAATGTAAAGTACCTGTTCCTGACAGTATTGTATCTTTTCCATGTCTACCTTGTACCCCTTTTCAGCCAATATTGTCAACATTTTTAAGGAGTCCTCTCTACATTTACTTTCGTTTGTACTGCAAATTATTATGTCATCCACATACTGTAACACTGTGCTTTCCACCTCAACGTTACCCAAATCCATCTGTATTACTCTATTGAAAATTGAGGGTGATTCACAATACCCCTGTGGTAATCTGGTATGTTTCCACTTTGTATTTCGGTAAGTGAAGCTTGTCAAATCTTGTGAGTCTGGGTGTAATGGTATTGAGAAAAAAGCATTTTTGAGGTCAATCACTGTAAATCGTGATGCTTCTGCTGGAATGCCACACAATATTGTGGCCGGGTTTGCTGTTACTGGATACTCTGCTTCTACTATGTTGTTCAAGGGTCTGAGGTCCTGTATGAAGCGCCAAGACCCCCCTTTAGCCTTGCGCACCGGGTACACAGCTGTGTTACATGGTGATTCTGAGGGGACCAATATGCCATTGTTTATAAGGGCCGTTATGGTTTCATATATGCCCTCATCTGCCTCTTTTGACAATGGGTACTGTTTCACTCTTGGTAGTATGGCACCTTTTTTCAATTTTATCCTTACACCCCCTATGCTTTTTATGCATCCCACGTCATAAGGGCTAATAGTCCATAATGATTTGGGCACCTTTGACATATCCTCCTTAAAAAATGGGACTGGGGTGCCTGCGGGTGCCTCAAGTGCCATTGCAATTTTCTGTGCTACTTGTTTGTGAGCCACTCTTAGCCATATTTCTACACTCATCATGAACACCATTTCATCTTCCTCCTTTTCTTCTGAGAACAGCTCTTCATCTGACACCTGGGTCAGCCTACATCCTTCTGCTAGTGCTATCACCACCCTCCATGCTCTCCCTTCTTTATCTTGGGCGTGCACAGCAACATAATCAGCTGTTGCAATAATGCTCTCAATGTCCATTACAAACACCTTCCCTTCCAGTTCATTAACTGGTGTTTCTGGTCGGAACAGATAGGCTGCTGGCCTCCTCCATATTGTCCCTTCTATCCCTGGCATCCATGCAAATGCCATGTCTGTGCCATACTGGAATAGCTCGCCATCTACTGGCTCCGCCCTAATCGCTGTCTGTCCACAGTATGCTTGCAAAATCTGTCGTGCTGCGAGCATGTTAATCCCTGGAGTAGAGCAAATTATGCCATCCTCTGTAAAGGAGATCATCATATTCAACCTGTTCATTATGTCTCTCCCCAGTATATTTACTGGTGAGGCACTATAATACAAAAGTGGGACTGACAGATCATAATCTCCAATAGATAAGGGAACGTTATCAGTAAATGGAACCAACCCTTTAGCCCCAGAAAATCCTTGGGTGTTCATGGCTTCGCCTGACATCTTAAATTTACCTTCCCTTATGCAAGACCGGGTTGCCCCGGTGTCAACAAGGAATGATAATTTTTTGTCACCTATCGTTACCTCTATGCGTGGTTCCTCCGCACTATTAGGTGTTACTGACAGGATGGGACACACCAAGGCCGTCTGTGGGCTGACCTATTGGGGGTACAATGATTGGCCATTCCCTGTGTAAGGGTTGTGTCCCAACACCGTCACCCTACCCAATTGCGTTTGTTGAGTTTGGGGTGGTGGTTGTATTAACGCTACTTGTTGTTGTGGCGGTGGCAGTTGCTGTGTTATTTGTTGTTGTGGCAGTGAATAGGTTTGTGGCTGTTGTGTTGTTTGTTGTTGTGGGTCACTCCCTTGTTGTGACATCTGCTGTCGTTGTATGCCCTGCTGTTCTTGTGAGGTCCTAGGTTGTGCTTGTTCATTCCATGCTGGTGTTCCTGGCCTGACCCTACATGTACGTGACATGTGTCCTAATAGTCCGCAGCTCCAACACACGGGTGGTTCCCTGCTTTGCCATGGGAAGCTCCCTGTGTTGTCCTGGTATACGGGTTGCCCTGTGGGGTAGTAATTTCTAAGTCCCCCAGCCTGTTGTTGGGTATTATATCCGTATCCTCTCCCCCTCATAAACCCTCCTCTCCCTCTGTTATAACTATAATACCCAGTTCCTTGCATTGGGTACCCTCCTCCCATGTTTGGTGCGTGTAATTGCAGAGGCGGCACTTGCTGTATTACACCTTGTGGAGGCGCTATTTGAGCGGGATCTTGTGCAGCCACTACTTGCGTTGGGCTTTGGGCCACTGGTGTGGGCGTAGTTATTAGTGCCCCTTCCATTGTGTATTTAGTAAGTTTTTTCTGTACTAGTTTGGCCTCTTCTGTTTTCCTGTCCTCTTCCTTTTGTTTCATTTTTCCTTGCCATGTCCTGCAGTGATGTACTATAGTCAGTTGTATTTCTGGCCATGGTTTTGCTTCCATCCCCACTACTTTCTTTAGTTGTTTCTGAACTCCTTCTGGGAGCCCTTGTACTAGTATATGATAAAATATGGCTGGTGTTTTGTCCCATTGTTCTCTAGTTTCCATGCGCCACTTCTCTTGAATATCCTGGATATAATCAACAGGATCCTCATTTTCACCCATCTTACGGGAAGTAATGGCTCCTATGTCTGATGTGTCTGGGTACTGCACTCTCAGTGCCTGCCATAGCGCATGTCTGCAGTTTGCAAATGGTGCCCCATCATGCGATGTGTTCGTTATTGTTACCCCATGGAATCCCGCTCTTTTCCAAATGTCATCCGCTCTATCCCCTAATATTGATATTAACAGGCCCTTCACATCTCCTACTGCTAGTTTCTGTCCTGCGGTGTGTTTTTCCATTTCATATATCCACTTACCCGCACCTCCACTTAGTGATGGGAGCCTACATTTTATATTTTCTTTATCCGTATGTTTCCAAGGTACATACTGTGGTCTAACCCCTCCTCTCTCCAACAGTGGCATTAAATTCTGTCTTGTGTCACCCTTTACGCTCCATAATATTGAGTCTTCACACCCCTCCTCTTCCCCCGTTTCCTTTACTACTTCAAATTCTTCCTTACTACCTCTGCTCCTACCTCCCTCTTCTTCCTTTCCCCTTTTTTCGTCAATTCCTGTGTTCAATATGGGTATGTTTATTTGTCTGTCTTGCCTGCGACTAGGGAGGTCCCTAAGCCGACATGCATAAGGTGTAAGTTCGTTCATGAAGGGCGCGAGCTTTATTCTGTGCAGTGAGCGTGCGGTGGTTGAACATGTAGGGTGTGACGTGGGAGGGCGTGATGGGGATGTGGGTGGCGTGGTTTCATGGGTTTGTGTTTCCCCTATTCTTTTCACTCCCTCCTTACTTCTCTCCAGCTCCTCCCATCTTCTACTCATCCAGGGCGAATCTATGTTTGTTCTAGTGAGGTATAGCTTATCTAAGCTTTCCCTTTCACTCTTTCTTCCATCCTTCTCCACTCCTTCTTCCTCCTCACTGCAAAAGTCATTCATAAATGGCACCCCCCACTCTGCCTTTTTTCCTTTTATTGTTACTGTTTTTAAGTCTATTAGGTCTCTTTCTCCCCTTTCGTTGTTACCAACTGTTCCCCCTAGTGCTGAAGTTGTTGCTACCTCTCTACTTTTATATACATCTCCCCATCTTTCACTCTCCCTACTCCTCCCTTCTCTTCCCCCTTCACTTCTCTCCTCCATTTCCCTACTATTTTCCTCCCTTTTCCTTTTCAATTCCTCCATTACTTCGTTGCTCATCTGTTCCAATATTCTTTCATCCTCTTTCTTCCTTTCCCATTTCACCCTTTCTCTTTCTACTATACTCTCTATTACCTTCCCCTCTTCATATTTCTTAGCTGTCTCTGATAGTACCCTCCTCCTCCATATTTCCATTTCCTTTTCCTTTTCTTCTTCTTCCTTCTTCTTCTCTCTCAGCACTACTCTTGATACCCTATCTGCTGCTGCTTTTACCCTTTCAGCTTCTCTCTTTTGCTCCTCATTTCGTTCCCTTAATTTTTCCAATTCGTTCTTACCTTCTTTCCTTTTCCTCACTCTCTCTCTTTCCTCCCTCTCAAGTTGTTTGATCAATTCATTCTGCTCATCCCTTAGTTTTGCTAATCTTTCCTCCAAAATCTCTTCCTTCTGCCGTAGTAGCTCCTCTCCCCTCATTTCACTCTCTCTGGCACTATCCTCGTTTGTTCTCTTTACCGCCTCCCTTTCTTCTCCAGTTAGTGAGCCTCGTAATTTCAATAATATCTGTGCAGCTACCCACTCATCGTTTCCTATCTCTACAGTCTGCTCTTCTCCAATCCTCCCTTCCCCCATTGGTATCTTCCTATGAGCCACATATGGTGGAGGGCTGTATGCCGGGTTCGAGTATCCTTCAGCCGCCCTGAACTGTCCTTCTATTTCTCCTAATTCTCTTAAAGGGTACAACCCTCCTCCCTCTGTTTTCACTCCCGGTGTTATGGGTATCTCATTGTTCGGTTCCTTTTTTATGTCGTTTGATTTATCAATCTTTTCTCCTCCCTGTCCTTCATTCCCCGTATTCTTTGTCCTTTCACACCCCTTTTCCCCATCCGTTCCTTCTTTCTTAATCTCCTTTTCTTCCGGTGTTTCCCCCATAGTGAACATTCCATTTGGTCCTGGTCGGGACCCCTGGAACATCCTCCATAAGTTAAACACTTCCACATGGTTTGCCAACTTCTTCCCCTTGTACGTATTGTGCAGATGGTTTAGTAGTGAATGTTGGGCATATGGATCGAAACTACCATTAGGCGGCCATGGTGTTAACATTTTGTTGTCCGTCCCCTGGGTCCACTCTATGCTGTACTTAATTAATTTCTCCCTATGTGGTGGCAGTGTGGTGCATATGTGTTGTAGTGGGGTAGTGAGGGTGTTCCCCCACCCTCCCGACCCTCTCCCGTATGACATAATGGCACTCCCCTTGTTACCCTTCCCTTTACTAGCAGTTTACAATATACAACCTTATATTGCTTACCTTGCCCCGCAAGTGTGGGGACTTACGACAATCCTTTGACAAATTATGCAATACTAATAATAAAAAAATAAAAATAATAATAATAAAAACAAATATATATGTATATATGTATGATGTTAGATTATATTCCTTCCCCTACGGCCCCCTGCGGCTGAAGCGCACGCAGCCCCCTGCGGCTGCGTACCCCTTACGACGATCTTATACAGTCGTCCTGTTTCTCCGTTCTCCTCCCCCTTTTACACTTGCCGTGGCCGGCGTTCTCCGTGCGCAGCCACGCCCCTTTCCCCTTCTCCTCTTTCGATCCACTCGTTTATCGTTTATCTCCGTATCCGCCCCTTTATCATGTTTCTCTTCCCCACCACTCTCAAACCCAAAGTTTCTTGTGCTCGCGATATCTTATTAAATCCCTACTGGTGACGTCACCGATTTCTTCGAGCTACTGGTACATTCTTGTTATGTTCTTTAAGTTCAAAATACACTTGCAATCTACCCCGCTAACCCTACAGCTGTCTTCCTGTCTCTCCTGGAACAAGGTAATCTCATCAATAATATAACCGGACTGCGCACGCTGCGTCGCCTCGCGTGTGATACGCCCCTCAACAGGAGGGCTTAACCAGCCAATTATCTTCCGTTTTGGGCAACTATGTAACTAGCTACCGTCCACAGGGAAACGTCATCTACCTATCGAGTTTCTTGCTCGAACAATAGGGAACCTCATCTACTCATTGATCAATAAATGTCAAATCGTAGGAAACCACACACACCCACCCTCACACGTAGTCGCAATCTAGGCCATCAGTGTCTTACGAGCGGCTGCACGTGATGTTTTCGTGCCCCGCCCCCGTCTTTCGCGTAACTTAGCCGACTGCTCTCGCACTCGTCCGCTACCATTCATTCCATTGGCAACCCTCAGTTAAACCTTCGCCGCACATCTGTACAATACCTCCCTCCTCCCTTATTTACTTCCTCCCCCTCCCTCACAATTTCGCATTGCTTGTTGTGCGTGTCATGCTCACCAAGTTCTCTCGATGCAGGGCCGCTCGACAGCGTGCACCCCTCCAAGCGGCTCGCCACCTCCCCTCGTCTGGACCACGTCTGGACACTCGCCGACCGCGGGCGGGATACTTCTCAACCGGCTCCCGAGGGCCAATATCCGGATTGCGCTGTCCGGTCTTCTCGCAGCTCCGCGATGGTCCTGTAGTCCTCAGAAGGGGGCAACGGCAGAGGGGGCCGCGCCGCCGGGCCTCCTCGCAACGGAAGTGCCTGGAAAAATTAAAAATAAAAGTCGATCTTAAACAGATCTCAGCAGTGCCTCCAACTTGTCGGGGGGAAATTCTGCCGGGGTCGGCCGGGCCGTCCGCAGACCTCCGGGCAGGGAGGCCCCAACTCCTCCCGTATATCCCAGATGAGATAGAGTATGAGACACACACAAGGAGCAAGGTGACTCTGCTGTTTATTTAGACAAAACGGCAGGGATGGGTCAAGGA
This sequence comes from Ambystoma mexicanum, assembly GCF_040938575.1. Classification (NCBI taxonomy): domain Eukaryota; kingdom Metazoa; phylum Chordata; class Amphibia; order Caudata; family Ambystomatidae; genus Ambystoma; species Ambystoma mexicanum. Next base: position 1,444,047,526 of record NC_090929.1, read on the forward strand.
GCGTACGCGTTCGTCCTGACACACACACAATCGTGGGGCTCGCAGGCCCTTTTTACTGCATTATGACGCGCTACTTGCGTCACTTCAGAAAGTTAACAAAAAACCTATCGCCACTCTTAATTGGTTGCTCGAGTGGTAGGGTTAGTATAGTACACATATAGAGAATGATATTAGTGGACAAGGTGTAGTCAGGTGGTATATCTGGGTTGTCCCTACAATTAGATACATAAGAATTGTTACATGAAGACTCCTGAGGATTGGCTAATATTACTGACGTCTGAGATAAGAGCCCCATGTTCTGATTGGTGCACTCGTGAGCTTCCCAGCCTGGGACCACCGTTGTTCCCAGCTCTCGGTGTACCTGTGATTGCAACAATGTTTCAATATGGGTACGTGCAGACAATGTGAGGATTTATTCATAGGTGGAAGGCTGACCGCTCCCACTGTAGCAGATGTCCATTGATCCTTTCAAGTGTATCGGCCTGTGTCTCGTAGCGAGGGACCCAGACGCCTTTTCTCTCCTGGGTTTTGGCATCTCGTCAGGTTCGGCTTGGTCACGTGGGGAGGGACCGTGAAAGAGGCAGAATTCTGCACAATTAATATTGTTTTTTCTACTGCGCGTCTGGTTTAATTTGCCGGCGTGACTTTATCGTTTGGGGCGCGGAGTGCGAGGTTGCAACATCGTGCCTTTGATGATTTGTTCTTGGAATGTGGGTTTGCAACATTGCGACCTTGGCTGGTTGCTCCTCCGGGTACTTTCTGCAGGATCAGCAACCTGACTCTTGCTTTGTTAATGTCCACGGGAGCTCTTGGTTGAGGCCTACTTGGGCCTGGTGCATAAGTAGTCCGTTTGGTGCATAGGTGCTTTTAGGTTATAATAGCATATATTTCCATGACCAGTATCGTGTTTCCATTATACCTCTCATGGTGGTAACGGGTTTCAAGAGAAGCGTGAGCAAGCGTTATAGATGAGTTCATGATGCGTCTTGCGTTTCTGCATTCTGAAAGCCTATGTAAAAATAATAAATATGCACGTCCATGAATATGCCTGTCGCCTACGTCAGAGCACTGAGTATGTTCTTCGTGTAGATTGGTGTGGAGATGTTCAGTGTGTATATTTGTACAGATGTGCTTCCCGTTGTCTAGGTCGTCATGGCATCTCTAACGACGTGTGGATTTTAGTCTAGCTGATCCGAGCCGCAGGTGTCGGCATGGCCAGTGCGGGCTGCTGGGCAGGCAGATGGACACATCCGTATGTTCCTGTACCAGGGTACCTGGTCGTCTGGTAAATGGACAAACTCTTCTCGCGGCGGGTGTCTGGGCCGTGACCCTCTAGGCCAAGCGCGAGAGGTGAAGGACGGGAGCCTGGTCTTCCATTCTCCCACTTCAGGTTGCTTGCAACCGGGCATCACCTCGTATGTGTTGTACAGACAGGAACTATCTGCATTATATCTGGTTGCGAATTTAAGTTTGTTGCAATGTGTACTTGGAGGATGTACTTTAGGAGAAAGCAGATCTTCTTTCATCATGGATTTAACCTCCCCTCTGCTTTATCAAGGAGGCTTTTGTCATAGCCTCTTGCCAGGAATCTGTCTTTCTTAAAATAGGTTCCTTATATTGTTTGAATTCGTTGTCTGAATCTTTACCCAATGTTGGCCATCCGCTTAGTTCAACTTGACTACATTCTCATTTATTTACCTTGCAGATTGGAATTTGATCAGACATATACAATTGGCATTCGGTGGTATATATCACTACCCTAGCAAAAGCTAATGCTCTTTCCATGAGTCGAACTTAATCTTCTGGCTATTTTGTAAATATTGACCATCTTGAGCATGTATACTCGTTTTATTTTCATGTTGGTATGTCACTATTTTTATGCCAGTAAAATTCTGGCACCTGTTTTTCATATGAGGTGATGCCCGGTTGCAAGCAACCCCTCGTACATTCACACTAATATAAATTGAAAATCATGAATAACAACAAATTAAAAACACAAATTGTTTTTTGCATCTGCCTTTTCAGCCCTTTATTTTCACCATCTTTCACATTGGTGCCCGGCATTGAGTACTCTCTAACCACTACTTTAACTCTGTGGCCCCATTCACTTCTGTTGTACATATACACACATAAGATGGCAGCCTTGGTAGCCTGCACGGCCGCACACGGCCACGCGTCAATGCGCTTGCGTTGTTATATTGTTCAGCAGGAGCCGCGCACGGCCAGCTCCTGTTCTCCACATGCAGCGGAGACACTGGTAAGATCAACAACTTCGCGTAGACCCCTAGAGTGTTCGGAGGGTCCACTTGCATTAATTGACCGTCTAGACCATGGGTGCACAACATACGGCACGCGGGCCAGTTGCGGCCCGCCATGCCGTTTTGTCCGGCCCGCCAGCAACAAAGACTTTCCTAATGGTGGGCGGCCCGCAAGCAGCATCGGCCGCCCTCCATTAGGAAAGTCTTTGTTGTCTTCCGGGCCGGACAAAACACTGGCCCTCATTGGTTCAGTGCACACGAACCATGCAGCTCCTACGAGCCACGTAGTGCGTGTGTGCTGCACCAATGGAGGGCCAGCACTACGGCTGGCGTGGCCAGTAAGGCTTGATGCCGGAAGGCATTTCAGCCATGCTTGCCACGCCAGCCGTAGTGCCAGAAGCCTCGCCAGTGTTCCAGCACGTCTGGGTAAGTACATGGTGGGATGGGCTGTATGTTTGTGTGTGTGTCTGTCTCGGGTCCGTCCTGACTGTGTTTTTTGTTTTTGTATGTATGTTGAGATGCAGAGGTGGGGGTGTTTGTCGGGTGTGTATGGGTGTGTTTGTATTTGTATGTCTGCAGTGTATGTTGAGATGCTGGGGTGGGGGGGTGTCGGGTCTGCTTGAATGTGTTTGTGTGCAAGTGCAGTGTGTGTTGAGATGCGGGGGGGGTCGGGTCTGCCCGAATGTGTTTGTGTGCAAGTTCAGTGTATGTTGAGATGCGGGGGTGGGGTGTGTGTCGGGTCTGCTTGAATGTGTTGGTGTGCAAGTGCAGTGTGTGTTGAGATGCGGGGCTGGGGTGTGTGTCGGGTCTGCCTGAATGTGTTTGTGTGCAAGTGAAGTGTATGTTGAGATGCTGGGGGGAGTTGTAGGGGTCAGGTCTGCCTGAATGTTTGTTGTTGTGTGCACGTTCAGTGTAAGTTGAGATGTGGGGGCGGGGGGTCCGGGTCTGTATGCGTGCATGCTTGTGAGTTTGTTTGGTGAGTTGGGGGGTGGGGGGTTCAGGACTGTATGGATGCATGGTGTATGCATGTGAGTTTGTATGGTGAGTTGGGGGTGGGGTCTGCATGGGGGCATGGTGTATGCTTGTGAGTTTGTGTGCTGAGTTGGGGGTGGGGGTTTGGGTCTATATGGGTGCATGGTGTATGCTTGTGTGTTTGTGTGCTGAGTTGGGTGTGGGGGGTTCAGGTCTGTATGGATGCATGGTGTATGCGTGTGAGTTTGTATGGTGAGTTGGGGGTGGGGTCTGTATGGGTGCATGGTGTATGCTTGTGGGTTTGTGTGCTGAGTTGGGGGTGGGGGGTTCCGGGTCTGTATGGGTGCATGGTGTATGCTTGTGGGTTTGTGTGCTGAGTTGGGGGTGGGGGGTTCGGGTCTGTATGGGTGCATGGTGTATGCTTGTGGGTTTGTGTGCTGAGTTTGGGGCGGGGGGTTCAGGTCTGTATAGATGCATGGTGTATGCATGTGAGTTTGTATGGTGAACCGAAAGCATTGCTTTTCCGCGAGGTGGGTGTACCCAGAGAGCTGCAGAAAACGTTTGCACTGGAGAAGGTATCATTTTCAGATGTGTTTATTTTTCGTAGAAGGGGAGCCAGGAGGCCCGCGGGGAACTTTTTTAAGTGCCGGGGAATAATTTGCATCTTTGTTTCGTGAAGGCGAACAATGGGCCGTGGCCGCAGTCTGCTCAAGGCCAGGTGTTCTGTTCTGTATAAATGTTGTACATTTATATGGTAATCATATGTGTGCGCAATGCCATCTCCTGAAGAGACACAAAAACAGGATGCACACGAGGGATACATGCGATGGGCAACCCGATATACAAGGAACTGTGCCCATGGAGGAGGGAGAGGGATGGAGAGGCTGAGTGAGGGGAGAGAGTGAGATGCAGGGGGAAGAGAGAGGAGAGAGAGAAAGAGTTAGCAGAGGAGGGAGAGGGATAGAGAGAGAAAAATCATATATAATATTACATATGTGCTATATGACCCCAGACAAACTGAGCCGGCATCGTGAAGAGGAATCCAGTCTTTGCTGGAGTGGGTGTGGAGCAGTCTTGTCAGAAATTGACACAGTACTGGGGCTCAATATATATTACTGAAAATGCAGTTGGAGGAACCCTAATTACCTTGGAGATCTGGGTTGGAAATCTCTGATGTAAGAGCAGTTAGTGGACAGCATGGGTGGGAGACGACCAGTGACATCAGGACATTGCTTTTTCAGTTCTTTCCCCTGGTCCTCCTGATATCTGCTAAGATACTTGAAAGTCTGCCATCTACATGTAAAACGTACTAAAGGACTAAGCCTGCTCTGTTAAGTACTACATAGACTCTCTACTGGCTCAATCCTTTGAATAAGGAAGTGGATGCTGGCCAAGATTTGTGGTTGACATCCCACCTCGAGAATTAAGAGGCAAAACACACGAAAAAGAACTCAATTCTAGGTAGAGCAATACTGACAGTATAGTCCAGAATAAAATGTCTGGTAATTAGTTTGGTTCCCTTCATGGTAGCATTCAAAGTTTCAATTTATCGTGTTTTCAAAACGTCATGGTACATCAGAATGTTCTAAAAAGTATGATGTTGCTCGACACTTCGCTGCCCAGACCTGGGCTTATCTCAGCCACTTTAGAGCAGACGTCATATTATGGTATAGTCCTGATGAAGTACTTTATGGAACGAATCCTGTGTTATCCAACTTTGTTCATTGCAATGATTATGGACTATAAGCTGTGAAAGTCAAGCATCATTATATTCCGAAACACTATTGTGGCCTGCAACGCTTTGGAAATACAATGATGTGAATTTGAAAACTGTTAGCAGGAACACAGCCACCTATGTTGACAACACATTACTGGAATAGCACCGCAGGGCAAATAATGGAGCCTTGACCAAGCTACATGATGCATCAAAAGCCGTTACCATGTTTTAATTGTTGCAATTTTCATCGCGGCTATTTTCACCCCTGCCGTTTTTGGCGATGTAAAAATAAAAATTATGGGTTGTGTGTTAGATGGGGCCTGAGGTGAAAAGACAACAGTGAAAATAGCTGAGGTGAAAATTCACACTTACCCGTCTGTGCTGCCGCAAGCTAACCCTCCTGTAGGAACCGGCTCCTTTCTCGGCCGCTGTGCAGGGTATTTTTGCTTGTGTTGCTTGCTACTGCTGCTTTGCCACTGTTCTCTTTCTAGGATTGGCTATCGGCTCTCACACTGAGAGAAGATAGGCAATCATAGAAAGAGGACTTTTAAAAAAAATTAAAAACATTTTTTTTTAAACTTCGGCTTCGAGTAAGTATTCCAGGAACCTTTGGCCGAACCCGAATAGCTGATTTTCAGCCGAAATTCGTCCGAATACCTACCCCTAATGAAGAATGGCTTCGGGGTCAGCACTGTAGGCAGGTGAGAATGGTCAGTTCTAGTAGCTCCTTGTACGGGTATATCTTGCAGAGATGAGTAGGTGGGATTTGTTCTTTTGTGTGGAGGTAGGCTCAAGTGTCATGGTAAAGTGTATCACGGAATGGTCAGTCCAGGGAGTCGGGTCAGTGGAGGTGGCCATGACAATTAGGTTGAGGTGTAAGGATCTGGCCTTTAGAGTGGGTGGGTGCAGAGACGGATTATGTGAAGTTCATCTCGTAAAGAGATGTGGCAAGGGCTGAGGCCTTCTGTTCTTTTGGATTGGATTGTTAAAGCCTAAATTGAAATCACCCAAAAGCAGGAATTTATTATTGGGTTTGAGGAGGGGGCGATGAGGAGGGCAGTGTCAGCGTCTGAGGGCTGGTGTTGGGTTGGCAGTAAAGGAGTAAGAGGTTAGGTTGATGGTGGACTGGGGGTTGGATTCTAATTTAGCTAGTAAGAGTTTGTAGCCTAGCAGTGGTGGCAGGCTCTGAAGGGAAGAGAGGATTTGGAGATGATGTTGACTCCTCCGCCTGAGGTGGTCTCTCTGTCTGATCTTAGGATGGAGTATGCGGTATGTAGGGCGAGGGACAGAGCAGGACCAGCTGCTTCGTGCAGCCAGGATTCTATGAAAGCAAGCAGGTCTAAGTCTTTTTCCAGTATACAGTCATGTATGTCAGGTGCGTTGGCACAGATGGATCTGGCGTTGTTGAGGGCGCAGGCAAGATGATCTGGTTTGGGGCTGGCTAAGAGGCAGGTTGCTGGTGAGGTGGAAGAGGCTATTGGTGACATTTTGGTTTTGGAGGGAGGAGCAAGAGTGGGTGCGTATGTGCGGGAGAGGAGGCGCTGTGGTCTGGCCAGGCAGGTCCAGATGTTTGTTTTGAAGTGGGATGAGGCGGGAGCTACGAGCACGAGGGGTGTGACCATAGTGGTGATTGAGCTATATTTTGACGCAGGGGTGGAGCTTGCAGTTATGGGTTGTCGAAGTGGGTTGCGCTGAGAGCTGCTAGGAGAGTGGTGGTTAGGGGTGTATGTGCGAGAGCAAAGTCTACATATTCTGGCAGCAGCAAGGCAGGCTTGTGAGCTCAGAGTAGTAAAGGGGATGTTAGAATTAGTTATAGTGGTGATGGGTTCAGTTTTGGGGAGTGTGGTGTGCATGTTGTGCTATGGTGTGTAATTAGTTTCATTGTAAATCTTGAAATGTCAAAACCTCATGTTCTGATACAATTTGCCTCATCCAAAACCTGGTCGGTGACCAGACTTGATTTGAAGCGTAACACAACCTTATCCAGGAAGTACTCATTCCAAAACTCTACCCAGTCAATATTGCGAGATACCAACTGAACAAGAGCAGGTACTCTGGGATTCCCGAGAGTTTTCTGTCCTAACTATTCATAGTCTGAGCATTTCTCCCCATCCCCCTAGTAGTAACGGGAATGTTAACAGGTGGTTCTCTTTCCCGCTCACTTACCAAGGGAATTCTGCCACACTCCGACTGTACATCCCACTCGGCTTCCCATGCTGATTGACCTAATCCCTCCATAACATGCTGTTGTGGGCAGGGTCAAACACCCTCTGTTTAATGGTACTTTTCTGCACTGGAGTCTACTTCCATCACCCTATTAGTTACTGGCGGTGCTTGTGTCACATATATATTATTTAACTCTATATCCCCACCCCCCCACCTGTTTACCATGCGCTATGTGCTTCTGTGCTGAGGTTAGAGTTAAATTACATAGACATTTCCTGGAGCTTCTCCTTGTGGCATTCTTTATTGCTTCTTTTTTGCTTCTTTTTTATTCTTAGGTTTTTTATATTCATATTGAGGTTTCCCCCTCCTTTTCTTTTAGTTTTATTTTGGTGGAAGATTTCAAAATCTGAAATCCTGAATTACCTCTTCCTCGTCTACTACTGATAAAACATACTGGTCATAGTTCAGGCAGTTGGGCACGTGTTTGATAACGTTATGGATTTCTGCCGGAAAAAATTCTGCCGCTGAAGATACCCCAAAGCTTAACCGCTTGTAACGGAACAGCCCGAGGTGGGTGGCAAAAGTTGTTATGTAGCGGGATCTCTTGCAGAGTTCTAACTGTTGGTAGCCTTTGTTTAGGTCCAGTTTGGAGAAGGCTGTCGCTCCATTTAGGAGATGTACCATATTGGTTATTCGTGGGGCTTGATGGAGTTCCCTCAGGATGGCTTTGTTTGGTCTTCTCATATCCACGCATATTCGGATTTCATGCGAGTCTCTTTTTGGCACTGGTACAATGGGGGAGACCCATGGCATGGGACCTTCTGCCGGCTCAATGATGTCAGCCTCGAGTAATTTGGTCAGTTCGTTTTCAACTTGTTTTTGAATGTTGATGGGGATTTCCCTATAGTGATGATCTGCGACCTGAGGGCCTCCTCGTTTGAGTAGTTATTAAAGTCACAGTGTTTCATTCTTAGCCGTAGTCTCATGACAAACGCGTCTATGGTTTCCCCTCTGCTCTGCTTAGTGGTGTGAAACACGTGTCGTTCATAGTCCACATTTGTGTGGGGTGTGCAGTATTCTGTGAGTGCTGTCTTCAGTTTGGTGTAGGTGTCTATGGTGCTTTCTGGTATTTCATCTAGAATGTCCCGCACATTTGATCCGACTGCATGGTTTAGTAGGTTGAGTTTCTGTTCGTCCTCCAGTGGTCCAGCCGCTTTTAGGCACACTTCAAAATCCCTCAGCCACCTTTTCCATCGTGAGCTGAGGGTGCTGGTGTCAGTGAGGTCGAAATTTGCAGGCAATTGGGCTAGGAGGCTGTCTGTCATTTTCCTGTGTTCTGGTCTGGCCGAAGTCACTGGGACTGTCAGTGACTCTTCTTCTGAGACGCTCATGGGCTGTCGCTATTTATTCTCCTTTCAGCTTTGGTTGTGCTGAAGTAGGGTTTGCCCTGCTCTCTTGTGTGTCTTCCACACCGCGTGGCTGATTTGTTGTGGGAGGTTTATTTTCTCTCACCCGGTACACGGTGGGGCCCTGGTGCCAGGTGGGCGCTGAGCCACGTGCTGATGGATATGTGAGTCCTTCTGTGGCGCGTGAGTGTTTTGGTTCTTCTTCCGTGTGCGGTGAGGCTTGGGCACCAGGAGGGGCGCTGTGTCACGTGTTGGTGGGCCTGTGAGGCTTTTGCGTTGGGCTAGTGTCTCCGGAGGGGCCGGACACGGTCTTCTCCCGTGTGTGGTGATGCTTGGGCACCAGAAGGAGGCGCTGCGCCGCGTGTTGGCGGGTCTGTGAGTCTTTGCGCTGTTTGTGTCTCCGGAGGGGCCGGACGTGGTCTCGCTTGCGGTGGGGCGCGTGTTAGCTTATCTTTATATTCTTCTCTTGAGCACGTTGGAGCGGGAGGGCCCCGCCTCTACCGCTCGTTTCGGGGTTGTTTCTTTGGTCGTTGCCGTTGGCGGGAGGCCAGTGCTCCTCAGCTGCCCGGAAAGAGTGTGAGCGGGGAGCTGCTGCTCTACCCGCGGATGTTATGATGCACGCAGCCTAGGCCTTGCTGCGTCGTTGCCATTGGCGGGAAAGCTTCCCTCTCAATCGCCCGGATAATGCTACGCGGGGAGCTGTTGTTCCACCCGCGGATGTTGTGCGCTTGTGTGGTCCTGGCGGAGCTTGCGCAGGGACCTGTCCTGATGGTGGGGAGCCTTCTCACTCCGACCCACTTTTCTCTGGGTGTCCTCGACAAGGGGGGGGTCCCGCGTCTCCAGTGGTGCCGGCCGGCACGCCATGAGCGCAATGGATTCTGAGATGGCAGGTTTGTTGGGAACTTGTATCCGCCTCGTCGCCAATGTGATATCTTTAACGTGGACCTCCTCACGCTGGGGGTGTCAGTCACTCATCAATCATGCCCAGAGAGACAGACACGAGCTGGGGTGCAACACGTCTTTATTCCAAGGTTGCCTGCTTCAATCTGCCCCTTTCCTGTCTCCCTGCTCCTCCCCTTCCCCTCGCCCCTTGGACCTCCCCATGTGACAGGGGTGCAGTGACGACACCACATAGCCGATCAAACAATCAATATAGTGTTAAAAGTAAAGGTGTTTTTTTTAATCTCACTGTTTTGACTCTGCGACCTCTACAATCACAATGCCTCTCTAGTCTTGTTGTTGCGTCATATATGTGTATACCAGTGAAAAAATACCGAACACCGTCAATTCTAATAGTTCTCAAGCTACACCATTAAAGACATGTGCCAAGGTGATTATCATCATCTCTATTTATTAGTCAAACTGTAGTGCCCTTGCAGAAGACACATGTTTCGGTTAAATTGTGTAATCATGGTTTTAACCCACCACCATTACAAGGAATACGCAACCCAGTAAGAATGAATGATTATGCCGATTTGAAAAAGGCGTTTAGCCAAAACACGTGTCATCTGCAAGGGCACTACAGTTTGACTAATAGAGATGAAGATTCACCTTGGCGCATGGCTTTAATGGTGTATCTTGAGATATATCACACAATCAATATAGTTTAAGGAACTGGCGGAATGAATTTAGTGCAACAAAGGAAAATAACTTTCTTTATGGGAGGAAGCTGTGTGGTGCGTAGATTATAGAAATGTTTGCCAATAAAAATCACATGTATTGCATTTCACTGTAAAGTACAAACTGCAAACGTTCTTCTAATGGCAGCTACAGCTAAGTTTAATTTTTTGACATGTGGGCGGAAACATTGTGCAATTGGACAGTCTTGTGTGGCTATGGGCGGGGCATACATTTCAGGATTTTTGATTTTCAAATGTAGGCAGGTAATCCCAGGTATGCTCCTAGGTGTTTAAGATTATTGAGCAAACATAGAGCCATGAGCAACAACACGCTCGAGCAAAGTACACGGCAATAATAGCTCCGCTTGAAAGAAGCGAGTTGTGTGTTAAAAAAAAAATAACAAACAAAGGAAGGCAAAGTACTGGTGTGGTATGTAAAAACGAAAAAAGGGGAGAAAAAACAGAATGACGATGGCCGGTGGCGGTAGCTTTAGCACGGTTACTATGGGCGTAATTTTAAACAAACCGCGCTGACAAAGCAATCGTGTTCACCGGTAAACCGTCGTCAAAAATGATGGCGAGAAACCTGAAAGAAAAAGGCGGCGGCTCGCACGCAATTCTGTGTATAGCCTTCAGTGGCGCGAACACAGCCGAGCGAGGCAAGCAAACGGCGCGAAAACTCTCTGCCCGGCAACGATGAGGTAAACGTCAGCTGAGTATAATTACTTATCTCGTTTTCCCGTCGGTCTACATGGCACTGAACATAAACAACGGACAATATTTTTCACTAGGGAAAATTGCACAAACGGCCATGTTAAAAGGATAGTAATGGTATAGCCTATGTGAACATCACAATAACTGGTGAAAAACTAAAAACCAACAGAAGTTTGACAAGTATCGTACATTTTCACAAAGATAATCTTTATCATCAACCATATTTTGGGAGAAATTGTACCCACAAAATGTAACGAAAAATGTTTTGATTTGTCATCATCTGCCATTGTATTTTCCTTTAGGAATAAACCTTCAGTTTCCTGATACTTCCACACGTTTTACAATCTTTTCATAACACCACTGTGGTTTCGCCACTCTTGTCTGTTATTAGAGGATGAGTCCTCTGTATGTGTCTGTTATTTGTGGGCTGCGACCCACGTGCCATAGCTCTCAACTCACCCGCTTTTGGTGGGTGTCACCCGCCTTGAAAGCAGACGAATCACCCGCCAATTCCCTCATACGCCCATTCACTTCTGTGGGCCTCTCACCCGCCAAAAACAAAATCGGGTGTTTTCACCCGCCTTGGTGACAAAAAAGGTTGGGAACTATGCCACGTGCGTTAAGGGGCGGGGTTTAGCGCCCAAGGGCAGTTCGAGTCTGGCTGTGATGCAGTAAAGACGTGTTGCACCCCAGCTCTGTGTCGGCCTCATCATTGTGTGAACGGATGAGTGATCGATGACCTAGCGTGAGGCGGTCAACGTGGAAGAATACCACATTGGCGACGTGGCGGACACGAGGTCCCACCGTGCCTGCCATCATCAGGTCCACCGTGCTCGTGGTGTACTGCCTAACACCACTGGAGGCGCAGGACCCCACCTGTCGGGGAAGTCCGATACTGTGGGTTGGAGTGCGAAGGCCCCCCACCGTCGGGACATGCCCCCCCTGCGCGAGCATCTCCCGAGCTCCGGCGCACACACTTCCCGTGGGTGGAGCGGCTGCGACGGCTCCCCGCGTGGCGGATCATCCGGGCGGTGGAGAACGGATTTTCTTCCGCCAACGGCAACGACAGCGAGGCCCATCCTGCGCACGCTAAAACACAGGCAGGTAGAGCAGTGACTCCCTGCTCACGCATTCCGGGCGGTAGAGGAGCACTGGCCTCCCGCTGACGGCAACGAGCAAAAGACGAGCGGTGGAGGCGCGAACCTCCCGCTCCAACGGAAACACTTCAAGGGTAAGCACAGGCGCTCCCCTTTTCCCCTCCACAAGGCCCAACGCTCACTAGGCCTCATAGGCCCGCCAACACGCGGCACAGTGCCCCCCCCCCCCCAGTTGGCGCGCAAAATTGCAACGCACAAGGCGGGAAAGCGCCTGCAAGCTGCCTACATACTAGAGCACCGCCATCTGCTGGCGCCAAGGCCCCACCGCACTAGACCAGAGAAACTTCTATCCAGTACATCCATAGGAAAATGCAAGTGCAACATCATTTTATGAGCGGCTCAGAAGGAGAATCACTAACAGTTCCTGTGACTCCAGCCAGAACAGGACACCGGAAAATGACAGACAGCCTACTAGCACAGCTGCCAGCAAATTTCGACCTCACTGACACAGGCACCCTTGGATAAAAGTGGAAGAGGTGGCTGAGGGACTTTGAAGTATGTTTAAAAGCGGCAGGTACATTAGAGGATGAACAGAAGCTCAACCTGTTAAACCATGCCGTGGGACCGAACATGCGAGACATTCTTGAAGAAATACCGGAAGGCAACATAGATACATATGTTAAGCTGAAGACAAAGCTCACGGAATACTTCACACCCCACACAAACGTGGACTATGAACGACACATATTCCACACTACCAAACAGAACAAAGGCGAAACCATAGATGCATTCGTCATGAGACTTCAAGCAAAAATGAAACACTGTGATTTCAACAACTACTCCAACGAGGAGGCCCTCAGGTCACAAATAATAGTGGGGTGCGAAAACGCTGACTTCTGCAAACGACTGCTGCAACAGCCGCGCAACCTAAAAGAAATCCTACACCTGGCACGATCTGATGCTGCTCTCACAGCACAAGTCGAAGGTCTGGACGACATAAAGATCACCCACGGAAAACACGAGAGCCTCAACAAGCTAGAAGGGACGGCAAGAAACAGTGACCCTTTCTGTTACCGGTGTGGACATGAATACCCCCACGAAGGAACATGCCCTGCAATGGGGCAGTATTCCTCCGCGTGAGGCGGGGAAAACCATTACAAGGCCGTATGTTTAATCTTCCGCAGCAAAATGAGAGGGGCGGGAAGAAGCAACAAACCCTTAAAAGAACCGGAACAAAACCAGCTGACACCCCACCACCACCGGGGAGCATACCAGCCCCATGAACAAGGGCGCCACAAACACCACGACGAACAACCGGAAAGAAGGCAAGACAGAAGAGACTGGAGGGAGAGCAAGACCCTAAACCCCAAAACAAGGAGAAGACCCCGAAGGTATGTACGGTGCCTCATTGAGCAGTTACAGTCTGACAGTGTGTCAAGCGCGTCATCAGATGAGAGGGCCCATCGACCAGAAAGACAACAGGAAACGCAGCGGAAAAAGGGACATCTATATGCACTAGGAAATAGTACGGCAAAAGAACATAGCCCGATACTCAGAATACAAGTGAACCAGACGGCGACTGAGTTTCTAATTGACACAGGGACGACAGTGAACGTAATCGGTGAGAAAGTCTATGAAAGCATACCAAATGCCCCTCACCTACAACCAGCTCGAACACTTATCTATCCCTACGGCTCAAAGACCCCCTTGGCATGCAAAGGATTCTTCATGGCATTGTGTCGATATAAAGAGCATGAAAAAAATATCCCCATGCACGTGCTGGAAGCGGCCACTGAGAGCGGATGCACACTTAGCTATCAAGCAGCCATAGAGATGGGACTCATCCACATATTGTATCGCCTCATGGTACACAAATATCTAGACCCCACAGCAAGCATAGACCAGGTCCTTCCATCACTATTCAAAGGCCTCAGCAAATTAAAGGACAAACAGATCGAACTCCACATCGACACCAGTGTCCCACCCGTAGCCCAACACTACCGGGGAATCCCCATCAACATTTAAAAACAAGTTGAAAACGAACTGACCAAACTGCTGGAGGCAGACATCATTGAGCCAGCGGAAGGCCCCACCCCATGGGTCTCTCCCATCGTACCTGTGCCAAAAAGAGACTCCCAAGACATCTGAATATGTGTAGATATGAGGAGACCAAATGAGGCCATTCTAAGGGAACGCCACCAAGCCCCTCGAATAACCGACATGGTGCATCTCTTGAATGGGGCGACCGTGTTCTCAAAACTGGACCTAAACAAAGGGTATCACCAGCTGGAACTCTGCAAGAGCTCTCGCTATATGACAACGTTCGCTACCCACCTGGGACTTTTCCGTTACAAGCGACTAAGCTTTGGGGTGTCGTCCGCAACTGAAATTTTTCAAGCAGACATTCACAATGTCATCAAACATGTGCCAAACTGTTTGAACTACAGTGACGACATCCTGGTCTTCGGCCAAAATCAAGAACAACACGATGACACGCTAATGAGAGTGTGCATGGCCTTAGAAGACGCCCGGCTCACACTAAACAAGGAGAAATGTGAATTTCGCAAGAAAACACTCTGTTTCTTTGGACACATATTTTCAGAGAAGGGCATGACACCATACCCAGAGAAAGTCAGTGCGCTCCGAGAAGCCAAACCGCCCACCACCACCTCGGACCTCAGGTCATTCTTGGGACTTGCAAGTTACTGCACCGTATACATAAGAGATTTCGCCTCCATCAGCGAACCCCTCCGAGCACTCACCAAGCTCAACACAGATTTCATCTGGTCACCTCAATGCCAAGAGGCGTTTCAAATCATCAAGGACCGCATCTCCGACGCCTGAAATATGGCATACTTTGACCCCAAGAAGACCAGAGAACTCATCGTTGACGCCAGTCCAGTTGTCCTAGGCGCCACTCTAACACAACTGGACGACAGAGAGGAAAGCTGAAAGCACATAATATCCTATGCCAGTCGAAGCCTCTCTAAAACCGTGCAAGCCTACTCTCAGGCAGAGAAGGAAGGTTAGGGCCGTGGTCTGGGCCTGCGAACATTTTCACTTGTTCCTGTATGGAAAGCCTTTTGTAGTTGTAACGGACCATCAGGCCCTCATCTTCATATATGGCAACCCTCAGGCAAAAATGCCGCCCAGGATAGCTCGATGGGCACTTCGACTACAAGACTATCAATTTACCATCACACACAGGCCAGGGAAAGAGCAGAACCCTGCAGATTTTCTCTCGAGAATTCCAAAGGACACATGCGGACCAGAACCCTCCATAGCCGATCAGTACATAAGATATGTCATCCACAGCAACACGCCACAAGGACTCGACATGGATCACATAACTTGTGAGTCCAACTCTGATCAAGGGATACGAATCATTCTACGATGCCTAGAAACAGAGCGATGGAAACATGCCAAACAGATTTGAGAGACAATGAATGAAGACATAAAACAGGACGTCACATGCTTTCTAGCCGTGAAAGAGGAACTCGCAAAATCAGATGAAGGGTTGCTGTTAAAGGGCACCAAGCTCGTAATTCCACGCAGCCTGCGGCAGAAAGTACTAGAACTCGCCCATGAAGGACACAGAGGGATTGTATCTACCAAGAGGATGCTAAGACAGAAATGATGGTTTCCGCAACTGGACACCTTAGTGGAAGAACTACTGCAAGACTGCCCTACCTGTGCACTTGTAAAGCCACACATATCCCCTGAACCCCTGAACATGACCACACTGCCTGAAGGAACATGGGAGGAAATAGCTGTCGATCACTTTGGGCCCATAGAAGGGGGAGAATACATTCTGGTAGTAGTGGACGAATACTCAAGATACCCCGATCTACAGATAGTCCCGTCCACATCAGCACATCATACCATACCCGCCCTAGATAGGATGTTCGCTACCTACGGAGTACCCAAGATAGTAAAGTCCGACAATGGACCTCCGTTCACGGGGCAAGACTTCCAAAGATTTGCAGAATACATGGGTTTTCGCACAGAAGAGTGACACCTTTATGGCCACAAGCGAATGGTACAGTAGAAAGGTTTATGAGTAACATTAAGCGCACCACACAAATTGCACGCATCACTGGAGATCCAGTCGAGAAGCTGCTATACCAACTCATGCAAGACTACAGAAACACGCCACACAGCACCACTGGGAAAACACCATCAGAAGTGATGTTTGGGCGAATGATTAGAACATGAATACCACATGTGGCAGCTGATGAAGATAAATATGAAAAGGACACAGTAATGAGAAAGAAAGACAAACACATGAAGGAGAACATGAAAAGGACTGCGGATACCACCCAACAAGCCAAAGCGAACGACTTAGCACCAGGAGACCTGGTGGTGGTCCGCCAACCTCAGCATTGGAAAAACATAGCCCCGTTAAGCGAGGAACCACTCATCATTGTCAAAAAGAAGGGATCACTCATCACTGCGGAGGGAGACCGTAGGTCCATAACGAGAAACTCATCTCACTTCAGGCGGATGCCGAGAGCCCCAGTCGTGGGCGACACAAACCAGAATGACGATTTCACTCAATGGGATACTAATTATGAAGGAGACAGAGAAAACTCTGAAGGAGACATGGCACTAGAGACCTGGACAGACCCGTCGGTCAGAGCAGAGTGTCGACCAACGAGAACGAGAAAGAAACCCCATCTCCTCATTAAAGAAATGAACTGAGGGCAGGACTTAAAGTTTAGTGACGGGACGGTGTGGTGTCGCCACTCTTGTCTGTTATTAGAGGATGAGTCCTCTGTCTGTGTCTGTTATTTGTGGGCTGCGACCCACGTGCGGTAAGGGGCGGGGTTTACCGTCCAAGGGCAGTTCGAGACCGGCTGTGATGCACTAAAGACATGTTGCACCCCAGCTCTGTGTCGGCCTCATCATTGCGTGAATGGATGAGTGATCGATGACCTAGCGTGAGGCGGTCCACGTGGAACAATACCACAACCACTTGTTTAAAAGTATTTCTGAATCATTTTTCAACTGTTTTCTCGATGCCGCTTTTGTTTGTTATTGAACTTGTCATAGTCCAGGTGTTTTGTTTCTATATGACAGAAACAGGCTTTATCATACTTTCCAACAATATTCTGTGACCAACAAGATGTAGGATTTTTCAAGTTTCAAAAATAATACTTAGCATAACAATGACATCACAGGAAATAATACTTGCCAACTCTACTGATTTAGGCAGTAGGCGACTGTTTTTTAAGCAGTCCTGCCACCTACCGATTTGGGTGACAGATCCTACTGCTTTTTACAGGGGCAGGCAATTTATGTGACTCTAAGGCAGGATGCTTGAGACCGGCCCAGGACAAAGCATGCAACACATTAGTCTGTCTTTGCGGTGGGTGGGTAAGTGATTACTTTGAGTGATGGGCTCAGACCAATCCAGTGACCTGACAGCTACATGACTCTGCCCTGCACTGTGGCCGGGACAGTCCTTAGGTGAACCACCAGTAAAGGAAAGTGGCAGAGCGTACCATCATCGCACAGCATCTGCATATCAGACTGAGGAGGGTATCATTGTCCATGTTGTTCAATTATTCATCTTGCACTGCAGCAATAAATATGTATTGCCCATGATGCTGCTACATAGCTACCAGCTCTGTGTGATTACCTTCTGTGAAGTTAGGTAATTGAATTTGTTGTTAACTTACCATTCAGAATTATCAATTTTAAACATTTGAACATCTTTCCATGTTGTGCTGTTTAATGGGTTGTGTATTTTAAAGTGCCAGCAATGTAGGTTTTGTATTTTCCTGTGATATGTATTGCTTTTGAAACCTGAAAAATCCTTCATCTTTTTGACCACAGAATGTCGTCAAGTATGGGAAATTACAAAACATACATTGCTGGCACCACTGGAGCATTCTAAAAATGCACAACACATCAAACAGCACAACATGGAAACTTGCTCAAATGTATAATTGTGAATGATAAATTAACACCAAATTCAATTACCTAACTTCACAGAAAATACACAGATCTGGTAGGCAACGTTTGTCACTGCCCTGTAGTAACAGCCCGAGCAGTACATATTTATTCCTGCAGTGCAAGTTGAAGACTGAACAACATGGAGACTGATACACTACTCAGTCTGATAGGCAGATGCTGTGTGATGGTGGTGTAACGTTCTATTTCCATTGCCATTGACAAATGCCAGGAGCCGAGTCTCTTTTCTGTTGTTTCAGTTGTGGGCTGTGACCCATGTGGTTGAAGGGATGGGGCTACCGCCAAGTTGGCAGTTTGCGCTTGATTCAATAAAGAGTCAGACGCACTGCCAGAGTCTCTGCGTCTTATTGAATTGCTCTGATTTAATGCCTGTTATTGCCAAGCCTGCTGTATTACATGCATGCTCCATATGCCCAGTGCACATCTAACAGGTGGTACGCTAAGCCACTTTCCTTCACTGGTGGTTCACCTAAGGTCTGTCCTGGCAAGAGTGCAGGCAGAGTCATGTAGCTGTCAGGTCAGTGGAGTGATCTGAGCCCATCATTCAAATTTATCACATACCCCCCCACCTCACAGACAGATGAATTGCCTTAATCACATAAATTACATGCCACTGTATAAAGCAGTAGGATCGTCGCCCAAATCTGTAGGCGGTAGTGCTGCTTAGAAAGCAGTAGCCTACTGCCTAAATCAGTAGGGTTGGCAAGTATGATATATATATTACACGGCCCGCTGTAGCGGCCGTGTAGTTATGGTTAAGTTGCTAAACTCACAGGAAGAGCACTTTTTCGGCAGCTTATAACTTTGCGCCCCCTGGAGGAATCCTCACCAAACTTTGCAAAAAAAGTATATGGCCGGCTCTGAATTTATTCACCAAGCTGGGTGAGGTTTCGTGCAGTGGGGGCAAAGTTATAGGGGGATCCCAAATATATATATTTTTCCATAGACTGAATGGGGAAAAGCTTTGCGCATGGCTACAGGCCAAACGGCTGGACGGATTTTCACCAAATTTGCAGCAGGAGCAGGGGTTAGGGTCAGAAAGCGTGCTTTTGTGTGTTTGGTGGAAATCCAACCAGTACTTTTGTTGCAAAGAAATGAAATGTACATCCCAAAAAATTTGTGATATCTTGGTCCGCTCCGCAGACCCATTTCCCTATTCACTCCATGGACCAAAGTCTCATTGGCCTGCAGTACGCCGTGATGTCGGCGAACATTGTACGCGGCCGGTGGTTGGCTGGAGGGAAGCGTGCTGTGCGTCAAATGTTTTGGTAAACACCACCATGGTGTATTGGAGGATAGGGTTGTCGTGTGTGTGGCAAGGCTCTAAGCCATTGTGTGCATGGCTGGCCCTCTTGTACGTAACAGTGTGCACACTAAATTTAGTCATATCTGGCTCCGGTCCGGCGTCCCATTTCCCTGTTCGCCGCATAGTCAAAATTTTGATTGCAATGCAGAGTGCGGTAGCCGGATGTGTGTCAAAAGTGTTCCATGACGTCGGCATGTTATATTAGAGGACAAAGCAGCGGCGAAAGGGCCTGAAAAACATAGTGCATGGCATCTGGTGGTGGGAAGAAGGGATGGAAAGGGTGCAGGAGTGAGAAGTGCTTCTTGTGATATATCTCATTAGATGAAGACAGTCATGTGCCAGCACTATCCGTGCATGATCTGCCAATGCGCGGATACCTCAACAGGCAACAATCTTGTGTGGTCATTGCAGGCAGCCTTCGTTATGGCATGCGAGCTGCAGCAGCAATGTCTTTCTGTGATGAGTGGTGGCAGGCACATTTGCAGAAGGGGCGTGCATTCCACGAGACATGAAGATTTAAACATAGCGTGTACTATGGTGTGCTGTGTGAGGTAAGTCCGTAGCCCCTTCCATGCATGGCTTTAGCCCTAGCACAGAAAAGTATGTCCACTGGTTGGAAAGGTATGTCCACTGGTTGGAAGTAGGTGCCACATTGTTGCTTATTGTGTGTGGTTTGGCTGCAGGTCACACAATGCTGGTTGCATGGGTGTGGTGATTGGTAGAACAACATATTGTTGTCGGTGTATGAGTGGATATGGTGCAGTGACCAGTTGTGCAGTGTATCCACTGGGTGCGCTAACGGAATAGTGTACATATGGAAGAGGTCACGGTGCAACTGGTTGTTATATGCACTTGCGTAGTGTGCATTGCGCAGATTAGTAAGTGTTGCACTGCACTACGCACCATTGGCTCTATGCACGTACTAGTGTATTGGGAACAGGCCTACTGTTGTGAAGATTGTCTTGTTTGGTTGGCATGCTTATAATGCTTTGTGATTGGAAGTGGGTAGCGGTGCCAAAAACAGTGATATGTTTCTGCATTACGGTAAGTGGAACATGTATCCTTGCCTCCCTGCTTTATGGTGCGGTGGTTGTGTGCTGGTGCGTAGGTTGCCTTTGGGATTTCTGGCACATGCCTACATGGTCGCCTGCATGGCTCTATTATGTTGTTATGAGTGCGGCCAAGGCCTAGACTGTTGGGTGCATGGCTGAAGGCCGTAGGCCATGCACTCAACAGCCTAGGCCTTCATCACAGCCACCACAACATAATGCAGCGATCCAGTTGTCAGTCTGCATGCATTTGAAGTTGGTGAGTAGCACACAATTGTTGCGAAGGACATTGTGCATTTGGTAGAGTGGCAGAAGTGAGCTGATATGTGTACATTAGCAACAATTACAGATGGGGAGTGCATTACACATGACATGAGGAGTAAAACATGGGTTGTACTAGGGTGTGCTGTGTCCGGTGAGGCCCTAGCGGTCAGTGATGGTAGAGCAATGGCAGAAGGGGAGTACAATGAAGACCACATGAAACTTCAAAGGTACACTGCAGTACAGTGTTTTGCGTGTGCTAAGCCCGTAACACCTTCGATGAATGGGTGGCCACCTTGCACCGCCAAATATGTGCCCTGGTTTGAAGTAGGTTTCACATTGTTGCCTTCGGTGTGCGGTTTGTGATCATTGCATAAAATGTTGCTTTCATGGTTGTGGGGATTGGTTGCATTTCTTACACTGTGTAGTACATGCCTGGACCTGATGGCCGTAGGCCGTTGGCCATGCACCGAAGAGCCTTTCACTTGACGACAGCCAGCACACCATACTGTAGCCATGCAGAGTTGCCTCTGCATCTCTCCGAGGATGGTGACCTTTCAATAATGGGTGCAGAGAGCATTTTACACTTGGTGAAACAACCAAAGTGAGGTGCTATGTGTTCCTGAGCACATGGTGTAGGTCATTGCGCGTGTTACACATTAGGGAGCCATATGTTAGCATTTCCGTTTGCTATAGGATGGCCTTCAGAAGACCCTTGCTTGAGGAAGTGTTTTAACATATTATGCCATGAAAAGACAACATCAGCATCAGAAAGTTGCAATATGGACAATGTACACAGCCACTCACATACCGTTCAGCACATGCCACGCAATGTCACGGAGCCATGCATGTAAAGATGTGGTCAGGGTGAAAGTTGGCAGGCGCAAGTGCAGATGGGGAGTGCATTATACATGACATGAGGAGTTAAATGTGGGGTGCATTAGGGTGTTCTTTGTGTGGTGCGGCCCTAGAGTCTTCAATGCATGGCTGGAGGCCTTACAGGAACAGCTACGTGGGTTGCTTGCAAGTACTCCAGAGTGTTGCGTTTTGTGTGTGGTTTGTGAGTTATGCATGCATTGTTCATTTCATGGGTGTGCTAATTGTTAGCACATGGTAAATTTTCCATTGCATGGCAGGGGCTTATGGAGTGAACAGTTATGCAGTGTGTCCACTGAGTGCTGTGGTGTGAAAGTGTGTGTGTACAAGTGCATACGGTTCACCTGCATAGTGTATGTGCTTGGGTAGTGTGCATTGCGTAGATTACTAACTATTGGACTGCACTTTGAAGTATTGTATCTTTGCAGTTGGTGAAGTGCTGGGAGGAAAAAGAATATTGCCACCTGCAGTTTGTGGTGCTGGATGCCGCTCTGGGTGAATGTCGACGCTGAAAGCGTGGATAGGCTTGTGGAACTGTTACCTGGAGGTGCTTTCACATGACACAAGACCTGTACTGTGAGTGTATAACGGCACGTCTGCAGTGCTGTACAAAAATGATAGTGTTCTCTGTGGAGGACTTGGATGTGAATGCTACATGTATGTGTGACTATTTAATACTACCTAATGCGGGAGTGTTGCAAATAGAATAGTGGAAACGGAAGAAGGAGCACCTGCGCTTTACTGGGGTGTGGCCCTCGCTGTAGCTGGGAAGGCGCAGGTGGTACATTTCTGCCCTTCTCACCATGGTGCCCAAATGGAACTGTGGGGATTATCCAATCAGGTGTCGAGGGTGTGCTTCACAGGAAGCGGCGTGATATATTTCCCGAAACCTCGCTGCAGTGAGGTTGGTAGAGATCCACTGACACTGAGTGCTGATTGTGGGTGATAGCTTTGTGCAAGATCTGCACAGGTAAACTGTGGAAAGAGGCTTTGATATTATTTTTCAGTTGGAAGGAGTGGAGGCTTTTTGGGGCACAGTGTATGAGTGGGGTTTCGGTGCCATGGTTCTCCTTTGTACATATGTGGCCTCTGTTGGTACCATGGATGTTGTGGTCGTGCATTATGGAGCACTACATTTGGGGTACATGTTGTGCGCATGTTTGCTCCATCACCTCAAGAAGTTGATGACAGCAGTGACACAGATTTTTCCAACTGGCCAGGTGATTTTCTCATCCATACCACCAAGAGGTGCATGGAACCATGCCCGTGTAATTTGCCACAGCCAGAGGTCGGGAGGTGTTTCATAAACAGAAGCATGTGTGTCTTTATGTGCACTGCTGGGATGTTCTGCACCGACTATGACAGCATTAACGAGCAAGATTTGCAGTGGTTTCAAGAAAATGGCATTTCTTTACCTCCATTGGCAATGCTGTTTTGTTTGCCACTCTGCACGAAGCTTTGCAGAGAATCCTGTAGAAATGTAAGAGAAGTGTTGACGTTCAGTCCATATAAATGCCAAGAGGAGAAGCAAATAGAAACTCATCGAACGAGATCAAAAAATTAATTATTGTATGCAAGCACGTACATAACAAAAACAGGACAGAAAATAAAAAATAAAAAAGCCTACCCTGTTTTACATCCTCCCTCCCCCTCCTTCCCTACCATGAAAACTCAGCGGATTACGCTGTACTTTTAGGATTACACGTGCCACATCCAGCCATTTTCAAGATGGGAGCCATGGAAACGAAACTGTGGAGCGAAAGACACTGCTCTATAAGGTTTGTGGTTCTGGTGTGTACGCAAACACTATGGCAGAAGGTCTCTTTGTACAAAGAAGTGCAGAAGGCTATGGTGGAAGTGTGCAAGGTAAAGGGCCGGCATCCTGGGTGTATGCATGACCTATATGTCTTTGTTTGAAGTTCGTAACGTGCATGCAGTTCTGCTTTTGAGTCATATTTTTTTAAAAGTGTGAAGTAAGTGGGGTACTGCGGAACTCAAAAAATAAACTTTGCAGTGTACACGGTAAGTCCCAGGCATCCAACTGTCATAGATTCATGGTGTGTATGCTATCATATGATGTGTAATTGTATGCTATGGCATTTGTGATGCGCATATACACACGTTTAGCAAAGCGCAACAAGGCAAGGGAGGCGGAACAGAGGGAAGACAGAGACAACGACCCTACTAGGCCAGGTGTGACTTAGATCGCCCAAGTGCATGTATGAAGGGAGGAGAAGGTACAGTACATGAGAAGAAAAACAAATGACAATAAGCAAAAATACGGGTCGCTTATCCCAAGTGCACAGATAAGTGCACACATTAGGTGGTGGAAGAACTGTTAGGGACACAGAAACCAGTCCCCAAGTGTGGGGTTTGCTAGAAAGGCAGAACAAGGGTTCGCCTGGCGGGGGGAGGTGACATGGGCCCGATATCACAGAAGTCGCCAGGTAACCAGTGTAGAATCAGTTTACGCCAGTGTTATGATCTTGATGGTCGTGTAGATGAAGATACCTCCGTCCCCAAGTACCACACTGGTAACAATAATATCACTACCAATGCAATTCCTGAGGCCACAGGTGTGGAGTGCCGTCAAGCTGGAACCAGGAACACCGGAAGGACCCCCTGACCACTGTAAGGCAATAAATGATTAAGGCAGACAGTCACAATGATCACAGTGCAATATGGTGGAAGAAGCTAAAGGGCTTACCCAAATGTGCTGGTCAGGATGCCTCGAAGGGTTAGGGGAAACAGAAGGGTCCTTGTGGACACTCTTGATGGAGTACACCTGAAAGTCAGGTAGCCAGTGGATGATCCGTAAACAATCCGTTAACAGTCCAGGGTCGAAAGCCAAGAAAACAATAGCCAAGGTCCAATATCCAAAGTTCAAAAGTTTGTGCAAAGCCAAAGGTCGTGAAGCCTGAAGATTAAAGTTCGCCTGAGCCTGAGGAAGAGACCAAAAGCAATCCGTGAAACGTTCCGTGGTCCAAGAAATCCGAATTCTAAGCGAGATCCAAAAACGCCGTGCAGCACTCCGAAAAGCAGCTATGAAGCGTTTGTTCCGCGTTTCCCCTGTCCTTTTGACTGTGTTGAATTAATCACGTGATACAGTCACGAGGGAAACGCGGATCCACGTCACATGACCCTCGACGCTGCACGGGGAGTCTGCCGGCGATTGGCCGCCTGTTGCCGGCGTTTGGTCACCTGATCGGAAGCACCTCGTGCGCTGGATCGTAGTTTCCGCACGCCCGTGGATGGGTGCCGTCCCAGAGAGAAGCGCCATGGCAGATTCCAGTATAGGAAAGGTCGTAGCCGTCCTTTGTAATTCAGTTGCTGAGTGCGATGAATGTTATGGGGAACACGCCGGATGAAGCGTGCATGGTTAGAGGTGGTGGATGTGAATCTGGAATGTTGTCTGGTAATGGTGCGGCAGGGAGGAGGCGTGACAGAGTCCCCCCCCCAGCGGCCCACGACCCCGTGGGCTGGAAGGATGGTCCAGATGAAAACGAGCAACCAAAAGCGGGACCCGTACATCCCGAGAGGAAACCCAAGAGCGATCCTCAGGACCACACCCCAGCCAGTCCACCAGGTACTGCAACTGACCCCTACAGAGACGGGAACCCAAGATGGCACTGACCTCAAACACGTCAGGGGATGACACTGAAACAGGAGCAGGCGGTGTAATGATACGGGTAGGAGCAGGGCAGGGCTTGAGCGGGGAAGAGTGAAACACTGGGTGGATCCGCCATGAGGCGGGAACGGAGAGGCGAAAAGCCACTGAGTTAATGACTTTGGAGATCCGGTAAGGACCGACAAAGCGAGGGAGCAGCTTACGGGAACCAGGAATGTGTAAATGCCGGGAAGATAACCACACCCGATCCCCCACCCGATACTCCGGGGCAACCAACCGTTTCTTGTCGGCCGCTTTCTTCATGGCGACTTGAGATTCCCGCAAATGGACAAGGGTTTGGGCGTGAACAGTGACTAGATCGCGAGCACAGGCATTGGTAGCAGGGGTGGCCGTAGGTGTGAAATCTGGGAAAGGAAGGGTACGAGGATGTTGGCCATAGAGGAAATAGAAAGGGGAGAAGCCTGTTGAAGATTGTAGAGCGTTGTTATAGGCGAATTCCGCTAGGTGCAGGAGATTTAGCCATGTGTCCTGATATTGGAGGGTAAGGCATCGCAAGTACTGTTATAGGGATTGGTTCACCCTTTCCGTCTGACCATCACTCTCAGGGTGGTAAGCGGAAGAGAAATGCACATCAATGCCCAGCAACTTGGTCAAAGCCCGCCAAAAACGAGAAGTGAACTGGGTATCCCAGTCAGATACTATAACCTGTGGCAGGCCAAAGAGACAGAAGATGGATTTGAAAAACAATCGGGCCAGTGCTGGTGCCGTGGGAATCCCTGTGCAGGGCACGAAACGGGCCATCTCGGTATAAGAGTCCACCACCACCCAAATGGTGTTGTACCCCTGTACGCGGGGTAAGTCCGTAATCAGGTCCATCGAAACCGTGTGCCAGGGCTTCGGGGGTATGGGTAGTGGTTGAAGTAGACCTAGAGGACGACCTCTTCGGGATTTACATTGGGCACATACTGAGCAGGTATTCACGCAACTCTCTACATCCCGTCTCATCGATGGCCACCAACACCACCGTTTCAATAGATCCAGAGTACGGCGTTGTCCCGGATGGCCATTGATCGAAGCGTCATGCGACCAGTTCAGAGCCTGGGTGCGCATGTCACTTGTGGGCAAGAATAGTTTCCCATGTATAAATGGCAAGCCATCCTGCACTATAAGATCCCATTCACTGACTGTATGACTATTGTGAACAACCCAGTAGGGGTATGGTGGTTAACCTGGACGGTGAGGCTGTGCAGGCACAGATAACATGGCCTTCTCCTAGCAAGGTATCTGGGAACAAAGGAAGGGATTCCCCCCCTGGGGAGCGGGACAGAGCATCTGCTTTACCATGAACCACCCCGGGTCGGTGCTTTATTACAAAATTGTATGCAGCAAAAAACAGATGCCAGCGTACTTGACGGCTATTCATGCATTTCAGGGAAGCCAGATCCTGTAGGTTCTTGTGGTCGGAATAAATGGTGGTTTGGTGCTTAGCCCCTAGAAGATGATGCCGCCATGTCTGCATAGCGTCTTTAATGGCCAATAGTTCCTTCTCCGTCACGGTATAGTGCACTTCGGATGAGGTGAACTTCCGTGAATGGAAAGCCACCGGGTGCAGTCGACCCGTGGTAGGGCAGGTTTGAGAGAGAACTGCACCTAATGCAAACGATGAAGCATCTGCTTCCAAAACAAAAGGGCGTTCAGGATTGGGGTGCTGAAGAACAGGGGCAGTGGTGAACCTCTCCTTCAAGGTATCAAACGCCGCTTGATGTTCCGGTGTCCAGTGATAGTGGACCAGAGGGCTGATTAGTGCAGTCAAAGGCGCAACAATGGAGGAGAAACCAGCGATAAAACGCTGATAGAAGTTCGCGAAACCAAGAAAAGACTGCAGATGTTTCAGTGTAACAGGGACGGGCCAGTCCGTGATAGCGCGGACCTTAGATTGGTTCATGGAGAGACCCCCGGGTGTTATATGGAATCCTAAGAACTCAACTTCGGTGGCGGGAAACAGACATTTTTCAGGTTTAGCAAACAGTGCGTTCATTTTGAGGCGGGACAGGACTTCTCTGACGTGAATGACATGCTCTTCCAGAGTGGGGGAGAAGATCAGGATATCGTCTAGATAGACCACTACATATACGTCTAGAATATCACTGAACAAGTCGTTTATGAAATGTTGGAAGGTGGCTGGGGCGTTGCAAAGCCCAAAGGGCATCACCATATATTCATACCGTCCTTGTCGGGAGCTGAACGCCTTCTTCCACTCGTCAGATTGTAAGCCCCACGTAAGTCTAGTTTTGTGTAGATAGATGCGTGAGACAGTCGGTCCAAAAATGTGGAAATGAGCGGGATGGGGTATCTGTTCTTAATGGTGATGGAATTTAGCCGCTGATAATCGACGCAAGGGTGCAGATCACCTTCTTTCTTCGGGACAAAGAAAATGGGACTTGCTGCTGGGGAAGAAGAGGGGCGGATGTGACCTAACCGTAAGGCCTGTTGGATATAATCCTTCAGGGCCTGTTCTTCTTATTGGGACAGTGAGTATATGCAGCCCCTCGGTACCAGAGCTCCCGGTATTAAGTCGATGGGGCAGTCATACGGCCTGTGAGGCGGTAGGCCCTCTGCTGAGGCTTTAACAAACACCATGTGGAAGTCCTGGTATACTGAGGGTATCCCGGCTGTGACAGCCCCAACAGTATGAGATAAAGTATCAGTGGTTGTGGGGTACCGTCTTCCAAGGTTAGGGAAGCCAAGGCTCCTAGTACTCTTGCGGGACTGGACAAAGATTCCGACTCCAGGCAAAAATGCTGACAGACCTCGGACTCGAAAAACACTTGTCCGGTACTCCAGTTGATCAGAGGGTTGTGTTGTTTCAGCCATGGTATCCCTAGGATAATCCCGAACTGAGGGGTAGTGATCAAATCAAAGGTTAATGTTTCTCTGTGGGTACCTTGGATTACTGCTTCCAAAGGAGCAGTCTGTTGCTTGATGGGGCCGGAAGCCAGGGAAGTACCGTCTACGGCCTGTACTGGTTCAGGACGTTCTTTGGTGATCAATGGTAGGTTGAGTTGTTGAGCCAGTGTGATGTCAATAAAACAGCCAGTGGCACCTGAATCGATAACAATGTGAACCAAATGCATGCGTTCCCGGGCTGGGATCAGCATAGCCTGGACCACCACTGGTTTAATGGGACCAAAAGCGATATCAGAGGGGGTTAGTGGAAGGCTCGGCCGTACCCCCGATCTCAGGGGCAAGCCTTCCGAAAACCCGGATTTTTGTTTTTTGGTCGGCGAGGACATTCTTTTACGTAGTGGCCGCTGATGCCGCAGTAGAAACAAGCATTGTCAGTACATCTACGTTCCCGTTCAGTATGAGTAATGGGGCTACGGATCCCGCCTACTTGCATGGGTTCTGGGGTTTGATCAGTTGAGGGGGAAGTGTGATGACCGGAAAAACCTGCTTCTGCCCTTCGCTCAGTCCTTCGGGCATCCACCTGTAAAGCCAGAGCAACCAGGTCTGAATAGATAGCCGGAAGGGATGGGACGACTGAGAGGGCATCCTTCAAGGTGCTACTCAGACCCCTATATAATACAACCGCCTTTTTGTTTTCAGGCCAAGACGTCTCCGCAGACAGCTGGTTAAAGCGGGTTATGTACTCTATAAGCGTCTGTCTGCCCTGAGTGAGGTTCAAAAGCTCCAAGTCCTGGGATTGTGCCCTATATCTGGTGTCAAAGACTTTTGCCATTTCATTAACCAAGAGGTCGAAGTTCTATAGGGCAGGATGGTCACTTTCTAAAAAAGGGTTTGCCCAAGTGGCTGCCACTCCTGACAAATGCGAGAGTAGAAAAGCTGCCTTAGTGACGGAATCAGGAAATGCCAAGGGCCGGCACAAGAAATGGAGCTTGCACTGATTTAAGAAAGTGCAATATTTCCTAGGGTCTCCATGGAACCTTTCGAGGGCTGGTAGGGGAATGGGGCTAGGGAGTACCACAGGAGGGGGCAGAGAGGGAGCCGGAGGAGCTGTGGGAGGAACAGGGTTCTGGGGGGCAGCGTCCCCAAATTCGGCATCAACGGGTAAAGGATGTTGGACGCTGTTTAAGGCGTCCAATCTATGGTGAATAGCGGTGGTATCTGTGGCCATATCAGTCCTAAGGGCTGTGACTGCTTGCATTAAAGTGGCCACTGGGTCCCCGGCAGAAGTAGACCAAAAGGCTTCACAGTCTGTTATGATCTTGATGGTCGTGTAGATGAAGATACCTCCGTCCCCAAGTACCACACTGGTAAGAATAATATCACTACCAATGCAATTCTTGAGGCCACAGGTGTGGAGTGCTGTCAAGCTGGAACCAGGAACACCGGAAGGACCCCCTGACCACTGTAAGGCATTAAATGATTAAGGCAGACAGTCGCAATGATCACAGTGAAATATGGTGGAAGAAGCTAAAGGGCTTTCCCAAATGTGCTGGTCAGGATGCCTCAAAGGGTTAGGGGAAACAGAAGGGTCCTTGTGGGCACTCTTGATGGAGTACACCTGAAAGTCAGGTAGCCAGTGGATGATCCGTAAACAATCCGTTAACAGTCCAGGGTCGAAAGCCAAGAAAACAATAGCCAAGGTCCAATATCCAAAGTTCAAAAGTTTGTGCAAAGCCAAAGGTCGTGAAGCCTGAAGATTAAAGTTCGCCTGAGCCTGAGGAAGAGACCAAAAGCAATCCGTGAAACGTTCCGTGGTCCAAGAAATCCAAATTCTAAGCGAGATCCAAAAACGCTGTGCAGCACTCCGAAAAGCAGCTGTGAAGCGTTTGTTCCGAGTTTCCCCTGTCCTTTTGACTGTGTTGAATTAATCACGTGATACAGTCACGAGGGAAACGCGGATCCACGTCACATGACCCTCGATGCTGCACGGGGAGTCTGCCGGAGATTGGCCGCCTGTTGCCGGCGTTTGGTCACCTGATCGGAAGCACCTCGTGCGCTGGATCGTAGTCTCCGCACGCCCGTGGACGGGTGCCGTCCCAGAGAGAAGCGCCATGGCAGATTCCAGTATAGGAAAGGTCGTAGCCGTCCTTGGTAATTCAGTTGCTGAGTGCGATGAATGTTATGGGGAACACGCCGGATGAAGCGTGCATGGTTAGAGGTGGTGGATGTGAATCTGGAATGTTGTCTGGTAATGGTGCGGCAGGGAGGAGGCGTGACAGCCAGGCAGTCCGATGGGGAGAGGAGCAAAAACAGCAGACGCTAAGAGAAAGGCTTTGAGGTGCTTCCGGAACCAGTGATGGTTCTCCTCAAGATTCAGAGAGGCTGTTGCAGAGGGAAGTCCCAGGCAAAAAAACATTTAACACCAACTGGTTTCTTCCAGAAGCAACTGACCCTGAGGGAGTTGTTGGCGGATGAGGGAAGAGCTTGCGCACAGAGATATATACAAAGTCAGAGTTGACGGTATTGAGGTCCCAGGACCCAGAAGGTCTTCTGCATAGTGAAGAGTTTTTTCACTTCATTCCTCACAGCCACTGGGAGCTATTGGAGGCATTTCAGTGCAGAAGAGATAGCATCACAAGTTGCGCACTCCTCTTCTGTATGCGTTCCATAGGGCGGAGAGTAGAAGCAGGCAGATTTTTTTTAAAAAAACTGTTGCCATAGTGCAGCCTTAGTTGCCATAGTGCAGCCCAGAAAGAAGTACAGCTGTGCAGACAGTGATCATTTGGACAGTTGCTTTCGGTTGATAGGATACATGCAATACTGCTTTTGGTGGCATATTTGTACGATTTATGTAGGACGTAGGTTAGTGGGGAACACAGTTTGTAGCATTGTCAGAAGGAAAGCAGAGAGTTCCTGTTTCGATTTTACAATGTATGATATGGGTAACTGAAAACATTGCAAGCACTTACCACTGAAGTGCCACTTGATGGTAGGGGATGGGAAAAAACAGTATGCTTGTAAAGAACGCAATGGTCGCTCAGTGGCAGATACAAAGCGCAGAGGCACTTATAACACAGTTCTAAACATGTTGCAGAAAACGTTTTCGTACCTTCATTTTCTGATGATGGATGCTCATGTGGATGCACAAATCTTGCAATCTTTTACTGAACTTTCTACTGGACGTGATGTCCAGTGACAGCACACTAGCAGGCTGTTTTTCTAACGGTACCTACGAAGTGCTGTGCAGAACTGACAGTGTTAGATGCTCATGTCTTGGATGGCATTGGTGGAATCGTGTGTGCCTATTAACCTGTACCCAGTGAGGTAGTGGTGGACAAAAGGTAGTGAAAAGGGAAGAAGGACTGCTTGTGCTTTACTTGGGTCCAGCCCTCGCGGTACTTTGGGAAACGCACGTGCCACAATCTGCACTTCTCACCATGCTGCCCAATGGTCATGGCACTGTGTGGATTATCCAATCAGGTACTGTGAGTGTGGTTCACAGGAAGGGGCGTTCCAACTGTTGTACATTATACTCTGCGTAGTAAGGGTGGCTGACATGGCGAAACGCATTGTGTTGACTGTAGGTGATCCCTTTGTCATAGATCTGCACAAGTATGCCCTGGAAAGACACTTTGACAGCAATTTCGGTTTGGAAGGAGTGGACGCATTGTGGAACGCTGTTTATGAGTGCAGTATCAGCAATATGAATGCACTTTGCAAAGACCTGGCCACTTTTGCTAATGTCTATGTTATCGTCATCCACTACGGTGGCATGCATATGGGTTGCATGGCTTGCTTAGATTTGTTCTGCCGACTGAGGAGATTGCTGAATGAAGTGAAGAGCCTTTTTTCCCACTGCCAAGGTGCTTTTCTCATCGATAATACCACAAAGAGTATGGGGCAATGCTCATGGATGTTGTTCCGAGCCAGGCGCAGGAAGGTGCCTCATCAACAGAAGCATGTACACTTTTTTGTCCGCTCATAGAATGTTCTACTGCAACAATTACGTCATTAGCTGTGGAAATGCAGAGTTTTTCCAAGAAAATGGCATTTTGTTGTCGCCCATTGGTAATGCAGTTTTGCTTGCCCGTCTACAGGATGCGGTGAAGAGTTTACTGTAATTATGTGCACACAAGAAAACACAAAATAAAATAAAAACCAAAAAAATGTGTTTCTCTAGAAGCATCTAAAAAAAACAAGAAAAAAAAGAAGCTCTTTTCAGAGCCGCCCCTTACAACAAAGTCCCCCTACCCTGGTTGCAAGTTATTCCACCACCCCCGCACGCAGCACAAAAGCCACATCCAGGGATTTTCAGCATGGCGGCCATGGAAATGGGACTGTGGGGATTGTCCAATCAGGTGTTCAGGGTGTGAGGCACAGGAAAGGGCACCAGTATATTTTTCCATTACCATGTGTACTGAGGGTAGCAGGCAAAGATGGAGAGACACACTGTCTTGATAGTAGGTGATGCCTTTGTGGAAGATCTGTTCCAGTCTGCTGTTGAAAAAGGCTTTTATGGCAATTTCGATTTGGAGAGAGTGGAGGCTTTGTGGTGCTGTGGCGATGTGTGCAGTTTCGGCGCTGTGCTTGCAGTATGTCGACGAGTGGCCAGTTTAGCTACTGTACATAGTGTGCTCGTGCACTATGGAGCATTGCATTTGGGTTCCATGCCCTTTTCCGGTCTGTACCATCAACTGAAGAAGGTGATGAAAGTAGTACAGCGCATTTTTCCCACTGCCAAGGTGCTTTTCTCATGTATACCACCAAGATTTAAATGGGCCTATTCCAATGATTGCTGTCGCCTGTCAGAGGTCGGAAGGGGTTTCATCAACAGAAACATGTATACTTTTTTGTCTGCTCGTGGGATGTTCTTCTGCAACAATGACCACATTAGTTGTGGAAATGCAGAGTTTTTCCAAGCAAAAGCCCCTTATCT
Organism: Ambystoma mexicanum; assembly: GCF_040938575.1. Lineage (NCBI taxonomy): Eukaryota > Metazoa > Chordata > Amphibia > Caudata > Ambystomatidae > Ambystoma > Ambystoma mexicanum. The sequence continues at coordinate 1,444,080,414 of NC_090929.1, forward strand.
CTCTTCCCTTCTCTCTTTCTACACTCCCTCTCGCTCTCTTCGCTCTGCTGACCACTTCCTCCTCACTGTTCCTCCTTACCCTTGTGCCTCCTTCCGTTTCTGCTCTTTCCAACTCCTAGCTCCCCTTCACTGGAACTCTTTACCTCTCTCAATCCTCTCTATTCTTACATTTTCCTCATTCCGCACGTCCCTTAAATCTCTCCTCCTCCATTCCCCGCCACGATTCCCCTCCACTCTCCCTCCCTCTCTCCCACCCTTCCCCTCTTCCCCCATAATCAGCTCCCTCCACTTCCCCCTCCACTCTATCGTCTTCCCTTTACCCCTTCCATCTCCCTCCTCCTCTTCCTTCCCATCCCTCCCTCTTCCTCCCAGTTCTACTCCACCACTCCCTTCGCCTTCTGTCTAATTGCTCTACATACTGTTTTGTTGGTCTGATTCAAAATTGTGTTTGCTTCTACTGTTACTGTTATTTTTGTTATTGTTAAATGTATCCTGTTGTGAAAATGCGCAGCGCTTTGGAGTAAAGCGCTATATAAACCTAATAAATACAAATGCAAATGGCATTTTGTTGTCGCCAATTGGTAATGCAGTTTTATTTGCCCATCTACAGGATGCAGTGAAGAGTTTACTGTAAAAATGTGAGCACAAGAAAAAACAAAAGCAAATAAAAAACAAAAAAAGGTGTTCCTATCAAAGCAGCTACAGAAAACAAAAGAATAACCCTTTTTTAGAGCCGTCCCTCACAACAAAATCCTGCTACCCCAGTTGCAATTTATTCCACCACGCCCACACACAGCATGAAAGACACATCCAGGGATTTTCAGGATGGCGGCCATGGAATGGAAACGGGACTGTGGAGGCAGAGCGATTGCGCAACAATGTTTTTGGCCGTGGTGTGTACGCAGAGGAGTGTTGCACAGAACTGATACTGTTACATGGAGAGGTCTTCAATGTCATTGGTGGAAGTGTGTGCAACTTTTTAAGAGTATGCAATGACGACATGCTGCAAGAAAGTGGAAAGGGAAGAAGGAATGTTTGTGCTTCATTGGGACAGGGCCCTTGCTGTCCTTGGAGAAACGCACATGCGCATACTCCCGTTTTCCGCTAGCTACCCGTGAGATTGGGACAATGGGGATTATCGCTGCTGCAGGTGTGGGTCACAGCAAGGGCTGTTCTTAATTTTCTCCATTATTGTGCGTACTCAGCCGGACTGACATGGTTGCTTTTAGTTGCAACACACTGTAGCACAGCAGATTTGGAGCGCCATGATTTACAAGGCAAACCTATGTGGCCTGCTACTCTATTCTGAAAAGCTGCAAACAGATTGCGGAGCAGCTCTGAGGTGTTCCCTTTTGTAGGGTTGCTGTGGAGAACTTTCACCCGGAAAACAGGCCTACATTGTTGAAAAACATGCATACATGTGCAATGGCACATTGTGGTGAGTTGTAAACGTGTACTTTCCGAAAACCACTCTGTACATTGCTCAACCCTGTACTTTGCTGCTGTTTGAGGGTGCGGCTTGTGTCCCCGCAATAAGGACCCATGCGTAGCGTGGGTGCGGATGCATTGTGACGTCACCACTGTTCTCCTTTGGGACAGCTGTCTGCTGGATGCATTTTGGGCGGAATACGTTGTGCACATGTGCATGGGTGTCCTATGCACACCGTTGCCACTGCTCTACTGACTAATAGTGCGCCACACGTGCGCCAACCATTTTGGGAGACACTGGCTATTTATAGGGTACTGCAGGTGAGGTGTTTATTTGTATAGCTACCTGTAGAACGTGTGTGGCCGCCTCAACCTAATTAACATTCCTTCGCATATGCTGCACAGTGCCGATGTTAACAGGACACAGAGGAACACATACTCATGCCTGTACTTGCCCAACAAACAAACGTCCGCTCCCACACGCATTGATAGGTGGTGGACAACATGCGGTTATGCAGAGCCTGCTGGTCCGTACGGATGCCTCCATTGTCATTGTGCATAGGCTGGGCAGCTGCGGTGTCTGTAGGACACCTACCTTTTTCTTAATTGCAGTCATTGCAACGAGTACTGTGTGCCGATGAGTCAGAACGGCATTTCAGGAAGAAAAACAATACCACACATACACTCAGCAACATTTTTATTATTAACATTCACTTGTAGACATTAATACACACCTTTAGCAAAGGGAAGGGGTAGTAGCAGTGGATACTTATTGTGGGGAAATGGGGATTAGCACAACTTGGTTGTGAGGGTAGGAAGAGGTTGATGTATCACCTTAACGTCTCCCATCACACAGATTTTGAGGGGATGGCGGCCTCTGACACGGGGAAGGAGTACACGTGCAGGTGTGCCAGTGCTGTTTCATTTTGTCCAAAATATATCGTTGTACACAATCTTTAAGGCAGCACATTTGTTCACCAATTTTTCCACTTTGACTTCCAGGCTGTCCATTTTCCTATGCAAAGAGTTTCTTTCCTTTCCTATGCTCGTATACTGTTGTGGAAGGGCTGCCACTTGTACTGCCTTGCTTTCCTTTCCAAAATGTTTTTTTACCGAAAAGAGAATGAGTTTGGTGAACATGCAGCAATATATATTACATAATTTATGGCTCACAGTACTGTGCTTATCAATGGGGTTACTACATTAAGTAATTGCGTCATGAGGGACATTTTCTTCCTGCCACTCTAAGGTGCTTGCCATTGCTGCGTTACAACAAACACACGTTATGCTTCTGTAACATTGTATACTGCAGCAGCTGTGGAATTATTAGACAAAGTTTAGTGTCCTTACTACATTGTAGTGACGCTCTGGTCTTAGTACTTTCCACTCCTTACTCTGGCCGTTCATTCTTTGTTCCCATTTACAGTAGCAGTGCGGTAAGATTGTTGAAGGCAGACGTCAATTCTGTTGTTGATGCATTCCGTTATGGTACTTCCTATGCCTTTGTCCTGTTTCCTTCATAAGTACACAATTTGCAAACATACTCTATTTTGCCTTGCAATTCTTGGACATGGTTTTGTTTGTATATGCACTTTGAGTTTAGTGATTGGTACCACTATGTAAGAGAGCACTTGCCTTCCTGAGCAGGTTGGATGCCACCCGATCTCCGCAAACAGACGCATAGTCCGCGACTGCTGTCCGCATTACCATGATGGCAGCAGTTTCACTATGTTGCACAGTACATCTTTACAAACTATGGGTATCCTGCTAAAAACCAATTAAATTCACTGACAAAAACCTTGTTAAAGGGACGTTATGGTTAAGGTGCTCTAGTAAAAACCTTTGCAATTCAATGGACAAACGTTGTTATAGGGACGTTATGGTTACAGGTAAAACCAAAAAAAACTGAAATTCGCCAGTTATGGTAAAGTACGCAACCGTAACTCGTGCTACCACTGTGCACTGCACGGACTAACACCCATGACCTCAAACATGACATCACAAATGTCATTGATGACATCACTGACGCCATCACATGTCTGGCTCCCTCTTTTTTTGTTCACTGACATATGTAGGGCAGGTGTTTTTTTTCACTGACAGTCAGAAGGTAAACATTCAAAAGGTACTATATTTGTAGACCTTACCCTTCTCATATTTCCTTACACTTCTTTCCTAAGAGTTCAGTCACATCATATAATACATATTCATACGGGAAGAAGCAGGCCTGAAACATAGCAATCATTTCTGTGCATGAAGATACTCAGTTCTGGTAATACTGCTGCTTTTTTGCTTACTGTATATTCCCGGTATATGGGCATATTTGTGTGCGTTGTGGTCTCTTTATGTTTTCTGTGTAGTAGTACAAATATGTAATAAGTGAGGGGGTATGAGCTACTTATTACATGTATCACAGTACGCGAATCTCACAAAATAAAGCATGCATCATTACACTATCTAATATGGCAAAAATGTGAATATTTGACCTCTATGGTGCATGCTGCAGACAATACCTACTTTTCTGCATGAGTTGGTTGCAATACTGGAAGGAAGGCTGTAATGCAATGGTGTTTATAGCAATGGATTGTGTAATTAATTATGTATGTCATGATAGTTCTCCCAATGACCTCTGATAGTTTTGTGGCAACATTATATTGACAATCCCCTGTGGAGGCTTGTTATGAACACTAAAGGCACATGTGATGGCATCATCAATGACATTTGTGATGTCATCTTTGAGGTCTTGGGTGTTAGTCCGTGCAGTGCACAGTGGTAGCGCGAGTTATGGTTGCGTACCTTACCATAACTGGCAAATTTCTGGGGGTTTTCGGTTTTACCTGTAACCATAACGTCCCTTGAACAACGGTTTTTGTCAGTGAGTATATATATATATATATATATATATATATATATATACATATATATATATATATACACACACACACACCTAGGAGTAGGCCCCGCCTTTATTTATGTAACAGGTTAGGTTGTATATAGCACCAGGAATAACATTTATGGGGAGTGAGCTGTTATGCATTGTTCATAGGCACGCAGGTTGAATATCCCTGAAGCCCCATGTCCAGATTTTAAAAACATTGGGTTTATTTCCCTTAAATTTGAGCCTTAGTATCACTCCTATGCCTGTTCAAATGATGATGATGACTCATCTCAGCTGGAGGAAACCAGAAGCAGATTCTATGTCAAGATCCGGCGGAGGCTCGGATTATGCTCATGTTAATGTTAAAGGTTGTTATACTGCGCACAGGTGCAATTTACGTGGTCTCTCAGTATTCTGGCGGTTCTCTAACGAAGGAGCAGGGGAGAAAATAGCAGGGGAGTTGTGATGTGCTGTTGGCAGCTTCAGTTCAGATGTACCGTCCGGTGAGCTTGGGTGCGAGATTCAGGAGGCGGGTGTCATATGGTGTTCTGCAAGGTTGTGGGTGCTATGTGTAGTTGCAGTGTTGTGAAGTGTATGCGGTTTTCTGTGCTGAGGGGTTCTGGGTTTAGTGCAGTATTTGAGGTGTTTGCAGAGAGTTGATTGGTAGTATTCACAATTCTGTCTAGATGTGACACAGGCTAATTTCCACAATTCTGTCTAGATGTGATGCAGGCTAATCTTCACAGTGTCAACGTTTTTTTACACATTACACTCCAGCCAGGGACTCCTTCCCCGACAACGAATGTGGCGTACAGTAAAGCGCTTTTTATTTTTAATAAACTACAGATTATTTTTTTGAGTAGGACTCCACCCCTCCAACTCGTCTCGCACCCAACCATCACAAACACCCCATGTCACACTGGACTAGGAACCAGGCCGGTATGTATCAGTAAGATATTTATTAATGTATTATTTAATGAAAAAGGAAAATAGTCAACAAACAGCAGCCACCACAATTGTGGCAACACAAATGCAATATCCTATCTAGAGCGACCGAGTGGAATAGGGCTGTTACACTCACTTTTGTTATAATGACAAACAGGAAAATACAATCGGGTTGAAATGGACCGCTACACTCGCTTCTGTTTTAACGACAAAACAGGAAAATACTATCAGGTTGAAAGTGATAGCGTCACGGTTTTAGCACTTCCCCCTGCAACACTCCCCCCCAAACATCAATTAAACTGGATTCCTTTGAATGTAAGGCAGTGTCAAGGAGTAGGAATAGTGAGAGAAAATCGTACTTGGGGTAAAGCTCACCACCCCCAGATGGAAAGCCAGCAAAGAAAGTGAAAACCCGTTTTTTGGAACAAAATGGCAGAATGGGATTTTGATTCTTACTCACAACTGCTAGGGGACAGAATAGAAGGGAATTCGGATTGCTTACACTTAGGAGATAGGAAAGGTTAGAGAATGCTAATCAGCACACCAAGGCAAAAATAAAAATGAAATGGGAAAATCGGTTTTGGGAGAAAGAAAATGCAAAGGGAAAATACAGTGGCAAATGGAAATTTGTTTACACAGGGTTTACAATGACAGGTAGCGGGGAGAACTAATTAGTAGGTCTGCCTATGCAAAGAAGAAGAATCAGGAATTGATTAGAAATCTGAAGGCGGAGATCAAAGATTTACAGAGGGTTTGTACTAATGATGTTTTAGGTCAAAATAAACTGAAATTGCATAAATTAGAAGCGGAATTACGGACTCATATACAAAACTTGGCAAGTAGAAGTATGTTTTATTCGAAACAGAGATTTTGGGAATGAGGTGATCGGAATGGCAAATTGTTGGTTTATAAGCTTAGGGGGTTGGTGACTGATACCTGTGTTTCTTCTATTCAAACTGATGGTGGCATTACTTTACATAGGAATAGTGACATTGTGAATATTTCAGGGTTTTTATGAATCACTATATAGGGAGGACAGGGACCCTACTGTTGATAGATTAGAAATGTTTTTTGAAAACATTTCACTCTCTAATCTGGCACTTGAGAAGCAGACTTTGCTTGACTCTGCAATTGAGGTTGCTGAAGTTAGTACGGCCATATCACAAATGAAAGATGGAAAATCACTGGGTCCTGATGGTATAGTCTCGGAATTTTATAAAAAATTTGAGGTTCAATTGGTACCTATTTTGTGTGAACTTTATAACAAATTTATAGCATTGGGAACGATGTGTGAATCAATGAAGGAAGCATTGATTGTTGTGATCCCGAAACCTAATAAGGATCATACTAAGTGTAGAAATTACAGGCCTATTTCAATGTTGAATGTAGACCTTAAGACTTTCACTAAAATTTGGGCCAACAGGTTAAGTTTATGTGTGGGAGATTTGATTGACGGGTCTCAGGTGAGTTTCATTCCAAGGCAGTATGGCTATGACAATATCAGAACTGTGTTAAATGTGGTTGGTGAGCGTTTTGGAAAGGACTCGAATGAAGTCATTGGGTTTTTTGATGCTAAAAAAGCCTTTGATAGGGTTAAGTGGAAGTTTCTGGAATACACTTGTATAAAATGGGATTTGGTCCAATTTTCGGGAAAATGGTAGAGTGTGTTCATAGAGATGTTAGGGCCCGAGTATTGGTTAATGGGGTACCTTTTTTTATTTGATTTGGCATTAGAACCACTTGCTAATTATATTAGACAATGTAGGATTATTAAAGGAATTATGGTTGGGAAAGTTGAAGTTAAAGTTTTATCGTATGCTGATGATATGCTTCTTATGTTGTCTAATCCTGAAGTCTGTGGTGATGTAATAAAAGTAATGTTTCAGGAGGTGGGTGATTTATCGGGACATAAAGTGAATTGGGATAAAACTGAGGTCTTTCCATTGTCTAGCCAATGTGATTGTAATGTTTTGCGTTCATGGAATTGTAAGTGGTCACCACGGGGTGTTAAATATTAGGGAATTCATATTGTTGGAGATTTGAAGAAATTGCTGCAATTTAATTTGGAGTTGGTAACTGCGAATATGTCATTATTGATTAAGAGATGGGAGAAATTGACTTTGAATCTGTGGGCAAAGATATATGCGATTAAAATGGTCCTTTTACCAAAGATCTTACATGTTCTTCAATCCATCCCGTTGTTGTTATACAAAAAACAGATATTGAAAATTGATAAACTTTTTTCTTCCTTTTTGTGGGGTCCTGGAAAAAGGCCTCGGGTTCCAAGGTACATGTTGGTACAAAAGGTTGAGGATGGGGGATTTGGGTTCCCTGATTTAATGAAATATTACAAAGCCTTTTTACTTAAAAAAAAGCTCTTATTACTTTAGAGAAAGGGATGCAAATGAACCAACTTGGTTGCGCATGGAAAGGGAAATGTGTGCTCCATTTGACCTAGGAAACATATATAGTATGGATAAATTGGCAATTAAGTGATTGAAGTTAATTCCAATAGTGGCAACTAGACAGGTGATGGGGGCGTGGTTTAGAGATAATGGACTGAGTTATGGATTCAGTCCTGATGCTTCTTTATGGCATAATGAAGATTTCCAGATTAATAATAAATGTTTGAATTGCATTAGTTGGATAAATAAAGGAATTCTGAGACTGGTAGATGTGATAGATGGGGACCGATTGTTGAGTTTTGTGGAGTTACGGGATAGGTACTGTCTGAGGCAGTGTGAAAGGAATAGGTACTTGTCTTTAGTGACAATAGTAGGATGGAAATGGCTGATGGTTCTATTGGAAGAAAACCAGAGATTAGTAAGTTGTTAGAGGGTCAGGAATACGGTGTACGTACTTATATGCAATTCATGCCTATTGATGAGAAACTCAGAGTTGCATGGTCTAGATTGAGACAAATTTGGTCGGATGATGTTCAGGATGACATTTCTGAAGTAGACTGGAGCAATATTCTGAAGGTTAATTTGAATTTGGGACCTGATATGGGTTTACGTTTAATTCGACAGAAAATTGTTGGGAAGTTGTATTGGACGCCAGTTAGGATGTTTAAATTGGGGCTTCGGCCAGATGATTTGTGTTGGTGTTGTAATGCTGATAGGGGTACTTTATTGCCTTTACTGTGGGATTGCCCGAGAGTGCAGGCATTTTGGACGGCAGTAATTGATAGGATTTAGTTGATTTTTGGTATTGTTTTGCGAAGATCGGCAGTGAATATAATTTTGCTTTCCCATAAAGATAGAGGTGGAAGAGCTATGAGTCATTCTTGCTGGATTGATAGGGCCATAATGATAGCGATTAAGTTGATACTTAGGATTTGGAAAACAAGGAAAAAACCTAATGTTGATGACTGGCTGACGGAATTACATATTTTGGCACAATATGATAACGTTGCATTTCGTCATAAGGATAAGGATGAGGATTATATGAAGCTATGGGGACCGTTTATGGCTCTTTATGATTGACGTGAATATTGGTTTGCTTTGATAACTGTGGTATTTGTGGTACGGATGGTGGGGCTCCCCCTTTTTTCCCATTTGTGGTGTCCTTTGTGTTGTCTTTTGTGTTTGTGTTGTCCTTTGTGTATTCCTGTTACTTTGTTGATTGTGTTTCACTAGGGTTGGACATTTATTGATCTGAACTATTTATGATGCTTTTGTTATTCTGTGAATGTCATTCTTTCTGATTAATGTGAGACATTATTGTTTTTACTACTGTTATTTATGTTTTTTGTGAAAATTAATAAAGTGTTTTGGAAAAAAAAACAATGACAGGCAGCTCAGGGAAGGGGTTTAGCTCACACTTCAATGACAAGGACAAAGGCACATAAAGGTAGACTTCTAGGCAAAAGGGATTGCTCAGAACTGAACAATGGTTTGGGTTTTAATAGGAAAGGTGCAACTAGGAATTCGTTGGGTAATGCACACAATACAAGGACAAATCGGTTTTCTGTTACAAGGAGACTAATTCTTTTGAGGCAACACTTTAATAACTATAATAATTAAATACAACACTAGGGACAAGATGGTTGGTTTCGAATAGCAGCGATCTTGCACCGTGAATTTCAAATAGGGAAATTAATTGATCTACTTAAGGAAAATACTAATGATTTACACAGACAACTGAGAGGTTTTTTAAAGGCGATATGCTAACATACACAGGCTAATAATAGATTCTTCTATGGGAAGGTAACCGAATTACACTGGCAATGTGGGGTTTTCAATGGGGTTTTAAATGAGGGAATATTAGATGCAATGCTACAAAAATGAAGGGCTTATGCAATTTAGGGCTGGGGTATATGAATCTGTTGTGACCTTAAGTGGGGTCAACAGGTTGAAAGGATACACTGGATGCCAGGAAAGACCTTCACTTGATTTAATCAGTTAACATCAGGAAAATAGGAAGATTAGTGACAAGATACAGGGAAGCTCACTGGCTTCCACAACCCAGGCTACTACATTCTAAACTGCTCAGGGTGGAATCTCATCCACAACATTCCACTCAGTCACACCTCACACATTCCGTTCATGACCTCACACTTCCAAGCCCTCATCATACATGCAGCAAGGGAGACCAAACTGATAACTAAGTAGCTTGCTAGGAAACTACGATACCAATCCTAACACCTCCCTTTCTTACCCCAACACAACAACAACTCTACACCTCCCTTCCTTGCCACAGCACAACAACAACTAAAGGACACACACACACCCAATTCCAAACACCAAGGGAAAATTGAACAACCAGGCGTAACTATCTTTCTGGCAGAAGAACCCCACCAACACAACTACAAACCCAACCCACCATACTAACACAGGACACCTTTCGCTCACCGCTGCCACCGGTGAGCCTCAAACCTGCCACTCTCTAGCACACCCAGTCCCACCTTGGGCAACCAAACCTAGACAACAAAACCTTCAACAAACACTGAACACCTTCTGCCACAAGTAGATCATGGAGCTGCCACCCCCACACACTAAAGGTCCCTATATGGACTGGCATGAGATCCATCTGCACCCACATGAAAATACAAACTAACTTCCTCTAACAATCAGTCCGAGAAGATCTGACGTAGAACAATAGGAACCATACAAACTGCACCTACACGAAACAATCTCAGGCTCACTCACACTAAACTCACACCAGGGCCACTACACGCACGGAGGAGTTCCAAACAAGAAGAAACCAACATCACTAATCCCAGCTTGACAGCCGTTCAAACTGGGCCAACAACAAAATTGGGCCTCAACCCGAAACACACACCTACACTCAGAGAAAAGCTCTGGTAGCTTGATGAAACACGAAATCAGCCCTGTGATCACAAAACAGTGTCAAGGTGGCTGACACTCACTGTGAACCATATTGAAATAAAAGTAAACATTAAAACCTGCATTGTCCAAGTCCGCTACACCAAATCTCTTTACAGGACTAGGACACTTCATCAATTTCTTGGGAAACCCTCTCCCAACTAGTCATCCCAAAGAAACTCACCACTAGATATAACACAACACTACACCAACTAACCCCCCGTCCAGGTAGACTACAAAGTCTCATCACCCCCCCCAGCACACTTACAACAAGAAAAGAAGGCATCCCAACATTCTTGTGCCATGAACAGCGTGTGGACAGGGCCCTGCCCCACACCTGTTCTATCAATAGGATACATCTAACCCATGCCAGAAATCTAATCCTAGGGCATGGCTACACCATGCCAACACCATCAACGGGCCCACTGTAAAGACTGGAGGGGGGTGTCTGTACTTCTGCTCTATATATGGTAGAGGAGAGGCACAGAGGACCCCAGCCAAGATTCTCTATTCGGTAGCTATGGTCGAGCAATCAAGGCCTAGCTTCTCAGGAGGTGATGCAAGCTGGTTCTTAAGTACAGTGTAGTCCCCAAGCCCCCATAAAGGAATGTCCACACACTGCATTAGTTAAAACACAGACTTTATATAATTAATATTCAAGGTTATGTACACTATCACAATAACTCACTTTGTGCTCAGAAAATCAACAATGGTGAATATATACAGTTCTAAAGTGGTCCCACAAATATGATCAGATCCCATTAAAGTGCATCAACTATACTGTCAAAATGTCACACAGATCAATAAAGAGGAAACCAGCATTGGAGAGAGGAAGGAAAGGAAGATGGTTGAACAATTGGCAGAATACTGGCCCCTACCACCCAGGCACAATTCTGAGTGGAGATCCCCCCACCTGGGCAACCTGTAAAGCAAAGATGTATCACAAGCCCCGTCCATGTATTGTTCTATGAGTCGTATTTCCTTCTACAATAGTTCTACAGCCCCAATGTACCTGGAATTGTAGCGTTCGTCGACGGGAAATCGACGGCCCTTCTTGAGTGCCATCCCTTTAAGGCAGCGGTCACGGGTCCTTGAACGTCCAACGGAGAACAGGGTGAACTACGGCGGTGAAGTGGCAGCTTTGTTCCTAGCGGTGCTCGTCGACGACAGAGCGTTGGCGTCCTGCCAGGAAGAGGTGTGCGGGGCACCTCGGTGACGGTAGTTCTGGACCGCAAAGAGATGTTGAAGAACTGTGGCCCGGCAAGGGCGTCGAGTCGTCAGCGTCTCTGTGGTCTTTAGGTGGCGGGAAACCCACCGGCGGATGCTCCTCGGTGCGTCGACAGTCGGGCCTTCTCCAGCAGGATAAAGAGGACCGCGATGCAGACGAGAGCGTCCTTGGCTCAAATTAAGTTCTTAGGAAAACGGGAGCACGGCAGTTCCAGTCGGCGACTGCGGTCGTCGACAGTGGCGGACAACAGTTCGGGTGCTTCTCTTTGGGATTCTGCGGCAGTCCCCGTCTCTGGGCGGCAGCCTGTCGTAGATCTGTCTACCAGGGAGCTTTGGCAAAGATCAGCTGGTGCACGATGGTCCCTCGTAGCTCGGGAAGAGGGCGCCTTACCAGGTCCTCTCTGGGTCAGTTCTTGGAGACACAGCAGCTTTCAGATTGTGAAGGAGAGCAACAGCAATTCTTCTCTTCCAGCAGGGCTTCAAGGTTAAGCTTCAGTTTCAACTCCAGTTTCTCTTCAGCTTCTGAACACGAATTCTAGCAGTGAGAGCCCCCCAAATATACTAGTTGATCTCCCATTCATTCTGCTGGGTCACACTCAGGCAACCAATCGGTCAGGAGGGCATTCATGCAGGCAGGCATCCAATCAGGTGCATAATGTATTCAGGCCATTCACTCCTCTCCAGATACTCACACCAAGTTATGTGTATTGGGACAAGTACCCAGCCATTCAACACTCCACACTGCATTCATAGCAGTTTCGGGCAGGGCTGTCTCAGTCATTGTGTCAAACACCACATACTAGATACCCACAACACAGAATGCGTATTCGTCACACACTCCATTCACCCAGGTCCCACCCACAGGGTGTACCCACAACATACAGTCACTGGGAAGGCTCCAGCCAGTCTGGCCTGGACTTCACAACAACACGATATATGGAACTTCCACCCAACAGCCGGTCAGGGGGAAGGAACAGAGTCAGGGCTTCCCAGGACTTTGGGAAAACAAGGTAACATGCAATAGAAAGCAAGAGGCAATTCTCCTTTGAACAAGAGTACCAAAAGCAACCCCAGACACGTGTTTCGGTCTGGTTGGACCTCATCAGTAGGGTGGAGCTGTGCTTCTCTAAGAATAGTGAGCAAGGGGTCCACGTCTGGATTCCCCTAGTAACTTAGGGTGAGACCCAAAGTTACTTCAACATGCAAATTAACAAGGGGGTTCCTGGGAGTCCCTCTGCCAGACATTAGTCCTGGTTACAAGAGATTTACCCAGAGTCTTTAGCTCACTATCTTTCACAGAGAAGAAATATCTTAAACATATCAGTCTTTGTCATGCCCTGGGGCAGTCCAGCAACGAAATGTTAGGCAATTCTCCTATGAACAAGAGTACCAAAAGCAATCCCAGACACGTCTTTCGTTCTGATTGGACCTCATCAGTAGGGTGGAGCTGTGCCTTTCTAAGAATAGTGAGCAAGGGTCCACGTCTGGATTCCCCTAGTAACTTAGGGTGAGACACAAAGTTACATCAATATGCAAATTAACAAGGGGGGTCCTGGGAGTACGCTCTGCCAGACATTAGTCCTGGTTACGAGAGACTTACCCAGAGTCTTTAGCTCACTATCTTTCACACAGAAGAAATATCTCAAACATATCAGTCTTTGTCGTGCCTTGGGGCAGTCCAGCACCGAAATGCTAGGCAATTCTCCTCTGAACAAAAGTACCGAAAGCAACCCCGGACACATGTTTCGGTCTGGTTGGACCTCATCAGTAGGGTGGAGCTGTGCCTCTCTAAGAATAGTGAGCAAGGGGTCCACGTCTGGATTCCCCTAGTAAATTAGGGTGAGACCCAAAGTTACTTCAATATGCAAATTAACAAGGGGGGTCCTGGGAGTCCCTCTGCCAGACATTAGTCCTGGTTATGAGAGACTTACCCAGAGTCTGTAGCTCACTATCTTTCACAAAGAAGAAATATCCCAAACATATCAGTCTTTGTCCTGACCTGGGGCAGTCCAGCACCGAAATGCGAGGCAATTCTCCTCTGAACAAGAGTACCAAAAGCAACCCCAGACATGTGTTTCGTTCTGGTTGGACCTCATCAGTAGGGTGGAGCTGTGCCTCTCTAAGAATAGTGAGCAAGGGGTCCACGTCTGGATTTCCCTAGTAACTTAGGGTGAGACCCAAAGTTACTTCAATATGCAAATTAACAAGGGGGGTCCTGGGAGTCCCTCTGCCAGACATTAGTCCTGGTTACGAGAGACTTACCCAGAGTCTTTAGCTCACTATCCTTCACAGAGAAGAAATATCCCAAACATATCAGTCTTTGTCCTGCCTTGGGGCAGTCCAGTACCGAAATGCTAGGCAATTCTCCTCTGAACAAGAGTAGCAAAAGCAACCCCAGACAAGTGTTTCGGTCTGGTTGGACCTCATGAGTAGGGTGGAGCAGTGCCTCTCTAAGAATAGTGAGCAAGGGGGCCATGTCTGGATTCCCCTAGTAATTTAGGGTGAGACCCAAAGTTACTTGAATATGCAAATTAACAAGGGGGGGGGTCCTGGGAGTCCCTCTGCCAGACATTAGTCCTGGTTACGAGATACTTACCCAGAGTCTTTAGCTCACTATCTTTCACAGAGAAGAAATATCCCAAACATATCACTCTTTGTTCTGCCCTGGGGCAGTCCAGCACCGAAATGCTAGGCAATTCTCCTCTAAACAAGAGTGCCAAAAGCAACCCCAGACACGTGTTTCAGTCTGGTTGGACCTCATCAATAGGGTGGAGCTGTGCCTCTCTAAGAATAGTGAGCAAGGGGTCCACGTCTGGATTCCCCTAGTAACTTAGGGTGAGACCCAAAGTTACTTCAGTATGCAAATTAACAAGGGGGGTCCTGGTAGTCCCTCTGCCAGACATTAGTCCTGGTTACGAGAGACTTACCCAGAGTCTTTAGCTCACTATCTTTCACAGAGAAGAAATATCCCAAACATATCACTCTTTGTTCTGCCCTGGGGCAGTCCAGCACCAAAATGCTACGCAATTCTCCTCTGAACAAGAGTACCAAAAGCAACCCCAGACACGTGTTTCGGTCTGGTTGGACCTCATCAGTAGGGTGGAGCTGTGCCTCTCTAAGAATAGTGAGCAAGGGGTCCACGTCTGGATTCCCCTAGTAATTTAGGGTGAGACCCAAAGTTACTTCAATATGTAAATTAACAAGGGGGATCCTGGGAGTCCCTCTGCCAGACATTAGTCCTGGTTACGAGAGACTTACCCTGAGTCTTTAGCTCACTATCTTTCACAGAGAAGAAATATCCCAAACATATCAGTCTTTGTCCTGCCCTGGGGCAGTCCAGCACCGAAATGCTAGGCAATTCTCCTCTGAACAAGAGTACCAAAAGCAACCCCAGACACGTGTTTCGGTCTGGTTGGACCTCATCAGTAGGGTGTAGCTGTGCCTTTCTAAGTATAGTGAGCAAAGGGTCCACGTCTGGATTCCCATAGTAACTTAGAGTGAGACCCAAAGTTACTTCAATATGCAAATTAACAAGGGGGGTCCTGGGAGACCCTCTGCCAGGCATTAGTCCGGGTTACGAGAGACTTACCCAGAGTCTTTAGCTCACTATCTTTCACAGAGAAGAAATATCCCAAACATATCAGTCTTTGTCCTGCCTTGGGGCAGTCCAGAACCGAAATGCTAAGCAATTCTCCTCTGAACAAGAGTACCAAAAGCAACCCCAGACACGTGTTTCGGTCTGGTTGGACCTCATCAGTAGGGCGGAGCTGTGCCTTTCTAAGAATAGTGAGCAAGGGGTCCACATCTGGATTCCCCTAGTAACTTAGGGTGAGACCCAAAGTTACTTCAATATGCAAATTAATAAGGGGGGGTCCTGGGAGTCCCTCTGCCAGCCATTAGTCCTGGTTATGAGAGACTTAGCCAGAGTCTTTAGCTCACTATCTTTCACAGAGAAGAAATATCCCAAACATATCACTCTTTGTTCTGCCCTGGGGCAGTCCAGCCCCGAAATGCCAGGCAATTCTCCTCTGAACAAGAGTACCAAAAGCAACCCCAGACAGGTGTTTCGGTCTGGTTGGACTTCATCAGTAGGGTGGAGCTGTGCCTCTCTAAGAATAATGAGCAAGGGGGCCACGTCTGGATTCCCCTAGTAACTTAGGGTGAGACCCAAAGTTACTTCAATATGCAAATTAACAAGGGGGGGTCCTGGGAGTCCCTCTGCCAGACATTAGTCCTGGTTACGAGAGACTTACCCAGAGTCTTTAGCTCACTATCTTTCACAGAGAAGAAATATCCGAAACATATCACTCTTTGTTCTGCCCTGGGGCAGTCCAGCACCGAAATGCTAGGCAATTCTCCTCTACACAAAAGTACCAAAAGCAACCCCAGACACGTGTTTTGGTCTGGTTGGACTTCATCAGTAGGATGGAGCTGTGCCTCTCTAAGAATAGTGAGCAAGGGGTCCACGTCTGGATTCCCCTAGTAACTTAGGGTGAGACCCAAAGTTACTTCAATATGCAAATTAACAAGGGGGATCCTGAGAGTCCCTCTGCCAGACATTAGTCCTGATTACGAAAGACTTACCCAGAGTCTTTAGCTCACTATCTTTCACAGAGAAGAAATATCCCAAACATATCAGTCTTTGTCCTGCCTTGGGGCAGTCCAGCACCGAAATGCTAGGCAATTCTTCTCTGAACAAGAGTACCAAAAGCAACCCCAGACACATGATTCGGTCTGGTTGGACATCATCAGTAGGGTGGAGCTGTGCCTCTCTAAGAATAGTGAGCAAGGGGTCCACGTCTTGATTCCCCTAGTAATTTAGGGTGAGACCCAAAGTTACTTCAATATGCAAATTAACAAGTGTGGTCCTGGGAGACCCTCTGATGGCATTAGTCCTGGTTACGAGAGACTTACCCAGAGTCTTTAGTTCACTATCTTTCACAGAGAAGAAATATCCCAAACATATCAGTCTTTCTCCTGCCTTGGGGCAGTCCAGCACCGAAAGGGTAGGCAATTCTCCTCTGAACAAGAGTACCAAAAGCAACCCCAGACACGTGTTTCTGTCTGGTTGGACCTCATCAGTAGGGTGGAGCTGTGCCTTTCTAAGAATAGTGAGCAAAGGGTCCACATCTGGATTCCCCTGGTAACTTAGGGTGAGACTCAAAGTTACTTCAATATGCAAATTAACAAGTGTGGTCCTGGGAGACCCTCTGCCTGGCATTAGTCCTGGTTACGAGAGACTTACCCAGAGTCTTTAGCTCACTATCTTTCACAGAGAAGGAATATCCCCAACATATCAGTCTTTGTCCTGCCTTGGGGCAGTCCAGCACCGAAAGGGTAGGCAATTCTCCTCTGAACAAGAGTACCAAAAGCAACCCCAGACACGTGTTTCTGTCTGCTTGGACCTCATCAGTAGGGTGGAGCTGTGCCTTTCTAAGAATAGTGAGCAAAGGGTCCACATCTGGATTCCCCTAGTAACTTAGGGTGAGACCCAAAGTTACTTCAATATGCAAATTAACAAGGGGGGGTCCTGGGAGTCCCTCTGCCAGACATTAGTCTTGGTTACGAGAGACTTACCCAGAGTCTTTAGCTCACTATCTTTCACAGAGAAGAAATATCCCAAACATATCAGTCTTTGTCCTGCCCTGGGCCAGTCCAGCACCGAAATGCTAGGCAATTCTCCTCTGAACAAGAGTACCAAAAGAAACCCCAGACACGTGTTTCGGTCTGGTTGGACATCATCAGTAGGGTGGAGCTGTGCCTCTCTAAGAATAGTGAGCAAGGGGGCCACGCCTGGATTCCCCTAGTAACTTAGGGTGAGACCCAAAGTTACTTCAATATGCAAATTAACAAGGGGGGGTCCTGGGAGTCCCTCTGCCAGACATTAGTCTTGGTTACGAGAGACTTACCCAGAGTCTTTAGCTCACTATCTTTCACAGAGAAGAAATATCCCAAACATATCACTCTTTGTTCTGCCCTGGGGCAGTCCAGCACCGAAATGCTAGGCAATTCTCCTCTAAACAAGACTACCAAAAGCATCCCCAGACACGTGTTTCTGGTTGGACTTCATCAGTAGGGTGGAGCTGTGCCTCTCTAAGAATAGTGAGCAAGGGGTCCACGTCTGGATTCCCCTAGTAACGTAGGGTGAGACCCAAAGTTACTTCAATATGCAAATTAACAAGGGGGATCCTGGGAGTCCCTCTGCCAGACATTAGTCCTGATTACGAAAGACTTACCCAGAGTCTTTAGCTCACTATCTTTCACAGAGAAGAAATATCCCAAACATCAGTCTTTGTCCTGCCCTGGGGCAGTCCAGCACCGAAATGCTAGGCAATTCTCCTCTGAACAAGAGTACCAAAAGCAACCCCAGACAAATGATTCGGTCTGGTTGGACATCATCAGTAGGGTGGAGCTGTGCCTCTCTAAGAATAGTGAGCAAGGGGTCCACGTCTGGATTCCCCTAGTAACTTAGGGTGAGACCCAAAGTTACTTCAATATGCAAATTAACAAGGGGTGTCCTGGGAGACCCTCTGCCAGGCATTAGTCCTGGTTATGAGAGACTTACCCAGAGTCTTTAGCTCACTATCTTTCACAGAGAAGAAATATCCCAAACATCAGTCTTTGTCCTGCCCTGGGGCAGTCCAGCACCGAAATGCTAGGCAATTCTTCCCTGAACAAGAGTACCAAAAGCAACCCCAGACACGTGTTTCGGTCTGGTTGGACCTCATCAGTAGGCTGGAGCTGTGCCTCTCTAAGAATAGTGAGCAAGGGGGCCACGTCTGGATTCCCCTAGTAACTTAGGGTGAGACCCAAAGTTACTTCAATATGCAAATTAACAAGGGGGGGTCCTGGGAGTCCCTCTGCCAGACATTAGTCTTGGTTACGAGAGACTTACCCAGAGTCTTTAGCTCACTATCTTTCACAGAGAAGAAATATCCCAAACATATCAGTCTTTGTCCTGCCCTGGGCCAGTCCAGCACCGAAATGCTAGGCAATTCTCCTCTGAACAAGAGTACCAAAAGCATCCCCAGACACGTGTTTCGGTCTGGTTGGACCTCATCAGTAGGGTGGAGCTGTGCCTCTCTAAGAATAGTGAGCAAGGGGGCCACGTCTGGATTCCCCTAGTAACTTAGGGTGAGACCCAAAGTTACTTCAATATGCAAACTAACAAGGGGGGGTCCTGGGAGTCCCTCTGCCAGACATTAGTCTTGGTTACGAGAGACTTACCCAGAGTCTTTAGCTCGCTATCTTTCACAGAGAAGAAATATCCCAAACATATCACTCTTTGTTCTGACCTGGGGCAGTCCAGCATCGAAATGCTAGGCAATTCTCCTCTGAACAAGAGTACCAAAAGCAATCCCAGACACGTGTTTCGGTCTGGTTGGACCTCATCAGTAGGGTGGAGCTGTGCCTTACTAAGAATAGTGAGCAAGGGGTCCACATCTGGATTCCCCTAGTAACTTAGGGTGAGACCCAAAGTTACTTCAATATGCAAATTAACAAGGGGGGTCCTGGGAGTTGCTCTGCCAGACATTAGTCCTGGTTACGAGAGACTTACCCAGAGTCTTTAGCTCACTATCTTTCACAGAGAAGAAATATCCCAAACATCAGTCTTTGTCCTGCCCTGGGGCAGTCCAGCACCGAAATGCTAGGCAATTCTCCTCTGAACAAGAGTACCAAAAGCAACCCCAGACACATGATTCGGTCTGGTTGGACATCATCAGTAGGGTGGAGCTGTGCCTCTCTAAGAATAGTGAGCAAGGGGTCCACGTCTGGATTCCCCTAGTAATTTAGGGTGAGACCCAAAGTTACTTCAATATGCAAATTAACAAGGGGTGTCCTGGGAGACCCTCTGCCAGGCATTAGTCCTGGTTACGAGAGACTTACCCAGAGTCTTTAGCTCACTATTTTTCACCGAGAAGAAATATCCCAAACATCAGTCTTTTTCCTGCCCTGGGGCAGTCCAGCACCGAAATGCTAGGCAATTCTCCTCTGAACAAGAGTACCAAACGCAATCCCAGACACGTGTTTCGGTCTAGTTGGACCTCATCAGTAGGGTGTAGCTGTGCCTTTCTAAGAATAGTGAGCAAAGGGTCCACGATTGGATTCCCCTAGTAACTTAGGGTGAGACCCAAAGTTACTTGAATATGCAAACTAACAAGGGGGGTCCTGGGAGACCCTCTGCCACGCATTAGTCCTGGTTACGAGAGACTTACCCAGAGTCTTTAGCTCACTATCTTTCACAGAGAAGAAATATCCCAAACATATCAGTCTTTGTCCTGCCTTGGGGCAGTCCAGCACCGAAATGCTAAGCAATTCTCCTCTGAACAAGAGTACCAAAAGCAACCCCAGACACGTGTTTCGGTCGGGTTGGACCTCATCAGTAGGGTGGAGCTGTGCCTTTCTAAGAATAGTGAGCAAGGGGTCCACGTCTGGATTCCCCTAGTAACTTAGGGTGAGTACCAAAGTTACTTCAATATGCAAATTAACAGGGGGGATCCTGGGAGTCCCTCTGCCAGACATTAGTCCTGATTACGTAAGACTTACCCAGAGTCTTTAGCTCACTATCTTTCACAGAGAAGAAATATCCCAAACATATCAGTCTTTGTCCTGCCTTGGGACAGTCCAGCACCGAAATGGTAGGCAATTCTTCTCTGAGCAAGAGTACCAAAAGCAACCCCAGACACATGATTCGGTCTGGTTGGACATCATCAGTAGGGTGGAGCTGTGCCTCTCTAAGAATAGTGAGCAAGGGGTCCACGTCTGGATTCCCCTAGTAACTTAGGGTGAGACCCAAAGTTACTTCAATATGCAAATTAACAAGGGGGGTCCTGGGAGTCCCTCTGCCAGACATTAGTCCTAGTTACGAGTGACTTACCCAGAGTCTTTAGCTCACTATCTTTCACAGAGAAGAAATATCTCAAACATATCAGTCTTTGTGGTGCCTTGGGGCAGTCCAGCACCGAAATGCTAGGCAATTCTCCTCTGAACAAAAGTACCGAAAGCAACCCCAGACACATGTTTCGGTCTGGTTGGACCTCATCAGTAGGGTGGAGCTGTGCCTCTTTAAGAATAGTGAGCAAGGGGTCCACGTCTGGATTCCCCTAGTAACTTAGGGTGAGACCCAAAGTTACTTCAATATGCAAATTAACAAGGGGGGGTCCTGGGAGTCCCTCTGCCAGACATTAGACCTGGTTATGAGAGACTTACCCAGAGTCTTTAGCTCACTATCTTTCACAGAGAAGAAATATCCCAAACATATCGCTCTTTGTTCTGCCCTGGGGCAGTCCAGCACAGAAATGCTAGGCAATTCTCCTCTAAACAAGAGTACCAAAAGCAACCCCAGACATGTTTTTCGGTCTGGTTGGACATCATCAGTAGGGTGGAGCTGTACCTCTCTAAGAATCGTGAGCAAGGGGTCCACGACTGGATTCCCCTAGTAACTTAGGGTGAGACCCAAAGTTACTTCAATATGCAAATTAACAAGGGGGGGTCCTGGGAGTCCCTCTGCCAGACATTAGACCTGGTTACGAGAGACTTACCCAGAGTCTTTAGCTCACTATCTTTCACAGAGAAGAAATATCCCAAACATATCACTCTTTGTTCTGCCCTGGGGCAGTCCAGCACAGAAATGCTAGGCAATTCTCCTCTAAACAAGAGTACCAAAAGTAACCCCAGACACGTGTTTCGGTCTGGTTGGACATCATCAGTAGGGTGGAGCTGTACCTCTCTAAGAATAGTGAGCAAGGGGTCCACGACTGGATTCCCCTAATAACTTAGGGTGAGACCCAAAGTTACTTCAATATGCAAATTAACATGGGGGGTCCTGGAAGTCCCTCTGCCAGACATTAGTCCTGGTTACAAGTGACTTACCCAGAGTCTTTAGCTCACTATCTTTCACAGAGAAGAAATATCCCAAACATATCACTCTTTGTCCTGCCCTGAGGCAGTCCAGCACCGAAATACTAGGCAATTCTCCTCTGAACAAGAGTCCCAAAAGCAACCCCAGACACGTGTTTCGGTCTGGTTGGACCTCATCAATAGGGTGGAGCTGTGCCTTTCTAAGAATAGTGAGCAAGGGGTCCACGTCTGGATTCCCCCAGTAACTTAGGGTGAGACCCAACGTTACTTCAATATGCAAATTAACAAGGGGGGTCCTGGGAGTCCCTCTGCCAGACATTAGTCCTGTTTACGAGAGACTTACCCAGAGTCTTTAGCTCACTATCTTTCACGGAGAAGAAATATCCCAAACATATCAGTCTTTGTCCTGCCCTGGGGCAGTCCAGCACCGAAATGCTAGGCAATTCTTCTCTGAACAAGAGTACCAAAAGAAACCCCAGACACGTGTTTCGGTCTGGTTGGACATCATCAGTAGGGTGGAGCTGTGCCTCTCTAAGAATAGTGAGCAAGGGGACCACGTCTGGATTCCCCTAGTAACTTAGGGTGAGACCCAAAGTTACTTCAATATGCAAATTAACAAGGGGGGTCCTGGGAGACCCTCTGCCAGACATTAGTCCTGGTTACGAGAGACTTACCCAGTGTCTTTAGCTCATTATCTTTCACAGAGAAGAAATATCTCAAACATATCAGTCTTTGTGGTGACTTGGGGCAGCCCAGCACCGAAATGCTAGGCAATTCTCCTCTGAACAAAAGTACCGAAAGCAACCCCAGACACATGTTTCGGTCTGGTTGGACCTCATCAGTAGGGTGGAGCTGTGCCTCTCTAAGAATAGTGAGCAAGGGGTCCACGTCTGGATTCCCCTAGTAACTTAGGGTGAGTACCAAAGTTACTTCAATATGCAAATTAACAAGGGGGATCCTGGGAGTCCCTCTGCCAGACATTAGTCCTGATTACGTAAGACTTACCCAGAGTCTTTAGCTCACTATCTTTCACAGAGAAGAAATATCCCAAACATATCAGTCTTTGTCCTGCCTTGGGACAGTCCAGCACCGAAATGGTAGGCAATTCTTCTCTGAGCAAGAGTACCAAAAGCAACCCCAGACACATGATTCGGTGTGGTTGGACATCATCAGTAGGGTGGAGCTGTGCCTCTCTAAGAATAGTGAGCAAGGGGTCCACGTCTGGATTCCCCTAGTAACTTAGGGTGAGACCCAAAGTTACTTCAATATGCAAATTAACAAGGGGGGTCCTGGGAGTCCCTCTGCCAGACATTAGTCCTAGTTACGAGTGACTTACCCAGAGTCTTTAGCTCACTATCTTTCACAGAGAAGAAATATCTCAAACATATCAGTCTTTGTGGTGCCTTGGGGCAGTCCAGCACCGAAATGCTAAGCAATTCTCCTCTGAACAAGAGTACCAAAAGCAACCCCAGACACGTGTTTCGGTCGGGTTGGACCTCATCAGTAGGGTGGAGCTGTGCCTTTCTAAGAATAGTGAGCAAGAGGTCCACGTCTGGATTCCCCTAGTAACTTAGGGTGAGACGCAAAGTTACTTCAATATGCAAATTAACAAGGGGGGGTCCTGGGAGTCCCTCTGCCAGACATTAGTCTTGGTTACGAGAGACTTACCCAGAGTCTTTAGCTCACTATCTTTCACAGTGAAGAAATATCCCAAACATATCACTCTTTGTTCTGCCCTGGGGCAGTCCAGCACCGAAATGCTAGGCAATTCTCCTCTAAACAAGAGTATCAAAAGCATCCCCAGATACGTGTTTCGGTCTGGTTGGACTTCATCAGTAGGGTGGAGCTGTGCCTCTCTAAGAATAGTGAGCAAGGGGTCCACGTCTGGATTCCCCTAGTAACTTAGGGTGAGTACCAAAATTACTTCAATATGCAAATTAACAAGGGGGATCCTGGGAGTCCCTCTGCCAGACATTAGTCCCGATTACGTAAGACTTACCCAGAGTCTTTAGCTCACTATCTTTCACAGAGAAGAAATATCCCAAACATATCAGTCTTTGTCCTGCCTTGGGACAGTCCAGCACCGAAATGGTAGGCAATTCTTCTCTGAGCAAGAGTACCAAAAGCAACCCCAGACACATGATTCGGTCTGGTTGGACATCATCAGTAGGGTGGAGCTGTGCCTCTCTAAGAATAGTGAGCAAGGGGTCCACGTCTGGATTCCCCTAGTAACTTAGGGTGAGACCCAAAGTTACTTCAATATGCAAATTAACAAGGGGGGTCCTGGGAGTCCCTCTGCCAGACATTAGTCCTAGTTACGAGTGACTTACCCAGAGTCTTTAGCTCACTATCTTTCACAGAGAAGAAATATCTCAAACATATCAGTCTTTGTCGTGCCTTGGGGCAGTCCAGCACCGAAATGCTAGGCAATTCTCCTCTGAACAAAAGTACCGAAAGCAACCCCAGACACATGTTTCGGTCTGGTTGGACCTCATCAGTAGGGTGGAGCTGTGCCTCTTTAAGAATAGTGAGCAAGGGGTCCACGTCTGGATTCCCCTAGTAACTTAGGGTGAGACCCAAAGTTACTTCAATATGCAAATTAACAAGGGGGGGTCCTGGGAGTCCCTCTGCCAGACATTAGACCTGGTTATGAGAGACTTACCCAGAGTCTTTAGCTCACTATCTTTCACAGAGAAGAAATATCCCAAACATATCGCTCTTTGTTCTGCCCTGGGGCAGTCCAGCACAGAAATGCTAGGCAATTCTCCTCTAAACAAGAGTACCAAAAGCAACCCCAGACATGTTTTTCGGTCTGGTTGGACATCATCAGTAGGGTGGAGCTGTACCTCTCTAAGAATAGTGAGCAAGGGGTCCACGACTGGATTCCCCTAGTAACTTAGGGTGAGACCCAAAGTTACTTCAATATGCAAATTAACAAGGGGGGGTCCTGGGAGCCCTCTGCCAGACATTAGACCTGGTTACGAGAGACTTACCCAGAGTCTTTAGCTCACTATCTTTCACAGAGAAGAAATATCCCAAACATATCACTCTTTGTTCTGCCCTGGGGCAGTCCAGCACAGAAATGCTAGGCAATTCTCCTCTAAACAAGAGTACCAAAAGTAACCCCAGACACGTGTTTCGGTCTGGTTGGACATCATCAGTAGGGTGGAGCTGTACCTCTCTAAGAATAGTGAGCAAGGGGTCCACGACTGGATTCCCCTAGTAACTTAGGGTGAGACGCAAAGTTACTTCAATATGCAAATTAACAAGGGGGGGTCCTGGGAGTCCCTCTGCCAGACATTAGTCTTGGTTACGAGAGACTTACCCAGAGTCTTTAGCTCACTATCTTTCACAGAGAAGAAATATCTCAAACATATCAGTCTTTGTCGTGCCTTGGGGCAGTCCAGCACCGAAATGCTAGGCAATTCTCCTCTGAACAAAAGTACCGAAAGCAACCCCAGACACATGTTTCGGTCTGGTTGGACCTCATCAGTAGGGTGGAGCTGTGCCTCTTTAAGAATAGTGAGCAAGGGGTCCACGTCTGGATTCCCCTAGTAACTTAGGGTGAGACCAAAAGTTACTTCAATATGCAAATTAACAAGGGGGGGTCCTGGGAGTCCCTCTGCCAGACATTAGACCTGGTTATGAGAGACCTAACCAGAGTCTTTAGCTCACTATCTTTCACAGAGAAGAAATATCCCAAACATATCGCTCTTTGTTCTGCCCTGGGGCAGTCCAGCACAGAAATGCTAGGCAATTCTCCTCTAAACAAGAGTACCAAAAGCAACCCCAGACATGTTTTTCGGTCTGGTTGGACATCATCAGTAGGGTGGAGCTGTACCTCTCTAAGAATAGTGAGCAAGGGGTCCATGACTGGATTCCCCTAGTAACTTAGGGTGAGACCCAAAGTTACTTCAATATGCAAATTAACAAGGGGGGGTCCTGGGAGCCCTCTGCCAGACATTAGACCTGGTTACGAGAGACTTACCCAGAGTCTTTAGCTCACTATCTTTCACAGAGAAGAAATATCCCAAACATATCACTCTTTGTTCTGCCCTGGGGCAGTCCAGCACAGAAATGCTAGGCAATTCTCCTCTAAACAAGAGTACCAAAAGTAACCCCAGACACGTGTTTCGGTCTGGTTGGACATCATCAGTAGGGTGGAGCTGTACCTCTCTAAGAATAGTGAGCAAGGGGTCCACGACTGGATTCCCCTAGTAACTTAGGGTGAGACCCAAAGTTACTTCAATATGCAAATTAACATGGGGGGTCCTGGAAGTCCCTCTGCCAGACATTAGTCCTGGTTACAAGTGACTTACCCAGAGTCTTTAGCTCACTATCTTTCACAGAGAAGAAATATCCCAAACATATCACTCTTTGTCCTGCCCTGAGGCAGTCCAGCACCGAAATACTAGGCAATTCTCCTCTGAACAAGAGTCCCAAAAGCAACCCCAGACACGTGTTTCGGTCTGGTTGGACCTCATCAATAGGGTGGAGCTGTGCCTTTCTAAGAATAGTGAGCAAGGGGTCCACGTCTGGATTCCCCCAGTAACTTAGGGTGAGACCCAACGTTACTTCAATATGCAAATTAACAAGGGGGGTCCTGGGAGTCCCTCTGCCAGGCATTAGTCCTGGTTACGAGAGACTTACCCAGAGTCTTTAGCTCACTATCTTTCACGGAGAAGAAATATCCCAAACATATCAGTCTTTGTCCTGCCCTGGGGCAGTCCAGCACCGAAATGCTAGGCAATTCTTCTCTGAACAAGAGTACCAAAAGAAACCCCAGACACGTGTTTCGGTCTGGTTGGACATCATCAGTAGGGTGGAGCTGTGCCTCTATAAGAATAGTGAGCAAGGGGACCACGTCTGGATTCCCCTAGTAACTTAGGGTGAGACCCAAAGTTACTTCAATATGCAAATTAACAAGGGGGGTCCTGGGAGACCCTCTGCCAGACATTAGTCCTGGTTACGAGAGACTTACCCAGTGTCTTTAGCTCATTATCTTTCACAGAGAAGAAATATCTCAAACATATCAGTCTTTGTGGTGCCTTGGGGCAGCCCAGCACCGAAATGCTAGGCAATTCTCCTCTGAACAAAAGTACCGAAAGACACCCCAGACACATGTTTCGGTCTGGTTGGACCTCATCAGTAGGGTGGAGCTGTGCCTCTCTAAGAATAGTGAGCAAGGGGTCCACGTCTGGATTCCCCTAGTAACTTAGGGTGAGTACCAAAGTTACTTCAATATGCAAATTAACAAGGGGGATCCTGGGAGTCCCTCTGCCAGACATTAGTCCTGATTACGTAAGACTTACCCAGAGTCTTTAGCTCACTATCTTTCACAGAGAAGAAATATCCCAAACATATCAGTCTTTGTCCTGCCTTGGGACAGTCCAGCACCGAAATGGTAGGCAATTCTTCTCTGAGCAAGAGTACCAAAAGCAACCCCAGACACATGATTCAGTGTGGTTGGACATCATCAGTAGGGTGGAGCTGTGCCTCTCTAAGAATAGTGAGCAAGGGGTCCACGTATGGATTCCCCTAGTAACTTAGGGTGAGACCCAAAGTTACTTCAATATGCAAATTAACAAGGGGGGTCCTGGGAGTCCCTCTGCCAGACATTAGTCCTAGTTACGAGTGACCTACACAGAGTCTTTAGCTCACTATCTTTCACAGAGAAGAAATATCTCAAACATATCAGTCTTTGTGGTGCCTTGGGGCAGTCCAGCACCGAAATGCTAAGCAATTCTCCTCTGAACAAGAGTTCCAAAAGCAACCCCAGACACGTGTTTCGGTCGGGTTGGACCTCATCAGTAGGGTGGAGCTGTGCCTTTCTAAGAATAGTGAGCAAGGGGTCCACGTCTGGATTCCCCTAGTAACTTAGGGTGAGACGCAAAGTTACTTCAATATGCAAATTAACAAGGGGGGGTCCTGGGAGTCCCTCTGCCAGACATTAGTCTTGGTTACGAGAGACTTACCCAGAGTCTTTAGCTCACTATCTTTCACAGTGAAGAAATATCCCAAACATATCACTCTTTGTTCTGCCCTGGGGCAGTCCAGCACCGAAATGCTAGGCAATTCTCCTCTAAACAAGAGTATCAAAAGCATCCCCAGACACGTGTTTCGGTCTGGTTGGACTTCATCAGTAGGGTGGAGCTGTGCCTCTCTAAGAATAGTGAGCAAGGGGTCCACGTCTGGATTCCCCTAGTAATTTAGGGTGAGTACCAAAGTTACTTCAATATGCAAATTAACAAGGGGGATCCTGGGAGTCCCTCTGCCAGACATTAGTCCTGATTACGTAAGACTTACCCAGAGTCTTTAGCTCACTATCTTTCACAGAGAAGAAATATCCCAAACATATCAGTCTTTGTCCTGCCTTGGGACAGTCCAGCACCGAAATGGTAGGCAATTCTTCTCTGAGCAAGAGTACCAAAAGCAACCCCAGACACATGATTCGGTCTGGTTGGACATCATCAGTAGGGTGGAGCTGTGCCTCTCTAAGAATAGTGAGCAAGGGGTCCACGTCTGGATTCCCCTAGTAACTTAGGGTGAGACCCAAAGTTACTTCAATATGCAAATTAACAAGGGGGGTCCTGGGAGTCCCTCTGCCAGACATTAGTCCTAGTTACGAGTGACTTACCCAGAGTCTTTAGCTCACTATCTTTCACAGAGAAGAAATATCTCAAACATATCAGTCTTTGTGGTGCCTTGGGGCAGTCCAGCACCGAAATGCTAGGCAATTCTCCTCTGAACAAAAGTACCGAAAGCAACCCCAGACACATGTTTCGGTCTGGTTGGACCTCATCAGTAGGGTGGAGCTGTGCCTCTTTAAGAATGGTGAGCAAGGGGTCCACGTCTGGATTCCCCTAGTAACTTAGGGTGAGACCCAAAGTTACGTCAATATGCAAATTAACAAGGGGGGGTCCCGGGAGTCCCTCTGCCAGACATTAGACCTGGTTACGAGAGACTTACCCAGAGTCTTTAGCTCACTATCTTTCACAGAGAAGAAATATCCCAAACATATCACTCTTTGTTCTGCCCTGGGGCAGTCCAGCACAGAAATGCTAGGCAATTCTCCTCTAAACAAGAGTACCAAAAGTAACCCCAGACACGTGTTTCGGTCTGGTTGGACATCATCAGTAGGGTGGAGCTGTACCTCTCTAAGAATAGTGAGCAAGGGGTCCACGACTGGATTCCCCTAGTAACTTAGGGTGAGACCCAAAGTTACTTCAATATGCAAATTAAAAGGGGGTTCCTGGAAGTCCCTCTGCCAGACATTAGTCCTGGTTACAAGTGACTTACCCAGAGTCTTTAGCTCACTATCTTTTACAGAGAAGAAATATCCCAAACATATCACTCTTTGTCCTGCCCTGAGGCAGTCCAGCGCCGAAATACAAGGCAATTCTCCTCTGAACAAGAGTCCCAAAAGCAACCCCAGACACGTGTTTCGGTCTGGTTGGACCTCATCAATAGGGTGGAGCTGTGCCTTTCTAAGAATAGTGAGCAAGGGGTCCACGTCTGGATTCCCCCAGTAACTTAGGGTGAGACCCAAAGTTACTTCAATATGCAAATTAACAAGGGGGGTCCTGGGAGTCCCTCTGCCAGACATTAGTCCTGGTTACGAGAGACTTACCCAGAGTCTTTAGCTCACTATCTTTCATGGAGAAGAAATATCCCAAACATATCAGTCTTTGTCCTGCCCTGGGGCAGTCCAGCACCGAAATGCTAGGCAATTCTTCTCTGAACAAGAGTACCAAAAGAAACCCCAGACACGTGTTTCGGTCTGGTTGGACATCATCAGTAGGGTGGAGCTGTGCCTCTCTAAGAATAGTGAGCAAGGGGTCCACGTCTGGATTCCCCTAGTAACTTAGGGTGAGACCCAAAGTTACTTCAATATGCAAATTAACAAGGGGGGTCCTGGGAAACCCTCTGCCTGGCATTAGTCCTGGTTAGGAGAGACTTACCCAGAGTCTTTAGCTCACTATCTTTCACAGAGAAGGAATATCCCAAACATATCAGTCTTTGTCCTGCCTTGGGGCAGTCCAGCACCGAAAGGGTAGGCAATTCTCCTCTGAACAAGAGTACCAAAAGCAATCCCAGACACGTGTTTCTGTCTGGTTGGACCTCATCAGTAGGGTGGAGCTGTGCCTTTCTAAGAATAGTGAGCAAAGGGTCCACATCTGGATTCCCCTAGTAACTTAGGGTGAGACCCAAAGTTACTTCAATATGCAAATTAACATGGGGGGATCCTGGGAGTCCCTCTGCCAGACATTAGTCCTGGTTACGAGAGACTTACCCAGAGTCTTTAGCTCACTATCTTTCACAGAGAAGAAATATCCCAAACATATCAGTCTTTGTCCTGCCCTCGGCCAGTCCAGCACCAAAATGCTAGGCAATTCTCCTCTGAACAAGAGTAACAAAAGCAACCCCAGACACGTGTTTCGGTCTGGTTGGACCTCATCAGTAGGCTGGAGCTGTGCCTCTCTAAGAATAGTGAGCAAGGGGGCCACGTCTGGATTCCCCTAGTAACTGTCATGATCTCTGCTTCCAAAAGGTCAGGGTTTTCCCAACTCCCTTGGAAGCAGATCCATAACCCAGGTTCCGAGTGCCAACCAGTCCCAATGGGGACCTTTTGGACCCAGTCCTGGCGCCAGTGGCACCAGGCTCATAAATATGCCCAGTCCCAGCGCTGGAAGCGCCGGGCTCATAATGCTTGGGTGGACTTACCTGCAGCAGACCATGCTGCTTACTTGCCTGCCAGTTGAGCCTCTGATCCTCTTCTGTTTGGAACTACTTTTCCTGTTGGGTGGGGCTGGAGCCACTCCCTAGATGCAGAACACTGGAACTCTTCTGGAAGGCAGGAACTCTTTTCTTACCAGGAACTCTTTTCTTACTTAGGCGTGGCTGTGGAAGGAGACACCTAAGCACTACAGGAGGCTATTTAAACCACACCCGGTGGATGAATCTTGCTTTGCGTTATTCTGCATCCTCTGCAGCAGAACGCTCATCGTGTCTTCTGCATCTGATCCTGGGCCTAAGGAAAAAGGCTTACCATCCTGAATCCAGTCTTCAGCAACACCTATAAAGACAAGAAAGAACAGGTTAGCATTCCGGCATCTGAAAGGCAAAGGCTTACCTACTCTTCGTGCGCTCCGGAGGTCTTCACACTGTATTCCGGCATCTGAAAGACAAAAGCTTACCAACTCTTTGCACGCTCCGGAGGCAGTCGGCGCTGCATCCCGCATCTGAAAGACAAAACAAGGTGCGTTTAAAGACATTGGGGAACTTTAATACTCACGTGCCATTACTCCTTTCCACATCTAACCCAGTGGGTATCCCGGCACCCTGCAGCCGCTCCGAACTTGTACCTGCAAAATAAAAAGACAGTTAGAGCGCATTGTGAAGCTGGCAACAAGCGCTTACTTACGTGCTTCCAGGCGCTTCTATTCATCACACGGGCTCCATCTTCAAGGCACTTCAGCCTGTCATCCGCCATCGCCGGAACCCTGCAAAACAAGAGACATCATTATTAAAGACTTTAAAGACATTTGAGTTACTCGAAACTTACCGTTCGTGCAGTAAACGACGGACAGCAGTCCTCTGAAGTCAAGAGGCCTGCGCTACCTATCCGGTGAAGAAACTGGTTACAGCACCCTGCCCCGAGGCAGATGGAGATCTCGGCATTCACTTACCTAAGCTGAGAGCGTTAACCTGTGGGGGTCTACAGGAGAGGAGAGGAGGAAAGAGATAGGGACACCCCAATAACCCCAGTTCATTAACCCCGTATTTTCTATCTGCAGACATCTTACTCTGCACGTCAGGCATACAGGGCACAGAGGTCCAGCCCAAAGAGCCAACCGGGTGCTGCACATCACCTTTGAAGATACGGTAGTCGCCCAGTCAAGACCGGCGCCTCTGCGAGAATCAGGTGAGCGTTACAGAACGCAAAGCCTTCCGCAAAACTCTCGCCCAGGCGCTATGGAAACCTCGGATACTGACCACCTAGCCCGGTTACTTGGGGAACTAAGGGCAGAAGTGCATGCAGCTCGTCAGGAAACGAACGCTCTAAGAAGGGAACTAATTATTTCCAAGGAGAGAACAGATGATCTTGCTAGACAATTGCTACAGTCACAAGCCGGACAGACCCCGCTACCCGCATCAGGGGCAAATCTTCCTTCAACATCCTCTATGAATCCAGTGCAGATCAACCTACCTGGGAATGTACCTCTGGCTCCGCCCGAACGATTTTCTGGTGACCCAAAGAGGTTTGCGGTATTTATCAATCAGTGCCGGTTGCACTTCTTATGCCGGCCAGCAGCCTTTCCAACTGATCAAGCTAAAGTAGCTTTTGTACTTTCGTACCTTAGTGGCAATGCGGCAGACTGGTCGATCCCTCTAGTTAATCAAGATGATCCGGTTCTCCATGATTTTCAAGCCTTTCAGCTTAGTATGGAAAAACTGTTTGCAAGACATGCACAGGGGCAGGCCTTGGACAATGAGCTTCTTTCGTTGCGACAGGGTAATCAAGACCTTTTGGCTTATATTGCATCTTTCAATAGACTAATAGTGGAAACTCAATGGCCTGAGGACAAAAGGATTACGCTGTTTTATAGAGGTCTACGTGGAGAGCTCAAAGACGTTTTAGCCCAAGTAGTGAATCCCCCACAAGACTGTTCGGATTATATAGACTTGGTCGTTCAAATAGATCACAGACTGCAGAACAGGAAGGCCGATCATTCCAAGTTTGATGCCCGAGTATTTTCCAAACCGCCAACTCCTTCCAAAGGAGTAGACTCCGGGGAACCCATGCAAATAGGGGGTATGAAAGGTCCTCTAACACAAAGGGAGCGGGAAAGGAGAAAACAGTTGCAATTATGCCTATATTGCGGAAACTCAGGGCACTTTCTTCGAGACTGTCCGGTGAAACCTGCCAAGAAGGCAGTAGGAGCTGCAGTTACCACAGTTACAAACTCTGAGCAGGGAAACGACCTCGCCCGACAAGAATAGAGGTCCTCTTGCCGAGCGTGAAAACCAGTTCCGTGACCTCGCATTTCGTGATACCTATGGTCCTCATTAGCCCTGATAATCCGGATCGATTACATGCAATTGAAGCTTACGTTGACAGCGGTGCCATCGGCAATTATGTGGATCATGAAATGGTTTTGAGGATGAATCTAACTCTTTGTCCCAAGGCTGTAAAGGACGTCATTACTACGGTGGATGGTACGGAGATAGCCTCCGGGCCAGTAACGCATACCACTCAAGAGGTGACGCTAGTAAGTCAAGATGGACACCATGAGAAGATCGTGTTCGATGTGATCAAGGCCCCTCAGTTCCAGATTATTCTAGGAATACCTTGGTTAGAGAAACACAATCCTCTGATCGATTGGCGAGCAAGAACGGTCCAGTTTCCAGAATGTGTCTCTACTTGTCACCCTCCACCTGGTGTTGCACTGGCAGCAATTTCTTCAGAGATTCCCCAGTTACCTCCCGAATACCTAGAATACCAAGATGTTTTCCGGAAGGAGCAGGCTAACTCTCTACCTCCTCATAGGTCTTATGACTGCCAGATAGACCTGATACCTGGATCTACTCCTCCTTGTAGTAGAATTTATGCCCTCACCGAGCCTGAGAACCTTCACCTTCGACAATACCTGGATCAATACCTGGCAAATGGGTTTATTCGTCCTTCCAAGTCCCCTGCCTCTTCAGCTTTGTTCTTCGTTCCAAAAAAGGAAGGAGACCTTAGAACTTGTATCGATTATCGCTCCCTGAACCAGATCACCGTTAAGAATAGATATCCGTTACCTTTGATCCCTGAACTCCTGGACCAAGTCAGAAAAGCATGCATATATACAAAGCTGGATCTTAGAGGAGCTTACCACTTGGTACGAGTAAAAGAGGGCGATGAATGGAAGACGGCCTTCCGCACCAAGTATGGGCTATTTGAATATCAGGTCATGCCCTTCGGACTTTGCAATGCCCCGGCCGCCTTTCAATATTTTATGAATGATGTCCTCAGAGAGCTCATAGATGTGTGTGTTGTTGTTTACATCGACGACATTCTCGTTTATTCTTCATCGGAATCTGAACATCGGAAACACGTGAAAATGGTCCTCGAAAGATTGCGTCAACACAAACTTTTCGCTAAGTTGGAAAAATGTGTTTTCAACGTGACTGAAGTTGAATTCTTGGGATTCATATTATCGCCTGGCGGAGTGCGTATGGATTCAAAGAAGGTCGATGCAGTTCTCAAATGGCCATCACCATCTTCCGTAAAAGGTGTGCAAAGCATGTTAGGCTTCGCTAACTTTTACCGCAGGTTTATCCCCGAGTTCTCTCGAATAGTCCAGCCCATCACTGCCTTGTTAAAGAAAAACAAACGTTTTGAATGGTCTACCGAGGCGGAACAAGCTTTCCAGGAATTGAAGACTAAATTTATCTCTGCACCAATCTTAAAACACCCTCGCCCCGAACTCCCCTACATCGTGGAAACTGATGCTTCAAGCCTTGCCATGGGGGCAGTTCTATCACAAAAGGACCCGGTAACCAATCAGTTGCATCCCGTGGCATTTTGGTCCCGCAAATTCTCGCCTCCTGAAGTCAATTACACGATTACTGACAAGGAACTTCTGGCTATCAAGTCTGCCTTTAAGGCTTGGCGGCATTATCTGCTGGGGGCCCGACACACCGTTACTGTGATTACGGATCACCGAAACCTGCAATATTTGAAAACCGCAAAAGCCCAATCCTCTAGACAACTCCGTTGGGCATTATTCTTTGCCGAGTTTGACTTCATAATTACCTATCGACCTGGTACAAAAAACGGTAAAGCCGATGCCCTTTCTCGGATGGGAGTGGAAGAACACTTGATCAACCCTAAACCTGTACCAATCATTCCCGAACAAAGAATTCTGGGTGTAATCGCCAAAGAATCCATAGAGGAAGTTAAGGATAAAGCCAGGCAACTTGTAACTCCAGCAGACATACAGAATTGGCATCTGCAGGGAAAGGACTTTGCAGTAAAGGACAACTTATTGTATTTCCAAGACCGATTATACCTACCCAGCACAGATTTACAGAAAAAAGTAATCTCTTGTTATCATGACTCTTTAATGGAAGGTCATCCCGGTATAGCCAAGACCTCAGAAAAGATCAAGCGCTACTTCTGGTGGCCGTCTTGGAAAAAAGATATCAGAGACTTTATAATGTCCTGTGGAGTATGCGCCCAAAACAAGAGTCAAAAGGAAAGACCAGCAGGCCTCTTACGCCCTATTGACATCCCACCTCGCCCTTGGCATACGCTTTCTATGGACTTCATCACCGATCTACCTCCATGCTCCGGATACAATACGATTCTAGTAATCGTGGACTTATTCTCCAAGATGGCGCATTTCATTCCGCTCAAAGGCTTGCCAACAGCAGCAACTCTGGCCCGAGAATTTCTCGAAAACATCGTCCGACTGCACGGTTTTCCTTCGGTTCTAATTTCGGATCGAGGTAGTCAATTTATTTCTCATTTTTGGCGAAGTTGCTGTCGGTCGGCTCAAATTGATGTGAGACTATCGACCAGTCACCACCCTCAGACCGACGGACAAACCGAGAGGACCAATCAAACTCTGGAACAGTATTTACGCTGCATGCTGCAACAAACTGAAAAAACTTGGAAAGATATCCTTTGGATAGCCGAGTATGCCTACAATAACTCTGTCCATTCGGGAACTGGGAAAACCCCATTTTTTCTTTTGTACGGCAGTCACCCTCGAACCTCGGAGTTGGATCCCCTCCAAGATCTTGAAACACCAGCAGTAGACTACCTGCATTCTACAATCACCCAAGCCTTTAAGGAAGCTGTTTCTCACCTTCAAAGGGCTAAAGAACAATACAAGAAAGGAGCAGATCAACATCGGAAGGAAGCCCCTCACTATCAAGTAGGGGATCAAGTCTGGTTATCCACCAAATATCTATCTCTAAAAGGGCCACGCACATTCAACCCAAGATACCTTGGTCCCTATTCCATCACTACCATAGTAAACCCAGTAGCGGTCAAGTTGGACTTGCCCCCGCACATGAAGATACATCCGGTCTTCCACGTCTCTCTATTAAAACCCGTGCAACCTCAAACCCGACTAACCAAATCTCCAAAACCTATCCTAGTTGATGGAGAACTCGAGTTTGAAGTCAAAAGCATTCTGGACTCCAAGATCTCCAAATCTAAACTACTCTACCTAATTGACTGGAAAGGCTACGGCCCCCAAGAGAGATCCTGGGAACCTGCTGAATATGTCCACGCTCCTCGCCTAATCAAAAGATTTCACCGAACATTTCCTGACAAGCCAAAACCCCCGGAGAAGCCCGGTTTGGGAGGGGCCTTGAGGGGGGGTACTGTCATGATCTCTGCTTCCAAAAGGTCAGGGTTTTCCCAACTCCCTTGGAAGCAGATCCATAACCCAGGTTCCGAGTGCCAACCAGTCCCAATGGGGACCTTTTGGACCCAGTCCTGGCGCCAGTGGCACCAGGCTCATAAATATGCCCAGTCCCAGCGCTGGAAGCGCCGGGCTCATAATGCTTGGGTGGACTTACCTGCAGCAGACCATGCTGCTTACTTGCCTGCCAGTTGAGCCTCTGATCCTCTTCTGTTTGGAACTACTTTTCCTGTTGGGTGGGGCTGGAGCCACTCCCTAGATGCAGAACACTGGAACTCTTCTGGAAGGCAGGAACTCTTTTCTTACCAGGAACTCTTTTCTTACTTAGGCGTGGCTGTGGAAGGAGACACCTAAGCACTACAGGAGGCTATTTAAACCACACCCGGTGGATGAATCTTGCTTTGCGTTATTCTGCATCCTCTGCAGCAGAACGCTCATCGTGTCTTCTGCATCTGATCCTGGGCCTAAGGAAAAAGGCTTACCATCCTGAATCCAGTCTTCAGCAACACCTATAAAGACAAGAAAGAACAGGTTAGCATTCCGGCATCTGAAAGGCAAAGGCTTACCTACTCTTCGTGCGCTCCGGAGGTCTTCACACTGTATTCCGGCATCTGAAAGACAAAAGCTTACCAACTCTTCGCACGCTCCGGAGGCAGTCGGCGCTGCATCCCGCATCTGAAAGACAAAACAAGGTGCGTTTAAAGACATTGGGGAACTTTAATACTCACGTGCCATTACTCCTTTCCACATCTAACCCAGTGGGTATCCCGGCACCCTGCAGCCGCTCCGAACTTGTACCTGCAAAATAAAAAGACAGTTAGAGCGCATTGTGAAGCTGGCAACAAGCGCTTACTTACGTGCTTCCAGGCGCTTCTATTCATCACACGGGCTCCATCTTCAAGGCACTTCAGCCTGTCATCCGCCATCGCCGGAACCCTGCAAAACAAGAGACATCATTATTAAAGACTTTAAAGACATTTGAGTTACTCGAAACTTACCGTTCGTGCAGTAAACGACGGACAGCAGTCCTCTGAAGTCAAGAGGCCTGCGCTACCTATCCGGTGAAGAAACTGGTTACAGCACCCTGCCCCGAGGCAGATGGAGAGCTCGGCATTCACTTACCTAAGGTGAGAGCGTTAACCTGTGGGGGTCTACAGGAGAGGAGAGGAGGAAAGAGATAGGGACACCCCAATAACCCCAGTTCATTAACCCCGTATTTTCTATCTGCAGACATCTTACTCTGCACGTCAGGCATACAGGGCACAGAGGTCCAGCCCAAAGAGCCAACCGGGTGCTGCACATCACCTTTGAAGATACGGTAGTCGCCCAGTCAAGACCGGCGCCTCTGCGAGAATCAGGTGAGCGTTACAGTAACTTAGGGTGAGACCCAAAGTTAACTTCAATATGCAAATTAACAAGGGGGGGTCCTGGGAGTCCCTCTGCCAGACATTAGTCTTGGTTACGAGAGACTTACCCAGAGTCTTTAGCTCACTATCTTTCACAGAGAAGAAATATCCCAAACATATCAGTCTTTGTCCTGCCCTGGGCCAGTCCAGCACCGAAATGCTAGGCAATTCTCCTCTGAACAAGAGTACCAAAAGCAACCCCAGACACGTGTTTCGGTCTGGTTGGACCTCATCAGTAGGGTGGAGCTGTGCCTCTCTAAGAATAGTGAGCAAGGGGGCCACGTCTGGATTCCCCTAGTAACTTAGGGTGAGACCCAAAGTTACTTCAATATGCAAATTAACAAGGGGGGGTCCTGGGAGTCCCTCTGCCAGACATTAGTCTTGGTTACGAGAGACTTACCCAGAGTCTTTAGCTCACTATCTTTCACAGAGAAGAAATATCCCAAACATATCACTCTTTGTTCTGCCCTGGGGCAGTCCAGCACCGAAATGCTAGGCAATTCTCCTCTAAACAAGACTACCAAAAGCATCCCCAGACACGTGTTTCTGGTTGGACTTCATCAGTAGGGTGGAGCTGTGCCTCTCTAAGAATAGTGAGCAAGGGGTCCACGTCTGGATTCCCCTAGTAACGTAGGGTGAGACCCAAAGTTACTTCAATATGCAAATTAACAAGGGGGATCCTGGGAGTCCCTCTGCCAGACATTAGTCCTGATTACGAAAGACTTACCCAGAGTCTTTAGCTCACTATCTTTCACAGAGAAGAAATATCCCAAACATCAGTCTTTGTCCTGCCCTGGGGCAGTCCAGCACCGAAATGCTAGGCAATTCTCCTCTGAACAAGAGTACCAAAAGCAACCCCAGACACATGATTCGGTCTGGTTGGACATCATCAGTAGGGTGGAGCTGTGCCTCTCTAAGAATAGTGAGCAAGGGGTCCACGTCTGGATTCCCCTAGTAACTTAGGGTGAGACCCAAAGTTACTTCAATATGTAAATTAACAAGGGGTGTCCTGGGAGACCCTCTGCCAGGCATTAGTCCTGGTTACGAGAGACTTACCCAGAGTCTTTAGCTCACTATCTTTCACAGAGAAGAAATATCCCAAACATCAGTCTTTGTCCTGCCCTGGGGCAGTCCAGCACCGAAATGCTAGGCAATTCTCCTATGAACAAGAGTACCAAAGCAACCCCAGACACGTGTTTCGGTCTGGTTGGACCTCATCAGTAGGCTGGAGCTGTGCCTCTCTAAGAATAGTGAGCAAGGGGGCCACGTC
The DNA here is from genome assembly GCF_040938575.1 of Ambystoma mexicanum. Lineage (NCBI taxonomy): Eukaryota > Metazoa > Chordata > Amphibia > Caudata > Ambystomatidae > Ambystoma > Ambystoma mexicanum. Next base: position 1,444,119,176 of record NC_090929.1, read on the forward strand.
TGGATTCCCCTAGTAACTTAGGGTGAGACCCAAAGTTACTTCAATATGCAAATTAACAAGGGGGGGTCCTGGGAGTCCCTCTGCCAGACATTAGTCTTGGTTACGAGAGACTTACCCAGAGTCTTTAGCTCACTATCTTTCACAGAGAAGAAATATCCCAAACATATCAGTCTTTGTCCTGCCCTGGGCCAGTCCAGCACCGAAATGCTAGGCAATTCTCCTCTGAACAAGAGTACCAAAAGCAACCCCAGACACGTGTTTCAGTCTGGTTGGACCTCATCAGTAGGGTGGAGCTGTGCCTCTCTAAGAATAGTGAGCAAAGGGGCCACGTCTGGATTCCCCTAGTAACTTAGGGTGAGACCCAAAGTTACTTCAATATGCAAATTAACAAGGGGGGGTCCTGGGAGTCCCTCTGCCAGACATTAGTCTTGGTTACGAGAGACTTACCCAGAGTCTTTAGCTCACTATCTTTCACAGAGAAGAAATATCCCAAACATATCACTCTTTGTTCTGCCCTGGGGCAGTCCAGCACCGAAATGCTAGGCAATTCTCCTCTGAACAAGAGTACCAAAAGCAACCCCAGACACATGATTCGGTCTGGTTGGACATCATCAGTAGGGTGGAGCTGTGCCTCTCTAAGAATAGTGAGCAAGGGGTCCACGTCTTGATTCCCCTAGTAACTTAGGGTGAGACCCAAAGTTACTTCAATATGCAAATTAACAAGGGGTGTCCTGGGAGACCCTCTGCCAGGCATTAGTCCTGGTTACGAGAGACTTACCCAGAGTCTTTAGCTCACTATCTTTCACCGAGAAGAAATATCCCAAACATCAGTCTTTGTCCTGCCCTGGGGCAGTCCAGCACCGAAATGCTAGGCAATTCTCCTCTGAACAAAAGTACCGAAAGCAACCCCAGACACATGTTTCGGTCTGGTTGGACCTCATCAGTAGGGTGGAGCTGTGCCTCTTTAAGAATAGTGAGCAAGGGGTCCACGTCTGGATTCCCCTAGTAACTTAGGGTGAGACCCAAAGTTACTTCAATATGCAAATTAACAAGGGGGGGTCCTGGGAGTCCCTCTGCCAGACATTAGACCTGGTTACGAGAGACTTACCCAGAGTCTTTAGCTCACTATCTTTCACAGAGAAGAAATATCCCAAACATATCACTCTTTGTTCTGCCCTGGGGCAGTCCAGCACAGAAATGCTAGGCAATTCTCCTCTAAACAAGAGTACCAAAAGCAACCCCAGACACGTTTTTCGGTCTGGTTGGACATCATCAGTAGGATGGAGCTGTACCTCTCTAAGAAAAGTGAGCAAGGGGTCCACGACTGGATTCCCCTAGTAACTTAGGGTGAGACCCAAAGTTACTTCAATATGCAAATTAACAAGGGGGGGTCCTGGGAGTCCCTCTGCCAGACATTAGACCTGGTTACGAGAGACTTACCCAGAGTCTTTAGCTCACTATCTTTCACAGTGAAGAAATATCCCAAACATATCACTCTTTGTTCTGCCCTGGGGCAGTCCAGCACAGAAATGCTAGGCAATTCTCCTCTAAACAAGAGTACCAAAAGTAACCCCAGACACGTGTTTCGGTCTGGTTGGACATCATCAGTAGGGTGGAGCTGTACCTCTCTAAGAATAGTGAGCAAGGGGTCCACGACTGGATTCCCCTAGTAACTTAGGGTGAGACCCAAAGTTACTTCAATATGCAAATTAACATGGGGGTCCTGGAAGTCCCTCTGCCAGACATTAGTCCTGGTTACAAGTGACTTACCCAGAGTCTTTAGCTCACTATCTTTCACAGAGAAGAAATATCCAAAACATATCACTCTTTGTCCTGCCCTGAGGCAGTCCAGCACCGAAATACTAGGCAATTCTCCTCTGAACAAGAGTCCCAAAAGCAACCCCAGACATGTGTTTTTCGGTCTGGTTGGACCTCATCAATAGGGTGGAGCTGTGCCTTTCTAAGAATAGTGAGCAAGGGGTCCACGTCTGGATTCCCCTAGTAACTTAGGGTGAGACCCAAAGTTACTTCAATATGCAAATTAACAAGGGGGGTCCTGGGAGTCCCTCTGCCAGACATTAGTCCTGGTTACGAGAGACTTACTGTTAAACAAATCTTCACGAGATCGTGAGTTACCTCTGTTTCCTGTAGACCGTGGAGTTGAGGTTGCCAGTATGTCGATGTATGATGGCCGATGAATGGGTAACGCGAGAAATTAGTCCAATCCCCTCCTGGTGAGTAAACACAGGACAGCACTGAACCAACTCCCAACGCCACGGGTGGCACTTCTCAGAATTTGCGTGACGTCGGGACAGTGTTTCCACTGGATGAGAAGGCTTGATGAAATCACCGATGAAAACAGGATAGAACTCAGGAACTCCCAGCAGGTGGCAAGGCACAGGTACCGGCAGGACACAAGGCAGGCAAAGGGAGGCAGAGCTGACAGGAATTACCCCACTATAACTAGGAACCCGGAGATAACCTACTCTACCATAAACCAGGGAAGGACAAGGTATCAGAATGAAGGAGCAGAAGGAGTAGGAGGACCAGGAAGCAAGACCAGAATAAGGAAATGAGGCAGGATTGGGCAGAAAAGGATAGAACAGGAAACTGGGGAACTGGACAACAAGTACCAGGACTCCAGCAGCGCATACACAGTAACAACCGCGTTGAGACGCGTCGTCCCTGTGTATGCGGTGCCCTTTTATGGCTCAGGGTGAAAGCGAGGCTTGGAACGCATGTTCCGACACTGCGCATGCGCGGGACGACGAAACACTGACGATCCGCGCATGCGCAGATCCTCGCAAGATGGCGGCGTCCACAGCGCCCATCCGAACCGCGGGTCGGCGTGAGGAGAGACGCCACCGCGGGTAAAGTCTCCATGAAGGAGGAGACCGCTGCGGCCGTGGACCAGGGACCCCAGGACAAGTAAGTGGCGCCCGCGAGCGAGCGCGCGGTGTGACACCATACCCCCTCCCGGACAACCCCGGAGCACCGGGTTTCCAAGGGTAGCGGAGATAGAAGTCCCGAACCAGGCGCGGTGCATGCACGAAGGAGCGCTGCTCCCAAGTACGGTCACAAGCAGGATAACCCTTCCAGCTGACCAGAAGCTGTAGAGCACCTCGCCAAATCCGTGAATCACATATCTCATGCACCTCGAATTCAGGGACCCCCCGAACCAAGACCGGGGCAGGACGGGAACAGGTACGACCCATAACATCGGGCACGTAGGGCTTCAAAAGGGAAACATGAAAGACAGGATGGATCCTCCAAGAGCGGGGCAAAGATAAACGAAAAGAAACAGGTGAAATACAGTCCGTGATGCGAAAGGGACCAAAAAAGCGGGGGGCTAGTTTCACAGGTAAGTTGCGTACTGGTAGATTCTTGGAGGACAGCCAAACCATGTCCCCAACATGAAGAACAGGTTCTGGGCTCCGTCTCCTGTCGGCCTGCTCCTTCATATGTGCCTGTGCCGCTGCCAAGGTACCGGCCGCCAGACGATGTTGATCGCGAATCAGGGACACCAGGGCATCTGCAGATGGAACGGCGCTGGAAGATGTTGGATGACTAGGCAGCAGTCGAGGATGAAGACCGGTAGAACAATAGAAAGGGCTGAGTCCTGTAGCGGAATGAACAGCGTTGTTGTAAGCTGCTTCCGCGGTGTCCAACCACTCCGACCAGTTGTCTTGGGTGGCATTGGCATAACAACGTAGGTATTGCTCTAGGGTCTGATTGGTACGTTCCGTCTGTCCATTAGTCTGCGGATGATAGCCGGAACTCAGGGCTCGCTGGATGTCCAAATGCCGACACAGTTGACCCCAAAAGGAAGAGATGTATTGAGAGCCTCGGTCAGACAATATCTTCTCCGGAAGACCATGAAGGCGATACACCTCGTGTAGGAAACATCGTGCCATCTGGGATGCAGTGGGCAGTTTAGGAAAGGGCAAGAAATGAGCTGTTTTGGTGAAACAATCCACCACCACCATTATACACGTGAAGCCACCAGACAGGGGCAGGTCAACGATGAAATCCGTGGCGATGGTATGCCAAGGGTATGGAGGCGTTGGCGTGGGTTTTAAAAGACCAAAGGGTCTCTTGCGAGGAATCTTGGTCTTGGCACATACCGGGCAAGAGTCCACGTATTGCTTTACCATTGTAGCCCATCCAGGCCACCAGTACTGTCATGCAACCAGTTCTTGTGTTGTACGGACTCCACGGTGACCGCAAACGACGGAATCATGACAATTCTGTAAAACGATCTTCTGGAGTTCCAATGTGGGAACGTACAGACGTTCCTTGAAGAATAATAAGCCATCACGTTCCCTGACGTCAGCACGTTGTAGTATCTGTGTTCTTGAGGGATCCGTTTGTGTGGCCTCAGTCAATTGTTGGAGCTGGGGAGTCACCATCGATAGGAAATGTTTGGACGCTATCAAAGGTTCCGGTTCCTTGACACTTTCAACGTTGTTTTCCAGAGACCGAGACAAGGCATCAGCCTTAGTGTTCTGGGAACAAGGAATGTACGTGACGGTGAAATCGAACTGTGAAAAGAAGAAGGCCCAACGAGCATGACGGGAGGTTCGGCATTGTAAAGAGCGCAAGAACTGTAGATTACGATGATCCGTGCAAACCACTACCGGGTACCTTCCACCCAGCAAGTGATGTCGCCATTCCTCGAAGGCAGCCTTTATCGCCAGCAATTCTTTTTCTATCACTGCGTAGTTCCTCTCACTCACTGACAACTTCCTCGAGTAATACGCCACCGGATGTTCTATCCCCGTGACTATATCTTGCTGTAGTAGGACCGCCCCAATTGCGTAGTCCGAGGCGTCTGTTTCAACCACAAACGGTTTTACATCATCTGGATGTCTAAGAACAGGAGCCGACATGAATGATCTTTTTAATTCCTGGAATGCCTCCTCGGCCTGCATGTCCCAAAGAAACGGCACCTTGGTACTGGTCAGGTGGGTTAGACTGTTGGCTAGTTGAGAGAAGCGTGGAATGAAACGCCGATAAAAGTTGGCAAAGCCCAAGAACCTTTGAAGTGACTTCACGCCATGTGGCGATTTCCATTCTTGAATAGCTTGCAGTTTTGCGGGATCCATCTGTACTCCTGTGTTGCTGATCACGTAACCCAGAAACTCCATGCTCTCCCTATGAAATTGACACTTCTCGATTTTGGCATACAGACGTTGTGTATCAATCTACGGAGGACTTCCTGTACATGCGTCACGTGTGCAGTATGAGTGTCAGAAAACACCAGAATATCGTCAAGGTAAACCCAGACAGATGTTCCGATAAGGTCAGAGAAGACATCGTCCATGAACCGTTGGAAAACTGCCGGGGCGTTGCAGAGGCCAAACGGCATCACCCTGTATTCGAAGTGACCAATAGGTGTTTTGAAGGCCGTCTTCCACTCATCTCCCTTCTTAATTCGCACCAAGTGATAGGCCCCTCTTAGATCCAGCTTGGTGAAGATCTGTGCTGATTTCAGGGATTCGATGATGTCCCGGATGAGTGGTAACGGGTACCTGTCCTTCCTCGTAATCTCGTTGAGTTGACGGTAGTCGATACAAGGACGCAAAGTGCCCTCTTTCTTCTTGACGAAGAACAACGGGAATCCTGCAGAGGATTTGGACGGCACTATATAGCCCTTGTTGAGGCAATCCGTGATATACTCCTGTAGTATGCCCTTCTCGAAGTGAGTCAACGAATAGATCTTGCCGTGGGGAATGATCGCACCAGGCAGGACGTCAATGGAACAATCAAAGTGCCGATGGGGTGGTAGTGGTATGTCCTCAGGCTTAGAGAACGCCTTGTGATATCCGGCATATTCATGAGGAACCGATTGAGTGGCACATAAACAAGCGGATACATCAGCAGGATTGAGGGACTCCAAAATTGCAGGAAAGGTTTCGTGAATTACACAGTCACTAGGACAACGTGTCGAAGAGAACACCAAGGAGCGAGCGGTCCAGTCAACCTGGGGATTGTGATACAACAGCCATGGTAAACCCAACACCACCGGAAATGCAGGAGACTTGATGACGTCCAATGAGATACGTTTGAGATGCCCTTCCACAGAGAGCCACAAGGAATCGGAGTGTTGACAAACCGGACCAGAAGCCAAAGTAGAGCCATCGATTACCTCAACCACCGTTGGTCGTTCCTTGTTGTGTAAACGGATTCCATTGGTAATTGCGAACGAGGCATCGATGTAGTTGCCAGATGCTCCGCAGTCCAAAAGGGCCCAGGTCTTCACACACTTTCCAAGCCAAGCAACACCAACTTTCAGGATCAACAAGGGTACTGAGTTCATGGGGGGAAGGACGGATTCAGAAGGGCGGCCCGCTGCTGCCTTCGCCTGAAACAACGGGCCTGTTAGTTTTCCTGTTTCTTCAGAGGGCGTAATGGACAGGTACCTAGAAAGTGGCCAGAACCACCGCAATACATGCACAAGTTCTTCTGTCGTCTTCTTTTCTTTTCAGTCTCGGATAACGGACCTCTGACGACACCCAACTGCATGGGTTCTGGAGCTACATCGATAGAAACAGCCGATCCAGGGTTCTGTGCTGGAAGAACTGGTTGATACCTGTCAGATCTGCGGCGTTCACTCCGTCGTTCGGTTAACCTGTGGTCAATGCGTAAGACTTGTTCCACTAAAGCTGGCAGCGTTTCTGGCTCCGGAATGTGCAGCAATTCGTCTTTGTACTCCTCTCGTAGTCCCCGACGAAACAAGGTTTTTTGAGTGACTTCGGGCCATTGTGAATCAGTTGCTAGTTGTCGAAACCGACTGATGTAGTGGATTATGTCACCTGACCCTTGCTTGATCTCCATTAATTGATTCTGGGCGATGGCTGCCAAATTGGGCGGTTTGAAGACATCCAAAAAGGCTTTCTCGAAGGCAGCGAAATCGGCCAACAGAGGACTGTTGGTAGAGACCAAAGGTGCGGCCCAGGCGAGTGCATTGCCAGTTAGATTTCCAAGGATATACCCGATCTTAGCTTTGTCTTGAGAAAAATGTGTAGACCTGAATTGGAAATGGATCCGACAGTGAGTACAAAACTCGGCCACTCGACGTGGATCACCATCATACTTCATCGGAGTGGTGTAAGCCATGGAGTTCTCAGGCGATGTGACAGGTTGTGCGGAATTAGCCAAACACCGATCCAATGCTTGTCTGAGAGTGTTGTTTTCCTGGTGAAGAGTGGTCATTTCCAGGCGCATGGCACGCATTTCTTCGCGTAGTTCCTGCATGTCGTCCATGTCAGGACAGAGGGATAGGCGTCTCAATCTGTTAAACGAATCTTCACGAGATCGTGAGTTACCTCTGTTTCCTGTAGACCGTGGAGTTGAGGTTGCCAGTATGTCGATGTATGATGGCCGATGAATGGGTAACGCGAGAAATTAGTCCAATCCCCTCCTGGTGAGTAAACACAGGACGGCACTGAACCAACTCCCAACGCCACGGGTGGCACTTCTCAGAATTTGCGTGACGTCGGGACAGTGTTTCCACTGGCTGAGAAGGCTTGATGAAATCACCGATGAAAACAGGATAGAACTCAGGAACTCCCAGCAGGTGGCAAGGCACAGGTACCGGCAGGACACAAGGCAGGCAAAGGGAGGCAGAGCTGACAGGAATTACCCCACTATAACTAGGAACCCGGAGATAACCTACTCTACCATAAACCAGGGAAGGACAAGGTATCAGAATGAAGGAGCAGAAGGAGTAGGAGGACCAGGAAGCAAGACCAGAATAAGGAAATGAGGCAGGATTGGGCAGAAAAGGATAGAACAGGAAACTGGGGAACTGGACAACAAGTACCAGGACTCCAGCAGCGCATACACAGTAACAACCGCGTTGAGACGCGTCGTCCCTGTGTATGCGGTGCCCTTTTATGGCTCAGGGTGAAAGCGAGGCTTGGAACGCATGTTCCGACACTGCGCATGCGCGGGACGACGAAACACTGACGATCCGCGCATGCGCAGATCCTCGCAAGATGGCGGCGTCCACGGCGCCCATCCGAACCGCGGGTCGGCGTGAGGAGAGACGCCACTGCGGGTAAAGTCTCCATGAAGGAGGAGACCGCTGCGGCCGTGGACCAGGGACCCCAGGACAAGTAAGTGGCACTTACCCAGAGTCTTTAGCTCACTATCTTTCACGGAGAAGAAATATCCCAAACATATCAGTCTTTGTCCTGCCCTGGGGCAGTCCAGCACCGAAATGCTAGGCAATTCTTCTCTGAACAAGAGTACCAAAAGAAACCCCAGACACGTGTTTCGGTCTGGTTGGACATCATCAGTAGGGTGGAGCTGTGCCTCTCTAAGAATAGTGAGCAAGGGGTCCACGTCTGGATTCCCCTAGTAACTTAGGGTGAGACCCAAAGTTACTTCAATATGCAAATTAACAAGGGGGGTCCTGGGAGACCCTCTGCCAGACATTAGTCCTGGTTACGAGAGACTTACCAGTTGTCTTTAGCTCATTATCTTTCACAGAGAAGAAATATCCCAAACATATCAGTCTTTGTCCTGCCTTGGGGCAGTCTAGCACCGAAATGCTAGGCAATCCTCCTCTGAACAAGAATACCAAAAGCAACCCCAGACACGTGTTTCGGTCTGGTTGGACCTCATCAGTAGGGTGGAGCTGTGCCTTACTAAGAATAGTGAGCAAGGGGTCCACATCTGGATTCCCCTAGTAACTTAGGGTGAGACCCAAAGTTACTTCAATATGCAAATTAACAAGGGGGGTCCTGGGAGACAATATGCAAATTAACAAGGGGGGTCCTGGGAGACCCTCTGCCAGGCATTAGTCCTGGTTACGAGAGACTTACCCAGAGTCTTTAGCTCACTATCTTTCACAGAGAAGAAATATCCCAAACATATCAGTCTTTGTCCTGCCTTGGGGCAGTCCAGCACCGAAATGCTAAGCAATTCTCCTCTGAACAAGAGTACCAAAAGCCACCCCAGGCATGTGTTTTAGGTCTGGTTGGACCTCATCAGTAGGGTGGAGCTGTGCCTTACTAAGAATAGTGAGCAAGGGGTCCACATCTGGATTCCCCTAGTAACTTAGGGTGAGACCCAAAGTTACTTCAATATGCAAATTAACAAGGGGGGTCCTGGGAGTCCCTCTGCCAGACATTAGTCCTGGTTACGAGAGACTTACCCAGAGTCTTTAGCTCACTATCTTTCACAGAGAAGAAATATCTCAAACATATCACTCTTTGTCCTGCCCTGGGGCCCTCCAGCACCGAAATGTTAGGCAATTCTCCTATCTACAAGAGTACAAAAAGCAACCCCAGACACGTGTTTCGTTCTGATTGAACCTCATCAGTAGGGTGGAGCTGTGCCTTTCTAAGAATAGTGAGCAAGGGGTCCACCTCTGGATTCCCCTAGTAACTTAGGATGAGACCCAAAGTTACTTCAATATGAAAATTAACAACGGGGGTCGTGGGAGTCCCTCTGCCAGACATTAGTCCTGGTTACGAGAGACTTACCCAGAGTCTTTAGCTCACTATCTTTCACAGAGAAGAAATATCTCAAACATATCAGTCTTTGTCGTGCCTTGGGGCAGTCCAGCACCGAAATGATAGGGAATTCTTCTCTGAACAAGAGTACCAAAAGTAACCCCAGACACATGTTTAGGTCTGGTTGGACCTCATCAGTAGGGTGGAGCTGTGCCTCTCTAAGAATAGTGAGCAAGGGGTCCACGTCTGGATTCCCCTAGTAACTTAGGGTGAGACCCAAAGTTACTTCAATATGCAAATTAACAAGGGGGGTCCTGGGAGACCCTCTGCCAGGCATTAGTCCTGGTTACGAGAGACTTACCCAGAGTCTTTAGCTCACTATCTTTCACAGAGAAGAAATATCCCAAACATATCAGTCTTTGTCCTGCCTTGGGGCAGACCAGCACCGAAATGCTAAGCAATTCTCCTCTGAACAAGAGTACCAAAAGCAACCCCAGACACGTATTTCGGTCTGGTTGGACCTCATCAGTAGGGTGGAGCTGTGCCTTTCTAAGAATAGTGAGCAAGGGGTCCACATCTGGATTCCCCTAGTAACTTAGGGTGAGACCCAAAGTTACTTCAATATGCAAATTAACAAGGGGGGGTCCTGGGAGTCCCTCTGCCAGACATTAGTCCTAGTTACGAGTGACTTACCCAGAGTCTTTAGCTCACTATCTTTCACAGAGAAGAAATATCTCAAACATATCAGTCTTTGTCGTGCCTTGGGGCAGTCCAGCACCGAAATGCTAGGCAATTCTCCTCTGAACAAAAGTACCGAAAGCAACCCCAGACACATGTTTCGGCCTGGTTGGACCTCATCAGTAGGGTGGAGCTGTGCCTCTTTAAGAATAGTGAGCAAGGGGTCCACGTCTGGATTCCCCATGTAACTTAGGGTGAGACCCAAATTTACTTCAATATGGAAATTAACAAGGGGGGGTCCTGGGAGTCCCTCTGCCAGACATTAGACCTGGTTACGAGAGACTTACCCAGAGTCTTTAGCTCACTATCTTTCACAGAGAAGAAATATCCCAAACATATCACACTTTGTTCTGCCCTGAGGCAGTCCAGCACAGAAATGCTAGGCAATTCTCCTCTAAACAAGAGTACCAAAAGCAACCCCAGACACGTGTTTCGGTCCGGTTGGACATCATCAGTTTGGTGGAGCTGTACCTCTCTAAGAATAGTGAGCAAGGGGTCCACGTCTGGATTCCCCTAGTAACTTAGGGTGAGACCCAAAGTTACTTCAATATGCAAATTAACATGGGGGGGTCCTGGAAGTCCCTCTGCCAGACATTAGTCCTAGTTACGAGAGACTTACCCAGAGTCTTTAGCTCACTATCTTTCACAGAGAAGAAATATCTCAAACATATCAGTCTTTGTCGTGCCTTGGGGCAGTCCAGCACCGAAATGATAGGGAATTCTTCTCTGAACAAGAGTACCAAAAGCAACCCCAGACACATGTTTAGGTCTGGTTGGACCTCATCAGTAGGGTGGAGCTGTGCCTCTCTAAGAATAGTGAGCAAGGGGTCCACGTCTGGATTCCCCTAGTAACTTAGGGTGAGACCCAAAGTTACTTCAATATGCAAATTAACAAGGGGGGTCCTGGGAGACCCTCTGCCAGGCATTAGTCCTGGTTACGAGAGACTTACCCAGAGTCTTTAGCTCACTATCTTTCACAGAGAAGAAATATCCCAAACATATCAGTCTTTGTCCTGCCTTGGGGCAGACCAGCACCGAAATGCTAAGCAATTCTCCTCTGAACAAGAGTACCAAAAGCAACCCCAGACACGTATTTCGGTCTGGTTGGACCTCATCAGTAGGGTGGAGCTGTGCCTTTCTAAGAATAGTGAGCAAGGGGTCCACATCTGGATTCCCCTAGTAACTTAGGGTGAGACCCAAAGTTACTTCAATATGCAAATTAACAAGGGGGGGTCCTGGGAGTCCCTCTGCCAGACATTAGTCCTAGTTACGAGTGACTTACCCAGAGTCTTTAGCTCACTATCTTTCACAGAGAAGAAATATCTCAAACATATCAGTCTTTGTCGTGCCTTGGGGCAGTCCAGCACCGAAATGCTAGGCAATTCTCCTCTGAACAAAAGTACCGAAAGCAACCCCAGACACATGTTTCGGCCTGGTTGGACCTCATCAGTAGGGTGGAGCTGTGCCTCTTTAAGAATAGTGAGCAAGGGGTCCACGTCTGGATTCCCCTAGTAACTTAGGGTGAGACCCAAATTTACTTCAATATGGAAATTAACAAGGGGGGGTCCTGGGAGTCCCTCTGCCAGACATTAGACCTGGTTACGAGAGACTTACCCAGAGTCTTTAGCTCACTATCTTTCACAGAGAAGAAATATCCCAAACATATCACTCTTTGTTCTGCCCTGAGGCAGTCCAGCACAGAAATGCTAGGCAATTCTCCTCTAAACAAGAGTACCAAAAGCAACCCCAGACACGTGTTTCGGTCCGGTTGGACATCATCAGTTTGGTGGAGCTGTAACTCTCTAAGAATAGTGAGCAAGGGGTCCACGTCTGGATTCCCCTAGTAACTTAGGGTGAGACCCAAAGTTACTTCAATATGCAAATTAACAAGGGGGGTCCTGGGAGACCCTCTGCCAGACATTAGTCCTGGTTACGAGAGACTTACCCAGTGTCTTTAGCTCATTATCTTTCACAGAGAAGAAATATCTCAAACATATCAGTCTTTGTGGTGCCTTGGGGCAGCCCAGCACCGAAATGATAGGGAATTCTTCTCTGAACAAGAGTACCAAAAGCAACCCCAGACACATGTTTCGGTCTGGTTGGACCTCATCAGTAGGGTGGAGCTGTGCCTCTCTAAGAATAGTGAGCAAGGGGTCCACGTCTGGATTCCCCTAGTAACTTAGGGTGAGACCCAAAGTTACTTCAATATGCAAATTAACAAGGGGGGTCCTGGGAGACCCTCTGCCAGGCATTAGTCCTGGTTACGAGAGACTTACCCAGAGTCTTTAGCTCACTATCTTTCACAGAGAAGAAATATCCCAAACATATCAGTCTTTGTCCTGCCTTGGGGCAGACCAGCACCGAAATGCTAAGCAATTCTCCTCTGAACAAGAGTACCAAAAGCAACCCCAGACACGTATTTCGGTCTGGTTGGACCTCATCAGTAGGGTGGAGCTGTGCCTTTCTAAGAATAGTGAGCAAGGGGTCCACATCTGGATTCCCCTAGTAACTTAGGGTGAGACCCAAAGTTACTTCAATATGCAAATTAACAAGGGGGGGTCCTGGGAGTCCCTCTGCCAGACATTAGTCCTAGTTACGAGTGACTTACCCAGAGTCTTTAGCTCACTATCTTTCACAGAGAAGAAATATCTCAAACATATCAGTCTTTGTCGTGCCTTGGGGCAGTCCAGCACCGAAATGCTAGGCAATTCTCCTCTGAACAAAAGTACCGAAAGCAACCCCAGACACATGTTTCGGCCTGGTTGGACCTCATCAGTAGGGTGGAGCTGTGCCTCTTTAAGAATAGTGAGCAAGGGGTCCACGTCTGGATTCCCCTAGTAACTTAGGGTGAGACCCAAATTTACTTCAATATGGAAATTAACAAGGGGGGGTCCTGGGAGTCCCTCTGCCAGACATTAGACCTGGTTACGAGAGACTTACCCAGAGTCTTTAGCTCACTATCTTTCACAGAGAAGAAATATCCCAAACATATCACTCTTTGTTCTGCCCTGAGGCAGTCCAGCACAGAAATGCTAGGCAATTCTCCTCTAAACAAGAGTACCAAAAGCAACCCCAGACACGTGTTTCGGTCCGGTTGGACATCATCAGTTTGGTGGAGCTGTAACTCTCTAAGAATAGTGAGCAAGGGGTCCACGTCTGGATTCCCCTAGTAACTTAGGGTGAGACCCAAAGTTACTTCAATATGCAAATTAACAAGGGGGGTCCTGGGAGACCCTCTGCCAGACATTAGTCCTGGTTACGAGAGACTTACCCAGTGTCTTTAGCTCATTATCTTTCACAGAGAAGAAATATCTCAAACATATCAGTCTTTGTGGTGCCTTGGGGCAGCCCAGCACCGAAATGATAGGGAATTCTTCTCTGAACAAGAGTACCAAAAGCAACCCCAGACACATGTTTCGGTCTGGTTGGACCTCATCAGTAGGGTGGAGCTGTGCCTCTCTAAGAATAGTGAGCAAGGGGTCCACGTCTGGATTCCCCTAGTAACTTAGGGTGAGACCCAAAGTTACTTCAATATGCAAATTAACAAGGGGGGTCCTGGGAGACCCTCTGCCAGGCATTAGTCCTGGTTACGAGAGACTTACCCAGAGTCTTTAGCTCACTATCTTTCACAGAGAAGAAATATCCCAAACATATCAGTCTTTGTCCTGCCTTGGGGCAGACCAGCACCGAAATGCTAAGCAATTCTCCTCTGAACAAGAGTACCAAAAGCAACCCCAGACACGTATTTCGGTCTGGTTGGACCTCATCAGTAGGGTGGAGCTGTGCCTTTCTAAGAATAGTGAGCAAGGGGTCCACATCTGGATTCCCCTAGTAACTTAGGGTGAGACCCAAAGTTACTTCAATATGCAAATTAACAAGGGGGGGTCCTGGGAGTCCCTCTGCCAGACATTAGTCCTAGTTACGAGTGACTTACCCAGAGTCTTTAGCTCACTATCTTTCACAGAGAAGAAATATCTCAAACATATCAGTCTTTGTCGTGCCTTGGGGCAGTCCAGCACCGAAATGCTAGGCAATTCTCCTCTGAACAAAAGTACCGAAAGCAACCCCAGACACATGTTTCGGCCTGGTTGGACCTCATCAGTAGGGTGGAGCTGTGCCTCTTTAAGAATAGTGAGCAAGGGGTCCACGTCTGGATTCCCCTAGTAACTTAGGGTGAGACCCAAATTTACTTCAACATGGAAATTAACAAGGGGGGTTCCTGGGAGTCCCTTTGCCAGACATTAGACCTGGTTACGAGAGACTTACCCAGAGTCTTTAGCTCACTATCTTTCACAGAGAAGAAATATCCCAAACATATCACTCTTTGTTCTGCCCTGAGGCAGTCCAGCACAGAAATGCTAGGCAATTCTCCTCTAAACAAGAGTACCAAAAGCAACCCCAGACACGTGTTTCGGTCCGGTTGGACATCATCAGTTTGGTGGAGCTGTAACTCTCTAAGAATAGTGAGCAAGGGGTCCACGTCTGGATTCCCCTAGTAACTTAGGGTGAGACCCAAAGTTACTTCAATATGCAAATTAACAAGGGGGGTCCTGGGAGACCCTCTGCCAGACATTAGTCCTGGTTACGAGAGACTTACCCAGTGTCTTTAGCTCATTATCTTTCACAGAGAAGAAATATCTCAAACATATCAGTCTTTGTGGTGCCTTGGGGCAGCCCAGCACCGAAATGATAGGGAATTCTTCTCTGAACAAGAGTACCAAAAGCAACCCCAGACACATGTTTCGGTCTGGTTGGACCTCATCAGTAGGGTGGAGCTGTGCCTCTCTAAGAATAGTGAGCAAGGGGTCCACGTCTGGATTCCCCTAGTAACTTAGGGTGAGTACCAAAGTTACTTCAATATGCAAATTAACATGGGGGGGTCCTGGAAGTCCCTCTGCCAGACATTAGTCCTGGTTACGAGTGACTTACCCAGAGTCTTTAGCTCACTATCTTTCACAGAGAAGAAATATCCCAAACATATCACTCTTTGTCCTGCCCTGGGGCAGTCCAGCACCGAAATACTAGGCAATTCTCCTCTGAACAAGAGTCCCAAAAGCAACCCCAGACACGTGTTTCGGTCTGGTTGGACCTCATCAGTAGGGTGGAGTTGTGTCTTTCTAAGAATAGTGAGCAAGGGGTCGACGTCTGGATTCCCCGAGTAACTTAGGGTGAGACCCAAAGTTACTTCAATATGCAAATTAACAAGGGGGTCCTGGGAGTCCCTCTGCCAGACATTAGTCAGGGTTACGAGAGACTTACCCAGAGTCTTTAGCTCACTATCTTTCACAGAGAAGAAATATCCCAAACATATCAGTCTTTGTCCTGCCCTGGGACAGTCCAGCACCGAAATGCTAGGCAATTCTTCTCTGAACAAGAGTACCAAAAGCAACCCCAGGCACGTGTTTCGGTCTGGTTGGACATCATCAGTAGGGTGGAGCTGTGCCTCTCTAATAATAGTGAGCAAGGGGTCCACGTCTGGATTCCCCTAGTAACTTAGGGTGAGACCCAAAGTTGCTTCAATATGCAAATTAACAAGGAGGGTCCTGGGAGACCCTCTGCCAGACATTAGTACTGGTTACGAGAGATTTACCCGGTGTCTTTAGCTCACTATCTTTCACAGAGAAGAAATATCCCAAACATATCAGTCTTTGTCCTGCCTTGGGGCAGTCTAGCACCGAAATGCTAGGCAATCCTCCTCTGAACAAGAGTACCAAAAGCAACCCCAGACACGCGTTTCGGTCTGGTTGGACCTCATCAGTAGGGTGGAGCTGTGCCTTACTAAGAATAGTGAGCAAGGGGTCCACATCTGGATTCCCCTAGTAACTTAGGGTGAGATCCAAAGTTACTTCAATATGCAAATTAAAAAGGGGGGGTCCTGGGAGTCCCTCTGCCAGACATTAGTCCTGGTTACGAGAGACTTACCCAGAGTCTTTAGCTCACTATCTTTCACAGAGAAGAAATATCCCAAACATATCACTCTTTGTTCTGCCCTGGGGCAGTCCAGCACCGAAATGCTACGCAATTCTCCTCTGAACAAGAGTACCAAAAGCAACCCCAGACACATGTTTTCGGTCTGGTTGGACCTCATCAGTAGGGTGGAGCTGTGCCTTACTAAGAATAGTGAGCAAGGGGTCCACATCTGGATTCCCCTAGTAACTTAGGGTGAGACCCAAAGTTACTTCAATATGCAAATTAACAAGGGGGGTCCTGGGAGTCCCTCTGCCAGACATTAGTCCTGGTTACGAGAGACTTACCCAGAGTCTTTAGCTCACTATCTTTCACAGAGAAGAAATATCTCAAACATATCAGTCTTTGTCCTGCCCTGGGGCCCTCCAGCACCGAAATGTTAGGCAATTCTCCTATGTACAAGAGTACCAAAAGCAACCCCAGACACGTGTTTCGTTCTGATTGAACCTCATCAGTAGGGTGGAGCTGTGCCTTTCTAAGAATAGTGAGCAAGGGTCCACCTCTGGATTCCCCTAGTAACTTAGGATGAGACCCAAAGTTACTTCAATATGAAAATTAACAAGGGGGGGCCTGGGAGTCCCTCTGCCAGACATTAGTCCTGGTTACGAGAGACTTACCCAGAGTCTTTAGCTCACTATCTTTCACAGAGAAGAAATATCTCAAACATATCAGTCTTTGTCGTGCCTTGGGGCAGTCCAGCACGGAAATGCTAGGCAATTCTCCTCTGAACAAAAGTACCGAAAGCAACCCCAGACACGTGTTTCGTTCTGATTGAACCTCATCAGTAGGGTGGAGCTGTGCCTCTCTAAGAATAGTGAGCAAGGGGTCCACGTCTGGATTCCCCTAGTAATTTAGGGTGAGACCCAAAGTTACTTAAGTATGCAAATTAACAAGAGGGGTCCTGGGAGTCCCTCTGCCAGACATTAGTCCTGGTTACGAGAGACTTACCCAGAGTCTTTAGCTCACTATCTTTCACAGAGAAGAAATATCCCAAACATATCAGTCTTTGTCCTGCCCTGGGGCCCTCCAGCACCGAAATGTTAGGCAATTCTCCTATGTACAAGAGTACCAAAAGCAACCCCAGACACGTGTTTCGTTCTGATTGAACCTCATCAGTAGGGTGGAGCTGTGCCTTTCTAAGAATAGTGAGCAAGGGTCCACCTCTGGATTCCCCTAGTAACTTAGGATGAGACCCAAAGTTACTTCAATATGCAAATTAACAAGGGGGGTCCCGGGAGACCCTCTGCCAGACATTAGTCCTGGTTACGAGAGACTTACCCAGTGTCTTTAGCTCACTATCTTTCACAGAGAAGAAATATCCCAAACATATCAGTCTTTGTCCTGCCCTGGGGCCCTCCAGCACCGAAATGTTAGGCAATTCTCCTATGTACAAGAGTACCAAAAGCAACCCCAGACACGTGTTTCGTTCTGATTGAACCTCATCAGTAGGGTGGAGCTGTGCCTTTCTAAGAATAGTGAGCAAGGGGTCCACCTCTGGATTCCCCTAGTAACTTAGGATGAGACCCAAAGTTACTTCAATATGAAAATTAACAAGGGGGGTCGTGGGAGTCCCTCTGCCAGACATTAGTCCTGGTTATGAGAGACTTACCCAGAGTCTTTAGCTCACTATCTTTCACAGAGAAGAAATATCTCAAGCATATCAGTCTTTGTCGTGCCTTGGGGCAGTCCAGCACCGAAATGCTAGGCAATTCTCCTCTGAACAAAAGTACCGAAAGCAACCCCAGACACATGTTTAGGTCTGGTTGGATCTCATCAGTAGCGTGGAACTGTGCCTCTCAAAGAATAGTGAGCAAGGGGTCCACGTCTGGATTCCCCTAGTAACTTAGGGTGAGACCCAAAGTTACTTCAATATGCAAATTAACAAGGGGGGACCTGGGAGTCCCTCTGCCAGACATTAGTCCTGGTTACGAGAGACTAACCCAGAGTCTTTAGCTCACTATCTTTCACAGAGAAGAAATATCTCAAACATATCAGTCTTTGTCGTGCCTTGGGGCAGTCCAGCACCGAAATGCTAGGCAATTCTTCTCTGAACACGAATACCAAAAGCAACCCCAGACACATGTTTATGTCTGGTTGGACCTCATCAGTAGGGTGGAGCTGTGCCTCTCTAAGAATAGTGAGCAAGGGGTCCACGTCTGGATTCCCCTAGTAATTTAGGGTGAGACCCAAAGTTACTTAAGTATGCAAATTAACAAGGGGGGTCCTGGGAGTCCCTCTGCCAGACATTAGTCCTGGTTATGTGAGACTTACCCAGAGTCTTTAGCTCACTATCTTTCACAGAGAAGAAATATCCCACACATATCACTCTTTGTCCTGCCCTGGGGCAGTCCAACACCGAAATACTAGGCAATTCTCCTCTGAACAAGAGTCGCAAAAGCAACCCCAGACAAGTGTTTCGGTCTGGTTGGACCTCATCAGTAGGGTGGAGCTGTGCCTTTCTAAGAATAGAGAGCAAGGGGTCCATGTCTGGATTCCCCCAGTAACTTAGGGTGAGACCCAAAGTTACTTCAATATGCAAATTAACAAGGGGGGTCCTGGGAGTCCCTCTGCCAGACATTAGTCCTGGTTACGAGAGACTAACCCAGAGTCTTTAGCTCACTATCTTTCACAGAGAAGAAATATCTCAAACATATCAGTCTTTGTCGTGCCTTGGGGCAGTCCAGCACCGAAATGCTAGGCAATTCTCCTCTGAACAAGAGTACCAAAAGCAACCCGAGACACGTGTTTCGGTCTGGTTGGACCTCATCAGTACGGTGGAGCTGTGCCTCTCTAAGAATAGTGAGCAAGGGGTCCACGTCTGGATTCCCCTAGTAACTTAGGGTGAGACCCAAAGTTACTACAATATGCAAATTAACAAGGGGGTCCTGGAAGTCCCTCTGCCAGACATTAGTCCTGGTTACGAGTGACTTACCCAGAGTCTTTAGCTCACTATCTTTCACAGAGAAGAAATATCCCACACATATCACTCTTTGTCCTGCCCTGGGGCAGTCCAACACCGAAATACTAGGCAATTCTCCTCTGAACAAGAGTCGCAAAAGCAACCCCAGACAAGTGTTTCGGTCTGGTTGGACCTCATCAGTAGGGTGGAGCTGTGCCTTTCTAAGAATAGAGAGCAAGGGGTCCATGTCTGGATTCCCCCAGTAACTTAGGGTGAGACCCAAAGTTACTTCAATATGCAAATTAACAAGGGGGGTCCTGGGAGTCCCTCTGCCAGACATTAGTCCTGGTTACGAGAGACTTACCCAGAGTCTTTAGCTCACTATCTTTCACAGAGAAGAAATGTCCCAAACATATCAGTCTTTGTCCTGCCCTCGGGCAGTCCAGCACCGAAATGCTAGGCAATTCTTCTCTGAACAAGAGTACCAAAAGAAACCCCAGACACGTGTTTCGGTCTGGTTGGACATCATCAGTAGGGTGGCGCTGTGCCTCTCTAAGAATAGTGAGCAAGGGGTCCACGTCTGGATTCCCCTAGTAACTTAGGGTGAGACCCAAAGTTACGTCAATATGCAAATTAACAAGGGGGGTCCCGGGAGACCCTCTGCCAGACATTAGTCCTGGTTACGAGAGACTTACCCAGTGTCTTTAGCTCACTATCTTTCACAGAGAAGAAATATCCCAAACATATCAGTCTTTGTCCTGCCTTGGGGCAGTCTAGCACCGAAATGTTACGCAATCCTCCTCTGAACAAGAATACCAAAAGCAACCCCAGACATGTGTTTTCGGTCTGGTTGGACCTCATCAGTAGGGTGGAGCTGTGCCTTACTAAGAATAGTGAGCAAGGGGTCCACGTCTGGATTCCCCTAGTAATTTAGAGTGAGACCCAAAGTTACTTCAATATGCGAATTAACAAGGGGGTCCCGGGAGTCCCTCTGCCAGACATTAGTCCTGGTTACGAGAGACTTACCCAGAGTCTTTAGCTCACTATCTTTCACAGAGAAGAAATATCCCAAACATATCAGTCTTTGTCCTGCCCTGGGGCCCTCCAGCACCGAAATGTTAGGCAATTCTCCTATCTACAAGAGTACCAAAAGCAACCCCAGACACGTGTTTTGTTCTGATTGAACCTCATCAGTAGGGTGGAGCTGTGCCTTTCGAAGAATAGTGAGCAAGGGGTCCACCTCTGGATTGCCCTAGTAACTTAGGATGAGACCCAAAGTTACTTCAATATGAAAATTAACAAGGGGGGACCTGGGAGTCCCTCTGCCAGACATTAGTCCTGGTTATGAGAGACTTACCCAGAGTCTTTAGCTCACTATCTTTCACAGAGAAGAAATATCTCAAACATATCAGTCTTTGTCGTGCCTTGGGGCAGTCCAGCACCAAAATGCTAGGCAATTCTCCTCTGAACAAAAGTACTGAAAGCAACCCCAGACACATGTTTAGGTCTGGTTGGATCTCATCAGTAGCGTGGAGCTGTGCCTCTCTAAGAATAGTGAGCAAGGGGTCCACGTCTGGATTCCCCTAGTAACTTAGGGTGAGACCCAAAGTTACTTCAATATGCAAATTAACAAGGGGGGTCCTGGGAGTCCCTCTGCCAGACATTAGTCCTGGTTACGAGAGACTTACCCAGAGTCTTTAGCTCACTATCTTTCACAGAGAAGAAATATCTCAAACATATCAGTCTTTGTCGTGCCTTGGGGCAGTCCAGCACCGAAATGCTAGGCAATTCTTCTCTGAACAAGAGTACCAAAAGCAACCCCAGACACATGTTTAGGTCTGGTTGGACCTCATCAGTAGGGTGGAGCTGTGCCTCTCTAAGAATAGTGAGCAAGGGGTCCACGTCTGGATTCCCCTAGTAACTTAGGGTGAGACCCAAAGTTACTTCAATATGCAAATTAACAAGGGGGGTCCTCGAGACCCTCTGCCAGGCATTAGTCCTGGTTACGAGAGACTTACCCAGAGTCTTTAGCTCACTATCTTTCACAGAGAAGAAATATCCCAAACATATCAGTCTTTGTCCTGCCTTGGGGCAGACCAGCACCGAAATGCTAAGCAATTCTCCTCTGAACAAGAGTACCAAAAGCAACCCCAGACATGTATTTCGGTCTGGTTGGACCTCATCAGTAGGGTGGAGCTGTGCCTTTCTAAGAATAGTGAGCAAGGGGTCCACATCTGGATTCCCCTAGTAACTTAGGGTGAGACCCAAAGTTACTTCAATATGCAAATTAACAAGGGGGGTCCTGGGAGTCCCTCTGCCAGACATTAGTCCTAGTTACGAGTGACTTACCCAGAGTCTTTACCTCACTATCTTTCACAGAGAAGAAATATCTCAAACATATCAGTCTTTGTCGTGCCTTGGGGCAGTCCAGCACCGAAATGCTAGGCAATTCTCCTCTGAACAAAAGTACCGAAAGCAATCCCAGACACATGTTTCGGTCTGGTTGGACCTCATCAGTAGGGTGGAGCTGTACCTCTTTAAGAATAGTGACCAAGGGGTCCACGTCTGGATTCCCCTAGTAAGTTAGGGTGAGACCCAAATTTACTTCAATATGGAAATTAACAAGGGGGGGTCCTGGGAGTCCCTCTGCCAGACATTAGACCTGGTTACGAGAGACTTACCCAGAGTCTTTAGCTCACTATCTTTCACAGAGAAGAAATATCCCAAACATATCACTCTTTGTCCTGCCCTGGGGCAGTCCAGCACCGAAATACTAGGCAATTCTCCTCTGAACAAGAGTCCCAAAAGCAACCCCAGACACGTGTTTCGGTCTGGTTGGACCTCATCAGTAGGGTGGAGCTGTGCCTTTCTAAGAATAGTGAGCAAGGGGTCCACGTCTGGATTCCCCCAGTAACTTAGGGTGAGACCCAAATTTACTTCAATATGGAAATTAACAAGGGGGGTCCTGGGAGTCCCTCTGCCAGACATTAGTCCTGGTTACGAGAGACTTACCCAGAGTCTTTAGCTCACTATCTTTCACAGAGAAGAAATATCTCAAACATATCAGTCTTTGTCCTGCCCTGGGGCCCTCCAGCACCGAAATGTTAGGCAATTCTTCTCTGAACAAGAGTACCAAAAGCAACCCCAGACACATGTTTAGGCCTGGTTGGACCTCATCAGTAGGGTGGAGCTGTGCCTCTCTAAGAATAGTGAGCAAGGGGTCCACGTCTGGATTCCCCTAGTAACTTAGGGTGAGACCCAAAGTTACTTCAATATGCAAATTAAGAAGGGGGTTCCTGGGAGACCCTCTGCCAGGCATTAGTCCTGGTTACGAGAGACTTACCCAGAGTCTTTAGCTCACTATCTTTCACAGAGAAGAAATATCCCAAACATATCAGTCTTTGTCCTGCCTTGGGGCAGACCAGCACCGAAATGCTAAGCAATTCTCCTCTGAACAAGAGTACCAAAAGCAACCCCAGACATGTATTTCGGTCTGGTTGGACCTCATCAGTAGGGTGGAGCTGTGCCTTTCTAAGAATAGTGAGCAAGGGGTCCACATCTGGATTCCCCTAGTAACTTACGGTGAGACCCAAAGTTACTTCAAGATGCAAATTAACAAGGGGGGTCCTGGGAGTCCCTCTGCCAGACATTAGTCCTAGTTACGAGTGACTTACCCAGAGTCTTTAGCTCACTATCTTTCACAGAGAAGAAATATCTCAAACATATCAGTCTTTGTCGTGCCTTGGGGCAGTCCAGCACCGAAATGCTAGGCAATTCTCCTCTGAACAAAAGTGTTGAATGCAACCCCAGACACATGTTTCGGTCTGGTTGGACCTCATCAGTAGGGTGGAGCTGTGCCTCTTTAAGAATAGTGAGCAAGGGGTCCACGTCTGGATTCCCCTAGTAACTTAGGGTGAGACCCAAATTTACTTCAATATGGAAATTAACAAGGGGGGGTCCTGGGAGTCCCTCTGCCAGACATTAGACCTGGTTACGAGAGACTTACCCAGAGTCTTTAGCTCACTATCTTTCACAGAGAAGAAATATCCCAAACATATCACTCTTTGTCCTGCCCTGGGGCAGTCCAGCACCAAAATACTAGGCAATTCTCCTCTGAACAAGAGTCCCAAAAGCAAACCCAGACACGTGTTTCGGTCTGGTTGGACCTCATCAGTAGGGTGGAGCTGTGCCTTTCTAAGAATAGTGAGCAAGGGGTCCACGTCTGGATTCCCCCAGTAACTTAGGGTGAGACCCAAAGTTACTTCAATATGCAAATTAACAAGGGGGTCCTGGGAGTCCCTCTGCCAGACATTAGTCAGGGTTACGAGAGACTTACCCACAGTCTTTAGCTCACTATCTTTCACAGAGAAGAAATATCCCAAACATATCAGTCTTTGTCCTGCCCTGGGACAGTCCAGCACCGAAATGCTAGGCAATTCTTCTCTGAACAAGAGTACCAAAAGAAACCCCAGACACGTGTTTCGGTCTGGTTGGACATCATCAGTAGGGTGGAGCTGTGCCTCTCTAAGAATAGTGAGCAAGGGGTCCACGTCTGGATTCCCGTAGTAAGTTAGGGTGAGACCCAAAGTTACTTCAATATGCAAATTAACATGGGGGGTCCTGGAAGTCCCTCTGCCAGACATTAGTCCTGGTTACGAGTGACTTACCCAGTGTCTTTAGCTCACTATCTTTCACAGAGAAGAAATATCCCAAACATATCACTCTTTGTCCTGCCCTGGGGCAGTCCAGCACCGAAATACTAGGCAATTCTCCTCTGAACAAGAGTCCCAAAAGCAACCCCAGACACATGTTTCGGTCTGGTTGGACCTCATCAGTAGGGTGGAGCTGTGCCTTTCTAAGAATAGTGAGCAAGGGGTCCACGTCTGGATTCCCCCAGTAATTTAGGGTGAGACCCAAAGTTACTTCAATATGCAAATTAACAAGGGGGTCCTGGGAGTCCCTCTGCCAGACATTAGTCAGGGTTACGAGAGACTTACCCAGAGTCTTTAGCTCACTATCTTTCACAGAGAAGAAATATCCCAAACATATCAGTCTTTGTCCTGCCATGGGACAGTCCAGCACCCAAATGCTAGGCCATTCTTCTCTGAACAAGAGTACCAAAAGAAACCCCAGACACGTGTTTCAGTCTGGTTGGACATCATCAGTAGGGTGGAGCTGTGCCTCTCTAAGAATAGTGAGCAAGGGGTCCACGTCTGGATTCCCCTAGTAACTTAGGGTGAGACCCAAAGTTGCTTCAATATGCAAATTAACAAGGGGGGTCCTGGGAGACCCTCTGCCAGACATTAGTCCTGGTTACGAGAGATTTACCCAGTGTCTTTAGCTCACTATCTTTCACAGAGAAGAAATATCCCAAACATATCACTCTTTGTTCTGGCCTGGGGCAGTCCAGCACCAAAATGCTACGCAATTCTCCTCTGAACAAGAGTACCAAAAGCAACCCCAGACACATGTTTTCGGTCTGGTTGGACCTCATCAGTAGGGTGGAGCTGTGCCTTACTAAGAATAGTGAGCAAGGGGTCCACATCTGGATTCCCCTAGTAACTTAGGGTGAGACCCAAAGTTACTTCAATATGCAAATTAACAAGGGGGGTCCTGGGAGTCCCTCTGCCAGACATTAGTCCTGGTTACGAGAGACTTACCCAGAGTCTTTAGCTCACTATCTTTCACAGAGAAGAAATATCTCAAACATATCAGTCTTTGTCCTGCCCTGGGGCCCTCCAGCACCAAAATGTTAGGCAATTCTCCTATGTACAAGAGTACCAAAAGCAACCCCAGACACGTGTTTCATTCTGATTGAACCTCATCAGTAGGGTGGAGCTGTGCCTTTCTAAGAATAGTGAGCAAGGGGTCCACCTCTGGATTCCCCTAGTAATTTAGGATGAGACCCAAAGTTACTTCAATATGAAAATTAACAAGGGGGGTCCTGGGAGTCCCTCTGCCAGACATTAGTCCTGGTTACGAGAGACTTACCCAGAGTCTTTAGCTCACTATCTTTCACAGAGAAGAAATATCTCAAACATATCAGTCTTTGTCGTGCCTTGGGGCAGTCCAGCACCGAAATGCTAGGCAATTCTCCTCTGAACAAAAGTACCGAAAGCAACCCCAGACACATGTTTAGGTCTGGTTGGATCTCATCAGTAGCGTGGAGCTGTGCCTCTCTAAGAATAGTGAGCAAGGGGTCCACGTCTGGATTCCCCTAGTAACTTAGGGTGAGACCCAAAGTTACTTCAATATGCAAATTAACAAGGGGAGTCCTGGGAGTCCCTCTGCCAGACATTAGTCCTGGTTACGAGAGACTTACCCAGAGTCTTTAGCTCACTATCTTTCACAGAGAAGAAATATCTCAAACATATCAGTCTTTGTCATGCCTTGGGGCAGTCCAGCACCGAAATGCTAGGCAATTCTTCTCTGAACAAGAGTACCAAAAGCAACCCCAGACACATGTTTATGTCTGGTGGGACCTCATCAGTAGGGTGGAGCTGTGCCTCTCTAAGAATAGTGAGCAAGGGGTCCACGTCTGGATTCCCCTAGTAATTTAGGGTGAGACCCAAAGTTACTTAAATATGCAAATTAACAAGGGGGTCCTGGGAGTCCCTCTGCCAGACATTAGTCCTGGTTACGAGAGACTTACCCAGAGTCTTTAGCTCACTATCTTTCACAGAGAAGAAATATCCCAAACATATCAGTCTTTGTCCTGCCTTGGGCCAGTCCAGCACCGAAATGCTAGGCAATTCTCCTCTGAACAAGAGTACCAAAAGCAACCCGAGACACGTGTTTCGGTCTGGTTGGACCTCATCAGTACGGTGGAGCTGTGCCTCTCTAGGAATAGTGAGCAAGGGGTCCACGTCTGGATTCCCCTAGTAACTTAGGGTGAGACCCAAAGTTACTACAATATGCAAATTAACAAGGGGGGTCCTGGAAGTCCCTCTGCCAGACATTAGTCCTGGTTACGAGTGACTTACCCAGAGTCTTTAGCTCACTATCTTTCACAGAGAAGAAATGTCCCAAACATATCAGTCTTTGTCCTGCCCTGGGGCAGTCCAGCACCGAAATGCTAGGCAATCCTCCTCTGAACAAGAATACCACAAGCAACCCCAGACACGTGTTTCGGTCTGGTTGGACCTCATTAGTAGGGTGGAGCTGTGCCTTACTAAGAATAGTGAGCAAGGGGTCCACATCTAGATTCCCCTAGTAACTTAGGGTGAGACCCAAAGTGACTTCAATATGCAAATTAACAAGCGGGGGTCCTGGGAGTCCCTCTGCCAGACATTAGTCCTGGTTACGAGAGACTTACCCAGAGTCTTTAGCTCACTATCTTTCACAGAGAAGAAATATCCCAAACATATCACTCTTTGTTCTGCCCTGGGACAGTCCAGCACCGAAATGCTAGGCAATTCTCCTCTGAACAAGAGTACCAATAGCAACCCCAGACACATGTTTTCGGTCTGGTTGGACCTCATCAGTAGGGTGGAGCTGTGCCTTACTAAGAATAGTGAGCAAGGGGTCCACGTCTGGATTCCCCTAGTAATTTAGGGTGAGACCCTTAGTTACTTCACTATGCAAATTAACAAAGGGGGTCCTGGGAGTCCCTCTGCCAGACATTAGTCCTGGTTACGAGAGACTTACCCAGAGTCTTTAGCTCACTATCTTTAACAGAGAAGAAATATCTCAAACATATCAGTCTTTGTCCTGCCCTTGGGCCCTCCAGCACCGAAATGTTAGGCAATTCTCCTATGTACAAGAGTACCAAAAGCAACCCCAGACACGTGTTTCGTTCTGATTGAACCTCATCAGTAGGGTGGAGCTGTGCCTCTCTAAGAATAGTGAGCAAGGGGTCCACCTCTGGATTCCCCTAGTAATTTAGGGTGAGACCCAAAGTTACTTCAATATGAAAATTAACAAGGGGGGTCCTGGGAGTTCCTCTGCCAGACATTAGTCCTGGTTACGAGAGACTTACCCAGAGTCTTTAGCTCACTATCTTTCACAGAGAAGAAATATCCCACACATATCACTCTTTGTCCTGCCCTGGGGCAGTCCAGCACCGAAATACTAGGCAATTCTCCTCTGAACAAGAGTCCCAAAAGCAACCCCAGACAAGTGTTTCGGTCTGGTTGGACCTCATCAGTAGGGTGGAGCTGTGCCTCTCAAAGAATAGTGAACAAGGGGTCCACCTCTGGATTCCCCTAGTAACTTAGGGTGAGACCCAAAGTTACTTCAATATGAAAATTAACAAGGGGGGTCCTGGGAGTTCCTCTGCCAGACATTAGTCCTGGTTACGAGAGACTTACCCAGAGTCTTTAGCTCACTATCTTTCACAGAGAAGAAATATCTCAAACATATCAGTCTTTGTCATGCCTTGGGGCAGTCCAGCACCGAAATGCTAGGCAATTCTTCTCTGAACAAGAGTACCAAAAGCAACCCCAGACACATGTTTATGTCTGGTTGGACCTCATCAGTAGGGTGGAGCTGTGCCTCTCTAAGAATAGTGAGCAAGGGGTCCACGTCTGGATTCCCCTAGTAATTTAGGGTAAGACCCAAAGTTACTTAAATATGCAAATTAACAAGGGGGGTCCTGGGAGTCCCTCTGCCAGACATTAGTCCTGGTTACGAGAGACTTACCCAGAGTCTTTAGCTCACTATCTTTCACAGAGAAGAAATATCCCAAACATATCAGTCTTTGTCCTGCCCTGGGACAGTCCAGCACCGAAATGCTAGGCAATTCTTCTCTGAACAAGAGTACCAAAAGAAACCCCAGACACGTGTTTCGGTCTGGTTGGACATCATCAGTAGGGTGGAGCTGTGCCTCTCTAAGAATAGTGAGCAAGGGGTCCACGTCTGGATTCCCCTAGTAACTTGGGTGAGACCCAAAGTTACTTCAATATGCAAATTAACATGGGGGGTCCTGGAAGTCCCTCTGCCAGACATTAGTCCTGGTTACGAGTGACTTACCCAGTGTCTTTAGCTCACTATCTTTCACAGAGAAGAAATATCCCAAACATATCACTCTTTGTCCTGCCCTGGGGCAGTCCAGCACCGAAATACTAGGCAATTCTCCTCTGAACAAGAGTCCCAAAAGCAACCCCAGACACATGTTTCGGTCTGGTTGGACCTCATCAGTAGGGTGGAGCTGTGCCTTTCTAAGAATAGTGAGCAAGGGGTCCACGTCTGGATTCCCCCAGTAATTTAGGGTGAGACCCAAAGTTACTTCAATATGCAAATTAACAAGGGGGTCCTGGGAGTCCCTCTGCCAGACATTAGTCAGGGTTACGAGAGACTTACCCAGAGTCTTTAGCTCACTATCTTTCACAGAGAAGAAATATCCCAAACATATCAGTCTTTGTCCTGCCATGGGACAGTCCAGCACCCAAATGCTAGGCCATTCTTCTCTGAACAAGAGTACCAAAAGAAACCCCAGACACGTGTTTCAGTCTGGTTGGACATCATCAGTAGGGTGGAGCTGTGCCTCTCTAAGAATAGTGAGCAAGGGGTCCACGTCTGGATTCCCCTAGTAACTTAGGGTGAGACCCAAAGTTGCTTCAATATGCAAATTAACAAGGGGGGTCCTGGGAGACCCTCTGCCAGACATTAGTCCTGGTTACGAGAGATTTACCCAGTGTCTTTAGCTCACTATCTTTCACAGAGAAGAAATATCCCAAACATATCACTCTTTGTTCTGGCCTGGGGCAGTCCAGCACCAAAATGCTACGCAATTCTCCTCTGAACAAGAGTACCAAAAGCAACCCCAGACACATGTTTTCGGTCTGGTTGGACCTCATCAGTAGGGTGGAGCTGTGCCTTACTAAGAATAGTGAGCAAGGGGTCCACATCTGGATTCCCCTAGTAACTTAGGGTGAGACCCAAAGTTACTTCAATATGCAAATTAACAAGGGGGGTCCTGGGAGTCCCTCTGCCAGACATTAGTCCTGGTTACGAGAGACTTACCCAGAGTCTTTAGCTCACTATCTTTCACAGAGAAGAAATATCTCAAACATATCAGTCTTTGTCCTGCCCTGGGGCCCTCCAGCACCAAAATGTTAGGCAATTCTCCTATGTACAAGAGTACCAAAAGCAACCCCAGACACGTGTTTCATTCTGATTGAACCTCATCAGTAGGGTGGAGCTGTGCCTTTCTAAGAATAGTGAGCAAGGGGTCCACCTCTGGATTCCCCTAGTAATTTAGGATGAGACCCAAAGTTACTTCAATATGAAAATTAACAAGGGGGGTCCTGGGAGTCCCTCTGCCAGACATTAGTCCTGGTTACGAGAGACTTACCCAGAGTCTTTAGCTCACTATCTTTCACAGAGAAGAAATATCTCAAACATATCAGTCTTTGTCGTGCCTTGGGGCAGTCCAGCACCGAAATGCTAGGCAATTCTCCTCTGAACAAAAGTACCGAAAGCAACCCCAGACACATGTTTAGGTCTGGTTGGATCTCATCAGTAGCGTGGAGCTGTGCCTCTCTAAGAATAGTGAGCAAGGGGTCCACGTCTGGATTCCCCTAGTAACTTAGGGTGAGACCCAAAGTTACTTCAATATGCAAATTAACAAGGGGAGTCCTGGGAGTCCCTCTGCCAGACATTAGTCCTGGTTACGAGAGACTTACCCAGAGTCTTTAGCTCACTATCTTTCACAGAGAAGAAATATCTCAAACATATCAGTCTTTGTCATGCCTTGGGGCAGTCCAGCACCGAAATGCTAGGCAATTCTTCTCTGAACAAGAGTACCAAAAGCAACCCCAGACACATGTTTATGTCTGGTGGGACCTCATCAGTAGGGTGGAGCTGTGCCTCTCTAAGAATAGTGAGCAAGGGGTCCACGTTTGGATTCCCCTAGTAATTTAGGGTGAGACCCAAAGTTACTTAAATATGCAAATTAACAAGGGGGTCCTGGGAGTCCCTCTGCCAGACATTAGTCCTGGTTACGAGAGACTTACCCAGAGTCTTTAGCTCACTATCTTTCACAGAGAAGAAATATCCCAAACATATCAGTCTTTGTCCTGCCTTGGGCCAGTCCAGCACCGAAATGCTAGGCAATTCTCCTCTGAACAAGAGTACCAAAAGCAACCCGAGACACGTGTTTCGGTCTGGTTGGACCTCATCAGTACGGTGGAGCTGTGCCTCTCTAGGAATAGTGAGCAAGGGGTCCACGTCTGGATTCCCCTAGTAATTTAGGGTGAGACCCAAAGTTACTACAATATGCAAATTAACAAGGGGGGTCCTGGAAGTCCCTCTGCCAGACATTAGTCCTGGTTACGAGTGACTTACCCAGAGTCTTTAGCTCACTATCTTTCACAGAGAAGAAATGTCCCAAACATATCAGTCTTTGTCCTGCCCTGGGGCAGTCCAGCACCGAAATGCTAGGCAATCCTCCTCTGAACAAGAATACCACAAGCAACCCCAGACACGTGTTTCGGTCTGGTTGGACCTCATTAGTAGGGTGGAGCTGTGCCTTACTAAGAATAGTGAGCAAGGGGTCCACATCTAGATTCCCCTAGTAACTTAGGGTGAGACCCAAAGTGACTTCAATATGCAAATTAACAAGCGGGGGTCCTGGGAGTCCCTCTGCCAGACATTAGTCCTGGTTACGAGAGACTTACCCAGAGTCTTTAGCTCACTATCTTTCACAGAGAAGAAATATCCCAAACATATCACTCTTTGTTCTGCCCTGGGACAGTCCAGCACCGAAATGCTAGGCAATTCTCCTCTGAACAAGAGTACCAATAGCAACCCCAGACACATGTTTTCGGTCTGGTTGGACCTCATCAGTAGGGTGGAGCTGTGCCTTACTAAGAATAGTGAGCAAGGGGTCCACGTCTGGATTCCCCTAGTAATTTAGGGTGAGACCCTTAGTTACTTCACTATGCAAATTAACAAAGGGGGTCCTGGGAGTCCCTCTGCCAGACATTAGTCCTGGTTACGAGAGACTTACCCAGAGTCTTTAGCTCACTATCTTTCACAGAGAAGAAATATCTCAAACATATCAGTCTTTGTCCTGCCCTTGGGCCCTCCAGCACCGAAATGTTAGGCAATTCTCCTATGTACAAGAGTACCAAAAGCAACCCCAGACACGTGTTTCGTTCTGATTGAACCTCATCAGTAGGGTGGAGCTGTGCCTCTCTAAGAATAGTGAGCAAGGGGTCCACCTCTGGATTCCCCTAGTAATTTAGGGTGAGACCCAAAGTTACTTCAATATGAAAATTAACAAGGGGGGTCCTGGGAGTTCCTCTGCCAGACATTAGTCCTGGTTACGAGAGACTTACCCAGAGTCTTTAGCTCACTATCTTTCACAGAGAAGAAATATCTCAAACATATCAGTCTTTGTCATGCCTTGGGGCAGTCCAGCACCGAAATGCTAGGCAATTCTTCTCTGAACAAGAGTACCAAAAGCAACCCCAGACACATGTTTATGTCTGGTTGGACCTCATCAGTAGGGTGGAGCTGTGCCTCTCTAAGAATAGTGAGCAAGGGGTCCACGTCTGGATTCCCCTAGTAATTTAGGGTAAGACCCAAAGTTACTTAAATATGCAAATTAACAAGGGGGGTCCTGGGAGTCCCTCTGCCAGACATTAGTCCTGGTTACGAGAGACTTACCCAGAGTCTTTAGCTCACTATCTTTCACAGAGAAGAAATATCCCAAACATATCAGTCTTTGTCCTGCCTTGGGCCAGTCCAGCACCGAAATGCTAGGCAATTCTCCTCTGAACAAGAGTACCAAAAGCAAGCCGAGACACGTGTTTCGGTCTGGTTGGACCTCATCAGTACGGTGGAGCTGTGCCTCTCTAGGAATAGTGAGCAAGGGGTCCACGTCTGGATTCCCCTAGTAACTTAGGGTGAGACCCAAAGTTACTACAATATGCAAATTAACAAGGGGGGTCCTGGAAGTCCCTCTGCCAGACATTAGTCCTGGTTACGAGTGACTTACCCAGAGTCTTTAGCTCACTATCTTTCACAGAGAAGAAATATCCCACACATATCACTCTTTGTCCTGCCCTGGGGCAGTCCAGCACCGAAATACTAGGCAATTCTCCTCTGAACAAGAGTCCCAAAAGCAACCCCAGACAAGTGTTTCGGTCTGGTTGGACCTCATCAGTAGGGTGGAGCTGTGCCTCTCAAAGAATAGTGAACAAGGGGTCCACCTCTGGATTCCCCTAGTAACTTAGGGTGAGACCCAAAGTTACTTCAATATGAAAATTAACAAGGGGGGTCCTGGGAGTTCCTCTGCCAGACATTAGTCCTGGTTACGAGAGACTTACCCAGAGTCTTTAGCTCACTATCTTTCACAGAGAAGAAATATCTCAAACATATCAGTCTTTGTCATGCCTTGGGGCAGTCCAGCACCGAAATGCTAGGCAATTCTTCTCTGAACAAGAGTACCAAAAGCAACCCCAGACACATGTTTATGTCTGGTTGGACCTCATCAGTAGGGTGGAGCTGTGCCTCTCTAAGAATAGTGAGCAAGGGGTCCACGTCTGGATTCCCCTAGTAATTTAGGGTAAGACCCAAAGTTACTTAAATATGCAAATTAACAAGGGGGGTCCTGGGAGTCCCTCTGCCAGACATTAGTCCTGGTTACGAGAGACTTACCCAGAGTCTTTAGCTCACTATCTTTCACAGAGAAGAAATATCCCAAACATATCAGTCTTTGTCCTGCCTTGGGCCAGTCCAGCACCGAAATGCTAGGCAATTCTCCTCTGAACAAGAGTACCAAAAGCAAGCCGAGACACGTGTTTCGGTCTGGTTGGACCTCATCAGTACGGTGGAGCTGTGCCTCTCTAGGAATAGTGAGCAAGGGGTCCACGTCTGGATTCCCCTAGTAACTTAGGGTGAGACCCAAAGTTACTACAATATGCAAATTAACAAGGGGGGTCCTGGAAGTCCCTCTGCCAGACATTAGTCCTGGTTACGAGTGACTTACCCAGAGTCTTTAGCTCACTATCTTTCACAGAGAAGAAATATCCCACACATATCACTCTTTGTCCTGCCCTGGGGCAGTCCAGCACCGAAATACTAGGCAATTCTCCTCTGAACAAGAATCCCAAAAGCAACCCCAGACAAGTGTTTCGGTCTGGTTGGACCTCATCAGTAGGGTGGAGCTGTGCCTTTCTAAGAATAGAGAGCAAGGGGTCCACGTCTGGATTCCCCCAGTAACTTAGGGTGAGACCCAAAGTTACTTCAATATGCAAATTAACAAGGGGGGTCCTGGGAGTCCCTCTGCCAGACATTAGTCCTGGTTATGAGAGACTTACCCAGAGTCTTTAGCTCACTATCTTTCACAGAGAAGAAATGTCCCAAACATATCAGTCTTTGTCCTGCCCTCGGGCAGTCCAGCACCGAAATGCTAGGCAATTCTTCTCTGAACAAGAGTACCAAAAGAAACCCCAGACACGTGTTTCGGTCTGGTTGGACATCATCAGTAGGGTGGAGCTGTGCCTCTCTAAGAATAGTGAGCAAGGGGTCCACGTCTGGATTCCCCTAGTAACTTAGGGTGAGACCCAAAGTTACGTCAATATGCAAATTAACAAGGGGGGTCCCGGGAGACCCTCTGCCAGACATTAGTCCTGGTTACGAGAGACTTACCCAGTGTCTTTAGCTCACTATCTTTCACAGAGAAGAAATATCCCAAACATATCAGTCTTTGTCCTGCCTTGGGGCAGTCTAGCACCAAAATGCTACGCAATCCTCCTCTGAACAAGAATACCAAAAGCAACCCCAGACATGTGTTTTCGGTCTGGTTGGACCTCATCAGTAGGGTGGAGCTGTGCCTTACTAAGAATAGTGAGCAAGGGGTCCACGTCTGGATTCCCCTAGTAATTTAGGGTGAGACCCAAAGTTACTTCAATATGCGTATTAACAAGGGGGGTCCTGGGAGTCCCTCTGCCAGACATTAGTCCTGGTTACGAGAGACTTACCCAGAGTCTTTAGCTCACTATCTTTCACAGAGAAGAAATATCCCAAACATATCAGTCTTTGTCCTGCCCTGGGGCCCTCCAGCACCGAAATGTTAGGCAATTCTCCTATCTACAAGAGTACCAAAAGCAACCCCAGACACGTGTTTCGTTCTGATTGAACCTCATCAGTAGGGTGGAGCTGTGCATTTCTAAGAATAGTGAGCAAGGGGTCCACGTCTGGATTCCCCTAGTAACTTAGGGTGAGACCCAAAGTTACTACAATATGCAAATTAACAAGGGGGGTCCTGGAAGTCCCTCTGCCAGACATTAGTCCTGGTTACGAGTGACTTACCCAGAGTCTTTAGCTCACTATCTTTCACAGAGAAGAAATATCCCACACATATCACTCTTTGTCCTGCCCTGGGGCAGTCCAGCACCGAAATACTAGGCAATTCTCCTCTGAACAAGAGTCCCAAAAGCAACCCCAGACAAGTGTTTCGGTCTGGTTGGACCTCATCAGTAGGGTGGAGCTGTGCCTTTCTAAGAATAGAGAGCAAGGGGTCCACGTCTGGATTCCCCCAGTAACTTAGGGTGAGACCCAAAGTTACTTCAATATGCAAATTAACAAGGGGGGTCCTGGGAGTCCCTCTGCCAGACATTAGTCCTGGTTACGAGAGACTTACCCAGAGTCTTTAGCTCACTATTTTTCACAGAGAAGAAATGTCCCAAACATATCAGTCTTTGTCCTGCCCTGGGGCAGTCCAGCACCAAAATGCTAGGCAATTCTTCTCTGAACAAGAGTACCAAAAGAAACCCCAGACACGTGTTTCGGTCTGGTTGGACATCATCAGTAGGGTGGAGCTGTGCCTCTCTAAGAATAGTGAGCAAGGGGTCCACGTCTGGATTCCCCTAGTAACTTGGGGTGAGACCCAAAGTTACTTCAATATGCAAATTAGCAAGGGGGGTCCCGGGATACCCTCTGCCAGACATTAGTCCTGGTTACGAGAGACTTACCCAGTGTCTTTAGCTCACTATCTTTCACAGAGAAGAAATATCCCAAACATATCAGTCTTTGTCCTGCCCTGGGGCCCTCCAGTACCGAAATGTTAGGCAATTCTCCTATGTACAAGAGTACCAAAAGCAACCCCAGACACGTGTTTCGTTCTGATTGAACCTCATCAGTAGGGTGGAGCTGTGCCTTTCTAAGAATAGTGAGCAAGGGGTCCACCTCTGGATTCCCCTAGTAACTTAGGATGAGACCCAAAGTTACTTCAATATGAAAATTAACAAGGGGGGTCCTGGGAGTCCCTCTGCCAGACATTAGTCCTGGTTACGAGAGACTTACCCAGAGTCTTTAGCTCACTATCTTTCACAGAGAAGAAATATCCCAAACATATCAGTCTTTGTCCTGCCATGGGACAGTCCAGCACCCAAATGCTAGGCCATTCTTCTCTGAACAAGAGTACCAAAAGAAACCCCAGACACGTGTTTCAGTCTGGTTGGACATCATCAGTAGGGTGGAGCTGTGCCTCTCTAAGAATAGTGAGCAAGGGGTCCACGTCTGGATTCCCCTAGTAACTTAGGGTGAGACCCAAAGTTGCTTCAATATGCAAATTAACAAGGGGGGTCCTGGGATACCCTCTGCCAGACATTAGTCCTGGTTACGAGAGATTTACCCAGTGTCTTTAGCTCACTATCTTTCACAGAGAAGAAATATCCCAAACATATCACTCTTTGTTCTGGCCTGGGGCAGTCCAGCACCAAAATGCTACGCAATTCTCCTCTGAACAAGAGTACCAAAAGCAACCCCAGACACATGTTTTCGGTCTGGTTGGACCTCATCAGTAGGGTGGAGCTGTGCCTTACTAAGAATAGTGAGCAAGGGGTCCACATCTGGATTCCCCTAGTAACTTAGGGTGAGACCCAAAGTTACTTCAATATGCAAATTAACAAGGGGGGTCCTGGGAGTCCCTCTGCCAGACATTAGTCCTGGTTACGAGAGACTTACCCAGAGTCTTTAGCTCACTATCTTTCACAGAGAAGAAATATCTCAAACATATCAGTCTTTGTCCTGCCCTGGGGCCCTCCAGCACCAAAATGTTAGGCAATTCTCCTATGTACAAGAGTACCAAAAGCAACCCCAGACACGTGTTTCATTCTGATTGAACCTCATCAGTAGGGTGGAGCTGTGCCTTTCTAAGAATAGTGAGCAAGGGGTCCACCTCTGGATTCCCCTAGTAATTTAGGATGAGACCCAGTTACTTCAATATGAAAATTAACAAGGGGGGTCCTGGGAGTCCCTCTGCCAGACATTAGTCCTGGTTACGAGAGACTTACCCAGAGTCTTTAGCTCACTATCTTTCACAGAGAAGAAATATCTCAAACATATCAGTCTTTGTCGTGCCTTGGGGCAGTCCAGCACCGAAATGCTAGGCAATTCTCCTCTGAACAAAAGTACCGAAAGCAACCCCAGACACATGTTTAGGTCTGGTTGGATCTCATCAGTAGCGTGGAGCTGTGCCTCTCTAAGAATAGTGAGAAAGGGGTCCACGTCTGGAGTCCCCTAGTAACTTAGGGTGAGACCCAAAGTTACTTCAATATGCAAATTAACAAGGGGAGTCCTGGGAGTCCCTCTGCCAGACATTAGTCCTGGTTACGAGAGACTTACCCAGAGTCTTTAGCTCACTATCTTTCACAGAGAAGAAATATCTCAAACATATCAGTCTTTGTCATGCCTTGGGGCAGTCCAGCACCGAAATGCTAGGCAATTCTTCTCTGAACAAGAGTACCAAAAGCAACCCCAGACACATGTTTATGTCTGGTGGGACCTCATCAGTAGGGTGGAGCTGTGCCTCTCTAAGAATAGTGAGCAAGGGGTCCACGTCTGGATTCCCCTAGTAATTTAGGGTGAGACCCAAAGTTACTTAAATATGCAAATTAACAAGGGGGTCCTGGGAGTCCCTCTGCCAGACATTAGTCCTGGTTACGAGAGACTTACCCAGAGTCTTTAGCTCACTATCTTTCACAGAGAAGAAATATCCCAAACATATCAGTCTTTGTCCTGCCTTGGGCCAGTCCAGCACCGAAATGCTAGGCAATTCTCCTCTGAACAAGAGTACCAAAAGCAACCCGAGACACGTGTTTCGGTCTGGTTGGACCTCATCAGTACGGTGGAGCTGTGCCTCTCTAGGAATAGTGAGCAAGGGGTCCACGTCTGGATTCCCCTAGTAACTTAGGGTGAGACCCAAAGTTACTACAATATGCAAATTAACAAGGGGGGTCCTGGAAGTCCCTCTGCCAGACATTAGTCCTGGTTACGAGTGACTTACCCAGAGTCTTTAGCTCACTATCTTTCACAGAGAAGAAATGTCCCAAACATATCAGTCTTTGTCCTGCCCTGGGGCAGTCCAGCACCGAAATGCTAGGCAATCCTCCTCTGAACAAGAATACCACAAGCAACCCCAGACACGTGTTTCGGTCTGGTTGGATCTCATTAGTAGGGTGGAGCTGTGCCTAACTAAGAATAGTGAGCAAGGGGTCCACATCTAGATTCCCCTAGTAACTTAGGGTGAGACCCAAAGTGACTTCAATATGCAAATTAACAAGCGGGGGTCCTGGGAGTCCCTCTGCCAGACATTAGTCCTGGTTACGAGAGACTTACCCAGAGTCTTTAGCTCACTATCTTTCACAGAGAAGAAATATCCCAAACATATCACTCTTTGTTCTGCCCTGGGACAGTCCAGCACCGAAATGCTAGGCAATTCTCATCTGAACAAGAGTACCAATAGCAACCCCAGACACATGTTTTCGGTCTGGTTGGACCTCATCAGTAGGGTGGAGCTGTGCCTTACTAAGAATAGTGAGCAAGGGGTCCACGTCTGGATTCCCCTAGTAATTTAGGGTGAGACCCTTAGTTACTTCACTATGCAAATTAACAAAGGGGGTCCTGGGAGTCCCTCTGCCAGACATTAGTCCTGGTTACGAGAGACTTACCCAGAGTCTTTAGCTCACTATCTTTCACAGAGAAGAAATATCTCAAACATATCAGTCTTTGTCCTGCCCTTGGGCCCTCCAGCACCGAAATGTTAGGCAATTCTCCTATGTACAAGAGTACCAAAAGCAACCCCAGACACGTGTTTCGTTCTGATTGAACCTCATCAGTAGGGTGGAGCTGTGCCTCTCTAAGAATAGTGAGCAAGGGGTCCACCTCTGGATTCCCCTAGTAATTTAGGGTGAGACCCAAAGTTACTTCAATATGAAAATTAACAAGGGGGGTCCTGGGAGTTCCTCTGCCAGACATTAGTCCTGGTTACGAGAGACTTACCCAGAGTCTTTAGCTCACTATCTTTCACAGAGAAGAAATATCTCAAACATATCAGTCTTTGTCATGCCTTGGGGCAGTCCAGCACCGAAATGCTAGGCAATTCTTCTCTGAACAAGAGTACCAAAAGCAACCCCAGACACATGTTTATGTCTGGTTGGACCTCATCAGTAGGGTGGAGCTGTGCCTCTCTAAGAATAGTGAGCAAGGGGTCCACGTCTGGATTCCCCTAGTAATTTAGGGTAAGACCCAAAGTTACGTAAATATGCAAATTAACAAGGGGGGTCCTGGGAGTCCCTCTGCCAGACATTAGTCCTGGTTACGAGAGACTTACCCAGAGTCTTTAGCTCACTATCTTTCACAGAGAAGAAATATCCCAAACATATCAGTCTTTGTCCTGCCTTGGGCCAGTCCAGCACCGAAATGCTAGGCAATTCTCCTCTGAACAAGAGTACCAAAAGCAAGCCGAGACACGTGTTTCGGTCTGGTTGGACCTCATCAGTACGGTGGAGCTGTGCCTCTCTAGGAATAGTGAGCAAGGGGTCCACGTCTGGATTCCCCTAGTAACTTAGGGTGAGACCCAAAGTTACTACAATATGCAAATTAACAAGGGGGGTCCTGGAAGTCCCTCTGCCAGACATTAGTCCTGGTTACGAGTGACTTACCCAGAGTCTTTAGCTCACTATCTTTCACAGAGAAGAAATATCCCACACATATCACTCTTTGTCCTGCCCTGGGGCAGTCCAGCACCGAAATACTAGGCAATTCTCCTCTGAACAAGAGTCCCAAAAGCAACCCCAGACAAGTGTTTCGGTCTGGTTGGACCTCATCAGTAGGGTGGAGCTGTGCCTCTCAAAGAATAGTGAACAAGGGGTCCACCTCTGGATTCCCCTAGTAACTTAGGGTGAGACCCAAAGTTACTTCAATATGAAAATTAACAAGGGGGGTCCTGGGAGTTCCTCTGCCAGACATTAGTCCTGGTTACGAGAGACTTACCCAGAGTCTTTAGCTCACTATCTTTCACAGAGAAGAAATATCTCAAACATATCAGTCTTTGTCATGCCTTGGGGCAGTCCAGCACCGAAATGCTAGGCAATTCTTCTCTGAACAAGAGTACCAAAAGCAACCCCAGACACATGTTTATGTCTGGTTGGACCTCATCAGTAGGGTGGAGCTGTGCCTCTCTAAGAATAGTGAGCAAGGGGTCCACGTCTGGATTCCCCTAGTAATTTAGGGTAAGACCCAAAGTTACTTAAATATGCAAATTAACAAGGGGGGTCCTGGGAGTCCCTCTGCCAGACATTAGTCCTGGTTACGAGAGACTTACCCAGAGTCTTTAGCTCACTATCTTTCACAGAGAAGAAATATCCCAAACATATCAGTCTTTGTCCTGCCTTGGGCCAGTCCAGCACCGAAATGCTAGGCAATTCTCCTCTGAACAAGAGTACCAAAAGCAAGCCGAGACACGTGTTTCGGTCTGGTTGGACCTCATCAGTACGGTGGAGCTGTGCCTCTCTAGGAATAGTGAGCAAGGGGTCCACGTCTGGATTCCCCTAGTAACTTAGGGTGAGACCCAAAGTTACTACAATATGCAAATTAACAAGGGGGGTCCTGGAAGTCCCTCTGCCAGACATTAGTCCTGGTTACGAGTGACTTACCCAGAGTCTTTAGCTCACTATCTTTCACAGAGAAGAAATATCCCACACATATCACTCTTTGTCCTGCCCTGGGGCAGTCCAGCACCGAAATACTAGGCAATTCTCCTCTGAACAAGAGTCCCAAAAGCAACCCCAGACAAGTGTTTCGGTCTGGTTGGACCTCATCAGTAGGGTGGTGCTGTGCCTTTCTAAGAATAGAGAGCAAGGGGTCCACGTCTGGATTCCCCCAGTAACTTAGGGTGAGACCCAAAGTTACTTCAATATGCAAATTAACAAGGGGGGTCCTGGGAGTCCCTCTGCCAGACATTAGTCCTGGTTATGAGAGACTTACCCAGAGTCTTTAGCTCACTATCTTTCACAGAGAAGAAATGTCCCAAACATATCAGTCTTTGTCCTGCCCTCGGGCAGTCCAGCACCGAAATGCTAGGCAATTCTTCTCTGAACAAGAGTACCAAAAGAAACCCCAGACACGTGTTTCGGTCTGGTTGGACATCATCAGTAGGGTGGAGCTGTGCCTCTCTAAGAATAGTGAGCAAGGGGTCCACGTCTGGATTCCCCTAGTAACTTAGGGTGAGACCCAAAGTTACGTCAATATGCAAATTAACAAGGGGGGTCCCGGGAGACCCTCTGCCAGACATTAGTCCTGGTTACGAGAGACTTACCCAGTGTCTTTAGCTCACTATCTTTCACAGAGAAGAAATATCCCAAACATATCAGTCTTTGTCCTGCCTTGGGGCAGTCTAGCACCGAAATGCTACGCAATCCTCCTCTGAACAAGAATACCAAAAGCAACCCCAGACATGTGTTTTCGGTCTGGTTGGACCTCATCAGTAGGGTGGAGCTGTGCCTTACTAAGAATAGTGAGCAAGGGGTCCACGTCTGGATTCCCCTAGTAATTTAGGGTGAGACCCAAAGTTACTTCAATATGCGTATTAACAAGGGGGGTCCTGGGAGTCCCTCTGCCAGACATTAGTCCTGGTTACGAGAGACTTACCCAGAGTCTTTAGCTCACTATCTTTCACAGAGAAGAAATATCCCAAACATATCAGTCTTTGTCCTGCCCTGGGGCCCTCCAGCACCGAAATGTTAGGCAATTCTCCTATCTACAAGAGTACCAAAAGCAACCCCAGACACGTGTTTCGTTCTGATTGAACCTCATCAGTAGGATGGAGCTGTGCATTTCTAAGAATAGTGAGCAAGGGGTCCACGTCTGGATTCCCCTAGTAACTTAGGGTGAGACCCAAAGTTACTACAATATGCAAATTAACAAGGGGGGTCCTGGAAGTCCCTCTGCCAGACATTAGTCCTGGTTACGAGTGACTTACCCAGAGTCTTTAGCTCACTATCTTTCACAGAGAAGAAATATCCCACACATATCACTCTTTGTCCTGCCCTGGGGCAGTCCAGCACCGAAATACTAGGCAATTCTCCTCTGAACAAGAGTCCCAAAAGCAACCCCAGACAAGTGTTTCGGTCTGGTTGGACCTCATCAGTAGGGTGGAGCTGTGCCTTTCTAAGAATAGAGAGCAAGGGGTCCACGTCTGGATTCCCCCAGTAACTTAGGGTGAGACCCAAAGTTACTTCAATATGCAAATTAACAAGGGGGGTCCTGGGAGTCCCTCTGCCAGACATTAGTCCTGGTTACGAGAGACTTACCCAGAGTCTTTAGCTCACTATTTTTCACAGAGAAGAAATGTCCCAAACATATCAGTCTTTGTCCTGCCCTGGGGCAGTCCAGCACCGAAATGCTAGGCAATTCTTCTCTGAACAAGAGTACCAAAAGAAACCCCAGACACGTGTTTCGGTCTGGTTGGACATCATCAGTAGGGTGGAGCTGTGCCTCTCTAAGAATAGTGAGCAAGGGGTCCACGTCTGGATTCCCCTAGTAACTTAGGGTGAGACCCAAAGTTACTTCAATATGCAAATTAGCAAGGGGGGTCCCGGGAGACCCTCTGCCAGACATTAGTCCTGGTTACGAGAGACTTACCCAGTGTCTTTAGCTCACTATCTTTCACAGAGAAGAAATATCCCAAACATATCAGTCTTTGTCCTGCCCTGGGGCCCTCCAGTACCGAAATGTAAGGCAATTCTCCTATGTACAAGAGTACCAAAAGCAACCCCA
Source organism: Ambystoma mexicanum (assembly GCF_040938575.1). Taxonomy (NCBI): domain Eukaryota; kingdom Metazoa; phylum Chordata; class Amphibia; order Caudata; family Ambystomatidae; genus Ambystoma; species Ambystoma mexicanum. Next base: position 1,444,161,254 of record NC_090929.1, read on the forward strand.
GACACGTGTTTCGTTCTGATTGAACCTCATCAGTAGGGTGGAGCTGTGCCTTTCTAAGAATAGTGAGCAAGGGGTCCACCTCTGGATTCCCCTAGTAACTTAGGATGAGACCCAAAGTTACTTCAATATGAAAATTAACAAGGGGGGTCCTGGGAGTCCCTCTGCCAGACATTAGTCCTGGTTATGAGAGACTTACCCAGAGTCTTTAGCTCACTATCTTTCACAGAGAAGAAATATCTCAAACATATCAGTCTTTGTCGTGCCTTGGGGCAGTCCAGCACCGAAATGCTAGGCAATTCTCCTCTGAACAAAAGTACCGAAAGCAACCCCAGACACATGTTTAGGTCTGGTTGGATCTCATCAGTAGCGTGGAACTGTGCCTCTCAAAGAATAGTGAGCAAGGGGTCCACGTCTGGATTCCCCTAGTAACTTAGGGTGAGACCCAAAGTTACTTCAATATGCAAATTAACAAGGGGGGACCTGGGAGTCCCTCTGCCAGACATTAGTCCTGGTTACGAGAGACTAACCCAGAGTCTTTAGCTCACTATCTTTCACAGAGAAGAAATATCTCAAACATATCAGTCTTTGTCGTGCCTTGGGGCAGTCCAGCACCGAAATGCTAGGCAATTCTTCTCTGAACAAGAGTACCAAAAGCAACCCCAGACACATGTTTATGTCTGGTTGGACCTCATCAGTAGGGTGGAGCTGTGCCTCTCTAAGAATAGTGAGCAAGGGGTCCACGTCTGGATTCCCCTAGTAATTTAGGGTGAGACCCAAAGTTACTTAAGTATGCAAATTAACAAGGGGGGTCCTGGGAGTCCCTCTGCCAGACATTAGTCCTGGTTACGTGAGACTTACCCAGAGTCTTTAGCTCACTATCTTTCACAGAGAAGAAATATCCCAAACATATCAGTCTTTGTCCTGCCTTGGGGCAGTCCAGCACCGAAATGCTAGGCAATTCTCCTCTGAACAAGAGTACCAAAAGCAACCCGAGACACGTGTTTCGGTCTGGTTGGACCTCATCAGTACGGTGGAGCTGTGCCTCTCTAAGAATAGCGAGCAAGGGGTCCACGTCTGGATTCCCCTAGTAACTTAGGGTGAGACCCAAAGTTACTACAATATGCAAATTAACAAGGGGGGTCCTGGAAGTCCCTCTGCCAGACATTAGTCCTGGTTACGAGTGACTTACCCAGAGTCTTTAGCTCATTATCTTTCACAGAGAAGAAATATCCCACACATATCACTCTTTGTCCTGCCCTGGGGCAGTCCAACACCGAAATACTAGGCAATTCTCCTCTGAACAAGAGTCCCAAAAGCAACCCCAGACAAGTGTTTCGGTCTGGTTGGACCTCATCAGTACGGTGGAGCTGTACCTCTCTAAGAATAGTGAGCAAGGGGTCCACGCCTGGATTCCCCTAGTAACTTAGGGTGAGACCCAAAGTTACTTCAATATGCAAATTAACAAGGGGGGTCCTGGGAGTACCTCTGCCAGACATTAGTCCTGGTTACGAGAGACTTACCCAGAGTCTTTAGCTTACTATTTTTCACAGAGAAGAAATGTCCCAAACATATCAGTCTTTGTCCTGCCCTGGGGCAGTCCAGCACCGAAATGCTAGGCAATTCTTCTCTGAACAAGAGTACCAAAAGAAACCCCAGACACGTGTTTCGGTCTGGTTGGACATCATCAGTAGGGTGGAGCTGTGCCTCTCTAAGAATAGTGAGCAAGGGGTCCACGTCTGGATTCCCCTAGTAACTTAGGGTGAGACCCAAAGTTACTTCAATATGCAAATTAGCAAGGGGGGTCCCGGGAGACCCTCTGCCAGACATTAGTCCTGGTTACGAGAGACTTACCCAGTGTCTTTAGCTCACTATCTTTCACAGAGAAGAAATATCCCAAACATATCAGTCTTTGTCCTGCCCTGGGGCCCTCCAGCACCGAAATGTTAGGCAATTCTCCTATGTACAAGAGTACCAAAAGCAACCCCAGACACGTGTTTCGTTCTGATTGAACCTCATCAGTAGGGTGGAGCTGTGCCTTTCTAAGAATAGTGAGCAAGGGGTCCACCTCTGGATTCCCCTAGTAACTTAGGATGAGACCCAAAGTTACTTCAATATGAAAATTAACAAGGGGGGTCCTGGGAGTCCCTCTGCCAGACATTAGTCCTGGTTACGAGAGACTTACCCAGAGTCTTTAGCTCACTATCTTTCACAGAGAAGAAATATCTCAAACATATCAGTCTTTGTCGTGCCTTGGGGCAGTCCAGCACCGAAATGCTAGGCAATTCTCCTCTGAACAAAAGTACCGAAAGCAACCCCAGACACATGTTTAGGTCTGGTTGGATCTCATCAGTAGCGTGGAACTGTGCCTCTCAAAGAATTGTGAGCAAGGGGTCCACGTCTGGATTCCCCTAGTAACTTAGGGTGAGACCCAAAGTTACTTCAATATGCAAATTAACAAGGGGGGACCTGGGAGTCCCTCTGCCAGACATTAGTCCTGGTTACGAGAGACTAACCCAGAGTCTTTAGCTCACTATCTTTCACAGAGAAGAAATATCTCAAACATATCAGTCTTTGTCGTGCCTTGGGGCAGTCCAGCACCGAAATGCTAGGCAATTCTTCTCTGAACAAGAGTACCAAAAGCAACCCCAGACACATGTTTATGTCTGGTTGGACCTCATCAGTAGGGTGGAGCTGTGCCTCTCTAAGAATAGTGAGCAAGGGGTCCACGTCTGGATTCCCCTAGTAATTTAGGGTGAGACCCAAAGTTACTTAAGTATGCAAATTAACAAGGGGGGTCCTGGGAGTCCCTCTGCCAGACATTAGTCCTGGTTACGTGAGACTTACCCAGAGTCTTTAGCGCACTATCTTTCACAGAGAAGAAATATCCCAAACATATCAGTCTTTGTCCTGCCTTGGGGCAGTCCAGCACCGAAATGCTAGGCAATTCTCCTCTGAACAAGAGTACCAAAAGCAACCCGAGACACGTGTTTCGGTCTGGTTGGACCTCATCAGTACGGTGGAGCTGTGCCTCTCTAAGAATAGTGAGCAAGGGGTCCACGTCTGGATTCCCCTAGTAACTTAGGGTGAGACCCAAAGTTACTACAATATGCAAATTAACAAGGGGGGTCCTGGAAGTCCCTCTGCCAGACATTAGTCCTGGTTACGAGTGACTTACCCAGAGTCTTTAGCTCACTATCTTTCACAGAGAAGAAATGTCCCAAACATATCAGTCTTTGTCCTGCCCTGGGGCAGTCCAGCACCGAAATGCTAGGCAATCCTCCTCTGAACAAGAATACCACAAGCAACCCCAGACACGTGTTTCGGTCTGGTTGGACCTCATTAGTAGGGTGGAGCTGTGCCTTACTAAGAATAGTGAGCAAGGGGTCCACATCTAGATTCCCCTAGTAACTTAGGGTGAGACCCAAAGTGACTTCAATATGCAAATTAACAAGCGGGGGTCCTGGGAGTCCCTCTGCCAGACATTAGTCCTGGTTACGAGAGACTTACCCAGAGTCTTTAGCTCACTATCTTTCACAGAGAAGAAATATCCCAAACATATCACTCTTTGTTCTGCCCTGGGACAGTCCAGCACCGAAATGCTAGGCAATTCTCATCTGAACAAGAGTACCAATAGCAACCCCAGACACATGTTTTCGGTCTGGTTGGACCTCATCAGTAGGGTGGAGCTGTGCCTTACTAAGAATAGTGAGCAAGGGGTCCACGTCTGGATTCCCCTAGTAATTTAGGGTGAGACCCTTAGTTACTTCACTATGCAAATTAACAAAGGGGGTCCTGGGAGTCCCTCTGCCAGACATTAGTCCTGGTTACGAGAGACTTACCCAGAGTCTTTAGCTCACTATCTTTCACAGAGAAGAAATATCTCAAACATATCAGTCTTTGTCCTGCCCTTGGGCCCTCCAGCACCGAAATGTTAGGCAATTCTCCTATGTACAAGAGTACCAAAAGCAACCCCAGACACGTGTTTCGTTCTGATTGAACCTCATCAGTAGGGTGGAGCTGTGCCTCTCTAAGAATAGTGAGCAAGGGGTCCACCTCTGGATTCCCCTAGTAATTTAGGGTGAGACCCAAAGTTACTTCAATATGAAAATTAACAAGGGGGGTCCTGGGAGTTCCTCTGCCAGACATTAGTCCTGGTTACGAGAGACTTACCCAGAGTCTTTAGCTCACTATCTTTCACAGAGAAGAAATATCTCAAACATATCAGTCTTTGTCATGCCTTGGGGCAGTCCAGCACCGAAATGCTAGGCAATTCTTCTCTGAACAAGAGTACCAAAAGCAACCCCAGACACATGTTTATGTCTGGTTGGACCTCATCAGTAGGGTGGAGCTGTGCCTCTCTAAGAATAGTGAGCAAGGGGTCCACGTCTGGATTCCCCTAGTAATTTAGGGTAAGACCCAAAGTTACGTAAATATGCAAATTAACAAGGGGGGTCCTGGGAGTCCCTCTGCCAGACATTAGTCCTGGTTACGAGAGACTTACCCAGAGTCTTTAGCTCACTATCTTTCACAGAGAAGAAATATCCCAAACATATCAGTCTTTGTCCTGCCTTGGGCCAGTCCAGCACCGAAATGCTAGGCAATTCTCCTCTGAACAAGAGTACCAAAAGCAAGCCGAGACACGTGTTTCGGTCTGGTTGGACCTCATCAGTACGGTGGAGCTGTGCCTCTCTAGGAATAGTGAGCAAGGGGTCCACGTCTGGATTCCCCTAGTAACTTAGGGTGAGACCCAAAGTTACTACAATATGCAAATTAACAAGGGGGGTCCTGGAAGTCCCTCTGCCAGACATTAGTCCTGGTTACGAGTGACTTACCCAGAGTCTTTAGCTCACTATCTTTCACAGAGAAGAAATATCCCACACATATCACTCTTTGTCCTGCCCTGGGGCAGTCCAGCACCGAAATACTAGGCAATTCTCCTCTGAACAAGAGTCCCAAAAGCAACCCCAGACAAGTGTTTCGGTCTGGTTGGACCTCATCAGTAGGGTGGAGCTGTGCCTCTCAAAGAATAGTGAACAAGGGGTCCACCTCTGGATTCCCCTAGTAACTTAGGGTGAGACCCAAAGTTACTTCAATATGAAAATTAACAAGGGGGGTCCTGGGAGTTCCTCTGCCAGACATTAGTCCTGGTTACGAGAGACTTACCCAGAGTCTTTAGCTCACTATCTTTCACAGAGAAGAAATATCTCAAACATATCAGTCTTTGTCATGCCTTGGGGCAGTCCAGCACCGAAATGCTAGGCAATTCTTCTCTGAACAAGTTTACCAAAAGCAACCCCAGACACATGTTTATGTCTGGTTGGACCTCATCAGTAGGGTGGAGCTGTGCCTCTCTAAGAATAGTGAGCAAGGGGTCCACGTCTGGATTCCCCTAGTAATTTAGGGTAAGACCCAAAGTTACTTAAATATGCAAATTAACAAGGGGGGTCCTGGGAGTCCCTCTGCCAGACATTAGTCCTGGTTACGAGAGACTTACCCAGAGTCTTTAGCTCACTATCTTTCACAGAGAAGAAATATCCCAAACATATCAGTCTTTGTCCTGCCTTGGGCCAGTCCAGCACCGAAATGCTAGGCAATTCTCCTCTGAACAAGAGTACCAAAAGCAAGCCGAGACACGTGTTTCGGTCTGGTTGGACCTCATCAGTACGGTGGAGCTGTGCCTCTCTAGGAATAGTGAGCAAGGGGTCCACGTCTGGATTCCCCTAGTAACTTAGGGTGAGACCCAAAGTTACTACAATATGCAAATTAACAAGGGGGGTCCTGGAAGTCCCTCTGCCAGACATTAGTCCTGGTTACGAGTGACTTACCCAGAGTCTTTAGCTCACTATCTTTCACAGAGAAGAAATATCCCACACATATCACTCTTTGTCCTGCCCTGGGGCAGTCCAGCACCGAAATACTAGGCAATTCTCCTCTGAACAAGAGTCCCAAAAGCAACCCCAGACAAGTGTTTCGGTCTGGTTGGACCTCATCAGTAGGGTGGTGCTGTGCCTTTCTAAGAATAGAGAGCAAGGGGTCCACGTCTGGATTCCCCCAGTAACTTAGGGTGAGACCCAAAGTTACTTCAATATGCAAATTAACAAGGGGGGTCCTGGGAGTCCCTCTGCCAGACATTAGTCCTGGTTATGAGAGACTTACCCAGAGTCTTTAGCTCACTATCTTTCACAGAGAAGAAATGTCCCAAACATATCAGTCTTTGTCCTGCCCTCGGGCAGTCCAGCACCGAAATGCTAGGCAATTCTTCTCTGAACAAGAGTACCAAAAGAAACCCCAGACACGTGTTTCGGTCTGGTTGGACATCATCAGTAGGGTGGAGCTGTGCCTCTCTAAGAATAGTGAGCAAGGGGTCCACGTCTGGATTCCCCTAGTAACTTAGGGTGAGACCCAAAGTTACGTCAATATGCAAATTAACAAGGGGGGTCCCGGGAGACCCTCTGCCAGACATTAGTCCTGGTTACGAGAGACTTACCCAGTGTCTTTAGCTCACTATCTTTCACAGAGAAGAAATATCCCAAACATATCAGTCTTTGTCCTGCCTTGGGGCAGTCTAGCACCGAAATGCTACGCAATCCTCCTCTGAACAAGAATACCAAAAGCAACCCCAGACATGTGTTTTCGGTCTGGTTGGACCTCATCAGTAGGGTGGAGCTGTGCCTTACTAAGAATAGTGAGCAAGGGGTCCACGTCTGGATTCCCCTAGTAATTTAGGGTGAGACCCAAAGTTACTTCAATATGCGTATTAACAAGGGGGGTCCTGGGAGTCCCTCTGCCAGACATTAGTCCTGGTTACGAGAGACTTACCCAGAGTCTTTAGCTCACTATCTTTCACAGAGAAGAAATATCCCAAACATATCAGTCTTTGTCCTGCCCTGGGGCCCTCCAGCACCGAAATGTTAGGCAATTCTCCTATCTACAAGAGTACCAAAAGCAACCCCAGACACGTGTTTCGTTCTGATTGAACCTCATCAGTAGGATGGAGCTGTGCATTTCTAAGAATAGTGAGCAAGGGGTCCACGTCTGGATTCCCCTAGTAACTTAGGGTGAGACCCAAAGTTACTACAATATGCAAATTAACAAGGGGGGTCCTGGAAGTCCCTCTGCCAGACATTAGTCCTGGTTACGAGTGACTTACCCAGAGTCTTTAGCTCACTATCTTTCACAGAGAAGAAATATCCCACACATATCACTCTTTGTCCTGCCCTGGGGCAGTCCAGCACCGAAATACTAGGCAATTCTCCTCTGAACAAGAGTCCCAAAAGCAACCCCAGACAAGTGTTTCGGTCTGGTTGGACCTCATCAGTAGGGTGGAGCTGTGCCTTTCTAAGAATAGAGAGCAAGGGGTCCACGTCTGGATTCCCCCAGTAACTTAGGGTGAGACCCAAAGTTACTTCAATATGCAAATTAACAAGGGGGGTCCTGGGAGTCCCTCTGCCAGACATTAGTCCTGGTTACGAGAGACTTACCCAGAGTCTTTAGCTCACTATTTTTCACAGAGAAGAAATGTCCCAAACATATCAGTCTTTGTCCTGCCCTGGGGCAGTCCAGCACCGAAATGCTAGGCAATTCTTCTCTGAACAAGAGTACCAAAAGAAACCCCAGACACGTGTTTCGGTCTGGTTGGACATCATCAGTAGGGTGGAGCTGTGCCTCTCTAAGAATAGTGAGCAAGGGGTCCACGTCTGGATTCCCCTAGTAACTTAGGGTGAGACCCAAAGTTACTTCAATATGCAAATTAGCAAGGGGGGTCCCGGGAGACCCTCTGCCAGACATTAGTCCTGGTTACGAGAGACTTACCCAGTGTCTTTAGCTCACTATCTTTCACAGAGAAGAAATATCCCAAACATATCAGTCTTTGTCCTGCCCTGGGGCCCTCCAGTACCGAAATGTAAGGCAATTCTCCTATGTACAAGAGTACCAAAAGCAACCCCAGACACGTGTTTCGTTCTGATTGAACCTCATCAGTAGGGTGGAGCTGTGCCTTTCTAAGAATAGTGAGCAAGGGGTCCACCTCTGGATTCCCCTAGTAACTTAGGATGAGACCCAAAGTTACTTCAATATGAAAATTAACAAGGGGGGTCCTGGGAGTCCCTCTGCCAGACATTAGTCCTGGTTATGAGAGACTTACCCAGAGTCTTTAGCTCACTATCTTTCACAGAGAAGAAATATCTCAAACATATCAGTCTTTGTCGTGCCTTGGGGCAGTCCAGCACCGAAATGCTAGGCAATTCTCCTCTGAACAAAAGTACCGAAAGCAACCCCAGACACATGTTTAGGTCTGGTTGGATCTCATCAGTAGCGTGGAACTGTGCCTCTCAAAGAATAGTGAGCAAGGGGTCCACGTCTGGATTCCCCTAGTAACTTAGGGTGAGACCCAAAGTTACTTCAATATGCAAATTAACAAGGGGGGACCTGGGAGTCCCTCTGCCAGACATTAGTCCTGGTTACGAGAGACTAACCCAGAGTCTTTAGCTCACTATCTTTCACAGAGAAGAAATATCTCAAACATATCAGTCTTTGTCGTGCCTTGGGGCAGTCCAGCACCGAAATGCTAGGCAATTCTTCTCTGAACAAGAGTACCAAAAGCAACCCCAGACACATGTTTATGTCTGGTTGGACCTCATCAGTAGGGTGGAGCTGTGCCTCTCTAAGAATAGTGAGCAAGGGGTCCACGTCTGGATTCCCCTAGTAATTTAGGGTGAGACCCAAAGTTACTTAAGTATGCAAATTAACAAGGGGGGTCCTGGGAGTCCCTCTGCCAGACATTAGTCCTGGTTACGTGAGACTTACCCAGAGTCTTTAGCTCACTATCTTTCACAGAGAAGAAATATCCCAAACATATCAGTCTTTGTCCTGCCTTGGGGCAGTCCAGCACCGAAATGCTAGGCAATTCTCCTCTGAACAAGAGTACCAAAAGCAACCCGAGACACGTGTTTCGGTCTGGTTGGACCTCATCAGTACGGTGGAGCTGTGCCTCTCTAAGAATAGCGAGCAAGGGGTCCACGTCTGGATTCCCCTAGTAACTTAGGGTGAGACCCAAAGTTACTACAATATGCAAATTAACAAGGGGGGTCCTGGAAGTCCCTCTGCCAGACATTAGTCCTGGTTACGAGTGACTTACCCAGAGTCTTTAGCTCATTATCTTTCACAGAGAAGAAATATCCCACACATATCACTCTTTGTCCTGCCCTGGGGCAGTCCAACACCGAAATACTAGGCAATTCTCCTCTGAACAAGAGTCCCAAAAGCAACCCCAGACAAGTGTTTCGGTCTGGTTGGACCTCATCAGTACGGTGGAGCTGTACCTCTCTAAGAATAGTGAGCAAGGGGTCCACGCCTGGATTCCCCTAGTAACTTAGGGTGAGACCCAAAGTTACTTCAATATGCAAATTAACAAGGGGGGTCCTGGGAGTACCTCTGCCAGACATTAGTCCTGGTTACGAGAGACTTACCCAGAGTCTTTAGCTTACTATTTTTCACAGAGAAGAAATGTCCCAAACATATCAGTCTTTGTCCTGCCCTGGGGCAGTCCAGCACCGAAATGCTAGGCAATTCTTCTCTGAACAAGAGTACCAAAAGAAACCCCAGACACGTGTTTCGGTCTGGTTGGACATCATCAGTAGGGTGGAGCTGTGCCTCTCTAAGAATAGTGAGCAAGGGGTCCACGTCTGGATTCCCCTAGTAACTTAGGGTGAGACCCAAAGTTACTTCAATATGCAAATTAGCAAGGGGGGTCCCGGGAGACCCTCTGCCAGACATTAGTCCTGGTTACGAGAGACTTACCCAGTGTCTTTAGCTCACTATCTTTCACAGAGAAGAAATATCCCAAACATATCAGTCTTTGTCCTGCCCTGGGGCCCTCCAGCACCGAAATGTTAGGCAATTCTCCTATGTACAAGAGTACCAAAAGCAACCCCAGACACGTGTTTCGTTCTGATTGAACCTCATCAGTAGGGTGGAGCTGTGCCTTTCTAAGAATAGTGAGCAAGGGGTCCACCTCTGGATTCCCCTAGTAACTTAGGATGAGACCCAAAGTTACTTCAATATGAAAATTAACAAGGGGGGTCCTGGGAGTCCCTCTGCCAGACATTAGTCCTGGTTACGAGAGACTTACCCAGAGTCTTTAGCTCACTATCTTTCACAGAGAAGAAATATCTCAAACATATCAGTCTTTGTCGTGCCTTGGGGCAGTCCAGCACCGAAATGCTAGGCAATTCTCCTCTGAACAAAAGTACCGAAAGCAACCCCAGACACATGTTTAGGTCTGGTTGGATCTCATCAGTAGCGTGGAACTGTGCCTCTCAAAGAATTGTGAGCAAGGGGTCCACGTCTGGATTCCCCTAGTAACTTAGGGTGAGACCCAAAGTTACTTCAATATGCAAATTAACAAGGGGGGACCTGGGAGTCCCTCTGCCAGACATTAGTCCTGGTTACGAGAGACTAACCCAGAGTCTTTAGCTCACTATCTTTCACAGAGAAGAAATATCTCAAACATATCAGTCTTTGTCGTGCCTTGGGGCAGTCCAGCACCGAAATGCTAGGCAATTCTTCTCTGAACAAGAGTACCAAAAGCAACCCCAGACACATGTTTATGTCTGGTTGGACCTCATCAGTAGGGTGGAGCTGTGCCTCTCTAAGAATAGTGAGCAAGGGGTCCACGTCTGGATTCCCCTAGTAATTTAGGGTGAGACCCAAAGTTACTTAAGTATGCAAATTAACAAGGGGGGTCCTGGGAGTCCCTCTGCCAGACATTAGTCCTGGTTACGTGAGACTTACCCAGAGTCTTTAGCGCACTATCTTTCACAGAGAAGAAATATCCCAAACATATCAGTCTTTGTCCTGCCTTGGGGCAGTCCAGCACCGAAATGCTAGGCAATTCTCCTCTGAACAAGAGTACCAAAAGCAACCCGAGACACGTGTTTCGGTCTGGTTGGACCTCATCAGTACGGTGGAGCTGTGCCTCTCTAAGAATAGTGAGCAAGGGGTCCACGTCTGGATTCCCCTAGTAACTTAGGGTGAGACCCAAAGTTACTACAATATGCAAATTAACAAGGGGGGTCCTGGAAGTCCCTCTGCCAGACATTAGTCCTGGTTACGAGTGACTTACCCAGAGTCTTTAGCTCACTATCTTTCACAGAGAAGAAATATCCCACACATATCACTCTTTGTCCTGCCCTGGGGCCTTCCAGCACCGAAATGTTAGGCAATTCTCCTATCTACAAGAGTACCAAAAGCAACCCCAGACACGTGTTTCGTTCTGATTGAACCTCATCAGTAGGGTGGAGCTGTGCCTTTCGAAGAATAGTGAGCAAGGGGTCCACCTCTGGATTCCCCTAGTAACTTAGGATGAGACCCAAAGTTACTTCAATATGAAAATTAACATGGGGGGTCCTGGGAGTTCCTCTGCCAGACATTAGTCCTGGTTACGAGAGACTTACCCAGAGTCTTTAGCTCACTATCTTTCACAGAGAAGAAATATCTCAAACATATCAGTCTTTGTCGTGCCTTGGGGCAGTCCAGCACCGAAATGCTAGGCAATTCTCCTCTGAACAAAAGTACCGAAAGCAACCCCAGACACATGTTTAGGTCTGGTTGGATCTCATCAGTAGCGTGGAACTGTGCCTCTCTAAGAATAGTGAGCAAGGGGTCCACGTCTGGATTCCCCTAGTAACTTAGGGTGAGACCCAAAGTTACTTCAATATGCAAATTAACAAGGGGGGACCTGGGAGTCCCTCTGCCAGACATTAGTCCTGGTTACGAGAGACTAACCCAGAGTCTTTAGCTCACTATCTTTCACAGAGAAGAAATATCTCAAACATATCAGTCTTTGTCGTGCCTTGGGGCAGTCCAGCACCGAAATGCTAGGCAATTCTTCTCTGAACAAGAGTACCAAAAGCAACCCCAGACACATGTTTATGTCTGGTTGGACCTCATCAGTAGGGTGGAGCTGTGCCTCTCTAAGAATAGTGAGCAAGGGGTCCACGTCTGGATTCCCCTAGTAATTTAGGGTGAGACCCAAAGTTACTTAAGTATGCAAATTAACAAGGGGGGTCCTGGGAGTCCCTCTGCCAGACATTAGTCCTGGTTACGTGAGACTTACCCAGAGTCTTTAGCTCACTATCTTTCACAGAGAAGAAATATCCCAAACATATCAGTCTTTGTCCTGCCTTGGGGCTGTCCAGCACCGAAATGCTAGGTAATTCTCCTCTGAACAAGAGTACCAAAAGCAACCCGAGACACGTGTTTCGGTCTGGTTGGACCTCATCAGTACGGTGGAGCTGTGCCTCTCTAAGAATAGCGAGCAAGGGGTCCACGTCTGGATTCCCCTAGTAACTTAGGGTGAGACCCAAAGTTACTACAATATGCAAAGTAACAAGGGGGGTCCTGGAAGTCCCTCTGCCAGACATTAGTCCTGGTTACGAGTGACTTACCCAGAGTCTTTAGCTCATTATCTTTCACAGAGAAGAAATATCCCACACATATCACTCTTTGTCCTGCCCTGGGGCAGTCCAACACCGAAATACTAGGCAATTCTCCTCTGAACAAGAGTCCCAAAAGCAACCCCAGACAAGTGTTTCGGTCTGGTTGGACCTCATCAGTACGGTGGAGCTGTACCTCTCTAAGAATAGTGAGCAAGGGGTCCACGTCTGGATTCCCCTAGTAACTTAGGGTGAGACCCAAAGTTACTTCAATATGCAAATTAACAAGGGGGGTCCTGGGAGTACCTCTGCCAGACATTAGTCCTGGTTACGAGAGACTTACCCAGAGTCTTTAGCTCACTATTTTTCACAGAGAAGAAATGTCCCAAACATATCAGTCTTTGTCCTGCCCTGGGGCAGTCCAGCACCGAAATGCTAGGCAATTCTTCTCTGAACAAGAGTACCAAAAGAAACCCCAGACAAGTGTTTCGGTCTGGTTGGACCTCATCAGTAGGGTGGAGCTGTGCCTTTCTAAGAATAGAGAGCAAGGGGTCCACGTCTGGATTCCCCCAGTAACTTAGGGTGAGACCCAAAGTTACTTCAATATGCAAATTAACAAGGGGGGTCCTGGGAGTCCCTCTGCCAGACATTAGTCCTGGTTATGAGAGACTTACCCAGAGTCTTTAGCTCACTATCTTTCACAGAGAAGAAATGTCCCAAACATATCAGTCTTTGTCCTGCCCTCGGGCAGTCCAGCACCGAAATGCTAGGCAATTCTTCTCTGAACAAGAGTACCAAAAGAAACCCCAGACACGTGTTTCGGTCTGGTTGGACATCATCAGTAGGGTGGAGCTGTGCCTCTCTAAGAATAGTGAGCAAGGGGTCCACGTCTGGATTCCCCTAGTAACTTAGGGTGAGACCCAAAGTTACGTCAATATGCAAATTAACAAGGGGGGTCCCGGGAGACCCTCTGCCAGACATTAGTCCTGGTTACGAGAGACTTACCCAGTGTCTTTAGCTCACTATCTTTCACAGAGAAGAAATATCCCAAACATATCAGTCTTTGTCCTGCCTTGGGGCAGTCTAGCACCAAAATGCTACGCAATCCTCCTCTGAACAAGAATACCAAAAGCAACCCCAGACATGTGTTTTCGGTCTGGTTGGACCTCATCAGTAGGGTGGAGCTGTGCCTTACTAAGAATAGTGAGCAAGGGGTCCACGTCTGGATTCCCCTAGTAATTTAGGGTGAGACCCAAAGTTACTTCAATATGCGTATTAACAAGGGGGGTCCTGGGAGTCCCTCTGCCAGACATTAGTCCTGGTTACGAGAGACTTACCCAGAGTCTTTAGCTCACTATCTTTCACAGAGAAGAAATATCCCAAACATGTCAGTCTTTGTCCTGCCCTGGGGCCCTCCAGCACCGAAATGTTAGGCAATTCTCCTATCTACAAGAGTACCAAAAGCAACCCCAGACACGTGTTTCGTTCTGATTGAACCTCATCAGTAGGGTGGAGCTGTGCATTTCTAAGAAATGTGAGCAAGGGGTCCACGTCTGGATTCCCCTAGTAACTTAGGGTGAGACCCAAAGTTACTACAATATGCAAATTAACAAGGGGGGTCCTGGAAGTCCCTCTGCCAGACATTAGTCCTGGTTACGAGTGACTTACCCAGAGTCTTTAGCTCACTATCTTTCACAGAGAAGAAATATCCCACACATATCACTCTTTGTCCTGCCCTGGGGCAGTCCAGCACCGAAATGCTAGGCAATTCTTCTCTGAACAAGAGTACCAAAAGCAACCCCAGACACATGTTTATGTCTGGTTGGACCTCATCAGTAGGGTGGAGCTGTGCCTCTCTAAGAATAGTGAGCAAGGGGTCCACGTCTGGATTCCCCTAGTAATTTAGGGTAAGACCCAAAGTTACTTAAATATGCAAATTAACAAGGGGGGTCCTGGGAGTCCCTCTGCCAGAAATTAGTCCTGGTTACGAGAGACTTACCCAGAGTCTTTAGCTCACTATCTTTCACAGAGAAGAAATATCCCAAACATATCAGTCTTTGTCCTGCCTTGGGCCAGTCCAGCACCGAAATGCTAGGCAATTCTCCTCTGAACAAGAGTACCAAAAGCAAGCCGAGACACGTGTTTCGGTCTGGTTGGACCTCATCAGTACGGTGGAGCTGTGCCTCTCTAGGAATAGTGAGCAAGGGGTCCACGTCTGGATTCCCCTAGTAACTTAGGGTGAGACCCAAAGTTACTACAATATGCAAATTAACAAGGGGGGTCCTGGAAGTCCCTCTGCCAGACATTAGTCCTGGTTACGAGTGACTTACCCAGAGTCTTTAGCTCACTATCTTTCACAGAGAAGAAATATCCCACACATATCACTCTTTGTCCTGCCCTGGGGCAGTCCAGCACCGAAATACTAGGCAATTCTCCTCTGAACAAGAGTCCCAAAAGCAACCCCAGACAAGTGTTTCGGTCTGGTTGGACCTCATCAGTAGGGTGGTGCTGTGCCTTTCTAAGAATAGAGAGCAAGGGGTCCACGTCTGGATTCCCCCAGTAACTTAGGGTGAGACCCAAAGTTACTTCAATATGCAAATTAACAAGGGGGGTCCTGGGAGTCCCTCTGCCAGACATTAGTCCTGGTTATGAGAGACTTACCCAGAGTCTTTAGCTCACTATCTTTCACAGAGAAGAAATGTCCCAAACATATCAGTCTTTGTCCTGCCCTCGGGCAGTCCAGCACCGAAATGCTAGGCAATTCTTCTCTGAACAAGAGTACCAAAAGAAACCCCAGACACGTGTTTCGGTCTGGTTGGACATCATCAGTAGGGTGGAGCTGTGCCTCTCTAAGAATAGTGAGCAAGGGGTCCACGTCTGGATTCCCCTAGTAACTTAGGGTGAGACCCAAAGTTACGTCAATATGCAAATTAACAAGGGGGGTCCCGGGAGACCCTCTGCCTGACATTAGTCCTGGTTACGAGAGACTTACCCAGTGTCTTTAGCTCACTATCTTTCACAGAGAAGAAATATCCCAAACATATCAGTCTTTGTCCTGCCTTGGGGCAGTCTAGCACCGAAATGCTACGCAATCCTCCTCTGAACAAGAATACCAAAAGCAACCCCAGACATGTGTTTTCGGTCTGGTTGGACCTCATCAGTAGGGTGGAGCTGTGCCTTACTAAGAATAGTGAGCAAGGGGTCCACGTCTGGATTCCCCTAGTAATTTAGGGTGAGACCCAAAGTTACTTCAATATGCGTATTAACAAGGGGGGTCCTGGGAGTCCCTCTGCCAGACATTAGTCCTGGTTACGAGAGACTTACCCAGAGTCTTTAGCTCACTATCTTTCACAGAGAAGAAATATCCCAAACATATCAGTCTTTGTCCTGCCCTGGGGCCCTCCAGCACCGAAATGTTAGGCAATTCTCCTATCTACAAGAGTACCAAAAGCAACCCCAGACACGTGTTTCGTTCTGATTGAACCTCATCAGTAGGGTGGAGCTGTGCATTTCTAAGAATAGTGAGCAAGGGGTCCACGTCTGGATTCCCCTAGTAACTTAGGGTGAGACCCAAAGTTACTACAATATGCAAATTAACAAGGGGGGTCCTGGAAGTCCCTCTGCCAGACATTAGTCCTGGTTACGAGTGACTTACCCAGAGTCTTTAGCTCACTATCTTTCACAGAGAAGAAATATCCCACACATATCACTCTTTGTCCTGCCCTGGGGCAGTCCAGCACCGAAATACTAGGCAATTCTCCTCTGAACAAGAGTCCCAAAAGCAACCCCAGACAAGTGTTTCGGTCTGGTTGGACCTCATCAGTAGGGTGGAGCTGTGCCTTTCTAAGAATAGAGAGCAAGGGGTCCACGTCTGGATTCCCCCAGTAACTTAGGGTGAGACCCAAAGTTACTTCAATATGCAAATTAACAAGGGGGGTCCTGGGAGTCCCTCTGCCAGACATTAGTCCTGGTTACGAGAGACTTACCCAGAGTCTTTAGCTCACTATTTTTCACAGAGAAGAAATGTCCCAAACATATCAGTCTTTGTCCTGCCCTGGGGCAGTCCAGCACCGAAATGCTAGGCAATTCTTCTCTGAACAAGAGTACCAAAAGAAACCCCAGACACGTGTTTCGGTCTGGTTGGACATCATCAGTAGGGTGGAGCTGTGCCTCTCTAAGAATAGTGAGCAAGGGGTCCACGTCTGGATTCCCCTAGTAACTTAGGGTGAGACCCAAAGTTACTTCAATATGCAAATTAGCAAGGGGGGTCCCGGGAGACCCTCTGCCAGACATTAGTCCTGGTTACGAGAGACTTACCCAGTGTCTTTAGCTCACTATCTTTCACAGAGAAGAAATATCCCAAACATATCAGTCTTTGTCCTGCCCTGGGGCCCTCCAGTACCGAAATGTTAGGCAATTCTCCTATGTACAAGAGTACCAAAAGCAACCCCAGACACGTGTTTTGTTCTGATTGAACCTCATCAGTAGGGTGGAGCTGTGCCTTTCTAAGAATAGTGAGCAAGGGGTCCACCTCTGGATTCCCCTAGTAACTTAGGATGAGACCCAAAGTTACTTCAATATGAAAATTAACAAGGGGGGTCCTGGGAGTCCCTCTGCCAGACATTAGTCCTGGTTACGAGAGACTTACCCAGAGTCTTTAGCTCACTATCTTTCACAGAGAAGAAATATCTCAAACATATCAGTCTTTGTCGTGCCTTGGGGCAGTCCAGCACCGAAATGCTAGGCAATTCTCCTCTGAACAAAAGTACCGAAAGCAACCCCAGACACATGTTTAGGTCTGGTTGGATCTCATCAGTAGCGTGGAACTGTGCCTCTCAAAGAATAGTGAGCAAGGGGTCCACGTCTGGATTCCCCTAGTAACTTAGGGTGAGACCCAAAGTTACTTCAATATGCAAATTAACAAGGGGGGACCTGGGAGTCCCTCTGCCAGACATTAGTCCTGGTTACGAGAGACTAACCCAGAGTCTTTAGCTCACTATCTTTCACAGAGAAGAAATATCTCAAACATATCAGTCTTTGTCGTGCCTTGGGGCAGTCCAGCACCGAAATGCTAGGCAATTCTTCTCTGAACAAGAGTACCAAAAGCAACCCCAGACACATGTTTATGTCTGGTTGGACCTCATCAGTAGGGTGGAGCTGTGCCTC
This sequence comes from Ambystoma mexicanum, assembly GCF_040938575.1. Taxonomy (NCBI): domain Eukaryota; kingdom Metazoa; phylum Chordata; class Amphibia; order Caudata; family Ambystomatidae; genus Ambystoma; species Ambystoma mexicanum. The sequence continues at coordinate 1,444,178,854 of NC_090929.1, forward strand.
TCTAAGAATAGTGAGCAAGGGGTCCACGTCTGGATTCCCCTAGTAATTTAGGGTGAGACCCAAAGTTACTTAAGTATGCAAATTAACAAGGGGGGTCCTGGGAGTCCCTCTGCCAGACATTAGTCCTGGTTACGTGAGACTTACCCAGAGTCTTTAGCTCACTATCTTTCACAGAGAAGAAATATCCCAAACATATCAGTCTTTGTCCTGCCTTGGGGCAGTCCAGCACCGAAATGCTAGGCAATTCTCCTCTGAACAAGAGTACCAAAAGCAACCCGAGACACGTGTTTCGGTCTGGTTGGACCTCATCAGTACGGTGGAGCTGTGCCTCTCTAAGAATAGCGAGCAAGGGGTCCACGTCTGGATTCCCCTAGTAACTTAGGGTGAGACCCAAAGTTACTACAATATGCAAATTAACAAGGGGGGTCCTGGAAGTCCCTCTGCCAGACATTAGTCCTGGTTACGAGTGACTTACCCAGAGTCTTTAGCTCATTATCTTTCACAGAGAAGAAATATCCCACACATATCACTCTTTGTCCTGCCCTGGGGCAGTCCAACACCGAAATACTAGGCAATTCTCCTCTGAACAAGAGTCCCAAAAGCAACCCCAGACAAGTGTTTCGGTCTGGTTGGACCTCATCAGTACGGTGGAGCTGTACCTCTCTAAGAATAGTGAGCAAGGGGTCCACGCCTGGATTCCCCTAGTAACTTAGGGTGAGACCCAAAGTTACTTCAATATGCAAATTAACAAGGGGGGTCCTGGGAGTACCTCTGCCAGACATTAGTCCTGGTTACGAGAGACTTACCCAGAGTCTTTAGCTCACTATTTTTCACAGAGAAGAAATGTCCCAAACATATCAGTCTTTGTCCTGCCCTGGGGCAGTCCAGCACCGAAATGCTAGGCAATTCTTCTCTGAACAAGAGTACCAAAAGAAACCCCAGACACGTGTTTCGGTCTGGTTGGACATCATCAGTAGGGTGGAGCTGTGCCTCTCTAAGAATAGTGAGCAAGGGGTCCACGTCTGGATTCCCCTAGTAACTTAGGGTGAGACCCAAAGTTACTTCAATATGCAAATTAGCAAGGGGGGTCCCGGGAGACCCTCTGCCAGACATTAGTCCTGGTTACGAGAGACTTACCCAGTGTCTTTAGCTCACTATCTTTCACAGAGAAGAAATATCCCAAACATATCAGTCTTTGTCCTGCCCTGGGGCCCTCCAGCACCGAAATGTTAGGCAATTCTCCTATGTACAAGAGTACCAAAAGCAACCCCAGACACGTGTTTCGTTCTGATTGAACCTCATCAGTAGGGTGGAGCTGTGCCTTTCTAAGAATAGTGAGCAAGGGGTCCACCTCTGGATTCCCCTAGTAACTTAGGATGAGACCCAAAGTTACTTCAATATGAAAATTAACAAGGGGGGTCCTGGGAGTCCCTCTGCCAGACATTAGTCCTGGTTACGAGAGACTTACCCAGAGTCTTTAGCTCACTATCTTTCACAGAGAAGAAATATCCCAAACATATCAGTCTTTGTCCTGCCTTGGGGCAGTCCAGCACCGAAATGCTAGGCAATTCTCCTCTGAACAAGAGTACCAAAAGCAACCCGAGACACGTGTTTCGGTCTGGTTGGACCTCATCAGTACGGTGGAGCTGTGCCTCTCTAAGAATAGCGAGCAAGGGGTCCACGTCTGGATTCCCCTAGTAACTTAGGGTGAGACCCAAAGTTACTACAATATGCAAATTAACAAGGGGGGTCCTGGAAGTCCCTCTGCCAGACATTAGTCCTGGTTACGAGTGACTTACCCAGAGTCTTTAGCTCATTATCTTTCACAGAGAAGAAATATCCCACACATATCACTCTTTGTCCTGCCCTGGGGCAGTCCAACACCGAAATACTAGGCAATTCTCCTCTGAACAAGAGTCCCAAAAGCAACCCCAGACAAGTGTTTCAGTCTGGTTGGACCTCATCAGTGCGGTGGAGCTGTACCTCTCTAAGAATAGTGAGCAAGGGGTCCACGCCTGGATTCCCCTAGTAACTTAGGGTGAGACCCAAAGTTACTTCAATATGCAAATTAACAAGGGGGGTCCTGGGAGTACCTCTGCCAGACATTAGTCCTGGTTACGAGAGACTTACCCAGAGTCTTTAGCTCACTATTTTTCACAGAGAAGAAATGTCCCAAACATATCAGTCTTTGTCCTGCCCTGGGGCAGTCCAGCACCGAAATGCTAGGCAATTCTTCTCTGAACAAGAGTACCAAAAGAAACCCCAGACACGTGTTTCGGTCTGGTTGGACATCATCAGTAGGGTGGAGCTGTGCCTCTCTAAGAATAGTGAGCAAGGGGTCCACGTCTGGATTCCCCTAGTAACTTAGGGTGAGACCCAAAGTTACTTCAATATGCAAATTAGCAAGGGGGGTCCCGGGAGACCCTCTGCCAGACATTAGTCCTGGTTACGAGAGACTTACCCAGTGTCTTTAGCTCACTATCTTTCACAGAGAAGAAATATCCCAAACATATCAGTCTTTGTCCTGCCCTGGGGCCCTCCAGTACCGAAATGTTAGGCAATTCTCCTATGTACAAGAGTACCAAAAGCAACCCCAGACACGTGTTTTGTTCTGATTGAACCTCATCAGTAGGGTGGAGCTGTGCCTTTCTAAGAATAGTGAGCAAGGGGTCCACCTCTGGATTCCCCTAGTAACTTAGGATGAGACCCAAAGTTACTTCAATATGAAAATTAACAAGGGGGGTCCTGGGAGTCCCTCTGCCAGACATTAGTCCTGGTTACGAGAGACTTACCCAGAGTCTTTAGCTCACTATCTTTCACAGAGAAGAAATATCTCAAACATATCAGTCTTTGTCGTGCCTTGGGGCAGTCCAGCACCGAAATGCTAGGCAATTCTCCTCTGAACAAAAGTACCGAAAGCAACCCCAGACACATGTTTAGGTCTGGTTGGATCTCATCAGTAGCGTGGAACTGTGCCTCTCAAAGAATAGTGAGCAAGGGGTCCACGTCTGGATTCCCCTAGTAACTTAGGGTGAGACCCAAAGTTACTTCAATATGCAAATTAACAAGGGGGGACCTGGGAGTCCCTCTGCCAGACATTAGTCCTGGTTACGAGAGACTAACCCAGAGTCTTTAGCTCACTATCTTTCACAGAGAAGAAATATCTCAAACATATCAGTCTTTGTCGTGCCTTGGGGCAGTCCAGCACCGAAATGCTAGGCAATTCTTCTCTGAACAAGAGTACCAAAAGCAACCCCAGACACATGTTTATGTCTGGTTGGACCTCATCAGTAGGGTGGAGCTGTGCCTCTCTAAGAATAGTGAGCAAGGGGTCCACGTCTGGATTCCCCTAGTAATTTAGGGTGAGACCCAAAGTTACTTAAGTATGCAAATTAACAAGGGGGGTCCTGGGAGTCCCTCTGCCAGACATTAGTCCTGGTTACGTGAGACTTACCCAGAGTCTTTAGCTCACTATCTTTCACAGAGAAGAAATATCCCAAACATATCAGTCTTTGTCCTGCCTTGGGGCAGTCCAGCACCGAAATGCTAGGCAATTCTCCTCTGAACAAGAGTACCAAAAGCAACCCGAGACACGTGTTTCGGTCTGGTTGGACCTCATCAGTACGGTGGAGCTGTGCCTCTCTAAGAATAGCGAGCAAGGGGTCCACGTCTGGATTCCCCTAGTAACTTAGGGTGAGACCCAAAGTTACTACAATATGCAAATTAACAAGGGGGGTCCTGGAAGTCCCTCTGCCAGACATTAGTCCTGGTTACGAGTGACTTACCCAGAGTCTTTAGCTCATTATCTTTCACAGAGAAGAAATATCCCACACATATCACTCTTTGTCCTGCCCTGGGGCAGTCCAACACCGAAATACTAGGCAATTCTCCTCTGAACAAGAGTCCCAAAAGCAACCCCAGACAAGTGTTTCGGTCTGGTTGGACCTCATCAGTACGGTGGAGCTGTACCTCTCTAAGAATAGTGAGCAAGGGGTCCACGCCTGGATTCCCCTAGTAACTTAGGGTGAGACCCAAAGTTACTTCAATATGCAAATTAACAAGGGGGGTCCTGGGAGTACCTCTGCCAGACATTAGTCCTGGTTACGAGAGACTTACCCAGAGTCTTTAGCTCACTATTTTTCACAGAGAAGAAATGTCCCAAACATATCAGTCTTTGTCCTGCCCTGGGGCAGTCCAGCACCGAAATGCTAGGCAATTCTTCTCTGAACAAGAGTACCAAAAGAAACCCCAGACACGTGTTTCGGTCTGGTTGGACATCATCAGTAGGGTGGAGCTGTGCCTCTCTAAGAATAGTGAGCAAGGGGTCCACGTCTGGATTCCCCTAGTAACTTAGGGTGAGACCCAAAGTTACTTCAATATGCAAATTAGCAAGGGGGGTCCCGGGAGACCCTCTGCCAGACATTAGTCCTGGTTACGAGAGACTTACCCAGTGTCTTTAGCTCACTATCTTTCACAGAGAAGAAATATCCCAAACATATCAGTCTTTGTCCTGCCCTGGGGCCCTCCAGCACCGAAATGTTAGGCAATTCTCCTATGTACAAGAGTACCAAAAGCAACCCCAGACACGTGTTTCGTTCTGATTGAACCTCATCAGTAGGGTGGAGCTGTGCCTTTCTAAGAATAGTGAGCAAGGGGTCCACCTCTGGATTCCCCTAGTAACTTAGGATGAGACCCAAAGTTACTTCAATATGAAAATTAACAAGGGGGGTCCTGGGAGTCCCTCTGCCAGACATTAGTCCTGGTTACGAGAGACTTACCCAGAGTCTTTAGCTCACTATCTTTCACAGAGAAGAAATATCCCAAACATATCAGTCTTTGTCCTGCCTTGGGGCAGTCCAGCACCGAAATGCTAGGCAATTCTCCTCTGAACAAGAGTACCAAAAGCAACCCGAGACACGTGTTTCGGTCTGGTTGGACCTCATCAGTACGGTGGAGCTGTGCCTCTCTAAGAATAGCAAGCAAGGGGTCCACGTCTGGATTCCCCTAGTAACTTAGGGTGAGACCCAAAGTTACTACAATATGCAAATTAACAAGGGGGGTCCTGGAAGTCCCTCTGCCAGACATTAGTCCTGGTTACGAGTGACTTACCCAGAGTCTTTAGCTCATTATCTTTCACAGAGAAGAAATATCCCACACATATCACTCTTTGTCCTGCCCTGGGGCAGTCCAATACCGAAATACTAGGCAATTCTCCTCTGAACAAGAGTCCCAAAAGCAACCCCAGACAAGTGTTTCAGTCTGGTTGGACCTCATCAGTACGGTGGAGCTGTACCTCTCTAAGAATAGTGAGCAAGGGGTCCACGCCTGGATTCCCCTAGTAACTTAGGGTGAGACCCAAAGTTACTTCAATATGCAAATTAACAAGGGGGGTCCTGGGAGTACCTCTGCCAGACATTAGTCCTGGTTACGAGAGACTTACCCAGAGTCTTTAGCTCACTATTTTTCACAGAGAAGAAATGTCCCAAACATATCAGTCTTTGTCCTGCCCTGGGGCAGTCCAGCACCGAAATGCTAGGCAATTCTTCTCTGAACAAGAGTACCAAAAGAAACCCCAGACACGTGTTTCGGTCTGGTTGGACATCATCAGTAGGGTGGAGCTGTGCCTCTCTAAGAATAGTGAGCAAGGGGTCCACGTCTGGATTCCCCTAGTAACTTAGGGTGAGACCCAAAGTTACTTCAATATGCAAATTAGCAAGGGGGGTCCCGGGAGACCCTCTGCCAGACATTAGTCCTGGTTACGAGAGACTTACCCAGTGTCTTTAGCTCACTATCTTTCACAGAGAAGAAATATCCCAAACATATCAGTCTTTGTCCTGCCCTGGGGCCCTCCAGCACCGAAATGTTAGGCAATTCTCCTATGTACAAGAGTACCAAAAGCAACCCCAGACACGTGTTTCGTTCTGATTGAACCTCATCAGTAGGGTGGAGCTGTGCCTTTCTAAGAATAGTGAGCAAGGGGTCCACCTCTGGATTCCCCTAGTAACTTAGGATGAGACCCAAAGTTACTTCAATATGAAAATTAACAAGGGGGGTCCTGGGAGTCCCTCTGCCAGACATTAGTCCTGGTTACGAGAGACTTACCCAGAGTCTTTAGCTCATTATCTTTCACAGAGAAGAAATATCCCACACATATCACTCTTTGTCCTGCCCTGGGGCAGTCCAATACCGAAATACTAGGCAATTCTCCTCTGAACAAGAGTCCCAAAAGCAACCCCAGACAAGTGTTTCAGTCTGGTTGGACCTCATCAGTACGGTGGAGCTGTACCTCTCTAAGAATAGTGAGCAAGGGGTCCACGCCTGGATTCCCCTAGTAACTTAGGGTGAGACCCAAAGTTACTTCAATATGCAAATTAACAAGGGGGGTCCTGGGAGTACCTCTGCCAGACATTAGTCCTGGTTACGAGAGACTTACCCAGAGTCTTTAGCTCACTATTTTTCACAGAGAAGAAATGTCCCAAACATATCAGTCTTTGTCCTGCCCTGGGGCAGTCCAGCACCGAAATGCTAGGCAATTCTTCTCTGAACAAGAGTACCAAAAGAAACCCCAGACACGTGTTTCGGTCTGGTTGGACATCATCAGTAGGGTGGAGCTGTGCCTCTCTAAGAATAGTGAGCAAGGGGTCCACGTCTGGATTCCCCTAGTAACTTAGGGTGAGACCCAAAGTTACTTCAATATGCAAATTAGCAAGGGGGGTCCCGGGAGACCCTCTGCCAGACATTAGTCCTGGTTACGAGAGACTTACCCAGTGTCTTTAGCTCACTATCTTTCACAGAGAAGAAATATCCCAAACATATCAGTCTTTGTCCTGCCCTGGGGCCCTCCAGCACCGAAATGTTAGGCAATTCTCCTATGTACAAGAGTACCAAAAGCAACCCCAGACACGTGTTTCGTTCTGATTGAACCTCATCAGTAGGGTGGAGCTGTGCCTTTCTAAGAATAGTGAGCAAGGGGTCCACCTCTGGATTCCCCTAGTAACTTAGGATGAGACCCAAAGTTACTTCAATATGAAAATTAACAAGGGGGGTCCTGGGAGTCCCTCTGCCAGACATTAGTCCTGGTTACGAGAGACTTACCCAGAGTCTTTAGCTCACTATCTTTCACAGAGAAGAAATATCTCAAACATATCAGTCTTTGTCGTGCCTTGGGGCAGTCCAGCACCGAAATGCTAGGCAATTCTCCTCTGAACAAAAGTACCGAAAGCAACCCCAGACACATGTTTAGGTCTGGTTGGATCTCATCAGTAGCGTGGAACTGTGCCTCTCAAAGAATTGTGAGCAAGGGGTCCACGTCTGGATTCCCCTAGTAACTTAGGGTGAGACCCAAAGTTACTTCAATATGCAAATTAACAAGGGGGGACCTGGGAGTCCCTCTGCCAGACATTAGTCCTGGTTACGAGAGACTAACCCAGAGTCTTTAGCTCACTATCTTTCACAGAGAAGAAATATCTCAAACATATCAGTCTTTGTCGTGCCTTGGGGCAGTCCAGCACCGAAATGCTAGGCAATTCTTCTCTGAACAAGAGTACCAAAAGCAACCCCAGACACATGTTTATGTCTGGTTGGACCTCATCAGTAGGGTGGAGCTGTGCCTCTCTAAGAATAGTGAGCAAGGGGTCCACGTCTGGATTCCCCTAGTAATTTAGGGTGAGACCCAAAGTTACTTAAGTATGCAAATTAACAAGGGGGGTCCTGGGAGTCCCTCTGCCAGACATTAGTCCTGGTTACGTGAGACTTACCCAGAGTCTTTAGCGCACTATCTTTCACAGAGAAGAAATATCCCAAACATATCAGTCTTTGTCCTGCCTTGGGGCAGTCCAGCACCGAAATGCTAGGCAATTCTCCTCTGAACAAGAGTACCAAAAGCAACCCGAGACACGTGTTTCGGTCTGGTTGGACCTCATCAGTACGGTGGAGCTGTGCCTCTCTAAGAATAGTGAGCAAGGGGTCCATGTCTGGATTCCCCTAGTAACTTAGGGTGAGACCCAAAGTTACTACAATATGCAAATTAACAAGGGGGGTCCTGGAAGTCCCTCTGCCAGACATTAGTCCTGGTTACGAGTGACTTACCCAGAGTCTTTAGCTCACTATCTTTCACAGAGAAGAAATATCCCACACATATCACTCTTTGTCCTGCCCTGGGGCCTTCCAGCACCGAAATGTTAGGCAATTCTCCTATCTACAAGAGTACCAAAAGCAACCCCAGACACGTGTTTCGTTCTGATTGAACCTCATCAGTAGGGTGGAGCTGTGCCTTTCGAAGAATAGTGAGCAAGGGGTCCACCTCTGGATTCCCCTAGTAACTTAGGATGAGACCCAAAGTTACTTCAATATGAAAATTAACAAGGGGGGTCCTGGGAGTCCCTCTGCCAGACATTAGTCCTGGTTACGAGAGACTTACCCAGAGTCTTTAGCTCACTATCTTTCACAGAGAAGAAATATCTCAAACATATCAGTCTTTGTCGTGCCTTGGGGCAGTCCAGCACCGAAATGCTAGGCAATTCTCCTCTGAACAAAAGTACCGAAAGCAACCCCAGACACATGTTTAGGTCTGGTTGGATCTCATCAGTAGCGTGGAACTGTGCCTCTCAAAGAATAGTGAGCAAGGGGTCCACGTCTGGATTCCCCTAGTAACTTAGGGTGAGACCCAAAGTTACTTCAATATGCAAATTAACAAGGGGGGACCTGGGAGTCCCTCTGCCAGACATTAGTCCTGGTTACGAGAGACTAACCCAGAGTCTTTAGCTCACTATCTTTCACAGAGAAGAAATATCTCAAACATATCAGTCTTTGTCGTGCCTTGGGGCAGTCCAGCACCGAAATGCTAGGCAATTCTTCTCTGAACAAGAGTACCAAAAGCAACCCCAGACACATGTTTATGTCTGGTTGGACCTCATCAGTAGGGTGGAGCTGTGCCTCTCTAAGAATAGTGAGCAAGGGGTCCACGTCTGGATTCCCCTAGTAATTTAGGGTGAGACCCAAAGTTACTTAAGTATGCAAATTAACAAGGGGGGTCCTGGGAGTCCCTCTGCCAGACATTAGTCCTGGTTACGTGAGACTTACCCAGAGTCTTTAGCTCACTATCTTTCACAGAGAAGAAATATCCCAAACATATCAGTCTTTGTCCTGCCTTGGGGCTGTCCAGCACCGAAATGCTAGGCAATTCTCCTCTGAACAAGAGTACCAAAAGCAACCCGAGACACGTGTTTCGGTCTGGTTGGACCTCATCAGTACGGTGGAGCTGTGCCTCTCTAAGAATAGCGAGCAAGGGGTCCACGTCTGGATTCCCCTAGTAACTTAGGGTGAGACCCAAAGTTACTACAATATGCAAATTAACAAGGGGGGTCCTGGAAGTCCCTCTGCCAGACATTAGTCCTGGTTACGAGTGACTTACCCAGAGTCTTTAGCTCATTATCTTTCACAGAGAAGAAATATCCCACACATATCACTCTTTGTCCTGCCCTGGGGCAGTCCAACACCGAAATACTAGGCAATTCTCCTCTGAACAAGAGTCCCAAAAGCAACCCCAGACAAGTGTTTCGGTCTGGTTGGACCTCATCAGTACGGTGGAGCTGTACCTCTCTAAGAATAGTGAGCAAGGGGTCCACGCCTGGATTCCCCTAGTAACTTAGGGTGAGACCCAAAGTTACTTCAATATGCAAATTAACAAGGGGGGTCCTGGGAGTACCTCTGCCAGACATTAGTCCTGGTTACGAGAGACTTACCCAGAGTCTTTAGCTCACTATTTTTCACAGAGAAGAAATGTCCCAAACATATCAGTCTTTGTCCTGCCCTGGGGCAGTCCAGCACCGAAATGCTAGGCAATTCTTCTCTGAACAAGAGTACCAAAAGAAACCCCAGACACGTGTTTCGGTCTGGTTGGACATCATCAGTAGGGTGGAGCTGTGCCTCTCTAAGAATAGTGAGCAAGGGGTCCACGTCTGGATTCCCCTAGTAACTTAGGGTGAGACCCAAAGTTACTTCAATATGCAAATTAGCAAGGGGGGTCCCGGGAGACCCTCTGCCAGACATTAGTCCTGGTTACGAGAGACTTACCCAGTGTCTTTAGCTCACTATCTTTCACAGAGAAGAAATATCCCAAACATATCAGTCTTTGTCCTGCCCTGGGGCCCTCCAGCACCGAAATGTTAGGCAATTCTCCTATGTACAAGAGTACCAAAAGCAACCCCAGACACGTGTTTCGTTCTGATTGAACCTCATCAGTAGGGTGGAGCTGTGCCTTTCTAAGAATAGTGAGCAAGGGGTCCACCTCTGGATTCCCCTAGTAACTTAGGATGAGACCCAAAGTTACTTCAATATGAAAATTAACAAGGGGGGTCCTGGGAGTCCCTCTGCCAGACATTAGTCCTGGTTACGAGAGACTTACCCAGAGTCTTTAGCTCACTATCTTTCACAGAGAAGAAATATCTCAAACATATCAGTCTTTGTCGTGCCTTGGGGCAGTCCAGCACCGAAATGCTAGGCAATTCTCCTCTGAACAAAAGTACCGAAAGCAACCCCAGACACATGTTTAGGTCTGGTTGGATCTCATCAGTAGCGTGGAACTGTGCCTCTCAAAGAATTGTGAGCAAGGGGTCCACGTCTGGATTCCCCTAGTAACTTAGGGTGAGACCCAAAGTTACTTCAATATGCAAATTAACAAGGGGGGACCTGGGAGTCCCTCTGCCAGACATTAGTCCTGGTTACGAGAGACTAACCCAGAGTCTTTAGCTCACTATCTTTCACAGAGAAGAAATATCTCAAACATATCAGTCTTTGTCGTGCCTTGGGGCAGTCCAGCACCGAAATGCTAGGCAATTCTTCTCTGAACAAGAGTACCAAAAGCAACCCCAGACACATGTTTATGTCTGGTTGGACCTCATCAGTAGGGTGGAGCTGTGCCTCTCTAAGAATAGTGAGCAAGGGGTCCACGTCTGGATTCCCCTAGTAATTTAGGGTGAGACCCAAAGTTACTTAAGTATGCAAATTAACAAGGGGGGTCCTGGGAGTCCCTCTGCCAGACATTAGTCCTGGTTACGTGAGACTTACCCAGAGTCTTTAGCGCACTATCTTTCACAGAGAAGAAATATCCCAAACATATCAGTCTTTGTCCTGCCTTGGGGCAGTCCAGCACCGAAATGCTAGGCAATTCTCCTCTGAACAAGAGTACCAAAAGCAACCCGAGACACGTGTTTCGGTCTGGTTGGACCTCATCAGTACGGTGGAGCTGTGCCTCTCTAAGAATAGTGAGCAAGGGGTCCACGTCTGGATTCCCCTAGTAACTTAGGGTGAGACCCAAAGTTACTACAATATGCAAATTAACAAGGGGGGTCCTGGAAGTCCCTCTGCCAGACATTAGTCCTGGTTACGAGTGACTTACCCAGAGTCTTTAGCTCACTATCTTTCACAGAGAAGAAATATCCCACACATATCACTCTTTGTCCTGCCCTGGGGCCCTCCAGCACCGAAATGTTAGGCAATTCTCCTATCTACAAGAGTACCAAAAGCAACCCCAGACACGTGTTTCGTTCTGATTGAACCTCATCAGTAGGGTGGAGCTGTGCCTTTCGAAGAATAGTGAGCAAGGGGTCCACCTCTGGATTGCCCTAGTAACTTAGGATGAGACCCAAAGTTACTTCAATATGAAAATTAACAAGGGGGGTCCTGGGAGTCCCTCTGCCAAACATTAGTCCTGGTTACGAGAGACTTACCCAGAGTCTTTAGCTCACTATCTTTCACAGAGAAGAAATATCTCAAACATATCAGTCTTTGTCGTGCCTTGGGGCAGTCCAGCACCAAAATGCTAGGCAATTCTCGTCTGAACAAAAGTACCGAAAGCAACCCCAGACACATGTTTAGGTCTGGTTGGATCTCATCAGTAGCGTGGAGCTGTGCCTCTCTAAGAATAGTGAGCAAGGGGTCCATGTCTGGATTCCCCTAGTAACTTAGGGTGAGACCCAAAGTTACTTCAATATGCAAATTAACAAGGGGGGTCCTGGGAGTCCCTCTGCCAGACATTAGTCCTGGTTACGAGAGACTTACCCAGAGTCTTTAGCTCACTATCTTTCACAGAGAAGAAATATCTCAAACATATCAGTCTTTGTCGTGCCTTGGGGCAGTCCAGCACCGAAATGCTAGGCAATTCTTCTCTGAACAAGAGTACCAAAAGCAACCCCAGACACATGTTTAGGTCTGGTTGGACCTCATCAGTAGGGTGGAGCTGTGCCTCTCTAAGAATAGTGAGCAAGGGGTCCACGTCTGGATTCCCCTAGTAACGTAGGGTGAGACCCAAAGTTACTTCAATATGCAAATTAACAAGGGGGGTCCTCGAGACCCTCTGCCAGGCATTAGTCCTGGTTACGAGAGACTTACCCAGAGTCTTTAGCTCACTATCTTTCACAGAGAAGAAATATCCCAAACATATCAGTCTTTGTCCTGCCTTGGGGCAGTCCAGCACCGAAATGCTAGGCAATTCTCCTCTGAACAAAAGTACCGAAAGCAACCCCAGACACATGTTTAGGTCTGGTTGGATCTCATCAGTAGCGTGGAGCTGTGCCTCTCTAAGAATAGTGAGCAAGGGGTCCATGTCTGGATTCCCCTAGTAACTTAGGGTGAGACCCAAAGTTACTTCAATATGCAAATTAACAAGGGGGGTCCTGGGAGTCCCTCTGCCAGACATTAGTCCTGGTTACGAGAGACGTACCCAGAGTCTTTAGCTCACTATCTTTCACAGAGAAGAAATATCTCAAACATATCAGTCTTTGTCGTGCCTTGGGGCAGTCCAGCACCGAAATGCTAGGCAATTCTTCTCTGAACAAGAGTACCAAAAGCAACCCCAGACACATGTTTAGGTCTGGTTGGACCTCATCAGTAGGGTGGAGCTGTGCCTCTCTAAGAATAGTGAGCAAGGGGTCCACGTCTGGATTCCCCTAGTAACGTAGGGTGAGACCCAAAGTTACTTCAATATGCAAATTAACAAGGGGGGTCCTCGAGACCCTCTGCCAGGCATTAGTCCTGGTTACGAGAGACTTACCCAGAGTCTTTAGCTCACTATCTTTCACAGAGAAGAAATATCCCAAACATATCAGTCTTTGTCCTGCCTTGGGGCAGACCAGCACCGAAATGCTAAGCAATTCTCCTCTGAACAAGAGTACCAAAAGCAACCCCAGACATGTATTTCGGTCTGGTTGGACCTCATCAGTAGGGTGGAGCTGTGCCTTTCTAAGAATAGTGAGCAAGGGGTCCACATCTGGATTCCCCTAGTAACTTAGGGTGAGACCCAAAGTTACTTCAATATGCAAATTAACAAGGGGGGTCCTGGGAGTCCCTCTGCCAGACATTAGTCCTAGTTACGAGTGACTTACCCAGAGTCTTTAGCTCACTATCTTTCACAGAGAAGAAATATCTCAAACATATCAGTCTTTGTCGTGCCTTGGGGCAGTCCAGCACCGAAATGCTAGGCAATTCTCCTCTGAACAAAAGTACCGAAAGCAACCCCAGACACATGTTTTGGTCTGGTTGGACCTCATCAGTAGGGTGGAGCTGTACCTCTTTAAGAATAGTGAGCAAGGGGTCCACGTCTGGATTCCCCTAGTAACTTAGGGTGAGACCCAAATTTACTTCAATATTGAAATTAACAAGGGGGGTTCCTGGGAGTCCCTCTGCCAGACATTAGACCTGGTTACGAGAGACTTACCCAGAGTCTTTAGCTCACTATCTTTCACTGAGAAGAAATATCCCAAACATATCACTCTTTGTCCTGCCCTGGGGCAGTCCAGCACCGAAATACTAGGCAATTCTCCTCTGAACAAGAGTCCCAAAAGCAACCCCAGACACGTGTTTCGGTCTGGTTGGACCTCATCAGTAGGGTGGAGCTGTGCATTTCTAAGAATAGTGAGCAAGGGGTCCACGTCTGGATTCCCCCAGTAACTTAGGGTGAGACCCAAAGTTACTTCAATATGCAAATTAACAAGGGGGTCCTGGGAGTCCCTCTGCCAGACATTAGTCAGGGTTACGAGAGACTTACCCAGAGTCTTTAGCTCACTATCTTTCACAGAGAAGAAATATCCCAAACATATCAGTCTTTGTCCTGCCCTGGGGCCCTCCAGCACCGAAATGTTAGGCAATTCTCCTATCTACAAGAGTACCAAAAGCAACCCCAGACACGTGTTTCGTTCTGATTGAACCTCATCAGTAGGGTGGAGCTGTGCCCCTTTAAGAATAGTGAGCAAGGGGTCCACGTCTGGATTCCCCTAGTAACTTAGGGTGAGACCCAAATTTACTTCAATATGGAAATTAACAAGGGGGGGTCCTGGGAGTCCCTCTGCCAGACATTAGACCTGGTTACGAGAGACTTACCCAGAGTCTTTAGCTCACTATCTTTCACAAAGAAGAAATATCCCAAACATATCACTCTTTGTCCTGCCCTGGGGCAGTCCAGCACCGAAATACTACGCAATCCTCCTCTGAACAAGAATACCAAAAGCAACCCCAGACATGTGTTTTCGGTCTGGTTGGACCTCATCAGTAGGGTGGAGCTGTGCCTTTCTAAGAATAGTGAGCAAGGGGTCCACGTCTGGATTCCCCTAGTAACTTAGGGTGAGACCCAAATTTACTTCAATATGGAAATTAACAAGGGGGGTCCTGGGAGTCCCTCTGCCAGACATTAGTCCTGGTTACGAGAGACTTACCCAGAGTCTTTAGCTCACTATCTTTCACAGAGAAGAAATATCTCAAACATATCAGTCTTTGTCCTGCCCTGGGGCCCTCCAGCACCGAAATGTTAGGCAATTCTTCTCTGAACAAGAGTACCAAAAGCAACCCCAGACACATGTTTAGGTCTGGTTGGACCTCATCAGTAGGGTGGAGCTGTGCCTCTCTAAGAATAGTGAGCAAGGGGTCCACGTCTGGATTCCCCTAGTAACTTAGGGTGAGACCCAAAGTTACTTCAATATGCAAATTAAGAAGGGGGTTCCTGGGAGACCCTCTGCCAGGCATTAGTCCTGGTTACGAGAGACTTACCCAGAGTCTTTAGCTCACTATCTTTCACAGAGAAGAAATATCCCAAACATATCAGTCTTTGTCCTGCCTTGGGGCAGACCAGCACCGAAATGCTAAGCAATTCTCCTCTGAACAAGAGTACCAAAAGCAACCCCAGACATGTATTTCGGTCTGGTTGGACCTCATCAGTAGGGTGGAGCTGTGCCTTTCTAAGAATAGTGAGCAAGGGGTCCACATCTGGATTCCCCTAGTAACTTAGGGTGAGACCCAAAGTTACTTCAATATGCAAATTAACAAGGGGGGTCCTGGGAGTCCCTCTGCCAGACATTAGTCCTAGTTACGAGTGACTTACCCAGAGTCTTTAGCTCACTATCTTTCACAGAGAAGAAATATCTCAAACATATCAGTCTTCGTCGTGCCTTGGGGCAGTCCAGCACCGAAATGCTAGGCAATTCTCCTCTGAACAAAAGTGTCGAAAGCAACCCCAGACACATGTTTCGGTCTGGTTGGACCTCATCAGTAGGGTGGAGCTGTGCCTCTTTAAGAATAGTGAGCAAGGGGTCCACGTCTGGATTCCCCTAGTAACTTAGGGTGAGACCCAAATTTACTTCAATATGGAAATTAACAAGGGGGGGTCCTGGGAGTCCCTCTGCCAGACATTAGACCTGGTTACGAGAGACTTACCCAGAGTCTTTAGCTCACTATCTTTCACAGAGAAGAAATATCCCAAACATATCACTCTTTGTCCTGCCCTGGGGCAGTCCAGCACCGAAATACTAGGCAATTCTCCTCTGAACAAGAGTCCCAAAAGCAACCCCAGACACGTGTTTCGGTCTGGTTGGACCTCATCAGTAGGGTGGAGCTGTGCCTTTCTAAGAATAGTGAGCAAGGGGTCCACGTCTGGATTCCCCCAGTAACTTAGGGTGAGACCCAAAGTTACTTCAATATGCAAATTAACAAGGGGGTCCTGGGAGTCCCTCTGCCAGACATTAGTCAGGGTTACGAGAGACTTACCCAGAGTCTTTAGCTCACTATCTTTCACAGAGAAGAAATATCCCAAACATATCAGTCTTTGTCCTGCCCTGGGACAGTCCAGCACCGAAATGCTAGGCAATTCTTCTCTGAACAAGAGTACCAAAAGAAACCCCAGACACGTGTTTCGGTCTGGTTGGACATCATCAGTAGGGTGGAGCTGTGCCTCTCTAAGAATAGTGAGCAAGGGGTCCACGTCTGGATTCCCCTAGTAACTTAGGGTGAGACCCAAAGTTACTTCAATATGCAAATTAACATGGGGGGTCCTGGAAGTCCCTCTGCCAGACATTAGTCCTGGTTACGAGTGACTTACCCAGTGTCTTTAGCTCACTATCTTTCACAGAGAAGAAATATCCCAAACATATCACTCTTTGTCCTGCCCTGGGGCAGTCCAGCACCGAAATACTAGGCAATTCTCCTCTGAACAAGAGTCCCAAAAGCAACCCCAGACACATGTTTCGGTCTGGTTGGACCTCATCAGTAGGGTGGAGCTGTGCCTTTCTAAGAATAGTGAGCAAGGGGTCCACGTCTGGATTCCCCCAGTAACTTAGGGTGAGACCCAAAGTTACTTCAATATGCAAATTAACAAGGGGGTCCTGGGAGTCCCTCTGCCAGACATTAGTCAGGGTTACGAGAGACTTACTCAGAGTCTTTAGCTCACTATCTTTCACAGAGAAGAAATATCCCAAACATATCAGTCTTTGTCCTGCCCTGGGGCAGTCCAGCACCGAAATACTAGGCAATTCTCCTCTGAACAAGAGTCCCAAAAGCAACCCCAGACACATGTTTCGGTCTGGTTGGACCTCATCAGTAGGGTGGAGCTGTGCCTTTCTAAGAATAGTGAGCAAGGGGTCCACGTCTGGATTCCCCCAGTAACTTAGGGTGAGACCCAAAGTTACTTCAATATGCAAATTAACAAGGGGGTCCTGGGAGTCCCTCTGCCAGACATTAGTCAGGGTTACGAGAGACTTACTCAGAGTCTTTAGCTCACTATCTTTCACAGAGAAGAAATATCCCAAACATATCAGTCTTTGTCCTGCCATGGATCAGTCCAGCACCCAAATGCTAGGCCATTCTTCTCTGAACAAGAGTACCAAAAGAAACCCCAGACACGTGTTTCAGTCTGGTTGGACATCATCAGTAGGGTGGAGCTGTGCCTCTCTAAGAATAGTGAGCAAGGGGTCCACGTCTGGATTCCCCTAGTAACTTAGGGTGAGACCCAAAGTTGCTTCAATATGCAAATTAACAAGGGGGGTCCTGGGAGACCCTCTGCCAGACATTAGTCCTGGTTACGAGAGATTTACCCAGTGTCTTTAGCTCACTATCTTTCACAGAGAAGAAATATGCCAAACATGTCAGTCTTTGTCCTGCCTTGGGGCAGTCTAGCACCAAAATGCTAGACAATCCTCCTCTGAACAAGAGTACCAAAAGCAACCCCAGACACGTGTTTCGGTCTGGTTGGACCTCATCAGTAGGGTGGAGCTGTGCCTTACTAAGAATAGTGAGCAAGGGGTCCACATCTGGATTCCCCTAGTAACTTACGGTGAGACCCAAAGTTACTTCAATATGCAAATTAACAAGGGGGGGTCCTAGGAGTCCCTCTGCCAGACATTAGTCCTGGTTACGAGAGACTTACCCAGAGTCTTTAGCTCACGATCTTTCACAGAGAAGAAATATCCCAAACATATCACTCTTTGTTCTGCCTTGGGGCAGTCTAGCACCGAAATGCTAGACAATCCTCCTCTGAACAAGAGTACCAAAAGCAACCCCAGACACATGTTTTCGGTCTGGTTGGACCTCATCAGTAGGGTGGAGCTGTGCCTTACTAAGAATAGTGAGCAAGGGGTCCACATCTGGATTCCCCTAGTAACTTAGGATGAGACCCAAAGTTACTTCAATATGAAAATTAACAAGGGGGGTCCTGGGAGTCCCTCTGCCAGACATTAGTCCTGGTTACGAGAGACTTACCCAGAGTCTTTAGCTCACTATCTTTCACAGAGAAGAAATATCTCAAACATATTGTCCCTCTGCCAGACATTAGTCCTGGTTACGAGAGACTTACCCAGAGTCTTTAGCTCACTATCTTTCACAGAGAAGAAATATCTCAAACATATCAGTCTTTGTCGTGCCTTGGGGCAGTCCAGCACCGAAATGCTAGGCAATTCTCCTCTGAACAAAAGTACCGAAAGCAACCCCAGACACATGTTTAGGTCTGGTTGGATCTCATCAGTAGCGTGGAGCTGTGCCTCTCTAAGAATAGTGAGCAAGGGGTCCACGTCTGGATTCCCCTAGTAACTTAGGGTGAGACCCAAAGTTACTTCAATATGCAAATTAACAAGGGGGGTCCTGGGAGTCCCTCTGCCAGACATTAGTCCTGGTTACGAGAGACTTACCCAGAGTCTTTAGCTCACTATCTTTCACAGAGAAGAAATATCTCAAACATATCAGTCTTTGTCATGCCTTGGGGCAGTCCAGCACCGAAATGCTAGGCAATTCTTCTCTGAACAAGAGTACCAAAAGCAACCCCAGACACATGTTTATGTCTGGCTGGACCTCATCAGTAGGGTGGAGCTGTGCCTCTCTAAGAATAGTGAGCAAGGGGTCCACGTCTGGATTCCCCTAGTAACTTAGGGTGAGACCCAAAGTTACTTCAATATGCAAATTAACAAGGGGGGTCCTGGGAGTCCCTCTGCCAGACATTAGTCCTGGTTACGAGAGACTTACCCAGAGTCTTTAGCTCACTATCTTTCACAGAGAAGAAATATCTCAAACATATTGTCCCTCTGCCAGACATTAGTCCTGGTTACGAGAGACTTACCCAGAGTCTTTAGCTCACTATCTTTCACAGAGAAGAAATATCTCAAACATATCAGTCTTTGTCGTGCCTTGGGGCAGTCCAGCACCGAAATGCTAGGCAATTCTCCTCTGAACAAAAGTACCGAAAGCAACCCCAGACACATGTTTAGGTCTGGTTGGATCTCATCAGTAGCGTGGAGCTGTGCCTCTCTAAGAATAGTGAGCAAGGGGTCCACGTCTGGATTCCCCTAGTAACTTAGGGTGAGACCCAAAGTTACTTCAATATGCAAATTAACAAGGGGGGTCCTGGGAGTCCCTATGCCAGACATTAGTCCTGGTTACGAGAGACTTACCCAGAGTCTTTAGCTCACTATCTTTCACAGAGAAGAAATATCTCAAACATATCAGTCTTTGTCATGCCTTGGGGCAGTCCAGCACCGAAATGCTAGGCAATTCTTCTCTGAACAAGAGTACCAAAAGCAACCCCAGACACATGTTTATGTCTGGCTGGACCTCATCAGTAGGGTGGAGCTGTGCCTCTCTAAGAATAGTGAGCAAGGGGTCCACGTCTGGATTCCCCTAGTAATTTAGGGTGAGACCCAAAGTTACTTAAATATGCAAATTAACAAGGGGGTCCTGGGAGTCCCTCTGCCAGACATTAGTCCTGGTTACGAGAGACTTACCCAGAGTCTTTAGCTCACTATCTTTCACAGAGAAGAAATATCCCAAACATATCAGTCTTTGTCCTGCCTTGGGCCAGTCCAGCACCGAAATGCTAGGCAATTCTCCTCTGAACAAGAGTACCAAAAGCAACCCGAGACACGTGTTTCGGTCTGGTTGGACCTCATCAGTACGGTGGAGCTGTGCCTCTCTAGGAATAGTGAGCAAGGGGTCCACGTCTGGATTCCCCTAGTAACTTAGGGTGAGACCCAAAGTTACTACAATATGCAAATTAACAAGGGGGGTCCTGGAAGTCCCTCTGCCAGACATTAGTCCTGGTTACGAGTGACTTACCCAGAGTCTTTAGCTCACTATCTTTCACAGAGAAGAAATGTCCCAAACATATCAGTCTTTGTCCTGCCCTGGGGCAGTCCAGCACCGAAATGCTAGGCAATTCTTCTCTGAACAAGAGTACCAAAAGAAACCCCAGACACGTGTTTTGGTCTGGTTGGACATCATCAGCAGGGTGGAGATGTGCCTCTCTAAGAATAGTGAGCAAGGGGTCCACGTCTGGATTCCCCTAGTAACTTAGGGTGAGACCCAAAGTTACTCCAATATGCAAATTAACAAGGGGGGTCCCGGGAGACCCTCTGCCAGACATTAGTCCTGGTTACGAGAGACCTACCCGGTGTCTTTAGCTCACTATCTTTCACAGAGAAGAAATATCCCAAACATATCAGTCTTTGTCCTGCCTTGGGGCAGTCTAGCACCGAAATGCTAGGCAATCCTCCTCTGAACAAGAATACCACAAGCAACCCCAGACACGTGTTTCGGTCTGGTTGGACCTCATCAGTAGGGTGGAGCTGTGCCTTACTAAGAATAGTGAGCAAGGGGTCCACATCTGGATTCCCCTAGTAACTTAGGGTGAGACCCAAAGTGACTTCAATATGCAAATTAACAAGCGGGGGTCCTGGGAGTCCCTCTGCCAGACATTAGTCCTGGTTACGAGAGACTTACCCAGAGTCTTTAGCTCACTATCTTTCACAGAGAAGAAATATCTCAAACATATCAGTCTTTGTCCTGCCCTTGGGCCCTCCAGCACCGAAATGTTAGGCAATTCTCCTATGTACAAGAGTAACAAAAGCAACCCCAGACACGTGTTTCGTTCTGATTGAACCTCATCAGTAGGGTGGAGCTGTGCCTCTCTAAGAATAGTGAGCAAGGGGTCCACCTCTGGATTCCCCTAGTAATTTAGGGTGAGACCCAAAGTTACTTCAATATGAAAATTAACAAGGGGGGGTCCTTGGAGTCCCTCTGCCAGACATTAGTCCTGGTTACGAGAGACTTACCCAGAGTCTTTAGCTCACTATCTTTCACAGAGAAGAAATATCTCAAACATATCAGTCTTTGTCCTGCCCTGGGGCCCTCCAGCACCAAAATGTTAGGCAATTCTCCTATGTACAAGAGTACCAAAAGCAACCCCAGACACGTGTTTCATTCTGATTGAACCTCATCAGTAGGGTGGAGCTGTGCCTCTCAAAGAATAGTGAGCAAGGGGTCCACCTCTGGATTCCCCTAGTAACTTAGGGTGAGACCCAAAGTTACTTCAATATGAAAATTAACAAGGGGGGTCCTGGGAGTTCCTCTGCCAGACATTAGTCCTGGTTACGAGAGACTTACCCAGAGTCTTTAGCTCACTATCTTTCACAGAGAAGAAATATCTCAAACATATCAGTCTTTGTCATGCCTTGGGGCAGTCCAGCACGGAAATGCTAGGCAATTCTTCTCTGAACAAGAGTACCAAAAGCAACCCCAGACACATGTTTATGTCTGGTTGGACCTCATCAGTAGGGTGGAGCTGTGCCTCTCTAAGAATAGTGAGCAAGGGGTCCACGTCTGGATTCCCCTAGTAATTTAGGGTGAGACCCAAAGTTACTTAAATATGCAAATTAACAAGGGGGGTCCTGGGAGTCCCTCTGCCAGACATTAGTCCTGGTTACGAGAGACTTACCCAGAGTCTTTAGCTCACTATCTTTCACAGAGAAGAAATATCCCAAACATATGAGTCTTTGTCCTGCCTTGGGCCAGTCCAGCACCGAAATGCTAGGCAATTCTCCTCTGAACAAGAGTACCAAAAGCAACCCGAGACACGTGTTTGGGTCTGGTTGGACCTCATCAGTACGGTGGAGCTGTGCCTCTCTAGGAATAGTGAGCAAGGGGTCCACGTCTGGATTCCCCTAGTAACTTAGGGTGAGACCCAAAGTTACTACAATATGCAAATTAACAAGGGGGGTCCTGGAAGTCCCTCTGCCAGACATTAGTCCTGGTTACGAGTGACTTACCCAGAGTCTTTAGCTCACTATCTTTCACAGAGAAGAAATATCACACACATATCACTCTTTGTCCTGCCCTGGGGCAGTCCAGCACCGAAATACTAGGCAATTCTCCTCTGAACAAGTGTCCCAAAAGCAACCCCAGACAAGTGTTTCGGTCTGGTTGGACCTCATCAGTAGGGTGGAGCTGTGCCTTTCTAAGAATAGAGAGCAAGGGGTCCACGTCTGGATTCCCCCAGTAACTTAGGGTGAGACCCAAAGTTACTTCAATATGCAAATTAACAAGGGGGGTCCTGGGAGTCCCTCTGCCAGACATTAGTCCTGGTTACGAGAGACTTACCCAGAGTCTTTAGCTCACTATCTTTCACAGAGAAGAAATGTCCCAAACATATCAGTCTTTGTCCTGCCCTCGGGCAGTCCAGCACCGAAATGCTAGGCAATTCTTCTCTGAACAAGAGTACCAAAAGAAACCCCAGACACGTGTTTCGGTCTGGTTGGACATCATCAGTAGGGTGGAGCTGTGCCTCTCTAAGAATAGTGAGCAAGGGGTCCACGTCTGGATTCCCCTAGTAACTTAGGGTGAGACCCAAAGTTACGTCAATATGCAAATTAACAAGGGGGGTCCCGGAGACCCTCTGCCAGACATTAGTCCTGGTTACGAGAGACTTACCCAGTGTCTTTAGCTCACTATCTTTCACAGAGAAGAAATATCCCAAACATATCAGTCTTTGTCCTGCCTTGGGGCAGTCTAGCACCGAAATGCTACGCAATCCTCCTCTGAACAAGAATACCAAAAGCAACCCCAGACATGTGTTTTCGGTCTGGTTGGACCTCATCAGTAGGGTGGAGCTCTGCCTTACTAAGAATAGTGAGCAAGGGGTCCACGTCTGGATTCCCCTAGTAATTTAGGGTGAGACCCAAAGTTACTTCAATATGCGAATTAACAAGGGGGGTCCTGGGAGTCCCTCTGCCAGACATTAGTCCTGGTTACGAGAGACTTACCCAGAGTCTTTAGCTCACTATCTTTCACAGAGAAGAAATATCCCAAACATATCAGTCTTTGTCCTGCCCTGGGGCCCTCCAGCACCGAAATGTTAGGCAATTCTCCTATCTACAAGAGTACCAAAAGCAACCCCAGACACGTGTTTCGTTCTGATTGAACCTCATCAGTAGGGTGGAGCTGTGCATTTCTAAGAATAGTGAGCAAGGGGTCCACGTCTGGATTCCCCTAGTAACTTAGGGTGAGACCCAAATTTACTACAATATGCAAATTAACAAGGGGGGTCCTGGAAGTCCCTCTGCCAGACATTAGTCCTAGTTACGAGTGACTTACCCAGAGTCTTTAGCTCACTATCTTTCACAGAGAAGAAATATCTCAAACATATCAGTCTTTGTCGTGCCTTGGGGCAGTCCAGCACCGAAATGCTAGGCAATTCTCCTCTGAACAAAAGTGTCGAAAGCAACCCCAGACACATGTTTCGGTCTGGTTGGACCTCATCAGTAGGGTGGAGCTGTGCCTCTTTAAGAATAGTGAGCAAGGGGTCCACGTCTGGATTCCCCTAGTAACTTAGGGTGAGACCCAAATTTACTTCAATATGGAAATTAACAAGGGGGGGTCCTGGGAGTCCCTCTGCCAGACATTAGACCTGGTTACGAGAGACTTACCCAGAGTCTTTAGCTCACTATCTTTCACAGAGAAGAAATATCCCAAACATATCACTCTTTGTCCTGCCCTGGGGCAGTCCAGCACCGAAATACTAGGCAATTCTCCTCTGAACAAGAGTCCCAAAAGCAACCCCAGACACGTGTTTCGGTCTGGTTGGACCTCATCAGTAGGGTGGAGCTGTGCCTTTCTAAGAATAGTGAGCAAGGGGTCCACGTCTGGATTCCCCCAGTAACTTAGGGTGAGACCCAAAGTTACTTCAATATGCAAATTAACAAGGGGGTCCTGGGAGTCCCTCTGCCAGACATTAGTCAGGGTTACGAGAGACTTACCCAGAGTCTTTAGCTCACTATCTTTCACAGAGAAGAAATATCCCAAACATATCAGTCTTTGTCCTGCCCTGGGACAGTCCAGCACCGAAATGCTAGGCAATTCTTCTCTGAACAAGAGTACCAAAAGAAACCCCAGACACGTGTTTCGGTCTGGTTGGACATCATCAGTAGGGTGGAGCTGTGCCTCTCTAAGAATAGTGAGCAAGGGGTCCACGTCTGGATTCCCCTAGTAACTTAGGGTGAGACCCAAAGTTACTTCAATATGCAAATTAACATGGGGGGTCCTGGAAGTCCCTCTGCCAGACATTAGTCCTGGTTACGAGTGACTTACCCAGTGCCTTTAGCTCACTATCTTTCACAGAGAAGAAATATCCCAAACATATCACTCTTTGTCCTGCCCTGGGGCAGTCCAGCACCGAAATGCTAGGCAATTCTTCTCTGAACAAGAGTACCAAAAGAAACCCCAGACACGTGTTTCGGTCTGGTTGGACATCATCAGTAGGGTGGAGCTGTGCCTCTCTAAGAATAGTGAGCAAGGGGTCCACGTCTGGATTCCCCTAGTAACTTAGGGTGAGACCCAAAGTTACGTCAATATGCAAATTAACAAGGGGGGTCCCGGGAGACCCTCTGCCTGACATTAGTCCTGGTTACGAGAGACTTACCCAGTGTCTTTAGCTCACTATCTTTCACAGAGAAGAAATATCCCAAACATATCAGTCTTTGTCCTGCCTTGGGGCAGTCTAGCACCGAAATGCTACGCAATCCTCCTCTGAACAAGAATACCAAAAGCAACCCCAGACATGTGTTTTCGGTCTGGTTGGACCTCATCAGTAGGGTGGAGCTCTGCCTTACTAAGAATAGTGAGCAAGGGGTCCACGTCTGGATTCCCCTAGTAATTTAGGGTGAGACCCAAAGTTACTTCAATATGCGAATTAACAAGGGGGGTCCTGGGAGTCCCTCTGCCAGACATTAGTCCTGGTTACGAGAGACTTACCCAGAGTCTTTAGCTCACTATCTTTCACAGAGAAGAAATATCCCAAACATATCAGTCTTTGTCCTGCCCTGGGGCCCTCCAGCACCGAAATGTTAGGCAATTCTCCTATCTACAAGAGTACCAAAAGCAACCCCAGACACGTGTTTCGTTCTGATTGAACCTCATCAGTAGGGTGGAGCTGTGCATTTCTAAGAATAGTGAGCAAGGGGTCCACGTCTGGATTCCCCTAGTAACTTAGGGTGAGACCCAAATTTACTACAATATGCAAATTAACAAGGGGGGTCCTGGAAGTCCCTCTGCCAGACATTAGTCCTAGTTACGAGTGACTTACCCAGAGTCTTTAGCTCACTATCTTTCACAGAGAAGAAATATCTCAAACATATCAGTCTTTGTCGTGCCTTGGGGCAGTCCAGCACCGAAATGCTAGGCAATTCTCCTCTGAACAAAAGTGTCGAAAGCAACCCCAGACACATGTTTCGGTCTGGTTGGACCTCATCAGTAGGGTGGAGCTGTGCCTCTTTAAGAATAGTGAGCAAGGGGTCCACGTCTGGATTCCCCTAGTAACTTAGGGTGAGACCCAAATTTACTTCAATATGGAAATTAACAAGGGGGGGTCCTGGGAGTCCCTCTGCCAGACATTAGACCTGGTTACGAGAGACTTACCCAGAGTCTTTAGCTCACTATCTTTCACAGAGAAGAAATATCCCAAACATATCACTCTTTGTCCTGCCCTGGGGCAGTCCAGCACCGAAATACTAGGCAATTCTCCTCTGAACAAGAGTCCCAAAAGCAACCCCAGACACGTGTTTCGGTCTGGTTGGACCTCATCAGTAGGGTGGAGCTGTGCCTTTCTAAGAATAGTGAGCAAGGGGTCCACGTCTGGATTCCCCCAGTAACTTAGGGTGAGACCCAAAGTTACTTCAATATGCAAATTAACAAGGGGGTCCTGGGAGTCCCTCTGCCAGACATTAGTCAGGGTTACGAGAGACTTACCCAGAGTCTTTAGCTCACTATCTTTCACAGAGAAGAAATATCCCAAACATATCAGTCTTTGTCCTGCCCTGGGACAGTCCAGCACCGAAATGCTAGGCAATTCTTCTCTGAACAAGAGTACCAAAAGAAACCCCAGACACGTGTTTCGGTCTGGTTGGACATCATCAGTAGGGTGGAGCTGTGCCTCTCTAAGAATAGTGAGCAAGGGGTCCACGTCTGGATTCCCCTAGTAACTTAGGGTGAGACCCAAAGTTACTTCAATATGCAAATTAACATGGGGGGTCCTGGAAGTCCCTCTGCCAGACATTAGTCCTGGTTACGAGTGACTTACCCAGTGCCTTTAGCTCACTATCTTTCACAGAGAAGAAATATCCCAAACATATCACTCTTTGTCCTGCCCTGGGGCAGTCCAGCACCGAAATACTAGGCAATTCTCCTCTGAACAAGAGTCCCAAAAGCAACCCCAGACACATGTTTCGGTCTGGTTGGACCTCATCAGTAGGGTGGAGCTGTGCCTTTCTAAGAATAGTGAGCAAGGGGTCCACGTCTGGATTCCCCCAGTAACTTAGGGTGAGACCCAAAGTTACTTCAATATGCAAATTAACAAGGGGGTCCTGGGAGTCCCTCTGCCAGACATTAGTCAGGGTTACGAGAGACTTACCCAGAGTCTTTAGCTCACTATCTTTCACAGAGAAGAAATATCCCAAACATATCAGTCTTTGTCCTGCCATGGGACAGTCCAGCACCCAAATGCTAGGCCATTCTTCTCTGAACAAGAGTACCAAAAGAAACCCCAGACACGTGTTTCAGTCTGGTTGGACATCATCAGTAGGGTGGAGCTGTGCCTCTCTAAGAATAGTGAGCAAGGGGTCCACGTCTGGATTCCCCTAGTAACTTAGGGTGAGACCCAAAGTTGCTTCAATATGCAAATTAACAAGGGGGGTCCTGGGAGACCCTCTGCCAGACATTAGTCTTGGTTACGAGAGATTTACCCAGTGTCTTTAGCTCACTATCTTTCACAGAGAAGAAATATGCCAAACATGTCAGTCTTTGTCCTGCCTTGGGGCAGTCTAGCACCGAAATGCTAGACAATCCTCCTCTGAACAAGAGTACCAAAAGCAACCCCAGACACGTGTTTCGGTCTGGTTGGACCTCATCAGTAGGGTGGAGCTGTGCCTTACTAAGAATAGTGAGCAAGGGGTCCACATCTGGATTCCCCTAGTAACTTACGGTGAGACCCAAAGTTACTTCAATATGCAAATTAACAAGGGGGGGTCCTAGGAGTCCCTCTGCCAGACATTAGTCCTGGTTACGAGAGACTTACCCAGAGTCTTTAGCTCACGATCTTTCACAGAGAAGAAATATCCCAAACATATCACTCTTTGTTCTGCCCTGGGGCAGTCCAGCACCGAAATGCTACGCAATTCTCCTCTGAACAAGAGTACCAAAAGCAACCCCAGACACATGTTTTCGGTCTGGTTGGACCTCATCAGTAGGGTGGAGCTGTGCCTTACTAAGAATAGTGAGCAAGGGGTCCACATCTGGATTTCCCTAGTAACTTAGGATGAGACCCAAAGTTACTTCAATATGAAAATTAACAAGGGGGGTCCTGGGAGTCCCTCTGCCAGACATTAGTCCTGGTTACGAGAGACTTACCCAGAGTCTTTAGCTCACTATCTTTCACAGAGAAGAAATATCTCAAACATATTGTCCCTCTGCCAGACATTAGTCCTGGTTACGAGAGACTTACCCAGAGTCTTTAGCTCACTATCTTTCACAGAGAAGAAATATCTCAAACATATCAGTCTTTGTCGTGCCTTGGGGCAGTCCAGCACCGAAATGCTAGGCAATTCTCCTCTGAACAAAAGTACCGAAAGCAACCCCAGACAAATGTTTAGGTCTGGTTGGATCTCATCAGTAGCGTGGAGCTGTGCCTCTCTAAGAATAGTGAGCAAGGGGTCCACGTCTGGATTCCCCTAGTAACTTAGGGTGAGACCCAAAGTTACTTCAATATGCAAATTAACAAGGGGGGTCCTGGGAGTCCCTCTGCCAGACATTAGTCCTGGTTACGAGAGACTTACCCAGAGTCTTTAGCTCACTATCTTTCACAGAGAAGAAATATCTCAAACATATCAGTCTTTGTCATGCCTTGGGGCAGTCCAGCACCGAAATGCTAGGCAATTCTTCTCTGAACAAGAGTACCAAAAGCAACCCCAGACACATGTTTATGTCTGGCTGGACCTCATCAGTAGGGTGGAGCTGTGCCTCTCTAAGAATAGTGAGCAAGGGGTCCACGTCTGGATTCCCCTAGTAATTTAGGGTGAGACCCAAAGTTACTTAAATATGCAAATTAACAAGGGGGTCCTGGGAGTCCCTCTGCCAGACATTAGTCCTGGTTACGAGAGACTTACCCAGAGTCTTTAGCTCACTATCTTTCACAGAGAAGAAATATCCCAAACATATCAGTCTTTGTCCTGCCTTGGGCCAGTCCAGCACCGAAATGCTAGGCAATTCTCCTCTGAACAAGAGTACCAAAAGCAACCCGAGACACGTGTTTCGGTCTGGTTGGACCTCATCAGTACGGTGGAGCTGTGCCTCTCTAGGAATAGTGAGCAAGGGGTCCACGTCTGGATTCCCCTAGTAACTTAGGGTGAGACCCAAAGTTACTACAATATGCAAATTAACAAGGGGGGTCCTGGAAGTCCCTCTGCCAGACATTAGTCCTGGTTACGAGTGACTTACCCAGAGTCTTTAGCTCACTATCTTTCACAGAGAAGAAATGTCCCAAACATATCAGTCTTTGTCCTGCCCTGGGGCAGTCCAGCACCAAAATGCTAGGCAATTCTTCTCTGAACAAGAGTACCAAAAGAAACCCCAGACACGTGTTTTGGTCTGGTTGGACATCATCAGCAGGGTGGAGATGTGCCTCTCTAAGAATAGTGAGCAAGGGGTCCACGTCTGGATTCCCCTAGTAACTTAGGGTGAGACCCAAAGTTACTTCAATATGCAAATTAACAAGGGGGGTCCCGGGAGACCCTCTGCCAGACATTAGTCCTGGTTACGAGAGACCTACCCGGTGTCTTTAGCTCACTATCTTTCACAGAGAAGAAATATCCCAAACATATCAGTCTTTGTCCTGCCTTGGGGCAGTCTAGCACCGAAATGCTAGGCAATCCTCCTCTGAACAAGAATACCACAAGCAACCCCAGACACGTGTTTCGGTCTGGTTGGACCTCATCAGTAGGGTGGAGCTGTACCTTACTAAGAATAGTGAGCAAGGGGTCCACATCTGGATTCCCCTAGTAACTTAGGGTGAGACCCAAAGTGACTTCAATATGCAAATTAACAAGCGGGGGTCCTGGGAGTCCCTCTGCCAGACATTAGTCCTGGTTACGAGAGACTTACCCAGAGTCTTTAGCTCACTATCTTTCACAGAGAAGAAATATCTCAAACATATCAGTCTTTGTCCTGCCCTTGGGCCCTCCAGCACCGAAATGTTAGGCAATTCTCCTATGTACAAGAGTAACAAAAGCAACCCCAGACACGTGTTTCGTTCTGATTGAACCTCATCAGTAGGGTGGAGCTGTGCCTCTCTAAGAATAGTGAGCAAGGGGTCCACCTCTGGATTCCCCTAGTAATTTAGGGTGAGACCCAAAGTTACTTCAATATGAAAATTAACAAGGGGGGGTCCTTGGAGTCCCTCTGCCAGACATTAGTCCTGGTTACGAGAGACTTACCCAGAGTCTTTAGCTCACTATCTTTCACAGAGAAGAAATATCTCAAACATATCAGTCTTTGTCCTGCCCTGGGGCCCTCCAGCACCAAAATGTTAGGCAATTCTCCTATGTACAAGAGTACCAAAAGCAACCCCAGACACGTGTTTCATTCTGATTGAACCTCATCAGTAGGGTGGAGCTGTGCCTCTCAAAGAATAGTGAGCAAGGGGTCCACCTCTGGATTCCCCTAGTAACTTAGGGTGAGACCCAAAGTTACTTCAATATGAAAATTAACAAGGGGGGTCCTGGGAGTTCCTCTGCCAGACATTAGTCCTGGTTACGAGAGACTTACCCAGAGTCTTTAGCTCACTATCTTTCACAGAGAAGAAATATCTCAAACATATCAGTCTTTGTCATGCCTTGGGGCAGTCCAGCACGGAAATGCTAGGCAATTCTTCTCTGAACAAGAGTACCAAAAGCAACCCCAGACACATGTTTATGTCTGGTTGGACCTCATCAGTAGGGTGGAGCTGTGCCTCTCTAAGAATAGTGAGCAAGGGGTCCACGTCTGGATTCCCCTAGTAATTTAGGGTGAGACCCAAAGTTACTTAAATATGCAAATTAACAAGGGGGGTCCTGGGAGTCCCTCTGCCAGACATTAGTCCTGGTTACGAGAGACTTACCCAGAGTCTTTAGCTCACTATCTTTCTCAGAGAAGAAATATCCCAAACATATCAGTCTTTGTCCTGCCTTGGGCCAGTCCAGCACCGAAATGCTAGGCAATTCTCCTCTGAACAAGAGTACCAAAAGCAACCCCAGACACGTGTTTGGGTCTGGTTGGACCTCATCAGTACGGTGGAGCTGTGCCTCTCTAGGAATAGTGAGCAAGGGGTCCACGTCTGGATTCCCCTAGTAACTTAGGGTGAGACCCAAAGTTACTACAATATGCAAATTAACAAGGGGGGTCCTGGAAGTCCCTCTGCCAGACATTAGTCCTGGTTACGAGTGACTTACCCAGAGTCTTTAGCTCACTATCTTTCACAGAGAAGAAATATCACACACATATCACTCTTTGTCCTGCCCTGGGGCAGTCCAGCACCGAAATACTAGGCAATTCTCCTCTGAACAAGAGTCCCAAAAGCAACCCCAGACAAGTGTTTCGGTCTGGTTGGACCTCATCAGTAGGGTGGAGCTGTGCCTTTCTAAGAATAGAGAGCAAGGGGTCCACGTCTGGATTCCCCCAGTAACTTAGGGTGAGACCCAAAGTTACTTCAATATGCAAATTAACAAGGGGGGTCCTGGGAGTCCCTCTGCCAGACATTAGTCCTGGTTACGAGAGACTTACCCAGAGTCTTTAGCTCACTATCTTTCACAGAGAAGAAATGTCCCAAACATATCAGTCTTTGTCCTGCCCTCGGGCAGTCCAGCACCGAAATGCTAGGCAATTCTTCTCTGAACAAGAGTACCAAAAGAAACCCCAGACACGTGTTTCGGTCTGGTTGGACATCATCAGTAGGGTGGAGCTGTGCCTCTCTAAGAATAGTGAGCAATGGGTCCACGTCTGGATTCCCCTAGTAACTTAGGGTGAGACCCAAAGTTACGTCAATATGCAAATTAACAAGGGGGGTCCCGGAGACCCTCTGCCAGACATTAGTCCTGGTTACGAGAGACTTACCCAGTGTCTTTAGCTCACTATCTTTCACAGAGAAGAAATATCCCAAACATATCAGTCTTTGTCCTGCCTTGGGGCAGTCTAGCACCGAAATGCTACGCAATCCTCCTCTGAACAAGAATACCAAAAGCAACCCCAGACATGTGTTTTCGGTCTGGTTGGACCTCATCAGTAGGGTGGAGCTGTGCCTTACTAAGAATATTGAGCAAGGGGTCCACGTCTGGATTCCCCTAGTAATTTAGGGTGAGACCCAAAGTTACTTCAATATGCGAATTAACAAGGGGGGTCCTGGGAGTCCCTCTGCCAGACATTAGTCCTGGTTACGAGAGACTTACCCAGAGTCTTTAGCTCACTATCTTTCACAGAGAAGAAATATCCCAAACATATCAGTCTTTGTCCTGCCCTGGGGCCCTCCAGCACCGAAATGTTAGGCAATTCTCCTATCTACAAGAGTACCAAAAGCAACCCCAGACACGTGTTTCGTTCTGATTGAACCTCATCAGTAGGGTGGAGCTGTGCATTTCTAAGAATAGTGAGCAAGGGGTCCACGTCTGGATTCCCCTAGTAATTTAGGGTGAGACCCAAAGTTACTACAATATGCAAATTAACAAGGGGGGTCCTGGAAGTCCCTCTGCCAGACATTAGTCCTGGTTACGAGTGACTTACCCAGAGTCTTTAGCTCACTATCTTTCACAGAGAAGAAATATCCCACACATATCACTCTTTGTCCTGCCCTGGGGCAGTCCAGCACCGAAATACTAGGCAATTCTCCTCTGAACAAGAGTCCCAAAAGCAACCCCAGACAAGTGTTTCGGTCTGGTTGGACCTCATCAGTAGGGTGGAGCTGTGCCTTTCTAAGAATAGAGAGCAAGGGGTCCACGTCTGGATTCCCCCAGTAATTTAGGGTGAGACCCAAAGTTACTTCAATATGCAAATTAACAAGGGGGGTCCTGGGAGTCCCTCTGCCAGACATTAGTCCTGGTTACGAGAGACTTACCCAGAGTCTTTAGCTCACTATTTTTCACAGAGAAGAAATATCCCACACATATCACTCTTTGTCCTGCCCTGGGGCAGTCCAGCACCGAAATACTAGGCAATTCTCCTCTGAACAAGAGTCCCAAAAGCAACCCCAGACAAGTGTTTCGGTCTGGTTGGACCTCATCAGTAGGGTGGAGCTGTGCCTTACTAAGAATAGTGAGCAAAGGGTCCACGTCTGGATTCCCCTAGTAATTTAGGGTGAGACCCAAAGTTACTACAATATGCAAATTAACAAGGGGGGTCCTGGAAGTCCCTCTGCCAGACATTAGTCCTGGTTACGAGTGACTTACCCAGAGTCTTTAGCTCACTATCTTTCACAGAGAAGAAATATCCCACACATATCACTCTTTGTCCTGCCCTGGGGCAGTCCAGCACCGAAATACTAGGCAATTCTCCTCTGAACAAGAGTCCCAAAAGCAACCCCAGACAAGTGTTTCGGTCTGGTTGGACCTCATCAGTAGGGTGGAGCTGTGCCTTTCTAAGAATAGAGAGCAAGGGGTCCACGTCTGGATTCCCCCAGTAACTTAGGGTGAGACCCAAAGTTACTTCAATATGCAAATTAACAAGGGGGGTCCTGGGAGTCCCTCTGCCAGACATTAGTCCTGGTTACGAGAGACTTACCCAGAGTCTTTAGCTCACTATCTTTCACAGAGAAGAAATGTCCCAAACATATCAGTCTTTGTCCTGCCCTCGGGCAGTCCAGCACCGAAATGCTAGGCAATTCTTCTCTGAACAAGAGTACCAAAAGAAACCCCAGACACGTGTTTCGGTCTGGTTGGACATCATCAGTAGGGTGGAGCTGTGCCTCTCTAAGAATAGTGAGCAATGGGTCCACGTCTGGATTCCCCTAGTAACTTAGGGTGAGACCCAAAGTTACGTCAATATGCAAATTAACAAGGGGGGTCCCGGAGACCCTCTGCCAGACATTAGTCCTGGTTACGAGAGACTTACCCAGTGTCTTTAGCTCACTATCTTTCACAGAGAAGAAATATCCCAAACATATCAGTCTTTGTCCTGCCTTGGGGCAGTCTAGCACCGAAATGCTACGCAATCCTCCTCTGAACAAGAATACCAAAAGCAACCCCAGACATGTGTTTTCGGTCTGGTTGGACCTCATCAGTAGGGTGGAGCTGTGCCTTACTAAGAATATTGAGCAAGGGGTCCACGTCTGGATTCCCCTAGTAATTTAGGGTGAGACCCAAAGTTACTTCAATATGCGAATTAACAAGGGGGGTCCTGGGAGTCCCTCTGCCAGACATTAGTCCTGGTTACGAGAGACTTACCCAGAGTCTTTAGCTCACTATCTTTCACAGAGAAGAAATATCCCAAACATATCAGTCTTTGTCCTGCCCTGGGGCCCTCCAGCACCGAAATGTTAGGCAATTCTCCTATCTACAAGAGTACCAAAAGCAACCCCAGACACGTGTTTCGTTCTGATTGAACCTCATCAGTAGGGTGGAGCTGTGCATTTCTAAGAATAGTGAGCAAGGGGTCCACGTCTGGATTCCCCTAGTAATTTAGGGTGAGACCCAAAGTTACTACAATATGCAAATTAACAAGGGGGGTCCTGGAAGTCCCTCTGCCAGACATTAGTCCTGGTTACGAGTGACTTACCCAGAGTCTTTAGCTCACTATCTTTCACAGAGAAGAAATATCCCACACATATCACTCTTTGTCCTGCCCTGGGGCAGTCCAGCACCGAAATACTAGGCAATTCTCCTCTGAACAAGAGTCCCAAAAGCAACCCCAGACAAGTGTTTCGGTCTGGTTGGACCTCATCAGTAGGGTGGAGCTGTGCCTTTCTAAGAATAGAGAGCAAGGGGTCCACGTCTGGATTCCCCCAGTAATTTAGGGTGAGACCCAAAGTTACTTCAATATGCAAATTAACAAGGGGGGTCCTGGGAGTCCCTCTGCCAGACATTAGTCCTGGTTACGAGAGACTTACCCAGAGTCTTTAGCTCACTATTTTTCACAGAGAAGAAATATCCCACACATATCACTCTTTGTCCTGCCCTGGGGCAGTCCAGCACCGAAATACTAGGCAATTCTCCTCTGAACAAGAGTCCCAAAAGCAACCCCAGACAAGTGTTTCGGTCTGGTTGGACCTCATCAGTAGGGTGGAGCTGTGCCTTACTAAGAATAGTGAGCAAGGGGTCCACGTCTGGATTCCCCTAGTAATTTAGGGTGAGACCCAAAGTTACTACAATATGCAAATTAACAAGGGGGGTCCTGGAAGTCCCTCTGCCAGACATTAGTCCTGGTTACGAGAGACTTACCCAGAGTCTTTAGCTCACTATTTTTCACAGAGAAGAAATATCCCACACATATCACTCTTTGTCCTGCCCTGGGGCAGTCCAGCACCGAAATACTAGGCAATTCTCCTCTGAACAAGAGTCCCAAAAGCAACCCCAGACAAGTGTTTCGGTCTGGTTGGACCTCATCAGTAGGGTGGAGCTGTGCCTTTCTAAGAATAGAGAGCAAGGGGTCCACGTCTGGATTCCCCCAGTAATTTAGGGTGAGACCCAAAGTTACTTCAATATGCAAATTATCAGGGGGGGTCCTGGGAGTCCCTCTGCCAGACATTAGTCCTGGTTACGAGAGACTTACCCAGAGTCTTTAGCTCACTATTTTTCACAGAGAAGAAATGTCCCAAACATATCAGTCTTTGTCCTGCCCTGGGGCAGTCCAGCACCGAAATGCTAGGCAATTCTTCTCTGAACAAGAGTACCAAAAGAAACCCCAGACACGTGTTTCGGTCTGGTTGGACATCATCAGTAGGGTGGAGCTGTGCCTCTCTAAGAATAGTGAGCAAGGGGTCCACGTCTGGATTCCCCTAGTAACTTAGGGTGAGACCCAAAGTTACTTCATTATGCAAATTAACAAGGGGGGTCCCGGGAGACCCTCTGCCAGACATTAGTCCTGGTTACGAGAGACTTACCCAGTGTCTTTAGCTCACTATCTTTCACAGAGAAGAAATATCCCAAACATATCAGTCTTTGTCCTGCCCTGGGGCCCTCCAGCACCGAAATGTTAGGCAATTCTCCTATGTACAAGAGTACCAAAAGCAACCCCAGACACGTGTTTCGTTCTGATTGAACCTCATCAGTAGGGTGGAGCTGTGCCTTTCTAAGAATAGTGAGCAAGGGGTCCACCTCTGGATTCCCCTAGTAACTTAGGATGAGACCCAAAGTTACTTCAATATGAAAATTAACAAGGGGGGTCCTGGGAGTTCCTCTGCCAGACATTAGTCCTGGTTACGAGAGACTTACCCAGAGTCTTTAGCTCACTATCTTTCACAGAGAAGAAATATCTCAAACATATCAGTCTTTGTAGTGCCTTGGGGCAGTCCAGCACCAAAATGCTAGGCAATTCTCCTCTGAACAAAAGTACCGAAAGCAACCCCAGACACATGTTTAGGTCTGGTTGGACCTCATCAGTAGCGTGGAGCTGTGCCTCTCTAAGAATAGTGAGCAAGGGGTCCACGTCTGGATTCCCCTAGTAACTTAGGGTGAGACCCAAAGTTACTTCAATATGCAAATTAACAAGGGGGGTCCTGGGAGTCCCTCTGCCAGACATTAGTCCTGGTTACGAGAGACTTACCCAGAGTCTTTAGCTCACTATCTTTCACAGAGAAGAAATATCTCAAACATATCAGTCTTTATCGTGCCTTGGGGCAGTCCAGCACCAAAATGCTAGGCAATTCTTCTCTGAACAAGAGTACCAAAAGCAGCCCCAGACAGATGTTTAGGTCTGGTTGGACCTCATCAGTAGGGTGGAGCTGGCCTCTCTAAGAATAGTGAGCAAGGGGCCCACATCTGGATTCCCCTAGTAACTTAGGGTGAGACCCAAAGTTACTTCAATATGCAAATTAACAAGGGGGGTCCTGGGAGTCCCTCTGCCAGACATTAGTCCTAGTTACGAGTGACTTACCCAGAGTCTTTAGCTCACTATCTTTCACAGAGAAGAAATATCTCAAACATATCAGTCTTTGTCGTGCCTTGGGGCAGTCCAGCACCGAAATGCTAGGCAATTCTCCTCTGAACAAAAGTACCGAAAGCAAACCCAGACACATGTTTATGTCTGGTTGGACCTCATCAGTAGGGTGGAGCTGTGCCTCTTTAAGAATAGTGAGCAAGGGGTCCACGTCTGTATTCCCCAAGTAACTTAGGGTGAGACCCAAAGTTACTTCAATATGCAAATTAACAAGGGGGGTCCTGGGAGTCCCTCTGCCAGACATTAGACCTGGTTATGAGAGACTTACCCAGAGTCTTTAGCTCACTATCTTTCACAGAGAAGAAATATCCCAAACATATCACTCTTTGTTCTGCCTTGGGGCAGTCCAGCACAGAAATGCTAGGCAATTCTCCTCTAAATAAGAGTACCAAAAGCAACCCCAGACACGTGTTTCGTTCTGGTTGGACATCATCAGTAGGGTGGAGCTGTACCTCTCTAAGAATAGTGAGCAAGGGGTCCACGTCTGGATTCCCCAA
Organism: Ambystoma mexicanum; assembly: GCF_040938575.1. Classification (NCBI taxonomy): domain Eukaryota; kingdom Metazoa; phylum Chordata; class Amphibia; order Caudata; family Ambystomatidae; genus Ambystoma; species Ambystoma mexicanum. Next base: position 1,444,215,591 of record NC_090929.1, read on the forward strand.
GTAACTTAGGGTGAGACCCAAAGTTACTTCAATATGCAAATTAACAAGGGGGCTCCTGGAAGTCCCTCTGACAGACATTAGTCCTGGTTACGAGTGACTTACCCAGAGTCTTTAGCTCACTACCTTTCACAGAGAAGAAATATCCCAAACATATCACTCTTTGTCCTGCCCTGGGGCAGTCCAGCACCGAAATACTAGGCAATTCTCCTCTGAACAAGAGTCCCAAAAGCAATCCCAGACACGTGTTTCGGTCTGGTTGGACCTCATCAGTAGGGTGGAGCTGTGCCTTTCTAAGAATAGTGAGCAAGGGGTCCACGTCTGGATTCCCCCAGTAACTTAGGGTGAGACCCAAAGTTACTTCAATATGCAAATTAACAAGGGGGGTCCTGGGAGTCCCTCTGCCAGACATTAGTCCTGGTTACGAGAGACTTACCCAGAGTCTTTAGCTCACTATCTTTCACAGAGAAGAAATATCCCAAATAAATCAGTCTTTGTCCTGCCCTGGGGCAGTCCAGCACCGAAATGCTAGGCAATTCTTCTCTGAACAAGAGTACCAAAAGAAACCCCAGACACGTGTTTCGGTCTGGTTGGACATCATCAGTAGGGTGGAGCTGTGCCTCTCTGAGAATAGTGAGCAAGGGGTCCATGTCTGGATTCCCCTAGTAACTTAGGGTGAGACCCAAAGTTACTTCAATATGCAAATTAACAAGGGGAGTCCTGGGAGACCCTCTGCCAGACATTAGTCCTGGTTACGAGAGACTTACCCAGTGTCTTTAGCTCACTATCTTTCATAGAGAAGAAATATCCCAAACATATCAGTCTTTTTCCTGCCTTGGGGCAGTCTAGCACCGAAATGCTAGGCAATCCTCCTCTGAACAAGAGTATCAAAAACAACTCCAGACACGTGTTTCGGTCTGGTTGGACCTCATCAGTAGGGTGGAGCTGTGCCTTACTAAGAATAGTGAGCAAGGGGTCCACGTCTGGATTCCCCTAGTAACTTAGGGTGAGACCCAAAGTTACTTCAATATGAAAATTAACAAGGGGGGTCCTGGGAGTCCCTCTGCCAGACATTAGTCCTGGTTACGAGAGACTTACCCAGAGTCTTTAGCTCACTATCTTTCACAGAGAAGAAATATCTCAAACATATCAGTCTTTGTCGTGCCTTGGGGCAGTCCAGCACCGAAATGCTAGGCAATTCTTCTCTGAACAAGAGTACCAAAAGCAACCCCAGACACATGTTTATGTCTGGTTGGACCTCATCAGTAGGGTGGAGCTGTGCCTCTCTAAGAATAGTGAGCAAGGGGTCCACGTCTGGATTCCCCTAGTAATTTAGGGTGAGACCCAAAGTTACTTAAGTATGCAAATTAACAAGGGGGGTCCTGGGAGTCCCTCTGCCAGACATTAGTCCTGGTTACGTGAGACTTACCCAGAGTCTTTAGCGCACTATCTTTCACAGAGAAGAAATATCCCAAACATATCAGTCTTTGTCCTGCCTTGGGGCAGTCCAGCACCGAAATGCTAGGCAATTCTCCTCTGAACAAGAGTACCAAAAGCAACCTGAGACACGTGTTTCGGTCTGGTTGGACCTCATCAGTACGGTGGAGCTGTGCCTCTCTAAGAATAGTGAGCAAGGGGTCCACGTCTGGATTCCCCTAGTAACTTAGGGTGAGACCCAAAGTTACTACAATATGCAAATTAACAAGGGGGGTCCTGGAAGTCCCTCTGCCAGACATTAGTCCTGGTTACGAGTGACTTACCCAGAGTCTTTAGCTCACTATCTTTCACAGAGAAGAAATATCCCACACATATCACTCTTTGTCCTGCCCTGGGTCCCTCCAGCACCGAAATGTTAGGCAATTCTACTATCTACAAGAGTACCAAAAGCAACCCCAGACACGTGTTTCGTTCTGATTGAACCTCATCAGTAGGGTGGAGCTGTGCCTTTCGAAGAATAGTGAGCAAGGGGTCCACGTCTGGATTCCCCTAGTAACTTAGGGTGAGACCCAAAGTTACTTCAATATGCAAATTAACAAGGGGGGTCCTGGGAGTCCCTCTGCCAGACATTAGTCCTGGTTACGAGAGACTTACCCAGAGTCTTTAGCTCACTATCTTTCACAGAGAAGAAATATCTCAAACATATCAGTCTTTGTCGTGCCTTGGGGCAGTCCAGCACCAAAATGCTAGGCAATTCTTCTCTGAACAAGAGTACCAAAAGCAACCCCAGACAGATGTTTAGGTCTGGTTGGACCTCATCAGTAGGGTGGAGCTGGCCTCTCTAAGAATAGTGAGCAAGGGGTCCACGTCTGAATTCCCCTAGTAACTTAGGGTGAGACCCAAAGTTACTTCAATATGCAAATTAACAAGGGGGGGTCCTGGGAGACCCTCTGCCAGGCATTAGTCCTGGTTACGAGAGACTTATCCAGAGTCTTTAGCTCACTATCTCTCACAGAGAAGAAATATCCCAAACATATCAGTCTTTGTCCTGCCTTGGGGCAGTCCAGCACCGAAATGCTAAGCAATTCTCCTCTGAACAAGAGTACCAAAAGCAACCCCAGACACGTGTTTCGGTCTGGTTGGACCTCATCAGTAGGGTGGAGCTGTGCCTTTCTAAGAATAGTGAGCAAGGGGCCCACATCTGGATTCCCCTAGTAACTTAGGGTGAGACCCAAAGTTACTTCAATATGCAAATTAACAAGGGGGGTCCTGGGAGTCCCTCTGCCAGACATTAGTCCTAGTTACGAGTGACTTACCCAGAGTCTTTAGCTCACTATCTTTCACAGAGAAGAAATATCTCAAACATATCAGTCTTTGTCGTGCCTTGGGGCAGTCCAGCACCGAAATGCTAGGCAATTCTCCTCTGAACAAAAGTACCGAAAGCAAACCCAGACACATGTTTATGCCTGGTTGGACCTCATCAGTAGGGTGGAGCTGTGCCTCTTTAAGAATAGTGAGCAAGGGGTCCACGTCTGTATTCCCCTAGTAACTTAGGGTGAGACCCAAAGTTACTTCAATATGCAAATTAACAAGGGGGGTCCTGGGAGTCCCTCTGCCAGACATTAGACCTGGTTATGAGAGACTTACCCAGAGTCTTTAGCTCACTATCTTTCACAGAGAAGAAATATCCCAAACATATCACTCTTTGTTCTGCCTTGGGGCAGTCCAGCACAGAAATGCTAGGCAATTCTCCTCTAAATAAGAGTACCAAAAGCAACCCCAGACACGTGTTTCGTTCTGGTTGGACATCATCAGTAGGGTGGAGCTGTACCTCTCTAAGAATAGTGAGCAAGGGGTCCACGTCTGGATTCCCCTAGTAACTTAGGGTGAGACCCAAAGTTACTTCAATATGCAAATTAACAAGGGGGCTCCTGGAAGTCCCTCTGCCAGACATTAGTCCTGGTTACGAGTGACTTACCCAGAGTCTTTAGCTCACTACCTTTCACAGAGAAGAAATATCCCAAACATATCACTCTTTGTCCTGCCCTGGGGCAGTCCAGCACCGAAATACTAGGCAATTCTCCTCTGAACAAGAGTCCCAAAAGCATTCCCAGACACGTGTTTCGGTCTGGTTGGACCTCATCAGTAGGGTGGAGCTGTGCCTTTCTAAGAATAGTGAGCAAGGGGTCCACGTCTGGATTCCCCCAGTAACTTAGGGTGAGACCCAAAGTTACTTCAATATGCAAATTAACAAGGGGGGTCCTGGGAGTCCCTCTGCCAGACATTAGTCCTGGTTACGAGAGACTTACCCAGAGTCTTTAGCTCACTATCTTTCACAGAGAAGAAATATCCCAAATAAATCAGTCTTTGTCCTGCCCTGGGGCAGTCCAGCACCGAAATGCTAGGCAATTCTTCTCTGAACAAGAGTACCAAAAGAAACCCCAGACACGTGTTTCGGTCTGGTTGGACATCATCAGTAGGGTGGAGCTGTGCCTCTCTGAGAATAGTGAGCAAGGGGTCCATGTCTGGATTCCCCTAGTAACTTAGGGTGAGACCCAAAGTTACTTCAATATGCAAATTAACAAGGGGAGTCCTGGGAGACCCTCTGCCAGACATTAGTCCTGGTTACGAGAGACTTACCCAGTGTCTTTAGCTCACTATCTTTCATAGAGAAGAAATATCCCAAACATATCAGTCTTTTTCCTGCCTTGGGGCAGTCTAGCACCGAAATGCTAGGCAATCCTCCTCTGAACAAGAGTACCAAAAGCAACTCCAGACACGTGTTTCGGTCTGGTTGGACCTCATCAGTAGGGTGGAGCTGTGCCTTACTAAGAATAGAGAGCAAGGGGTCCACGTCTGGATTCCCCTAGTAACTTAGGGTGAGACCCAAAGTTACTTCAATATGAAAATTAACAAGGGGGGTCCTGGGAGTCCCTTTGCCAGACATTAGTCCTGGTTACGAGAGACTTACCCAGAGTCTTTAGCTCACTATCTTTCACAGAGAAGAAATATCTCAAACATATCAGTCTTTGTCGTGCCTTGGGGCAGTCCAGCACCGAAATGCTAGGCAATTCTCCTCTGAACAAAAGTACCGAAAGCAACCCCAGACACATGTTTAGGTCTGGTTGGATCTCATCAGTAGCGTGGAACTGTGCCTCTCAAAGAATTGTGAGCAAGGGGTCCACGTCTGGATTCCCCTAGTAACTTAGGGTGAGACCCAAAGTTACTTCAATATGCAAATTAACAAGGGGGGACCTGGGAGTCCCTCTGCCAGACATTAGTCCTGGTTACGAGAGACTAACCCAGAGTCTTTAGCTCACTATCTTTCACAGAGAAGAAATATCTCAAACATATCAGTCTTTGTCGTGCCTTGGGGCAGTCTAGCACCGAAATGCTAGGCAATTCTTCTCTGAACAAGAGTACCAAAAGCAACCCCAGACACATGTTTATGTCTGGTTGGACCTCATCAGTAGGGTGGAGCTGTGCCTCTCTAAGAATAGTGAGCAAGGGGTCCACGTCTGGATTCCCCTAGTAATTTAGGGTGAGACCCAAAGTTACTTAAGTATGCAAATTAACAAGGGGGGTCCTGGGAGTCCCTCTGCCAGACATTAGTCCTTGTTACGTGAGACTTACCCAGAGTCTTTAGCGCACTATCTTTCACAGAGAAGAAATATCCCAAACATATCAGTCTTTGTCCTGCCTTGGGGCAGTCCAGCACCGAAATGCTAGGCAATTCTCCTCTGAACAAGAGTACCAAAAGCAACCCGAGACACGTGTTTCGGTCTGGTTGGACCTCATCAGTACGGTGGAGCTGTGCCTCTCTAAGAATAGTGAGCAAGGGGTCCACGTCTGGATTCCCCTAGTAACTTAGGGTGAGACCCAAAGTTACTACAATATGCAAATTAACAAGGGGGGTCCTGGAAGTCCCTCTGCCAGACATTAGTCCTGGTTACGAGTGACTTACCCAGAGTCTTTAGCTCACTATCTTTCACAGAGAAGAAATATCCCACACATATCACTCTTTGTCCTGCCCTGGGGCCCTCCAGCACCGAAATGTTAGGCACTTCTACTATCTACAAGAGTACCAAAAGCAACCCCAGACACGTGTTTCGTTCTGATTGAACCTCATCAGTAGGGTGGAGCTGTGCCTTTCGAAGAATAGTGAGCAAGGGGTCCACCTCTGGATTGCCCTAGTAACTTAGGATGAGACCCAAAGTTACTTCAATATGAAAATTAACAAGGGGGGTCCTGGGAGTCCCTCTGCCAGACATTACTCCTGGTTACGAGAGACTTACCCAGAGTCTTTAGCTCACTATCTTTCACAGAGAAGAAATATCTCAAACATATCAGTCTTTGTCGTGCCTTGGGGCAGTCCAGCACCAAAATGCTAGGCAATTCTCCTCTGAACAAAAGTACCGAAAGCAACCCCAGACACATGTTTAGGTCTGGTTGGATCTCATCAGTAGCGTGGAGCTGTGCCTCTCTAAGAATAGTGAGCAAGGGGTCCATGTCTGGATTCCCCAAGTAACTTAGGGTGAGACCCAAAGTTACTTCAATATGCAAATTAACAAGGGGGGTCCTGGGAGTCCCTCTGCCAGACATTAGTCCTGGTTACGAGAGACTTACCCAGAGTCTTTAGCTCACTATCTTTCACAGAGAAGAAATATCTCAAACATATCAGTCTTTGTCGTGCCTTGGGGCAGTCCAGCACCGAAATGCTAGGCAATTCTTCTCTGAACAAGAGTACCAAAAGCAACCCCAGACACATGTTTAGGTCTGGTTGGACCTCATCAGTAGGGTGGAGCTGTGCCTCTCTAAGAATAGTGAGCAAGGGGTCCATGTCTGGATTCCCCTAGTAACTTAGGGTGAGACCCAAAGTTACTTCAATATGCAAATTAACAAGGGGGGTCCTCGAGACCCTCTGCCAGGCATTAGTCCTGGTTACGAGAGACTTACCCAGAGTCTTTAGCTCACTATCTTTCACAGAGAAGAAATATCCCAAACATATCAGTCTTTGTCTTGCCTTGGGGCAGACCAGCACCGAAATGCTAAGCAATTCTCCTCTGAACAAGAGTACCAAAAGCAACCCCAGACATGTATTTCGGTCTGGTTGGACCTCATCAGTAGGGTGGAGCTGTGCCTTTCTAAGAATAGTGAGCAAGGGGTCCACATCTGGATTCCCCTAGTAACTTAGGGTGAGACCCAAAGTTACTTCAATATGCAAATTAACAAGGGGGGTCCTGGGAGTCCCTCTGCCAGACATTAGTCCTAGTTACGAGTGACTTACCCAGAGTCTTTAGCTCACTATCTTTCACAGAGAAGAAATATCTCAAACATATCAGTCTTTGTCGTGCCTTGGGGCAGTCCAGCACCGAAATGCTAGGCAATTCTCCTCTGAACAAAAGTACCGAAAGCAACCCCAGACACATGTTTTGGTCTGGTTGGACCTCATCAGTAGGGTGGAGCTGTACCTCTTTAAGAATAGTGAGCAAGGGGTCCACGTCTGGATTCCCCTAGTAACTTAGGGTGAGACCCAAATTTACTTCAATATTGAAATTAACAAGGGGGGTTCCTGGGAGTCCCTCTGCCAGACATTAGACCTGGTTACGAGAGACTTACCCAGAGTCTTTAGCTCACTATCTTTCACAGAGAAGAAATATCCCAAACATATCACTCTTTGTCCTGCCCTGGGGCAGTCCAGCACCGAAATACTAGGCAATTCTCCTCTGAACAAGAGTCCCAAAAGCAACCCCAGACATGTGTTTCGGTCTGGTTGGACCTCATCAGTAGGGTGGAGCTGTGCCTTTCTAAGAATAGTGAGCAAGGGGTCCACGTCTGGATTCCCCCAGTAACTTAGGGTGAGACCCAAAGTTACTTCAATATGCAAATTAACAAGGGGGTCCTGGGAGTCCCTCTGCCAGACATTAGTCAGGGTTACGAGAGACTTACCCAGAGTCTTTAGCTCACTATCTTTCACAGAGAAGAAATATCCCAAACATATCAGTCTTTGTCCTGCCCTGGGGCCCTCCAGCACCGAAATGTTAGGCAATTCTCCTATCTACAAGAGTACCAAAAGCAACCCCAGACACGTGTTTCGTTCTGATTGAACCTCATCAGTAGGGTGGAGCTGTGCCTCTTTAAGAATAGTGAGCAAGGGGTCCACGTCTGGATTCCCCTAGTAACTTAGGGTGAGACCCAAATTTACTTCAATATGGAAATTAACAAGGGGGGGTCCTGGGAGTCCCTCTGCCAGACATTAGACCTGGTTACGAGAGACTTACCCAGAGTCTTTAGCTCACTATCTTTCACAGAGAAGAAATATCCCAAACATATCACTCTTTGTCCTGCCCTGGGGCAGTCCAGCACCGAAATACTACGCAATCCTCCTCTGAACAAGAATACCAAAAGCAACCCCAGACATGTGTTTTCGGTCTGGTTGGACCTCATCAGTAGGGTGGAGCTGTGCCTTTCTAAGAATAGTGAGCAAGGGGTCCACGTCTGGATTCCCCTAGTAACTTAGGGTGAGGCCCAAATTTACTTCAATATGGAAATTAACAAGGGGGGTCCTGGGAGTCCCTCTGCCAGACATTAGTCCTGGTTACGAGAGACTTACCCAGAGTCTTTAGCTCACTATCTTTCACAGAGAAGAAATATCCCAAACATATCAGTCTTTGTCCTGCCTTGGGGCAGCCTAGCACCGAAATGCTAGGCAATCCTCCTCTGAACAAGAATACCACAAGCAACCCCAGACACGTGTTTCGGTCTGGTTGGACCTCATCAGTAGGGTGGAGCTGTGCCTTACTAAGAATAGTGAGCAAGGGGTCCACATCTGGATTCCCCTAGTAACTTAGGGTGAGACCCAAAGTGACTTCAATATGCAAATTAACAAGCGGGGGTCCTGGGAGTCCCTCTGCCAGACATTAGTCCTCGTTACGAGAGACTTACCCAGAGTCTTTAGCTCACTATCTTTCACAGAGAAGAAATATCTCAAACATATCAGTCTTTGTCCTGCCCTTGGGCCCTCCAGCACCGAAATGTTAGGCAATTCTCCTATGTACAAGAGTACCAAAAGCAACCCCAGACATGTATTTCGGTCTGGTTGGACCTCATCAGTAGGGTGGAGCTGTGCCTTTCTAAGAATAGTGAGCAAGGGGTCCACATCTGGATTCCCCTAGTAACTTAGGGTGAGACCCAAAGTTACTTCAATATGCAAATTAACAAGGGGGGTCCTGGGAGTCCCTCTGCCAGACATTAGTCCTAGTTACGAGTGACTTACCCAGAGTCTTTAGCTCACTATCTTTCACAGAGAAGAAATATCTCAAACATATCAGTCTTTGTCGTGCCTTGGGGCAGTCCAGCACCGAAATGCTAGGCAATTCTCCTCTGAACAAAAGTGTCGAAAGCAACCCCAGACACATGTTTCGGTCTGGTTGGACCTCATCAGTAGGGTGGAGCTGTGCCTCTTTAAGAATAGTGAGCAAGGGGTCCACGTCTGGATTCCCCTAGTAACTTAGGGTGAGACCCAAATTTACTTCAATATGGAAATTAACAAGGGGGGGTCCTGGGAGTCCCTCTGCCAGACATTAGACCTGGTTACGAGAGACTTACCCAGAGTCTTTAGCTCACTATCTTTCACAGAGAAGAAATATCCCAAACATATCACTCTTTGTCCTGCCCTGGGGCAGTCCAGCACCGAAATACTAGGCAATTCTCCTCTGAACAAGAGTCCCAAAAGCAACCCCAGACACGTGTTTCGGTCTGGTTGGACCTCATCAGTAGGGTGGAGCTGTGCCTTTCTAAGAATAGTGAGCAAGGGGTCCACGTCTGGATTCCCCCAGTAACTTAGGGTGAGACCCAAAGTTACTTCAATATGCAAATTAACAAGGGGGTCCTGGGAGTCCCTCTGCCAGACATTAGTCAGGGTTACGAGAGACTTACCCAGAGTCTTTAGCTCACTATCTTTCACAGAGAAGAAATATCCCAAACATATCAGTCTTTGTCCTGCCCTGGGACAGTCCAGCACCGAAATGCTAGGCAATTCTTCTCTGAACAAGAGTACCAAAAGAAACCCCAGACACGTGTTTCGGTCTGGTTGGACATCATCAGTAGGGTGGAGCTGTGCCTCTCTAAGAATAGTGAGCAAGGGGTCCACGTCTGGATTCCCCTAGTAACTTAGGGTGAGACCCAAAGTTACTTCAATATGCAAATTAACATGGGGGGTCCTGGAAGTCCCTCTGCCAGACATTAGTCCTGGTTACGAGTGACTTACCCAGTGTCTTTAGCTCACTATCTTTCACAGAGAAGAAATATCCCAAACATATCACTCTTTGTCCTGCCCTGGGGCAGTCCAGCACCGAAATACTAGGCAATTCTCCTCTGAACAAGAGTCCCAAAAGCAACCCCAGACACATGTTTCGGTCTGGTTGGACCTCATCAGTAGGGTGGAGCTGTGCCTTTCTAAGAATAGTGAGCAAGGGGTCCACGTCTGGATTCCCCCAGTAACTTAGGGTGAGACCCAAAGTTACTTCAATATGCAAATTAACAAGGGGGTCCTGGGAGTCCCTCTGCCAGACATTAGTCAGGGTTACGAGAGACTTACCCAGAGTCTTTAGCTCACTATCTTTCACAGAGAAGAAATATCCCAAACATATCAGTCTTTGTCCTGCCATGGGACAGTCCAGCACCCAGATGCTAGGCCATTCTTCTCTGAACAAGAGTACCAAAAGAAACCCCAGACACGTGTTTCAGTCTGGTTGGACATCATCAGTAGGGTGGAGCTGTGCCTCTCTAAGAATAGTGAGCAAGGGGTCCACGTCTGGATTCCCCTAGTAACTTAGGGTGAGACCCAAAGTTGCTTCAATATGCAAATTAACAAGGGGGTCCTGGGAGACCCTCTGCCAGACATTAGTCCTGGTTACGAGAGATTTACCCAGTGTCTTTAGCTCACTATCTTTCACAGAGAAGAAATATGCCAAACATGTCAGTCTTTGTCCAGCCTTGGGGCAGTCTAGCACCGAAATGCTAGACAATCCTCCTCTGAACAAGAGTACCAAAAGCAACCCCAGACACGTGTTTCGGTCTGGTTGGACCTCATCAGTAGGGTGGAGCTGTGCCTTACTAAGAATAGTGAGCAAGGGGTCCACATCTGGATTCCCCTAGTAACTTACGGTGAGACCCAAAGTTACTTCAATATGCAAATTAACAAGGGGGGTCCTAGGAGTCCCTCTGCCAGACATTAGTCCTGGTTACGAGAGACTTACCCAGAGTCTTTAGCTCACTATCTTTCACAGAGAAGAAATATCCCAAACATATCACTCTTTGTTCTGCCCTGGGGCAGTCCAGCACCGAAATGCTACGCAATTCTCCTCTGAACAAGAGTACCAAAAGCAACCCCAGACACATGTTTTCGGTCTGGTTGGACCTCATCAGTAGGGTGGAGCTGTGCCTTACTAAGAATAGTGAGCAAGGGGTCCACATCTGGATTCCCCTAGTAACTTAGGATGAGACCCAAAGTTACTTCAATATGAAAATTAACAAGGGGGGTCCTGGGAGTCCCTCTGCCAGACATTAGTCCTGGTTACGAGAGACTTACCCAGAGTCTTTAGCTCACTATCTTTCACAGAGAAGAAATATCTCAAACATATTGTCCCTCTGCCAGACATTAGTCCTGGTTACGAGAGACTTACCCAGAGTCTTTAGCTCACTATCTTTCACAGAGAAGAAATATCTCAAACATATCAGTCTTTGTCGTGCCTTGGGGCAGCCCAGCACCGAAATGCTAGGCAATTCTCCTCTGAACAAAAGTACCGAAAGCAACCCCAGACACATGTTTAGGTCTGGTTGGATCTCATCAGTAGCGTGGAGCTGTGCCTCTCTAAGAATAGTGAGCAAGGGGTCCACGTCTGGATTCCCCTAGTAACTTAGGGTGAGACCCAAAGTTACTTCAATATGCAAATTAACAAGGGGGGTCCTGGGAGTCCCTCTGCCAGACATTAGTCCTGGTTACGAGAGACTTACCCAGAGTCTTTAGCTCACTATCTTTCACAGAGAAGAAATATCTCAAACATATCAGTCTTTGTCATGCCTTGGGGCAGTCCAGCACCGAAATGCTAGGCAATTCTTCTCTGAACAAGAGTACCAAAAGCAACCCCAGACACATGTTTATGTCTGGCTGGACCTCATCAGTAGGGTGGAGCTGTGCCTCTCTAAGAATAGTGAGCAAGGGGTCCACGTCTGGATTCCCCTAGTAATTTAGGGTGAGACCCAAAGTTACTTAAATATGCAAATTAACAAGGGGGTCCTGGGAGTCCCTCTGCCAGACATTAGTCCTGGTTACGAGAGACTTACCCAGAGTCTTTAGCTCACTATCTTTCACAGAGAAGAAATATCCCAAACATATCAGTCTTTGTCCTGCCTTGGGCCAGTCCAGCACCGAAATGCTAGGCAATTCTCCTCTGAACAAGAGTACCAAAAGCAACCCGAGACACGTGTTTCGGTCTGGTTGGACCTCATCAGTACGGTGGAGCTGTGCCTCTCTAGGAATAGTGAGCAAGGGGTCCACGTCTGGATTCCCCTAGTAACTTAGGGTGAGACCCAAAGTTACTACAATATGCAAATTAACAAGGGGGGTCCTGGAAGTCCCTCTGCCAGACATTAGTCCTGGTTACGAGAGACCTACCCGGTGTCTTTAGCTTACTATCTTTCACAGAGAAGAAATATCCCAAACATATCAGTCTTTGTCCTGCCTTGGGGCAGTCTAGCACCGAAATGCTAGGCAATCCTCCTCTGAACAAGAATACCACAAGCAACCCCAGACATGTGTTTCGGTCTGGTTGGACCTCATCAGTAGGGTGGAGCTGTGCCTTACTAAGAATAGTGAGCAAGGGGTCCACATCTGGATTCCCCTAGTAACTTAGGGTGAGACCCAAAGTTACTTAAATATGCAAATTAACAAGGGGGTCCTGGGAGTCCCTCTGCCAGACATTAGTCCTGGTTACGAGAGACTTACCCAGAGTCTTTAGCTCACTATCTTTCACAGAGAAGAAATGTCCCAAACATATCAGTCTTTGTCCTGCCCTGGGGCAGTCCAGCACCGAAATGCTAGGCAATTCTTCTCTGAACAAGAGTACCAAAAGAAACCCCAGACACGTGTTTTGGTCTGGTTGGACATCATCAGCAGGGTGGAGATGTGCCTCTCTAAGAATAGTGAGCAAGGGGTCCACGTCTGGATTCCCCTAGTAACTTCGGGTGAGACCCAAAGTTACTTCAATATGCAAATTAACAAGGGGGGTCCAGGGAGACCCTCTGCCAGACATTAGTCCTGGTTACGAGAGACCTACCCGGTGTCTTTAGCTTACTATCTTTCACAGAGAAGAAATATCCCAAACATATCAGTCTTTGTCCTGCCTTGGGGCAGTCTAGCACCGAAATGCTAGGCAATCCTCCTCTGAACAAGAATACCACAAGCAACCCCAGACACGTGTTTCGGTCTGGTTGGACCTCATCAGTAGGGTGGAGCTGTGCCTTACTAAGAATAGTGAGCAAGGGGTCCACATCTGGATTCCCCTAGTAACTTAGGGTGAGACCCAAAGTGACTTCAATATGCAAATTAACAAGCGGGGGTCCTGGGAGTCCCTCTGCCAGACATTAGTCCTGGTTACGAGAGACTTACCCAGAGTCTTTAGCTCACTATCTTTCACAGAGAAGAAATATCTCAAACATATCAGTCTTTGTCCTGCCCTTGGGCCCTCCAGCACCGAAATGTTAGGCAATTCTCCTATGTACAAGAGTAACAAAAGCAACCCCAGACACGTGTTTCGTTCTGATTGAACCTCATCAGTAGGGTGGAGCTGTGCCTCTCTAAGAATAGTGAGCAAGGGGTCCACCTCTGGATTCCCCTAGTAATTTAGGGTGAGACCCAAAGTTACTTCAATATGAAAATTAACAAGGGGGGGTCCTTGGAGTCCCTCTGCCAGACATTAGTCCTGGTTACGAGAGACTTACCCAGAGTCTTTAGCTCACTATCTTTCACAGAGAAGAAATATCTCAAACATATCAGTCTTTGTCCTGCCCTGGGGCCCTCCAGCACCAAAATGTTAGGCAATTCTCCTATGTACAAGAGTACCAAAAGCAACCCCAGACACGTGTTTCATTCTGATTGAACCTCATCAGTAGGGTGGAGCTGTGCCTCTCAAAGAATAGTGAGCAAGGGGTCCATCTCTGGATTCCCCTAGTAACTTAGGGTGAGACCCAAAGTTACTTCAATATGAAAATTAACAAGGGGGGTCCTGGGAGTTCCTCTGCCAGACATTAGTCCTGGTTACGAGAGACTTACCCAGAGTCTTTAGCTCACTATCTTTCACAGAGAAGAAATATCTCAAACATATCAGTCTTTGTCATGCCTTGGGGCAGTCCAGCACGGAAATGCTAGGCAATTCTTCTCTGAACAAGAGTACCAAAAGCAACCCCAGACACATGTTTATGTCTGGTTGGACCTCATCAGTAGGGTGGAGCTGTGCCTCTCTAAGAATAGTGAGCAAGGGGTCCACGTCTGGATTCCCCTAGTAATTTAGGGTGAAACCCAAAGTTACTTAAATATGCAAATTAACAAGGGGGGTCCTGGGAGTCCCTCTGCCAGACATTAGTCCTGGTTACGAGAGACTTACCCAGAGTCTTTAGCTCACTATCTTTCACAGAGAAGAAATATCCCAAACATATCAGTCTTTGTCATGCCTTGGGCCAGTCCAGCACCGAAATGCTAGGCAATTCTCCTCTGAACAAGAGTACCAAAAGCAACCCGAGACACGTGTTTGGGTCTGGTTGGACCTCATCAGTACGGTGGAGCTGTGCCTCTCTAGGAATAGTGAGCAAGGGGTCCACGTCTGGATTCCCCTAGTAACTTAGGGTGAGACCCAAAGTTACTACAATATGCAAATTAACAAGGGGGGTCCTTTAAGTCCCTCTGCCAGACATTAGTCCTGGTTACGAGTGACTTACCCAGAGTCTTTAGCTCACTATCTTTCACAGAGAAGAAATATCACACACATATCACTCTTTGTCCTGCCCTGGGGCAGTCCAGCACCGAAATACTAGGCAATTCTCCTCTGAACAAGAGTCCCAAAAGCAACCCCAGACAAGTGTTTCGGTCTGGTTGGACCTCATCAGTAGGGTGGAGCTGTGCCTTTCTAAGAATAGTGAGCAAGGGGTCCACATCTGGATTCCCCTAGTAACTTAGGGTGAGACCCAAAGTTACTTCAATATGCAAATTAACAAGGGGGGTCCTGGGAGTCCCTCTGCCAGACATTAGTCCTGGTTACGAGAGACTTACCCAGAGTCTTTAGCTCACTATCTTTCACAGAGAAGAAATGTCCCAAACATATCAGTCTTTGTCCTGCCCTCGGGCAGTCCAGCACCGAAATGCTAGGCAATTCTTCTCTGAACAAGAGTACCAAAAGAAACCCCAGACACGTGTTTCGGTCTGGTTGGACATCATCAGTAGGGTGGAGCTGTGCCTCTCTAAGAATAGTGAGCAAGGGGTCCACGTCTGGATTCCCCTAGTAACTTAGGGTGAGACCCAAAGTTACGTCAATATGCAAATTAACAAGGGGGGTCCCGGAGACCCTCTGCCAGACATTAGTCCTGGTTACGAGAGACTTACCCAGTGTCTTTAGCTCACTATCTTTCACAGAGAAGAAATATCCCAAACATATCAGTCTTTGTCCTGCCTTGGGGCAGTCTAGCACCGAAATGCTACGCAATCCTCCTCTGAACAAGAATACCAAAAGCAACCCCAGACATGTGTTTTCGGTCTGGTCGGACCTCATCAGTAGGGTGGAGCTGTGCCTTACTAAGAATAGTGAGCAAGGGGTCCACGTCTGGATTCCCCTAGTAATTTAGGGTGAGACCCAAAGTTACTTCAATATGCGAATTAACAAGGGGGGTCCTGGGAGTCCCTCTGCCAGACATTAGTCCTGGTTACGAGAGACTTACCCAGAGTCTTTAGCTCACTATCTTTCACAGAGAAGAAATATCCCAAACATATCAGTCTTTGTCCTGCCCTGGGGCCCTCCAGCACCGAAATGTTAGGCAATTCTCCTATCTACAAGAGTACCAAAAGCAACCCCAGACACGTGTTTCGTTCTGATTGAACCTCATCAGTAAGGTGGAGCTGTGCATTTCTAAGAATAGTGAGCAAGGGGTCCACGTCTGGATTCCCCTAGTAACTTAGGGTGAGACCCAAAGTTACTACAATATGCAAATTAACAAGGGGGGTCCTGGAAGTCCCTCTGCCAGACATTAGTCCTGGTTACGAGTGACTTACCCAGAGTCTTTAGCTCACTATCTTTCACAGAGAAGAAATATCCCACACATATCACTCTTTGTCCTGCCCTGGGGCAGTCCAGCACCGAAATACTAGGCAATTCTCCTCTGAACAAGAGTCCCAAAAGCAACCCCAGACAAGTGTTTCGGTCTGGTTGGACCTCATCAGTAGGGTGGAGCTGTGCCTTTCTAAGAATAGAGAGCAAGGGGTCCACGTCTGGATTCCCCCAGTAACTTAGGGTGAGACCCAAAGTTACTTCAATATGCAAATTAACAAGGGGGGTCCTGGGAGTCCCTCTGCCAGACATTAGTCCTGGTTACGAGAGACTTACCCAGAGTCTTTAGCTCACTATTTTTCACAGAGAAGAAATGTCCCAAACATATCAGTCTTTGTCCTGCCCTGGGGCAGTCCAGCACCGAAATGCTAGGCAATTCTTCTCTGAACAAGAGTACCAAAAGAAACCCCAGACACGTGTTTCGGTCTGGTTGGACATCATCAGTAGGGTGGAGCTGTGCCTCTCTAAGAATAGTGAGCAAGGGGTCCACGTCTGGATTCCCCTAGTAACTTAGGGTGAGACCCAAAGTTACTTCATTATGCAAATTAACAAGGGGGGTCCCGGGAGACCCTCTGCCAGACATTAGTCCTGGTTACGAGAGACTTACCCAGTGTCTTTAGCTCACTATCTTTCACAGAGAAGAAATATCCCAAACATATCAGTCTTTGTCCTGCCCTGGGGCCCTCCAGCACCGAAATGTTAGGCAATTCTCCTATGTACAAGAGTACCAAAAGCAACCCCAGACACGTGTTTCGTTCTGATTGAACCTCATCAGTAGGGTGGAGCTGTGCCTTTCTAAGAATAGTGAGCAAGGGGTCCACCTCTGGATTCCCCTAGTAACTTAGGATGAGACCCAAAGTTACTTCAATATGAAAATTAACAAGGGGGGTCCTGGGAGTTCCTCTGCCAGACATTAGTCCTGGTTACGAGAGACTTACCCAGAGTCTTTAGCTCACTATCTTTCACAGAGAAGAAATATCTCAAACATATCAGTCTTTGTAGTGCCTTGGGGCAGTCCAGCACCGAAATGCTAGGCAATTCTCCTCTGAACAAAAGTACCGAAAGCAACCCCAGACACATGTTTAGGTCTGGTTGGTCCTCATCAGTAGCGTGGAGCTGTGCCTCTCTAAGAATAGTGAGCAAGGGGTCCACGTCTGGATTCCCCTACTAACTTAGGGTGAGACCCAAAGTTACTTCAATATGCAAATTAACAAGGGGGGTCCTGGGAGTCCCTCTGCCAGACATTAGTCCTGGTTACGAGAGACTTACCCAGAGTCTTTAGCTCACTATCTTTCACAGAGAAGAAATATCTCAAACATATCAGTCTTTGTCGTGCCTTGGGGCAGTCCAGCACCAAAATGCTAGGCAATTCTTCTCTGAACAAGAGTACCAAAAGCAACCCCAGACAGATGTTTAGGTCTGGTTGGACCTCATCAGTAGGGTGGAGCTGGCCTCTCTAAGAATAGTGAGCAAGGGGTCCACGTCTGAATTCCCCTAGTAACTTAGGGTGAGACCCAAAGTTACTTCAATATGCAAATTAACAAGGGGGGTCCTGGGAGTCCCTCTGCCAGACATTAGTCCTAGTTACGAGTGACTTACCCAGAGTCTTTAGCTCACTATCTCTCACAGAGAAGAAATATCCCAAACATATCAGTCTTTGTCCTGCCTTGGGGCAGTCCAGCACCGAAATGCTAAGCAATTCTCCTCTGAACAAGAGTACCAAAAGCAACCCCAGACACGTGTTTCGGTCTGGTTGGACCTCATCAGTAGGGTGGAGCTGTGCCGTTCTAAGAATAGTGAGCAAGGGGCCCACATCTGGATTCCCCTAGTAACTTAGGGTGAGACCCAAAGTTACTTCAATATGCAAATTAACAAGGGGGGTCCTGGGAGTCCCTCTGCCAGACATTAGTCCTAGTTATGAGTGACTTACCCAGAGTCTTTAGCTCACTATCTTTCACAGAGAAGAAATATCTCAAACATATCAGTCTTTGTCGTGCCTTGGGGCAGTCCAGCACCGAAATGCTAGGCAATTCTCCTCTGAACAAAAGTACCGAAAGCAAACCCAGACACATGTTTCGGTCTGGTTGGACCTCATCAGTAGGGTGGAGCTGTGCCTCTTTAAGAATAGTGAGCAAGGGGTCCACGTCTGTATTCCCCTAGTAACTTAGGGTGAGACCCAAAGTTACTTCAATATGCAAATTAACAAGGGGGGTCCTGGGAGTCCCTCTGCCAGACATTAGGCCTGGTTATGAGAGACTTACCCAGAGTCTTTAGCTCACTATCTTTCACAGAGAAGAAATATCCCAAACATATCACTCTTTGTTCTGCCTTGGGGCAGTCCAGCACAGAAATGCTAGGCAATTCTCCTCTAAATAAGAGTACCAAAAGCAACCCCAGACACGTGTTTCGTTCTGGTTGGACATCATCAGTAGGGTGGAGCTGTACCTCTCTAAGAATAGTGAGCAAGGGGTCCACGTCTGGATTCCCCTAGTAACTTAGGGTGAGACCCAAAGTTACTTCAATATGCAAATTAACAAGGGGGCTCCTGGAAGTCCCTCTGCCAGACATTAGTCCTGGTTATGAGTGACTTACCCAGAGTCTTTAGCTCACTACCTTTCACAGAGAAGAAATATCCCAAACATATCACTCTTTGTCCTGCCCTGGGGCAGTCCAGCACCGAAATACTAGGCAATTCTCCTCTGAACAAGAGTCCCAAAAGCAATCCCAGACACGTGTTTCGGTCTGGTTGGACCTCATCAGTAGGGTGGAGCTGTGCCTTTCTAAGAATAGTGAGCAAGGGGTCCACGTCTGGATTCCCCCAGTAACTTAGGGTGAGACCCAAAGTTACTTCAATATGCAAATTTACAAGGGGGGTCCTGGGAGTCCCTCTGCCAGACATTAGTCCTGGTTACGAGAGACTTACCCAGAGTCTTTAGCTCACTATCTTTCACAGAGAAGAAATATCCCAAATAAATCAGTCTTTGTCCTGCCCTGGGGCAGTCCAGCACCGAAATGCTAGGCAATTCTTCTCTGAACAAGAGTACCAAAAGAAACCCCAGACACGTGTTTCGGTCTGGTTGGACATCATCAGTAGGGTGGAGCTGTGCCTCTCTGAGAATAGTGAGCAAGGGGTCCATGTCTGGATTCCCCTAGTAACTTAGGGTGAGACCCAAAGTTACTTCAATATGCAAATTAACAAGGGGAGTCCTGGGAGACCCTCTGCCAGACATTAGTCCTGGTTACGAGAGACTTACCCAGTGTCTTTAGCTCACTATCTTTCATAGAGAAGAAATATCCCAAACATATCAGTCTTTTTCCTGCCTTGGGGCAGTCTAGCACCGAAATGCTAGGCAATCCTCCTCTGAACAAGAGTACCAAAAGCAACTCCAGACACGTGTTTCGGTCTGGTTGGACCTCATCAGTAGGGTGGAGCTGTGCCTTACTAAGAATAGTGAGCAAGGGGTCCACGTCTGGATTCCCCTAGTAACTTAGGGTGAGACCCAAAGTTACTTCAATATGCAAATTAACAAGGGGGGTCCTGGGAGACCCTCTGCCAGGCATTAGTCCTGGTTACGAGAGACTTACCCAGAGTCTTTAGCTCACTATCTTTCACAGAGAAGAAATATCCCAAACATATCAGTCTTTGTCCTGCCTTGGGGCAGATCAGCACCGAAATGCTAAGCAATTCTCCTCTGAACAAGAGTACCAAAAGCAACCCCAGACACGTATTTCGGTCTGGTTGGACCTCATCAGTAGGGTGGAGCTGTGCCTTTCTAAGAATAGTGAGCAAGGGGTCCACCTCTGGATTCCCCTAGTAACTTAGGATGAGACCCAAAGTTACTTCAATATGAAAATTAACAAGGGGGGTCCTGGGAGTCCCTCTGCCGGACATTAGTCCTGGTTACGAGAGACTTACCCAGAGTCTTTAGCTCACTATCTTTCACAGAGAAGAAAAATCTCAAACATATCAGTCTTTGTCGAGCCTTGGGGCAGTCCAGCACCGAAATGCTAGGCAATTCTCCTCTGAACAAAAGTACCGAAAGCAACCCCAGACACATGTTTAGGTCTAGTTGGATCTCATCAGTAGCGTGGAGCTGTGCCTCTCTAAGAATAGTGAGCAAGGGGTCCACGTCTGGATTCCCCTAGTAACTTAGGGTGAGATCCAAAGTTACTTCAATATGCAAATTAACAAGGGGGGTCCTGGGAGTCCCTCTGCCAGACATTAGTCCTGGTTACGAGAGACTTACCCAGAGTCTTTAGCTCACTATCTTTCACAGAGAAGAAATATCTCAAACATATCAGTCTTTGTCGTGCCTTGGGGCAGTCCAGCACCAAAATGCTAGGCAATTCTTCTCTGAACAAGAGTACCAAAAGCAACCCCAGACAGATGTTTAGGTCTGGTTGGACCTCATCAGTAGGGTGGAGCTGGCCTCTCTAAGAATAGTGAGCAAGGGGTCCACGTCTGAATTCCCCTAGTAACTTAGGGTGAGACCCAAAGTTACTTCAATATGCAAATTAACAAGGGGGGTCCTGGGAGTCCCTCTGCCAGACATTAGTCCTAGTTACGAGTGACTTACCCAGAGTCTTTAGCTCATTATCTCTCACAGAGAAGAAATATCCCAAACATATCAGTCTTTGTCCTGCCTTGGGGCAGTCCAGCACCGAAATGCTAAGCAATTCTCCTCTGAACAAGAGTACCAAAAGCAACCCCAGACACGTGTTTCGGTCTGGTTGGACCTCATCAGTAGGGTGGAGCTGTGCCGTTCTAAGAATAGTGAGCAAGGGGCCCACATCTGGATTCCCCTAGTAACTTAGGGTGAGACCCAAAGTTACTTCAATATGCAAATTAACAAGGGGGGTCCTGGGAGTCCCTCTGCCAGACATTAGTCCTAGTTACGAGTGACTTACCCAGAGTCTTTAGCTCACTATCTTTCACAGAGAAGAAATATCTCAAACATATCAGTCTTTGTCGTGCCTTGGGGCAGTCCAGCACCGAAATGCTAGGCAATTCTCCTCTGAACAAAAGTACCGAAAGCAAACCCAGACACATGTTTCGGTCTGGTTGGACCTCATCAGTAGGGTGGAGCTGTGCCTCTTTAAGAATAGTGAGCAAGGGGTCCACGTCTGTATTCCCCTAGTAACTTAGGGTGAGACCCAAAGTTACTTCAATATGCAAATTAACAAGGGGGGTCCTGGGAGTCCCTCTGCCAGACATTAGGCCTGGTTATGAGAGACTTACCCAGAGTCTTTAGCTCACTATCTTTCACAGAGAAGAAATATCCCAAACATATCACTCTTTGTTCTGCCTTGGGGCAGTCCAGCACAGAAATGCTAGGCAATTCTCCTCTAAATAAGAGTACCAAAAGCAACCCCAGACACGTGTTTCGTTCTGGTTGGACATCATCAGTAGGGTGGAGCTGTACCTCTCTAAGAATAGTGAGCAAGGGGTCCACGTCTGGATTCCCCTAGTAACTTAGGGTGAGACCCAAAGTTACTTCAATATGCAAATTAACAAGGGGGCTCCTGGAAGTCCCTCTGCCAGACATTAGTCCTGGTTATGAGTGACTTACCCAGAGTCTTTAGCTCACTACCTTTCACAGAGAAGAAATATCCCAAACATATCACTCTTTGTCCTGCCCTGGGGCAGTCCAGCACCGAAATACTAGGCAATTCTCCTCTGAACAAGAGTCCCAAAAGCAATCCCAGACACGTGTTTCGGTCTGGTTGGACCTCATCAGTAGGGTGGAGCTGTGCCTTTCTAAGAATAGTGAGCAAGGGGTCCACGTCTGGATTCCCCCAGTAACTTAGGGTGAGACCCAAAGTTACTTCAATATGCAAATTTACAAGGGGGGTCCTGGGAGTCCCTCTGCCAGACATTAGTCCTGGTTACGAGAGACTTACCCAGAGTCTTTAGCTCACTATCTTTCACAGAGAAGAAATATCCCAAATAAATCAGTCTTTGTCCTGCCCTGGGGCAGTCCAGCACCGAAATGCTAGGCAATTCTTCTCTGAACAAGAGTACCAAAAGAAACCCCAGACACGTGTTTCGGTCTGGTTGGACATCATCAGTAGGGTGGAGCTGTGCCTCTCTGAGAATAGTGAGCAAGGGGTCCATGTCTGGATTCCCCTAGTAACTTAGGGTGAGACCCAAAGTTACTTCAATATGCAAATTAACAAGGGGAGTCCTGGGAGACCCTCTGCCAGACATTAGTCCTGGTTACGAGAGACTTACCCAGTGTCTTTAGCTCACTATCTTTCATAGAGAAGAAATATCCCAAACATATCAGTCTTTTTCCTGCCTTGGGGCAGTCTAGCACCGAAATGCTAGGCAATCCTCCTCTGAACAAGAGTACCAAAAGCAACTCCAGACACGTGTTTCGGTCTGGTTGGACCTCATCAGTAGGGTGGAGCTGTGCCTTACTAAGAATAGTGAGCAAGGGGTCCACGTCTGGATTCCCCTAGTAACTTAGGGTGAGACCCAAAGTTACTTCAATATGCAAATTAACAAGGGGGGTCCTGGGAGACCCTCTGCCAGGCATTAGTCCTGGTTACGAGAGACTTACCCAGAGTCTTTAGCTCACTATCTTTCACAGAGAAGAAATATCCCAAACATATCAGTCTTTGTCCTGCCTTGGGGCAGATCAGCACCGAAATGCTAAGCAATTCTCCTCTGAACAAGAGTACCAAAAGCAACCCCAGACACGTATTTCGGTCTGGTTGGACCTCATCAGTAGGGTGGAGCTGTGCCTTTCTAAGAATAGTGAGCAAGGGGTCCACCTCTGGATTCCCCTAGTAACTTAGGATGAGACCCAAAGTTACTTCAATATGAAAATTAACAAGGGGGGTCCTGGGAGTCCCTCTGCCGGACATTAGTCCTGGTTACAAGAGACTTACCCAGAGTCTTTAGCTCACTATCTTTCACAGAGAAGAAAAATCTCAAACATATCAGTCTTTGTCGTGCCTTGGGGCAGTCCAGCACCGAAATGCTAGGCAATTCTCCTCTGAACAAAAGTACCGAAAGCAACCCCAGACACATGTTTAGGTCTAGTTGGATCTCATCAGTAGCGTGGAGCTGTGCCTCTCCAAGAATAGTGAGCAAGGGGTCCACGTCTGGATTCCCCTAGTAACTTAGGGTGAGATCCAAAGTTACTTCAATATGCAAATTAACAAGGGGGGTCCTGGGAGTCCCTCTGCCAGACATTAGTCCTGGTTACGAGAGACTTACCCAGAGTCTTTAGCTCACTATCTTTCACAGAGAAGAAATATCTCAAACATATCAGTCTTTGTCGTGCCTTGGGGCAGTCCAGCACCGAAATGCTAGGCAATTCTTCTCTGAACAAGAGTACCAAAAGAAACCCCAGACACGTGTTTTGGTCTGGTTGGACATCATCAGTAGGGTGGAGCTGTGCCTCTCTAAGAATAGAGAGCAAGGGGTCCACGTCTGGATTCCCCTAGTAACTTAGGGTGAGACCCAAAGTTACTTCAATATGCAAATTAACAAGGGGGGTCCCGGGAGACCCTCTGCCAGACATTAGTCCTGGTTACGAGAGACCTACCCGGTGTCTTTAGCTCACTATCTTTCACAGAGAAGAAATATCCCAAACATATGAGTCTTTGTCCTGCCTTGGGGCAGTCTAGCACCGAAATGCTAGGCAATCCTCCTCTGAACAAGAATACCAAAAGCAACCCCAGACACGTGTTTCGGTCTGGTTGGACCTCATCAGTAGGGTGGAGCTGTGCCTTACTAAGAATAGTGAGCAAGGGGTCCACATCTGGATTCCCCTAGTAACTTAGGGTGAGACCCAACGTGACTTCAATATGCAAATTAACAAGCGGGGGTCCTGGGAGTCCCTCTGCCAGACATTAGTCCTGGTTACGAGAGACTTACCCAGAGTCTTTAGCTCACTATCTTTCACAGAGAAGAAATATCCCAAACATATCACTCTTTGTTCTGCCCTGGGACAGTCCAGCACCGAAATGCTAGGCAATTCTCCTCTGAACAAGAGTACCAATAGCAATCCCAGACACGTGTTTTCGGTCTGGTTGGACCTCATCAGTAGGGTGGAGCTGTGCCTTACTAAGAATAGTGAGCAAGGGGTCCACGTCTGGATTCCCCTAGTAACTTAGGGTGAGACCCTTAGTTACTTCAATATGCAAATTAACAAGGGGGGTCCTGGGAGTCCCTCTGCCAGACATTAGTCCTGGTTACGAGAGACTTACCCAGAGTCTTTAGCTCACTATCTTTCACAGAGAAGAAATATCCCAAACATATCAGTCTTTGTCCTGCCTTGGGCCAGTCTAGCACCGAAATGCTAGGCAATTCTCCTCTGAAAAAGAGTACCAAAAGCAACCCGAGACACGTGTTTCGGTCTGGTTGGACCTCATCAGTACGGTGGAGCTGTGCCTCTCTAGGAATAGTGAGCAAGGGGATCACGTCTGGATTCCCCTAGTAACTTAGGGTGAGACCCAAAGTTACTACAATATGCAAATTAACAAGGGGGGTCCTGGAAGTCCCTCTGCCGGACATTAGTCCTGGTTACGAGTGACTTACCCAGAGTCTTTAGCTCACTATCTTTCACAGAGAAGAAATGTCCCAAACATATCAGTCTTTGTCCTGCCCTGGGGCAGTCCAGCACCGAAATGCTAGGCAATTCTTCTCTGAACAAGAGTACCAAAAGAAACCCCAGACACGTGTTTTGGTCTGGTTGGACATCATCAGCAGGGTGGAGATGTGCCTCTCTAAGAATAGTGAGCAAGGGGTCCACGTCTGGATTCCCCTAGTAACTTAGGGTGAGACTCAAAGTTACTTCAATATGCAAACTAACAAGGGGGGTCCCGGGAGACCCTCTGCCAGACATTAGTCCTGGTTACGAGAGACCTACCCGGTGTCTTTAGCTCACTATCTTTCACAGAGAAGAAATATCCCAAACATATCAGTCTTTGTCCTGCCTTGGGGCAGTCTAGCACCGAAATGCTAGGCAATCCTCCTCTGAACAAGAATACCACAAGCAACCCCAGACACGTGCTTCGGTCTGGTTGGACCTCATCAGTAGGGTGGAGCTGTGCCTTACTAAGAATAGTGAGCAAGGGGTCCACATCTGGATTCCCCTAGTAACTTAGGGTGAGACCCAAAGTGACTTCAATATGCAAATTAACAAGCGGGGGTCCTGGGAGTCCCTCTGCCAGATATTAGTCCTGGTTACGAGAGACTTACCCAGAGTCTTTAGCTCACTATCTTTCACAGAGAAGAAATATCCCAAACATATCACTCTTTGTTCTGCCCTGGGACAGTCCAGCACCGAAATGCTAGGCAATTCTCCTCTGAACAAGAGTACCAATAGCAACCCCAGACACGTGTTTTCGGTCTGGTTGGACCTCATCAGTAGGGTGGAGCTGTGCCTTACTAAGAATAGTGAGCAAGGGAGGGGTCCACGTCTGGATTCCCCTAGTAACTTAGGGTGAGACCCTTAGTTACTTCAATATGCAAATTAACAAGGGGGGTCCCGGGAGACCCTCTGCCAGACATTATTCCTGGTTACGAGAGACTTACCCAGAGTCTTTAGCTCACTATCTTTCACAGAGAAGAAATATCTCAAACATATCAGTCTTTGTCCTGCCCTGGGGCCCTCCAGCACCAAAATGTTAGGCAATTCTCCTATGTACAAGAGTACCAAAAGCAACCCCAGACACATGTTTCATTCTGATTGAACCTCATCAGTAGGGTGGAGCTGTGCCTCTCAAAGAATAGTGAGCAAGGGGTCCACCTCTGGATTCCCCTAGTAACTTAGGGTGAGACCCAAAGTTACTTCAATATGAAAATTAACAAGGGGGGTCCTGGGAGTTCCTCTGCCAGACATTAGTCCTGGTTACGAGAGACTTACCCAGAGTCTTTAGCTCACTATCTTTCACAGAGAAGAAATATCTCAAACATATCAGTCTTTGTCATGCCTTGGGGCAGTCCAGCACCGAAATGCTAGGCAATTCTTCTCTGAACAAGAGTACCAAAAGCAACCCCAGACACATGTTTATGTCTGGTTGGACCTCATCAGTAGGGTGGAGCTGTGCCTCTCTAAGAATAGTGAGCAAGGGGTCCACGTCTGGATTCCCCTAGTAATTTAGGGTGAGACCCAAAGTTACTTAAATATGCAAATTAACAAGGGGGGTCCTGGGAGTCCCACTGCCAGACATTAGTCCTGGTTACGAGAGACTTACCCAGAGTCTTTAGCTCACTATCTTTCACAGAGAAGAAATATCCCAAACATATCAGTCTTTGTCCTGCCTTGGGCCAGTCCAGCACCGAAATGCTAGGCAATTCTCCTCTGAACAAGAGTACCAAAAGCAACCCGAGACACGTGTTTCCGTCTGGTTGGACCTCATCAGTACGGTGGAGCTGTGCCTCTCTAGGAATAGTGAGCAAGGGGTCCACGTCTGGATTCCCCTAGTAACTTAGGGTGAGACCCAAAGTTACTACAATATGCAAATTAACAAGGGGGGTCCTGGAAGTCCCTCTGCCAGACATTAGTCCTGGTTACGAGTGACTTACCCAGAGTCTTTAGCTCACTATCTTTCACAGAGAAGAAATATCCCACACATATCACTCTTTGTCCTGCCCTGGGGCAGTCCAGCACCGAAATACTAGGCAATTCTCCTCTGAACAAGAGTCCCAAAAGCAACCCCAGACAAGTGTTTCGGTCTGGTTGGACCTCATCAGTAGGGTGGAGCTGTGCCTTTCTAAGAATAGAGAGCAAGGGGTCCACGTCTGGATTCCCCCAGTAATTTAGGGTGAGACCCAAAGTTACTTCAATATGCAAATTAACAAGGGGGGTCCTGGGAGTCCCTCTGCCAGACATTAGTCCTGGTTACGAGAGACTTACCCAGAGTCTTTAGCTCACTATCTTTCACAGAGAAGAAATGTCCCAAACATATCAGTCTTTGTCCTGCCCTCGGGCAGTCCAGCACCGAAATGCTAGGCAATTCTTCTCTGAACAAGAGTACCAAAAGAAACCCCAGACACGTGTTTCGGTCTGGTGGGACATCATCAGTAGGGTGGAGCTGTGCCTCTCTAAGAATAGTGAGCAAGGGGTCCACGTCTGGATTCCCCTAGTAACTTAGGGTGAGACCCAAAGTTACGTCAATATGCAAATTAACAAGGGGGGTCCCGGGAGACCCTCTGCCAGACATTAGTCCTGGTTACGAGAGACTTACCCAGTGTCTTTAGCTCACTATCTTTCACAGAGAAGAAATATCCCAAACATATCAGTCTTTGTCCTGCCTTGGGGCAGTCTAGCACCGAAATGCTACGCAATCCTCCTCTGAACAAGAATACCAAAAGAAACCCCAGACATGTGTTTTCGGTCTGGTTGGACCTCATCAGTAGGGTGGAGCTGTGCCTTACTAAGAATAGTGAGCAAGGGGTCCACGTCTGGATTCCCCTAGTAATTTAGGGTGAGACCCAAAGTTACTTCAATATGCGAATTAACAAGGGGGGTCCTGGGAGTCCCTCTGCCAGACATTAGTCCTGGTTACGAGAGACTTACCCAGAGTCTTTAGCTCACTATCTTTCACAGAGAAGAAATATCCCAAACATATCAGTCTTTGTCCTGCCCTGGGGCCCTCCAGCACCGAAATGTTAGGCAATTCTCCTATCTACAAGAGTACCAAAAGCAACCCCAGACACGTGTTTCGTTCTGATTGAACCTCATCAGTAGGGTGGAGCTGTGCATTTCTAAGAATAGTGAGCAAGGGGTCCACGTCTGGATTCCCCTAGTAACTTAGGGTGAGACCCAAAGTTACTACAATATGCAAATTAACAAGGGGGGTCCTGGAAGTCCCTCTGCCAGACATTAGTCCTGGTTACGAGTGACTTACCCAGAGTCTTTAGCTCACTATCTTTCACAGAGAAGAAATATCCCACACATATCACTCTTTGTCCTGCCCTGGGGCAGTCCAGCACCGAAATACTAGGCAATTCTCCTCTGAACAAGAGTCCCAAAAGCAACCCCAGACAAGTGTTTCGGTCTGGTTGGACCTCATCAGTAGGGTGGAGCTATGCCTTTCTAAGAATAGAGAGCAAGGGGTCCACGTCTGGATTCCCCCAGTAACTTAGGGTGAGACCCAAAGTTACTTCAATATGCAAATTAACAAGGGGGGTCCTGGGAGTCCCTCTGCCAGACATTAGTCCTGGTTACGAGAGACTTACCCAGAGTCTTTAGCTCACTATCTTTCACAGAGAAGAAATGTCCCAAACATATCAGTCTTTGTCCTGCCCTGGGGCAGTCCAGCACCGAAATGCTAGGCAATTCTTCTCTGAACAAGAGTACCAAAAGAAACCCCAGACACGTGTTTCGGTCTGGTTGGACATCATCAGTAGGGTGGAGCTGTGCCTCTCTAAGAATAGTGAGCAAGGGGTCCACGTCTGGATTCCCCTAGTAACTTAGGGTGAGACCCAAAGTTACTTCAATATGCAAATTAACAAGGGGGGTCCCGGGAGACCCTCTGCCAGACATTAGTCCTGGTTACGAGAGACTTACCCAGTGTCTTTAGCTTACTATCTTTCACAGAGAAGAAATATCCCAAACATATCAGTCTTTGTCCTGCCCTGGGGCCCTCCAGCACCGAAATATTAGGCAATTCTCCTATGTACAAGAGAACCAAAAGCAACCCCAGACACGTGTTTCGTTCTGATTGAACCTCATCAGTAGGGTGGAGCTGTGCATTTCTAAGAATAGTGAGCAAGGGGTCCACGTCTGGATTCCCCTAGTAACTTAGGGTGAGACCCAAAGTTACTACAATATGCAAATTAACAAGGGGGGTCCTGGAAGTCCCTCTGCCAGACATTAGTCCTGGTTACGAGTGACTTACCCAGAGTCTTTAGCTCACTATCTTTCACAGAGAAGAAATATCCCACACATATCACTCTTTGTCCTGCCCTGGGGCAGTCCAGCACCGAAATACTAGGCAATTCTCCTCTGAACAAGAGTCCCAAAAGCAACCCCAGACAAGTGTTTCGGTCTGGTTGGACCTCATCAGTAGGGTGGAGCTGTGCCTTTCTAAGAATAGAGAGCAAGGGGTCCACGTCTGGATTCCCCCAGTAACTTAGGGTGAGACCCAAAGTTACTTCAATATGCAAATTAACAAGGGGGGTCCTGGGAGTCCCTCTGCCAGACATTAGTCCTGGTTACGAGAGACTTACCCAGAGTCTTTAGCTCACTATCTTTCACAGAGAAGAAATGTCCCAAACATATCAGTCTTTGTCCTGCCCTGGGGCAGTCCAGCACCGAAATGCTAGGCAATTCTTCTCTGAACAAGAGTACCAAAAGAAACCCCAGACACGTGTTTCGGTCTGGTTGGACATCATCAGTAGGGTGGAGCTGTGCCTCTCTAAGAATAGTGAGCAAGGGGTCCACGTCTGGATTCCCCTAGTAACTTAGGGTGAGACCCAAAGTTACTTCAATATGCAAATTAACAAGGGGGGTCCCGGGAGACCCTCTGCCAGACATTAGTCCTGGTTACGAGAGACTTACCCAGTGTCTTTAGCTTACTATCTTTCACAGAGAAGAAATATCCCAAACATATCAGTCTTTATCCTGCCCTGGGGCCCTCCAGCACCGAAATATTAGGCAATTCTCCTATGTACAAGAGAACCAAAAGCAACCCCAGACACGTGTTTCGTTCTGATTGAACCTCATCAGTAGGGTGGAGCTGTGCCTTTCTAAGAATAGTGAGCAAGGGGTCCACCTCTGGATTCCCCTAGTAACTTAGGATGAGACCCAAAGTTACTTCAATATGAAAATTAACAAGGGGGGTCCTGGGAGTCCCTCTGCCAGACATTAGTCCTGGTTACGAGAGACTTACCCAGAGTCTTTAGCTCACTATCTTTCACAGAGAAGAAATATCTCAAACATATCACTCTTTGTCGTGCCTTGGGGCAGTCCAGCACCGAAATGCTAGGGAATTCTCCTCTGAACAAAAGTACCGACAGCAACCCCAGACACATGTTTAGGTCTGGTTGGATCTCATCAGTAGCGTGGAACTGTTCCTCTCAAAGAATAGTGAGCAAGGGGTCCACGTCTGGATTCCCCTAGCAACTTAGGGTGAGACCCAAAGTTACTTCAATATGCAAATTAACAAGGGGGGACCTGGGAGTCCCTCTGCCAGACATTTGTCCTGGTTACGAGAGACTAACCCAGAGTCTTTAGCTCACGATCTTTCACAGAGAAGAAATATCTCAAACATATCAGTCTTTGTCGTGCCTTGGGGCAGTCCAGCACCGAAATGCTAGGCAATTCTTCTCTGAACAAGAGTACCAAAAGCAACCCCAGACACATGTTTATGTCTGGTTGGACCTCATCAGTAGGGTGGAGCTGTGCCTCTCTAAGAATAGTGAGCAAGGGGTCCACGTCTGGGTTCCCCTAGTAATTTAGGGTGAGACCCAAAGTTACTTAAGTATGCAAATTAACAAGGGGGGTCCTGGGAGTCCCTCTGCCAGACATTAGTCCTGGTTACGTGAGACTTACCCAGAGTCTTTAGCTCACTATCTTTCACAGAGAAGAAATATCCCAAACATATCAGTCTTTGTCCTGCCTTGGGGCAGTCCAGCACCGAAATGCTAGGCAATTCTCCTCTGAACAAGAGTACCAAAAGCAACCCGAGACACGTGTTTCGGTCTGGTTGGACCTCATCAGTACGGTGGAGCTGTGCCTCTCTAAGAATAGTGAGCAAGGGGTCCACGTCTGGATTCCCCTAGTAACTTAGGGTGAGACCCAAAGTTACTACAATATGCAAATTAACAAGGGGGGTCCTGGAAGTCCCTCTGCCAGACATTAGTCCTGGTTACGAGTGACTTACCCAGAGTCTTTAGCTCACTATCTTTCACAGAGAAGAAATATCCCACACATATCACTCTTTGTCCTGCCCTGGGGCAGTCCAACACCGAAATACTAGGCAATTCTCCTCTGAACAAGAGTCCCAAAAGCAACCCCAGACAAGTGTTTCGGTCATGTTGGACCTCATCAGTAGGGTGGAGCTGTGCCTTTCTAAGAATAGAGAGCAAGGGGTCCACGTCTGGATTCCCCCAGTAACTTAGGGTGAGACCCAAAGTTACTTCAATATGCAAATTAACAAGGGGGGTCCTGGGAGTCCCTCTGCCAGACATTAGTCCTGGTTACGAGAGACTTACCCAGAGTCTTTAGCTCACTATCTTTCACAGAGAAGAAATGTCCCAAACATATCAGTCTTTGTCCTGCCCTCGGGCAGTCCAGCACCGAAATGCTAGGCAATTCTTCTCTGAACAAGAGTACCAAAAGAAACCCCAGACACGTGTTTCGGTCTGGTTGGACATCATCAGTAGGGTGGAGCTGTGCCTCTCTAAGAATAGTGAGCAAGGGGTCCACGTCTGGATTCCCCTAGTAACTTAGGGTGAGACCCAAAGTTACGTCAATATGCAAATTAACAAGGGGGGTCCCGGGAGACCCTCTGCCAGACATTAGTCCTGGTTACGAGAGACTTACCCAGTGTCTTTAGCTCACTAGCTTTCACAGAGAAGAAATATCCCAAACATATCAGTCTTTGTCCTGCCTTGGAGCAGTCTAGCACCGAAATGTTACGCAATCCTCCTCTGAACAAGAATACCAAAAGCAACCCCAGACATGTGTTTTCGGTCTGGTTGGACCTCATCAGTAGGGTGGAGCTGTGCCTTAATAAGAATAGTGAGCAAGGGGTCCACGTCTGGATTCCCCTAGTAATTTAGGGTGAGACCCAAAGTTACTTCAATATGCGAATTAACAAGGGGGGTCCTGGGAGTCCCTCTGCCAGACATTAGTCCTGGTTACGAGAGACTTACCCAGAGTCTTTAGCTCACTATCTTTCACAGAGAAGAAATATCCCAAACATATCAGTCTTTGTCCTGCCCTGGGGCCCTCCAGCACCGAAATGTTAGGCAATTCTCCTATCTACAAGAGTACCAAAAGCAACCCCAGACACGTGTTTCGTTCTGATTGAACCTCATCAGTAGGGTGGAGCTGTGCCTTTCGAAGAATAGTGAGCAAGGGGTCCACCTCTGGATTGCCCTAGTAACTTAGGATGAGACCCAAAGTTACTTCAATATGAAAATTAACAAGGGGGGTCCTGGGAGTCCCTCTGCCAGACATTAGTCCTGGTTACGAGAGACTTACCCAGAGTCTTTAGCTCACTATCTTTCACAGAGAAGAAATATCTCAAACATATCAGTCTTTGTCGTGCCTTGGGGCAGTCCAGCACCAAAATGCTAGGCAATTCTCCTCTGAACAAAAGTACCGAAAGCAACCCCAGACACATGTTTAGGTCTGGTTGGATCTCATCAGTAGCGTGGAGCTGTGCCTCTCTAAGAATAGTGAGCAAGGGGTCCACGTCTGGATTCCCCTAGTAACTTAGGGTGAGACCCAAAGTTACTTCAATATGCAAATTAACAAGGGGGGTCCTGGGAGTCCCTCTGCCAGACATTAGTCCTGGTTACGAGAGACTTACCCAGAGTCTTTAGCTCACTATCTTTCACAGAGAAGAAATATCTCAAACATATCAGTCTTTGTCGTGCCTTGGGGCAGTCCAGCACCGAAATGCTAGGCAATTCTTCTCTGAACAAGAGTACCAAAAGCAACCCCAGACACATGTTTAGGTCTGGTTGGACCTCATCAGTAGGGTGGAGCTGTGCCTCTCTACGAATAGTGAGCAAGGGGTCCACGTCTGGATTCCCCTAGTAAGTTAGGGTGAGACCCAAAGTTTCTTCAATATGCAAATTAACAAGGGGGGTCCTCGAGACCCTCTGCCAGGCATTAGTCCTGGTTACGAGAGACTTACCCAGAGTCTTTAGCTCACTATCTTTCACAGAGAAGAAATATCCCAAACATATCAGTCTTTGTCCTGCCTTGGGGCAGACCAGCACCGAAATGCTAAGCAATTCTCCTCTGAACAAGAGTACCAAAAGCAACCCCAGACATGAATTTCGGTCTGGTTGGACCTCATCAGTAGGGTGGAGCTGTGCCTTTCTAAGAATAGTGAGCAAGGGGTCCACATCTGGATTCCCCTAGTAACTTAGGGTGAGACCCAAAGTTACTTCAATATGCAAATTAACAAGGGGGGTCCTGGGAGTCCCTCTGCCAGACATTAGTCCTAGTTACGAGTGACTTACCCAGAGTCTTTAGCTCACTATCTTTCACAGAGAAGAAATATCTCAAACATATCAGTCTTTGTCGTGCCTTGGGGCAGTCCAGCACCGAAATGCTAGGCAATTCTCCTCTGAACAAAAGTACCGAAAGCAACCCCAGACACATGTTTCGGTCTGGTTGGACCTCATCAGTAGGGTGGAGCTGTACCTCTTTAAGAATAGTGAGCAAGGGGTCCACGTCTGGATTCCCCTAGTAACTTAGGGTGAGACCCAAATTTACTTCAATATGGAAATTAACAAGGGGGGTCCTGGGAGTCCCTCTGCCAGACATTAGACCTGGTTACGAGAGACTTACCCAGAGTCTTTAGCTCACTATCTTTCACAGAGAAGAAATATCCCAAACATATCACTCTTTGTCCTGCCCTGGGGCAGTCCAGCACCGAAATACTAGGCAATTCTCCTCTGAACAAGAGTCCCAAAAGCAACCCCAGACACGTGTTTCGGTCTGATTGAACCTCATCAGTAGGGTGGAGCTGTGCCTCTTTAAGAATAGTGAGCAAGGGGTCCACGTCTGGATTCCCCTAGTAACTTAGGGTGAGACCCAAATTTACTTCAGTATGGAAATTAACAAGGGGGGGTCCTGGGAGTCCCTCTGCCAGACATTAGACCTGGTTACGAGAGACTTACCCAGAGTCTTTAGCTCACTATCTTTCACAGAGAAGAAATATCCCAAACATATCACTCTTTGTCCTGCCCTAGGGCAGTCCAGCACCGAAATACTACGCAATCCTCCTCTGAACAAGAATACCAAAAGCAACCCCAGACATGTGTTTTCGGTCTGGTTGGACCTCATCAGTAGGGTGGAGCTGTGCCTTTCTAAGAATAGTGAGCAAGGGGTCCACGTCTGGATTCCCCTAGTAACTTAGGGTGAGACCCAAATTTACTTCAATATGGAAATTAACAAGGGGGGTCCTGGGAGTCCCTCTGCCAGACATTAGTCCTGGTTACGAGAGACTTACCCAGAGTCTTTAGCTCACTATCTTTCACAGAGAAGAAATATCTCAAACATATCAGTCTTTGTCCTGCCCTGGGGCCCTCCAGCACCGAAATGTTAGGCAATTCTTCTCTGAACAAGAGTACCAAAAGCAACCCCAGACATGTATTTCGGTCTGGTTGGACCTCATCAGTAGGGTGGAGCTGTGCCTTTCTAAGAATAGTGAGCAAGGGGTCCACGTCTGGATTCCCCTAGTAACTTAGGGTGAGACCCAAAGTTACTTCAATATGCAAATTAAGAAGGGGGTTCCTGGGAGACCCTCTGCCAGGCATTAGTCCTGGTTACGAGAGACTTACCCAGAGTCTTTAGCTCACTATCTTTCACAGAGAAGAAATATCCCAAACATATCAGTCTTTGTCCTGCCTTGGGGCAGACCAGCACCGAAATGCTAAGCAATTCTCCTCTGAACAAGAGTACCAAAAGCAACCCCAGACATGTATTTCGGTCTGGTTGGACCTCATCAGTAGGGTGGAGCTGTGCCTTTCTAAGAATAGTGAGCAAGGGGTCCACATCTGGATTCCCCTAGTAACTTAGGGTGAGACCCAAAGTTACTTCAATATGCAAATTACCAAGGGGGGTCCTGGGAGTCCCTCTGCCAGACATTAGTCCTAGTTACGAGTGACTTACCCAGAGTCTTTAGCTCACTATCTTTCACAGAGAAGAAATATCTCAAACATATCAGTCTTTGTCGTGCCTTGGGGCAGTCCAGCACCGAAATGCTAGGCAATTCTCCTCTGAACAAAAGTGTCGAAAGCAACCCCAGACACATGTTTCGGTCTGGTTGGACCTCATCAGTAGGGTGGAGCTGTGCCTCTTTAAGAATAGTGAGCAAGGGGTCCACGTCTGGATTCCCCTAGTAACTTAGGGTGAGACCCAAATTTACTTCAATATGGAAATTAACAAGGGGGGGTCCTGGGAGTCCCTCTGCCAGACATTAGACCTGGTTACGAGAGACTTACCCAGAGTCTTTAGCTCACTATCTTTCACAGAGAAGAAATATCCCAAACATATCACTCTTTGTCCTGCCCTGGGGCAGTCCAGCACCGAAATACTACGCAATCCTCCTCTGAACAAGAATACCAAAAGCAACCCCAGACATGTGTTTTCGGTCTGGTTGGACCTCATCAGTAGGGTGGAGCTGTGCCTTTCTAAGAATAGTGAGCAAGGGGTCCACGTCTGGATTCCCCTAGTAACTTAGGGTGAGACCCAAATTTACTTCAATATGGAAATTAACAAGGGGGGTCCTGGGAGTCCCTCTGCCAGACATTAGTCCTGGTTACGAGAGACTTACCCAGAGTCTTTAGCTCACTATCTTTCACAGAGAAGAAATATCTCAAACATATCAGTCTTTGTCCTGCCCTGGGGCCCTCCAACACCAAAATGTTAGGCAATTCTTCTCTGAACAAGAGTACCAAAAGCAACCCCAGACACATGTTTAGGTCTGGTTGGACCTCATCAGTAGGGTGGAGCTGTGCCTCTCTAAGAATAGTGAGCAAGGGGTCCACGTCTGGATTCCCCTAGTAACTTAGGGTGAGACCCAAAGTTACTTCAATATGCAAATTAAGAAGGGGGTTCCTGGGAGACCCTCTGCCAGGCATTAGTCCTGGTTACGAGAGACTTACCCAGAGTCTTTAGCTCACTATCTTTCACAGAGAAGAAATATCCCAAACATATCAGTCTTTGTCCTGCCTTGGGGCAGACCAGCACCGAAATGCTAAGCAATTCTCCTCTGAACAAGAGTACCAAAAGCAACCCCAGACATGTATTTCGGTCTGGTTGGACCTCATCAGTAGGGTGGAGCTGTGCCTTTCTAAGAATAGTGAGCAAGGGGTCCACATCTGGATTCCCCTAGTAACTTAGGGTGAGACCCAAAGTTACTTCAATATGCAAATTAACAAGGGGGGTCCTGGGAGTCCCTCTGCCAGACATTAGTCCTAGTTACGAGTGACTTACCCAGAGTCTTTAGCTCACTATCTTTCACAGAGAAGAAATATCTCAAACATATCAGTCTTTGTCGTGCCTTGGGGCAGTCCAGCACCGAAATGCTAGGCAATTCTCCTCTGAACAAAAGTGTCGAAAGCAACCCCAGACACATGTTTCGGTCTGGTTGGACCTCATCAGTAGGGTGGAGCTGTGCCTCTTTAAGAATAGTGAGCAAGGGGTCCACGTCTGGATTCCCCTAGTAACTTAGGGTGAGACCCAAATTTACTTCAATATGGAAATTAACAAGGGGGGGTCCTGGGAGTCCCTCTGCCAGACATTAGACCTGGTTACGAGAGACTTACCCAGAGTCTTTAGCTCACTATCTTTCACAGAGAAGAAATATCCCAAACATATCAGTCTTTGTCCTGCCATGGGACAGTCCAGCACCGAAATGCTAGACAATCCTCCTCTGAACAAGATTCCCAAAAGCAACCCCAGACACGTGTTTCGGTCTGGTTGGACCTCATCAGTAGGTTGGAGCTGTGCCTTTCTAAGAATAGTGAGCAAGGGGTCCACGTCTGGATTCCCCCAGTAACTTAGGGTGAGACCCAAAGTTACTTCAATATGCAAATTAACAAGGGGGTCCTGGGAGTCCCTCTGCCAGACATTAGTCAGGGTTACGAGAGACTTACCCAGAGTCTTTAGCTCACTATCTTTCACAGAGAAGAAATATCCCAAACATATCAGTCTTTGTCCTGCCATGGGACAGTCCAGCACCCAAATGCTAGGCCATTCTTCTCTGAACAAGAGTACCAAAAGAAACCCCAGACACGTGTTTCAGTCTGGTTGGACATCATCAGTAGGGTGGAGCTGTGCCTCTCTAAGAATAGTGAGCAAGGGGTCCACGTCTGGATTCCCCTAGTAACTTAGGGTGAGACCCAAAGTTGCTTCAATATGCAAATTAACAAGGGGGGTCCTGGGAGACCCTCTGCCAGACATTAGTCCTGGTTACGAGAGATTTACCCAGTGTCTTTAGCTCACTATCTTTCACAGAGAAGAAATATGCCAAACATGTCAGTCTTTGTCCTGCCTTGGGGCAGTCTAGCACCGAAATGCTAGACAATCCTCCTCTGAACAAGAGTACCAAAAGCAACCCCAGACACGTGTTTCGGTCTGGTTGGACCTCATCAGTAGGGTGGAGCTGTGCCTTA
This sequence comes from Ambystoma mexicanum, assembly GCF_040938575.1. Taxonomy (NCBI): domain Eukaryota; kingdom Metazoa; phylum Chordata; class Amphibia; order Caudata; family Ambystomatidae; genus Ambystoma; species Ambystoma mexicanum. Next base: position 1,444,252,728 of record NC_090929.1, read on the forward strand.
CTAAGAATAGTGAGCAAGGGGTCCACATCTGGATTCCCCTAGTAACTTACGGTGAGACCCAAAGTTACTTCAATATGCAAATTAACAAGGGGGGGGTCCTAGGAGTCCCTCTGCCAGACATTAGTCCTGGTTACGAGAGACTTACCCAGAGTCTTTAGCTCACTATCTTTCACAGAGAAGAAATATCCCAAACATATCACTCTTTGTTCTGCCCTGGGGCAGTCCAGCACCGAAATGCTACGCAATTCGCCTCTGAACAAGAGTACCAAAAGCAACCCCAGACACATGTTTTCGGTCTGGTTGGACCTCATCAGTAGGGTGGAGCTGTGCCTTACTAAGAATAGTGAGCAAGGGGTCCACATCTGGATTCCCCTAGTAACTTAGGGTGAGACCCAAAGTTACTTCAATATGCAAATTAACAAGGGGGGTCCTGGGAGTCCCTCTGCCAGACATTAGTCCTGGTTACGAGAGACTTACCCAGAGTCTTTAGCTCACTATCTTTCACAGAGAAGAAATATCTCAAACATATCAGTCTTTGTCCTGCCCTGGGGCCCTCCAGCACCGAAATGTTAGGCAATTCTCCTATGTACAAGAGTACCAAAAGCAACCCCAGACACGTGTTTCATTCTGATTGAACCTCATCAGTAGGGTGGAGCTGTGCCTTTCTAAGAATAGTGAGCAAGGGGTCCACCTCTGGATTCCCCTAGTAACTTAGGATGAGACCCAAAGTTACTTCAATATGAAAATTAACAAGGGGGGTCCTGGGAGTCCCTCTGCCAGACATTAGTCCTGGTTACGAGAGACTTACCCAGAGTCTTTAGCTCACTATCTTTCACAGAGAAGAAATATCTCAAACATATCAGTCTTTGTCATGCCTTGGGGCAGTCCAGCACCGAAATGCTAGGCAATTCTTCTCTGAACAAGAGTACCAAAAGCAACCCCAGACACATGTTTATGTCTGGTTGGATCTCATCAGTAGCATGGAGCTGTGCCTCTCTAAGAATGGTGAGCAAGGGGTCCACATCTGGATTCCCCTAGTAACTTAGGGTGAGACCCAAAGTTACTTCAATATGCAAATTAACAAGGGGGGTCCTGGGAGTCCCTCTGCCAGACATTAGTCCTGGTTACGAGAGACTTACCCAGAGTCTTTAGCTCACTATCTTTCACAGAGAAGAAATATCTCAAACATATCAGTCTTTGTCATGCCTTGGGGCAGTCCAGCACCGAAATGCTAGGCAATTCTTCTCTGAACAAGAGTACCAAAAGCAACCCCAGACACATGTTTATGTCTGGTTGGACCTCATCAGTAGGGTGGAGCTGTGCCTCTCTAAGAATAGTGAGCAAGGGGTCCACGTCTGGATTCCCCTAGTAATTTAGGGTGAGACCCAAAGTTACTTAAATATGCAAATTAACAAGGGGGTCCTGGGAGTCCCTCTGCCAGACATTAGTCCTGGTTACGAGAGACTTACCCAGAGTCTTTAGCTCACTATCTTTCACAGAGAAGAAATATCCCAAACATATCAGTCTTTGTCCTGCCTTGGGCCAGTCCAGCACCGAAATGCTAGGCAATTCTCCTCTGAACAAGAGTACCAAAAGCAACCCGAGACACGTGTTTCGGTCTGGTTGGACCTCATCAGTACGGTGGAGCTGTGCCTCTCTAGGAATAGTGAGCAAGGGGTCGACGTCTGGATTCCCCTAGTAACTTAGGGTGAGACCCAAAGTTACTACAATATGCAAATTAACAAGGGGGGTCCTGGAAGTCCCTCTGCCAGACATTAGTCCTGGTTACGAGTGACTTACCCAGAGTCTTTAGCTCACTATCTTTCACAGAGAAGAAATGTCCCAAACATATCAGTCTTTGTCCTGCCCTGGGGCAGTCCAGCACCGAAATGCTAGGCAATTCTTCTCTGAACAAGAGTACCAAAAGAAACCCCAGACACGTGTTTTGGTCTGGTTGGACATCATCAGCAGGGTGGAGATGTGCCTCTCTAAGAATAGTGAGCAGGGGGTCCACGTCTGGATTCCCCTAGTAACTTAGGGTGAGACCCAAAGTTACTTCAATATGCAAATTAACAAGGGGGGTCCCGGGAGACCCTCTGCCAGACATTAGTCCTGGTTACGAGAGACCTACCCGGTGTCTTTAGCTCACTATCTTTCACAGAGAAGAAATATCTCAAACATATCAGTCTTTGTCCTGCCCTGGGGCCCTCCAGCACCGAAATGTTAGGCAATTCTTCTCTGAACAAGAGTACCAAAAGCAACCCCAGACACATGTTTAGGTCTGGTTGGACCTCATCAGTAGGGTGGAGCTGTGCCTCCCTAAGAATAGTGAGCAAGGGGTCCACGTCTGGATTCCCCTAGTAACTTAGGGTGAGACCCAAAGTTACTTCAATATGCAAATTAAGAAGGGGGTTCCTGGGAGACCCTCTGCCAGGCATTAGTCCTGGTTACGAGAGACTTACCCAGAGTCTTTAGCTCACTATCTTTCACAGAGAAGAAATATCCCAAACATATCAGTCTTTGTCCTGCCTTGGGGCAGACCAGCACCGAAATGCTAAGCAATTCTCCTCTGAACAAGAGTACCAAAAGCAACCCCAGACATGTATTTCGGTCTGGTTGGACCTCATCAGTAGGGTGGAGCTGTGCCTTTCTAAGAATAGTGAGCAAGGGGTCCACATCTGGATTCCCCTAGTAACTTAGGGTGAGACCCAAAATTACTTCAATATGCAAATTAACAAGGGGGGTCCTGGGAGTCCCTCTGCCAGACATTAGTCCTAGTTACGAGTGACTTACCCAGAGTCTTTAGCTCACTATCTTTCACAGAGAAGAAATATCTCAAACATATCAGTCTTTGTCGTGCCTTGGGGCAGTCCAGCACCGAAATGCTAGGCAATTCTCCTCTGAACAAAAGTGTCGAAAGCAACCCCAGACACATGTTTCGGTCTGGTTGGACCTCATCAGTAGGGTGGAGCTGTGCCTCTTTAAGAATAGTGAGCAAGGGGTCCACGTCTGGATTCCCCTAGTAACTTAGGGTGAGACCCAAATTTACTTCAATATGGAAATTAACAAGGGGGGGTCCTGGGAGTCCCTCTGCCAGACATTAGACCTGGTTACGAGAGACTTACCCAGAGACTTTAGCTCACTATCTTTCACAGAGAAGAAATATCCCAAACATATCACTCTTTGTCCTGCCCTGGGGCAGTCCAGCACCGAAATACTAGGCAATTCTCCTCTGAACAAGAGTCCCAAAAGCAACCCCAGACTCGTGTTTCGGTCTGGTTGGACCTCATCAGTAGGGTGGAGCTGTGCCTTTCTAAGAATAGTGAGCAAGGGGTCCACGTCTGGATTCCCCCAGTAACTTAGGGTGAGACCCAAAGTTACTTCAATATGCAAATTAACAAGGGGGTCCTGGGAGTCCCTCTGCCAGACATTAGTCAGGGTTACGAGAGACTTACCCAGAGTCTTTAGCTCACTATCTGTCACAGAGAAGAAATATCCCAAACATATCAGTCTTTGTCCTGCCCTGGGGCCCTCCAGCACCGAAATGTTAGGCAATTCTTCTCTGAACAAGAGTACCAAAAGCAACCCCAGACACATGTTTAGGTCTGGTTGGACCTCATCAGTAGGGTGGAGCTGTGCCTCTCTAAGAATAGTGAGCAAGGGGTCCACGTCTGGATTCCCCTAGTAACTTAGGGTGAGACCCAAAGTTACTTCAATATGCAAATTAAGAAGGGGGTTCCTGGGAGACCCTCTGCCAGGCATTAGTCCTGGTTACGAGAGACTTACCCAGAGTCTTTAGCTCACTATCTTTCACAGAGAAGAAATATCCCAAACATATCAGTCTTTGTCCTGCCTTGGGGCAGACCAGCACCGAAATGCTAAGCAATTCTCCTCTGAACAAGAGTACCAAAAGCAACCCCAGACATGTATTTCGGTCTGGTTGGACCTCATCAGTAGGGTGGAGCTGTGCCTTTCTAAGAATAGTGAGCAAGGGGTCCACATCTGGATTCCCCTAGTAACTTAGGGTGAGACCCAAAGTTACTTCAATATGCAAATTAACAAGGGGGGTCCTGGGAGTCCCTCTGCCAGACATTAGTCCTAGTTACGAGTGACTTACCCAGAGTCTTTAGCTCACTATCTTTCACAGAGAAGAAATATCTCAAACATATCAGTCTTTGTCGTGCCTTGGGGCAGTCCAGCACCGAAATGCTAGGCAATTCTCCTCTGAACAAAAGTGTCGAAAGCAACCCCAGACACATGTTTCGGTCTGGTTGGACCTCATCAGTAGGGTGGAGCTGTGCCTCTTTAAGAATAGTGAGCAAGGGGTCCACGTCTGGATTCCCCTAGTAACTTAGGGTGAGACCCAAATTTACTTCAATATGGAAATTAACAAGGGGGGGTCCTGGGAGTCCCTCTGCCAGACATTAGACCTGGTTACGAGAGACTTACCCAGAGTCTTTAGCTCACTATCTTTCACAGAGAAGAAATATCCCAAACATATCACTCTTTGTCCTGCCCTGGGGCAGTCCAGCACCGAAATACTAGGCAATTCTCCTCTGAACAAGATTCCCAAAAGCAACCCCAGACACGTGTTTCGGTCTGGTTGGACCTCATCAGTAGGTTGGAGCTGTGCCTTTCTAAGAATAGTGAGCAAGGGGTCCACGTCTGGATTCCCCCAGTAACTTAGGGTGAGACCCAAAGTTACTTCAATATGCAAATTAACAAGGGGGTCCTGGGAGTCCCTCTGCCAGACATTAGTCAGGGTTACGAGAGACTTACCCAGAGTCTTTAGCTCACTATCTTTCACAGAGAAGAAATATCCCAAACATATCAGTCTTTGTCCTGCCATGGGACAGTCCAGCACCCAAATGCTAGGCCATTCTTCTCTGAACAAGAGTACCAAAAGAAACCCCAGACACGTGTTTCAGTCTGGTTGGACATCATCAGTAGGGTGGAGCTGTGCCTCTCTAAGAATAGTGAGCAAGGGGTCCACGTCTGGATTCCCCTAGTAACTTAGGGTGAGACCCAAAGTTGCTTCAATATGCAAATTAACAAGGGGGGTCCTGGGAGACCCTCTGCCAGACATTAGTCCTGGTTACGAGAGATTTACCCAGTGTCTTTAGCTCACTATCTTTCACAGAGAAGAAATATGCCAAACATGTCAGTCTTTGTCCTGCCTTGGGGCAGTCTAGCACCGAAATGCTAGACAATCCTCCTCTGAACAAGAGTACCAAAAGCAACCCCAGACACGTGTTTCGGTCTGGTTGGACCTCATCAGTAGGGTGGAGCTGTGCCTTACTAAGAATAGTGAGCAAGGGGTCCACATCTGGATTCCCCTAGTAACTTACGGTGAGACCCAAAGTTACTTCAATATGCAAATTAACAAGGGGGGGTCCTAGGAGTCCCTCTGCCAGACATTAGTCCTGGTTACGAGAGACTTACCCAGAGTCTTTAGCTCACTATCTTTCACAGAGAAGAAATATCCCAAACATATCACTCTTTGTTCTGCCCTGGGGCTGTCCAGCACCGAAATGCTACGCAATTCTCCTCTGAACAAGAGTACCAAAAGCAACCTCAGACACATGTTTTCGGTCTGGTTGGACCTCATCAGTAGGGTGGAGCTGTGCCTTATTAAGAATAGTGAGCAAGGGGTCCACATCTGGATTCCCCTAGTAACTTAGGGTGAGACCCAAAGTTACTTCAATATGCAAATTAACAAGGGGGGTCCTGGGAGTCCCTCTGCCAGACATTAGTCCTGGTTACGAGAGACTTACCCAGAGTCTTTAGCTCACTATCTTTCACAGAGAAGAAATATCTCAAACATATCAGTCTTTGTCCTGCCCTGGGGCCCTCCAGCACCGAAATGTTAGGCAATTCTCCTATGTACAAGAGTACCAAAAGCAACCCCAGACACGTGTTTCATTCTGATTGAACCTCATCAGTAGGGTGGAGCTGTGCCTTTCTAAGAATAGTGAGCAAGGGGTCCACCTCTAGATTCCCCTAGTAACTTAGGATGAGACCCAAAGTTACTTCAATATGAAAATTAACAAGGGGGGTCCTGGGAGTCCCTCTGCCAGACATTAGTCCTGGTTACGAGAGACTTACCCAGAGTCTTTAGCTCACTATCTTTCACAGAGAAGAAATATCTCAAACATATCAGTCTTTGTCATGCCTTGGGGCAGTCCAGCACCGAAATGCTAGGCAATTCTTCTCTGAACAAGAGTACCAAAAGCAACCACAGACACATGTTTATGTCTGGTTGGATCTCATCAGTAGCATGGAGCTGTGCCTCTCTAAGAATAGTGAGCAAGGGGTCCACATCTGGATTCCCCTAGTAACTTAGGGTGGGACCCAAAGTTACTTCAATATGCAAATTAACAAGGGGGGTCCTGGGAGTCCCTCTGCCAGACATTAGTCCTGGTTACGAGAGACTTACCCAGAGTCTTTAGCTCACTATCTTTCACAGAGAAGAAATATCTCAAACATATCAGTCTTTGTCATGCCTTGGGGCAGTCCAGCACCGAAATGCTAGGCAATTCTTCTCTGAACAAGAGTACCAAAAGCAACCCCAGACACATGTTTATGTCTGGTTGGACCTCATCAGTAGGGTGGAGCTGTGCCTCTCTAAGAATAGTGAGCAAGGGGTCCACGTCTGGATTCCCCTAGTAATTTAGGGTGAGACCCAAAGTTACTTAAATATGCAAATTAACAAGGGGGTCCTGGGAGTCCCTCTGCCAGACATTAGTCCTGGTTACGAGAGACTTACCCAGAGTCTTTAGCTCACTATCTTTCACAGAGAAGAAATATCCCAAACATATCAGTCTTTGTCCTGCCTTGGGCCAGTCCAGCACCGAAATGCTAGGCAATTCTCCTCTGAACAAGAGTACCAAAAGCAACCCGAGACACGTGTTTCGGTCTGGTTGGACCTCATCAGTACGGTGGAGCTGTGCCTCTCTAGGAATAGTGAGCAAGGGGTCGACGTCTGGATTCCCCTAGTAACTTAGGGTGAGACCCAAAGTTACTACAATATGCAAATTAACAAGGGGGGTCCTGGAAGTCCCTCTGCCAGACATTAGTCCTGGTTACGAGTGACTTACCCAGAGTCTTTAGCTCACTATCTTTCACAGAGAAGAAATGTCCCAAACATATCAGTCTTTGTCCTGCCCTGGGGCAGTCCAGCACCGAAATGCTAGGCAATTCTTCTCTGAACAAGAGTACCAAAAGAAACCCCAGACACGTGTTTTGGTCTGGTTGGACATCATCAGCAGGGTGGAGATGTGCCTCTCTAAGAATAGTGAGCAGGGGGTCCACGTCTGGATTCCCCTAGTAACTTAGGGTGAGACCCAAAGTTACTTCAATATGCAAATTAACAAGGGGGGTCCCGGGAGACCCTCTGCCAGACATTAGTCCTGGTTACGAGAGACCTACCCGGTGTCTTTAGCTCACTATCTTTCACAGAGAAGAAATATCCCAAACATATCAGTCTTTGTCCTGCCTTGGGGCAGTCTAGCACCGACATGCTAGGCAATCCTCCTCTGAACAAGAATACCACAAGCAACCCCAGACACGTGTTTCAGTCTGGTTGGACCTCATCAGTAGGGTGGAGCTGTGTCTTACTAAGAATAGTGAGCAAGGGGTCCACATCTGGATTCCCCTAGTAACTTAGGGTGAGACCCAAAGTGACTTCAATATGCAAATTAACAAGCGGGGGTCCTGGGAGTCCCTCTGCCAGACATTAGTCCTGGTTACGAGAGACTTACCCAGAGTCTTTAGCTCACTATCTTTCACAGAGAAGAAATATCCCAAACATATCACTCTTTGTTCTGCCCTGGGACAGTCCAGCACCGAAATGCTAGGCAATTCTCCTCTGAACAAGAGTACCAATAGCAACCCCAGACACGTGTTTTCGGTCTGGTTGGACCTCATCAGTAGGGTGGAGCTGTGCCTTACTAAGAATAGTGAGCAAGGGGTCCACGTCTGGATTCCCCTAGTAACTTAGGGTGAGACCCTTAGTTACTTCACTATGCAAATTAACAAGGGGGGTCCTGGGAGTCCCTCTGCCAGACATTAGTCCTGGTTACGAGAGACTTACCCAGAGTCTTTAGCTCACTATCTTTCACAGAGAAGAAATATCTCAAACATATCAGTCTTTGTCCTGCCCTTGGGCCCTCCAGCACCGAAATGTTAGGCAATTCTCCTATGTACAAGAGTACCAAAAGCAACCCCAGACACGTGTTTCGTTCTGATTGAACCTCATCAGTAGGGTGGAGCTGTGCCTCTCTAAGAATAGTGAGCAAGGGGTCCACCTCTGGATTCCCCTAGTAATTTAGGGTGAGACCCAAAGTTACTTCAATATGAAAATTAACAAGGGGGGTCCTTGGAGTCCCTCTGCCAGACATTAGTCCTGGTTACGAGAGACTTACCCAGAGTCTTTAGCTCACTATCTTTCACAGAGAAGAAATATCCCAAACATATCAGTCTTTGTCCTGCCCTGGGGCCCTCCAGCACCGAAATGTTAGGCAATTCTCCTATCTACAAGAGTACCAAAAGCAACCCCAGACACGTGTTTCGTTCTGATTGAACCTCATCAGTAGGGTGGAGCTGTGCCTTTCGAAGAATAGTGAGCAAGGGGTCCACCTCTGGATTGCCCTAGTAACTTAGGATGAGACCCAAAGTTACTTCAATATGAAAATTAACAAGGGGGGTCCTGGGAGTCCCTCTGCCAGACATTAGTCCTGGTTACGAGAGACTTACCTAGAGTCTTTAGCTCACTATCTTTCACAGAGAAGAAATATCTCAAACATATCAGTCTTTGTCGTGCCTTGGGGCAGTCCAGCACCAAAATGCTAGGCAATTCTCCTCTGAACAAAAGTACCGAAAGCAACCCCAGACACATGTTTAGGTCTGGTTGGATCTCATCAGTAGCGTGGAGCTGTGCCTCTCTAAGAATAGTGAGCAAGGGGTCCACGTCTGGATTCCCCTAGTAACTTAGGGTGAGACCCAAAGTTACTTCAATATGCAAATTAACAAGGGGGGTCCTGGGAGTCCCTCTGCCAGACATTAGTCCTGGTTACGAGAGACTTACCCAGGGTCTTTAGCTCACTATCTTTCACAGAGAAGAAATATCTCAAACATATCAGTCTTTGTCGTGCCTTGGGGCAGTCCAGCACCGAAATGCTAGGCAATTCTTCTCTGAACAAGAGTACCAAAAGCAACCCCAGACACATGTTTAGGTCTGGTTGGACCTCATCAGTAGGGTGGAGCTGTGCCTCTCTACGAATAGTGAGCAAGGGGTCCACGTCTGGATTCCCCTAGTAACTTAGGGTGAGACCCAAAGTTTCTTCAATATGCAAATTAACAAGGGGGGTCCTCGAGACCCTCTGCCAGGCATTAGTCCTGGTTACGAGAGACTTACCCAGAGTCTTTAGCTCACTATCTTTCACAGAGAAGAAATATCCCAAACATATCAGTCTTTGTCCTGCCTTGGGGCAGACCAGCACCGAAATGCTAAGCAATTCTCCTCTGAACAAGAGTACCAAAAGCAACCCCAGACATGTATTTCGGTCTGGTTGGACCTCATCAGTAGGGTGGAGCTGTGCCTTTCTAAGAATATTGAGCAAGGGGTCCACATCTGGATTCCCCTAGTAACTTAGGGTGAGACCCAAAGTTACTTCAATATGCAAATTAACAAGGGGGGTCCTGGGAGTCCCTCTGCCAGACATTAGTCCTAGTTACGAGTGACTTACCCAGAGTCTTTAGCTCACTATCTTTCACAGAGAAGAAATATCTCAAACATATCAGTCTTTGTCGTGCCTTGGGGCAGTCCAGCACCGAAATGCTAGGCAATTCTCCTCTGAACAAAAGTACCGAAAGCAACCCCAGACACATGTTTCGGTCTGGTTGGACCTCATCAGTAGGGTGGAGCTGTACCTCTTTAAGAATAGTGAGCAAGGGGTCCACGTCTGGATTCCCCTAGTAACTTAGGGTGAGACCCAAATTTACTTCAATATGGAAATTAACAAGGGGGGGTCCTGGGAGTCCCTCTGCCAGACATTAGACCTGGTTACGAGAGACTTACCCAGAGTCTTTAGCCCACTATCTTTCACAGAGAAGAAATATCCCAAACATATCACTCTTTGTCCTGCCCTGGGGCAGTCCAGCACCGAAATACTAGGCAATTCTCCTCTGAACAAGAGTCCCAAAAGCAACCCCAGACACGTGTTTCGGTCTGGTTGGACTTCATCAGTAGGGTGGAGCTGTGCCTTTCTAAGAATAGTGAGCAAGGGGTCCACGTCTGGATTCCCCCAGTAACTCAGGGTGAGACCCAAAGTTACTTCAATATGCAAATTAACAAGGGGGTCCTGGGAGTCCCTCTGCCAGACATTAGTCAGGGTTACGAGAGACTTACCCAGAGTCTTTAGCTCACTATCTGTCACAGAGAAGAAATATCCCAAACATATCAGTCTTTGTCCTGCCCTGGGGCCCTCCAGCACCGAAATGTTAGGCAATTCTCCTATCTACAAGAGTACCAAAAGCAACCCCAGACACGTGTTTCGTTCTGATTGAACCTCATCAGTAGGGTGGAGCTGTGCCTCTTTAAGAATAGTGAGCAAGGGGTCCACGTCTGGATTCCCCTAGTAACTTAGGGTGAGACCCAAATTTACTTCAGTATGGAAATTAACAAGGGGGGGTCCTGGGAGTCCCTCTGCCAGACATTAGACCTGGTTACGAGAGACTTACCCAGAGTCTTTAGCTCACTATCTTTCACAGAGAAGAAATATCCCAAACATATCACTCTTTGTCCTGCCCTGGGGCAGTCCAGCACCGAAATACTACGCAATCCTCCTCTGAACAAGAATACCAAAAGCAACCCCAGACATGTGTTTTCGGTCTGGTTGGACCTCATCAGTAGGGTGGAGCTGTGCCTTTCTAAGAATAGTGAGCAAGGGGTCCACGTCTGGATTCCCCTAGTAACTTAGGGTGAGACCCAAATTTACTTCAATATGGAAATTAACAAGGGGGGTCCTGGGAGTCCCTCTGCCAGACATTAGTCCTGGTTACGAGAGACTTACCCAGAGTCTTTAGCTCACTATCTTTCACAGAGAAGAAATATCTCAAACATATCAGTCTTTGTCCTGCCCTGGGGCCCTCCAGCACCGAAATGTTAGGCAATTCTTCTCTGAACAAGAGTACCAAAAGCAACCCCAGACACATGTTTAGGTCTGGTTGGACCTCATCAGTAGGGTGGAGCTGTGCCTCCCTAAGAATAGTGAGCAAGGGGTCCACGTCTGGATTCCCCTAGTAACTTAGGGTGAGACCCAAAGTTACTTCAATATGCAAATTAAGAAGGGGGTTCCTGGGAGACCCTCTGCCAGGCATTAGTCCTGGTTACGAGAGACTTACCCAGAGTCTTTAGCTCACTATCTTTCACAGAGAAGAAATATCCCAAACATATCAGTCTTTGTCCTGCCTTGGGGCAGACCAGCACCGAAATGCTAAGCAATTCTCCTCTGAACAAGAGTACCAAAAGCAACCCCAGACATGTATTTCGGTCTGGTTGGACCTCATCAGTAGGGTGGAGCTGTGCCTTTCTAAGAATAGTGAGCAAGGGGTCCACATCTGGATTCCCCTAGTAACTTAGGGTGAGACCCAAAGTTACTTCAATATGCAAATTAACAAGGGGGGTCCTGGGAGTCCCTCTGCCAGACATTAGTCCTAGTTACGAGTGACTTACCCAGAGTCTTTAGCTCACTATCTTTCACAGAGAAGAAATATCTCAAACATATCAGTCTTTGTCGTGCCTTGGGGCAGTCCAGCACCGAAATGCTAGGCAATTCTCCTCTGAACAAAAGTGTCGAAAGCAACCCCAGACACATGTTTCGGTCTGGTTGGACCTCATCAGTAGGGTGGAGCTGTGCCTCTTTAAGAATAGTGAGCAAGGGGTCCACGTCTGGATTCCCCTAGTAACTTAGGATGAGACCCAAATTTACTTCAATATGGAAATTAACAAGGGGGGGTCCTGGGAGTCCCTCTGCCAGACATTAGACCTGGTTACGAGAGACTTACCCAGAGTCTTTAGCTCACTATCTTTCACAGAGAAGAAATATCCCAAACATATCACTCTTTGTCCTGCCCTGGGGCAGTCCAGCACCGAAATACTACGCAATCCTCCTCTGAACAAGAATACCAAAAGCAACCCCAGACATGTGTTTTCGGTCTGGTTGGACCTCATCAGTACGGTGGAGCTGTGCCTTTCTAAGAATAGTGAGCAAGGGGTCCACGTCTGGATTCCCCTAGTAACTTAGGGTGAGACCCAAATTTACTTCAATATGGAAATTAACAAGGGGGGTCCTGGGAGTCCCTCTGCCAGACATTAGTCCTGGTTACGAGAGACTTACCCAGAGTCTTTAGCTCACTTTCTTTCACAGAGAAGAAATATCTCAAACATATCAGTCTTTGTCCTGCCCTGGGGCCCTCCAGCACCGAAATGTTAGGCAATTCTTCTCTGAACAAGAGTACCAAAAGCAACCCCAGACACATGTTTAGGTCTGGTTGGACCTCATCAGTAGGGTGGAGCTGTGCCTCTCTAAGAATAGTGAGCAAGGGGTCCACGTCTGGATTCCCCTAGTAACTTAGGGTGAGACCCAAAGTTACTTCAATATGCAAATTAAGAAGGGGGTTCCTGGGAGACCCTCTGCCAGGCATTAGTCCTTGTTACGAGAGACTTACCCAGAGTCTTTAGCTCACTATCTTTCACAGAGAAGAAATATCCCAAACATATCAGTCTTTGTCCTGCCTTGGGGCAGACCAGCACCGAAATGCTAAGCAATTCTCCTCTGAACAAGAGTACCAAAAGCAACCCCAGACATGTATTTCGGTCTGGTTGGACCTCATCAGTAGGGTGGAGCTGTGCCTTTCTAAGAATAGTGAGCAAGGGGTCCACATCTGGATTCCCCTAGTAACTTAGGGTGAGACCCAAAGTTACTTCAATATGCAAATTAACAAGGGGGGTCCTGGGAGTCCCTCTGCCAGACATTAGTCCTAGTTACGAGTGACTTACCCAGAGTCTTTAGCTCACTATCTTTCACAGAGAAGAAATATCTCAAACATATCAGTCTTTGTCGTGCCTTGGGGCAGTCCAGCACCGAAATGCTAGGCAATTCTCCTCTGAACAAAAGTGTCGAAAGCAACCCCAGACACATGTTTCGGTCTGGTTGGACCTCATCAGTAGGGTGGAGCTGTGCCTCTTTAAGAATAGTGAGCAAGGTGTCCACGTCTGGATTCCCCTAGTAACTTAGGGTGAGACCCAAATTTACTTCAATATGGAAATTAACAAGGGGGGGTCCTGGGAGTCCCTCTGCCAGACATTAGACCTGGTTACGAGAGACTTACCCAGAGTCTTTAGCTCACTATCTTTCACAGAGAAGAAATATCCCAAACATATCACTCTTTGTCCTGCCCTGGGGCAGTCCAGCACCGAAATACTAGGCAATTCTCCTCTGAACAAGATTCCCAAAAGCAACCCCAGACACGTGTTTCGGTCTGGTTGGACCTCATCAGTAGGTTGGAGCTGTGCCTTTCTAAGAATAGTGAGCAAGGGGTCCACGTCTGGATTCCCCCAGTAACTTAGGGTGAGACCCAAAGTTACTTCAATATGCAAATTAACAAGGGGGTCCTGGGAGTCCCTCTGCCAGACATTAGTCAGGGTTACGAGAGACTTACCCAGAGTCTTTAGCTCACTATCTTTCACAGAGAAGAAATATCCCAAACATATCAGTCTTTGTCCTGCCATGGGACAGTCCAGCACCCAAATGCTAGGCCATTCTTCTCTGAACAAGAGTACCAAAAGAAACCCCAGACACGTGTTTCAGTCTGGTTGGACATCATCAGTAGGGTGGAGCTGTGCCTCTCTAAGAATAGTGAGCAAGGGGTCCACGTCTGGATTCCCCTAGTAACTTAGGGTGAGACCCAAAGTTGCTTCAATATGCAAATTAACAAGCGGGGTCCTGGGAGACCCTCTGCCAGACATTAGTCCTGGTTACGAGAGATTTACCCAGTGTCTTTAGCTCACTATCTTTCACAGAGAAGAAATATGCAAAACATGTCAGTCTTTGTCCTGCCTTGGGGCAGTCTAGCACCGAAATGCTAGACAATCCTCCTCTGAACAAGAGTACCAAAAGCAACCCCAGACACGTGTTTCGGTCTGGTTGGACCTCATCAGTAGGGTGGAGCTGTGCCTTACTAAGAATAGTGAGCAAGGGGTCCACATCTGGATTCCCCTAGTAACTTACGGTGAGACCCAAAGTTACTTCAATATGCAAATTAACAAGGGGGGGTCCTAGGAGTCCCTCTGCCAGACATTAGTCCTGGTTACGAGAGACTTACCCAGAGTCTTTAGCTCACTATCTTTCACAGAGAAGAAATATCCCAAACATATCACTCTTTGTTCTGCCCTGGGGCAGTCCAGCACCGAAATGCTACGCAATTCTCCTCTGAACAAGAGTACCAAAAGCAACCCCAGACACATGTTTTCGGTCTGGTTGGACCTCATCAGTAGGGTGGAGCTGTGCCTTACTAAGAATAGTGAGCAAGGGGTCCACATCTGGATTCCCCTAGTAACTTAGGGTGAGACCCAAAGTTACTTCAATATGCAAATTAACAAGGGGGGTCCTGGGAGTCCCTCTGCCAGACATTAGTCCTGGTTACGAGAGACTTACCCAGAGTCTTTAGCTCACTATCTTTCACAGAGAAGAAATATCTCAAACATATCAGTCTTTGTCCTGCCCTGGGGCCCTCCAGCACCGAAATGTTAGGCAATTCTTCTCTGAACAAGAGTACCAAAAGCAACCCCAGACACATGTTTAGGTCTGGTTGGACCTCATCAGTAGGGTGGAGCTGTGCCTCCCTAAGAATAGTGAGCAAGGGGTCCACGTCTGGATTCCCCTAGTAACTTAGGGTGAGACCCAAAGTTACTTCAATATGCAAATTAAGAAGGGGGTTCCTGGGAGACCCTCTGCCAGGCATTAGTCCTGGTTACGAGAGACTTACCCAGAGTCTTTAGCTCACTATCTTTCACAGAGAAGAAATATCCCAAACATATCAGTCTTTGTCCTGCCTTGGGGCAGACCAGCACCGAAATGCTAAGCAATTCTCCTCTGAACAAGAGTACCAAAAGCAACCCCAGACATGTATTTCGGTCTGGTTGGACCTCATCAGTAGGGTGGAGCTGTGCCTTTCTAAGAATAGTGAGCAAGGGGTCCACATCTGGATTCCCCTAGTAACTTAGGGTGAGACCCAAAGTTACTTCAATATGCAAATTAACAAGGGGGGTCCTGGGAGTCCCTCTGCCAGACATTAGTCCTAGTTACGAGTGACTTACCCAGAGTCTTTAGCTCACTATCTTTCACAGAGAAGAAATATCTCAAACATATCAGTCTTTGTCGTGCCTTGGGGCAGTCCAGCACCGAAATGCTAGGCAATTCTCCTCTGAACAAAAGTGTCGAAAGCAACCCCAGACACATGTTTCGGTCTGGTTGGACCTCATCAGTAGGGTGGAGCTGTGCCTCTTTAAGAATAGTGAGCAAGGGGTCCACGTCTGGATTCCCCTAGTAACTTAGGGTGAGACCCAAATTTACTTCAATATGGAAATTAACAAGGGGGGGTCCTGGGAGTCCCTCTGCCAGACATTAGACCTGGTTACGAGAGACTTACCCAGAGTCTTTAGCTCACTATCTTTCACAGAGAAGAAATATCCCAAACATATCACTCTTTGTCCTGCCCTGGGGCAGTCCAGCACCGAAATACTAGGCAATTCTCCTCTGAACAAGAGTCCCAAAAGCAACCCCAGACACGTGTTTCGGTCTGGTTGGACCTCATCAGTAGGGTGGAGCTGTGCCTTTCTAAGAATAGTGAGCAAGGGGTCCACGTCTGGATTCCCCCAGTAACTTAGGGTGAGACCCAAAGTTACTTCAATATGCAAATTAACAAGGGGGTCCTGGGAGTCCCTCTGCCAGACATTAGTCAGGGTTACGAGAGACTTACCCAGAGTCTTTAGCTCACTATCTGTCACAGAGAAGAAATATCCCAAACATATCAGTCTTTGTCCTGCCCTGGGGCCCTCCAGCACCGAAATGTTAGGCAATTCTTCTCTGAACAAGAGTACCAAAAGCAACCCCAGACACATGTTTAGGTCTGGTTGGACCTCATCAGTAGGGTGGAGCTGTGCCTCTCTAAGAATAGTGAGCAAGGGGTCCACGTCTGGATTCCCCTAGTAACTTAGGGTGAGACCCAAAGTTACTTCAATATGCAAATTAAGAAGGGGGTTCCTGGGAGACCCTCTGCCAGGCATTAGTCCTGGTTACGAGAGACTTACCCAGAGTCTTTAGCTCACTATCTTTCACAGAGAAGAAATATCCCAAACATATCAGTCTTTGTCCTGCCTTGGGGCAGACCAGCACCGAAATGCTAAGCAATTCTCCTCTGAACAAGAGTACCAAAAGCAACCCCAGACATGTATTTCGGTCTGGTTGGACCTCATCAGTAGGGTGGAGCTGTGCCTTTCTAAGAATAGTGAGCAAGGGGTCCACATCTGGATTCCCCTAGTAACTTAGGGTGAGACCCAAAGTTACTTCAATATGCAAATTAACAAGGGGGGTCCTGGGAGTCCCTCTGCCAGACATTAGTCCTAGTTACGAGTGACTTACCCAGAGTCTTTAGCTCACTATCTTTCACAGAGAAGAAATATCTCAAACATATCAGTCTTTGTCGTGCCTTGGGGCAGTCCAGCACCGAAATGCTAGGCAATTCTCCTCTGAACAAAAGTGTCGAAAGCAACCCCAGACACATGTTTCGGTCTGGTTGGACCTCATCAGTAGGGTGGAGCTGTGCCTCTTTAAGAATAGTGAGCAAGGGGTCCACGTCTGGATTCCCCTAGTAACTTAGGGTGAGACCCAAATTTACTTCAATATGGAAATTAACAAGGGGGGGTCCTGGGAGTCCCTCTGCCAGACATTAGACCTGGTTACGAGAGACTTACCCAGAGTCTTTAGCTCACTATCTTTCACAGAGAAGAAATATCCCAAACATATCACTCTTTGTCCTGCCCTGGGGCAGTCCAGCACCGAAATACTAGGCAATTCTCCTCTGAACAAGATTCCCAAAAGCAACCCCAGACACGTGTTTCGGTCTGGTTGGACCTCATCAGTAGGTTGGAGCTGTGCCTTTCTAAGAATAGTGAGCAAGGGGTCCACGTCTGGATTCCCCCAGTAACTTAGGGTGAGACCCAAAGTTACTTCAATATGCAAATTAACAAGGGGGTCCTGGGAGTCCCTCTGCCAGACATTAGTCAGGGTTACGAGAGACTTACCCAGAGTCTTTAGCTCACTATCTTTCACAGAGAAGAAATATCCCAAACATATCAGTCTTTGTCCTGCCATGGGACAGTCCAGCACCCAAATGCTAGGCCATTCTTCTCTGAACAAGAGTACCAAAAGAAACCCCAGACACGTGTTTCAGTCTGGTTGGACATCATCAGTAGGGTGGAGCTGTGCCTCTCTAAGAATAGTGAGCAAGGGGTCCACGTCTGGATTCCCCTAGTAACTTAGGGTGAGACCCAAAGTTGCTTCAATATGCAAATTAACAAGGGGGGTCCTGGGAGACCCTCTGCCAGACATTAGTCCTGGTTACGAGAGATTTACCCAGTGTCTTTAGCTCACTATCTTTCACAGAGAAGAAATATGCCAAACATGTCAGTCTTTGTCCTGCCTTGGGGCAGTCTAGCACCGAAATGCTAGACAATCCTCCTCTGAACAAGAGTACCAAAAGCAACCCCAGACACGTGTTTCGGTCTGGTTGGACCTCATCAGTAGGGTGGAGCTGTGCCTTACTAAGAATAGTGAGCAAGGGGTCCACGTCTGGATTCCCCTAGTAACTTAGGGTGAGACCCTTAGTTACTTCACTATGCAAATTAACAAGGGGGGTCCTGGGAGTCCCTCTGCCAGACATTAGTCCTGGTTACGAGAGACTTACCCAGAGTCTTTAGCTCACTATCTTTCACAGAGAAGAAATATCTCAAACATATCAGTCTTTGTCCTGCCCCTGGGCCCTCCAGCACCGAAATGTTAGGCAATTCTCCTATGTACAAGAGTACCAAAAGCAACCCCAGACACGTGTTTCGTTCTGATTGAACCTCATCAGTAGGGTGGAGCTGTGCCTCTCTAAGAATAGTGAGCAAGGGGTCCACCTCTGGATTCCCCTAGTAATTTAGGGTGAGACCCAAAGTTACTTCAATATGAAAATTAACAAGGGGGGTCCTTGGAGTCCCTCTGCCAGACATTAGTCCTCGTTACGAGAGACTTACCCAGAGTCTTTAGCTCACTATCTTTCACAGAGAAGAAATATCCCAAACATATCAGTCTTTGTCCTGCCCTGGGGCCCTCCAGCACCGAAATGTTAGGCAATTCTCCTATCTACAAGAGTACCAAAAGCAACCCCAGACACGTGTTTCGTTCTGATTGAACCTCATCAGTAGGGTGGAGCTGTGCCTTTCGAAGAATAGTGAGCAAGGGGTCCACCTCTGGATTCCCCTAGTAATTTAGGGTGAGACCCAAAGTTACTTCAATATGAAAATTAACAAGGGGGGTCCTTGGAGTCCCTCTGCCAGACATTAGTCCTCGTTACGAGAGACTTACCCAGAGTCTTTAGCTCACTATCTTTCACAGAGAAGAAATATCCCAAACATATCAGTCTTTGTCCTGCCTTGGGGCAGACCAGCACCGAAATGCTAAGCAATTCTCCTCTGAACAAGAGTACCAAAAGCAACCCCAGACATGTATTTCGGTCTGGTTGGACCTCATCAGTAGGGTGGAGCTGTGCCTTTCTAAAAATAGTGAGCAAGGGGTCCACATCTGGATTCCCCTAGTAACTTAGGGTGAGACCCAAAGTTACTTCAATATGCAAATTAACAAGGGGGGTCCTGGGAGTCCCTCTGCCAGACATTAGTCCTAGTTACGAGTGACTTACCCAGAGTCTTTAGCTCACTATCTTTCACAGAGAAGAAATATCTCAAACATATCAGTCTTTGTCGTGCCTTGGGGCAGTCCAGCACCGAAATGCTAGGCAATTCTCCTCTGAACAAAAGTGTCGAAAGCAACCCCAGACACATGTTTCGGTCTGGTTGGACCTCATCAGTAGGGTGGAGCTGTGCCTCTTTAAGAATAGTGAGCAAGGGGTCCACGTCTGGATTCCCCTAGTAACTTAGGGTGAGACCCAAATTTACTTCAATATGGAAATTAACAAGGGGGGGTCCTGGGAGTCCCTCTGCCAGACATTAGACCTGGTTACGAGAGACTTACCCAGAGTCTTTAGCTCACTATCTTTCACAGAGAAGAAATATCCCAAACATATCACTCTTTGTCCTGCCCTGGGGCAGTCCAGCACCGAAATACTAGGCAATTCTCCTCTGAACAAGAGTCCCAAAAGCAACCCCAGACACGTGTTTCGGTCTGGTTGGACCTCATCAGTAGGGTGGAGCTGTGCCTTTCTAAGAATAGTGAGCAAGGGGTCCACGTCTGGATTCCCCCAGTAACTTAGGGTGAGACCCAAAGTTACTTCAATATGCAAATTAACAAGGGGGTCCTGGGAGTCCCTCTGCCAGACATTAGTCAGGGTTACGAGAGACTTACCCAGAGTCTTTAGCTCACTATCTGTCACAGAGAAGAAATATCCCAAACATATCAGTCTTTGTCCTGCCCTGGGGCCCTCCAGCACCGAAATGTTAGGCATTCTTCTCTGAACAAGAGTACCAAAAGCAACCCCAGACACATGTTTAGGTCTGGTTGGACCTCATCAGTAGGGTGGAGCTGTGCCTCTCTAAGAATAGTGAGCAAGGGGTCCACGTCTGGATTCCCCTAGTAACTTAGGGTGAGACCCAAAGTTACTTCAATATGCAAATTAAGAAGGGGGTTCCTGGGAGACCCTCTGCCAGGCATTAGTCCTGGTTACGAGAGACTTACCCAGAGTCTTTAGCTCACTATCTTTCACAGAGAAGAAATATCCCAAACATATCAGTCTTTGTCCTGCCTTGGGGCAGACTAGCACCGAAATGCTAAGCAATTCTCCTCTGAACAAGAGTACCAAAAGCAACCCCAGAAATGTATTTCGGTCTGGTTGGACCTCATCAGTAGGGTGGAGCTGTGCCTTTCTAAGAATAGTGAGCAAGGGGTCCACATCTGGATTCCCCTAGTAACTTAGGGTGAGACCCAAAGTTACTTCAATATGCAAATTAACAAGGGGGGTCCTGGGAGTCCCTCTGCCAGACATTAGTCCTAGTTACGAGTGACTTACCCAGAGTCTTTAGCTCACTATCTTTCACAGAGAAGAAATATCTCAAACATATCAGTCTTTGTCGTGCCTTGGGGCAGTCCAGCACCGAAATGCTAGGCAATTCTCCTCTGAACAAAAGTGTCGAAAGCAACCCCAGACACATGTTTCGGTCTGGTTGGACCTCATCAGTAGGGTGGAGCTGTGCCTCTTTAAGAATAGTGAGCAAGGGGTCCACGTCTGGATTCCCCTAGTAACTTAGGGTGAGACCCAAATTTACTTCAATATGGAAATTAACAAGGGGGGGTCCTGGGAGTCCCTCTGCCAGACATTAGACCTGGTTACGAGAGACTTACCCAGAGTCTTTAGCTCACTATCTTTCACAGAGAAGAAATATCCCAAACATATCACTCTTTGTCCTGCCCTGGGGCAGTCCAGCACCGAAATACTAGGCAATTCTCCTCTGAACAAGATTCCCAAAAGCAACCCCAGACACGTGTTTCGGTCTGGTTGGACCTCATCAGTAGGTTGGAGCTGTGCCTTTCTAAGAATAGTGAGCAAGGGGTCCACGTCTGGATTCCCCCAGTAACTTAGGGTGAGACCCAAAGTTACTTCAATATGCAAATTAACAAGGGGGTCCTGGGAGTCCCTCTGCCAGACATTAGTCAGGGTTACGAGAGACTTACCCAGAGTCTTTAGCTCACTATCTTTCACAGAGAAGAAATATCCCAAACATATCAGTCTTTGTCCTGCCATGGGACAGTCCAGCACCCAAATGCTAGGCCATTCTTCTCTGAACAAGAGTACCAAAAGAAACCCCAGACACGTGTTTCAGTCTGGTTGGACATCATCAGTAGGGTGGAGCTGTGCCTCTCTAAGAATAGTGAGCAAGGGGTCCACGTCTGGATTCCCCTAGTAACTTAGGGTGAGACCCAAAGTTGCTTCAATATGCAAATTAACAAGGGGGGTCCTGGGAGACCCTCTGCCAGACATTAGTCCTGGTTACGAGAGATTTACCCAGTGTCTTTAGCTCACTATCTTTCACAGAGAAGAAATATGCCAAACATGTCAGTCTTTGTCCTGCCTTGGGGCAGTCTAGCACCGAAATGCTAGACAATCCTCCTCTGAACAAGAGTACCAAAAGCAACCCCAGACACGTGTTTCGGTCTGGTTGGACCTCATCAGTAGGGTGGAGCTGTGCCTTACTAAGAATAGTGAGCAAGGGGTCCACGTCTGGATTCCCCTAGTAACTTAGGGTGAGACCCTTAGTTACTTCACTATGCAAATTAACAAGGGGGGTCCTGGGAGTCCCTCTGCCAGACATTAGTCCTGGTTACGAGAGACTTACCCAGAGTCTTTAGCTCACTATCTTTCACAGAGAAGAAATATCTCAAACATATCAGTCTTTGTCCTGCCCTTGGGCCCTCCAGCACCGAAATGTTAGGCAATTCTCCTATGTACAAGAGTACCAAAAGCAACCCCAGACACGTGTTTCGTTCTGATTGAACCTCATCAGTAGGGTGGAGCTGTGCCTCTCTAAGAATAGTGAGCAAGGGGTCCACCTCTGGATTCCCCTAGTAATTTAGGGTGAGACCCAAAGTTACTTCAATATGAAAATTAACAAGGGGGGTCCTTGGAGTCCCTCTGCCAGACATTAGTCCTCGTTACGAGAGACTTACCCAGAGTCTTTAGCTCACTATCTTTCACAGAGAAGAAATATCCCAAACATATCAGTCTTTGTCCTGCCCTGGGGCCCTCCAGCACCGAAATGTTAGGCAATTCTCCTATCTACAAGAGTACCAAAAGCAACCCCAGACACGTGTTTCGTTCTGATTGAACCTCATCAGTAGGGTGGAGCTGTGCCTTTCGAAGAATAGTGAGCAAGGGGTCCGCATCTGGATTCCCCTAGTAACTTAGGGTGAGACCCAAAGTTACTTCAATATGCAAATTAACAAGGGGGGTCCTGGGAGTCCCTCTGCCAGACATTAGTCCTAGTTATGAGTGACTTACCCAGAGTCTTTAGCTCACTATCTTTCACAGAGAAGAAATATCCCAAACATATCAGTCTTTGTCCTGCCTTGGGGCAGACCAGCACCGAAATGCTAAGCAATTCTCCTCTGAACAAGAGTACCAAAAGCAACCCCAGACATGTATTTCGGTCTGGTTGGACCTCATCAGTAGGGTGGAGCTGTGCCTTTCTAAAAATAGTGAGCAAGGGGTCCACATCTGGATTCCCCTAGTAACTTAGGGTGAGACCCAAAGTTACTTCAATATGCAAATTAACAAGGGGGGTCCTGGGAGTCCCTCTGCCAGACATTAGTCCTAGTTACGAGTGACTTACCCAGAGTCTTTAGCTCACTATCTTTCACAGAGAAGAAATATCTCAAACATATCAGTCTTTGTCGTGCCTTGGGGCAGTCCAGCACCGAAATGCTAGGCAATTCTCCTCTGAACAAAAGTGTCGAAAGCAACCCCAGACACATGTTTCGGTCTGGTTGGACCTCATCAGTAGGGTGGAGCTGTGCCTCTTTAAGAATAGTGAGCAAGGGGTCCACGTCTGGATTCCCCTAGTAACTTAGGGTGAGACCCAAATTTACTTCAATATGGAAATTAACAAGGGGGGGTCCTGGGAGTCCCTCTGCCAGACATTAGACCTGGTTACGAGAGACTTACCCAGAGTCTTTAGCTCACTATCTTTCACAGAGAAGAAATATCCCAAACATATCACTCTTTGTCCTGCCCTGGGGCAGTCCAGCACCGAAATACTAGGCAATTCTCCTCTGAACAAGAGTCCCAAAAGCAACCCCAGACACGTGTTTCGGTCTGGTTGGACCTCATCAGTAGGGTGGAGCTGTGCCTTTCTAAGAATAGTGAGCAAGGGGTCCACGTCTGGATTCCCCCAGTAACTTAGGGTGAGACCCAAAGTTACTTCAATATGCAAATTAACAAGGGGGTCCTGGGAGTCCCTCTGCCAGACATTAGTCAGGGTTACGAGAGACTTACCCAGAGTCTTTAGCTCACTATCTGTCACAGAGAAGAAATATCCCAAACATATCAGTCTTTGTCCTGCCCTGGGGCCCTCCAGCACCGAAATGTTAGGCATTCTTCTCTGAACAAGAGTACCAAAAGCAACCCCAGACACATGTTTAGGTCTGGTTGGACCTCATCAGTAGGGTGGAGCTGTGCCTCTCTAAGAATAGTGAGCAAGGGGTCCACGTCTGGATTCCCCTAGTAACTTAGGGTGAGACCCAAAGTTACTTCAATATGCAAATTAAGAAGGGGGTTCCTGGGAGACCCTCTGCCAGGCATTAGTCCTGGTTACGAGAGACTTACCCAGAGTCTTTAGCTCACTATCTTTCACAGAGAAGAAATATCCCAAACATATCAGTCTTTGTCCTGCCTTGGGGCAGACCAGCACCGAAATGCTAAGCAATTCTCCTCTGAACAAGAGTACCAAAAGCAACCCCAGACATGTATTTCGGTCTGGTTGGACCTCATCAGTAGGGTGGAGCTGTGCCTTTCTAAGAATAGTGAGCAAGGGGTCCACATCTGGATTCCCCTAGTAACTTAGGGTGAGACCCAAAGTTACTTCAATATGCAAATTAACAAGGGGGGTCCTGGGAGTCCCTCTGCCAGACATTAGTCCTAGTTACGAGTGACTTACCCAGAGTCTTTAGCTCACTATCTTTCACAGAGAAGAAATATCTCAAACATATCAGTCTTTGTCGTGCCTTGGGGCAGTCCAGCACCGAAATGCTAGGCAATTCTCCTCTGAACAAAAGTGTCGAAAGCAACCCCAGACACATGTTTCGGTCTGGTTGGACCTCATCAGTAGGGTGGAGCTGTGCCTCTTTAAGAATAGTGAGCAAGGGGTCCACGTCTGGATTCCCCTAGTAACTTAGGGTGAGACCCAAATTTACTTCAATATGGAAATTAACAAGGGGGGGTCCTGGGAGTCCCTCTGCCAGACATTAGACCTGGTTACGAGAGACTTACCCAGAGTCTTTAGCTCACTATCTTTCACAGAGAAGAAATATCCCAAACATATCACTCTTTGTCCTGCCCTGGGGCAGTCCAGCACCGAAATACTAGGCAATTCTCCTCTGAACAAGATTCCCAAAAGCAACCCCAGACACGTGTTTCGGTCTGGTTGGACCTCATCAGTAGGTTGGAGCTGTGCCTTTCTAAGAATAGTGAGCAAGGGGTCCACGTCTGGATTCCCCCAGTAACTTAGGGTGAGACCCAAAGTTACTTCAATATGCAAATTAACAAGGGGGTCCTGGGAGTCCCTCTGCCAGACATTAGTCAGGGTTACGAGAGACTTACCCAGAGTCTTTAGCTCACTATCTTTCACAGAGAAGAAATATCCCAAACATATCAGTCTTTGTCCTGCCATGGGACAGTCCAGCACCCAAATGCTAGGCCATTCTTCTCTGAACAAGAGTACCAAAAGAAACCCCAGACACGTGTTTCAGTCTGGTTGGACATCATCAGTAGGGTGGAGCTGTGCCTCTCTAAGAATAGTGAGCAAGGGGTCCACGTCTGGATTCCCCTAGTAACTTAGGGTGAGACCCAAAGTTGCTTCAATATGCAAATTAACAAGGGGGGTCCTGGGAGACCCTCTGCCAGACATTAGTCCTGGTTACGAGAGATTTACCCAGTGTCTTTAGCTCACTATCTTTCACAGAGAAGAAATATGCCAAACATGTCAGTCTTTGTCCTGCCTTGGGGCAGTCTAGCACCGAAATGCTAGACAATCCTCCTCTGAACAAGAGTACCAAAAGCAACCCCAGACACGTGTTTCGGTCTGGTTGGACCTCATCAGTAGGGTGGAGCTGTGCCTTACTAAGAATAGTGAGCAAGGGGTCCACGTCTGGATTCCCCTAGTAACTTAGGGTGAGACCCTTAGTTACTTCACTATGCAAATTAACAAGAGGGGTCCTGGGAGTCCCTCTGCCAGACATTAGTCCTGGTTACGAGAGACTTACCTAGAGTCTTTAGCTCACTATCTTTCACAGAGAAGAAATATCTCAAACATATCAGTCTTTGTCCTGCCCTTGGGCCCTCCAGCACCGAAATGTTAGGCAATTCTCCTATGTACAAGAGTACCAAAAGCAACCCCAGACACGTGTTTCGTTCTGATTGAACCTCATCAGTAGGGTGGAGCTGTGCCTCTCTAAGAATAGTGAGCAAGGGGTCCACCTCTGGATTCCCCTAGTAATTTAGGGTGAGACCCAAAGTTACTTCAATATGAAAATTAACAAGGGGGGTCCTTGGAGTCCCTCTGCCAGACATTAGTCCTCGTTACGAGAGACTTACCCAGAGTCTTTAGCTCACTATCTTTCACAGAGAAGAAATATCCCAAACATATCAGTCTTTGTCCTGCCCTGGGGCCCTCCAGCACCGAAATGTTAGGCAATTCTCCTATCTACAAGAGTACCAAAAGCAACCCCAGACACGTGTTTCGTTCTGATTGAACCTCATCAGTAGGGTGGAGCTGTGCCTTTCGAAGAATAGTGAGCAAGGGGTCCACCTCTGGATTGCCCTAGTAACTTAGGATGAGACCCAAAGTTACTTCAATATGAAAATTAACAAGGGGGGTCCTGGGAGTCCCTCTGCCAGACATTAGTCCTGGTTACGAGAGACTTACCTAGAGTCTTTAGCTCACTATCTTTCACAGAGAAGAAATATCTCAAACATATCAGTCTTTGTCGTGCCTTGGGGCAGTCCAGCACCAAAATGCTAGGCAATTCTCCTCTGAACAAAAGTACCGAAAGCAACCCCAGACACATGTTTAGGTCTGGTTGGATCTCATCAGTAGCGTGGAGCTGTGCCTCTCTAAGAATAGTGAGCAAGGGGTCCACGTCTGGATTCCCCTAGTAACTTAGGGTGAGACCCAAAGTTACTTCAATATGCAAATTAACAAGGGGGGTCCTGGGAGTCCCTCTGCCAGACATTAGTCCTGGTTACGAGAGACTTACCCAGGGTCTTTAGCTCACTATCTTTCACAGAGAAGAAATATCTCAAACATATCAGTCTTTGTCGTGCCTTGGGGCAGTCCAGCACCGAAATGCTAGGCAATTCTTCTCTGAACAAGAGTACCAAAAGCAACCCCAGACACATGTTTAGGTCTGGTTGGACCTCATCAGTAGGGTGGAGCTGTGCCTCTCTACGAATAGTGAGCAAGGGGTCCACGTCTGGATTCCCCTAGTAACTTAGTGTGAGACCCAAAGTTTCTTCAATATGCAAATTAACAAGGGGGGTCCTCGAGACCCTCTGCCAGGCATTAGTCCTGGTTACGAGAGACTTACCCAGAGTCTTTAGCTCACTATCTTTCACAGAGAAGAAATATCCCAAACATATCAGTCTTTGTCCTGCCTTGGGGCAGACCAGCACCGAAATGCTAAGCAATTCTCCTCTGAACAAGAGTACCAAAAGCAACCCCAGACATGTATTTCGGTCTGGTTGGACCTCATCAGTAGGGTGGAGCTGTGCCTTTCTAAGAATAGTGAGCAAGGGGTCCACATCTGGATTCCCCTAGTAACTTAGGGTGAGACCCAAAGTTACTTCAATATGCAAATTAACAAGGGGGGTCCTGGGAGTCCCTCTGTCAGACATTAGTCCTAGTTACGAGTGACTTACCCAGAGTCTTTAGCTCACTATCTTTCACAGAGAAGAAATATCTCAAACATATCAGTCTTTGTCGTGCCTTGGGGCAGTCCAGCACCGAAATGCTAGGCAATTCTCCTCTGAACAAAAGTACCGAAAGCAACCCCAGACATGTGTTTTCGGTCTGGTTGGACCTCATCAGTAGGGTGGAGCTGTGCCTCTTTAAGAATAGTGAGCAAGGGGTCCACGTCTGGATTCCCCTAGTAACTTAGGGTGAGACCCAAATTTACTTCAGTATGGAAATTAACAAGGGGGGGTCCTGGGAGTCCCTCTGCCAGACATTAGACCTGGTTACGAGAGACTTACCCAGAGTCTTTAGCTCACTATCTTTCACAGAGAAGAAATATCCCAAACATATCACTCTTTGTCCTGCCCTGGGGCAGTCCAGCACCGAAATACTACGCAATCCTCCTCTGAACAAGAATACCAAAAGCAACCCCAGACATGTGTTTTCGGTCTGGTTGGACCTCATCAGTAGGGTGGAGCTGTGCCTTTCTAAGAATAGTGAGCAAGGGGTCCACGTCTGGATTCCCCTAGTAACTTAGGGTGAGACCCAAATTTACTTCAATATGGAAATTAACAAGGGGGGTCCTGGGAGTCCCTCTGCCAGACATTAGTCCTGGTTACGAGAGACTTACCCAGAGTCTTTAGCTCACTATCTTTCACAGAGAAGAAATATCTCAAACATATCAGTCTTTGTCCTGCCCTGGGGCCCTCCAGCACCGAAATGTTAGGCAATTCTTCTCTGAACAAGAGTACCAAAAGCAACCCCAGACACATGTTTAGGTCTGGTTGGACCTCATCAGTAGGGTGGAGCTGTGCCTCCCTAAGAATAGTGAGCAAGGGGTCCACGTCTGGATTCCCCTAGTAACTTAGGGTGAGACCCAAAGTTACTTCAATATGCAAATTAAGAAGGGGGTTCCTGGGAGACCCTCTGCCAGGCATTAGTCCTGGTTACGAGAGACTTACCCAGAGTCTTTAGCTCACTATCTTTCACAGAGAAGAAATATCCCAAACATATCAGTCTTTGTCCTGCCTTGGGGCAGACCAGCACCGAAATGCTAAGCAATTCTCCTCTGAACAAGAGTACCAAAAGCAACCCCAGACATGTATTTCGGTCTGGTTGGACCTCATCAGTAGGGTGGAGCTGTGCCTTTCTAAGAATAGTGAGCAAGGGGTCCACATCTGGATTCCCCTAGTAACTTAGGGTGAGACCCAAAGTTACTTCAATATGCAAATTAACAAGGGGGGTCCTGGGAGTCCCTCTGCCAGACATTAGTCCTAGTTACGAGTGACTTACCCAGAGTCTTTAGCTCACTATCTTTCACAGAGAAGAAATATCTCAAACATATCAGTCTTTGTCGTGCCTTGGGGCAGTCCAGCACCGAAATGCTAGGCAATTCTCCTCTGAACAAAAGTGTCGAAAGCAACCCCAGACACATGTTTCGGTCTGGTTGGACCTCATCAGTAGGGTGGAGCTGTGCCTCTTTAAGAATAGTGAGCAAGGGGTCCACGTCTGGATTCCCCTAGTAACTTAGGGTGAGACCCAAATTTACTTCAATATGGAAATTAACAAGGGGGGGTCCTGGGAGTCCCTCTGCCAGACATTAGACCTGGTTACGAAAGACTTACCCAGAGTCTTTAGCTCACTATCTTTCACAGAGAAGAAATATCCCAAACATATCACTCTTTGTCCTGCCCTGGGGCAGTCCAGCACCGAAATACTACGCAATCCTCCTCTGAACAAGAATACCAAAAGCAACCCCAGACATGTGTTTTCGGTCTGGTTGGACCTCATCAGTAGGGTGGAGCTGTGCCTTTCTAAGAATAGTGAGCAAGAGGTCCACGTCTGGATTCCCCTAGTAACTTAGGGTGAGACCCAAATTTACTTCAATATGGAAATTAACAAGGGGGGTCCTGGGAGTCCCTCTGCCAGACATTAGTCCTGGTTACGAGAGACTTACCCAGAGTCTTTAGCTCACTTTCTTTCACAGAGAAGAAATATCTCAAACATATCAGTCTTTGTCCTGCCCTGGGGCCCTCCAGCACCGAAATGTTAGGCAATTCTCCTCTGAACAAGATTCCCAAAAGCAACCCCAGACACGTGTTTCGGTCTGGTTGGACCTCATCAGTAGGTTGGAGCTGTGCCTTTCTAAGAATAGTGAGCAAGGGGTCCACGTCTGGATTCCCCCAGTAACTTAGGGTGAGACCCAAAGTTACTTCAATATGCAAATTAACAAGGGGGTCCTGGGAGTCCCTCTGCCAGACATTAGTCAGGGTTACGAGAGACTTACCCAGAGTCTTTAGCTCACTATCTTTCACAGAGAAGAAATATCCCAAACAAATCAGTCTTTGTCCTGCCATGGGACAGTCCAGCACCCAAATGCTAGGCCATTCTTCTCTGAACAAGAGTACCAAAAGAAACCCCAGACACGTGTTTCAGTCTGGTTGGATCTCATCAGTAGCGTGGAGCTGTGCCTCTCTAAGAATAGTGAGCAAGGGGTCCACGTCTGGATTCCCCTAGTAACTTAGGGTGAGACCCAAAGTTACTTCAATATGCAAATTAACAAGGGGGGTCCTGGGAGTCCCTCTGCCAGACATTAGTCCTGGTTACGAGAGACTTACCCAGGGTCTTTAGCTCACTATCTTTCACAGAGAAGAAATATCTCAAACATATCAGTCTTTGTCGTGCCTTGGGGCAGTCCAGCACCGAAATGCTAGGCAATTCTTCTCTGAACAAGAGTACCAAAAGCAACCCCAGACACATGTTTAGGTCTGGTTGGACCTCATCAGTAGGGTGGAGCTGTGCCTCTCTACGAATAGTGAGCAAGGGGTCCACGTCTGGATTCCCCTAGTAACTTAGTGTGAGACCCAAAGTTTCTTCAATATGCAAATTAACAAGGGGGGTCCTCGAGACCCTCTGCCAGGCATTAGTCCTGGTTACGAGAGACTTACCCAGAGTCTTTAGCTCACTATCTTTCACAGAGAAGAAATATCCCAAACATATCAGTCTTTGTCCTGCCTTGGGGCAGACCAGCACCGAAATGCTAAGCAATTCTCCTCTGAACAAGAGTACCAAAAGCAACCCCAGACATGTATTTCGGTCTGGTTGGACCTCATCAGTAGGGTGGAGCTGTGCCTTTCTAAGAATAGTGAGCAAGGGGTCCACATCTGGATTCCCCTAGTAACTTAGGGTGAGACCCAAAGTTACTTCAATATGCAAATTAACAAGGGGGGTCCTGGGAGTCCCTCTGTCAGACATTAGTCCTAGTTACGAGTGACTTACCCAGAGTCTTTAGCTCACTATCTTTCACAGAGAAGAAATATCTCAAACATATCAGTCTTTGTCGTGCCTTGGGGCAGTCCAGCACCGAAATGCTAGGCAATTCTCCTCTGAACAAAAGTACCGAAAGCAACCCCAGACATGTGTTTTCGGTCTGGTTGGACCTCATCAGTAGGGTGGAGCTGTGCCTCTTTAAGAATAGTGAGCAAGGGGTCCACGTCTGGATTCCCCTAGTAACTTAGGGTGAGACCCAAATTTACTTCAGTATGGAAATTAACAAGGGGGGGTCCTGGGAGTCCCTCTGCCAGACATTAGACCTGGTTACGAGAGACTTACCCAGAGTCTTTAGCTCACTATCTTTCACAGAGAAGACATATCCCAAACATATCACTCTTTGTCCTGCCCTGGGGCAGTCCAGCACCGAAATACTACGCAATCCTCCTCTGAACAAGAATACCAAAAGCAACCCCAGACATGTGTTTTCGGTCTGGTTGGACCTCATCAGTAGGGTGGAGCTGTGCCTTTCTAAGAATAGTGAGCAAGGGGTCCACGTCTGGATTCCCCTAGTAACTTAGGGTGAGACCCAAATTTACTTCAATATGGAAATTAACAAGGGGGGTCCTGGGAGTCCCTCTGCCAGACATTAGTCCTGGTTACGAGAGACTTACCCAGAGTCTTTAGCTCACTATCTTTCACAGAGAAGAAATATCTCAAACATATCAGTCTTTGTCCTGCCCTGGGGCCCTCCAGCACCGAAATGTTAGGCAATTCTTCTCTGAACAAGAGTACCAAAAGCAACCCCAGACACATGTTTAGGTCTGGTTGGACCTCATCAGTAGGGTGGAGCTGTGCCTCCCTAAGAATAGTGAGCAAGGGGTCCACGTCTGGATTCCCCTAGTAACTTAGGGTGAGACCCAAAGTTACTTCAATATGCAAATTAAGAAGGGGGTTCCTGGGAGACCCTCTGCCAGGCATTAGTCCTGGTTACGAGAGACTTACCCAGAGTCTTTAGCTCACTATCTTTCACAGAGAAGAAATATCCCAAACATATCAGTCTTTGTCCTGCCTTGGGGCAGACCAGCACCGAAATGCTAAGCAATTCTCCTCTGAACAAGAGTACCAAAAGCAACCCCAGACATGTATTTCGGTCTGGTTGGACCTCATCAGTAGGGTGGAGCTGTGCCTTTCTAAGAATAGTGAGCAAGGGGTCCACATCTGGATTCCCCTAGTAACTTAGGGTGAGACCCAAAGTTACTTCAATATGCAAATTAACAAGGGGGGTCCTGGGAGTCCCTCTGCCAGACATTAGTCCTAGTTACGAGTGACTTACCCAGAGTCTTTAGCTCACTATCTTTCACAGAGAAGAAATATCTCAAACATATCAGTCTTTGTCGTGCCTTGGGGCAGTCCAGCACCGAAATGCTAGGCAATTCTCCTCTGAACAAAAGTGTCGAAAGCAACCCCAGACACATGTTTCGGTCTGGTTGGACCTCATCAGTAGGGTGGAGCTGTGCCTCTTTAAGAATAGTGAGCAAGGGGTCCACGTCTGGATTCCCCTAGTAACTTAGGGTGAGACCCAAATTTACTTCAATATGGAAATTAACAAGGGGGGGTCCTGGGAGTCCCTCTGCCAGACATTAGACCTGGTTACGAGAGACTTACCCAGAGTCTTTAGCTCACTATCTTTCACAGAGAAGAAATATCCCAAACATATCACTCTTTGTCCTGCCCTGGGGCAGTCCAGCACCGAAATACTACGCAATCCTCCTCTGAACAAGAATACCAAAAGCAACCCCAGACATGTGTTTTCGGTCTGGTTGGACCTCATCAGTAGGGTGGAGCTGTGCCTTTCTAAGAATAGTGAGCAAGGGGTCCACGTCTGGATTCCCCTAGTAACTTAGGGTGAGACCCAAATTTACTTCAATATGGAAATTAACAAGGGGGGTCCTGGGAGTCCCTCTGCCAGACATTAGTCCTGGTTACGAGAGACTTACCCAGAGTCTTTAGCTCACTTTCTTTCACAGAGAAGAAATATCTCAAACATATCAGTCTTTGTCCTGCCCTGGGGCCCTCCAGCACCGAAATGTTAGGCAATTCTTCTCTGAACAAGAGTACCAAAAGCAACCCCAGACACATGTTTAGGTCTGGTTGGACCTCATCAGTAGGGTAGAGCTGTGCCTCTCTAAGAATAGTGAGCAAGGGGTCCACGTCTGGATTCCCCTAGTAACTTAGGGTGAGACCCAAAGTTACTTCAATATGCAAATTAACAAGGGGGTCCTGGGAGTCCCTCTGCCAGACATTAGTCAGGGTTACGAGAGACTTACCCAGAGTCTTTAGCTCACTATCTTTCACAGAGAAGAAATATCCCAAACATATCAGTCTTTGTCCTGCCATGGGACAGTCCAGCACCCAAATGCTAGGCCATTCTTCTCTGAACAAGAGTACCAAAAGAAACCCCAGACACGTGTTTCAGTCTGGTTGGACATCATCAGTAGGGTGGAGCTGTGCCTCTCTAAGAATAGTGAGCAAGGGGTCCACGTCTGGATTCCCCTAGTAACTTAGGGTGAGACCCAAAGTTGCTTCAATATGCAAATTAACAAGCGGGGTCCTGGGAGACCCTCTGCCAGACATTAGTCCTGGTTACGAGAGATTTACCCAGTGTCTTTAGCTCACTATCTTTCACAGAGAAGAAATATGCAAAACATGTCAGTCTTTGTCCTGCCTTGGGGCAGTCTAGCACCGAAATGCTAGACAATCCTCCTCTGAACAAGAGTACCAAAAGCAACCCCAGACACGTGTTTCGGTCTGGTTGGACCTCATCAGTAGGGTGGAGCTGTGCCTTACTAAGAATAGTGAGCAAGGGGTCCACATCTGGATTCCCCTAGTAACTTACGGTGAGACCCAAAGTTACTTCAATATGCAAATTAACAAGGGGGGGTCCTAGGAGTCCCTCTGCCAGACATTAGTCCTGGTTACGAGAGACTTACCCAGAGTCTTTAGCTCACTATCTTTCACAGAGAAGAAATATCCCAAACATATCACTCTTTGTTCTGCCCTGGGGCAGTCCAGCACCGAAATGCTACGCAATTCTCCTCTGAACAAGAGTACCAAAAGCAACCCCAGACACATGTTTTCGGTCTGGTTGGACCTCATCAGTAGGGTGGAGCTGTGCCTTACTAAGAATAGTGAGCAAGGGGTCCACATCTGGATTCCCCTAGTAACTTAGGGTGAGACCCAAAGTTACTTCAATATGCAAATTAACAAGGGGGGTCCTGGGAGTCCCTCTGCCAGACATTAGTCCTGGTTACGAGAGACTTACCCAGAGTCTTTAGCTCACTATCTTTCACAGAGAAGAAATATCTCAAACATATCAGTCTTTGTCCTGCCCTGGGGCCCTCCAGCACCGAAATGTTAGGCAATTCTCCTATGTACAAGAGTACCAAAAGCAACCCCAGACACATGTTTCATTCTGATTGAACCTCATCAGTAGGGTGGAGCTGTGCCTTTCTAAGAATAGTGAGCAAGGGGTCCACCTCTGGATTCCCCTAGTAACTTAGGATGAGACCCAAAGTTACTTCAATATGAAAATTAACAAGGGGGGTCCTGGGAGTCCCTCTGCCAGACATTAGTCCTGGTTACGAGAGACTTACCCAGAGTCTTTAGCTCACTATCTTTCACAGAGAAGAAATATCTCAAACATATCAGTCTTTGTCGTGCCTTGGGGCAGTCCATCACCGAAATGCTAGGCAATTCTCCTCTGAACAAAAGTGCCGAAAGCAACCCCAGACACATGTTTAGGTCTGGTTGGATCTCATCAGTAGCATGGAGCTGTGCCTCTCTAAGAATAGTGAGCAAGGGGTCCACATCTGGATTCCCCTAGTAACTTAGGGTGAGACCCAAAGTTACTTCAATATGCAAATTAACAAGGGGGGTCCTGGGAGTCCCTCTGCCAGACATTAGTCCTGGTTACGAGAGACTTACCCAGAGTCTTTAGCTCACTATCTTTCACAGAGAAGAAATATCTCAAACATATCAGTCTTTGTCATGCCTTGGGGCAGTCCAGCACCGAAATGCTAGGCAATTCTTCTCTGAACAAGAGTACCAAAAGCAACCCCAGACACATGTTTATGTCTGGTTGGACCTCATCAGTAGGGTGGAGCTGTGCCTCTCTAAGAATAGTGAGCAAGGGGTCCACGTCTGGATTCCCCTAGTAATTTAGGGTGAAACCCAAAGTTACTTAAATATGCAAATTAACAAGGGGGTCCTGGGAGTCCCTCTGCCAGACATTAGTCCTGGTTACGAGAGACTTACCCAGAGTCTTTAGCTCACTATCTTTCACAGAGAAGAAATATCCCAAACATATCAGTCTTTGTCCTGCCTTGGCCCAGTCCAGCACCGAAATGCTAGGCAATTCTCCTCTGAACAAGAGTACCAAAAGCAACCCGAGACACGTGTTTCGGTCTGGTTGGACCTCATCAGTACGGTGGAGCTGTGCCTCTCTAGGAATAGTGAGCAAGGGGTCGACGTCTGGATTCCCCTAGTAACTTAGGGTGAGACCCAAAGTTACTACAATATGCAAATTAACAAGGGGGGTCCTGGAAGTCCCTCTGCCAGACATTAGTCCTGGTTACGAGTGACTTACCCAGAGTCTTTAGCTCACTATCTTTCCCAGAGAAGAAATGTCCCAAACATATCAGTCTTTGTCCTGCCCTGGGGCAGTCCAGCACCGAAATGCTAGGCAATTCTTCTCTGAACAAGAGTACCAAAAGAAACCCCAGACACGTGTTTTGGTCTGGTTGGACATCATCAGCAGGGTGGAGATGTGCCTCTCTAAGAATAGTGAGCAGGGGGTCCACGTCTGGATTCCCCTAGTAACTTAGGGTGAGACCCAAAGTTACTTCAATATGCAAATTAACAAGGGGGGTCCCGGGAGACCCTCTGCCAGACATTAGTCCTGGTTACGAGAGACCTACCCGGTGTCTTTAGCTCACTATCTTTCACAGAGAAGAAATATCCCAAACATATCAGTCTTTGTCCTGCCTTGGGGCAGTCTAGCATCGAAATGCTAGGCAATCCTCCTCTGAACAAGAATACCACAAGCAACCCCAGACACGTGTTTCGGTCTGGTTGGACCTCATCAGTAGGGTGGAGCTGTGCCTTACTAAGAATAGTGAGCAAGGGGTCCACATCTGGATTCCCCTAGTAACTTAGGGTGAGACCCAAAGTGACTTCAATATGCAAATTAACAAGCGGGGGTCCTGGGAGTCCCTCTGCCAGTCATTAGTCCTGGTTACGAGAGACTTACCCAGAGTCTTTAGCTCACTATCTTTCACAGAGAAGAAATATCCCAAACATATCACTCTTTGTTCTGCCCTGGGACAGTCCAGCACCGAAATGCTAGGCAATTCTCCTCTGAACAAGAGTACCAATAGCAACCCCAGACACGTGTTTTCGGTCTGGTTGGACCTCATCAGTAGGGTGGAGCTGTGCCTTACTAAGAATAGTGAGCAAGGGGTCCACGTCTGGATTCCCCTAGTAACTTAGGGTGAGACCCTTAGTTACTTCACTATGCAAATTAACAAGGGGGGTCCTGGGAGTCCCTCTGCCAGACATTAGTCCTGGTTACGAGAGACTTACCCAGAGTCTTTAGCTCACTATCTTTCACAGAGAAGAAATATCTCAAACATATCAGTCTTTGTCCTGCCCTTGGGCCCTCCAGCACCGAAATGTTAGGCAATTCTCCTATGTACAAGAGTACCAAAAGCAACCCCAGACACGTGTTTCGTTCTGATTGAACCTCATCAGTAGGGTGGAGCTGTGCCTCTCTAAGAATAGTGAGCAAGGGGTCCACCTCTGGATTCCCCTAGTAATTTAGGGTGAGACCCAAAGTTACTTCAATATGAAAATTAACAAGGGGGGTCCTTGGAGTCCCTCTGCCAGACATTAGTCCTGGTTACGAGAGACTTACCCAGAGTCTTTAGCTCACTATCTTTCACAGAGAAGAAATATCTCAAACATATCAGTCTTTGTCCTGCCCTGGGGCCCTCCAGCACCAAAATGTTAGGCAATTCTCCTATGTACAAGAGTACCAAAAGCAACCCCAGACACGTGTTTCATTCTGATTGAACCTCATCAGTAGGGTGGAGCTGTGCCTCTCAAAGAATAGTGAGCAAGGGGTCCACCTCTGGATTCCCCTAGTAACTTAGGGTGAGACCCAAAGTTACTTCAATATGAAAATTAACAAGGGGGGTCCTGGGAGTTCCTCTGCCAGACATTAGTCCTGGTTACGAGAGACTTACCCAGAGTCTTTAGCTCACTATCTTTCACAGAGAAGAAATATCTCAAACATATCAGTCTTTGTCATGCCTTGGGGCAGTCCAGCACCGAAATGCTAGGCAATTCTTCTCTGAACAAGAGTACCAAAAGCAACCCCAGACAAATGTTTATGTCTGGTTGGACCTCATCAGTAGGGTGGAGCTGTGCCTCTCTAAGAATAGTGAGCAAGGGGTCCACGTCTGGATTCCCCTAGTAATTTAGGGTGAGACCCAAAGTTACTTAAATATGCAAATTAACAAGGGGGATCCTAGGAGTCCCTCTGCCAGACATTAGTCCTGGTTACGAGAGACTTACCCAGAGTCTTTAGCTCACTATCTTTCACAGAGAAGAAATATCCCAAACATATCAGTCTTTGTCCTGCCTTGGGCCAGTCCAGCACCGAAATGCTAGGCAATTCTCCTCCGATCAAGAGTACCAAAAGCAACCCGAGACACGTGTTTCGGTCTGGTTGGACCTCATCAGTACGGTGGAGCTGTGCCTCTCTAGGAATAGTGAGCAAGGGGTCCACGTCGGGATTCCCCTAGTAACTTAGGGTGAGACCCAAAGTTACTACAATATGCAAATTAACAAGGGGGGTCCTGGAAGTCCCTCTGCCAGACATTAGTCCTGGTTACGAGTGACTTACCCAGAGTCTTTAGCTCACTATCTTTCACAGAGAAGAAATGTCCCAAACATATCAGTCTTTGTCCTGCCCTGGGGCAGTCCAGCACCGAAATGCTAGGCAATTCTTCTCTGAACAAGAGTACCAAAAGAAACCCCAGACACGTGTTTTGGTCTGGTTGGACATCATCAGCAGGGTGGAGATGTGCCTCTCTAAGAATAGTGAGCAAGGGGTCCACGTCTGGATTCCCCTAGTAACTTAGGGTGAGACCCAAAGTTACTTCAATATGCAAATTAACAAGGGGGGTCCCGGGAGACCCACTGCCAGACATTAGTCCTGGTTATGAGAGACCTACCCGGTGTCTTTAGCTCACTATCTTTCACAGAGAAGAAATATCCCAAACATATCAGTCTTTGTCCTGCCTTGGGGCAGTCTAGCACCGAAATGCTAGGCAATCCTCCTCTGAACAAGAATACCACAAGCAACCCCAGACACGTGTTTCGGTCTGGTTGGACCTCATCAGTAGGGTGGAGCTGTGCCTTACTAAGAATAGTGAGCAAGGGGTCCACATCTGGATTCCCCTAGTAACTTAGGGTGAGACCCAAAGTGACTTCAATATGCAAATTAACAAGCGGGGGTCCTGGGAGTCCCTCTGCCAGACATTAGTCCTGGTTACGAGAGACTTACCCAGAGTCTTTAGCTCACTATCTTTCACAGAGAAGAAATATCTCAAACATATCAGTCTTTGTCCTGCCCTTGGGCCCTCCAGCACCGAAATGTTAGGCAATTCTCATATGTACAAGAGTACCAAAAGCAACCCCAGACACGTGTTTCGTTCTGATTGAACCTCATCAGTAGGGTGGAGCTGTGCCTCTCTAAGAATAGTGAGCAAGGGGTCCACCTCTGGATTCCCCTAGTAATTTAGGGTGAGATCCAAAGTTACTTCAATATGAAAATTAACAAGGGGGGTCCTTGGAGTCCCTCTGCCAGACATTAGTCCTGGTTACGAGAGACTTACCCAGAGTCTTTAGCTCACTATCTTTCACAGAGAAGAAATATCTCAAACATATCAGTCTTTGTCCTGCCCTGGGGCCCTCCAGCACCAAAATGTTAGCCAATTCTCCTATGTACAAGAGTACCAAAAGCAACCCCAGACACGTGTTTCATTCTGATTGAACCTCATCAGTAGGGTGGAGCTGTGCCTCTCAAAGAATAGTGAGCAAGGGGTCCACCTCTGGATTCCCCTAGTAACTTAGGGTGAGACCCAAAGTTACTTCAATATGAAAATTAACAAGGGGGGTCCTGGGAGTTCCTCTGCCAGACATTAGTCCTGGTTACGAGGGACTTACCCAGAGTCTTTAGCTCACTATCTTTCACAGAGAAGAAATATCTCAAACATATCAGTCTTTGTAGTGCCTTGGGGCAGTCCAGCACCGAAATGCTAGGCAATTCTCCTCTGAACAAAAGTACCGAAAGCAACCCCAGACACATGTTTAGGTCTGGTTGGACCTCATCAGTAGCGTGGAGCTGTGCCTCTCTAAGAATAGTGAGCAAGGGGTCCACGTCTGGATTCCCCTAGTAACTTAGGGTGAGACCCAAAGTTACTTCAATATGCAAATTAACAAGGGGGGTCCTGGGAGTCCCTCTGCCAGACATTAGTCCTGGTTACGAGAGACTTACCCAGAGTCTTTAGCTCACTATCTTTCACAGAGAAGAAATATCTCAAACATATCAGTCTTTGTCGTGCCTTGGGGCAGTCCAGCACCGAAATGCTAGGCAATTCTTCTCTGAACAAGAGTACCAAAAGCAACCCCAGACACATGTTTAGGTCTGGTTGGACCTCATCAGTAGGGTGGAGCTGGCCTCTCTAAGAATAGTGAGCAAGGGGTCCACGTCTGGATTCCCCTAGTAACTTAGGGTGAGACCCAAAGTTACTTCAATATGCAAATTAACAAGGGGGGTCCTGGGAGACCCTCTGCCAGGCATTAGTCCTGGTTACGAGAGACTTACCCAGAGTCTTTAGCTCACTATGTCTCACAGAGAAGAAATATCCCAAACATATCAGTCTTTGTCCTGCCTTGGGGCAGTCCAGCACCGAAATGCTAAGCAATTCTCCTCTGAACAAGAGTACCAAAAGCAACCCCAGACACGTGTTTCGGTCTGGTTGGACCTCATCAGTAGGGTGGAGCTGTGCCTTTCTAAGAATAGTGAGCAAGGGGCCCAAATCTGGATTCCCCTAGTAACTTAGGGTGAGACCCAAAGTTACTTCAATATGCAAATTAACAAGGGGGGTCCTGGGACTCCCTCTGCCAGACATTAGTCCTAGTTACGAGTGACTTACCCAGAGTCTTTAGCTCACTATCTTTCACAGAGAAGAAATATCTCAAACATATCAGTCTTTGTCGTGCCTTGGGGCAGTCCAGCACCAAAATGCTAGTCAATTCTCCTCTGAACAAAAGTACCGAAAGCAAACCCAGACACATGTTTCGGTCTGGTTGGACCTCATCAGTAGGGTGGAGCTGTGCCTCTTTAAGAATAGTGAGCAAGGGGTCCACGTCTGTATTCCCCTAGTAACTTAGGGTGAGACCCAAAGTTACTTCAATATGCAAATTAACAAGCGGGGTCCTGGGAGTCCCTCTGCCAGACATTAGACCTGGTTATGAGAGACTTACCCAGAGTCTTTAGCTCACTATCTTTCACAGAGAAGAAATATCCCAAACATATCACTCTTTGTCCTGCCCTGGGGCAGTCCAGCACCGAAATACTAGGCAATTCTCCTCTGAACAAGAGTCCCAAAAGCAATCCCAGACACGTGTTTCGGTCTGGTTGGACCTCATCAGTAGGGTGGAGCTGTGCCTTTCTAAGAATAGTGAGAAAGGGGTCCACGTCTGGATTCCCCCAGTAACTTAGGGTGAGACCCAAAGTTACTTCAATATGCAAATTAACAAGGGGGGTCCTGAGAGTCCCTCTGCCAGACATTAGTCCTGGTTACGAGAGACTTACCCAGAGTCTTTAGCTCACTATCTTTCACAGAGAAGAAATATCCCAAATAAATCAGTCTTTGTCCTGCCCTGGGGCAGTCCAGCACCGAAATGCTAGGCAATTCTTCTCTGAACAAGAGTACCAAAAGAAACCCCAGACACGTGTTTCGGTCTGGTTGGACATCATCAGTAGGGTGGAGCTGTGTCTCTCTGAGAATAGTGAGCAAGGGGTCCATGTCTGGATTCCCCTAGTAACTTAGGGTGAGACATAAAGTTACTTCAATATGCAAATTAACAAGGGGAGTCCTGGGAGACCCTCTGCCAGACATTAGTCCTGGTTACGAGAGACTTACCCAGTGTCTTTAGCTCACTATCTTTCATAGAGAAGAAATATCCCAAACATATCAGTCTTTTTCCTGCCTTGGGGCAGTCTAGCACCGAAATGCTAGGCAATCCTCCTCTGAACAAGAGTACCAAAAGCAACTCCAGACACGTGTTTCGGTCTGGTTGGACCTCATCAGTAGGGTGGAGCTGTGCCTTACTAAGAATAGTGAGCAAGGGGTCCACGTCTGGATTCCCCTAGTAACTTAGGGTGAGACCCAAAGTTACTTCAATATGCAAATTAACAAGGGGGGTCCTGGGAGACCCTCTGCCAGGCATTAGTCCTGGTTACGAGAGACTTACCCAGAGTCTTTAGCTCACTATCTTTCACAGAGAAGAAATATCCCAAACATATCAGTCTTTGTCCTGCCTTGGGGCAGATCAGCACCGAAATGCTAAGCAATTCTCCTCTGAACAAGAGTACCAAAAGCAACCCCAGACACGTATTTCGGTCTGGTTGGACCTCATCAGTAGGGTGGAGCTGTGCCTTTCTAAGAATAGTGAGAAAGGGGTCCACCTCTGGATTCCCCTAGTAACTTAGGATGAGACCCAAAGTTACTTCAATATGAAAATTAAAGAGGGGGGTCCTGGGAGTCCCTCTGCCGGACATTAGTCCTGGTTACGAGAGACTTACCCAGAGTCTTTAGCTCACTATCTTTCACAGAGAAGAAATATCTCAAACATATCAGTCTTTGTCGTGCCTTGGGGCAGTCCAGCACCGAAATGCTAGGCAATTCTCCTCTGAACAAAAGTACCGAAAGCAACCCCAGACACATGTTTAGGTCTAGTTGGATCTCATCAGTAGCGTGGAGCTGTGCCTCTCTAAGAATAGTGAGCAAGGGGTCCACGTCTGGATTCCCCTAGTAACTTAGGGTGAGATCCAAAGTTACTTTAATATGCAAATTAACAAGGGGGGTCCTGGGAGTCCCTCTGCCAGACATTAGTCCTGGTTACGAGAGACTTACCCAGAGTCTTTAGCTCACTATCTTTCACAGAGAAGAAATATCTCAAACATATCAGTCTTTGTCGTGCCTTGGGGCAGTCCAGCACCGAAATGCTAGGCAATTCTTCTCTGAACAAGAGTACCAAAAGCAACCCCAGACACATGTTTATGTCTGGTTGGACCTCATCAGTAGGGTGGAGCTGTGCCTCTCTAAGAATAGTGAGCAAGGGGTCCACGTCTGGATTCCCCTAGTAATTTAGGGTGAGACCCAAAGTTACTTCAATATGCAAATTAACAAGGGGGGTCCTGGGAGTCCCTCTGCCAGACATTAGTCCTGGTTACGAGAGACTTACCCAGAGTCTTTAGCTCACTATCTTTCATAGAGAAGAAATATCCCAAACATATCAGTCTTTGTCCTGCCTTGGGCCAGTCCAGCACCGAAATGCTAGGCAATTCTCCTCTGAACAAGAGTATCAAAAGCAACCCGAGACACGTGTTTCGGTCTGTTTGGACCTCATCAGTACGGTGGAGCTGTGCCTCTCTAAGAATAGTGAGCAAGGGGTCCACGTCTGGATTCCCCCAGTAACTTAGGGTGAGACCCAAAGTTACTACAATATGCAAATTAACCAGGGGGGTCCTGGAAGTCCCTCTGCCAGACATTAGTCCTGGTTACGAGTGACTTACCCAGAGTCTTTAGCTCACTATCTTTCACAGAGAAGAAATGTCCCAAACATATCAGTCTTTGTCCTGCCCTGGGGCAGTCCAGCACCGAAATGCTAGGCAATTCTTCTCTGAACAAGAGTACCAAAAGCAACCCCAGACACATGTTTATGTCTGGTTGGACCTCATCAGTAGGGTGGAGCTGTGCCTTACTAAGAATAGTGAGCAAGGGGTCCACATCTGGATTCCCCTAGTAACTTAGGGTGAGACCCAAAGTGACTTCAATATGCAAATTAACAAGCGGGGGTCCTGGGAGTCCCTCTGCCAGTCATTAGTCCTGGTTACGAGAGACTTACCCAGAGTCTTTAGCTCACTATCTTTCACAGAGAAGAAATATCCCAAACATATCACTCTTTGTTCTGCCCTGGGACAGTCCAGCACCGAAATGCTAGGCAATTCTCCTCTGAACAAGAGCACCAATAGCAACCCCAGACACGTGTTTTCGGTCTGGTTGGACCTCATCAGTAGGGTGGAGCTGTGCCTTACTAAGAATAGTGAGCAAGGGGTCCACGTCTGGATTCCCCTAGTAACTTAGGGTGAGACCCTTAGTTACTTCACTATGCAAATTAACAAGGGGGGTCCTGGGAGTCCCTCTGCCAGACATTAGTCTTGGTTACGAGAGACTTACCCAGAGTCTTTAGCTCACTATCTTTCACAGAGAAGAAATATCTCAAACATATCAGTCTTTGTCCTGCCCTTGGGCCCTCCAGCACCGAAATGTTAGGCAATTCTCCTATGTACAAGAGTACCAAAAGCAACCCCAGACACGTGTTTCGTTCTGATTGAACCTCATCAGTAGGGTGGAGCTGTGCCTCTCTAAGAATAGTGAGCAAGGGGTCCACCTCTGGATTCCCCTAGTAATTTAGGGTGAGACCCAAAGTTACTTCAATATGAAAATTAACAAGGGGGGTCCTTGGAGTCCCTCTGCCAGACATTAGTCCTGGTTACGAGAGACTTACCCAGAGTCTTTAGCTCACTATCTTTCACAGAGAAGAAATATCTCAAACATATCAGTCTTTGTCCTGCCCTGGGGCCCTCCAGCACCAAAATGTTAGGCAATTCTCCTATGTACAAGAGTACCAAAAGCAACCCCAGACACGTGTTTCATTCTGATTGAACCTCATCAGTAGGGTGGAGCTGTGCCTCTCAAAGAATAGTGAGCAAGGGGTCCACCTCTGGATTCCCCTAGTAACTTAGGGTGAGACCCAAAGTTACTTCAATATGAAAATTAACAAGGGGGGTCCTGGGAGTTCCTCTGCCAGACATTAGTCCTGGTTACGAGAGACTTACCCAGAGTCTTTAGCTCACTATCTTTCACAGAGAAGAAATATCTCAAACATATCAGTCTTTGTCATGCCTTGGGGCAGTCCAGCACCGAAATGCTAGGCAATTCTTCTCTGAACAAGAGTACCAAAAGCAACCCCAGACAAATGTTTATGTCTGGTTGGACCTCATCAGTAGGGTGGAGCTGTGCCTCTCTAAGAATAGTGAGCAAGGGGTCCACGTCTGGATTCCCCTAGTAATTTAGGGTGAGACCCAAAGTTACTTAAATATGCAAATTAACAAGGGGGATCCTAGGAGTCCCTCTGCCAGACATTAGTCCTGGTTACGAGAGACTTACCCAGAGTCTTTAGCTCACTATCTTTCACAGAGAAGAAATATCCCAAACATATCAGTCTTTGTCCTGCCTTGGGCCAGTCCAGCACCGAAATGCTAGGCAATTCTCCTCCGAACAAGAGTACCAAAAGCAACCCGAGACACGTGTTTCGGTCTGGTTGGACCTCATCAGTACGGTGGAGCTGTGCCTCTCTAGGAATAGTGAGCAAGGGGTCCACGTCGGGATTCCCCTAGTAACTTAGGGTGAGACCCAAAGTTACTACAATATGCAAATTAACAAGGGGGGTCCTGGAAGTCCCTCTGCCAGACATTAGTCCTGGTTACGAGTGACTTACCCAGAGTCTTTAGCTCACTATCTTTCACAGAGAAGAAATGTCCCAAACATATCAGTCTTTGTCCTGCCCTGGGGCAGTCCAGCACCGAAATGCTAGGCAATTCTTCTCTGAACAAGAGTACCAAAAGAAACCC
This sequence comes from Ambystoma mexicanum, assembly GCF_040938575.1. Taxonomy (NCBI): domain Eukaryota; kingdom Metazoa; phylum Chordata; class Amphibia; order Caudata; family Ambystomatidae; genus Ambystoma; species Ambystoma mexicanum. The sequence goes on from NC_090929.1 coordinate 1,444,297,046, forward strand.
CAGACACGTGTTTTGGTCTGGTTGGACATCATCAGCAGGGTGGAGATGTGCCTCTCTAAGAATAGTGAGCAAGGGGTCCACGTCTGGATTCCCCTAGTAACTTAGGGTGAGACCCAAAGTTACTTCAATATGCAAATTAACAAGGGGGGTCCCGGGAGACCCACTGCCAGACATTAGTCCTGGTTATGAGAGACCTACCCGGTGTCTTTAGCTCACTATCTTTCACAGAGAAGAAATATCCCAAACATATCAGTCTTTGTCCTGCCTTGGGGCAGTCTAGCACCGAAATGCTAGGCAATCCTCCTCTGAACAAGAATACCACAAGCAACCCCAGACACGTGTTTCGGTCTGGTTGGACCTCATCAGTAGGGTGGAGCTGTGCCTTACTAAGAATAGTGAGCAAGGGGTCCACATCTGGATTCCCCTAGTAACTTAGGGTGAGACCCAAAGTGACTTCAATATGCAAATTAACAAGCGGGGGTCCTGGGAGTCCCTCTGCCAGACATTAGTCCTGGTTACGAGAGACTTACCCAGAGTCTTTAGCTCACTATCTTTCACAGAGAAGAAATATCTCAAACATATCAGTCTTTGTCCTGCCCTTGGGCCCTCCAGCACCGAAATGTTAGGCAATTCTCATATGTACAAGAGTACCAAAAGCAACCCCAGACACGTGTTTCGTTCTGATTGAACCTCATCAGTAGGGTGGAGCTGTGCCTCTCTAAGAATAGTGAGCAAGGGGTCCACCTCTGGATTCCCCTAGTAATTTAGGGTGAGATCCAAAGTTACTTCAATATGAAAATTAACAAGGGGGGTCCTTGGAGTCCCTCTGCCAGACATTAGTCCTGGTTACGAGAGACTTACCCAGAGTCTTTAGCTCACTATCTTTCACAGAGAAGAAATATCTCAAACATATCAGTCTTTGTCCTGCCCTGGGGCCCTCCAGCACCAAAATGTTAGCCAATTCTCCTATGTACAAGAGTACCAAAAGCAACCCCAGACACGTGTTTCATTCTGATTGAACCTCATCAGTAGGGTGGAGCTGTGCCTCTCAAAGAATAGTGAGCAAGGGGTCCACCTCTGGATTCCCCTAGTAACTTAGGGTGAGACCCAAAGTTACTTCAATATGAAAATTAACAAGGGGGGTCCTGGGAGTTCCTCTGCCAGACATTAGTCCTGGTTACGAGGGACTTACCCAGAGTCTTTAGCTCACTATCTTTCACAGAGAAGAAATATCTCAAACATATCAGTCTTTGTAGTGCCTTGGGGCAGTCCAGCACCGAAATGCTAGGCAATTCTCCTCTGAACAAAAGTACCGAAAGCAACCCCAGACACATGTTTAGGTCTGGTTGGACCTCATCAGTAGCGTGGAGCTGTGCCTCTCTAAGAATAGTGAGCAAGGGGTCCACGTCTGGATTCCCCTAGTAACTTAGGGTGAGACCCAAAGTTACTTCAATATGCAAATTAACAAGGGGGGTCCTGGGAGTCCCTCTGCCAGACATTAGTCCTGGTTACGAGAGACTTACCCAGAGTCTTTAGCTCACTATCTTTCACAGAGAAGAAATATCTCAAACATATCAGTCTTTGTCGTGCCTTGGGGCAGTCCAGCACCGAAATGCTAGGCAATTCTTCTCTGAACAAGAGTACCAAAAGCAACCCCAGACACATGTTTAGGTCTGGTTGGACCTCATCAGTAGGGTGGAGCTGGCCTCTCTAAGAATAGTGAGCAAGGGGTCCACGTCTGGATTCCCCTAGTAACTTAGGGTGAGACCCAAAGTTACTTCAATATGCAAATTAACAAGGGGGGTCCTGGGAGACCCTCTGCCAGGCATTAGTCCTGGTTACGAGAGACTTACCCAGAGTCTTTAGCTCACTATCTCTCACAGAGAAGAAATATCCCAAACATATCAGTCTTTGTCCTGCCTTGGGGCAGTCCAGCACCGAAATGCTAAGCAATTCTCCTCTGAACAAGAGTACCAAAAGCAACCCCAGACACGTGTTTCGGTCTGGTTGGACCTCATCAGTAGGGTGGAGCTGTGCCTTTCTAAGAATAGTGAGCAAGGGGCCCAAATCTGGATTCCCCTAGTAACTTAGGGTGAGACCCAAAGTTACTTCAATATGCAAATTAACAAGGGGGGTCCTGGGACTCCCTCTGCCAGACATTAGTCCTAGTTACGAGTGACTTACCCAGAGTCTTTAGCTCACTATCTTTCACAGAGAAGAAATATCTCAAACATATCAGTCTTTGTCGTGCCTTGGGGCAGTCCAGCACCAAAATGCTAGTCAATTCTCCTCTGAACAAAAGTACCGAAAGCAAACCCAGACACATGTTTCGGTCTGGTTGGACCTCATCAGTAGGGTGGAGCTGTGCCTCTTTAAGAATAGTGAGCAAGGGGTCCACGTCTGTATTCCCCTAGTAACTTAGGGTGAGACCCAAAGTTACTTCAATATGCAAATTAACAAGCGGGGTCCTGGGAGTCCCTCTGCCAGACATTAGACCTGGTTATGAGAGACTTACCCAGAGTCTTTAGCTCACTATCTTTCATAGAGAAGAAATATCCCAAACATATCACTCTTTGTCCTGCCCTGGGGCAGTCCAGCACCGAAATACTAGGCAATTCTCCTCTGAACAAGAGTCCCAAAAGCAATCCCAGACACGTGTTTCGGTCTGGTTGGACCTCATCAGTAGGGTGGAGCTGTGCCTTTCTAAGAATAGTGAGCAAGGGGTCCACGTCTGGATTCCCCAAGTAACTTAGGGTGAGACCCAAAGTTACTTCAATATGCAAATTAACAAGGGGGGTCCTGAGAGTCCCTCTGCTAGACATTAGTCCTGGTTACGAGAGACTTACCCAGAGTCTTTAGCTCACTATCTTTCACAGAGAAGAAATATCCCAAATAAATCAGTCTTTGTCCTGCCCTGGGGCAGTCCAGCACCGAAATGCTAGGCAATTCTTCTCTGAACAAGAGTACCAAAAGAAACCCCAGACACGTGTTTCGGTCTGGTTGGACATCATCAGTAGGGTGGAGCTGTGCCTCTCTGAGAATAGTGAGCAAGGGGTCCATGTCTGGATTCCCCTAGTAACTTAGGGTGAGACATAAAGTTACTTCAATATGCAAATTAACAAGGGGAGTCCTGGGAGACCCTCTGCCAGACATTAGTCCTGGTTACGAGAGACTTACCCAGTGTCTTTAGCTCACTATCTTTCATAGAGAAGAAATATCCCAAACATATCAGTCTTTTTCCTGCCTTGGGGCAGTCTAGCACCGAAATGCTAGGCAATCCTCCTCTGAACAAGAGTACCAAAAGCAACTCCAGACACGTGTTTCGGTCTGGTTGGACCTCATCAGTAGGGTGGAGCTGTGCCTTACTAAGAATAGTGAGCAAGGGGTCCACGTCTGGATTCCCCTAGTAACTTAGGGTGAGACCCAAAGTTACTTCAATATGCAAATTAACAAGGGGGGTCCTGGGAGACCCCCTGCCAGGCATTAGTCCTGGTTACGAGAGACTTACCCAGAGTCTTTAGCTCACTATCTTTCACAGAGAAGAAATATCCCAAACATATCAGTCTTTGTCCTGCCTTGGGGCAGATCAGCACCGAAATGCTAAGCAATTCTCCTCTGAACAAGAGTACCAAAAGCAACCCCAGACACGTATTTCGGTCTGGTTGGACCTCATCAGTAGGGTGGAGCTGTGCCTTTCTAAGAATAGTGAGAAAGGGGTCCACCTCTGGATTCCCCTAGTAACTTAGGATGAGACCCAAAGTTACTTCAATATGAAAATTAAAGAGGGGGGTCCTGGGAGTCCCTCTGCCGGACATTAGTCCTGGTTACGAGAGACTTACCCAGAGTCTTTAGCTCACTATCTTTCACAGAGAAGAAATATCTCAAACATATCAGTCTTTGTCGTGCCTTGGGGCAGTCCAGCACCGAAATGCTAGGCAATTCTCCTCTGAACAAAAGTACCGAAAGCAACCCCAGACACATGTTTAGGTCTAGTTGGATCTCATCAGTAGCGTGGAGCTGTGCCTCTCTAAGAATAGTGAGCAAGGGGTCCACGTCTGGATTCCCCTAGTAACTTAGGGTGAGATCCAAAGTTACTTCAATATGCAAATTAACAAGGGGGGTCCTGGGAGTCCCTCTGCCAGACATTAGTCCTGGTTACGAGAGACTTACCCAGAGTCTTTAGCTCACTATCTTTCACAGAGAAGAAATATCTCAAACATATCAGTCTTTGTCGTGCCTTGGGGCAGTCCAGCACCGAAATGCTAGGCAATTCTTCTCTGAACAAGAGTACCAAAAGCAACCCCAGACACATGTTTATGTCTGGTTGGACCTCATCAGTAGGGTGGAGCTGTGCCTCTCTAGGAATAGTGAGCAAGGGGTCCACGTCTGGATTCCCCTAGTAATTTAGGGTGAGACCCAAAGTTACTTCAATATGCAAATTAACAAGGGGGGTCCTGGGAGTCCCTCTGCCAGACATTAGTCCTGGTTACGAGAGACTTACCCAGAGTCTTTAGCTCACTATCTTTCATAGAGAAGAAATATCCCAAACATATCAGTCTTTGTCCTGCCTTGGGCCAGTCCAGCACCGAAATGCTAGGCAATTCTCCTCTGAACAAGAGTATCAAAAGCAACCCGAGACACGTGTTTCGGTCTGTTTGGACCTCATCAGTACGGTGGAGCTGTGCCTCTCTAAGAATAGTGAGCAAGGGGTCCACGTCTGGATTCCCCCAGTAACTTAGGGTGAGACCCAAAGTTACTACAATATGCAAATTAACCAGGGGGGTCCTGGAAGTCCCTCTGCCAGACATTAGTCCTGGTTACGAGTGACTTACCCAGAGTCTTTAGCTCACTATCTTTCACAGAGAAGAAATGTCCCAAACATATCAGTCTTTGTCCTGCCCTGGGGCAGTCCAGCACCGAAATGCTAGGCAATTCTTCTCTGAACAAGAGTACCAAAAGAAACCCCAGACACGTGTTTTGGTCTGGTTGGACATCATCAGTAGGGTGGAGCTGTGCCTCTCTAAGAATAGTGAGCAAGGGGTCCACGTCTGGATTCCCCTAGTAACTTAGGGTGAGACCCAAAGTTACTTCAATATGCAAATTAACAAGGGGGGTCCCGGGAGACCCTCTGCCAGACATTAGTCCTGGTTACGAGAGACCTACCCGGTGTCTTTAGCTCACTATCTTTCACAGAGAAGAAATATCCCAAACATATGAGTCTTTGTCCTGCCTTGGGGCAGTCTAGCACCGAAATGCTAGGCAATCCTCCTCTGAACAAGAATACCAAAAGCAACCCCAGACACGTGTTTCGGTCTGGTTGGACCTCATCAGTAGGGTGGAGCTGTGCCTTACTAAGAATAGTGAGCAAGGGGTCCACATCTGGATTCCCCTAGTAACTTAGGGTGAGACCCAAAGTGACTTCAATATGCAAATTAACAAGCGGGGGTCCTGGGAGTCCCTCTGCCAGACATTAGTCCTGGTTACGAGAGACTTACCCAGAGTCTTTAGCTCACTATCTTTCACAGAGAAGAAATATCCCAAACATATCACTCTTTGTTCTGCCCTGGGACAGTCCAGCACCGAAATGCTAGGCAATTCTCCTCTGAACAAGAGTACCAATAGCAACCCCAGACACGTGTTTTCGGTCTGGTTGGACCTCATCAGTAGGGTGGAGCTGTGCCTTACTAAGAATAGTGAGCAAGGGGTCCACGTCTGGATTCCCCTAGTAACTTAGGGTGAGACCCTTAGTTACTTCAATATGCAAATTAACAAGGGGGGTCCTGGGAGTCCCTCTGCCAGACATTAGTCCTGGTTACGAGAGACTTACCCAGAGTCTTTAGCTCACTATCTTTCACAGAGAAGAAATATCTCAAACATATCAGTCTTTGTCCTGCCCTTGGGCCCTCCAGCACCGAAATGTTAGGCAATTCTCCTATGTACAAGAGTACCAAAAGCAACCCCAGACACGTGTTTCGTTCTGATTGAACCTCATCAGTAGGGTGGAGCTGTGCCTCTCTAAGAATAGTGAGCAAGGGGTCCACCTCTGGATTCCCCTAGTAATTTAGGGTGAGACCCAAAGTTACTTCAATATGAAAATTAACAAGGGGGGTCCTTGGAGTCCCTCTGCCAGACATTAGTCCTGGTTACGAGAGACTTACCCAGAGTCTTTAGCTCACTATCTTTCACAGAGAAGAAATATCTCAAACATGTCAGTCTTTGTAGTGCCTTGGGGCAGTCCAGCACCGAAATGCTAGGCAATTCTCCTCTGAACAAAAGTACCGAAAGCAACCCCAGACACATGTTTAGGTCTGGTTGGACCTCATCAGTAGCGTGGAGCTATGCCTCTCTAAGAATAGTGAGCAAGGGGTCCACGTCTGGATTCCCCTAGTAACTTATGGTGAGACCCAAAGTTACTTCAATATGCAAATTAACAAGGGGGGTCCTGGGAGTCCCTCTGCCAGACATTAGTCCTGGTTACGAGAGACTTACCCAGAGTCTTTAGCTCACTATCTTTCACAGAGAAGAAATATCTCAAACATATCAGTCTTTGTCGTGCCTTGGGGCAGTCCAGCACCGAAATGCTAGGCAATTCTTCTCTGAACAAGAGTACCAAAAGCAACCCCAGACACATGTTTAGGTCTGGTTGGACCTCATCAGTAGGGTGGAGCTGTGCCTCTCTAAGAATAGTGAGCAAGGGGTCCACGTCTGGATTCCCCTAGTAACTTAGGGTGAGACCCAAAGTTACTTCAATATGCAAATTAACAAGGGGGGTCCTGGGAGACCCTCTGCCAGGCATTAGTCCTGGTTACGAGAGACTTACCCAGAGTCTTTAGCTCACTATCTTTCACAGAGAAGAAATATCCCAAACATATCAGTCTTTGTCCTGCCTTGGGGCAGTCCAGCACCGAAATGCTAAGCAATTCTCCTCTGAACAAGAGTACCAAAAGCAACCCCAGACACGTGTTTCGGTCTGGTTGGACCTCATCAGTAGGGTGGAGCTGTGCCTTTCTAAGAATAGTGAGCAAGGGGTCCACATCTGGATTCCCCTAGTAACTTAGGGTGAGACCCAAAGTTACTTCAATATGCAAATTAACAAGGGGGGTCCTGGGAGTCCCTCTGCCAGACATTAGTCCTAGTTACGAGTGTCTTACCCAGAGTCTTTAGCTCACTATCTTTCACAGAGAAGAAATATCTCAAACATATCAGTCTTTGTCGTGCCTTGGGGCAGTCAGCACCGAAATGCTAGGCAATTCTCCTCTGAACAAAATTACCGAAAGCAAACCCAGACACATGTTTCGGTCTGGTTGGACCTCATCAGTAGGGTGGAGCTGTGCCTCTTTAAGAATAGTGAGCAAGGGGTCCACGTCTGTATTACCCTAGTAACTTAGGGTGAGACCCAAAGTTAGTTCAATATGCAAATTAACAAGGGGGGTCCTGGGAGTCCCTCTGCCAGACATTAGACCTGATTATGAGAGACTTACCCAGAGTCTTTAGCTCACTATCTTTCACAGAGAAGAAATATCCCAAACATATCACTCTTTGTTCTACCTTGGGGCAGTCCAGCACAGAAATGCTAGGCAATTCTCCTCTAAATAAGAGTACCAAAAGCAACCCCAGACACGTGTTTCGTTCTGGTTGGACATCATCAGTAGGGTGGAGCTGTACCTCTCTAAGAATAGTGAGCAAGGGGTCCACGTCTGGATTCCCCTAGTAACTTAGGGTGAGACCCAAAGTTACTTCAATATGCAAATTAACAAGGGGGCTCCTGGAAATCCCTCTGCCAGACATTAGTCCTGGTTACGAGTGACTTACCCAGAGTCTTTAGCTCACTACCTTTCACAGAGAAGAAATATCCCAAACATATCACTCTTTGTCCTGCCCTGGGGCAGTCCAGCACCGAAATACTAGGCAATTCTCCTCTGAACAAGAGTCCCAAAAGCAATCCCAGACACGTGTTTCGGTCTGGTTGGACCTCATCAGTAGGGTGGAGCTGTGCCTTTCTAAGAATAGTGAGCAAGGGGTCCACGTCTGGATTCCCCCAGTAACTTAGGGTGAGACCCAAAGTTACTTCAATATGCAAATTAACAAGGGGGGTCCTTGGAGTCCCTCTGCCAGACATTAGTCCTGGTTACGAGAGACTTACCCAGAGTCTTTAGCTCACTATCTTTCACAGAGAAGAAATATCTCAAACATATCAGTCTTTGTCCTGCCCTGGGGCCCTCCAGCACCAAAATGTTAGGCAATTCTCCTATGTACAAGAGTACCAAAAGCAACCCCAGACACGTGTTTCATTCTGATTGAACCTCATCAGTAGGGTGGAGCTGTGCCTCTCAAAGAATAGTGAGCAAGGGGTCCACCTCTGGATTCCCCTAGTAACTTAGGGTGAGACCCAAAGTTACTTCAATATGAAAATTAACAAGGGGGGTCCTGGGAGTTCCTCTGCCAGACATTAGTCCTGGTTACGAGAGACTTACCCAGAGTCTTTAGCTCACTATCTTTCACAGAGAAGAAATATCTCAAACATATCAGTCTTTGTCATGCCTTGGGGCAGTCCAGCACCGAAATGCTAGGCAATTCTTCTCTGAACAAGAGTACCAAAAGCAACCCCAGACAAATGTTTATGTCTGGTTGGACCTCATCAGTAGGGTGGAGCTGTGCCTCTCTAAGAATAGTGAGCAAGGGGTCCACGTCTGGATTCCCCTAGTAATTTAGGGTGAGACCCAAAGTTACTTAAATATGCAAATTAACAAGGGGGATCCTAGGAGTCCCTCTGCCAGACATTAGTCCTGGTTACGAGAGACTTACCCAGAGTCTTTAGCTCACTATCTTTCACAGAGAAGAAATATCCCAAACATATCAGTCTTTGTCCTGCCTTGGGCCAGTCCAGCACCGAAATGCTAGGCAATTCTCCTCCGAACAAGAGTACCAAAAGCAACCCGAGACACGTGTTTCGGTCTGGTTGGACCTCATCAGTACGGTGGAGCTGTGCCTCTCTAGGAATAGTGAGCAAGGGGTCCACGTCGGGATTCCCCTAGTAACTTAGGGTGAGACCCAAAGTTACTACAATATGCAAATTAACAAGGGGGGTCCTGGAAGTCCCTCTGCCAGACATTAGTCCTGGTTACGAGTGACTTACCCAGAGTCTTTAGCTCACTATCTTTCACAGAGAAGAAATGTCCCAAACATATCAGTCTTTGTCCTGCCCTGGGGCAGTCCAGCACCGAAATGCTAGGCAATTCTTCTCTGAACAAGAGTACCAAAAGAAACCCCAGACACGTGTTTTGGTCTGGTTGGACATCATCAGCAGGGTGGAGATGTGCCTCTCTAAGAATAGTGAGCAAGGGGTCCACGTCTGGATTCCCCTAGTAACTTAGGGTGAGACCCAAAGTTACTTCAATATGCAAATTAACAAGGGGGGTCCCGGGAGACCCACTGCCAGACATTAGTCCTGGTTATGAGAGACCTACCCGGTGTCTTTAGCTCACTATCTTTCACAGAGAAGAAATATCCCAAACATATCAGTCTTTGTCCTGCCTTGGGGCAGTCTAGCACCGAAATGCTAGGCAATCCTCCTCTGAACAAGAATACCACAAGCAACCCCAGACACGTGTTTCGGTCTGGTTGGACCTCATCAGTAGGGTGGAGCTGTGCCTTACTAAGAATAGTGAGCAAGGGGTCCACATCTGGATTCCCCTAGTAACTTAGGGTGAGACCCAAAGTGACTTCAATATGCAAATTAACAAGCGGGGGTCCTGGGAGTCCCTCTGCCAGACATTAGTCCTGGTTACGAGAGACTTACCCAGAGTCTTTAGCTCACTATCTTTCACAGAGAAGAAATATCTCAAACATATCAGTCTTTGTCCTGCCCTTGGGCCCTCCAGCACCGAAATGTTAGGCAATTCTCATATGTACAAGAGTACCAAAAGCAACCCCAGACACGTGTTTCGTTCTGATTGAACCTCATCAGTAGGGTGGAGCTGTGCCTCTCTAAGAATAGTGAGCAAGGGGTCCACCTCTGGATTCCCCTAGTAATTTAGGGTGAGATCCAAAGTTACTTCAATATGAAAATTAACAAGGGGGGTCCTTGGAGTCCCTCTGCCAGACATTAGTCCTGGTTACGAGAGACTTACCCAGAGTCTTTAGCTCACTATCTTTCACAGAGAAGAAATATCTCAAACATATCAGTCTTTGTCCTGCCCTGGGGCCCTCCAGCACCAAAATGTTAGCCAATTCTCCTATGTACAAGAGTACCAAAAGCAACCCCAGACACGTGTTTCATTCTGATTGAACCTCATCAGTAGGGTGGAGCTGTGCCTCTCAAAGAATAGTGAGCAAGGGGTCCACCTCTGGATTCCCCTAGTAACTTAGGGTGAGACCCAAAGTTACTTCAATATGAAAATTAACAAGGGGGGTCCTGGGAGTTCCTCTGCCAGACATTAGTCCTGGTTACGAGGGACTTACCCAGAGTCTTTAGCTCACTATCTTTCACAGAGAAGAAATATCTCAAACATATCAGTCTTTGTAGTGCCTTGGGGCAGTCCAGCACCGAAATGCTAGGCAATTCTCCTCTGAACAAAAGTACCGAAAGCAACCCCAGACACATGTTTAGGTCTGGTTGGACCTCATCAGTAGCGTGGAGCTGTGCCTCTCTAAGAATAGTGAGCAAGGGGTCCACGTCTGGATTCCCCTAGTAACTTAGGGTGAGACCCAAAGTTACTTCAATATGCAAATTAACAAGGGGGGTCCTGGGAGTCCCTCTGCCAGACATTAGTCCTGGTTACGAGAGACTTACCCAGAGTCTTTAGCTCACTATCTTTCACAGAGAAGAAATATCTCAAACATATCAGTCTTTGTCGTGCCTTGGGGCAGTCCAGCACCGAAATGCTAGGCAATTCTTCTCTGAACAAGAGTACCAAAAGCAACCCCAGACACATGTTTAGGTCTGGTTGGACCTCATCAGTAGGGTGGAGCTGGCCTCTCTAAGAATAGTGAGCAAGGGGTCCACGTCTGGATTCCCCTAGTAACTTAGGGTGAGACCCAAAGTTACTTCAATATGCAAATTAACAAGGGGGGTCCTGGGAGACCCTCTGCCAGGCATTAGTCCTGGTTACGAGAGACTTACCCAGAGTCTTTAGCTCACTATCTCTCACAGAGAAGAAATATCCCAAACATATCAGTCTTTGTCCTGCCTTGGGGCAGTCCAGCACCGAAATGCTAAGCAATTCTCCTCTGAACAAGAGTACCAAAAGCAACCCCAGACACGTGTTTCGGTCTGGTTGGACCTCATCAGTAGGGTGGAGCTGTGCCTTTCTAAGAATAGTGAGCAAGGGGCCCAAATCTGGATTCCCCTAGTAACTTAGGGTGAGACCCAAAGTTACTTCAATATGCAAATTAACAAGGGGGGTCCTGGGACTCCCTCTGCCAGACATTAGTCCTAGTTACGAGTGACTTACCCAGAGTCTTTATCTCACTATCTTTCACAGAGAAGAAATATCTCAAACATATCAGTCTTTGTCGTGCCTTGGGGCAGTCCAGCACCAAAATGCTAGTCAATTCTCCTCTGAACAAAAGTACCGAAAGCAAACCCAGACACATGTTTCGGTCTGGTTGGACCTCATCAGTAGGGTGGAGCTGTGCCTCTTTAAGAATAGTGAGCAAGGGGTCCACGTCTGTATTCCCCTAGTAACTTAGGGTGAGACCCAAAGTTACTTCAATATGCAAATTAACAAGCGGGGTCCTGGGAGTCCCTCTGCCAGACATTAGACCTGGTTATGAGAGACTTACCCAGAGTCTTTAGCTCACTATCTTTCATAGAGAAGAAATATCCCAAACATATCACTCTTTGTCCTGCCCTGGGGCAGTCCAGCACCGAAATACTAGGCAATTCTCCTCTGAACAAGAGTCCCAAAAGCAATCCCAGACACGTGTTTCGGTCTGGTTGGACCTCATCAGTAGGGTGGAGCTGTGCCTTTCTAAGAATAGTGAGCAAGGGGTCCACGTCTGGATTCCCCAAGTAACTTAGGGTGAGACCCAAAGTTACTTCAATATGCAAATTAACAAGGGGGGTCCTGAGAGTCCCTCTGCTAGACATTAGTCCTGGTTACGAGAGACTTACCCAGAGTCTTTAGCTCACTATCTTTCACAGAGAAGAAATATCCCAAATAAATCAGTCTTTGTCCTGCCCTGGGGCAGTCCAGCACCGAAATGCTAGGCAATTCTTCTCTGAACAAGAGTACCAAAAGAAACCCCAGACACGTGTTTCGGTCTGGTTGGACATCATCAGTAGGGTGGAGCTGTGCCTCTCTGAGAATAGTGAGCAAGGGGTCCATGTCTGGATTCCCCTAGTAACTTAGGGTGAGACATAAAGTTACTTCAATATGCAAATTAACAAGGGGAGTCCTGGGAGACCCTCTGCCAGACATTAGTCCTGGTTACGAGAGACTTACCCAGTGTCTTTAGCTCACTATCTTTCATAGAGAAGAAATATCCCAAACATATCAGTCTTTTTCCTGCCTTGGGGCAGTCTAGCACCGAAATGCTAGGCAATCCTCCTCTGAACAAGAGTACCAAAAGCAACTCCAGACACGTGTTTCGGTCTGGTTGGACCTCATCAGTAGGGTGGAGCTGTGCCTTACTAAGAATAGTGAGCAAGGGGTCCACGTCTGGATTCCCCTAGTAACTTAGGGTGAGACCCAAAGTTACTTCAATATGCAAATTAACAAGGGGGGTCCTGGGAGACCCCCTGCCAGGCATTAGTCCTGGTTACGAGAGACTTACCCAGAGTCTTTAGCTCACTATCTTTCACAGAGAAGAAATATCCCAAACATATCAGTCTTTGTCCTGCCTTGGGGCAGATCAGCACCGAAATGCTAAGCAATTCTCCTCTGAACAAGAGTACCAAAAGCAACCCCAGACACGTATTTCGGTCTGGTTGGACCTCATCAGTAGGGTGGAGCTGTGCCTTTCTAAGAATAGTGAGAAAGGGGTCCACCTCTGGATTCCCCTAGTAACTTAGGATGAGACCCAAAGTTACTTCAATATGAAAATTAAAGAGGGGGGTCCTGGGAGTCCCTCTGCCGGACATTAGTCCTGGTTACGAGAGACTTACCCAGAGTCTTTAGCTCACTATCTTTCACAGAGAAGAAATATCTCAAACATATCAGTCTTTGTCGTGCCTTGGGGCAGTCCAGCACCGAAATGCTAGGCAATTCTCCTCTGAACAAAAGTACCGAAAGCAACCCCAGACACATGTTTAGGTCTAGTTGGATCTCATCAGTAGCGTGGAGCTGTGCCTCTCTAAGAATAGTGAGCAAGGGGTCCACGTCTGGATTCCCCTAGTAACTTAGGGTGAGATCCAAAGTTACTTCAATATGCAAATTAACAAGGGGGGTCCTGGGAGTCCCTCTGCCAGACATTAGTCCTGGTTACGAGAGACTTACCCAGAGTCTTTAGCTCACTATCTTTCACAGAGAAGAAATATCTCAAACATATCAGTCTTTGTCGTGCCTTGGGGCAGTCCAGCACCGAAATGCTAGGCAATTCTTCTCTGAACAAGAGTACCAAAAGCAACCCCAGACACATGTTTATGTCTGGTTGGACCTCATCAGTAGGGTGGAGCTGTGCCTCTCTAGGAATAGTGAGCAAGGGGTCCACGTCTGGATTCCCCTAGTAATTTAGGGTGAGACCCAAAGTTACTTCAATATGCAAATTAACAAGGGGGGTCCTGGGAGTCCCTCTGCCAGACATTAGTCCTGGTTACGAGAGACTTACCCAGAGTCTTTAGCTCACTATCTTTCATAGAGAAGAAATATCCCAAACATATCAGTCTTTGTCCTGCCTTGGGCCAGTCCAGCACCGAAATGCTAGGCAATTCTCCTCTGAACAAGAGTATCAAAAGCAACCCGAGACACGTGTTTCGGTCTGTTTGGACCTCATCAGTACGGTGGAGCTGTGCCTCTCTAAGAATAGTGAGCAAGGGGTCCACGTCTGGATTCCCCCAGTAACTTAGGGTGAGACCCAAAGTTACTACAATATGCAAATTAACCAGGGGGGTCCTGGAAGTCCCTCTGCCAGACATTAGTCCTGGTTACGAGTGACTTACCCAGAGTCTTTAGCTCACTATCTTTCACAGAGAAGAAATGTCCCAAACATATCAGTCTTTGTCCTGCCCTGGGGCAGTCCAGCACCGAAATGCTAGGCAATTCTTCTCTGAACAAGAGTACCAAAAGAAACCCCAGACACGTGTTTTGGTCTGGTTGGACATCATCAGTAGGGTGGAGCTGTGCCTCTCTAAGAATAGTGAGCAAGGGGTCCACGTCTGGATTCCCCTAGTAACTTAGGGTGAGACCCAAAGTTACTTCAATATGCAAATTAACAAGGGGGGTCCCGGGAGACCCTCTGCCAGACATTAGTCCTGGTTACGAGAGACCTACCCGGTGTCTTTAGCTCACTATCTTTCACAGAGAAGAAATATCCCAAACATATGAGTCTTTGTCCTGCCTTGGGGCAGTCTAGCACCGAAATGCTAGGCAATCCTCCTCTGAACAAGAATACCAAAAGCAACCCCAGACACGTGTTTCGGTCTGGTTGGACCTCATCAGTAGGGTGGAGCTGTGCCTTACTAAGAATAGTGAGCAAGGGGTCCACATCTGGATTCCCCTAGTAACTTAGGGTGAGACCCAAAGTGACTTCAATATGCAAATTAACAAGCGGGGGTCCTGGGAGTCCCTCTGCCAGACATTAGTCCTGGTTACGAGAGACTTACCCAGAGTCTTTAGCTCACTATCTTTCACAGAGAAGAAATATCCCAAACATATCACTCTTTGTTCTGCCCTGGGACAGTCCAGCACCGAAATGCTAGGCAATTCTCCTCTGAACAAGAGTACCAATAGCAACCCCAGACACGTGTTTTCGGTCTGGTTGGACCTCATCAGTAGGGTGGAGCTGTGCCTTACTAAGAATAGTGAGCAAGGGGTCCACGTCTGGATTCCCCTAGTAACTTAGGGTGAGACCCTTAGTTACTTCAATATGCAAATTAACAAGGGGGGTCCTGGGAGTCCCTCTGCCAGACATTAGTCCTGGTTACGAGAGACTTACCCAGAGTCTTTAGCTCACTATCTTTCACAGAGAAGAAATATCTCAAACATATCAGTCTTTGTCCTGCCCTTGGGCCCTCCAGCACCGAAATGTAAGGCAATTCTCCTATGTACAAGAGTACCAAAAGCAACCCCAGACACGTGTTTCGTTCTGATTGAACCTCATCAGTAGGGTGGAGCTGTGCCTCTCTAAGAATAGTGAGCAAGGGGTCCACCTCTGGATTCCCCTAGTAATTTAGGGTGAGACCCAAAGTTACTTCAATATGAAAATTAACAAGGGGGGTCCTTGGAGTCCCTCTGCCAGACATTAGTCCTGGTTACGAGAGACTTACCCAGAGTCTTTAGCTCACTATCTTTCACAGAGAAGAAATATCTCAAACATGTCAGTCTTTGTAGTGCCTTGGGGCAGTCCAGCACCGAAATGCTAGGCAATTCTCCTCTGAACAAAAGTACCGAAAGCAACCCCAGACACATGTTTAGGTCTGGTTGGACCTCATCAGTAGCGTGGAGCTATGCCTCTCTAAGAATAGTGAGCAAGGGGTCCACGTCTGGATTCCCCTAGTAACTTATGGTGAGACCCAAAGTTACTTCAATATGCAAATTAACAAGGGGGGTCCTGGGAGTCCCTCTGCCAGACATTAGTCCTGGTTACGAGAGACTTACCCAGAGTCTTTAGCTCACTATCTTTCACAGAGAAGAAATATCTCAAACATATCAGTCTTTGTCGTGCCTTGGGGCAGTCCAGCACCGAAATGCTAGGCAATTCTTCTCTGAACAAGAGTACCAAAAGCAACCCCAGACACATGTTTAGGTCTGGTTGGACCTCATCAGTAGGGTGGAGCTGTGCCTCTCTAAGAATAGTGAGCAAGGGGTCCACGTCTGGATTCCCCTAGTAACTTAGGGTGAGACCCAAAGTTACTTCAATATGCAAATTAACAAGGGGGGTCCTGGGAGACCCTCTGCCAGGCATTAGTCCTGGTTACGAGAGACTTACCCAGAGTCTTTAGCTCACTATCTTTCACAGAGAAGAAATATCCCAAACATATCAGTCTTTGTCCTGCCTTGGGGCAGTCCAGCACCGAAATGCTAAGCAATTCTCCTCTGAACAAGAGTACCAAAAGCAACCCCAGACACGTGTTTCGGTCTGGTTGGACCTCATCAGTAGGGTGGAGCTGTGCCTTTCTAAGAATAGTGAGCAAGGGGTCCACATCTGGATTCCCCTAGTAACTTAGGGTGAGACCCAAAGTTACTTCAATATGCAAATTAACAAGGGGGGTCCTGGGAGTCCCTCTGCCAGACATTAGTCCTAGTTACGAGTGTCTTACCCAGAGTCTTTAGCTCACTATCTTTCACAGAGAAGAAATATCTCAAACATATCAGTCTTTGTCGTGCCTTGGGGCAGTCCAGCACCGAAATGCTAGGCAATTCTCCTCTGAACAAAATTACCGAAAGCAAACCCAGACACATGTTTCGGTCTGGTTGGACCTCATCAGTAGGGTGGAGCTGTGCCTCTTTAAGAATAGTGAGCAAGGGGTCCACGTCTGTATTACCCTAGTAACTTAGGGTGAGACCCAAAGTTAGTTCAATATGCAAATTAACAAGGGGGGTCCTGGGAGTCCCTCTGCCAGACATTAGACCTGATTATGAGAGACTTACCCAGAGTCTTTAGCTCACTATCTTTCACAGAGAAGAAATATCCCAAACATATCACTCTTTGTTCTACCTTGGGGCAGTCCAGCACAGAAATGCTAGGCAATTCTCCTCTAAATAAGAGTACCAAAAGCAACCCCAGACACGTGTTTCGTTCTGGTTGGACATCATCAGTAGGGTGGAGCTGTACCTCTCTAAGAATAGTGAGCAAGGGGTCCACGTCTGGATTCCCCTAGTAACTTAGGGTGAGACCCAAAGTTACTTCAATATGCAAATTAACAAGGGGGCTCCTGGAAATCCCTCTGCCAGACATTAGTCCTGGTTACGAGTGACTTACCCAGAGTCTTTAGCTCACTACCTTTCACAGAGAAGAAATATCCCAAACATATCACTCTTTGTCCTGCCCTGGGGCAGTCCAGCACCGAAATACTAGGCAATTCTCCTCTGAACAAGAGTCCCAAAAGCAATCCCAGACACGTGTTTCGGTCTGGTTGGACCTCATCAGTAGGGTGGAGCTGTGCCTTTCTAAGAATAGTGAGCAAGGGGTCCACGTCTGGATTCCCCCAGTAACTTAGGGTGAGACCCAAAGTTACTTCAATATGCAAATTAACAAGGGGCGTCCTGGGAGTCCCTCTGCCAGACATTAGTCCTGGTTACGAGAGACTTACCCAGAGTCTTTAGCTCACTATCTTTCACAGAGAAGAAATATCCCAAACAAATCAGTCTTTGTCCTGCCCTGGGGCAGTCCAGCACCGAAATGCTAGGCAATTCTTCTCTGAACAAGAGTACCAAAAGAAACCCCAGACACGTGTTTCGGTCTGGTTGGACATCATCAGTAGGGTGGAGCTGTGCCTCTCTGAGAATAGTGAGCAAGGGGTCCATGTCTGGATTCCCCTAGTAACTTAGGGTGAGACCCAAAGTTACTTCAATATGCAAATTAACAAGGGGAGTCCTGGGAGACCCTCTGCCAGACATTAGTCCTGGTTACGAGAGACTTACCCAGTGTCTTTAGCTCACTATCTTTCATAGAGAAGAAATATCCCAAACATATCAGTCTTTTTCCTGCCTTGGGGCAGATCAGCACCGAAATGCTAAGCAATTCTCCTCTGAACAAGAGTACCAAAAGCAACCCCAGGCACGTATTTCGGTCTGGTTGGACCTCATCAGTAGGGTGGAGCTGTGGCTTTCTAAGAATAGTGAGCAAGGAGTCCACATCTGGATTCCCCTAGTAACTTAGGGTGAGACCCAAAGTTACTTCAATATTCAAATTAACAAGGGGGGTCCTGGGAGTCCCTCTGCCAGACATTCGTCCTAGTTACGAGTGACTTACCCAGAGTCTTTAGCTCACTATCTTTCACAGAGAAGAAATATCTCAAACATATCAGTCTTTGTCGTGCCTTGGGGCAGTCCAGCACCGAAATGCTAGGCAATTCTCCTCTGAACAAAAGTACCGAAAGCAAACCCAGACACATATTTCGGTCTGGTTGGACCTCATCAGTAGGGTGGAGCTGTGCCTCTTTAAGAATAGTGAGCAAGGGGTCCACGTCTGGATTCCCCTAGTAACTTAGGGTGAGACCCAAATTTACTTCAATATGGAAATTAACAAGGGGGGGTCCTGGGAGTCCCTCTGCCAGACATTAGACCTGGTTACGAGAGACTTACCCAGAGTCTTTAGCTCACTATCTTTCACAGAGAAGAAATATCCCAAACATATCACTCTTTGTCCTGCCCTGGGACAGTCCAGCACCGAAATGCTAGGCAATTCTTCTCTGAACAAGAGTACCAAAAGAAACCCCAGACACGTGTTTCGGTCTGGTTGGACATCATCAGTAGGGTGGAGCGGTGCCTCTCTAAGAATAGTGAGCAAGGGGTCCACTTCTGGATTCCCCTAGTAACTTAGGGTGAGACCCAAAGTTACTTCAATATGCAAATTAACAAGGGGGTCCTGGGAGTCCCTCTGCCAGACATTAGTCAGGGTTACGAGAGACTTACCCAGAGTCTTTAGCTCACTATCTTTCACAGAGAAGAAATATCCCAAACATATCAGTTTGTCCTGCCCTGGGACAGTCCAGCACCGAAATGCTAGGCAATTCTTCGCTGAACAAGAGTACCAAAAGAAACCCCAGACAAGTGTTTCGGTCTGGTTGGACATCATCAGTAGGGTGGAGCTGTGCCTCTCTAAGAATAGTGAGCAAGGGGTCCACGTCTGGATTCCCCTAGTAACTTATGATGAGACCCAAAGTTACTTCAATATGCAAATTAACATGGGGGGTCCTGGAAGTCCCTCTGCCAGACATTAGTCCTGGTTACGAGTGACTTACCCAGAGTCTTTAGCTCACCATCTTTCACAGAGAAGAAATATCCCAAACATATCACTCTTTGTCCTGCCCTGGGGCAGTCCAGCACCGAAATACTAGGCAATTCTCCTCTGAACAAGAGTCCCAAAAGCAACCCCAGACACATGTTTCGGTCTGGTTGGACCTCATCAGTAGGGTGGAGCTGTGCCTTTCTAAGAATAGTGAGCAAGGGGTCCACGTCTGGATTCCCCCAGTAACTTAGGGTGAGACCCAAAGTTACTTCAATATGCAAATTAACAAGGGGGGTCCTGAGAGTCCCTCTGCCAGACATTAGTCCTGGTTACGAGAGACTTACCCAGAGTCTTTAGCTCACTATCTTTCACAGAGAAGAAATATCCCAAACATATCAGTGTTTGTCCTGCCCTGGGACAGTCCAGCACCCAAATGCTAGGCAATTCTTCTCTGAACAAGAGTACCAAAAGAAACCCCAGACACGTGTTTCATTCTGATTGAACCTCATCAGTAGGGTGGAGCTGTGCCTCTCAAAGAACAGTGAGCAAGGGGTCCACCTCTGGATTCCCCTAGTAACTGAGGGTGAGACCCAAAGTTACTTCAATATGAAAATTAACAAGGGGGGTCCTGGGAGTTCCTCTGCCAGACATTAGTCCTGGTTACGAGAGACTTACCCAGAGTCTTTAGCTCACTATCTTTCACAGAGAAGAAATATCTCAAACATATCAGTCTTTGTAGTGCCTTGGGGGCAGTCCAGCACCGAAATGCTAGGCAATTCTCCTCTGAACAAAAGTACCAAAAGCAACCCCAGACACATGTTTAGGTCTGGTTGGACCTCATCAGTAGCGTGGAGCTGTGCCTCTCTAAGAATAGTGAGCAAGGGGTCCACGTCTGGATTCCCCTAGTAACTTAGGGTGAGACCCAAAGTTACTTCAATATGCAAATTAACAAGGGGGGTCCTGGGAGTCCCTCTGCCAGACATTAGTCCTAGTTACGAGTGTCTTACCCAGAGTCTTTAGCTCACTATCTTTCACAGAGAAGAAATATCTCAAACATATCAGTCTTTGTCGTGCCTTGGGGCAGTCCAGCACCGAAATGCTAGGCAATTCTCCTCTGAACAAAATTACCGAAAGCAAACCCAGACACATGTTTCGGTCTGGTTGGACCTCATCAGTAGGGTGGAGCTGTGCCTCTTTAAGAATAGTGAGCAAGGGGTCCACGTCTGTATTCCCCTAGTAACTTAGGGTGAGACCCAAAGTTAGTTCAATATGCAAATTAACAAGGGGGGTCCTGGGAGTCCCTCTGCCAGACATTAGACCTGATTATGAGAGACTTACCCAGAGTCTTTAGCTCACTATCTTTCACAGAGAAGAAATATCCCAAACATATCACTCTTTGTTCTACCTTGGGGCAGTCCAGCACAGAAATGCTAGGCAATTCTCCTCTAAATAAGAGTACCAAAAGCAACCCCAGACACGTGTTTCGTTCTGGTTGGACATCATCAGTAGGGTGGAGCTGTACCTCTCTAAGAATAGTGAGCAAGGGGTCCACGTCTGGATTCCCCTAGTAACTTAGGGTGAGACCCAAAGTTACTTCAATATGCAAATTAACAAGGGGGCTCCTGGAAATCCCTCTGCCAGACATTAGTCCTGGTTACGAGTGACTTACCCAGAGTCTTTAGCTCACTACCTTTCACAGAGAAGAAATATCCCAAACATATCACTCTTTGTCCTGCCCTGGGGCAGTCCAGCACCGAAATACTAGGCAATTCTCCTCTGAACAAGAGTCCCAAAAGCAATCCCAGACACGTGTTTCGGTCTGGTTGGACCTCATCAGTAGGGTGGAGCTGTGCCTTTCTAAGAATAGTGAGCAAGGGGTCCACGTCTGGATTCCCCCAGTAACTTAGGGTGAGACCCAAAGTTACTTCAATATGCAAATTAACAAGGGGCGTCCTGGGAGTCCCTCTGCCAGACATTAGTCCTGGTTACGAGAGACTTACCCAGAGTCTTTAGCTCACTATCTTTCACAGAGAAGAAATATCCCAAACAAATCAGTCTTTGTCCTGCCCTGGGGCAGTCCAGCACCGAAATGCTAGGCAATTCTTCTCTGAACAAGAGTACCAAAAGAAACCCCAGACACGTGTTTCGGTCTGGTTGGACATCATCAGTAGGGTGGAGCTGTGCCTCTCTGAGAATAGTGAGCAAGGGGTCCATGTCTGGATTCCCCTAGTAACTTAGGGTGAGACCCAAAGTTACTTCAATATGCAAATTAACAAGGGGAGTCCTGGGAGACCCTCTGCCAGACATTAGTCCTGGTTACGAGAGACTTACCCAGTGTCTTTAGCTCACTATCTTTCATAGAGAAGAAATATCCCAAACATATCAGTCTTTTTCCTGCCTTGGGGCAGATCAGCACCGAAATGCTAAGCAATTCTCCTCTGAACAAGAGTACCAAAAGCAACCCCAGACACGTATTTCGGTCTGGTTGGACCTCATCAGTAGGGTGGAGCTGTGCCTTACTAAGAATAGTGAGCAAGGGGTCCACGTCTGGATTCCCCTAGTAACTTAGGGTGAGACCCAAAGTTACTTCAATATGCAAATTAACAAGGGGGGTCCTGGGAGACCCTCTGCCAGGCATTAGTCCTGGTTACGAGAGACTTACCCAGAGTCTTTAGCTCACTATCTTTCACAGAGAAGAAATATCCCAAACATATCAGTCTTTGTCCTGCCTTGGGGCAGATCAGCACCGAAATGCTAAGCAATTCTCCTCTGAACAAGAGTACCAAAAGCAACCCCAGGCACGTATTTCGGTCTGGTTGGACCTCATCAGTAGGGTGGAGCTGTGGCTTTCTAAGAATAGTGAGCAAGGAGTCCACATCTGGATTCCCCTAGTAACTTAGGGTGAGACCCAAAGTTACTTCAATATTCAAATTAACAAGGGGGGTCCTGGGAGTCCCTCTGCCAGACATTCGTCCTAGTTACGAGTGACTTACCCAGAGTCTTTAGCTCACTATCTTTCACAGAGAAGAAATATCTCAAACATATCAGTCTTTGTCGTGCCTTGGGGCAGTCCAGCACCGAAATGCTAGGCAATTCTCCTCTGAACAAAAGTACCGAAAGCAAACCCAGACACATATTTCTGTCTGGTTGGACCTCATCAGTAGGGTGGAGCTGTGCCTCTTTAAGAATAGTGAGCAAGGGGTCCACGTCTGGATTCCCCTAGTAACTTAGGGTGAGACCCAAATTTACTTCAATATGGAAATTAACAAGGGGGGGTCCTGGGAGTCCCTCTGCCAGACATTAGACCTGGTTACGAGAGACTTACCCAGAGTCTTTAGCTCACTATCTTTCACAGAGAAGAAATATCCCAAACATATCACTCTTTGTCCTGCCCTGGGACAGTCCAGCACCGAAATGCTAGGCAATTCTTCTCTGAACAAGAGTACCAAAAGAAACCCCAGACACGTGTTTCGGTCTGGTTGGACATCATCAGTAGGGTGGAGCGGTGCCTCTCTAAGAATAGTGAGCAAGGGGTCCACTTCTGGATTCCCCTAGTAACTTAGGGTGAGACCCAAAGTTACTTCAATATGCAAATTAACAAGGGGGTCCTGGGAGTCCCTCTGCCAGACATTAGTCAGGGTTACGAGAGACTTACCCAGAGTCTTTAGCTCACTATCTTTCACAGAGAAGAAATATCCCAAACATATCAGTTTGTCCTGCCCTGGGACAGTCCAGCACCGAAATGCTAGGCAATTCTTCGCTGAACAAGAGTACCAAAAGAAACCCCAGACAAGTGTTTCGGTCTGGTTGGACATCATCAGTAGGGTGGAGCTGTGCCTCTCTAAGAATAGTGAGCAAGGGGTCCACGTCTGGATTCCCCTAGTAACTTATGATGAGACCCAAAGTTACTTCAATATGCAAATTAACATGGGGGGTCCTGGAAGTCCCTCTGCCAGACATTAGTCCTGGTTACGAGTGACTTACCCAGAGTCTTTAGCTCACCATCTTTCACAGAGAAGAAATATCCCAAACATATCACTCTTTGTCCTGCCCTGGGGCAGTCCAGCACCGAAATACTAGGCAATTCTCCTCTGAACAAGAGTCCCAAAAGCAACCCCAGACACATGTTTCGGTCTGGTTGGACCTCATCAGTAGGGTGGAGCTGTGCCTTTCTAAGAATAGTGAGCAAGGGGTCCACGTCTGGATTCCCCCAGTAACTTAGGGTGAGACCCAAAGTTACTTCAATATGCAAATTAACAAGGGGGGTCCTGAGAGTCCCTCTGCCAGACATTAGTCCTGGTTACGAGAGACTTACCCAGAGTCTTTAGCTCACTATCTTTCACAGAGAAGAAATATCCCAAACATATCAGTGTTTGTCCTGCCCTGGGACAGTCCAGCACCCAAATGCTAGGCAATTCTTCTCTGAACAAGAGTACCAAAAGAAACCCCAGACACGTGTTTCATTCTGATTGAACCTCATCAGTAGGGTGGAGCTGTGCCTCTCAAAGAACAGTGAGCAAGGGGTCCACCTCTGGATTCCCCTAGTAACTGAGGGTGAGACCCAAAGTTACTTCAATATGAAAATTAACAAGGGGGGTCCTGGGAGTTCCTCTGCCAGACATTAGTCCTGGTTACGAGAGACTTACCCAGAGTCTTTAGCTCACTATCTTTCACAGAGAAGAAATATCTCAAACATATCAGTCTTTGTAGTGCCTTGGGGGCAGTCCAGCACCGAAATGCTAGGCAATTCTCCTCTGAACAAAAGTACCGAAAGCAACCCCAGACACATGTTTAGGTCTGGTTGGACCTCATCAGTAGCGTGGAGCTGTGCCTCTCTAAGAATAGTGAGCAAGGGGTCCACGTCTGGATTCCCCTAGTAACTTAGGGTGAGACCCAAAGTTACTTCAATATGCAAATTAACAAGGGGGGTCCTGGGAGTCCCTCTGCCAGAC
Source organism: Ambystoma mexicanum (assembly GCF_040938575.1). Classification (NCBI taxonomy): domain Eukaryota; kingdom Metazoa; phylum Chordata; class Amphibia; order Caudata; family Ambystomatidae; genus Ambystoma; species Ambystoma mexicanum. Next base: position 1,444,321,051 of record NC_090929.1, read on the forward strand.
ATTAGTCCTAGTTACGAGTGTCTTACCCAGAGTCTTTAGCTCACTATCTTTCACAGAGAAGAAATATCTCAAACATATCAGTCTTTGTCGTGCCTTGGGGCAGTCCAGCACCGAAATGCTAGGCAATTCTCCTCTGAACAAAATTACCGAAAGCAAACCCAGACACATGTTTCGGTCTGGTTGGACCTCATCAGTAGGGTGGAGCTGTGCCTCTTTAAGAATAGTGAGCAAGGGGTCCACGTCTGTATTCCCCTAGTAACTTAGGGTGAGACCCAAAGTTAGTTCAATATGCAAATTAACAAGGGGGGTCCTGGGAGTCCCTCTGCCAGACATTAGTCCTGGTTACGAGTGACTTACCCAGAGTCTTTAGCTCACTACCTTTCACAGAGAAGAAATATCCCAAACATATCACTCTTTGTTCTACCTTGGGGCAGTCCAGCACAGAAATGCTAGGCAATTCTCCTCTAAATAAGAGTACCAAAAGCAACCCCAGACACGTGTTTCGTTCTGGTTGGACATCATCAGTAGGGTGGAGCTGTACCTCTCTAAGAATAGTGAGCAAGGGGTCCACGTCTGGATTCCCCTAGTAACTTAGGGTGAGACCCAAAGTTACTTCAATATGCAAATTAACAAGGGGGCTCCTGGAAATCCCTCTGCCAGACATTAGTCCTGGTTACGAGTGACTTACCCAGAGTCTTTAGCTCACTACCTTTCACAGAGAAGAAATATCCCAAACATATCACTCTTTGTCCTGCCCTGGGGCAGTCCAGCACCGAAATACTAGGCAATTCTCCTCTGAACAAGAGTCCCAAAAGCAATCCCAGACACGTGTTTCGGTCTGGTTGGACCTCATCAGTAGGGTGGAGCTGTGCCTTTCTAAGAATAGTGAGCAAGGGGTCCACGTCTGGATTCCCCCAGTAACTTAGGGTGAGACCCAAAGTTACTTCAATATGCAAATTAACAAGGGGCGTCCTGGGAGTCGCTCTGCCAGACATTAGTCCTGGTTACGAGAGACTTACCCAGAGTCTTTAGCTCACTATCTTTCACAGAGAAGAAATATCCCAAACAAATCAGTCTTTGTCCTGCCCTGGGGCAGTCCAGCACCGAAATGCTAGGCAATTCTTCTCTGAACAAGAGTACCAAAAGAAACCCCAGACACGTGTTTCGGTCTGGTTGGACATCATCAGTAGGGTGGAGCTGTGCCTCTCTGAGAATAGTGAGCAAGGGGTCCATGTCTGGATTCCCCTAGTAACTTAGGGTGAGACCCAAAGTTACTTCAATATGCAAATTAACAAGGGGAGTCCTGGGAGACCCTCTGCCAGACATTAGTCCTGGTTACGAGAGACTTACCCAGTGTCTTTAGCTCACTATCTTTCATAGAGAAGAAATATCCCAAACATATCAGTCTTTTTCCTGCCTTGGGGCAGATCAGCACCGAAATGCTAAGCAATTCTCCTCTGAACAAGAGTACCAAAAGCAACCCCAGACACGTATTTCGGTCTGGTTGGACCTCATCAGTAGGGTGGAGCTGTGCCTTACTAAGAATAGTGAGCAAGGGGTCCACGTCTGGATTCCCCTAGTAACTTAGGGTGAGACCCAAAGTTACTTCAATATGCAAATTAACAAGGGGGGTCCTGGGAGACCCTCTGCCAGGCATTAGTCCTGGTTACGAGAGACTTACCCAGAGTCTTTAGCTCACTATCTTTCACAGAGAAGAAATATCCCAAACATATCAGTCTTTGTCCTGCCTTGGGGCAGATCAGCACCGAAATGCTAAGCAATTCTCCTCTGAACAAGAGTACCAAAAGCAACCCCAGGCACGTATTTCGGTCTGGTTGGACCTCATCAGTAGGGTGGAGCTGTGGCTTTCTAAGAATAGTGAGCAAGGAGTCCACATCTGGATTCCCCTAGTAACTTAGGGTGAGACCCAAAGTTACTTCAATATTCAAATTAACAAGGGGGGTCCTGGGAGTCCCTCTGCCAGACATTCGTCCTAGTTACGAGTGACTTACCCAGAGTCTTTAGCTCACTATCTTTCACAGAGAAGAAATATCTCAAACATATCAGTCTTTGTCGTGCCTTGGGGCAGTCCAGCACCGAAATGCTAGGCAATTCTCCTCTGAACAAAAGTACCGAAAGCAAACCCAGACACATATTTCGGTCTGGTTGGACCTCATCAGTAGGGTGGAGCTGTGCCTCTTTAAGAATAGTGAGCAAGGGGTCCACGTCTGGATTCCCCTAGTAACTTAGGGTGAGACCCAAATTTACTTCAATATGGAAATTAACAAGGGGGGGTCCTGGGAGTCCCTCTGCCAGACATTAGACCTGGTTACGAGAGACTTACCCAGAGTCTTTAGCTCACTATCTTTCACAGAGAAGAAATATCCCAAACATATCACTCTTTGTCCTGCCCTGGGACAGTCCAGCACCGAAATGCTAGGCAATTCTTCTCTGAACAAGAGTACCAAAAGAAACCCCAGACACGTGTTTCGGTCTGGTTGGACATCATCAGTAGGGTGGAGCTGTGCCTCTCTAAGAATAGTGAGCAAGGGGTCCACTTCTGGATTCCCCTAGTAACTTAGGGTGAGACCCAAAGTTACTTCAATACGCAAATTAACAAGGGGGTCCTGGGAGTCCCTCTGCCAGACATTAGTCAGGGTTACGAGAGACTTACCCAGAGTCTTTAGCTCACTATCTTTCACAGAGAAGAAATATCCCAAACATATCAGTTTGTCCTGCCCTGGGACAGTCCAGCACCGAAATGCTAGGCAATTCTTCGCTGAACAAGAGTACCAAAAGAAACCCCAGACAAGTGTTTCGGTCTGGTTGGACATCATCAGTAGGGTGGAGCTGTGCCTCTCTAAGAATAGTGAGCAAGGGGTCCACGTCTGGATTCCCCTAGTAACTTATGATGAGACCCAAAGTTACTTCAATATGCAAATTAACATGGGGGGTCCTGGAAGTCCCTCTGCCAGACATTAGTCCTGGTTACGAGTGATTTACCCAGAGTCTTTAGCTCACTATCTTTCACAGAGAAGAAATATCCCAAACATATCACTCTTTGTCCTGCCCTGGGGCAGTCCAGCACCGAAATACTAGGCAATTCTCCTCTGAACAAGAGTCCCAAAAGCAACCCCAGACACATGTTTCGGTCTGGTTGGACCTCATCAGTAGGGTGGAGCTGTGCCTTTCTAAGAATAGGGAGCAAGGGGTCCACGTCTGGATTCCCCCAGTAACTTAGGGTGAGACCCAAAGTTACTTCAATATGCAAATTAACAAGGGGGATCCTGAGAGTCCCTCTGCCAGACATTAGTCCTGGTTACGAGAGACTTACCCAGAGTCTTTAGCTCACTATCTTTCACAGAGAAGAAATATCCCAAACATATCAGTGTTTGTCCTGCCCTGGGACAGTCCAGCACCCAAATGCTAGGCAATTCTTCTCTGAACAAGAGTACCAAAAGAAACCCCAGACACGTGTTTCATTCTGATTGAACCTCATCAGTAGGGTGGAGCTGTGCCTCTCAAAGAACAGTGAGCAAGGGGTCCACCTCTGGATTCCCCTAGTAACTGAGGGTGAGACCCAAAGTTACTTGAATATGAAAATTAACAAGGGGGGTCCTGGGAGTTCCTCTGCCAGACATTAGTCCTGGTTACGAGAGACTTACCCAGAGTCTTTAGCTCACTATCTTTCACAGAGAAGAAATATCTCAAACATATCAGTCTTTGTAGTGCCTTGGGGGCAGTCCAGCACCGAAATGCTAGGCAATTCTCCTCTGAACAAAAGTACCGAAAGCAACCCCAGATACATGTTTAGGTCTGGTTGGACCTCATCAGTAGCGTGGAGCTGTGCCTCTCTAAGAATAGTGAGCAAGGGGTCCACGTCTGGATTCCCCTAGTAACTTAGGGTGAGACCCAAAGTTACTTCAATATGCAAATTAACAAGGGGGGTCCTGGGAGTCCCTCTGCCAGACATTAGTCCTGGTTACGAGAGACTTACCCAGAGTCTTTAGCTCACTATCTTTCACAGAGAAGAAATATCTCAAACATATCAGTCTTTGTCGCGCCTTGGGGCAGTCCAGCACCGAAATGCTAGGCAATTCTTCTCTGAACAAGAGTACCAAAAGCAACCCCAGACACATGTTTAGGTCTGGTTGGACCTCATCAGTAGGGTGGAGCTGTGCCTCTCTAAGAATAGTGAGCAAGGGGTCCACGTCTGGATTCCCCTAGTAACTTAGGGTGAGACCCAAAGTTACTTCAATATGCAAATTAACAAGGGGGGTCCTGGGAGATCCTCTGCCAGGTATTAGTCCTGGTCACGAGAGACTTACCCGGAGTCTTTAGCTCGCTATCTATCACAGAGAAGAAATATCCCAAACATATCAGTCTTTGTCCTGCCTTGGGGCAGTCCAGCACCGAAATGCTAAGCAATTCTCCTCTGAACAAGAGTACCAAAAGCAACCCCAGACACGTGTTTCGGTCTGGTTGGACCTCATCAGTAGGGTGGAGCTGTGCCTTTCTAAGAATAGTGAGCAAGGGGTCCACATCTGGATTCCCCAAGTAACTTAGGGTGAGAACCAAAGTTACTTCAATATGCAAATTAACAAGGGGGGTCCTGGGAGTCCCTCTGCCAGACATTAGTCCTAGTTACGAGTGACTTACCCAGAGTCTTTAGCTCACTATCTTTCACAGAGAAGAAATATCTCAAACATATCAGTCTTTGTCGTGCCTTGGGGCAGTCCAGCACCGAAATGCTAGGCAATTCTCCTCTGAACAAAAGTACCGAAAGCAACCCTGACACGTGTTTCGGTCTGGTTGGACCTCATCAGCAGGGTGGCGAGGTGCCTCTTTAAGAATAGTGAGTAAGGGGTCCACGTCTGTATTCCCCTAGTAACTTAGGGTGAGACCCAAAGTTACTTCAATATGCAAATTAACAAGGGGGGTCCTGGGAGTCCCACTGCCAGACATTAGACCTGGTTATGAGAGACTTACCCAGAGTCTTTAGCTCACTATCTTTCACAGAGAAGAAATATCCCAAACATATCACTCTTTGTTCTGCCTTGGGGCAGTCCAGCACAGAAATGCTATGCAATTCTCCTCTAAATAAGAGTACCAAAAGCAACCCCAGACACGTGTTTCGTTCTGGTTGGACATCATCAGTAGGGTGGAGCTGTACCTCTCTAAGAATAGTGAGCAAGGGGTCCACGTCTGGATTCCCCTAGTAACTTAGGGTGAGACCCAAAGTTACTTCAATATGCAAATTAACAAGGGGGCTCCTGGAAGTCCCTCTGCCAGACATTAGTCCTGGTTACGAGTGACTTACCCAGAGTCTTTAGCTCACTACCTTTCACAGAGAAGAAATATCCCAAACATATCACTCTTTGTCCTGCCCTGGGGCAGTCCAGCACCGAAATACTAGGCAATTCTCCTCTGAACAAGAGTCCCAAAAGCAATCCCAGACACGTGTTTCGGTCTGGTTGGACCTCATCAGTAGGGTGGAGCTGTGCCTTTCTAAGAATAGTGAGCAAGGGGTCCACGTCTGGATTCCCCCAGTAACTTAGGGTGAGACCCAAAGTTACTTCAATATGCAAATTAACAAGGGGGGTCCTGGGAGTCCCTCTGCCAGACATTAGTCCTGGTTACGAGAGACTTACCCAGAGTCTTTAGCTCACTATCTTTCACAGAGAAGAAATATCCCAAACAAATCAGTCTTTGTCCTGCCCTGGGGCAGTCCAGCACCGAAATGCTAGGCAATTCTTCTCTGAACAAGAGTACCAAAAGAAACCCCAGACACGTGTTTCGTTCTGGTTGGACATCATCAGTAGGGTGGAGCTGTACCTCTCTAAGAATAGTGAGCAAGGGGTCCACGTCTGGATTCCCCTAGTAACTTAGGGTGAGACCCAAAGTTACTTCAATATGCAAATTAACAAGGGGGCTCCTGGAAGTCCCTCTGCCAGACATTAGTCCTGGTTACGAGTGACTTACCCAGAGTCTTTAGCTCACTACCTTTCACAGAGAAGAAATATCCCAAACATATCACTCTTTGTCCTGCCCTGGGGCAGTCCAGCACCGAAATACTAGGCAATTCTCCTCTGAACAAGAGTCCCAAAAGCAATCCCAGACACGTGTTTCGGTCTGGTTGGACCTCATCAGTAGGGTGGAGCTGTGCCTTTCTAAGAATAGTGAGCAAGGGGTCCACGTCTGGATTCCCCCAGTAACTTAGGGTGAGACCCAAAGTTACTTCAATATGCAAATTAACAAGGGGGGTCCTGGGAGTCCCTCTGCCAGACATTAGTCCTGGTTACGAGAGACTTACCCAGAGTCTTTAGCTCACTATCTTTCACAGAGAAGAAATATCCCAAACAAATCAGTCTTTGTCCTGCCCTGGGGCAGTCCAGCACCGAAATGCTAGGCAATTCTTCTCTGAACAAGAGTACCAAAAGAAACCCCAGACACGTGTTTCATTCTGATTGAACCTCATCAGTAGGGTGGAGCTGTGCCTCTCAAAGAACAGTGAGCAAGGGGTCCACCTCTGGATTCCCCTAGTAACTGAGGGTGAGACCCAAAGTTACTTCAATATGAAAATTAACAAGGGGGGTCCTGGGAGTTCCTCTGCCAGACATTAGTCCTGGTTACGAGAGACTTACCCAGAGTCTTTAGCTCACTATCTTTCACAGAGAAGAAATATCTCAAACATATCAGTCTTTGTAGTGCCTTGGGGGCAGTCCAGCACCGAAATGCTAGGCAATTCTCCTCTGAACAAAAGTACCGAAAGCAACCCCAGACACATGTTTAGGTCTGGTTGGACCTCATCAGTAGCGTGGAGCTGTGCCTCTCTAAGAATAGTGAGCAAGGGGTCCACGTCTGGATTCCCCTAGTAACTTAGGGTGAGACCCAAAGTTACTTCAATATGCAAATTAACAAGGGGGGTCCTGGGAGTCCCTCTGCCAGACATTAGTCCTAGTTACGAGTGTCTTACCCAGAGTCTTTAGCTCACTATCTTTCACAGAGAAGAAATATCTCAAACATATCAGTCTTTGTCGTGCCTTGGGGCAGTCCAGCACCGAAATGCTAGGCAATTCTCCTCTGAACAAAATTACCGAAAGCAAACCCAGACACATGTTTCGGTCTGGTTGGACCTCATCAGTAGGGTGGAGCTGTGCCTCTTTAAGAATAGTGAGCAAGGGGTCCACGTCTGTATTCCCCTAGTAACTTAGGGTGAGACCCAAAGTTAGTTCAATATGCAAATTAACAAGGGGGGTCCTGGGAGTCCCTCTGCCAGACATTAGTCCTGGTTACGAGTGACTTACCCAGAGTCTTTAGCTCACTACCTTTCACAGAGAAGAAATATCCCAAACATATCACTCTTTGTTCTACCTTGGGGCAGTCCAGCACAGAAATGCTAGGCAATTCTCCTCTAAATAAGAGTACCAAAAGCAACCCCAGACACGTGTTTCGTTCTGGTTGGACATCATCAGTAGGGTGGAGCTGTACCTCTCTAAGAATAGTGAGCAAGGGGTCCACGTCTGGATTCCCCTAGTAACTTAGGGTGAGACCCAAAGTTACTTCAATATGCAAATTAACAAGGGGGCTCCTGGAAATCCCTCTGCCAGACATTAGTCCTGGTTACGAGTGACTTACCCAGAGTCTTTAGCTCACTACCTTTCACAGAGAAGAAATATCCCAAACATATCACTCTTTGTCCTGCCCTGGGGCAGTCCAGCACCGAAATACTAGGCAATTCTCCTCTGAACAAGAGTCCCAAAAGCAATCCCAGACACGTGTTTCGGTCTGGTTGGACCTCATCAGTAGGGTGGAGCTGTGCCTTTCTAAGAATAGTGAGCAAGGGGTCCACGTCTGGATTCCCCCAGTAACTTAGGGTGAGACCCAAAGTTACTTCAATATGCAAATTAACAAGGGGCGTCCTGGGAGTCGCTCTGCCAGACATTAGTCCTGGTTACGAGAGACTTACCCAGAGTCTTTAGCTCACTATCTTTCACAGAGAAGAAATATCCCAAACAAATCAGTCTTTGTCCTGCCCTGGGGCAGTCCAGCACCGAAATGCTAGGCAATTCTTCTCTGAACAAGAGTACCAAAAGAAACCCCAGACACGTGTTTCGGTCTGGTTGGACATCATCAGTAGGGTGGAGCTGTGCCTCTCTGAGAATAGTGAGCAAGGGGTCCATGTCTGGATTCCCCTAGTAACTTAGGGTGAGACCCAAAGTTACTTCAATATGCAAATTAACAAGGGGAGTCCTGGGAGACCCTCTGCCAGACATTAGTCCTGGTTACGAGAGACTTACCCAGTGTCTTTAGCTCACTATCTTTCATAGAGAAGAAATATCCCAAACATATCAGTCTTTTTCCTGCCTTGGGGCAGATCAGCACCGAAATGCTAAGCAATTCTCCTCTGAACAAGAGTACCAAAAGCAACCCCAGACACGTATTTCGGTCTGGTTGGACCTCATCAGTAGGGTGGAGCTGTGCCTTACTAAGAATAGTGAGCAAGGGGTCCACGTCTGGATTCCCCTAGTAACTTAGGGTGAGACCCAAAGTTACTTCAATATGCAAATTAACAAGGGGGGTCCTGGGAGACCCTCTGCCAGGCATTAGTCCTGGTTACGAGAGACTTACCCAGAGTCTTTAGCTCACTATCTTTCACAGAGAAGAAATATCCCAAACATATCAGTCTTTGTCCTGCCTTGGGGCAGATCAGCACCGAAATGCTAAGCAATTCTCCTCTGAACAAGAGTACCAAAAGCAACCCCAGGCACGTATTTCGGTCTGGTTGGACCTCATCAGTAGGGTGGAGCTGTGGCTTTCTAAGAATAGTGAGCAAGGAGTCCACATCTGGATTCCCCTAGTAACTTAGGGTGAGACCCAAAGTTACTTCAATATTCAAATTAACAAGGGGGGTCCTGGGAGTCCCTCTGCCAGACATTCGTCCTAGTTACGAGTGACTTACCCAGAGTCTTTAGCTCACTATCTTTCACAGAGAAGAAATATCTCAAACATATCAGTCTTTGTCGTGCCTTGGGGCAGTCCAGCACCGAAATGCTAGGCAATTCTCCTCTGAACAAAAGTACCGAAAGCAAACCCAGACACATATTTCGGTCTGGTTGGACCTCATCAGTAGGGTGGAGCTGTGCCTCTTTAAGAATAGTGAGCAAGGGGTCCACGTCTGGATTCCCCTAGTAACTTAGGGTGAGACCCAAATTTACTTCAATATGGAAATTAACAAGGGGGGGTCCTGGGAGTCCCTCTGCCAGACATTAGACCTGGTTACGAGAGACTTACCCAGAGTCTTTAGCTCACTATCTTTCACAGAGAAGAAATATCCCAAACATATCACTCTTTGTCCTGCCCTGGGACAGTCCAGCACCGAAATGCTAGGCAATTCTTCTCTGAACAAGAGTACCAAAAGAAACCCCAGACACGTGTTTCGGTCTGGTTGGACATCATCAGTAGGGTGGAGCTGTGCCTCTCTAAGAATAGTGAGCAAGGGGTCCACTTCTGGATTCCCCTAGTAACTTAGGGTGAGACCCAAAGTTACTTCAATACGCAAATTAACAAGGGGGTCCTGGGAGTCCCTCTGCCAGACATTAGTCAGGGTTACGAGAGACTTACCCAGAGACTTTAGCTCACTATCTTTCACAGAGAAGAAATATCCCAAACATATCAGTTTGTCCTGCCCTGGGACAGTCCAGCACCGAAATGCTAGGCAATTCTTCGCTGAACAAGAGTACCAAAAGAAACCCCAGACAAGTGTTTCGGTCTGGTTGGACATCATCAGTAGGGTGGAGCTGTGCCTCTCTAAGAATAGTGAGCAAGGGGTCCACGTCTGGATTCCCCTAGTAACTTATGATGAGACCCAAAGTTACTTCAATATGCAAATTAACATGGGGGGTCCTGGAAGTCCCTCTGCCAGACATTAGTCCTGGTTACGAGTGATTTACCCAGAGTCTTTAGCTCACTATCTTTCACAGAGAAGAAATATCCCAAACATATCACTCTTTGTCCTGCCCTGGGGCAGTCCAGCACCGAAATACTAGGCAATTCTCCTCTGAACAAGAGTCCCAAAAGCAACCCCAGACACATGTTTCGGTCTGGTTGGACCTCATCAGTAGGGTGGAGCTGTGCCTTTCTAAGAATAGGGAGCAAGGGGTCCACGTCTGGATTCCCCCAGTAACTTAGGGTGAGACCCAAAGTTACTTCAATATGCAAATTAACAAGGGGGATCCTGAGAGTCCCTCTGCCAGACATTAGTCCTGGTTACGAGAGACTTACCCAGAGTCTTTAGCTCACTATCTTTCACAGAGAAGAAATATCCCAAACATATCAGTGTTTGTCCTGCCCTGGGACAGTCCAGCACCCAAATGCTAGGCAATTCTTCTCTGAACAAGAGTACCAAAAGAAACCCCAGACACGTGTTTCATTCTGATTGAACCTCATCAGTAGGGTGGAGCTGTGCCTCTCAAAGAACAGTGAGCAAGGGGTCCACCTCTGGATTCCCCTAGTAACTGAGGGTGAGACCCAAAGTTACTTGAATATGAAAATTAACAAGGGGGGTCCTGGGAGTTCCTCTGCCAGACATTAGTCCTGGTTACGAGAGACTTACCCAGAGTCTTTAGCTCACTATCTTTCACAGAGAAGAAATATCTCAAACATATCAGTCTTTGTAGTGCCTTGGGGGCAGTCCAGCACCGAAATGCTAGGCAATTCTCCTCTGAACAAAAGTACCGAAAGCAACCCCAGATACATGTTTAGGTCTGGTTGGACCTCATCAGTAGCGTGGAGCTGTGCCTCTCTAAGAATAGTGAGCAAGGGGTCCACGTCTGGATTCCCCTAGTAACTTAGGGTGAGACCCAAAGTTACTTCAATATGCAAATTAACAAGGGGGGTCCTGGGAGTCCCTCTGCCAGACATTAGTCCTGGTTACGAGAGACTTACCCAGAGTCTTTAGCTCACTATCTTTCACAGAGAAGAAATATCTCAAACATATCAGTCTTTGTCGCGCCTTGGGGCAGTCCAGCACCGAAATGCTAGGCAATTCTTCTCTGAACAAGAGTACCAAAAGCAACCCCAGACACATGTTTAGGTCTGGTTGGACCTCATCAGTAGGGTGGAGCTGTGCCTCTCTAAGAATAGTGAGCAAGGGGTCCACGTCTGGATTCCCCTAGTAACTTAGGGTGAGACCCAAAGTTACTTCAATATGCAAATTAACAAGGGGGGTCCTGGGAGATCCTCTGCCAGGTATTAGTCCTGGTCACGAGAGACTTACCCGGAGTCTTTAGCTCGCTATCTATCACAGAGAAGAAATATCCCAAACATATCAGTCTTTGTCCTGCCTTGGGGCAGTCCAGCACCGAAATGCTAAGCAATTCTCCTCTGAACAAGAGTACCAAAAGCAACCCCAGACACGTGTTTCGGTCTGGTTGGACCTCATCAGTAGGGTGGAGCTGTGCCTTTCTAAGAATAGTGAGCAAGGGGTCCACATCTGGATTCCCCAAGTAACTTAGGGTGAGAACCAAAGTTACTTCAATATGCAAATTAACAAGGGGGGTCCTGGGAGTCCCTCTGCCAGACATTAGTCCTAGTTACGAGTGACTTACCCAGAGTCTTTAGCTCACTATCTTTCACAGAGAAGAAATATCTCAAACATATCAGTCTTTGTCGTGCCTTGGGGCAGTCCAGCACCGAAATGCTAGGCAATTCTCCTCTGAACAAAAGTACCGAAAGCAACCCTGACACGTGTTTCGGTCTGGTTGGACCTCATCAGCAGGGTGGCGCTGTGCCTCTTTAAGAATAGTGAGTAAGGGGTCCACGTCTGTATTCCCCTAGTAACTTAGGGTGAGACCCAAAGTTACTTCAATATGCAAATTAACAAGGGGGGTCCTGGGAGTCCCACTGCCAGACATTAGACCTGGTTATGAGAGACTTACCCAGAGTCTTTAGCTCACTATCTTTCACAGAGAAGAAATATCCCAAACATATCACTCTTTGTTCTGCCTTGGGGCAGTCCAGCACAGAAATGCTATGCAATTCTCCTCTAAATAAGAGTACCAAAAGCAACCCCAGACACGTGTTTCGTTCTGGTTGGACATCATCAGTAGGGTGGAGCTGTACCTCTCTAAGAATAGTGAGCAAGGGGTCCACGTCTGGATTCCCCTAGTAACTTAGGGTGAGACCCAAAGTTACTTCAATATGCAAATTAACAAGGGGGCTCCTGGAAGTCCCTCTGCCAGACATTAGTCCTGGTTACGAGTGACTTACCCAGAGTCTTTAGCTCACTACCTTTCACAGAGAAGAAATATCCCAAACATATCACTCTTTGTCCTGCCCTGGGGCAGTCCAGCACCGAAATACTAGGCAATTCTCCTCTGAACAAGAGTCCCAAAAGCAATCCCAGACACGTGTTTCGGTCTGGTTGGACCTCATCAGTAGGGTGGAGCTGTGCCTTTCTAAGAATAGTGAGCAAGGGGTCCACGTCTGGATTCCCCCAGTAACTTAGGGTGAGACCCAAAGTTACTTCAATATGCAAATTAACAAGGGGGGTCCTGGGAGTCCCTCTGCCAGACATTAGTCCTGGTTACGAGAGACTTACCCAGAGTCTTTAGCTCACTATCTTTCACAGAGAAGAAATATCCCAAACAAATCAGTCTTTGTCCTGCCCTGGGGCAGTCCAGCACCGAAATGCTAGGCAATTCTTCTCTGAACAAGAGTACCAAAAGAAACCCCAGACACGTGTTTCGTTCTGGTTGGACATCATCAGTAGGGTGGAGCTGTACCTCTCTAAGAATAGTGAGCAAGGGGTCCACGTCTGGATTCCCCTAGTAACTTAGGGTGAGACCCAAAGTTACTTCAATATGCAAATTAACAAGGGGGCTCCTGGAAGTCCCTCTGCCAGACATTAGTCCTGGTTACGAGTGACTTACCCAGAGTCTTTAGCTCACTACCTTTCACAGAGAAGAAATATCCCAAACATATCACTCTTTGTCCTGCCCTGGGGCAGTCCAGCACCGAAATACTAGGCAATTCTCCTCTGAACAAGAGTCCCAAAAGCAATCCCAGACACGTGTTTCGGTCTGGTTGGACCTCATCAGTAGGGTGGAGCTGTGCCTTTCTAAGAATAGTGAGCAAGGGGTCCACGTCTGGATTCCCCCAGTAACTTAGGGTGAGACCCAAAGTTACTTCAATATGCAAATTAACAAGGGGGGTCCTGGGAGTCCCTCTGCCAGACATTAGTCCTGGTTACGAGAGACTTACCCAGAGTCTTTAGCTCACTATCTTTCACAGAGAAGAAATATCCCAAACAAATCAGTCTTTGTCCTGCCCTGGGGCAGTCCAGCACCGAAATGCTAGGCAATTCTTCTCTGAACAAGAGTACCAAAAGAAACCCCAGACACGTGTTTCGGTCTGGTTGGACATCATCAGTAGGGTGGAGCTGTGCCTCTCTGAGAATAGTGAGCAAGGGGTCCATGTCTGGATTCCCCTAGTAACTTAGGGTGAGACCCAAAGTTACTTCAATATGCAAATTAACAAGGGGAGTCCTGGGAGACCCTCTGCCAGACTTTAGTCCTGGTTACGAGAGACTTACCCAGTGTCTTTAGCTCACTATCTTTCATAGAGAAGAAATATCCCAAACATATCAGTCTTTTTCCTGCCTTGGGGCAGTCTAGCACCGAAATGCTAGGCAATCCTCCTCTGAACAAGAGTACCAAAAGCAACTCCAGACACGTGTTTCGGTCTGGTTGGACCTCATCAGTAGGGTGGAGCTGTGCCTTACTAAGAATAGTGAGCAAGGGGTCCACGTCTGGATTCCCCTAGTAACTTAGGGTGAGACCCAAAGTTACTTCAATATGCAAATTAACAAGGGGGTTCCTGGCAGACCCTCTGCCAGGCATTAGTCCTGGTTACGAGAGACTTACCCAGAGTCTTTAGCTCACTATCTTTCACAGAGAAGAAATATCCCAAACATATCAGTCTTTGTCCTGCCTTGGGGCAGATCAGCACCGAAATGCTAAGCAATTCTCCTCTGAACAAGAGTACCAAAAGCAACCCCAGACACGTATTTCGGTCTGGTTGGACCTCATCAGTAGGGTGGAGCTGTGCCTTTCTAGGAATAGTGAGCAAGGGGTCCACATCTGGATTCCCCTAGTAATTTAGGGTGAGACCCAAAGTTACTTCAATTTTCAAATTAACAAGGGGGGTCCTGGGAGTCCCTCTGCCAGACATTAGTCCTAGTTACGAGTGACTTACCCAGAGTCTTTAGCTCACTATCTTTCACAGAGAAGAAATATCTCAAACATATCAGTCTTTGTCGTGCCTTGGGGCAGTCCAGCACCGAAATGCTAGGCAATTCTCCTCTGAACAAAAGTACCGAAAGCAACCCCAGACACATGTTTCGGTCTGGTTGGACCTCATCAGTAGGGTGGAGCTGTGCCTCTTTAAGAATAGTGAGCAAGGGGTCCACGTCTGGATTCCCCTAGTAACTTAGGGTGAGACCCAAAGTTACTTCAATATGCAAATTAACAAGGGGGTCCTGGGAGTCCCTCTGCCAGACATTAGTCAGGGTTACGAGAGACTTACCCAGAGTCTTTAGCTCACTATCTTTCACAGAGAAGAAATATCCCAAACAAATCAGTCTTTGTCCTGCCCTGGGACAGTCCAGCACCGAAATGCTAGGCAATTCTTCTCTGAACAAGAGTACCAAAAGAAACCCCAGACACGTGTTTCGGTCTGGTTGGACATCATCAGTAGGGTGGAGCTGTGCCTCTCTAAGAATAGTGAGCAAGGGGTCCACGTCTGGATTCCCCTATTAACTTAGGATGAGACCCAAAGTTACTTCAATATGCAAATTAACATGGGGGGTCCTGGAAGTCCCTCTGCCAGACATTAGTCCTGGTTACGAGTGACTTACCCAGAGTCTTTAGCTCACTATCTTTCACAGAGAAGAAATATCCCAAACATATCACTCTTTGTCCTGCCCTGGGGCAGTCCAGCACCGAAATACTAGGCAATTCTCCTCTGAACAAGAGTCCCAAAAGCAACCCCAGACACATGTTTCGGTCTGGTTGGACCTCATCAGTAGGGTGGAGCTGTGCCTTTCTAAGAATAGTGAGCAAGGGGTCCACGTCTGGATTCCCCCAGTAACTTAGGGTGAGACCCAAAGTTACTTCAATATGCAAATTAACATGGGGGGTCCTGGAAGTCCCTCTGCCAGACATTAGTCCTGGTTACGAGTGACTTACCCAGAGTCTTTAGCTCACTATCTTTCACAGAGAAGAAATATCCCAAACATATCACTCTTTGTCCTGCCCTGGGGCAGTCCAGCACCGAAATACTAGGCAATTCTCCTCTGAACAAGAGTCCCAAAAGCAACCCCAGACACATGTTTCGGTCTGGTTGGACCTCATCAGTAGGGTGGAGCTGTGCCTTTCTAAGAATAGTGAGCAAGGGGTCCACGTCTGGATTCCCCCAGTAACTTAGGGTGAGACCCAAAGTTACTTCAATATGCAAATTAACAAGGGGGTCCTGGGAGTCCCTCTACCAGACATTAGTCAGGGTTACGAGAGACTTACCCAGAGTCTTTAGCTCACTATCTTTCACAGAGAAGAAATATCCCAAACATATCAGTGTTTGTCCTGCCCTGGGACAGTCCAGCACCCAAATGCTAGGCAATTCTTCTCTGAACAAGAGTACCAAAAGAAACCCCAGACACGTGTTTCGGTCTGGTTGGACATCATCAGTAGGGTGGAGCTGTGCCTCTCTAAGAATAGTGAGCAAGGGGTTCACGTCTGGATTCCCCTAGTAACTTAGGGTGAGACCCAAAGTTACTTCAATATGCAAATTAACAAGGGGGTCCTGGGAGTCCCTCTGCCAGACATTAGTCAGGGTTACGAGAGACTTACCCAGAGTCTTTAGCTCACTATCTTTCACAGAGAAGAAATATCCCAAACAAATCAGTCTTTGTCCTGCCCTGGGACAGTCCAGCACCGAAATGCTAGGCAATTCTTCTCTGAACAAGAGTACCAAAAGAAACCCCAGACACGTGTTTCCGTCTGGTTGGACATCATCAGTAGGGTGGAGCTGTGCCTCTCTAAGAATAGTGAGCAAGGGGTCCACGTCTGGATTCCCCTAGTAACTTAGGATGAGACCCAAAGTTACTTCAATATGCAAATTAACATGGGGGGTCCTGGAAGTCCCTCTGCCAGACATTAGTCCTGGTTACGAGTGACTTACCCAGAGTCTTTAGCTCACTATCTTTCACAGAGAAGAAATATCCCAAACATATCACTCTTTGTCCTGCCCTGGGGCAGTCCAGCACCGAAATACTAGGCAATTCTCCTCTGAACAAGAGTCCCAAAAGCAACCCCAGACACATGTTTCGGTCTGGTTGGACCTCATCAGTAGGGTGGAGCTGTGCCTTTCTAAGAATAGTGAGCAAGGGGTCCACGTCTGGATTCCCCCAGTAACTTAGGGTGAGACCCAAAGTTACTTCAATATGCAAATTAACAAGGGGGTCCTGGGAGTCCCTCTACCAGACATTAGTCAGGGTTACGAGAGACTTACCCAGAGTCTTTAGCTCACTATCTTTCACAGAGAAGAAATATCCCAAACATATCAGTGTTTGTCCTGCCCTGGGACAGTCCAGCACCCAAATGCTAGGCAATTCTTCTCTGAACAAGAGTACCAAAAAAAACCCCAGACACGTGTTTCGGTCTGGTTGGACATCATCAGTAGGGTGGAGCTGTGCCTCTCTAAGAATAGTGAGCAAGGGGTTCACGTCTGGATTCCCCTAGTAACTTAGGGTGAGACCCAAAGTTGCTTCAATATGCAAATTAACAAGGGGGGTCCTGGGAGACCCTCTGCCAGACATTAGTCCTGGTTACGAGAGATTTACCCAGTGTCTTTAGCTCACTATCTTTCACAGAGAAGAAATATCCCAAACATATCACTCTTTGTTCTGCCCTGGGGCAGTCCAGCACCGAAATGCTACGCAATTCTCCTCTGAACAAGAGTACCAAAAGCAACCCCAGACACATGTTTTCGGTCTGGTTGGACCTCATCAGTAGGGTGGAGCTGTGCCTTACTAAGAATAGTGAGCAAGGGGTCCACATCTGGATTCCCCTAGTAACTTAGGGTGAGACCCAAAGTTACTTCAATATGCAAATTAACAAGGGGGGTCCTGGGAGTCCCTCTGCCAGACATTAGTCCTGGTTACGAGAGACTTACCCAGAGTCTTTAGCTCACTATCTTTCACAGAGAAGAAATATCTCAAACATATCAGTCTTTGTCGTGCCTTGGGGCAGTCCAGCACCGAAATGCTAGGCAATTCTCCTCTGAACAAAAGTAACGAAAGCAACCCCAGACACATGTTTAGGTCTGGTTGGATCTCATCAGTAGCGTGGAGCTGTGCCTCTCTAAGAATAGTGAGCAAGGGGTCCACGTATGGATTCCCCTAGTAATTTAGGGTGAGACCCAAAGTTACTTAAATATGCAAATTAACAAGGGGGGTCCTGGGAGTCCCTCTGCCAGACATTAGTCCTGGTTACGAGAGACTTACCCAGAGTCTTTAGCTCACTATCTTTCACAGAGAAGAAATATCCCAAACATATCAGTCTTTGTCCTGCCTTGGGGCAGTCCAGAACCGAAATGCTAGGCAATTCTCCTCTGAACAAGAGTACCAAAAGCAACCCGAGACACGTGTTTCGGTCTGGTTGGACCTCATCAGTACGGGGAAGCTGTGCCTCTCTAAGAATAGTGAGCAAGGGGTCCACGTCTGGATTCCCCTAGTAACTTAGGGTGAGACCCAAAGTTACTTCAATATGCAAATTAACAAGGGGGGTCCTGGGAGTCCCTCTGCCAGACATTAGTCCTGGTTACGAGAGACTTACCCAGAGTCTTTAGCTCACTATCTTTCATAGAGAAGAAATATCTCAAACATATCAGTCTTTGTCCTGCCCTGGGGCCCTCCAGCACTGAAATGTTAGGCAATTCTTCTCTGAACAAAAGTACTGAAAGCAACCCCAGACACATGTTTCGGTCTGGTTGGACCTCATCAGTAGGGTGGAGCTGTGCCTCTTTAAGAATAGTGAGCAAGGGGTCCACGTCTGGATTCCCCTAGTAACTTAGGGTGAGACCCAAATTTACTTCAATATGGAAATTAACAAGGGGGGGTCCTGGGAGTCCCTCTGCCAGACATTAGACCTGGTTACGAGAGACTTACCCAGAGTCTTTAGCTCACTATCTTTCACAGAGAAGAAATATCCCAAACATATCACTCTTTGTCCTGCCCTGGGACGGTCCAGCACCGAAATGCTAGGCAATTCTTCTCTGAACAAGAGTACCAAAAGAAACCCCGGACACGTGTTTCGGTCTGGCTGGACATCATCAGTAGGGTGGAGCTGTGCCTCTCTAAGAATAGTGAGCAAGGGGTCCACGTCTGGATTCCCCTAGTAACTTAGGGTGAGACCCAAAGTTACTTCAATATGCAAATTAACAAGGGGGTCCTGGGAGTCCCTCTGCCAGACATTAGTCAGGGTTACGAGAGACTTACCCAGAGTCTTTAGCTCACTATCTTTCACAGAGAAGAAATATCCCAAACAAATCAGTCTTTGTCCTGCCCTGGGACAGTCCAGCACAGAAATGCTAGGCAATTCTTCTCTGAACAAGAGTACCAAAAGAAACCCCAGACACGTGTTTCGGTCTGGTTGGACATCATCAGTAGGGTGGAGCTGTGCCTCTCTAAGAATAGTGAGCAAGGGGTTCACGTCTGGATTCCCCTAGTAACTTAGGGTGAGACCCAAAGTTGCTTCAATATGCAAATTAACAAGGGGGGTCCTGGGAGACCCTCTGCCAGACATTAGTCCTGGTTACGAGAGATTTACCCAGTGTCTTTAGCTCACTATCTTTCACAGAGAAGAAATATCCCAAACATATCACTCTTTGTTCTGCCCTGGGGCAGTCCAGCACCGAAATGCTACGCAATTCTCCTCTGAACAAGAGTACCAAAAGCAACCCCAGACACATGTTTTCGGTCTGGTTGGACCTCATCAGTAGGGTGGAGCTGTGCCTCTCTAAGAATAGTGAGCAAGGGGTCCACGTCTGGATTCCCCTAGTAACTTAGGGTGAGACCCAAAGTTACTTAAATATGCAAATTAACAAGGGGGTCCTGGGAGTCCCTCTGCCAGACATTAGTCAGGGTTACGAGAGACTTACCCAGAGTCTTTAGCTCACTATCTTTCACAGAGAAGAAATATCCCAAACAAATCAGTCTTTGTCCTGCCCTGGGACAGTCCAGCACCGAAATGCTAGGCAATTCTTCTCTGAACAAGAGTACCAAAAGAAACCCCAGACACGTGTTTCGGTCTGGTTGGACATCATCAGTAGGGTGGAGCTGTGCCTCTCTAAGAATAGTGAGCAAGGGGTCCACGTCTGGATTCCCCTAGTAACTTAGGATGAGACCCAAAGTTACTTCAATATGCAAATTAACATGGGGGGTCCTGGAAGTCCCTCTGCCAGACATTAGTCCTGGTTACGAGTGACTTACCCAGAGTCTTTAGCTCACTATCTTTCACAGAGAAGAAATATCCCAAACATATCACTCTTTGTCCTGCCCTGGGGCAGTCCAGCACCGAAATACTAGGCAATTCTCCTCTGAACAAGAGTCCCAAAAGCAACCCCAGACACATGTTTCGGTCTGGTTGGACCTCATCAGTAGGGTGGAGCTGTGCCTTTCTAAGAATAGTGAGCAAGGGGTCCACGTCTGGATTCCCCCAGTAACTTAGGGTGAGACCCAAAGTTACTTCAATATGCAAATTAACAAGGGGGTCCTGGGAGTCCCTCTGCCAGACATTAGTCAGGGTTACGAGAGACTTACCCAGTGTCTTTAGCTCACTATCTTTCACAGAGAAGAAATATCCCAAACATATCAGTGTTTGTCCTGCCCTGGGACAGTCCAGCACCCAAATGCTAGGCAATTCTTCTCTGAACAAGAGTACCAAAAGAAACCCCAGACACGTGTTTCGGTCTGGTTGGACATCATCAGTAGGGTGGAGCTGTGCCTCTCTAAGAATAGTGAGCAAGGGGTTCACGTCTGGATTCCCCTAGTAACTTAGGGTGAGACCCAAAGTTGCTTCAATATGCAAATTAACAAGGGGGGTCCTGGGAGACCCTCTGCCAGACATTAGTCCTGGTTACGAGAGATTTACCCAGTGTCTTTAGCTCACTATCTTTCACAGAGAAGAAATATCCCAAACATATCACTCTTTGTTCTGCCCTGGGGCAGTCCAGCACCGAAATGCTATGCAATTCTCCTCTGAACAAGAGTACCAAAAGCAACCCCAGACACATGTTTTCGGTCTGGTTGGACCTCATCAGTAGGGTGGAGCTGTGCCTTACTAAGAATAGTGAGCAAGGGGTCCACATCTGGATTCCCCTAGTAACTTAGGGTGAGACCCAAAGTTACTTCAATATGCAAATTAACAAGGGGGGTCCTGGGAGTCCCTCTGCCAGACATTAGTCCTGGTTACGATAGACTTACCCAGAGTCTTTAGCTCACTATCTTTCACAGAGAAGAAATATCTCAAACATATCAGTCTTTGTCGTGCCTTGGGGCAGTCCAGCACCGAAATGCTAGGCAATTCTCCTCTGAACAAAAGTACCGAAAGCAACCCCAGACACATGTTTAGGTCTGGTTGGATCTCATCAGTAGCGTGGAGCTGTGCCTCTCTAAGAATAGTGAGCAAGGGGTCCACGTATGGATTCCCCTAGTAATTTAGGGTGAGACCCAAAGTTACTTAAATATGCAAATTAACAAGGGGGGTCCTGGGAGTCCCTCTGCCAGACATTAGTCCTGGTTACGAGAGACTTACCCAGAGTCTTTAGCTCACTATCTTTCACAGAGAAGAAATATCCCAAACATATCAGTCTTTGTCCTGCCTTGGGGCAGTCCAGCACCGAAATGCTAGGCAATTCTCCTCTGAACAAGAGTACCAAAAGCAACCCGAGACACGTGTTTCGGTCTGGTTGGACCTCATCAGTACGGGGAAGCTGTGCCTCTCTAAGAATAGTGAGCAAGGGGTCCACGTCTGGATTCCCCTAGTAACTTAGGGTGAGACCCAAAGTTACTACAATATGCAAATTAACAAGGGGGGTCCTGGAAGTCCCTCTGCCAGACATTAGTCCTGGTTACGAGTGACTTACCCAGAGTCTTTAGCTCACTATCTTTCACAGAGAAGAAATATCCCAAACATATCACTCTTTGTCCTGCCCTGGGGCAGTCCAGCACCGAAATACTAGGCAATTCTCCTCTGAACAAGAGTCCCAAAAGCAACCCCAGACACATGTTTCGGTCTGGTTGGACCTCATCAGTAGGGTGGAGCTGTGCCTTTCTAAGAATAGTGAGCAAGGGGTCCACGTCTGGATTCCCCCAGTAACTTAGGGTGAGACCCAAAGTTACTTCAATATGCAAATTAACAAGGGGGTCCTGGGAGTCCCTCTGCCAGACATTAGTCAGGGTTACGAGAGACTTACCCAGAGTCTTTAGCTCACTATCTTTCACAGAGAAGAAATATCCCAAACATATCAGTGTTTGTCCTGCCCTGGGACAGTCCAGCACCCAAATGCTAGGCAATTCTTCTCTGAACAAGAGTACCAAAAGAAACCCCAGACACGTGTTTCGGTCTGGTTGGACATCATCAGTAGGGTGGAGCTGTGCCTCTCTAAGAATAGTGAGCAAGGGGTTCACGTCTGGATTCCCCTAGTAACTTAGGGTGAGACCCAAAGTTGCTTCAATATGCAAATTAACAAGGGGGGTCCTGGGAGACCCTCTGCCAGACATTAGTCCTGGTTACGAGAGATTTACCCAGTGTCTTTAGCTCACTATCTTTCACAGAGAAGAAATATCCCAAACATATCACTCTTTGTTCTGCCCTGGGGCAGTCCAGCACCGAAATGCTATGCAATTCTCCTCTGAACAAGAGTACCAAAAGCAACCCCAGACACATGTTTTCGGTCTGGTTGGACCTCATCAGTAGGGTGGAGCTGTGCCTTACTAAGAATAGTGAGCAAGGGGTCCACATCTGGATTCCCCTAGTAACTTAGGGTGAGACCCAAAGTTACTTCAATATGCAAATTAACAAGGGGGGTCCTGGGAGTCCCTCTGCCAGACATTAGTCCTGGTTACGAGAGACTTACCCAGAGTCTTTAGCTCACTATCTTTCACAGAGAAGAAATATCTCAAACATATCAGTCTTTGTCGTGCCTTGGGGCAGTCCAGCACCGAAATGCTAGGCAATTCTCCTCTGAACAAAAGTACCGAAAGCAACCCCAGACACATGTTTAGGTCTGGTTGGATCTCATCAGTAGCGTGGAGCTGTGCCTCTCTAAGAATAGTGAGCAAGGGGTCCACGTATGGATTCCCCTAGTAATTTAGGGTGAGACCCAAAGTTACTTAAATATGCAAATTAACAAGGGGGGTCCTGGGAGTCCCTCTGCCAGACATTAGTCCTGGTTACGAGAGACTTACCCAGAGTCTTTAGCTCACTATCTTTCACAGAGAAGAAATATCCCAAACATATCAGTCTTTGTCCTGCCTTGGGGCAGTCCAGCACCGAAATGCTAGGCAATTCTCCTCTGAACAAGAGTACCAAAAGCAACCCGAGACACGTGTTTCGGTCTGGTTGGACCTCATCAGTACGGGGAAGCTGTGCCTCTCTAAGAATAGTGAGCAAGGGGTCCACGTCTGGATTCCCCTAGTAACTTAGGGTGAGACCCAAAGTTACTACAATATGCAAATTAACAAGGGGGGTCCTGGAAGTCCCTCTGCCAGACATTAGTCCTGGTTACGAGTGACTTACCCAGAGTCTTTAGCTCACTATCTTTCACAGAGAAGAAATATCCCAAACATATCACTCTTTGTCCTGCCCTGGGGCAGTCCAGCACCGAAATACTAGGCAATTCTCCTCTGAACAAGAGTCCCAAAAGCAACCCCAGACACGTGTTTCGGTCTGGTTGGACCTCATCAGTAGGGTGGAGCTGTGCCTTTCTAAGAATAGAGAGGAAGGGGTCCACGTCTGGATTCCCCCAGTAACTTAGGGTGAGACCCAAAGTTACTTCAATATGCAAATTAACAAGGGGGGTCCTGGGAGTCCCTCTGCCAGACATTAGTCCTGGTTACGAGAGACTTACCCAGAGTCTTTAGCTCACTATCTTTCACAGAGAAGAAATGTACCAAACATATTAGTCTTTGTCCTGCCCTGGGGCAGTCCAGCACCGAAATGCTAGGCAATTCTTCTCTGAAGAAGAGTACCAAAAGAAACCCCAGACACGTGTTTCGGTCTGGTTGGACATCATCAGTAGGGTGGAGCTGTGCCTCTCTAAGAATACTGAGCAAGGGTTCCACGTCTGGATTCTCCTAGTAACTTAGGGTGAGACCCAAAGTTACTTCAATATGCAAATTAACAATGGGGGTCCCGGGAGACCCTCTGCCAGACATTAGTCCTGGTTACGAGAGCCTTACCCGGTGTCTTTAGCTCACTATCTTTCACAGAGAAGACATATCCCAAACATATCAGTCTTTGTCCTGCCCTGGGACAGTCCAGCACCGAAATGCTAGGCAATTCTTCTCTGAACAAGAGTACCATAAGAAACCCCAGACACGTGTTTCGGTCTGGTTGGACCTCATCGGTAGGGTGGAGCTGTGCCTTACTAAGAATAGTGAGCAAGGGGTCCACGTCTGGATTCCCCCAGTAACTTAGGGTGAGACCCAAAGTTACTTCAATATGCAAATTAACAAGGGGGTCCTGGGAGTCCCTCTGCCAGACAATAGTCAGGGGTACGAGAGACTTACCCAGAGTCTTTAGCTCACTATCTTTCACAGAGAAGAAATATCCCAAACATATCAGTCTTTGTCCTGCCCTGGGACAGTCCAGCACCGAAATGCTAGGCAATTCTTCTCTGACCAAGAGTACCAACAGAAACCCCAGACACGTGTTTCGGTCTGGTTGGACATCATCAGTAGGGTGGAGCTGTGCCTCTCTAAGAATAGTGAGCAAGGGGTCCACGTCTGGATTCCCCTAGTAACTTAGGGTGAGACCCAAAGTTACTTCATTATGCAAATTAACATGGGGGTCCTGGAAGTCCCTCTGCCAGACATTAGTCCTGGTTACAAGTGACTTACCCAGAGTCTTTAGCTCACTATCTTTCACAGAGAAGAAATATCCCAAACATATCACTCTTTGTCCTGCCCTGGGGCAGTCCAGCACCGAAATACTAGGCAATTCTCCTCTGAACAAGAGTCCCAAAAGCAACCCCAAACACATGTTTCGGTCTGGTTGGACCTCATCAGTAGGGTGGAGCTGTGCCTTTCTAAGAATAGTGAGCAAGGGGTCCACGTCTGGATTCCCCCAGTAACTTAGGGTGAGACCCAAAGTTACTTCAATATGCAAATTAACAAGGGGGTCCTGGGAGTCCCTCTGCCAGACATTTGTCAGGGTTACGAGAGACTTACCCAGAGTCTTTAGCTCACTATCTTTCACAGAGAAGAAATATCCCAAACATATCAGTCTTTGTCCTGCCCTGGGACAGTCCAGCACCCAAATGCTAGGCAATTCTTCTCTGAACAAGAGTACCAAAAGAAACCCCAGACACGTGTTTCGGTCTGGTTGGACATCATCAGTAGGGTGGAGCTGTGCCTCTCTAAGAATAGTGAGCAAGGGGTTCACGTCTGGAATCCCCTAGTAACTTAGGGTGAGACCCAAAGTTGCTTCAATATGCAAATTAACAAGGGGGGTCCTGGGAGACCCTCTGCCAGACATTAGTCCTGGTTACTAGAGATTTACCCAGTGTCTTTAGCTCACTATCTTTCACAGAGAAGAAATATCTCAAACATATCAATCTTTGTCGTGCCTTGGGGCAGTTCAGCACCGAAATGCTAGGCAATTCTCCTCTGAACAAAAGTACCGAAAGCAAACCCAGACACATGTTTCGGTCTGGTTGGACCTCATCAGTAGGGCGGAGCTGTGCTTCTTTAAGAATAGTGAGCAAGGGGTCCACGTCTGTATTCCCCTAGTAAGTTAGGGTGAGACCCAAAGTTACTTCAATATGCAAATTAACAAGGGGGGTCCTGGGAGTCCCTCTGCCAGACATTAGACCTGGTTATGAGAGACTTACCCAGAGTCTTTAGCTCACTATCTTTCACAGAGAAGAAATATCCCAAACATATCACTCTTTGTTCTGCCCTGGGGCAGTCCATGACAGAAATGCTAGGCAATTCTCCTCTAAATAAGAGTACCAAAAGCAACCCCAGACACGTGTTTCGTTCTGGTTGGACATCATCAGTAGGGTGGAGCTGTACCTCTCTAAGAATAGTGAGCAAGGGGTCCACGTCTGGATTCCCCTAGTAACTTAGGGTGAGACCCAAAGTTACTTCAATATGCAAATTAACAAGGGGGCTCCTGGAAGTCCCTCTTCCAGACATTAGTCCTGGTTACGAGTGACTTACCCAGAGTCTTTAGCTCACTACCTTTCACAGAGAAGAAATATCCCAAACATATCACTCTTTGTCCTGCCCTGGGGCAGTCCAGCACCAAAATACTAGGCAATTCTCCTCTGAACAAGAGCCCCAAAAGCAATCCCAGACTCGTGTTTCGGTCTGGTTGGACCTCATCAGTAGGGTGGAGCTGTGCCTTTCTAAGAATAGTGAGCAAGGGGTCCACGTCTGGATTCCCCCAGTAACTTAGGGTGAGACCCAAAGTTACTTCAATATGCAAATTAACAAGGGGGGTCCTGGGAGTCCCTCTGCCAGACATTAGTCCTGGTTACGAGAGACTTACCCAGAGTCTTTAGCTCACTATCTTTCACAGAGAAGAAATATCCCAAACATATCAGTCTTTGTCCTGCCCTGGGGCAGTCCAGCACCGAAATGCTAGGCAATTCTTCTCTGAACAAGAGTACCAAAAGAAACCCCAGACACGTGTTTCGGTCTGGTTGGACATCATCAGTAGGGTGGAGCTGTGCCTCTCTGAGAATAGTGAGCAAGGGGTCCATGTCTGGATTCCCCTAGTAACTTAGGGTGAGACCCAAAGTTACTTCAATATGCAAATTAACAAGGGGAGTCCTGGGAGACCCTCTGCCAGACATTAGTCCTGGTTACGAGAGACTTACCCAGTGTCTTTAGCTCACTATCTTTCACAGAGAAGAAATATCCCAAACATATCAGTCTTTTTCCTGCCTTGGGGCAGTCTAACACCGAAATGCTAGGCAATCCTCCTCTGAACAAGAGTACCAAAAGCAACCCCAGACACGTGTTTCGGTCTGGTTGGACCTCATCAGTAGGGTGGAGCTGTGCCTTACTAAGAATAGTGAGCAAGGGGTCCACGTCTGGATTCCCCTAGTAACTTAGGGTGAGACCCAAAGTTACTTCAATATGCAAATTAACAAGGGGGGTCCTGGGAGACCCTCTGCCAGGCATTAGTCCTAGTTACGAGAGACTTACCCAGAGTCTTTAGCTCACTATCTTTCACAGAGAAGAAATATCCCAAACATATCAGTCTTTGTCCTACCTTGGGGCAGATCAGCACCGAAATGCTAAGCAATTCTCCTCTGAACAAGAGTACCAAAAGCAACCCCAGACACGTATTTCGGTCTGGTTGGACCTCATCAGTAGGGTGGAGCTGTGCCTTTCTAAGAATAGTGAGCAAGGGGTCCACATCTGGATTCCCCTAGTAACTTAGGGTGAGACCCAAAGTTACTTCAATATGCAAATTAACAAGGGGGGTCCTGGGAGTCCCTCTGCCAGACATTAGTCCTAGTTACGAGTGACTTACCCAGAGTCTATAGCTCACTATCTTTCACAGAGAAGAAATATCCCAAACATATCAGTCTTTGTCCTGCCCTGGGGCAGTCCAGCACCGAAATGCTAGGCAATTCTTCTCTGGACAAGAGTACCAAAAGAAACCCCAGACACGTGTTTCGGTCTGGTTGGACATCATCAGTAGGGTGGAGCTGTGCCTCTCTGAGAATAGTGAGCAAGGGGTCCATGTCTGGATTCCCCTAGTAACTTAGGGTGAGATCCAAAGTTACTTCAATATGCAAATTAACAAGGGGAGTCCTGGGAGACCCTCTGCCAGACATTAGTCCTGGTTACGAGAGACTTACCCAGTGTCTTTAGCTCACTATCTTTCACAGAGAAGAAATATCCCAAACATATCAGTCTTTTTCCTGCCTTGGGGCAGTCTAGCACCGAAATGCTAGGCAATCCTCCTCTGAACAAGAGTACCAAAAGCAACCCCAGACACGTGTTTCGGTCTGGTTGGACCTCATCAGTAGGGTGGAGCTGTGCCTTACTAAGAATAGTGAGCAAGGGGTCCACGTCTGGATTCCCCTAGTAACTTAGGGTGAGACCCAAAGTTACTTCAATATGCAAATTAACAAGGGGGGTCCTGGGAGACCCTCTGCCAGGCATTAGTCCTGGTTACGAGAGACTTACCCAGAGTCTTTAGCTCACTATCTTTCACAGAGAAGAAATATCCCAAACATATCAGTCTTTGTCCTACCTTGGGGCAGATCAGCACCGAAATGCTAAGCAATTCTCCTCTGAACAAGAGTACCAAAAGCAACCCCAGACACGTATTTTGGTCTGGTTGGACCTCATCAGTAGGGTGGAGCTGTGCCTTTCTAAGAATAGTGAGCAAGGGGTCCACATCTGGATTCCCCTAGTAACTTAGGGTGAGACCCAAAGTTACTTCAATATGCAAATTAACAAGGGGGGTCCTGGGAGTCCCTCTGCCAGACATTAGTCCTAGTTACAAGTGACTTACCCAGAGTCTTTAGCTCACTATCTTTCACAGAGAAGAAATATCTCAAACATATCAGTCTTTGTCGTGCCTTGGGGCAGTCCAGCACCGAAATGCTAGGCAATTCTCCTCTGAACAAAAGTACCGAAAGCAACCCCAGACACATGTTTCGGTCTGGTTGGACCTCATCAGTAGGGTGGAGCAGTGCCTCTTTAAGAATAGTGAGCAAGGGGTCCACGTCTGGATTCCCCTAGTAACTTAGGGTGAGACCCAAATTTACTTCAATATGGAAATTAACAAGGGGGGGTCCTGGGAGCCCCTCTGCCAGACATTAGACCTGGTTACGAGAGACTTACCCAGAGTCTGTACCTCACTATCTTTCACAGAGAAGAAATATCCCAAACATATCACTCTTTGTCCTGCCCTGGGGCAGTCCAGCACCGAAATACTAGGCAATTCTCCTCTGAACAAGAGTCCCAAAAGCAACCCCAGACACGTGTTTCGGTCTGGTTGGACCTCATCAGTAGGGTGGAGCTGTGCCTTTC
Source organism: Ambystoma mexicanum (assembly GCF_040938575.1). Lineage (NCBI taxonomy): Eukaryota > Metazoa > Chordata > Amphibia > Caudata > Ambystomatidae > Ambystoma > Ambystoma mexicanum. The sequence goes on from NC_090929.1 coordinate 1,444,349,393, forward strand.
TAAGAATAGTGAGCAAGGGGTCCACGTCTGGATTCCCCCAGTAACTTAGGGTGAGACCCAAAGTTACTTCAATATGCAAATTAACAAGGGGGTCCTGGGAGTCCCTCTGCCAGACATTAGTCAGGGTTACGAGAGACTTACCCAGAGTCTTTAGCTCACTATCTTTCACAGAGAAGAAATATCCCAAACATATCAGTCTTTGTCCTGCCCTGGGACAGTCCAGCACCGAAATGCTAGGCAATTCTTCTCTGAACAAGAGTACCAAAAGAAACCCCAGACACGTGTTTCAGTCTGGTTGGACATCATCAGTAGGGTGGAGCTGTGCCTCTCTAAGAATAGTGAGCAAGGGGTCCACGTCTGGATTCCCCTAGTAACTTAGGGTGAGACCCAAAGTTACTTCAATATGCAAATTAACAAGGGGGTCCTGGGAGTCCCTCTGCCAGACATTAGTCAGGGTTACGAGAGACTTACCCAGAGTCTTTAGCTCACTATCTTTCACAGAGAAGAAATATCCCAAACATATCAGTCTTTGTCCTGCCCTCGGACAGTCCAGCACCGAAATACTAGGCAATTCTTCTCTGAACAAGAGTACGAAAAGAAACCCCAGACACGTGTTTCAGTCTGGTTGGACATCATCAGTAGGGTGGAGCTGTGCCTTTCTAAGAATAGAGAGCAAGGGGTCCACGTCTGGATTCCCCCAGTAACTTAGGGTGAGACCCAAAGTTGTTTCAATATGCAAATTAACAAGGGGGGTCCTGGGAGACCCTCTGCCAGACATTAGTCAGGGTTACGAGAGACTTACCCAGAGTCTTTAGCTCACTATCTTTCACAGAGAAGAAATATCCCAAACATATCAGTCTTTGTCCTGCCCTGGGACAGTCCAGCACCGAAATGCTAGGCAATTCTTCTCTGAACAAGAGTACCAAAAGAAACCCCAGACACGTGTTTCGGTCTGGTTGGACATCATCAGTAGGGTGGAGCTGTGCCTCTCTAAGAATAGTGAGCAAGGGGTCCACATCTGGATTCCCCTAGTAATTTACGGTGAGACCCAAAGTTACTTCAATATGCAAATTAACAAGGGTGGGTCCTGGGAGTCCCTCTGCTAGACATTAGTCCTGGTTACGAGAGACTTACCCAGAGTCTTTAGCTCACTATCTTTCACAGAGAAGAAATATCCCAAACATATCACTCTTTGTTCTGCCCTGGGGCAGTCCAGCACCGAAATGCTACGTAATTCTCCTCTGAACAAGAGTACCAAAAGCAACCCCAGACACATGTTTTCGGTCTGGTTGGACCTCATCAGTAGGGTGGAGCTGTGCCTTACTAAGAATAGTGAGCAAGGGGTCCACATCTGGATTCCCCTAGTAACTTAGGGTGAGACCCAAAGTTAATTCAATATCCAAATTAACAAGGGGGGTCCTGGGAGTCCCTCTGCCAGACATTAGTCCTGGTTACGAGAGACTTACCCAGAGTCTTTAGCTCACTATCTTTCACAGAGAAGAAATATCTCATACATATCAGTCTTTGTCCTGCCCTGGGGCCCTCCAGCACCGAAATGTTAGGCAATTCTCCTATGTACAAGAGTACCAAAAGCAACCCCAGACACGTGTTTCGTTCTGATTGAACCTCATCAGTAGGGTGGAGCTGTGCCTTTCTAAGAATAGTGAGCAAGGGGTCCACCTCTGGATTCCCCTAGTAATTTAGGATGAGACCCAAAGTTACTTCAATATGCAAATTAACAAGGGGGGTCCTGGGAGTCCCTCTGCCAGACATTAGTCCTGGTTACGAGAGACTTACCCAGAGTCTTTAGCTCACTATCTTTCACAGAGAAGAAATATCCCAAACATATCACTCTTTGTCCTGCCCTGGGGCAGTCCAGCACCGAAATACTAGGCAATTCTCCTCTGAACAAGAGTCCCAAAAGCAACCCCAGACACGTGTTTCGGTCTGGTTGGACCTCATCAGTAGGGTGGAGCTGTGCCTTTCTAAGAATAGAGAGCAAGTGGTCCACGTCTGGATTCCCCCAGTAACTTAGGGTGAGACCCAAAGTTACTTCAATATGCAAATTAACAAGGGGGTCCTGGGAGTCCCTCTGCCAGACATTAGTCAGGGTTACGAGAGACTTACCCAGAGTCTTTAGCTCACTATCTTTCACAGAGAAGAAATATCCCAAACATATCAGTCTTTGTCCTGCCCTCGGACAGTCCAGCACCGAAATGCTAGGCAATTCTTCTCTGAACAAGAGTACCAAAAGAAACCCCAGACACGTGTTTCGGTCTGGTTGGACATCATCAGTAGGGTGGAGCTGTGCCTCTCTAAGAATAGTGAGCAAGGGGTCCACGTCTGGATTCCCCTAGTAACTTAGGGTGAGACCCAAAGTTACTTCAATATGCAAATTAACAAGGGGGGTCCTGGGAGTCCCTCTGCCAGACATTAGTCCTGGTTACGAGAGACTTACCCAGTGTCTTTAGCTCACTATCTTTCACAGAGAAGAAATATCCCAAACATATCAGTCTTTTTCCTGCCTTGGGGCAGTCTAACACCGAAATGCTAGGCAATCCTCCTCTGAACAAGAGTACCAAAAGCAACCCCAGACACGTGTTTCGGTCTGGTTGGACCTCATCAGTAGGGTGGAGCTGTGCCTTACTAAGAATAGTGAGCAAGGGGTCCACGTCTGGATTCCCCTAGTAACTTAGGGTGAGACCCAAAGTTACTTCAATATGCAAATTAACAAGGGGGGTCCTGGGAGACCCTCTGCCAGGCATTAGTCCTAGTTACGAGAGACTTACCCAGAGTCTTTAGCTCACTATCTTTCACAGAGAAGAAATATCCCAAACATATCAGTCTTTGTCCTACCTTGGGGCAGATCAGCACCGAAATGCTAAGCAATTCTCCTCTGAACAAGAGTACCAAAAGCAACCCCAGACACGTATTTCGGTCTGGTTGGACCTCATCAGTAGGGTGGAGCTGTGCCTTTCTAAGAATAGTGAGCAAGGGGTCCACATCTGGATTCCCCTAGTAACTTAGGGTGAGACCCAAAGTTACTTCAATATGCAAATTAACAAGGGGGGTCCTGGGAGTCCCTCTGCCAGACATTAGTCCTAGTTACGAGTGACTTACCCAGAGTCTATAGCTCACTATCTTTCACAGAGAAGAAATATCCCAAACATATCAGTCTTTGTCCTGCCCTGGGGCAGTCCAGCACCGAAATGCTAGGCAATTCTTCTCTGGACAAGAGTACCAAAAGAAACCCCAGACACGTGTTTCGGTCTGGTTGGACATCATCAGTAGGGTGGAGCTGTGCCTCTCTGAGAATAGTGAGCAAGGGGTCCATGTCTGGATTCCCCTAGTAACTTAGGGTGAGATCCAAAGTTACTTCAATATGCAAATTAACAAGGGGAGTCCTGGGAGACCCTCTGCCAGACATTAGTCCTGGTTACGAGAGACTTACCCAGTGTCTTTAGCTCACTATCTTTCACAGAGAAGAAATATCCCAAACATATCAGTCTTTTTCCTGCCTTGGGGCAGTCTAGCACCGAAATGCTAGGCAATCCTCCTCTGAACAAGAGTACCAAAAGCAACCCCAGACACGTGTTTCGGTCTGGTTGGACCTCATCAGTAGGGTGGAGCTGTGCCTTACTAAGAATAGTGAGCAAGGGGTCCACGTCTGGATTCCCCTAGTAACTTAGGGTGAGACCCAAAGTTACTTCAATATGCAAATTAACAAGGGGGGTCCTGGGAGACCCTCTGCCAGGCATTAGTCCTGGTTACGAGAGACTTACCCAGAGTCTTTAGCTCACTATCTTTCACAGAGAAGAAATATCCCAAACATATCAGTCTTTGTCCTACCTTGGGGCAGATCAGCACCGAAATGCTAAGCAATTCTCCTCTGAACAAGAGTACCAAAAGCAACCCCAGACACGTATTTTGGTCTGGTTGGACCTCATCAGTAGGGTGGAGCTGTGCCTTTCTAAGAATAGTGAGCAAGGGGTCCACATCTGGATTCCCCTAGTAACTTAGGGTGAGACCCAAAGTTACTTCAATATGCAAATTAACAAGGGGGGTCCTGGGAGTCCCTCTGCCAGACATTAGTCCTAGTTACAAGTGACTTACCCAGAGTCTTTAGCTCACTATCTTTCACAGAGAAGAAATATCTCAAACATATCAGTCTTTGTCGTGCCTTGGGGCAGTCCAGCACCGAAATGCTAGGCAATTCTCCTCTGAACAAAAGTACCGAAAGCAACCCCAGACACATGTTTCGGTCTGGTTGGACCTCATCAGTAGGGTGGAGCAGTGCCTCTTTAAGAATAGTGAGCAAGGGGTCCACGTCTGGATTCCCCTAGTAACTTAGGGTGAGACCCAAATTTACTTCAATATGGAAATTAACAAGGGGGGGTCCTGGGAGCCCCTCTGCCAGACATTAGACCTGGTTACGAGAGACTTACCCAGAGTCTGTACCTCACTATCTTTCACAGAGAAGAAATATCCCAAACATATCACTCTTTGTCCTGCCCTGGGGCAGTCCAGCACCGAAATACTAGGCAATTCTCCTCTGAACAAGAGTCCCAAAAGCAACCCCAGACACGTGTTTCGGTCTGGTTGGACCTCATCAGTAGGGTGGAGCTTTGCCTTTCTAAGAATAGTGAGCAAGGGGTCCACGTCTGGATTCCCCCAGTAACTTAGGGTGAGACCCAAAGTTACTTCAATATGCAAATTAACAAGGGGGTCCTGGGAGTCCCTCTGCCAGACATTAGTCAGGGTTACGAGAGACTTACCCAGAGTCTTTAGCTCACTATCTTTCACAGAGAAGAAATATCCCAAACATATCAGTCTTTGTCCTGCCCTGGGACAGTCCAGCACCGAAATGCTAGGCAATTCTTCTCTGAACAAGAGTACCAAAAGAAACCCCAGACACGTGTTTCAGTCTGGTTGGACATCATCAGTAGGGTGGAGCTGTGCCTCTCTAAGAATAGTGAGCAAGGGGTCCACGTCTGGATTCCCCTAGTAACTTAGGGTGAGACCCAAAGTTACTTCAATATGCAAATTAACAAGGGGGTCCTGGGAGTCCCTCTGCCAGACATTAGTCAGGGTTACGAGAGACTTACCCAGAGTCTTTAGCTCACTATCTTTCACAGAGAAGAAATATCCCAAACATATCAGTCTTTGTCCTGCCCTCGGACAGTCCAGCACCGAAATACTAGGCAATTCTTCTCTGAACAAGAGTACGAAAAGAAACCCCAGACACGTGTTTCAGTCTGGTTGGACATCATCAGTAGGGTGGAGCTGTGCCTTTCTAAGAATAGAGAGCAAGGGGTCCACGTCTGGATTCCCCCAGTAACTTAGGGTGAGACCCAAAGTTGTTTCAATATGCAAATTAACAAGGGGGGTCCTGGGAGACCCTCTGCCAGACATTAGTCAGGGTTACGAGAGACTTACCCAGAGTCTTTAGCTCACTATCTTTCACAGAGAAGAAATATCCCAAACATATCAGTCTTTGTCCTGCCCTGGGACAGTCCAGCACCGAAATGCTAGGCAATTCTTCTCTGAACAAGAGTACCAAAAGAAACCCCAGACACGTGTTTCGGTCTGGTTGGACATCATCAGTAGGGTGGAGCTGTGCCTCTCTAAGAATAGTGAGCAAGGGGTCCACATCTGGATTCCCCTAGTAACTTACGGTGAGACCCAAAGTTACTTCAATATGCAAATTAACAAGGGTGGGTCCTGGGAGTCCCTCTGCTAGACATTAGTCCTGGTTACGAGAGACTTACCCAGAGTCTTTAGCTCACTATCTTTCACAGAGAAGAAATATCCCAAACATATCACTCTTTGTTCTGCCCTGGGGCAGTCCAGCACCGAAATGCTACGTAATTCTCCTCTGAACAAGAGTACCAAAAGCAACCCCAGACACATGTTTTCGGTCTGGTTGGACCTCATCAGTAGGGTGGAGCTGTGCCTTACTAAGAATAGTGAGCAAGGGGTCCACATCTGGATTCCCCTAGTAACTTAGGGTGAGACCCAAAGTTAATTCAATATGCAAATTAACAAGGGGGGTCCTGGGAGTCCCTCTGCCAGACATTAGTCCTGGTTACGAGAGACTTACCCAGAGTCTTTAGCTCACTATCTTTCACAGAGAAGAAATATCTCATACATATCAGTCTTTGTCCTGCCCTGGGGCCCTCCAGCACCGAAATGTTAGGCAATTCTCCTATGTACAAGAGTACCAAAAGCAACCCCAGACACGTGTTTCGTTCTGATTGAACCTCATCAGTAGGGTGGAGCTGTGCCTTTCTAAGAATAGTGAGCAAGGGGTCCACCTCTGGATTCCCCTAGTAATTTAGGATGAGACCCAAAGTTACTTCAATATGCAAATTAACAAGGGGGGTCCTGGGAGTCCCTCTGCCAGACATTAGTCCTGGTTACGAGAGACTTACCCAGAGTCTTTAGCTCACTATCTTTCACAGAGAAGAAATATCCCAAACATATCACTCTTTGTCCTGCCCTGGGGCAGTCCAGCACCGAAATACTAGGCAATTCTCCTCTGAACAAGAGTCCCAAAAGCAACCCCAGACACGTGTTTCGGTCTGGTTGGACCTCATCAGTAGGGTGGAGCTGTGCCTTTCTAAGAATAGAGAGCAAGTGGTCCACGTCTGGATTCCCCCAGTAACTTAGGGTGAGACCCAAAGTTACTTCAATATGCAAATTAACAAGGGGGTCCTGGGAGTCCCTCTGCCAGACATTAGTCAGGGTTACGAGAGACTTACCCAGAGTCTTTAGCTCACTATCTTTCACAGAGAAGAAATATCCCAAACATATCAGTCTTTGTCCTGCCCTCGGACAGTCCAGCACCGAAATGCTAGGCAATTCTTCTCTGAACAAGAGTACCAAAAGAAACCCCAGACACGTGTTTCGGTCTGGTTGGACATCATCAGTAGGGTGGAGCTGTGCCTCTCTAAGAATAGTGAGCAAGGGGTCCACGTCTGGATTCCCCTAGTAACTTAGGGTGAGACCCAAAGTTACTTCAATATGCAAATTAACAAGGGGGGTCCTGGGAGTCCCTCTGCCAGACATTAGTCCTGGTTACGAGAGACTTACCCAGAGTCTTTATCTCACTATCTTTCACAGAGAAGAAATATCCCAAACATATCACTCTTTGTCCTGCCCTGGGGCAGTCCAGCACCGAAATACTAGGCAATTCTCCTCTAAACAAGAGTCCCAAAAGCAACCCCAGACACGTGTTTCGGTCTGGTTGGACCTCATCAGTAGGGTGGAGCTGTGCCTTTCTAAGAATAGAGAGCAAGTGGTCCACGTCTGGATTCCCCCAGTAACTTAGGGTGAGACCCAAAGTTACTTCAATATGCAAATTAACAAGGGGGTCCTGGGAGTCCCTCTGCCAGACATTAGTCAGGGTTACGAGAGACTTACCCAGAGTCTTTAGCTCACTATCTTTCACAGAGAAGAAATATCCCAAACATATCAGTCTTTGTCCTGCCCTGGGACAGTCCAGCACCGAAATGCTAGGCAATTCTTCTCTGAACAAGAGTACCAAAAGAAACCCCAGACACGTGTTTCGGTCTGGATGGACATCATCAGTAGGGTGGAGCTGTGCCTCTCTAAGAATAGTGAGCAAGGGGTCCACGTCTGGATTCCCCTAGTAACTTAGGGTGAGACCCAAAGTTACTTCAATATGCAAATTAACATGGGGGGTCCTGGAAGTCCCTCTGCCAGACATTAGTCCTGGTTACGAGTGACTTACCCAGAGTCTTTAGCTCACTATCTTTCACAGAGAAGAAATATCCCAAACATATCACTCTTTGTCCTGCCCTGGGGCCCTCCAGCACCAAAATGTTCGGCAATTCTCCTATGTACAAGAGTACCGATAGCAACCCCAGACACGTGTTTCGTTCTGATTGAACCTCATCAGTAGGGTGGAGCTGTGCGTCTCTAAGAATAGTGAGCAAGGGGTCCACCTCTGGATTCCCCTAGTAACTTAGGGTGAGACCCAAAGTTACTTCAATATGAAAATTAACAAGGGGGGTCCTGGGAGTCCCTCTGCCAGACATTAGTCCTGGTTACGAGAGACTTACCCAGAGTCTTTAGCTCACTATCTTTCACAGAGAAGAAATATCTCAAACATATCAGTCTTTGTCGTGCCTTGGGGCAGTCCAGCACCGAAATGCTAGGCAATTCTCCTCTGAACAAAAGTACCGAAAGCAACCCCAGACACATGTTTAGGTCTGGTTGGACCTCATCAGTAGGGTGGAGCTGTGCCTCTCTAAGAATAGTGAGCAAGGGGTCCACGTCTGGATTCCCCTAGTAACTTAGGGTGAGACCCAAAGTTACTTCAATATGCAAATTAACAAGGGGGGTCCTGGGAGACCCTCTGCCAGGCATTAATCCTGGTTACGAGAGACTTACCCAGAGTCTTTAGCTCACTATCTTTCACAGAGAAGAAATATCCCAAACATATCAGTCTTTGTCCTGCCTTGGGGCAGTCCAGCACCGAAATGCTAAGCAATTCTCCTCTGAACAAGAGTACCAAAAGCAACCGCAGACACGTGTTTCGGTCTGGTTGAACCTCATCAGTAGGGTGGAGCTGTGCCTCTCTAAGAATAGTGAGCAAGGGGTCCACCTCTGGATTCCCCTAGTAACTTAGGGTGAGACCCAAAGTTACTTCAATATGAAAATTAACAAGGGGGGGTCCTGGGAGTCCCTCTGCCAGACATTAGTCCTGGTTACGAGAGACTTACCCAGAGTCTTTAGCTCACTATCTTTCACAGAGAAGAAATATCTCAAACATATCAGTCTTTGTCGTGCCTTGGGGCAGTCCAGCACCGAAATGTTAGGCAATTCTCCCCTGAACAAAAGTACCGAAAGCAACCCCAGACACCTGTTTCGGTCTGGTTGGACCTCATCAGTAGGGTGGAGCTGTGCCTTTCTAAGAATAGTGAGCAAGGGGTCCACGTCTGGATTCCCCCAGTAACTTAGGGTGAGACCCAAAGTTACTTCAATATGCAAATTAACAAGGGGGGGCTGGGAGTCCCTCTGCCAGACATTAGTCCTGGTTACGAGAGACTTACCCAGAGTCTTTAGCTCACTATCTTTCACAGAGAAGAAATATCCCAAACATATCAGTCTTTGTCCTGCCCTGGGGCAGTCCAGCACCGAAATGCTAGGCAATTCTTCTCTGAACAAGAGTACCAAAAGAAACCCCAGACACGTGTTTCGGTCTGGTTGGACATCATCAGTAGGGTGGAGCTGTGCCTCTCTGAGAATAGTGAGCAAGGGGTCCACGTCTGGATTCCCCCAGTAAGTTAGGGTGAGACCCAAAGTTACTTCAATATGCAAATTAACAAGGGGGGTCCTGGGAGACCCTCTGCCAGACATTAGTCCTGGTTACGAGAGATTTACCCAGTGTCTTTAGCTCACTATCTTTCACAGAGAAGAAATATCCCAAACATATCAGTCTTTTTCCTGCCTTGAGGCAGTCTAGCACCGAAATGCTAGGCAATCCTCCTCTGAACAAGAGTACCAAAAGCAACCCCAGACACGTGTTTCGGTCTGGTTGGACCTCATCAGTAGGGTGGAGCTGTGCCTTACTAAGAATAGTGAGCAAGGGGTCCACATCTGGATTCCCCTAGTAACTTAGGGTGAGACCCAAAGTTACTTCAATATGCAAATTAACAAGGGGGGGTCCTGGGAGTCCCTCTGCCAGACATTAGTCCTGGTTACGAGAGACTTACCCAGAGTCTTTAGCTCACTATCTTTCACAGAGAAGAAATATCCCAAACATATCACTCTTTGTTCTGCCGTGGGGCAGTCCAGCACCGAAATGTTACGCATTTCTCCTCTGAACAAGAGTACCAAAAGCAACCCCAGACACGTGTTTTCGGTCTGGTTGGACCTCATCAGTAGGGTGGAGCTGTGCCTTACTAAGAATAGTGAGCAAGGGGTCCACGTCTGGATTCACCTAGTAACTTAGGGTGAGAACCAAAGTTACTTCAATATGCAAATTAACAAGGGGGGTCCTGGGAGTCCCTCTGCCAGACATTAGTCCTGGTTACGAGAGACTTACCCAGAGTCTTTAGCTCACTATCTTTCACAGAGAAGAAATATCTCAAACATATCAGTCTTTGTCCTGCCCTGGGGCCCTCCAGCACCGAAATGTTAGGCAATTCTCCTATGTACAAGAGTACCAAAAGAAACCCCAGACACGTGTTTCGGTCTGGTTGGACATCATCAGTAGGGTGGAGCTGTGCCTCTCTGAGAATAGTTAGCAAGGGGTCCATGTCTGGATTCCCCTAGTAACTTAGGGTGAGACCCAAAGTTACTTCAATATGCAAATTAACAGGGGGAGTCCTGGGAGACCCTCTGCCAGACATTAGTCCTGGTTACGAGAGACTTACCCAGTGTCTTTAGCTCACTATCTTTCACAGAGAAGAAATATCCCAAACATATCAGTCTTTTTCCTGCCTTGGGGCAGTCTAGCACCGAAATGCAAGGCAATTCTCCTCTGAACAAAAGTACCAAAAGAAACCCCAGACACATGTTTCGGTCTGGTTGGACATCATCAGTAGGGTGGAGATGTGCCTCTCTGAGAATAGTTAGCAAGGCGTCCATGTCTGGATTCCCCTAGTAACTTAGGGTGAGACCCAAAGTTACTTCAATATGCAAATTAACAAGGGGGGGTCCTGGGAGTCCCTCTGCCAGACATTAGTCCTGGTTACGAAAGACTTACCCAGAGTCTTTAGCTCACTATCTTTCACAGAGAAGAAATATCTCAAACATATCAGTCTTTGTTTGCCTTGGGGCAGTCCAGCACCGAAATGCAAGGCAATTCTCCTCTGAACAAAAGTACCGAAAGCAACCCCAGACACATGTTTAGGTCTGGTTGGACCTCATCAGTAGCGTGGAGCTGTGCCTCTCTAAGAATAGTGAGCAAGGGGTCCACGTCTGGATTCCCCTAGTAACTTAGGGTGAGACCCAAAGTTACTTCAATATGCAAATTAACAAGGGGGGTCCTGGGAGTCCCTCTGCCAGACATTAGTCCTGGTTACGAGAGACTTACCCAGAGTCTTTACCTCACTATCTTTCACAGAGAAGAAATATCCCAAACATATCAGTCTTTGTCCTGCCCTGGGGCAGTCCAGCACCGAAATGCTAGGCAATTCTTCTCTGAACAAGAGTACCAAAAGAAACCCCAGACACGTGTTTCGGTCTGGTTGGACATCATCAGTAGGGTGGAGCTGTGCCTCTCTGAGAATAGTTAGCAAGGGGTCCATGTCTGGATTCCCCTAGTAACTTAGGGTGAGACCCAAAGTTACTTCAATATGCAAATTAACAAGGGGAGTCCTGGGAGACCCTCTGCCAGACATTAGTCCTGGTTACGAGAGACTTACCCAGTGTCTTTAGCTCACTATCTTTCACAGAGAAGAAATATCCCAAACATATCAGTCTTTTTCCTGCCTTGGGGCAGTCTAGCACCGAAATGCTAGGCAATCCTCCTCTGAACAAGAGTACCAAAAGCAACCCCAGACACGTGTTTCGGTCTGGTTGGACCTCATCAGTAGGGTGGAGCTGTGCCTTACTAAGAATAGTGAGCAAGGGGTCCACATCTGGATTCCCCTAGTAACTTAGGGTGAGACCCAAAGTTACTTCAATATGCAAATTAACAAGGGGGGTGTTGGGAGACCCTCTGCCAGGCATTAGTCCTGGTTACGAGAGACTTACCCAGAGTCTTTAGCTCACTATCTTTCACAGAGAAGAAATATCCCAAACATATCAGTCTTTGTCCTGACTTGGGGCAGTCCAGCACCGAAATGCTAAGCAATTCTCCTCTGAACAAGAGTACCAAAAGCAACCCCAGACACGTGTTTCGGTCTGGTTGGACCTCATCAGTAGGGTGGAGCTGTGCCTTTCTAAGAATAGTGAGCAAGGGGCCCACATCTGGATTCCCCTAGTAACTTAGGGTGAGACCGAAAGTTACTTCAATATGCAAATTAACAAGGGGGGTCCTGGGAGTCCCTCTGCCAGACATTAGTCCTAGTTACGAGTGACTTACCCAGAGTCTTTAGCTCACTAACTTTCACAGAGAAGAAATATCTCAAACATATCAGTCTTTGTCGTGCCTTGGGGCAGTCCAGCACCGAAATGCTAGGCAATTCTCCTCTGAACAAAAGTACCGAAAGCATCCCCAGACACATGTTTTGGTCTGGTTGGACCTCATCAGTAGGGTGGAGCTGTGCCTCATTAAGAATAGTGAGCAAGGGGTCCACGTCTGGATTCCCCTAGTAACTTAGGGTGAGACCCAAAGTTACTTCAATATGCAAATTAACAAGGGGGGTCTTGGGAGTCCCTCTGCCAGACATTAGTCCTGGTTACGAGAGACTTACCCAGAGTCTTTAGCTCACTATCTTTCACAGAGAAGAAATATCTCAAACATATCAGTCTTTGTCGTGCCTTGGGGCAGTCCAGCACCGAAATGCTAGGCAATTCTTCTCTGAACAAGAGTACCAAAAGCAACCCCAGACACATGTTTATGTCTGGTTGGACCTCATCAGTAGGGTGGAGCTGTGCCTCTCTAAGAATAGTGAGCAAGGGGTCCACGTCTGGATTCCCCTAGTAATTTAGGGTGAGACCCAAAGTTACTTAAATATGCAAATTAACAAGGGGGGTCCTGGGAGTCCCTCTGCCAGACATTAGTCCTGGTTACAAGAGACTTACCCAGAGTCTTTAGCTCACTATCTTTCACAGAGAAGAAATATCCCAAACATATCAGTCTTTGTCCTGCCTTGGGGCAGTCCAGCACCGAAATGCTAGGCAATTCTCCTCTGAACAAGAGTACCAAAAGCAACCCGAGACACGTGTTTCGGTCTGGTTGGACCTCATCAGTACGGGGAAGCTGTGCCTCTCTAGGAATAGTGAGCAAGAGGTCCATGTCTGGATTCCCCTAGAAACTTAGGGTGAGACCCAAAGTTACTACAATATGCAAATTAACAAGGGGGGTCCTGGAAGTCCCACTGCCAGACATTAGTCCTGGTTACGAGTGACTTACCCAGAGTCTTTAGCTCACTATCTTTCACAGAGAAGAAATATCCCAAACATATCACTCTTTGTCCTGCCCTGGGGCAGTCCAGCACCGAAATGCTAGGCAATTCTTCTCTGAACAAGAGTACCAAAAGAAACTCCAGACACGTGTTTCGGTCTGGTTGGACATCATCAGTACGGTGGAGCTGTGCCTCTCTAAGAATAGTGAGCAAGGGGTCCACGTCTGGATTCCCCTAGTAACTTAGGGTGAGACCCAAAGTTACTTCAATATGCAAATTAACAAGGGGGGTCCCGGGAGACCCTCTGCCAGACATTAGTCCTGGTTACGAGAGACTTACCCGGTGTCTTTAGCTCACTATCTTTCACAGAGAAGAAATATCCCAAACATATCAGTCTTTGTCCTGCCTTGGGGCAGTCTAGCACCGAAATGCTAGGCAATCCTCCTCTGAACAAGAATACCAAAAGCAACCCCAGACACGTGTTTCAGTCTGGTTGGACCTCATCTGTAGGGTGGAGCTGTGCCTTACTAAGAATAGTGAGCAAGGGGTCCACGTCTGGATTCCCCCAGTAACTTAGGGTGAGACCCAAAGTTACTTCAATATGCAAATTAACAAGGGGGTCCTGGGAGTCCCTCTGCCAGACATTATTCAGGGTTACGAGAGACTTACCCAGAGTCTTTAGCTCACTATCTTTCACAGAGAAGAAATATCCCAAACATATCAGTCTTTGTCCTGCCCTGGGACAGTCCAGCACCGAAATGCTAGGCAATTCTTCTCTGAACAAGAGTACCAAAAGAAACCCCAGACACGTGTTTCGGTCTGGTTGGACATCATCAGTAGGGTGGAGCTGTGCCTCTCTAAGAATAGTGAGCAAGGGGTCCACGTCTGGATTCCCCTAGTAACTTAGGGTGAGACCCAAAGTTACTTCAATATGCAAATTAACATGGGGGGTCCTGGAAGTCCCTCTGCCAGACATTAGTCCTGGTTACGAGTGACTTACCCAGAGTCTTTAGCTCACTATCTTTCACAGAGAAGAAATATCCCAAACATATCACTCTTTGTCCTGCCCTGGGGCAGTCCAGCACCGAAATACTAGGCAATTCTCCTCTGAACAAGAGTCCCAAAAGCAACCCCAGACACATGTTTCGGTCTGGTTGGACCTCATCAGTAGGGTGGAGCTGTGCCTCTCTAAGAATAGTGAGCAAGGGGTCCACCTCTGGATTCCCCTAGTAATTTAGGGTGAGACCCAAAATTACTTCAATATGAAAATTAACAAGGGGGGTCCTGGGAGTCCCTCTGCCAGACATTAGTCCTGGTTACGAGAGACTTACCCAGAGTCTTTAGCTCACTATCTTTCACAGAGAAGAAATATATCAAACATATCAGTCTTTGTCCTGCCCTGGGGCCCTCCAGCACCAAAATGTTCGGCAATTCTCCTATGTACAAGAGTACCAAAAGCAACCCCAGACACGTGTTTAGGTCTGGTTGGACCTCATCAGTAGGGTGGAGCTGTGCCTCTCTAAGAATAGTGAGCAAGGGGTCCACGTCTGGATTCCCCTAGTAACTTAGGGTGAGACCCAAAGTTACATCAATATGCAAATTAACAAGGGGGGTCCTGGTAGACCCTCTGCCAGGCATTAGTCCTGGTTACGAGAGACTTACCCAGAGTCTTTAGCTCACTATCTTTCACAGAGAAGAAATATCCCAAACATATCAGTCTTTGTCCTGCCTTGGGCAGTCCAGCACCGAAATGCTAAGCAATTCTCCTCTGAACAAGAGTACCAAAAGCAACCCCAGACACGTGTTTCGGTCTGGTTGGACCTCATCAGTAGGGTGGAGCTGTGCCTTTCTAAGAATATTGAGCAAGGGGTCCACATCTGGATTCCCCTAGTAACTTAGGGTGAGACCCAAAGTTACTTCAATATGCAAATTAACAAGGGGGGGTCCTGGGAGTCCCTCTGCCAGACATTAGTCCTGGTTACGAGAGACTTACCCAGAGTCTTTAGCTCACTATCTTTCACAGAGAAGAAATATCCCAAACATATCACTCTTTGTTCTGCCGTGGGGCAGTCCAGCACCGAAATGTTACGCATTTCTCCTCTGAACAAGAGTACCAAAAGCAACCCCAGACACGTGTTTTCGGTCTGGTTGGACCTCATCAGTAGGGTGGAGCTGTGCCTTACTAAGAATAGTGAGCAAGGGGTCCACGTCTGGATTCACCTAGTAACTTACGGTGAGAACCAAAGTTACTTCAATATGCAAATTAACAAGGGGGGTCCTGGGAGTCCCTCTGCCAGACATTAGTCCTGGTTACGAGAGACTTACCCAGAGTCTTTAGCTCACTATCTTTCACAGAGAAGAAATATCTCAAACATATCAGTCTTTGTCCTGCCCTGGGGCCCTCCAGCACCGAAATGTTAGGCAATTCTCCTATGTACAAGAGTACCAAAAGAAACCCCAGACACGTGTTTCGGTCTGGTTGGACATCATCAGTAGGGTGGAGCTGTGCCTCTCTGAGAATAGTTAGCAAGGGGTCCATGTCTGGATTCCCCTAGTAACTTAGGGTGAGACCCAAAGTTACTTCAATATGCAAATTAACAGGGGGAGTCCTGGGAGACCCTCTGCCAGACATTAGTCCTGGTTACGAGAGACTTACCCAGTGTCTTTAGCTCACTATCTTTCACAGAGAAGAAATATCCCAAACATATCAGTCTTTTTCCTGCCTTGGGGCAGTCTAGCACCGAAATGCAAGGCAATTCTCCTCTGAACAAAAGTACCAAAAGAAACCCCAGACACATGTTTCGGTCTGGTTGGACATCATCAGTAGGGTGGAGCTGTACCTCTCTGAGAATAGTTAGCAAGGCGTCCATGTCTGGATTCCCCTAGTAACTTAGGGTGAGACCCAAAGTTACTTCAATATGCAAATTAACAAGGGGGGGTCCTGGGAGTCCCTCTGCCAGACATTAGTCCTGGTTACGAAAGACTTACCCAGAGTCTTTAGCTCACTATCTTTCACAGAGAAGAAATATCTCAAACATATCAGTCTTTGTTTGCCTTGGGGCAGTCCAGCACCGAAATGCAAGGCAATTCTCCTCTGAACAAAAGTACCGAAAGCAACCCCAGACACATGTTTAGGTCTGGTTGGACCTCATCAGTAGCGTGGAGCTGTGCCTCTCTAAGAATAGTGAGCAAGGGGTCCACGTCTGGATTCCCCTAGTAACTTAGGGTGAGACCCAAAGTTACTTCAATATGCAAATTAACAAGGGGGGTCCTGGGAGTCCCTCTGCCAGACATTAGTCCTGGTTACGAGAGACTTACCCAGTGTCTTTACCTCACTATCTTTCACAGAGAAGAAATATCCCAAACATATCAGTCTTTGTCCTGCCCTGGGGCAGTCCAGCACCGAAATGCTAGGCAATTCTTCTCTGAACAAGAGTACCAAAAGAAACCCCAGACACGTGTTTCGGTCTGGTTGGACATCATCAGTAGGGTGGAGCTGTGCCTCTCTGAGAATAGTTAGCAAGGGGTCCATGTCTGGATTCCCCTAGTAACTTAGGGTGAGACCCAAAGTTACTTCAATATGCAAATTAACAAGGGGAGTCCTGGGAGACCCTCTGCCAGACATTAGTCCTGGTTACGAGAGACTTACCCAGTGTCTTTAGCTCACTATCTTTCACAGAGAAGAAATATCCCAAACATATCAGTCTTTTTCCTGCCTTGGGGCAGTCTAGCACCGAAATGCTAGGCAATCCTCCTCTGAACAAGAGTACCAAAAGCAACCCCAGACACGTGTTTCGGTCTGGTTGGACCTCATCAGTAGGGTGGAGCTGTGCCTTACTAAGAATAGTGAGCAAGGGGTCCACATCTGGATTCCCCTAGTAACTTAGGGTGAGACCCAAAGTTACTTCAATATGCAAATTAACAAGGGGGGGTCCTGGGAGTCCCTCTGCCAGACATTAGTCCTGGTTACGAGAGACTTACCCAGAGTCTTTAGCTCACTATCTTTCACAGAGAAGAAATATCCCAAACATATCACTCTTTGTTCTGTTGTGGGGCAGTCCAGCACCGAAATGTTATGCATTTCTCCTCTGAACAAGAGTACCAAAAGCAACCCCAGACACGTGTTTTCGGTCTGGTTGGACCTCATCAGTAGGGTGTAGCTGTGCCTTTCTAAGAATAGTGAGCAAAGGGTCCACGATTGGATTCCCCTAGTAATTTAGGGTGAGACCCAAAGTTACTTCAATATGCAAATTAACAAGGGGGGTGTTGGGAGACCCTCTGCCAGGCATTAGTCCTGGTTACGAGAGACTTACCCAGAGTCTTTAGCTCACTATCTTTCACAGAGAAGAAATATCCCAAACATATCAGTCTTTGTCCTGACTTGGGGCAGTCCAGCACCGAAATGCTAAGCAATTCTCCTCTGAACAAGAGTACCAAAAGCAACCCCAGACACGTGTTTCGGTCTGGTTGGACCTCATCAGTAGGGTGGAGCTGTGCCTTTCTAAGAATAGTGAGCAAGGGGCCCACATCAGGATTCCCCTAGTAACTTAGGGTGAGACCCTAAGTTACTTCAATATGCAAATTAACAAGGGGGGTCCTGGGAGTCCCTCTGCCAGACATTAGTCCTAGTTACGAGTGACTTACCCAGAGTCTTTAGCTCACTAACTTTCACAGAGAAGAAATATCTCAAACATATCAGTCTTTGTCGTGCCTTGGGGCAGTCCAGCACCGAAATGCTAGGCAATTCTCCTCAGAACAAAAGTACCGAAAGCATCCCCAGACACATGTTTTGGTCTGGTTGGACCTCATCAGTAGGGTGGAGCTGTGCCTCATTAAGAATAGTGAGCAAGGGGTCCACGTCTGGATTCCCCTAGTAACTTAGGGTGAGACCCAAAGTTACTTCAATATGCAAATTAACAAGGGGGGTCTTGGGAGTCCCTCTGCCAGACATTAGTCCTGGTTACGAGAGACTTACCCAGAGTCTTTAGCTCACTATCTTTCACAGAGAAGAAATATCTCAAACATATCAGTCTTTGTCGTGCCTTGGGGCAGTCCAGCACCGAAATGCTAGGCAATTCTTCTCTGAACAAGAGTACCAAAAGCAACCCCAGACACATGTTTATGTCTGGTTGGACCTCATCAGTAGGGTGGAGCTGTGCCTCTCTAAGAATAGTGAGCAAGGGGTCCACGTCTGGATTCCCCTAGTAATTTAGGGTGAGACCCAAAGTTACTTAAATATGCAAATTAACAAGGGGGGTCCTGGGAGTCCCTCTGCCAGACATTAGTCCTGGTTACGAGAGACTTACCCAGAGTCTTTAGCTCACTATCTTTCACAGAGAAGAAATATCCCAAACATATCAGTCTTTGTCCTGCCCTGGGGCAGTCCAGCACCGAAATGCTAGGCAATTCTTCTCTGAACAAGAGTACCAAAAGAAACCCCAGACACGTGTTTCGGTCTGGTTGGACATCATCAGTAGGGTGGAGCTGTGCCTCTCTGAGAATAGTTAGCAAGGGGTCCATGTCTGGATTCCCCTAGTAACTTAGGGTGAGACCCAAAGTTACTTCAATATGCAAATTAACAAGGGGAGTCCTGGGAGACCCTCTGCCAGACATTAGTCCTGGTTACGAGAGACTTACCCAGCGTCTTTAGCTCACTATCTTTCACAGAGAAGAAATATCCCAAACATATCAGTCTTTTTCCTGCCTTGGGGCAGTCTAGCACCGAAATGCTAGGCAATCCTCCTCTGAACAAGAGTACCAAAAGCAACCCCAGACACGTGTTTCGGTCTGGTTGGACCTCATCAGTAGGGTGGAGCTGTGCCTTACTAAGAATAGTGAGCAAGGGGTCCACATCTGGATTCCCCTAGTAACTTAGGGTGAGACCCAAAGTTACTTCAATATGCAAATTAACAAGGGGGGGTCCTGGGAGTCCCTCTGCCAGACATTAGTCCTGGTTACGAGAGACTCACCCAGAGTCTTTAGCTCACTATCTTTCACAGAGAAGAAATATCCCAAACATATCACTCTTTGTTCTGTTGTGGGGCAGTCCAGCACCGAAATGTTATGCATTTCTCCTCTGAACAAGAGTACCAAAAGCAACCCCAGACACGTGTTTTCGGTCTGGTTGGACCTCATCAGTAGGGTGTAGCTGTGCCTTTCTAAGAATAGTGAGCAAAGGGTCCACGATTGGATTCCCCTAGTAATTTAGGGTGAGACCCAAAGTTACTTCAATATGCAAATTAACAAGGGGGGTGTTGGGAGACCCTCTGCCAGGCATTAGTCCTGGTTACGAGAGACTTACCCAGAGTCTTTAGCTCACTATCTTTCACAGAGAAGAAATATCCCAAACATATCAGTCTTTGTCCTGACTTGGGGCAGTCCAGCACCGAAATGCTAAGCAATTCTCCTCTGAACAAGAGTACCAAAAGCAACCCCAGACACGTGTTTCGGTCTGGTTGGACCTCATCAGTAGGGTGGAGCTGTGCCTTTCTAAGAATAGTGAGCAAGGGGCCCACATCTGGATTCCCCTAGTAACTTAGGGTGAGACCCAAAGTTACTTCAATATGCAAATTAACAAGGGGGGTCCTGGGAGTCCCTCTGCCAGACATCAGTCCTAGTTACGAGTGACTTACCCAGAGTCTTTAGCTCACTAACTTTCACAGAGAAGAAATATCTCAAACATATCAGTCTTTGTCGTGCCTTGGGGCAGTCCAGCACCGAAATGCTAGGCAATTCTCCTCTGAACAAAAGTACCGAAAGCATCCCCAGACACATGTTTTGGTCTGGTTGGACCTCATCAGTAGGGTGGAGCTGTGCCTCATTAAGAATAGTGAGCAAGGGGTCCACGTCTGGATTCCCCTAGTAACTTAGGGTGAGACCCAAAGTTACTTCAATATGCAAATTAACAAGGGGGGTCTTGGGAGTCCCTCTGCCAGACATTAGTCCTGGTTACGAGAGACTTACCCAGAGTCTTTAGCTCACTATCTTTCACAGAGAAGAAATATCTCAAACATATCAGTCTTTGTCGTGCCTTGGGGCAGTCCAGCACCGAAATGCTAGGCAATTCTTCTCTGAACAAGAGTACCAAAAGCAACCCCAGACACATGTTTATGTCTGGTTGGACCTCATCAGTAGGGTGGAGCTGTGCCTCTCTAAGAATAGTGAGCAAGGGGTCCACGTCTGAATTCCCCTAGTAACTTAGGGTGAGACCCAAAGTTACTTAAATATGCAAATTAACAAGGGGGGTCCTGGGAGTCCCTCTGCCAGACATTAGTCCTGGTTACGAGAGACTTACCCAGAGTCTTTAGCTCACTATCTTTCACAGAGAAGAAATATCCCAAACATATCAGTCTTTGTCCTGCCTTGGGGCAGTCCAGCACCGAAATGCTAGGCAATTCTCCTCTGAACAAGAGTACCAAAAGCAACCTGAGACACGTGTTTCGGTCTGGTTGGACCTCATCAGTACGGGGAAGCTGTGCCTCTCTAGGAATAGTGAGCAAGAGGTCCACGTCTGGATTCCCCTAGTAACTTAGGGTGAGACCCAAAGTTACTACAATATGCAAATTAACAAGGGGGGTCCTGGAAGTCCCTCTGCCAGACATTAGTCCTGGTTACGAGTGACTTACCCAGAGTCTTTAGCTCACTATCTTTCACAGAGAAGAAATATCCCAAACATATCATTCTTTGTCCTGCCCTGGGGCAGTCCAGCACCGAAATGCTAGGCAATTCTTCTCTGAACAAGAGTACCAAAAGAAACCCCAGACACGTGTTTCGGTCTGGTTGGACATCATCAGTAGGGTGGAGCTGTGCCTCTCTAAGAATAGTGAGCAAGGGGTCCACGTCTGGATTCCCCTAGTAACTTAGGGTGAGACCCAAAGTTACTTCAATATGCAAATTAACAAGGGGGGTCCCGGGAGACCCTCTGCCAGACATTAGTCCTGGTTACGAGAGACTTACCCGGTGTCTTTAGCTCACTATCTTTCACAGAGAAGAAATATCCCAAACATATCAGTCTTTGTCCTGCCTTGGGGCAGTCTAGCACCAAAATGCTAGGCAATCCTCCTCTGAACAAGAATACCAAAAGCAACCCCAGACACGTGTTTCAGTCTGGTTGGACCTCATCTGTAGGGTGGAGCTGTGCCTTACTAAGAATAGTGAGCAAGGGGTCCACGTCTGGATTCCCCCAGTAACTTAGGGTGAGACCCAAAGTTACTTCAATATGCAAATTAACAAGGGGGTCCTGGGAGTCCCTCTGCCAGACATTATTCAGGGTTACGAGAGACTTACCCAGAGTCTTTAGCTCACTATCTTTCACAGAGAAGAAATATCCCAAACATATCAGTCTTTGTCCTGCCCTGGGACAGTCCAGCACCGAAATGCTAGGCAATTCTTCTCTGAACAAGAGTACCAAAAGAAACCCCAGACACGTGTTTCGTTTTGGTTGGACATCATCAGTAGGGTGGAGCTGTGCCTCTCTAAGAATAGTGAGCAAGGGGTCCACGTCTGGATTCCCCTAGTAACTTAGGGTGAGACCCAAAGTTACTTCAATATGCAAATTAACATGGGGGGTCCTGGAAGTCCCTCTGCCAGACATTAGTCCTGGTTACGAGTGACTTACCCAGAGTCTTTAGCTCACTATCTTTCACAGAGAAGAAATATCCCAAACATATCACTCTTTGTCCTGCCCTGGGGCAGTCCAGCACCGAAATACTAGGCAATTCTCCTCTGAACAAGAGTCCCAAAAGCAACCCCAGACACATGTTTCGGTCTGGTTGGACCTCATCAGTAGGGTGGAGCTGTGCCTCTCTAAGAATAGTGAGCAAGGGGTCCACCTCTGGATTCCCCTAGTAATTTAGGGTGAGACCCAAAGTTACTTCAATATGAAAATTAACAAGGGGGGTCCTGGGAGTCCCTCTGCCAGACATTAGTCCTGGTTACGAGAGACTTACCCAGAGTCTTTAGCTCACTATCTTTCACAGAGAAGAAATATCTCAAACATATCAGTCTTTGTCCTGCCCTGGGGCCCTCCAGCACCAAAATGTTCGGCAATTCTCCTATGTACAAGAGTACCAAAAGCAACCCCAGACACGTGTTTAGGTCTGGTTGGACCTCATCAGTAGGGTGGAGCTGTGCCTCTCTAAGAATAGTGAGCAAGGGGTCCACGTCTGGATTCCCCTAGTAACTTAGGGTGAGACCCAAAGTTACATCAATATGCAAATTAACAAGGGGGGTCCTGGTAGACCCTCTGCCAGGCATTAGTCCTGGTTACGAGAGACTTACCCAGAGTCTTTAGCTCACTATCTTTCACAGAGAAGAAATATCCCAAACATATCAGTCTTTGTCCTGCCTTGGGGCAGTCCAGCACCGAAATGCTAAGCAATTCTCCTCTGAACAAGAGTACCAAAAGCAACCCCAGACACGTGTTTCGGTCTGGTTGGACCTCATCAGTAGGGTGGAGCTGTGCCTTTCTAAGAATAGTGAGCAAGGGGTCCACGTCTGGATTCCCCTAGTAACTTAGGGTGAGACCCAAAGTTACTTCAATATGCAAATTAACAAGGGGGCTCCTGGAAGTCCCTCTGCCAGACATTAGTCCTGGTTACGAGTGACTTACCCAGAGTCTTTAGCTCACTATCTTTCACAGAGAAGAAATATCCCAAACATATCACTCTTTGTCCTGCCCTGGGGCAGTACAGCACCGAAATACTAGGCAATTCTCCTCTGAACAAGAGTCCCAAAAGCAATCCCAGACACGTGTTTCGGTCTGGTTGGGCCTCATCAGTAGGGTGGAGCTGTGCCTTTCTAAGAATAGTGAGCAAGGGGTCCACGTCTGGATTCCCCCAGTAACTTAGGGTGAGACCCAAAGTTACTTCAATATGCAAATTAACAAGGGGGGGCTGGGAGTCCCTCTGCCAGACATTAGTCCTGGTTACGAGAGAGTTACCCAGAGTCTTTAGCTCACTATCTTTCACAGAGAAGAAATATCCCAAACATATCAGTCTTTTTCCTGCCTTGAGGCAGTCTAGCACCGAAATGCTAGGCAATCATCCTCTGAACAAGAGTACCAAAAGCAACCCCAGACACGTGTTTCGGTCTGGTTGGACCTCATCAGTAGGGTGGAGCTGTGCCTTACTAAGAATAGTGAGCAAGGGTTCCACATCTGGATTCCCCTAGTAACTTAGGGTGAGACCCAAAGTTACTTCAATATGCAAATTAACAAGGGGGGGTCCTGGGAGTCCCTCTGCCAGACATTAGTCCTGGTTACGAGAGACTTACCCAGAGTCTTTAGCTCACTATCTTTCACAGAGAAGAAATATCCCAAACATATCACTCTTTGTTCTGCCGTGGGGCAGTCCAGCACCGAAATGTTACGCATTTCTCCTCTGAACAAGAGTACCAAAAGCAACCCCAGACACGTGTTTTCAGTCTGGTTGGACCTCATCAGTAGGGTGGAGCTGTGCCTTACTAAGAATAGTGAGCAAGGGGTCCACGTCTGGATTCCCCTAGTAACTTAGGGTGAGAACCAAAGTTACTTCAATATGCAAATTAACAAGGGGGGTCCTGGGAGTCCCTCTGCCAGACATTAGTCCTGGTTACGAGAGACTTACCCAGAGTCTTTAGCTCACTATCTTTCACAGAGAAGAAATATCTCAAACATATCAGTCTTTGTCCTGCCCTGGGGCCCTCCAGCACCGAAATGTTAGGCAATTCTCCTATGTACAAGAGTACCAAAAGCAACCCCAGACAGGTGTTTTGTTCTGATTGAACCTCATCAGTAGGGTGGAGCTGTGCCTCTCTAAGAATAGTGAGCAAGGGGTCCACCTCTGGATTCCCCTAGTAACTTAGGGTGAGACCCAAAGTTACTTCAATATGCAAATTAACAAGGGGGGTCCTGGGAGTCCCTCTGCCAGACATTAGTCCTGGTTACGAGAGACTTACCCAGAGTCTTTAGCTCACTATCTTTCACAGAGAAGAAATATCCCAAACATATCAGTCTTTGTCCTGCCCTGGGGCAGTCCAGCACCGAAATGCTAGGCAATTCTTCTCTGAACAAGAGTACCAAAAGAAACCCCAGACACGTGTTTCGGTCTGGTTGGACATCATCAGTAGGGTGGAGCTGTGCCTCTCTGAGAATAGTGAGCAAGGGGTCCATGTCTGGATTCCCCTAGTAACTTAGGGTGAGACCCAAAGTTACTTCAATATGCAAATTAACATGGGGGGTCCTGGAAGTCCCTCTGCCAGACATTAGTCCTGGTTACGAGTGACTTACCCAGAGTCTTTAGCTCACTATCTTTCACAGAGAAGAAATATCCCAAACATATCAGTCTTTGTCCTGCCTTGGGGCAGTCCAGCACCGAAATGCTAAGCAATTCTCCTCTGAACAGGAGTACCAAAAGCAACCCCAGACACGTGTTTCGGTCTGGTTGGACCTCATCAGTAGGGTGGAGCTGTGCCTTTCTAAGAATAGTGAGCAAGGGGTCCACGTCTGGATTCCCCTAGTAACTTAGGGTGAGACCCAAAGTTACTTCAATATGCAAATTAACAAGGGGGCTCCTGGAAGTCCCTCTGCCAGACATTAGTCCTGGTTACGAGTGACTTACCCAGAGTCTTTAGCTCACTATCTTTCACAGAGAAGAAATATCCCAAACATATCACTCTTTGTCCTGCCCTGGGGCAGTACAGCACCGAAATACTAGGCAATTCTCCTCTGAACAAGAGTCCCAAAAGCAATCCCAGACACGTGTTTCGGTCTGGTTGGGCCTCATCAGTAGGGTGGAGCTGTGCCTTTCTAAGAATAGTGAGCAAGGGGCCCACGTCTGGATTCCCCCAGTAACTTAGGGTGAGACCCAAAGTTACTTCAATATGCAAATTAACAAGGGGGGGCTGGGAGTCCCTCTGCCAGACATTAGTCCTGGTTACGAGAGACTTACCCAGAGTCTTTAGCTCACTATCTTTCACAGAGAAGAAATATCCCAAACATATCAGTCTTTGTCCTGCCCTGGGGCAGTCCAGCACCGAAATGCTAGGCAATTCTTCTCTGAACAAGAGTACCAAAAGAAACCCCAGACATGTGTTTCGGTCTGGTTGGACATCATCAGTAGGGTGGAGCTGTGCCTCTCTGAGAATAGTGAGCAAGGGGTCCATGTCTGGATTCCCCTAGTAATTTAGGGTGAGACCCAAAGTTACTTCAATATGAAAATTAACAAGGGGGGTCCTGGGAGTCCCTCTGCCAGACATTAGTCCTGGTTACGAGAGACTTACCCAGAGTCTTTAGCTCACTATCTTTCACAGAGAAGAAATATCTCAAACATATCAGTCTTTGTCGTGCCTTGGGGCAGTCTAGCACCGAAATGCTAGGCAATTCTCCTCTGAACAAAAGTACCGAAAGCAACCCCAGACACATGTTTAGGTCTGGTTGGACCTCATCAGTAGCGTGGAGCTGTGCCTCTCTAAGAATAGTGAGCAAGGGGTCCACGTCTGGATTCCCCTAGTAACTTAGGGTGAGACCCCAAAGTTACTTCAATATGCAAATTAACAAGGGGGGTCCTGGGAGTCCCTCGGCCAGACATTAGTCCTGGTTACGAGAGACTTACCCAGTGTCTTTAGCTCACTATCTTTCACAGAGAAGAAATATCTCAAACATATCAGTCTTTGTCGTGCCTTGGGGCAGTCCAGCACCGAAATGCTAGTCAATTCTTCTCTGAACAAGAGTACCAAAAGCAACCCCAGACACATGTTTAGGTCTGGTTGGACCTCATCAGTAGGGTGTAGCTGTGCCTCTCTAAGAATAGTGAGCAAGGGGTCCACGTCTGGATTCCCCTAGTAACTTAGGGTGAGACCCAAAGTTACTTCAATATGCAAATTAACAAGGGGGGTCCTGGGAGACCCTCTGCCAGGCATTAGTCCTGGTTACGAGAGACTTACCCAGAGTCTTTAGCTCACTATCTTTCACAGAGAAGAAATATCCCAAACATATCAGTCTTTGTCCTACCTTGGGGCAGTCCAGCACCGAAATGCTAAGCAATTCTCCTCTGAACAAGAGTACCAAAAGCAACCCCAGACACGTGTTTCGGTCTGGTTGGACCTCATATGTAGGGTGAAGCTGTGCCTTTCTAAGAATAGTGAGCAAGGGGTCCACGTCTGGATTCCCCTAGTAACTTAGGGTGAGACCCAAAGTTACTTCAATATGCAAATTAACAAGGGGGCTCCTGGAAGTCCCTCTGCCAGACATTAGTCCTGGTTACGAGTGACTTACCCAGAGTCTTTAGCTCACTATCTTTCACAGAGAAGAAATATCCCAAACATATCACTCTTTGTCCTGCCCTGGGGCAGTCCAGCACCGAAATACTAGGCAATTCTCCTCTGAACAAGAGTCCCAAAAGCAATCCCAGACACGTGTCTCGGTCTGGTTGGGCCTCATCAGTAGGGTGGAGCTGTGCCTTTCTAAGAATAGTGAGCAAGGGGTCCACGTCTGGATTCCCCCAGTAACTTAGGGTGAGACCCAAAGTTACTTCAATATGCAAATTAACAAGGGGGGGCTGGGAGTCCCTCTGCCAGACATTAGTCCTGGTTACGAGAGACTTACCCAGAGTCTTTAGCTCACTATCTTTCTCAGAGAAGAAATATCCCAAACATATCAGTCTTTGTCCTGCCCTGGGGCAGTCCAGCACCGAAATGCTAGGCAATTCTTCTCTGAACAAGAGTACCAAAAGAAACCCCAGACACGTGTTTCGGTCTGGTTGGACATCATCAGTAGGGTGGAGCTGTGCCTCTCTGAGAATAGTGAGCAAGGGGTCCATGTCTGGATTCCCCTAGTAACTTAGGGTGAGACCCAAAGTTACTTCAATATGCAAATTAACAAGGGGAGTCCTGGGAGACCCTCTGCCAGACATTAGTCCTGGTTACGAGAGACTTACCCAGTGTCTTTAGCTCACTATCTTTCACAGAGAAGAAATATCCCAAACATATCAGTCTTTTTCCTGCCTTGAGGCAGTCTAGCACCGAAATGCTAGGCAATCCTCCTCTGAACAAGAGTACCAAAAGCAACCCCAGACACGTGTTTCGGTCTGGTTGGACCTCATCAGTAGGGTGGAGCTGTGCCTTACTAAGAATAGTGAGCAAGGGGTCCACATCTGGATTCCCCTAGTAACTTAGGGTGAGACCCAATGTTACTTCAATATGCAAATTAACAAGGGGGGGTCCTGGGAGTCCCTCTGCCAGACATTAGTCCTGGTTACGAGAGACTTACCCAGAGTCTTTAGCTCACTATCTTTCACAGGGAAGAAATATCCCAAACATATCACTCTTTGTTCTGCCGTGGGGCAGTCCAGCACCGAAATGTTACGCATTTCTCCTCTGAACAAGAGTACCAAAAGCAACCCCAGACACGTGTTTTCGGTCTGGTTGGACCTCATCAGTAGGGTGGAGCTGTGCCTTACTAAGAATAGTGAGCAAGGGGTCCACGTCTGGATTCCCCCAGTAACTTAGGGTGAGAACCAAAGTTACTTCAATATGCAAATTAACAAGGGGGGTCCTGGGAGTCCCTCTGCCAGACATTAGTCCTGGTTACGAGAGACTTACCCAGAGTCTTTAGCTCACTATCTTTCACAGAGAAGAAATATCTCAAACATATCAGTCTTTGTCCTGCCCTGGGGCCCTCCAGCACCGAAATGTTAGGCAATTCTCCTATGTACAAGAGTACCAAAAGCAACCCCAGACACGTGTTTCGTTCTGAATGAACCCCATCAGTAGGGTGGAGCTGTGCCTCTCTAAGAATAGTGAGCAAGGGGTCCACCTATGGATTCCCCTAGTAACTTAGGGTGAGACCCAAAGTTACTTCAATATGAAAATTAACAAGGGGGGTCCTGGGAGTCCCTCTGCCAGACATTAGTCCTGGTTACGAAAGACTTACCCAGAGTCTTTAGCTCACTATCTTTCACAGAGAAGAAATATCTCAAACATATCAGTCTTTGTTTGCCTTGGGGCAGTCCAGCACCGAAATGCTAGGCAATTCTCCTCTGAACAAAAGTACCGAAAGCAACCCCAGACACATGTTTAGGTCTGGTTGGACCTCATCAGTAGCGTGGAGCTGTGCCTCTCTAAGAATAGTGAGCAAGGGGTCCACGTCTAGATTACCCTAGTAACTTAGGTTGAGACCCAAAGTTACTTCAATATGCAAATTAACAAGGGGAGTCCTGGGAGACCCTCTGCCAGACATTAGTCCTGGTTACGAGAGATTTACCCAGTGTCTTTAGCTCACTATCTTTCACAGAGAAGAAATATCCCAAACATATCAGTCTTTGTCCTGCCCTGGGGCAGTCCAGCACCGAAATGCTAGGCAATTCTTCTAGGAACAAGAGTACCAAAAGAAACCCCAGACACGTGTTTCGGTCTGGTTGGACATCATCAGTAGGGTGGAGCTGTGCCTCTCTGAGAATAGTGAGCAAGGGGTCCATGTCTGGATTCCCCTAGTAACTTAGGGTGAGACCCAAAGTTACTTCAATATGCAAATTAACAAGGGGAGTCCTGGGAGACCCTCTGCCAGACATTAGTCCTGGTTACGAGAGACTTACCCAGTGTCTTTAGCTCACTATCTTTCACAGAGAAGAAATATCCCAAACATATCAGTCTTTTTCCTGCCTTGGGGCAGTCTAGCACCGAAATGCTAGGCAATCCTCCTCTGAACAAGAGTACCAAAATCAACCCCAGACACGTGTTTCGGTCTGGTTGGACCTCATCAGTAGGGTGGAGCTGTGCCTTACT
Organism: Ambystoma mexicanum; assembly: GCF_040938575.1. NCBI lineage: Eukaryota > Metazoa > Chordata > Amphibia > Caudata > Ambystomatidae > Ambystoma > Ambystoma mexicanum. The sequence continues at coordinate 1,444,378,195 of NC_090929.1, forward strand.
AAGAATAGTGAGCAAGGGGTCCACATCTGGATTCCCCTAGTAATTTAGGGTGAGACCCAAAGTTAATTCAATATGCAAATTAACAAGGGGGGGTCCTGGGAGTCCCTCTGCCAGACATTAGTCCTGGTTACGAGAGACTTACCCAGAGTCTTTAGCTCACTATCTTTCACAGAGAAGAAATATCCCAAACATATCACTCTTTGTTCTGCCGTGGGGCAGTCCAGCACCGAAATGTTACGCATTTCTCCTCTGAACAAGAGTACCAAAAGCAACCCCAGACACGTGTTTTCGGTCTGGTTGGACCTCATCAGTAGGGTGTAGCTGTGCCTTTCTAAGAATAGTGAGCAAAGGGTCCACGATTGGATTCCCCTAGTAATTTAGGGTGAGACCCAAAGTTACTTCAATATGAAAATTAACAAGGGGGGTCCTGGGAGTCCCTCTGCCAGACATTAGTCCTGGTTACGAGAGACTTACCCAGAGTCTTTAGCTCACTATCTTTCACAGAGAAGAAATATCTCAAACATATCAGTCTTTGTCCTGCCCTGGGGCCCTCCAGCACCAAAATGTTCGGCAATTCTCCTATGTACAAGAGTACCAAAAGCAACCCCAGACACGTGTTTCGGTCTGGTTGGACCTCATCAGTAGGGTGGAGCTGTGCCTCTCTAAGAATAGTGAGCAAGGGGTCCACGTCTGGATTCCCCTAGTAACTTAGGGTGAGACCCAAAGTTACATCAATATGCAAATTAACAAGGGGGGTCCTGGTAGACCCTCTGCCAGGCATTAGTCCTGGTTACGAGAGACTTACCCAGAGTCTTTAGCTCACTATCTTTCACAGAGAAGAAATATCCCAAACATATCAGTCTTTGTCCTGCCTTGGGGCAGTCCAGCACCGAAATGCTAAGCAATTCTCCTCTGAACAAGAGTACCAAAAGCAACCCCAGACACGTGTTTCGGTCTGGTTGGACCTCATCAGTAGGGTGGAGCTGTGCCTTTCTAAGAATAGTGAGCAAGGGGTCCACATCTGGATTCCCCTAGTAACTTAGGGTGAGACCCAAAGTTACTTCAATATGCAAATTAACAAGGGGGGGTCCTGGGAGTCCCTCTGCCAGACATTAGTCCTGGTTACGAGAGACTTACCCAGAGTCTTTAGCTCACTATCTTTCACAGAGAAGAAATATCCCAAACATATCACTCTTTGTTCTGCCGTGGGGCAGTCCAGCACCGAAATGTTACGCATTTCTCCTCTGAACAAGAGTACCAAAAGCAACCCCAGACACGTGTTTTCGGTCTGGTTGGACCTCATCAGTAGGGTGGAGCTGTGCCTTACTAAGAATAGTGAGCAAGGGGTCCATGTCTGGATTCACCTAGTAACTTAGGGTGAGAACCAAAGTTACTTCAATATGCAAATTAACAAGGGGGGTCCTGGGAGTCCCTCTGCCAGACATTAGTCCTGGTTACGAGAGACTTACCCAGTGTCTTTAGCTCACTATCTTTCACAGAGAAGAAATATCCCAAACATATCAGTCTTTTTCCTGCCTTGGGGCAGTCTAGCACCGAAATGCTAGGCAATCCTCCTCTGAACAAGAGTACCAAAAGCAACCCCAGACACGTGTTTCGGTCTGGTTGGACCTCATCAGTAGGGTGGAGCTGTGCCTTACTAAGAATAGTGAGCAAGGGGTCCACATCTGGATTCCCCTAGTAACTTAGGGTGAGACCCAAAGTTACTTCAATATGCAAATTAACAAGGGGGGGTCCTAGGAGTCCCTCTGCCAGACATTAGTCCTGGTTACGAGAGACTTACCCAGAGTCTTTAGCTCACTATCTTTCACAGAGAAGAAATATCCCAAACATATCACTCTTTGTTCTGTTGTGGGGCAGTCCAGCACCGAAATGTTATGCATTTCTCCTCTGAACAAGAGTACCAAAAGCAACCCCAGACACGTGTTTTCGGTCTGGTTGGACCTCATCAGTAGGGTGTAGCTGTGCCTCTCTAAGAATAGTGAGCAAAGGGTCCACGATTGGATTCCCCTAGTAATTTAGGGTGAGACCCAAAGTTACTTCAATGTGCAAATTAACAAGGGGGGTGTTGGGAGACCCTCTGCCAGGCATTAGTCCTGGTTACGAGAGACTTACCCAGAGTCTTTAGCTCACTATCTTTCACAGAGAAGAAATATCCCAAACATATCAGTCTTTGTCCTGACTTGGGGCAGTCCAGCACCGAAATGCTAAGCAATTCTCCTCTGAACAAGAGTACCAAAAGCAACCCCAGACACGTGTTTCGGTCTGGTTGGACCTCATCAGTAGGGTGGAGCTGTGCCTTTCTAAGAATAGTGAGCAAGGGGCCCACATCTGGATTCCCCTAGTAACTTAGGGTGAGACCCAAAGTTACTTCAATATGCAAATTAACAAGGGGGGTCCTGGGAGTCCCTCTGCCAGACATTAGTCCTAGTTACGAGTGACTTACCCAGAGTCTTTAGCTCACTAACTTTCACAGAGAAGAAATATCTCAAACATATCAGTCTTTGTCGTGCCTTGGGGCAGTCCAGCACCGAAATGCTAGGCAATTCTCCTCTGAACAAAAGTACCGAAAGCATCCCCAGACACATGTTTTGGTCTGGTTGGACCTCATCAGTAGGGTGGAGCTGTGCCTCATTAAGAATAGTGAGCAAGGGGTCCACGTCTGGATTCCCCTAGTAACTTAGGGTGAGACCCAAAGTTACTTCAATATGCAAATTAACAAGGGGGGTCTTGGGAGTCCCTCTGCCAGACATTAGTCCTGGTTACGAGAGACTTACCCAGAGTCTTTAGCTCACTATCTTTCACAGAGAAGAAATATCTCAAACATATCAGTCTTTGTCGTGCCTTGGGGCAGTCCAGCACCGAAATGCTAGGCAATTCTTCTCTGAACAAGAGTACCAAAAGCAACCCCAGACACATGTTTATGTCTGGTTGGACCTCATCAGTAGGGTGGAGCTGTGCCTCTCTAAGAATAGTGAGCAAGGGGTCCACGTCTGGATTCCCCTAGTAATTTAGGGTGAGACCCAAAGTTACTTAAATATGCAAATTAACAAGGGGGGTCCTGGGAGTCCCTCTGCCAGACATTAGTCCTGGTTACGAGAGACTTACCCAGAGTCTTTAGCTCACTATCTTTCACAGAGAAGAAATATCCCAAACATATCAGTCTTTGTCCTGCCTTGGGGCAGTCCAGCACCGAAATGCTAGGCAATTCTCCTCTGAACAAGAGTACCAAAAGCAACCCGAGACACGTGTTTCGGTCTGGTTGGACCTCATCAGTACGGGGAAGCTGTGCCTCTCTAGGAATAGTGAGCAAGAGGTCCACGTCTGGATTCCCCTAGTAACTTAGGGTGAGACCCAAAGTTACTACAATATGCAAATTAACAAGGGGGGTCCTGGAAGTCCCTCTGCCAGACATTAGTCCTGGTTACGAGTGACTTACCCAGAGTCTTTAGCTCACTATCTTTCACAGAGAAGAAATATCCCAAACATATCACTCTTTGTCCTGCCCTGGGGCAGTCCAGCACCGAAATGCTAGGCAATTCTTCTCTGAACAAGAGTACCAAAAGCAACCCCAGACACGTGTTTAGGTCTGGTTGGACCTCATCAGTAGGGTGGAGCTGTGCCTCTCTAAGAATAGTGAGCAAGGGGTCCACGTCTGGATTCCCCTAGTAACTTAGGGTGAGACCCAAAGTTACATCAATATGCAAATTAACAAGGGGGGTCCTGGTAGACCCTCTGCCAGGCATTAGTCCTGGTTACGAGAGACTTACCCAGAGTCTTTAGCTCACTATCTTTCACAGAGAAGAAATTTCCCAAACATATCAGTCTTTGTCCTGCCTTGGGGCAGTCCAGCACCGAAATGCTAAGCAATTCTCCTCTGAACAAGAGTACCAAAAGCAACCCCAGACACGTGTTTCGGTCTGGTTGGGCCTCATCAGTAGGGTGGAGCTGTGCCTTTCTAAGAATAGTGAGCAAGGGGTCCACGTCTGGATTCCCCCAGTAACTTAGGGTGAGACCCAAAGTTACTTCAATATGCAAATTAACAAGGGGGTCCTGGGAGTCCCTCTGCCAGACATTATTCAGGGTTACGAGAGACTTACCCAGAGTCTTTAGCTCACTATCTTTCACAGAGAAGAAATATCCCAAACATATCAGTCTTTGTCCTGCCCTGGGACAGTCCAGCACCGAAATGCTAGGCAATTCTTCTCTGAACAAGAGTACCAAAAGAAACCCCAGACACGTGTTTCGGTCTGGTTGGACATCATCAGTAGGGTGGAGCTGTGCCTCTCTAAGAATAGTGAGCAAGGGGTCCACGTCTGGATTCCCCTAGTAACTTAGGGTGAGACCCAAAGTTACTTCAATATGCAAATTAACATGGGGGGTCCTGGAAGTCCCTCTGCCAGACATTAGTCCTGGTTACGAGTGACTTACCCAGAGTCTTTAGCTCACTATCTTTCACAGAGAAGAAATATCCCAAACATATCACTCTTTGTCCTGCCCTGGGGCAGTCCAGCACCGAAATACTAGGCAATTCTCCTCTGAACAAGAGTCCCAAAAGCAACCCCAGACACATGTTTCCGTCTGGTTGGACCTCATCAGTAGGGTGGAGCTGTGCCTCTCTAAGAATAGTGAGCAAGGGGTCCACCTCTGGATTCCCCTAGTAATTTAGGGTGAGACCCAAAGTTACTTCAATATGAAAATTAACAAGGGGGGTCTAGGGAGTCCCTCTGCCAGACATTAGTCCTGGTTACGAGAGACTTACCCAGAGTCTTTAGCTCACTATCTTTCACAGAGAAGAAATATCTCAAACATATCAGTCTTTGTCCTGCCCTGGGGCCCTCCAGCACCAAAATGTTCGGCAATTCTCCTATGTACAAGAGTACCAAAAGCAACCCCAGACACGTGTTTAGGTCTGGTTGGACCTCATCAGTAGGGTGGAGCTGTGCCTCTCTAAGAATAGTGAGCAAGGGGTCCACGTCTGGATTCCCCTAGTAACTTAGGGTGAGACCCAAAGTTACATCAATATGCAAATTAACAAGGGGGGTCCTGGTAGACCCTCTGCCAGGCATTAGTCCTGGTTACGAGAGACTTACCCAGAGTCTTTAGCTCACTATCTTTCACAGAGAAGAAATATCCCAAACATATCAGTCTTTGTCCTGCCTTGGGGCAGTCCAGCACCGAAATGCTAAGCAATTCTCCTCTGAACAAGAGTACCAAAAGCAACCCCAGACACGCGTTTCGGTCTGGTTGGACCTCATCAGTAGGGTGGAGCTGTGCCTTTCTAAGAATAGTGAGCAAGGGGTCCACATCTGGATTCCCCTAGTAACTTAGGGTGAGACCCAAAGTTACTTCAATATGCAAATTAACAAGGGGGCTCCTGGAAGTCCCTCTGCCAGACATTAGTCCTGGTTACGAGTGACTTACCCAGAGTCTTTAGCTCACTATCTTTCACAGAGAAGAAATATCCCAAACATATCACTCTTTGTCCTGCCCTGGGGCAGTACAGCACCGAAATACTAGGCAATTCTCCTCTGCACAAGAGTCCCAAAAGCAATCCCAGACACGTGTTTCGGTCTGGTTGGGCCTCATCAGTAGGGTGGAGCTGTGCCTTTCTAAGAATAGTGAGCAAGGGGTCCACGTCTGGATTCCCCCAGTAACTTAGGGTGAGACCCAAAGTTACTTCAATATGCAAATTAACAAGGGGGGGCTGGGAGTCCCTCTGCCAGACATTAGTCCTGGTTACGAGAGACTTACCCAGAGTCTTTAGCTCACTATCTTTCACAGAGAAGAAATATCCCAAACATATCAGTCTTTGTCCTGCCCTGGGGCAGTCCAGCACCGAAATGCTAGGCAATTCTTCTCTGAACAAGAGTACCAAAAGAAACCCCAGACACGTGTTTCGGTCTGGTTGGACATCATCAGTAGGGTGGAGCTGTGCCTCTCTGAGAATAGTGAGCAAGGGGTCCATGTCTGGATTCCCCTAGTAACTTAGGGTGAGACCCAAAGTTACTTCAATATGCAAATTAACAAGGGGAGTCCTGGGAGACCCTCTGCCAGACATTAGTCCTGGTTACGAGAGACTTACCCAGTGTCTTTAGCTCACTATATTTCACAGAGAAGAAATATCCCAAACATATCAGTCTTTTTCCTGCCTTGAGGCAGTCTAGCACCGAAATGTTACGCATTTCTCCTCTGAACAAGAGTACCAAAAGCAACCCCAGACACGTGTTTTCAGTCTGGTTGGACCTCATCAGTAGGGTGGAGCTGTGCCTTACTAAGAATAGTGAGCAAGGGGTCCACGTCTGGATTCCCCTAGTAACTTAGGGTGAGAACCAAAGTTACTTCAATATGCAAATTAACAAGGGGGGTCCTGGGAGTCCCTCTGCCAGACATTAGTCCTGGTTACGAGAGACTTACCCAGAGTCTTTAGCTCACTATCTTTCACAGAGAAGAAATATCTCAAACATATCAGTCTTTGTCCTGCCCTGGGGCCCTCCAGCACCGAAATGTTAGGCAATTCTCCTATGTACAAGAGTACCAAAAGCAACCCCAGACAGGTGTTTTGTTCTGATTGAACCTCATCAGTAGGGTGGAGCTGTGCCTCTCTAAGAATAGTGAGCAAGGGGTCCACCTCTGTATTCCCCTAGTAACTTAGGGTGAGACCCAAAGTTACTTCAATATGCAAATTAACAAGGGGGGTCCTGGGAGTCCCTCTGCCAGACATTAGTCCTGGTTACGAGAGACTTACCCAGAGTCTTTAGCTCACTATCTTTCACAGAGAAGAAATATCCCAAACATATCAGACTTTGTCCTGCCCTGGGGCAGTCCAGCACCGAAATGCTAGGCAATTCTTCTCTGAACAAGAGTACCAAAAGAAACCCCAGACACGTGTTTCGGTCTGGTTGGACATCATCAGTAGGGTGGAGCTGTGCCTCTCTGAGAATAGTGAGCAAGGGGTCCATGTCTGGATTCCCCTAGTAACTTAGGGTGAGACCCAAAGTTACTTCAATATGCAAATTAACATGGGGGGTCCTGGAAGTCCCTCTGCCAGACATTAGTCCTGGTTACGAGTGACTTACCCAGAGTCTTTAGCTCACTATCTTTCACAGAGAAGAAATATCCCAAACATATCAGTCTTTGTCCTGCCTTGGGGCAGTCCAGCACCGAAATGCTAAGCAATTCTCCTCTAAACAAGAGTACCAAAAGCAACCCAAGACACGTGTTTCGGTCTGGTTGGACCTCATCAGTAGGGTGGAGCTGTGCCTTTCTAAGAATAGTGAGCAAGGGGTCCACGTCTGGATTCCCCTAGTAACTTAGGGTGAGACCCAAAGTTACTTCAATATGCAAATTAACAAGGGGGCTCCTGGAAGTCCCTCTGCCAGACATTAGTCCTGGTTACGAGTGACTTACCCAGAGTCTTTAGCTCACTATCTTTCACAGAGAAGAAATATCCCAAACATATCACTCTTTGTCCTGCCCTGGGGCAGTACAGCACCGAAATACTAGGCAATTCTCCTCTGAACAAGAGTCCCAAAAGCAATCCCAGACACGTGTTTCGGTCTGGTTGGGCCTCATCAGTAGGGTGGAGCTGTGCCTTTCTAAGAATAGTGAGCAAGGGGCCCACGTCTGGATTCCCCCAGTAACTTAGGGTGAGACCCAAAGTTACTTCAATATGCAAATTAACAAGGGGGGGCTGGGAGTCCCTCTGCCAGACATTAGTCCTGGTTACGAGAGACTTACCCAGAGTCTTTAGCTCACTATCTTTCACAGAGAAGAAATATCCCAAACATATCAGTCTTTGTCCTGCCCTGGGGCAGTCCAGCACCGAAATGCTAGGCAATTCTTCTCTGAACAAGAGTACCAAAAGAAACCCCAGACACGTGTTTCGGTCTGGTTGGACATCATCAGTAGGGTGGAGCTGTGCCTCTCTAAGAATAGTGAGCAAGGGGTCCACCTCTGGATTCCCCTAGTAATTTAGGGTGAGACCCAAAGTTACTTCAATATGAAAATTAACAAGGGGCGTCCTGGGAGTCCCTCTGCCAGACATTAGTCCTGGTTACGAGAGACTTACCCAGAGTCTTTAGCTCACTATCTTTCACAGAGAAGAAATATCTCAAACATATCAGTCTTTGTCCTGCCCTGGGGCCCTCCAGCACCAAAATGTTCGGCAATTCTCCTATGTACAAGAGTACCAAAAGCAACCCCAGACAGGTGTTTTGTTCTGATTGAACCTCATCAGTAGGGTGGAGCTGTGCCTCTCTAAGAATAGTGAGCAAGGGGTCCACCTCTGTATTCCCCTAGTAACTTAGGGTGAGACCCAAAGTTACTTCAATATGCAAATTAACAAGGGGGGTCCTGGGAGTCCCTCTGCCAGACATTAGTCCTGGTTACGAGAGACTTACCCAGAGTCTTTAGCTCACTATCTTTCACAGAGAAGAAATATCCCAAACATATCAGACTTTGTCCTGCCCTGGGGCAGTCCAGCACCGAAATGCTAGGCAATTCTTCTCTGAACAAGAGTACCAAAAGAAACCCCAGACACGTGTTTCGGTCTGGTTGGACATCATCAGTAGGGTGGAGCTGTGCCTCTCTGAGAATAGTGAGCAAGGGGTCCATGTCTGGATTCCCCTAGTAACTTAGGGTGAGACCCAAAGTTACTTCAATATGCAAATTAACATGGGGGGTCCTGGAAGTCCCTCTGCCAGACATTAGTCCTGGTTACGAGTGACTTACCCAGAGTCTTTAGCTCACTATCTTTCACAGAGAAGAAATATCCCAAACATATCAGTCTTTGTCCTGCCTTGGGGCAGTCCAGCACCGAAATGCTAAGCAATTCTCCTCTAAACAAGAGTACCAAAAGCAACCCCAGACACGTGTTTCGGTCTGGTTGGACCTCATCAGTAGGGTGGAGCTGTGCCTTTCTAAGAATAGTGAGCAAGGGGTCCACGTCTGGATTCCCCTAGTAACTTAGGGTGAGACCCAAAGTTACTTCAATATGCAAATTAACAAGGGGGCTCCTGGAAGTCCCTCTGCCAGACATTAGTCCTGGTTACGAGTGACTTACCCAGAGTCTTTAGCTCACTATCTTTCACAGAGAAGAAATATCCCAAACATATCACTCTTTGTCCTGCCCTGGGGCAGTACAGCACCGAAATACTAGGCAATTCTCCTCTGAACAAGAGTCCCAAAAGCAATCCCAGACACGTGTTTCGGTCTGGTTGGGCCTCATCAGTAGGGTGGAGCTGTGCCTTTCTAAGAATAGTGAGCAAGGGGCCCACGTCTGGATTCCCCCAGTAACTTAGGGTGAGACCCAAAGTTACTTCAATATGCAAATTAACAAGGGGGGGCTGGGAGTCCCTCTGCCAGACATTAGTCCTGGTTACGAGAGACTTACCCAGAGTCTTTAGCTCACTATCTTTCACAGAGAAGAAATATCCCAAACATATCAGTCTTTGTCCTGCCCTGGGGCAGTCCAGCACCGAAATGCTAGGCAATTCTTCTCTGAACAAGAGTACCAAAAGAAACCCCAGACACGTGTTTCGGTCTGGTTGGACATCATCAGTAGGGTGGAGCTGTGCCTCTCTAAGAATAGTGAGCAAGGGGTCCACCTCTGGATTCCCCTAGTAATTTAGGGTGAGACCCAAAGTTACTTCAATATGAAAATTAACAAGGGGCGTCCTGGGAGTCCCTCTGCCAGACATTAGTCCTGGTTACGAGAGACTTACCCAGAGTCTTTAGCTCACTATCTTTCACAGAGAAGAAATATCTCAAACATATCAGTCTTTGTCCTGCCCTGGGGCCCTCCAGCACCAAAATGTTCGGCAATTCTCCTATGTACAAGAGTACCAAAAGCAACCCCAGACACGTGTTTCGTTCTGATTGAACCTCATCAGTAGGGTGGAGCTGTGCCTCTCTAAGAATAGTGAGCAAGGGGTCCACCTCTGGATTCCCCTAGTAACTTAGGGTGAGACCCAAAGTTACTTCAATATGAAAATTAACAAGGGGGGTCCTGGGAGTCCCTCTGCCAGACATTAGTCCTGGTTACGAGAGACTTACCCAGAGTCTTTAGCTCACTATCTTTCACAGAGAAGAAATATCTCAAACATATCAGTCTTTGTCGTGCCTTGGGGCAGTCTAGCACCGAAATGCTAGGCAATTCTCCTCTGAACAAAAGTACCGAAAGCAACCCCAGACACATGTTTAGGTCTGGTTGGACCTCATCAGTAGCGTGGAGCTGTGCCTCTCTAAGAATAGTGAGCAAGGGGTCCACGTCTGGATTCCCCTAGTAACTTAGGGTGAGACCCAAAGTTACTTCAATATGCAAATTAACAAGGGGGGTCCTGGGAGTCCCTCTGCCAGACATTAGTCCTGGTTACGAGAGACTTACCCAGTGTCTTTAGCTCACTATCTTTCACAGAGAAGAAATATCTCAAACATATCAGTCTTTGTCGTGCCTTGGGGCAGTCCAGCACCGAAATGCTAGGCAATTCTTCTCTGAACAAGAGTACCAAAAGCAACCCCAGACACATGTTTAGGTCTGGTTGGACCTCATCAGTAGGGTGGAGCTGTGCCTCTCTAAGAATAGTGAGCAAGGGGTCCACGTCTGGATTCCCCTAGTAACTTAGGGTGAGACCCAAAGTTACTTCAATATGCAAATTAACAAGGGGGGTCCTGGGAGACCCTCTGCCAGGCATTAGTCCTGGTTACGAGAGACTTACCCAGAGTCTTTAGCTCACTATCTTTCACAGAGAAGAAATATCCCAAACATATCAGTCTTTGTCCTACCTTGGGGCAGTCCAGCACCGAAATGCTAAGCAATTCTCCTCTGAACAAGAGTACCAAAAGCAACCCCAGACACGTGTTTCGGTCTGGTTGGACCTCATATGTAGGGTGGAGCTGTGCCTTTCTAAGAATAGTGAGCAAGGGGTCCACGTCTGGATTCCCCTAGTAACTTAGGGTGAGACCCAAAGTTACTTCAATATGCAAATTAACAAGGGGGCTCCTGGAAGTCCCTCTGCCAGACATTAGTCCTGGTTACGAGTGACTTACCCAGAGTCTTTAGCTCACTATCTTTCACAGAGAAGAAATATCCCAAACATATCACTCTTTGTCCTGCCCTGGGGCAGTCCAGCACCGAAATACTAGGCAATTCTCCTCTGAACAAGAGTCCCAAAAGCAATCCCAGACACGTGTCTCGGTCTGGTTGGGCCTCATCAGTAGGGTGGAGCTGTGCCTTTCTAAGAATAGTGAGCAAGGGGTCCACGTCTGGATTCCCCCAGTAACTTAGGGTGAGACCCAAAGTTACTTCAATATGCAAATTAACAAGGGGGGGCTGGGAGTCCCTCTGCCAGACATTAGTCCTGGTTACGAGAGACTTACCCAGAGTCTTTAGCTCACTATCTTTCACAGAGAAGAAATATCCCAAACATATCAGTCTTTGTCCTGCCCTGGGGCAGTCCAGCACCGAAATGCTAGGCAATTCTTCTCTGAACAAGAGTACCAAAAGAAACCCCAGACACGTGTTTCGGTCTGGTTGGACATCATCAGTAGGGTGGAGCTGTGCCTCTCTGAGAATAGTGAGCAAGGGGTCCATGTCTGGATTCCCCTAGTAACTTAGGGTGAGACCCAAAGTTACTTCAATATGCAAATTAACAAGGGGAGTCCTGGGAGACCCTCTGCCAGACATTAGTCCTGGTTACGAGAGACTTACCCAGTGTCTTTAGCTCACTATCTTTCACAGAGAAGAAATATCCCAAACATATCAGTCTTTTTCCTGCCTTGAGGCAGTCTAGCACCGAAATGCTAGGCAATCATCCTCTGAACAAGAGTACCAAAAGCAACCCCAGACACGTGTTTCGGTCTGGTTGGACCTCATCAGTAGGGTGGAGCTGTGCCTTACTAAGAGTAGTGAGCAAGGGTTCCACATCTGGATTCCCCTAGTAACTTAGGGTGAGACCCAAAGTTACTTCAATATGCAAATTAACAAGGGGGGGTCCTGGGAGTCCCTCTGCCAGACATTAGTCCTGGTTACGAGAGACTTACCCAGAGTCTTTAGCTCACTATCTTTCACAGAGAAGAAATATCCCAAACATATCACTCTTTGTTCTGCCGTGGGGCAGTCCAGCACCGAAATGTTACGCATTTCTCCTCTGAACAAGAGTACCAAAAGCAACCCCAGACACGTGTTTTCAGTCTGGTTGGACCTCATCAGTAGGGTGGAGCTGTGCCTTACTAAGAATAGTGAGCAAGGGGTCCACGTCTGGATTCCCCTAGTAACTTAGGGTGAGAACCAAAGTTACTTCAATATGCAAATTAACAAGGGGGGTCCTGGGAGTCCCTCTGCCAGACATTAGTCCTGGTTACGAGAGACTTACCCAGAGTCTTTAGCTCACTATCTTTCACAGAGAAGAAATATCTCAAACATATCAGTCTTTGTCCTGCCCTGGGGCCCTCCAGCACCGAAATGTTAGGCAATTCTCCTATGTACAAGAGTACCAAAAGCAACCCCAGACAGGTGTTTTGTTCTGATTGAACCTCATCAGTAGGGTGGAGCTGTGCCTCTCTAAGAATAGTGAGCAAGGGGTCCACCTCTGGATTCCCCTAGTAACTTAGGGTGAGACCCAAAGTTACTTCAATATGCAAATTAACAAGGGGGGTCCTGGGAGTCCCTCTGCCAGACATTAGTCCTGGTTACGAGAGACTTACCCAGAGTCTTTAGCTCACTATCTTTCACAGAGAAGAAATATCCCAAACATATCAGTCTTTGTCCTGCCCTGGGGCAGTCCAGCACCGAAATGCTAGGCAATTCTTCTCTGAACAAGAGTACCAAAAGAAACCCCAGACACGTGTTTCGGTCTGGTTGGACATCATCAGTAGGGTGGAGCTGTGCCTCTCTGAGAATAGTGAGCAAGGGGTCCATTTCTGGATTCCCCTAGTAACTTAGGGTGAGACCCAAAGTTACTTCAATATGCAAATTAACATGGGGGGTCCTGGAAGTCCCTCTGCCAGACATTAGTCCTGGTTACGAGTGACTTACCCAGAGTCTTTAGCTCACTATCTTTCACAGAGAAGAAATATCCCAAACATATCAGTCTTTGTCCTGCCTTGGGGCAGTCCAGCACCGAAATGCTAAGCAATTCTCCTCTGAACAAGAGTACCAAAAGCAACCCCAGACACGTGTTTCGGTCTGGTTGGACCTCATCAGTAGGGTGGAGCTGTGCCTTTCTAAGAATAGTGAGCAAGGGGTCCACGTCTGGATTCCCCTAGTAACTTAGGGTGAGACCCAAAGTTACTTCAATATGCAAATTAACAAGGGGGCTCCTGGAAGTCCCTCTGCCAGACATTAGTCCTGGTTACGAGTGACTTACCCAGAGTCTTTAGCTCACTATCTTTCACAGAGAAGAAATATCCCAAACATATCACTCTTTGTCCTGCCCTGGGGCAGTACAGCACCGAAATACTAGGCAATTCTCCTCTGAACAAGAGTCCCAAAAGCAATCCCAGACACGTGTTTCGGTCTGGTTGGGCCTCATCAGTAGGGTGGAGCTGTGCCTTTCTAAGAATAGTGAGCAAGGGGCCCACGTCTGGATTCCCCCAGTAACTTAGGGTGAGACCCAAAGTTACTTCAATATGCAAATTAACAAGGGGGGGCTGGGAGTCCCTCTGCCAGACATTAGTCCTGGTTACGAGAGACTTACCCAGAGTCTTTAGCTCACTATCTGTCACAGAGAAGAAATATCCCAAACATATCAGTCTTTGTCCTGCTCTGGGGCAGTCCAGCACCGAAATGCTAGGCAATTCTTCTCTGAACAAGAGTACCAAAAGAAACCCCAGACACGTGTTTCGGTCTGGTTGGACATCATCAGTAGGGTGGAGCTGTGCCTCTCTAAGAATAGTGAGCAAGGGGTCCACCTCTGGATTCCCCTAGTAATTTAGGGTGAGACCCAAAGTTACTTCAATATGAAAATTAACAAGGGGCGTCCTGGGAGTCCCTCTGCCAGACATTAGTCCTGGTTACGAGAGACTTACCCAGAGTCTTTAGCTCACTATCTTTCACAGAGAAGAAATATCTCAAACATATCAGTCTTTGTCCTGCCCTGGGGCCCTCCAGCACCAAAATGTTCGGCAATTCTCCTATGTACAAGAGTACCAAAAGCAACCCCAGACACGTGTTTCGTTCTGATTGAACCTCATCAGTAGGGTGGAGCTGTGCCTCTCTAAGAATAGTGAGCAAGGGGTCCACCTCTAGATTCCCCTAGTAACTTAGGGTGAGACCCAAAGTTACTTCAATATGAAAATTAACAAGGGGGGTCCTGGGAGTCCCTCTGCCAGACATTAGTCCTGGTTACGAGAGACTTACCCAGAGTCTTTAGCTCACTATCTTTCACAGAGAAGAAATATCTCAAACATATCAGTCTTTGTCGTGCCTTGGGGCAGTCTAGCACCGAAATGCTAGGCAATTCTCCTCTGAACAAAAGTACCGAAAGCAACCCCAGACACATGTTTAGGTCTGGTTGGACCTCATCAGTAGCGTGGAGCTGTGCCTCTCTAAGAATAGTGAGCAAGGGGTCCACGTCTGGATTCCCCTAGTAACTTAGGGTGAGACCCAAAGTTACTTCAATATGCAAATTAACAAGGGGGGTCCTGGGAGTCCCTCTGCCAGACATTAGTCCTGGTTACGAGAGACTTACCCAGTGTCTTTAGCTCACTATCTTTCACAGAGAAGAAATATCTCAAACATATCAGTCTTTGTCGTGCCTTGGGGCAGTCCAGCACCGAAATGCTAGGCAATTCTTCTCTGAACAAGAGTACCAAAAGCAACCCCAGACACATGTTTAGGTCTGGTTGGACCTCATCAGTAGGGTGGAGCTGTGCCTCTCTAAGAATAGTGAGCAAGGGGTCCACGTCTGGATTCCCCTAGTAACTTAGGGTGAGACCCAAAGTTACTTCAATATGCAAATTAACAAGGGGGGTCCTGGGAGACCCTCTGCCAGGCATTAGTCCTGGTTACGAGAGACTTACCCAGAGTCTTTAGCTCACTATCTTTCACAGAGAAGAAATATCCCAAACATATCAGTCTTTGTCCTGCCTTGGGGCAGTCCAGCACCGAAATGCTAAACAATTCTCCTCTGAACAAGAGTACCAAAAGCAACCCCAGACACGTGTTTCGGTCTGGTTGGACCTCATATGTAGGGTGGAGCTGTGCCTTTCTAAGAATAGTGAGCAAGGGGTCCACGTCTGGATTCCCCTAGTAACTTAGGGTGAGACCCAAAGTTACTTCAATATGCAAATTAACAAGGGGGCTCCTGGAAGTCCCTCTGCCAGACATTAGTCCTGGTTACGAGTGACTTACCCAGAGTCTTTAGCTCACTATCTTTCACAGAGAAGAAATATCCCAAACATATCACTCTTTGTCCTGCCCTGGGGCAGTCCAGCACCGAAATACTAGGCAATTCTCCTCTGAACAAGAGTCCCAAAAGCAATCCCAGACACGTGTCTCGGTCTGGTTGGGCCTCATCAGTAGGGTGGAGCTGTGCCTTTCTAAGAATAGTGAGCAAGGGGTCCACGTCTGGATTCCCCCAGTAACTTAGGGTGAGACCCAAAGTTACTTCAATATGCAAATTAACAAGGGGGGGCTGGGAGTCCCTCTGCCAGACATTAGTCCTGGTTACGAGAGACTTACCCAGAGTCTTTAGCTCACTATCTTTCTCAGAGAAGAAATATCCCAAACATATCAGTCTTTGTCCTGCCCTGGGGCAGTCCAGCACCGAAATGCTAGGCAATTCTTCTCTGAACAAGAGTACCAAAAGAAACCCCAGACACGTGTTTCGGTCTGGTTGGACATCATCAGTAGGGTGGAGCTGTGCCTCTCTGAGAATAGTGAGCAAGGGGTCCATGTCTGGATTCCCCTAGTAACTTAGGGTGAGACCCAAAGTTACTTCAATATGCAAATTAACAAGGGGAGTCCTGGGAGACCCTCTGCCAGACATTAGTCCTGGTTACGAGAGACTTACCCAGTGTCTTTAGCTCACTATCTTTCACAGAGAAGAAATATCCCAAACATATCAGTCTTTTTCCTGCCTTGAGGCAGTCTAGCACCGAAATGCTAGGCAATCCTCCTCTGAACAAGAGTACCAAAAGCAACCCCAGACACGTGTTTCGGTCTGGTTGGACCTCATCAGTAGGGTGGAGCTGTGCCTTACTAAGAATAGTGAGCAAGGGGTCCACATCTGGATTCCCCTAGTAACTTAGGATGAGACCCAATGTTACTTCAATATGCAAATTAACAAGGGGGGGTCCTGGGAGTCCCTCTGCCAGACATTAGTCCTGGTTACGAGAGACTTACCCAGAGTCTTTAGCTCACTATATTTCACAGGGAAGAAATATCCCAAACATATCACTCTTTGTTCTGCCGTGGGGCAGTCCAGCACCGAAATGTTACGCATTTCTCCTCTGAACAAGAGTACCAAAAGCAACCCCAGACACGTGTTTTCGGTCTGGTTGGACCTCATCAGTAGGGTGGAGCTGTGCCTTACTAAGAATAGTGAGCAAGGGGTCCACGTCTGGATTCCCCTAGTAACTTAGGGTGAGAACCAAAGTTACTTAAATATGCAAATTAACAAGGGGGGTCCTGGGAGTCCCTCTGCCAGACATTAGTCCTGGTTACGAGAGACTTACCCAGAGTCTTTAGCTCACTATCTTTCACAGAGAAGAAATATCTCAAACATATCAGTCTTTGTCCTGCCCTGGGGCCCTCCAGCACCGAAATGTTAGGCAATTCTCCTATGTACAAGAGTACCAAAAGCAACCCCAGACACGTGTTTCGTTCTGAATGAACCTCATCAGTAGGGTGGAGCTGTGCCTCTCTAAGAATAGTGAGCAAGGGGTCCACCTATGGATTCCCCTAGTAACTTAGGGTGAGACCCAAAGTTACTTCAATATGAAAATTAACAAGGGGGGTCCTGGGAGTCCCTCTGCCAGACATTAGTCCTGGTTACGAAAGACTTACCCAGAGTCTTTAGCTCACTATCTTTCACAGAGAAGAAATATCTCAAACATATCAGTCTTTGTTTGCCTTGGGGCAGTCCAGCACTGAAATGCTAGGCAATTCTCCTCTGAACAAAAGTACCGAAAGCAACCCCAGACACATGTTTAGGTCTGGTTGGACCTCATCAGTAGCGTGGAGCTGTGCCTCTCTAAGAATAGTGAGCAAGGGGTCCACGTCTAGATTCCCCTAGTAACTTAGGGTGAGACCCAAAGTTACTTCAATATGCAAATTAACAAGGGGAGTCCTGGGAGACCCTCTGCCAGACATTAGTCCTGGTTACGAGAGATTTACCCAGTGTCTTTAGCTCACTATCTTTCACAGAGAAGAAATATCCCAAACATATCAGTCTTTGTCCTGCCCTGGGGCAGTCCAGCACCGAAATGCTAGGCAATTCTTCTAGGAACAAGAGTACCAAAAGAAACCCCAGACACGTGTTTCGGTCTGGTTGGACATCATCAGTAGGGTGGAGCTGTGCCTCTCTGAGAATAGTGAGCAAGGGGTCCATGTCTGGATTCCCCTAGTAACTCAGGGTGAGACCCAAAGTTACTTCAATATGCAAATTAACAAGGGGAGTCCTGGGAGACCCTCTGCCAGACATTAGTCCTGGTTACGAGAGACTTACCCAGTGTCTTTAGCTCACTATCTTTCACAGAGAAGAAATATCCCAAACATATCAGTCTTTTTCCTGCCTTGGGGCAGTCTAGCACCGAAATGCTAGGCAATCCTCCTCTGAACAAGAGTACCAAAAGCAACCCCAGACACGTGTTTCGGTCTGGTTGGACCTCATCAGTAGGGTGGAGCTGTGCCTTACTAAGAATAGTGAGCAAGGGGTCCACATCTGGATTCCCCTAGTAATTTAGGGTGAGACCCAAAGTTAATTCAATATGCAAATTAACAAGGGGGGGTCCTGGGAGTCCCTCTGCCAGACATTAGTCCTGGTTACGAGAGACTTACCCAGAGTCTTTAGCTCACTATCTTTCACAGAGAAGAAATATCCCAAACATATCACTCTTTGTTCTGCCGTGGGGCAGTCCAGCACCGAAATGTTATGCATTTCTCCTCTGAACAAGAGTACCAAAAGCAACCCCAGACACGTGTTTTCGGTCTGGTTGGACCTCATCAGTAGGGTGTAGCTGTGCCTTTCTAAGAATAGTGAGCAAAGGGTCCACGATTGGATTCCCCTAGTAATTTAGGGTGAGACCCAAAGTTACTTCAATATGCAAATTAACAAGGGGTGTCCTGGGAGACCCTCTGCCAAGCTTTAGTCCTGGTTACGAGAGACTTACCCAGAGTCTTTAGCTCACTATCTTTCACAGAGAAGAAATATCCCAAACATATCAGTCTTTGTCCTGACTTGGGGCAGTCCAGCACCGAAATGCTAAGCAATTCTCCTCTGAACAAGAGTACCAAAAGCAACCCCAGACACGTGTTTCGGTCTGGTTGGACATCATCAGTAGGGTGGAGCTGTGCCTCTCTAAGAATAGTGAGCAAGGGGTCCACGTCTGGATTCCCCTAGTAACTTAGGGTGAGACCCAAAGTGACTTCAATATGCAAATTAACAAGGGGTTCCTGGGAGACCCTCTGCCAGACATTAGTCCTGGTTACGAGAGACTTACCCAGTGTCTTTAGCTCACTATCTTTCACAGAGAAGAAATATCCCAAACATATCACTCTTTGTCCTGCCCTGGGGCAGTCCAGCACCGAAATACTAGGCAATTCTCCTCTGAACAAGAGTCCCAAAAGCAACCCCAGACACGTGTTTCGGTCTGGTTGGACCTCATCAGTAGGGTGGAGCTGTGCCTTTCTAAGAATAGTGAGCAAGGGGTCCACGTCTGGATTCCCCCAGTAACTTAGGGTGAGACGCAAAGTTACTTCAGTATGCAAATTAACAAGGGGGGTCCTGGGAGTCCCTCTGCCAGACATTAGTCCTGGTTACGAGAGACTTACCCAGAGTCTTTAGCTCACTATCTTTCACAGAGAAGAAATATCTCAAACATATCAGTCTTTGTCCTGCCCTGGGGCCCTCCAGCACCGAAATGTTAGGCAATTCTCCTATGTACAAGAGTACCAAAAGCAACCCCAGACACGTGCTTCATTCTGATTGAACCTCATCAGTAGGGTGGAGCTTTGCCTTTCTAAGAATAGTGAGCAAGGGGTCCACGTCTGGATTCCCCCAGTAACTTAGGGTGAGACCCAAAGTTACTTCAATATGCAAATTAACAAGGGGGGTCCTGGGAGTCCCTCTGCCAGACATTAGTCCTGGTTACGAGAGACTTACCAAGAGTCTTTAGCTCACTATCTTTCACAGAGAAGAAATATCCCAAACATATCAGTCTTTGTCCTGCCCTGGGGCAGTCCAGCACCGAAATGCTAGGCAATTCTTCTCTGAACAAGAGTACCAAAAGAAACCCCAGACACGTGTTTCGGTCTGGTTGGACATCATCAGTAGGGTGGAGCTGTGCCTCTCTAAGAATAGTGAGCAAGGGGTCCACGTCTGGATTCCACTAGTAACTTAGGGTGAGACCCAAAGTTACTTCAATATGCAAATTAACAAGGGGGGTCCTGGGATACACTCTGCCAGACATTAGTCCTGGTTACGAGAGACTTACCCAGTGTCTTTAGCTCACTATCTTTCACAGAGAAGAAATATCCCAAACATATCAGTCTTTTTCCTGCCTTGGGGCAGTCTAACACCGAAATGCTAGGCAATCCTCCTCTGAACAAGAGTACTAAAAGCAACCCCAGACACGTGTTTCGGTCTGCTTGGACCTCATCAGTAGGGTGGAGCTGTGCCTTACTAAGAATAGTGAGCAAGGGGTCCACATCTGGATTCCCCTAGTAACTTAGGGTGAGACCCAAAGTTACTTCAATATGCAAATTAACAAGGGGGGTCCTGGGAGTCCCTCTGCCAGACATTAGTCCTAGTTACGAGTGACTTACCCAGAGTCTTTAGCTCACTATCTTTCACAGAGAAGAAATATCTCAAACATAGCAGTCTTTGTCGTGCCTTGGGGCAGTCCAGCACCGAAATGCTAGGCAATTCTCCTCTGAACAAAAGTACCGAAAGCAACCCCAGACACATGTTTCGGTCTGGTTGGACCTCATCAGTAGGGTGGAGCTGTGCCTCTTTAAGAATAGTGAGCAAGGGGTCCACGTCTGTATTCCCCTAGTAATTTAGGGTGAGACCCAAAGTTACTTCAATATGCATATTAACAAGGGGGGTCCTGGGAGTCCCTCTGCCAGACATTAGACCTGGTTACGAGAGACTTACCCAGAGTCTTTAGCTCACTATCTTTCACAGAGAAGAAATATCCCAAACATATCACTCTTTGTTCTGCCGTGGGGCAGTCCAGCACCGAAATGCTACGCATTTCTCCTCTGAACAAGAGTACCAAAAGCAACCCCAGACATGTGTTTTCGGTCTGGTTGGACCTCATCAGTAGGGTGGAGCTGGGCCTTACTAAGAATAGTGAGCAAGGGGTCCACGTCTGGAGTCCCCTAGTAACTTAGGGTGAGACCCAAAGTTACTTCAATATGCAAAATAACAAGGGGGGTCCTGGGAGTCCCTCTGCCAGACATTAGTCCTGGTTACGAGAGACTTACCCAGAGTCTTTAGCTCACTATCTTTCACAGAGAAGAAATATCTCAAACATATCAGTATTTGTCCTGCCCTGGGGCCCTCCAGCACCGAAATGTTAGGCAATTCTCCTACGTACAAGAGTACCAAAAGCATCCCCAGACACGTGTTTCGGTCTGGTTGGACTTCATCAGTAGGGTGGAGCTGTGCCTCTCTAAGAATAGTGAGCAAGGGGTCCACGTCTGGATTCCCCTAGTAACTTAGGGTGAGACCCAAAGTTACTTCAATATGCAAATTAACAAGGGGGATCCTGGGAGTCCCTCTGCCAGACATTAGTCCTGATTACGAAAGACTTAACCAGAGTCTTTAGCTCACTATCTTTCACAGAGAAGAAATATCCCAAACATATCAGTCTTTGTCCTGCCTTGGGACAGTCCAGCACCGAAATGGTAGGCAATTCTTCTCTGAACAAGGGTACCAAAAGCAACCCCAGACACATGATTCGGTCTGGTTGGACATCATCAGTAGGGTGGAGCTGTGCCTCTCTAAGAATAGTGAGCAAGGGGTCCACGTCTGGATTTCCCTAGTAACTTAGGGTGAGACCCAAAGTTACTTCAATATAAAAATTAACAAGGGGGGTCCTGGGAGACCCTCTGCCAGGCATTAGTCCTGGTTACGAGAGACTTTCCCAGAGTCTTTAGCTCACTATCTTTCACAGAGAAGAAATATCCCAAACATATCAGTCTTTGTCCTGCCCTGGGGCAGTCCAGCACCGAAATGCTAAGCAATTCTCCTCTGAACAAGAGTACCAAAAGCAACCCCAGACACGTGTTTCGGTCTGGTTGGACCTCTTCAGTAGCGTGTAGCTGTGCCTTTCTAAGAATAGTGAGAAGAGGGTCCACGATTGGATTCCCCTAGTAACTTAGGGTGAGACCCAAAGTTACTTCAATGTGCAAATTAACAAGGGGGGTCCTGGGAGACCCTCTGCCAGGCATTAGTCCTGGTTATGAGAGACTTACCCAGAGTCTTTAGCTCACTATCTTTCACAGAGAAGAAATATCCCAAACATATCAGTCTTTGTCCTGCCTTGGGGCAGTCCAGCACCGAAATGCTAAGCAATTCTCCTCTGAACAAGAGTACCAAAAGCAACCCCAGACACGTGTTTTCGGTCTGGTTGGACCTCATCAGTAGGGTGGAGCTGTGCCTTACTAAGAATAGTGAGCAAGGGGTCCACGTCTGGATTCCCCTAGTAACTTAGGGTGAGACCCAAAGTTACTTCAATATGCAAATTAACAAGGGGGGTCCTGGGAGTCCCTCTGCCAGACATTAGTCCTGGTTACGAGAGACTTACCCAGAGTCTTTAGCTCGCTATCTTTCACAGAGAAGAAATATCTCAAACATATCAGTCTTTGTCCTGCCCTGGGGCCCTCCAGCACCGAAATGTTAGGCAATTCTCCTATGTACAAGAGTACCAAAAGCAACCCCAGACACGTGTTTCGTTCTGATTGAACCTCATCAGTAGGGTGGAGCTGTGCCTCTCTAAGAATAGTGAGCAAGGGGTCCACCTCTGGATTCCCCTAGTAACTTAGGGTGAGACCCAAAGTTACTTCAATATAAAAATTAACAAGGGGGGTCCTGGGAGACCCTCTGCCAGGCATTAGTCCTGGTTACGAGAGACTTACCCAGAGTCTTTAGCTCACTATCTTTCACAGAGAAGAAATATCCCAAACATATCAGTCTTTGTCCTGCCCTGGGGCAGTCCAGCACCGAAATGCTAGGCAATTCTCCTCTGAACAAGAGTACCAAAAGCAACCCCAGACACGTGTTTCGGTCAGGTTGGACCTTTTCAGTAGCGTGTAGCTGTGCCTTTCTATGAATAGTGAGAAGAGGGTCCACGATTGGATTCCCCTAGTAACTTAGGGTGAGACGCAAAGTTACTTCAATGCGCAAATTAACAAGGGGGGTCCTGGGAGACCCTCTGCCAGGCATTAGTCCTGGTTATGAGAGACTTACCCAGAGTCTTTAGCTCACTATCTTTCACAGAGAAGAAAGATCCCAAACATATCACTCTTTGTCCTGCCTTGGGGCAGTCCAGCACCGAAATGCTAAGCAATTCTCCTCTGAACAAGAGTACCAAAATCAACCCCAGACACGTGTTTTCGGTCTGGTTGGACCTCATCAGTAGGGTGGAGCTGTGCCTTACTAAGAATAGTGAGCAAGGGGTCCACGTCTGGATTCCCCTAGTAACTTAGGGTGAGACCCAAAGTTACTTCAATATGCAAATTAACAAGGGGGGTCCTGGGAGTCCCTCTGCCAGACATTAGTCCTGGTTACGAGAGACTTACCCAGAGTCTTTAGCTCACTATCTTTCACAGAGAAGAAATATCTCAAACATATCAGTCTTTGTCCTGCCCTGGGGCCCTCCAGCACCGAAATGTTAGGCAATTCTCCTATGTACAAGAGTACCAAAAGCAACCCCAGACACGTGTTTCGTTCTGATTGAACCTCATCAGTAGGGAGGAGCTGTGCCTCTCTAAGAATAGTGAGCAAGGGGTCCACCTCTGGATTCCCCTAGTAACTTAGGGTGAGACCCAAAGTAACTTCAATATGAAAATTAACAAGGGGGGTCCTGGGAGTCCCTCTGCCAGACATTAGTCCTGGTTACGAAAGACTTACCCAGAGTTTTTAGCTCACTATCTTTCACAGAGAAGAAATATCTCAAACATATCAGTCTTTGTTTGCCTTGGGGCAGTCCAGCACCGAAATGCTAGGCAATTCTCCTCTGAACAAAAGTACCGAAAGCAACCCCAGACACATGTTTAGGTCTGGTTGGACCTCATCAGTAGCGTGGAGCTGTGCCTCTCTAAGAATAGTGAGCAAGGGGTCCACGTCTGGATTCCCCTAGTAACTTAGGGTGAGACCCAAAGTTACTTCAATATGCAAATTAACAAGGGGGGTCCTGGGAGTCCCTCTGCCAGACATTAGTTCTGGTTACGAGAGACTTACCCAGAGTCTTTAGCTCACTATCTTTCACAGAGAAGAAATATCTCAAACATATCAGTCTTTGTCGTGCCTTGGGGCAGTCCAGCACCGAAATGCTAGGCAATTCTTCTCTGAACAAGAGTACCAAAAGCAACCCCAGACACATGTTTAGGTCTGGTTGGACCTCATCAGTAGGGTGGAGCTGTGCCTCTCTTAGAATAGTGAGCAAGGGGTCCACGTCTGGATTCCCCTAGTAACTTAGGGTGAGACCCAAAGTTACTTCAATATGCAAATTAACAAGGGGGGGTCCTGGGAGACCCTCTGCCAGGCATTAGTCCTGGTTACGAGAGACTTACCCAGAGTCTTTAGCTCACTATCTTTCACAGAGAAGAAATATCCCAAACATATCAGTCTTTGTCCTGCCCTGGGGTAGTCCAGCACCGAAATGCTAGGCAATTCTCCTCTGAACAAGAGTACCAAAAGCAACCCCAGACACGTGTTTCGGTCTGGTTGGACCTCATCAGTAGGGTGTAGCTGTGCCTTTCTAAGAATAGTGAGCAAAGGGTCCACAATTGGATTCCCCTAGTAATTTAGGGTTAGACCCAAAGTTACTTCAATATGCAAATTAACAAGGGGGGTCCTGGGAGACCCTCTGCCAGGCATTAGTCCTGGTTACGAGAGACTTACCCAGAGTCTTTAGCTCACTATCTTTCACAGAGAAGAAATATCCCAAACATATCAGTCTTTGTCCTGACTTGGGGCAGTCCAGCACCGAAATGCTAAGCAATTCTCCTCTGAACAAGAGTAACAAAAGCAACCCCAGACACGTGTTTCTGTCTGGTTGGACCTCATCAGTAGGGTGGAGCTGTGCCTTTCTAAGAATAGTGAGCAAGGGGTCCACATCTGGATTCCCCTAGTAACTTAGGGTGAGACCCAAAGTTACTTCAATATGCAAATTAACAAGGGGGGTCCTGGGAGTCCCTCTGCCAGACATTAGTCCTAGTTACGAGTGACTTACCCAGAGTCTTTAGCTCACTAACTTTCACAGAGAAGAAATATCTCAAACATATCAGTCTTTGTCGTGCCTTGGGGCAGTCCAGCACCGAAATGCTAGGCAATTCTCCTCTGAACAAAAGTACCGAAAGCAACCCCAGACACATGTTTTGGTCTGGTTGGACCTCATCAGTAGGGTGGAGCTGTGCCTCTTTAAGAATAGTGAGCAAGGGTTCCACGTCTGGATTCCCCTAGTAACTTAGGGTGAGACCCAAAGTTACTTCAATATGCAAATTAAAAAGGGGGGTCCTGGGAGTCCCTCTGCCAGACATTAGACCTGGTTACGAGAG
Organism: Ambystoma mexicanum; assembly: GCF_040938575.1. NCBI lineage: Eukaryota > Metazoa > Chordata > Amphibia > Caudata > Ambystomatidae > Ambystoma > Ambystoma mexicanum. The sequence continues at coordinate 1,444,403,162 of NC_090929.1, forward strand.
ACTTACCCAGAGTCATTAGCTCACTATCTTTCACAGAGAAGAAATATCCCAAACATATCACTCTTTGTTCTGCCCTGGGGCAGTCCAGCACAGAAATGCTAGGCAATTCTCCTCCAAATAAGAGTACCAAAAGCAACCCCAGACACGTGTTTCGTTCTGGTTGGACATCATCAGTAGGGTGGAGCTGTACCTCTCTAAGAATTGTGAGCAAGGGGTCCACGTCTGGATTCCCCTAGTAACTTAGGGTGAGACCCAAAGTTACTTCAATATGCAAATTAACAAGGGGGCTCCTGGAAGTCCCTCTGCCAGACATTAGTCCTGGCTACGAGTGACTTACCCAGAGTCTTTAGCTCACTATCTTTCACAGAGAAGAAATATCCCAAACATATCACTCTTTGTCCTGCCCTGGGGCAGTCCAGCACCGAAATACTAGGCAATTCTCCTATGTACAAGAGTACCAAAAGCAACCCCAGACACGTGCTTCATTCTGATTGAACCTCATCAGTAGGGTGGAGCTGTGCCTTTCTAAGAATAGTGAGCAAGGGGTCCACGTCTGGATTCCCCCAGTAACTTAGGGTGAGACCCAAAGTTACTTCAATATGCAAATTAACAAGGGGGGTCCTGGGAGTCCCTCTGCCAGACATTAGTCCTGGTTACGAGAGACTTACCAAGAGTCTTTAGCTCACTATCTTTCACAGAGAAGAAATATCCCAAACATATCAGTCTTTGTCCTGCCCTGGGGCAGTCCAGCACCGAAATGCTAGGCAATTCTTCTCTGAACAAGAGTACCAAAAGAAACCCCAGACACGTGTTTCGGTCTGGTTGGACATCATCAGTAGGGTGGAGCTGTGCCTCTCTAAGAATAGTGAGCAAGGGGTCCACGTCTGGATTCCACTAGTAACTTAGGGTGAGACCCAAAGTTACTTCAATATGCAAATTAACAAGGGGGGTCCTGGGAGACACTCTGCCAGACATTAGTCCTGGTTACGAGAGACTTACCCAGTGTCTTTAGCTCACTATCTTTCACAGAGAAGAAATATCCCAAACATATCAGTCTTTTTCCTGCCTTGGGGCAGTCTAACACCGAAATGCTAGGCAATCCTCCTCTGAACAAGAGTACTAAAAGCAACCCCAGACACGTGTTTCGGTCTGCTTGGACCTCATCAGTAGGGTGGAGCTGTGCCTTACTAAGAATAGTGAGCAAGGGGTCCACATCTGGATTCCCCTAGTAACTTAGGGTGAGACCCAAAGTTACTTCAATATGCAAATTAACAAGGGGAGTCCTGGGAGTCCCTCTGCCAGACATTAGTCCTAGTTACGAGTGACTTACCCAGAGTCTTTAGCTCACTATCTTTCACAGAGAAGAAATATCTCAAACATAGCAGTCTTTGTCGTGCCTTGGGGCAGTCCAGCACCGAAATGCTAGGCAATTCTCCTCTGAACAAAAGTACCGAAAGCAACCCCAGACACATGTTTCGGTCTGGTTGGACCTCATCAGTAGGGTGGAGCTGTGCCTCTTTAAGAATAGTGAGCAAGGGGTCCACGTCTGTATTCCCCTAGTAATTTAGGGTGAGACCCAAAGTTACTTCAATATGCATATTAACAAGGGGGGTCCTGGGAGTCCCTCTGCTAGACATTAGACCTGGTTACGAGAGACTTACCCAGAGTCTTTAGCTCACTATCTTTCACAGAGAAGAAATATCCCAAACATATCACTCTTTGTTCTGCCGTGGGGCAGTCCAGCACCGAAATGCTACGCATTTCTCCTCTGAACAAGAGTACCAAAAGCAACCCCAGACATGTGTTTTCGGTCTGGTTGGACCTCATCAGTAGGGTGGAGCTGGGCCTTACTAAGAATAGTGAGCAAGGGGTCCACGTCTGGAGTCCCCTAGTAACTTAGGGTGAGACCCAAAGTTACTTCAATATGCAAAATAACAAGGGGGGTCCTGGGAGTCCCTCTGCCAGACATTAGTCCTGGTTACGAGAGACTTACCCAGAGTCTTTAGCTCACTATCTTTCACAGAGAAGAAATATCTCAAACATATCAGTATTTGTCCTGCCCTGGGGCCCTCCAGCACCGAAATGTTAGGCAATTCTCCTACGTACAAGAGTACCAAAAGCATCCCCAGACACGTGTTTCGGTCTGGTTGGACTTCATCAGTAGGGTGGAGCTGTGCCTCTCTAAGAATAGTGAGCAAGGGGTCCACGTCTGGATTCCCCTAGTAACTTAGGGTGAGACCCAAAGTTACTTCAATATGCAAATTAACAAGGGGGATCCTGGGAGTCCCTCTGCCAGACATTAGTCCTGATTACGAAAGACTTAACCAGAGTCTTTAGCTCACTATCTTTCACAGAGAAGAAATATCCCAAACATATCAGTCTTTGTCCTGCCTTGGGACAGTCCAGCACCGAAATGGTAGGCAATTCTTCTCTGAACAAGGGTACCAAAAGCAACCCCAGACACATGATTCGGTCTGGTTGGACATCATCAGTAGGGTGGAGCTGTGCCTCTCTAAGAATAGTGAGCAAGGGGTCCACGTCTGGATTTCCCTAGTAACTTAGGGTGAGACCCAAAGTTACTTCAATATAAAAATTAACAAGGGGGGTCCTGGGAGACCCTCTGCCAGGCATTAGTCCTGGTTACGAGAGACTTTCCCAGAGTCTTTAGCTCACTATCTTTCACAGAGAAGAAATATCCCAAACATATCAGTCTTTGTCCTGCCCTGGGGCAGTCCAGCACCGAAATGCTAAGCAATTCTCCTCTGAACAAGAGTACCAAAAGCAACCCCAGACACGTGTTTCGGTCTGGTTGGACCTCTTCAGTAGCGTGTAGCTGTGCCTTTCTAAGAATAGTGAGAAGAGGGTCCACGATTGGATTCCCCTAGTAACTTAGGGTGAGACCCAAAGTTACTTCAATGTGCAAATTAACAAGGGGGGTCCTGGGAGACCCTCTGCCAGGCATTAGTCCTGGTTATGAGAGACTTACCCAGAGTCTTTAGCTCACTATCTTTCACAGAGAAGAAATATCCCAAACATATCAGTCTTTGTCCTGCCTTGGGGCAGTCCAGCACCGAAATGCTAAGCAATTCTCCTCTGAACAAGAGTACCAAAAGCAACCCCAGACACGTGTTTTCGGTCTGGTTGGACCTCATCAGTAGGGTGGAGCTGTGCCTTACTAAGAATAGTGAGCAAGGGGTCCACGTCTGGATTCCCCTAGTAACTTAGGGTGAGACCCAAAGTTACTTCAATATGCAAATTAACAAGGGGGGTCCTGGGAGTCCCTCTGCCAGACATTAGTCCTGGTTACGAGAGACTTACCCAGAGTCTTTAGCTCGCTATCTTTCACAGAGAAGAAATATCTCAAACATATCAGTCTTTGTCCTGCCCTGGGGCCCTCCAGCACCGAAATGTTAGGCAATTCTCCTATGTACAAGAGTACCAAAAGCAACCCCAGACACGTGTTTCGTTCTGATTGAACCTCATCAGTAGGGTGGAGCTGTGCCTCTCTAAGAATAGTGAGCAAGGGGTCCACCTCTGGATTCCCCTAGTAACTTAGGGTGAGACCCAAAGTTACTTCAATATAAAAATTAACAAGGGGGGTCCTGGGAGACCCTCTGCCAGGCATTAGTCCTGGTTACGAGAGACTTACCCAGAGTCTTTAGCTCACTATCTTTCACAGAGAAGAAATATCCCAAACATATCAGTCTTTGTCCTGCCCTGGGGCAGTCCAGCACCGAAATGCTAGGCAATTCTCCTCTGAACAAGAGTACCAAAAGCAACCCCAGACACGTGTTTCGGTCAGGTTGGACCTCTTCAGTAGCGTGTAGCTGTGCCTTTCTATGAATAGTGAGAAGAGGGTCCACGATTGGATTCCCCTAGTAACTTAGGGTGAGACGCAAAGTTACTTCAATGCGCAAATTAACAAGGGGGGTCCTGGGAGACCCTCTGCCAGGCATTAGTCCTGGTTATGAGAGACTTACCCAGAGTCTTTATCTCACTATCTTTCACAGAGAAGAAAGATCCCAAACATATCACTCTTTGTCCTGCCTTGGGGCAGTCCAGCACCGAAATGCTAAGCAATTCTCCTCTGAACAAGAGTACCAAAATCAACCCCAGACACGTGTTTTCGGTCTGGTTGGACCTCATCAGTAGGGTGGAGCTGTGCCTTACTAAGAATAGTGAGCAAGGGGTCCACGTCTGGATTCCCCTAGTAACTTAGGGTGAGACCCAAAGTTACTTCAATATGCAAATTAACAAGGGGGGTCCTGGGAGTCCCTCTGCCAGACATTAGTCCTGGTTACGAGAGACTTACCCAGAGTCTTTAGCTCACTATCTTTCACAGAGAAGAAATATCTCAAACATATCAGTCTTTGTCCTGCCCTGGGGCCCTCCAGCACCGAAATGTTAGGCAATTCTCCTATGTACAAGAGTACCAAAAGCAACCCCAGACACGTGTTTCGTTCTGATTGAACCTCATCAGTAGGGTGGAGCTGTGCCTCTCTAAGAATAGTGAGCAAGGGGTCCACCTCTGGATTCCCCTAGTAACTTAGGGTGAGACCCAAAGTAACTTCAATATGAAAATTAACAAGGGGGGTCCTGGGAGTCCCTCTGCCAGACATTAGTCCTGGTTACAAAAGACTTACCCAGAGTTTTTAGCTCACTATCTTTCACAGAGAAGAAATATCTCAAACATATCAGTCTTTGTTTGCCTTGGGGCAGTCCAGCACCGAAATGCTAGGCAATTCTCCTCTGAACAAAAGTACCGAAAGCAACCCCAGACACATGTTTAGGTCTGGTTGGACCTCATCAGTAGCGTGGAGCTGTGCCTCTCTAAGAATAGTGAGCAAGGGGTCCACGTCTGGATTCCCCTAGTAACTTAGGGTGAGACCCAAAGTTACTTCAATATGCAAATTAACAAGGGGGGTCCTGGGAGTCCCTCTGCCAGACATTAGTTCTGGTTACGAGAGACTTACCCAGAGTCTTTAGCTCACTATCTTTCACAGAGAAGAAATATCTCAAACATATCAGTCTTTGTCGTGCCTTGGGGCAGTCCAGCACCGAAATGCTAGGCAATTCTTCTCTGAACAAGAGTACCAAAAGCAACCCCAGACACATGTTTAGGTCTGGTTGGACCTCATCAGTAGGGTGGAGCTGTGCCTCTCTTAGAATAGTGAGCAAGGGGTCCACGTCTGGATTCCCCTAGTAACTTAGGGTGAGACCCAAAGTTACTTCAATATGCAAATTAACAAGGGGGGGTCCTGGGAGACCCTCTGCCAGGCATTAGTCCTGGTTACGAGAGACTTACCCAGAGTCTTTAGCTCACTATCTTTCACAGAGAAGAAATATCCCAAACATATCAGTCTTTGTCCTGCCCTGGGGTAGTCCAGCACCGAAATGCTAGGCAATTCTCCTCTGAACAAGAGTACCAAAAGCAACCCCAGACACGTGTTTCGGTCTGGTTGGACCTCATCAGTAGGGTGTAGCTGTGCCTTTCTAAGAATAGTGAGCAAAGGGTCCACAATTGGATTCCCCTAGTAATTTAGGGTTAGACCCAAAGTTACTTCAATATGCAAATTAACAAGGGGGGTCCTGGGAGACCCTCTGCCAGGCATTAGTCCTGGTTACGAGAGACTTACCCAGAGTCTTTAGCTCACTATCTTTCACAGAGAAGAAATATCCCAAACATATCAGTCTTTGTCCTGACTTGGGGCAGTCCAGCACCGAAATGCTAAGCAATTCTCCTCTGAACAAGAGTAACAAAAGCAACCCCAGACACGTGTTTCTGTCTGGTTGGACCTCATCAGTAGGGTGGAGCTGTGCCTTTCTAAGAATAGTGAGCAAGGGGTCCACATCTGGATTCCCCTAGTAACTTAGGGTGAGACCCAAAGTTACTTCAATATGCAAATTAACAAGGGGGGTCCTGGGAGTCCCTCTGCCAGACATTAGTCCTAGTTACGAGTGACTTACCCAGAGTCTTTAGCTCACTAACTTTCACAGAGAAGAAATATCTCAAACATATCAGTCTTTGTCGTGCCTTGGGGCAGTCCAGCACCGAAATGCTAGGCAATTCTCCTCTGAACAAAAGTACCGAAAGCAACCCCAGACACATGTTTTGGTCTGGTTGGACCTCATCAGTAGGGTGGAGCTGTGCCTCTTTAAGAATAGTGAGCAAGGGTTCCACGTCTGGATTCCCCTAGTAACTTAGGGTGAGACCCAAAGTTACTTCAATATGCAAATTAAAAAGGGGGGTCCTGGGAGTCCCTCTGCCAGACATTAGACCTGGTTACGAGAGACTTACCCAGAGTCATTAGCTCACTATCTTTCACAGAGAAGAAATATCCCAAACATATCACTCTTTGTTCTGCCCTGGGGCAGTCCAGCACAGAAATGCTAGGCAATTCTCCTCCAAATAAGAGTACCAAAAGCAACCCCAGACACGTGTTTCGTTCTGGTTGGACATCATCAGTAGGGTGGAGCTGTACCTCTCTAAGAATTGTGAGCAAGGGGTCCACGTCTGGATTCCCCTAGTAACTTAGGGTGAGACCCAAAGTTACTTCAATATGCAAATTAACAAGGGGGCTCCTGGAAGTCCCTCTGCCAGACATTAGTCCTGGCTACGAGTGACTTACCCAGAGTCTTTAGCTCACTATCTTTCACAGAGAAGAAATATCCCAAACATATCACTCTTTGTCCTGCCCTGGGGCAGTCCAGCACCGAAATACTAGGCAATTCTCCTCTGAACAAGAGTCCCAAAAGCAACCCCAGACACGTGTTTCGGTCTGGTTGGACCTCATCAGTAGGGTGGAGCTGTGCCTTTCTAAGAATAGTGAGCAAGGGGTCCACGTCTGGATTCCCCCAGTAACTTAGGGTGAGACCCAAAGTTACTTCAGTATGCAAATTAACAAGGGGGGTCCTGGGAGTCCCTCTGCCAGACATTAGTCCTGGTTACGAGAGACTTACCCAGAGTCTTTAGCTCACTATCTTTCACAGAGAAGAAATATCCCAAACATATCAGTCTTTGTCCTGCCCTGGGGCAGTCCAGCACCGAAATGCTAGGCAATTCTTCTCTGAACAAGAGTACCAAAAGCAACTCCAGACACGTGTTTCGGTCTGGTTGGACCTCATCAGTAGGGTGGAGCTGTGCCTTACTAAGAATAGTGAGCAAGGGGTCCACATCTGGATTCACCTAGAAACTTAGGGTGAGACCCAATGTTACTTCAATATGCAAATTAACAAGGGGGGGTCCAGGGAGTCGCTCTGCCAGACATTAGTCCTGATTACGAAAGACTTAACCAGAGTCTTTAGCTCACTATCTTTCACAGAGAAGAAATATCCCAAACATATCAGTCTTTGTCCTGCCTTGGGACAGTCCAGCACCGAAATGGTAGGCAATTCTTCTCTGAACAAGGGTACCAAAAGCAACCCCAGACACATGATTCGGTCTGGTTGGACATCATCAGTAGGGTGGAGCTGTGCCTCTTTAAGAATAGTGAGCAAGGGTTCCACGTCTGGATTCCCCTAGTAACTTAGGGTGAGACCCAAAGTTACTTCAATATGCAAATTAAAAAGGGGGGTCCTGGGAGTCCCTCTGCCAGACATTAGACCTGGTTACGAGAGACTTACCCAGAGTCATTAGCTCACTATCTTTCACAGAGAAGAAATATCCCAAACATATCACTCTTTGTTCTGCCCTGGGGCAGTCCAGCACAGAAATGCTAGGCAATTCTCCTCCAAATAAGAGTACCAAAAGCAACCCCAGACACGTGTTTCGTTCTGGTTGGACATCATCAGTAGGGTGGAGCTGTACCTCTCTAAGAATTGTGAGCAAGGGGTCCACGTCTGGATTCCCCTAGTAACTTAGGGTGAGACCCAAAGTTACTTCAATATGCAAATTAACAAGGGGGCTCCTGGAAGTCCCTCTGCCAGACATTAGTCCTGGCTACGAGTGACTTACCCAGAGTCTTTAGCTCACTATCTTTCACAGAGAAGAAATATCCCAAACATATCACTCTTTGTCCTGCCCTGGGGCAGTCCAGCACCGAAATACTAGGCAATTCTCCTCTGAACAAGAGTCCCAAAAGCAACCCCAGACACGTGTTTCGGTCTGGTTGGACCTCATCAGTAGGGTGGAGCTGTGCCTTTCTAAGAATAGTGAGCAAGGGGTCCACGTCTGGATTCCCCCAGTAACTTAGGGTGAGACCCAAAGTTACTTCAGTATGCAAATTAACAAGGGGGGTCCTGGGAGTCCCTCTGCCAGACATTAGTCCTGGTTACGAGAGACTTACCCAGAGTCTTTAGCTCACTATCTTTCACAGAGAAGAAATATCCCAAACATATCAGTCTTTGTCCTGCCCTGGGGCAGTCCAGCACCGAAATGCTAGGCAATTCTTCTCTGAACAAGAGTACCAAAAGCAACTCCAGACACGTGTTTCGGTCTGGTTGGACCTCATCAGTAGGGTGGAGCTGTGCCTTACTAAGAATAGTGAGCAAGGGGTCCACATCTGGATTCACCTAGAAACTTAGGGTGAGACCCAATGTTACTTCAATATGCAAATTAACAAGGGGGGGTCCAGGGAGTCGCTCTGCCAGACATTAGTCCTTATTACGAAAGACTTAACCAGAGTCTTTAGCTCACTATCTTTCACAGAGAAGAAATATCCCAAACATATCAGTCTTTGTCCTGCCTTGGGACAGTCCAGCACCGAAATGGTAGGCAATTCTTCTCTGAACAAGGGTACCAAAAGCAACCCCAGACACATGATTCGGTCTGGTTGGACATCATCAGTAGGGTGGAGCTGTGCCTCTCTAAGAATAGTGAGCAAGGGGTCCACGTCTGGATTCCCCTAGTAACTTAGGGTGAGACCCAAAGTTACTTCAATATAAAAATTAACAAGGGGGGTCCTGGGAGACCCTCTGCCAGGCATTAGTCCTGGTTACGAGAGACTTACCCAGAGTCTTTAGCTCACTATCTTTCACAGAGAAGAAATATCCCAAACATATCAGTCTTTGTCCTGCCCTGGGGCAGTCCAGCACCGAAATGCTAGGCAATTCTCCTCTGAACAAGAGTACCAAAAGCAACCCCAGACACGTGTTTCGGTCTGGTTGGACCTCTTCAGTAGCATGTAGCTGTGCCTTTCTAAGAATAGTGAGAAGAGGGTCCACGATTGGATTCCCCTAGTAATTTAGGGTGAGACCCAAATTTACTTCAATATGCAAATTAACAAGGGGGGTCCTGGGAGACCCTCTGCCAGGCATTAGTCCTGGTTATGAGAGACTTACCCAGAGTCTTTAGCTCACTATCTTTCACAGAGAAGAAAGATCCCAAACATATCAGTCTTTGTCTTGCCTTGGGGCAGTCCAGCACCGAAATGCTAAGCAATTCTCCTCTGAACAAGAGTACCAAAAGCAACCCCAGACACGTGTTTCGGTCTGGTTGGACCTCATCAGTAGGGTGGAGCTGTGCCTTTCTAAGAATAGTGAGCAAGGGGGCAGCATCTGGATTCCCCTAGTAACTTAGGGTGAGACCCAAAGTTACTTCAATATGCAAATTAACAAGGGGGGTCCTGGGAGTCCCTCTGCCAGACATTGGTCCTAGTTACGAGTGACTTACCCAGAGTCTTTAGCTCACTATCTTTCACAGAGAAGAAATATCTCAAACATATCAGTCTTTGTCGTGCCTTGGGGCAGTCCAGTACCGAAATGCTAGGCAATTCTCCTCTGAACAAAAGTACCGAAAGCAACCCCAGACACATGTTTCGGTCTGGTTGGACCTCATCAGTAGGGTGGAGCTGTGCCTCTTTAAGAATAGTGAGCAAGGGGTCCACGTCTGGATTCCCCTAGTAACTTAGGGTGAGACCCAAAGTTACTTCAATATGCAAATTAACAAGGGGGGGTCCTGGGAGTCCCTCTGCCAGACATTAGACCTGGTTACGAAAGACTTACCCAGAGTCTTTAGCTCACTATCTTTCACAGAGAAGAAATATCACAAACATATCACTCTTTGTTCTGCCCTGGGGCAGTCCAGCACAGAAATGCTAGGCAATTCTCCTCTAAACAAGAGTACCAAAAGCAACCCCAGACACGTGTTTCGGTCTGGTTGGACATCATCAGTAGGGTGGAGCTGTGCCTCTCTAAGAATAGTGAGCAAGGGGTCCACATCTGGATTCCCCTAGTAACTTAGGGTGAGACCCAAAGTTACTTCAATATGCAAATTAACAAGGGGGGTCCTGGGAGTCCCTCTGCCAGACATTAGTCCTGGTTACAAGAGACTTACCCAGAGTCTTTAGCTCACTATCTTTCACAGAGAAGAAATATCCCAAACATATCACTCTTTGTTCTGCCCTGGGGCAGTCCAGCACCGAAATGCTACGCAATTCTCCTCTGAACAAGAGTACCAAAAGCAACCCCAGACACGTGTTTCATTCTGATTGAACCTCATCAGTAGGGTGGAGCTGTGCCTCTCTAAGAATAGTGAGCAAGGGGTCCACCTCTGGATACCCCTAGTAACTTACGGTGAGACCCAAAGTTACTTCAATATGAAAATTAACAAGGGGGGTCCTGGGAGTCCCTCTGCCAGACATTAGTCCTGGTTACGAAAGACTTACCCAGAGTCTTTAGCTCACTATCTTTCACAGAGAAGAAATATCTCAAACATATCAATCTTTGTTTGCCTTGGGGCAGTCCAGCAGCGAAATGCTAGGCAATTCTCCTCTGAAAAAAAGTACCGAAAGCAACCCCAGACACATGTTTAGGTCTGGTTGGACCTCATCAGTAGCGTGGAGCTGTGCCTCTCTAAGAATAGTGAGCAAGGGGTCCAAATCTGGATTCCCCTAGTAACTTAGGGTGAGACCCAAAGTTACTTCAATATGCAAATTAACAAGGGGGGTCCTGGGAGTCCCTCTGTCAGACATTAGTCCTGGTTACGAGAGACTTACCCAGAGTCTTTAGCTCACTATCTTTCACAGAGAAGAAATATCTCAAACATATCAGTCTTTGTCGTGCCTTGGGGCAGTCCAGCACCGAAATGCTAGGCAATTCTTCTCTGAACAAGAGTACCAAAATCAACCCCAGAGACATGTTTAGGTCTGGTTGGACCTCATCAGTAGGGTGGAGCTGTGCCTCTCTAAGAATAGTGAGCAAGGGGTCCACGTCTGGATTCCCCTAGTAACTTAGGGTGAGACCCAAAGTTACTTCAATATGCAAATTAACAAGGGGGGTCCTGGGAGACCCTCTGCCAGGCATTAGTCCTGGTTACGAGAGACTTACCCAGAGTCTTTAGCTCACTATCTTTCACAGAGAAGAAATATCCCAAACATATCAGTCTTTGTCCTGCCCTGGGGCAGTCCAGCACCGAAATGCTAGGCAATTCTCCTCTGAACAAGAGTACCAAAAGCAACCCCAGACACGTGTTTCGGTCTGGTTGGACCTCATCAGTAGGGTGTAGCTGTGCCTTTCTAAGAATAGTGAGCAAAGGGTCCACGATTGGATTCCCCTAGTAATTTAGGGTGAGACCCAAAGTTACTTCAATATGCAAATTAACAAGGGGGTCCTGGGAGACCCTCTGCCAGGCATTAGTCCTTGTTACGAGAGACTTACCCAGAGTCTTTAGCTCTCTATCTTTCACAGTGAAGAAATATCCCAAACATATCAGTCTTTGTCCTGACTTGGGGCAGTCCAGCACCGAAATGCTAAGCAATTCTCCTCTGAACAAGAGTACCAAAAGCAACCCCAGACACGTGTTTCGGTCTGGTTGGACCTCATCAGTAGGGTGGAGCTGTGCCTTTCTAAGAATAGTGAGCAAGGGGTCCACATCTGGATTCCCCTAGTAACTTAGGGTGAGACCCAAAGTTACTTCAATATGCAAATTAACAAGGGGGGTCCTGGGAGTCCCTCTGCCAGACATTAGTCCTAGTTACGAGTGACTTACCCAGAGTCTTTAGCTCACTAACTTTCACAGAGAAGAAATATCTCAAACATATCAGTCTTTGTCGTGCCTTGGGGCAGTCCACCACCGAAATGCTAGGCAATTCTCCTCTGAACAAAAGTACCGAAAGCAACCCCAGACACATGTTTTGGTCTGGTTGGACCTCATCAGTAGGGTGGAGCTGTGCCTCTTTAAGAATAGTGAGCAAGGGTTCCACGTCTGGATTCCCTTAGTAACTTAGGGTGAGACCCAAAGTTATTTCAATATGCAAATTAACAAGGGGGGTCCTGGGAGTCCCTCTGCCAGACATTAGACCTGGTTACGAGAGACTTACCCAGAGTCTTTAGCTCACTATCTTTCACAGAGACGAAATATCCCAAACATATCACTCTTTGTTCTGCCCTGGGGCAGTCCAGCACAGAAATGCTAGGCAATTCTCCTCTAAATAAGAGTACCAAAAGCAACCCCAGACACGTGTTTCCTTCTGGTTGGACATCATCAGTAGGGTGGAGCTGTACCTCTCTAAGAATAGTGAGCAAGGGGTCCACGTCTGGATTCCCCTAGTAACTTAGGGTGAGACCCAAAGTTACTTCAATATGCAAATTAACAAGGGGGCTCCTGGAAGTCCCTCTGCCAGACATTAGTCCTGGTTACGAGTGACTTACCCAGAGTCTTTAGCTCACTATCTTTCACAGAGAAGAAAGATCCCAAACATATCACTCTTTGTGCTGCCCTGGGGCAGTCCAGCACCGAAATACTAGGCAATTCTCCTCTGAACAAGAGTACCAAAAGCAACCCCAGACACGTGTTTCGGTCTGGTTGGACCTCATCAGTAGGGTGGAGCTGTGCCTTACTAAGAATAGTGAGCAAGGGGTCCACGTCTGGATTCCCCCAGTAACTTAGGGTTAGACCCAAAGTTACTTCAGTATGCAAATTAACAAGGGGGGTCCTGCTAGTCCCTCTGCCAGACATTAGTCCTGGTTACAAGAGACTTACCCAGAGTCTTTAGCTCACTATCTTTCACAGAGAAGAAATATCCCAAACATATCAGTCTTTGTTCTGCCCTGGGGCAGTCCAGCACCGAAATGCTACGCAATTCTCCTCTGAACAAGAGTACCAAAAGCAACCCCAGACACGTGTTTTCGGTCTGGTTGGACCTCATCAGTAGGGTGGAGCTGTGCCTTACTAAGAATAGTGAGCAAGGGGTCCACGTCTGGATTCCCCTAGTAACTTAGGGTGAGACCCAAAGTTACTTCAATATGCAAATTAACAAGGGGGGTCCTGGGAGTCCCTCTGCCAGACATTAGTCCTGGTTATGAGAGACTTACCCAGAGTCTTTAGCTCACTATCTTTCACAGAGAAGAAATATCTCAAACATATCAGTCTTTTTCCTGCCCTGGGGCCCTCCAGCACCGAAATGTTAGGCAATTCTACTATGTACAAGAGTACCAAAAGCAACCCCAGACACGTGTTTCATTCTGATTGAACCTCATCAGTAGGGTGGAGCTGTGCCTCTCTAAGAATAGTGAGCAAGGGGTCCACCTCTGGATACCCCTAGTAATTTACGGTGAGACCCAAAGTTACTTCAATATGAAAATTAACAAGGGGGGTCCTGGGAGTCCCTCTGCCAGACATTAGTCCTGGTTACGAAAGACTTACCCAGAGTCTTTAGCTCACTATCTTTCACAGAGAAGAAATATCTCAAACATATCAATCTTTGTTTGCCTTGGGGCAGTCCAGCAGCGAAATGCTAGGCAATTCTCCTCTGAAAAAAAGTACCGAAAGCAACCCCAGACACATGTTTAGGTCTGGTTGGACCTCATCAGTAGCGTGGAGCTGTGCCTCTCTAAGAATAGTGAGCAAGGGGTCCAAATCTGGATTCCCCTAGTAACTTAGGGTGAGACCCAAAGTTACTTCAATATGCAAATTAACAAGGGGGGTCCTGGGAGTCCCTCTGCCAGACATTAGTCCTGGTTACGAGAGACTTACCCAGAGTCTTTAGCTCACTATCTTTCACAGAGAAGAAATATCTCAAACATATCAGTCTTTGTCGTGCCTTGGGGCAGTCCAGCACCGAAATGCTAGGCAATTCTCCTCTGAACAAAAGTACCGAAAGCAACCCCAGACACATGTTTAGGTCTGGTTGGATCTCATCAGTAGCGTGGAGCTGTGCCTCTCTAAGAATAGTGAGCAAGGGGTCCACGTCTGGATTCCCCTAGTAACTTAGGGTGAGACCCAAAGTTACTTCAATATGCAAATTAACAAGGGGCGTCCTGGGAGTCCCTCTGCCAGACATTAGTCCTGGTTACGAGAGACTTACCCAGAGTCTTTAGCTCACTATCTTTCACAGAGAAGAAATATCTCAAACATATCAGTCTTTGTCGTGCCTTGGGGCAGTCTAGCACCGAAATGCTAGGGAATTCTTCTCTGAACAAGAGTACCAAAAGCAACCCCAGACACATGTTTAGGTCTGGTTGGACCTCATCAGTAGGGTGGAGCTGTGCCTCTCTAAGAATAGTGAGCAAGGGGTCCACGTCTGGATTCCCCTAGTAACTTAGGGTGAGACCCAAAGTTACTTCAATATGCAAATTAACAAGGGGCGTCCTGGGAGTCCCTCTGCCAGACATTAGTTCTGGTTACGAGAGACTTACCCAGAGTCTTTAGCTCACTATCTTTCACAGAGAAGAAATATCCCAAACATATCAGTCTTTGTCCTGACTTGGGGCAGTCCAGCACCGAAATGCTAAGCAATTCTCCTCTGAACAAGAGTACCAAAAGCAACCCCAGACACGTGTTTCGGTCTGGTTGGACCTCATCAGTAGGGTGGAGCTGTGCCTTTCTAAGAATAGTGAGCAAGGGGTCCACATCTGGATTCCCCTAGTAATTTAGGGTGAGACCCAAAGTTACTTCAATATGCAAATTAACAAGGGGGGTCCTGGGAGTCCCTCTGCCAGACATTAGTCCTAGTTACGAGTGACTTACCCAGAGTCTTTAGCTCACTATCTTTCACAGAAAAGAAATATCTCAAACATATCAGTCTTGGTCGTGCTTTGGGGCAGTCCAGTACCGAAATGCTAGGCAATTCTCCTCTGAACAAAAGTACCGAAAGCAACCCCAGACACATGTTTCGGTCTGGTTGGACCTCATCAGTAGGGTGGAGCTGTGCCTCTTTAAGAATAGTGAGCAAGGGGTCCACGCGTGGATTCCCCTAGTAACTTAGGGTGAGACCCAAAGTTACTTCAATATGCAAATTACCAAGGGGGGGTCCTGGGAGTCCCTCTGCCAGACATTAGACCTGGTTACGAGAGACTTACACAGAGTCTTTAGCTCACTATCTTTCACAGAGAAGAAATATCACAAACATATCACTCTTTGTTCTGCCCTGGGGCAGTCCAGCACAGAAATGCTAGGCAATTTTCCTCTAAACAAGAGTACCAAAAGCAACCCCAGACACGTGTTTCGGTCTGGTTGGACATCATCAGTAGGGTGGAGCTGTGCCTCTCTAAGAATAGTGAGCAAGGGGTCCACATCTGGATTCCCCTAGTAACTTAGGGTGAGACCCAAAGTTACTTCAATATGCAAATTAACAAGGGGGGTCCTGGGAGTCCCTCTGCCAGACATTAGTCCTGGTTACAAGAGACTTACCCAGAGTCTTTAGCTCACTATCTTTCACAGAGAAGAAATATCCCAAACATATCACTCTTTGTTCTGCCCTGGGGCAGTCCAGCATCGAAATGCTACGCAATTCTCCTCTGAACAAGAGTACCAAAAGCAACCCCAGACACGTGTTTTCGGTCTGGTTGGACCTCATCAGTACGGTGGAGCTGTGCCTTACTAAGAATAGTGAGCAAGGGGTCCACGTCTGGATTCCCCTAGTAACTTAGGGTGAGACCCAAAGTTACTTCAATATGCAAATTAACAAGGGGGTCCTGGGAGTCCCTCTGCCAGACATTAGTCCTGGTTACGAGAGACTTACCCATAGTCTTTAGCTCACTATCTTTCACAGAGAAGAAATATCTCAAACATATCAGTCTTTGTCCTGCCCTGGGGCCCTCCAGCACCGAAATGTTAGGCAATTCTACTATGTACAAGAGTACCAAAAACAACCCCAGACACGTGTTTCATTCTGATTGAACCTCATCAGTAGGGTGGAGCTGTGCCTCTCTAAGAATAGTGAGCAAGGGGTCCACCTCTGGATTCCCCTAGTAACTTAGGGTGAGACCCAAAGTTACTTCAATATGAAAATTAACAAGGGGGGTCCTGGGAGTCCCTCTGCCAGACATTAGTCCTGGTTACGAAAGACTTACCCAGAGTCTTTAGCTCACTATCTTTCACAGAGAAGAAATATCTCAAACATATCAATCTTTGTTTGCCTTGGGGCAGTCCAGCACCGAAATGCTAGGCAATTCTCCTCTGAACAAAAGTACCGAAAGCAACCCCAGACACATGTTTAGGTCTGGTTGGACCTCATCAGTAGCGTGGAGCTGTGCCTCTCTAAGAATAGTGAGCAAGGGGTCCACGTCTGGATTCCCCTAGTAACTTAGGGTGAGACCCAAAGTTACTTCAATATGCAAATTAACAAGGGGGGTCCAGGGAGACCCTCTGCCAGGCATTAGTCCTGGTTACGAGAGACTTACCCAGAGTCTTTAGCTCACTATCTTTCACAGAGAAGAAATATCCCAAACATATCAGTCTTTGTCCTGCCCTGGGGCAGTCCAGCACCGAAATGCTAGGCAATTCTCCTCTGAACAAGAGTACCAAAAGCAACCCCAGACACGTGTTTCGGTCTGGTTGGACCTCATCAGTAGGGTGTAGCTGTGCCTTTCTAAGAATAGTGAGCAAAGGGTCCACGATTGGATTCCCCTAGTAATTTAGGGTGAGACCCAAAGTTACTTCAATATGCAAATTAACAAGGGGGGTCCTGGGAGACCCTCTGCCAGGCATTAGTCCTGGTTACGAGAGACTTACCCAGAGTCTTTAGCTCACTATCTTTCACAGAGAAGAAATATCCCAAACATATCAGTCTTTGTCCTGACTTGGGGCAGTCCAGCACCGAAATGCTAAGCAATTCTCCTCTGAACAAGAGTACCAAAAGCAACCCCAGACACGTGTTTCGGTCTGGTTGGACCTCATCAGTAGGGTGGAGCTGTGCCTTTCTAAGAATAGTGAGCAAGGGGTCCACATCTGGATTCCCCTAGTAATTTAGGGTGAGACCCAAAGTTACTTCAATATGCAAATTAACAAGGGGGGTCCTGGGAGTCCCTCTGCCAGACATTAGTCCTAGTTACGAGTGACTTACCCAGAGTCTTTAGCTCACTAACTTTCACAGAGAAGAAATATCTCAAACATATCAGTCTTTGTCGTGCCTTGGGGCAGTCCAGCACCGAAATGCTAGGCAATTCTCCTCTGAACAAAAGTACCGAAAGCAACCCCAGACACATGTTTTGGTCTGGTTGGACCTCATCAGTAGGGTGGAGCTGTGCCTCTTTAAGAATAGTGAGCAAGGGTTCCACGTCTGGATTCCCCTAGTAACTTAGAGTGAGACCCAAAGTTACTTCAATATGCAAATTAACAAGGGGGGTCCTGGGAGACCCTCTGCCAGACATTAGTCCTGGTTACGAGAGACTTACCCAGTGTCTTTAGCTCACTATCTTTCACAGAGAAGAAATATCCCAAACATATCAGTCTTTTTCCTGCCTTGGGGCAGTCTAGCACCGAAATGCTAGGCAATCCTCCTCTGAACAAGAGTACCAAAAGCAACCCCAGACACGTGTTTCGGTCTGGTTGGACCTCATCAGTAGGGTGAAGCTGTGCCTTACTAAGAATAGTGAGCAAGGGGTCCACATCTGGATTCCCCTAGTAACTTAGGGTGAGACCCAATGTTACTTCAATATGCAAATTAACAAGGGGGGTCCTGGGAGTCCCTCTGCCAGACATTAGACCTGGTTATGAGAGACTTACCCAGAGTCTTTAGCTCACTATCTTTCACAGAGACGAAATATCCCAAACATATCACTCTTTGTTCTGCCCTGGGGCAGTCCAGCACAGAAATGCTAGGCAATTCTCCTCTAAATAAGAGTACCAAAAGCAACCCCAGACACGTGTTTCGTTCTGGTTGGACATCATCAGTAGGGTGGAGCTGTACCTCTCTAAGAATAGTGAGCAAGGGGTCCACGTCTGGATTCCCCTAGTAACTTAGGGTGAGACCCAAAGTTACTTCAATATGCAAATTAACAAGGGGGCTCCTGGAAGTCTCTCTGCCAGACATTAGTCCTGGTTACGAGTGACTTACCCAGAGTCTTTAGCTCACTATCTTTCACAGAGAAGAAAGATCCCAAACATATCACTCTTTGTCCTGCCCTGGGGCAGTCCAGCACCGAAATACTAGGCAATTCTCCTCTGAACAAGAGTCCCAAAAGCAACCCCAGACACGTGTTTCGGTCTGGTTGGACCTCATCAGTAGGGTGGAGCTGTGCCTTTCTAAGAATAGTGAGCAAGGGGTCCACGTCTGGATTCCCCCAGTAACTTAGGGTGAGACCCAAAGTTACTTCAGTATGCAAATTAACAAGGGGGTCCTGGGAGTCCCTCTGCCAGACATTAGTCCTGGTTACGAGAGACTTACCCAGAGTCTTTAGCTCACTATCTTTCACAGAGAAGAAATATCCCAAACATATCAGTCTTTGTCCTGCCCTGGGGCAGTCCAGCACCGAAATGCTAGGCAATTCTTCTCTGAACAAGAGTACCAAAAGAAACCCCAGACACGTGTTTCAGTCTGGTTGGACATCATCAGTAGGGTGGAGCTGTGCCTCTCTAAGAATAGTGAGCAAGGGGTCCACGTCTGGATTCCCCTAGTAACTTAGAGTGAGACCCAAAGTTACTTCAATATGCAAATTAACAAGGGGGGTCCTGGGAGACCCTCTGCCAGACATTAGTCCTGGTTACGAGAGACTTACCCAGTGTCTTTAGCTCACTATATTTCACAGAGAAGAAATATCCCAAACATATCAGTCTTTTTCCTGCCTTGGGGCAGTCTAGCACCGAAATGCTAGGCAATCCTCCTCTGAACAAGAGTACCAAAAGCAACCCCAGACACGTGTTTCGGTCTGGTTGGACCTCATCAGTAGGGTGAAGCTGTGCCTTACTAAGAATAGTGAGCAAGGGGTCCACATCTGGATTCCCCTAGTAACTTAGGGTGAGACCCAAAGTTACTTCAATATGCAAATTAACAAGGGGGGGTCCTGGGAGTCCCTCTGCCAGACATTAGTCCTGGTTACGAGAGACTTACCCAGAGTCTTTAGCTCACTATCTTTCACAGAGAAGAAATATCCCAAACATATCACTCTTTGTTCTGCCGTGGGGCAGTTCCAGCACCGAAATGCTAGGCATTTCTCCTCTGAACAAGAGTACCAAAAGCAACCCCAGACACGTGTTTTCGGTCTGGTTGGACCTCATCAGTAGGGTGGAGCTGTGCCTTTCTAAGAATAGTGAGCAAGGGGTCCACGTCTGGATTCCCCCAGTAACTTAGGGTGAGACCAAAAGTTACTTCAATATGCAAATTAACAAGGGGGGTCCTGGGAGTACCTCTGCCAGACATTAGTCCTGGTTACGAGAGACTTACCCAGAGTCTTTAGCTCACTATCTTTCACAGAGAAGAAATATCCCAAACATATCAGTCTTTGTCCTGCCCTGGGGCAGTCCAGCACCGAAATGCTAGGCAATTCTTCTCTGAACAAGAGTACCAAAAGAAACCCCAGACACGTGTTTCGGTCTGGTTGGACCTCATCAGTAGGGTGGAGCTGTGCCTTTCTAAGAATAGTGAGCAAGGGGTCCACGTCTGGATTCCCCTAGTAACTTAGGGTGAGACCCAAAGTTACTTCAATATGCAAATTAACAAGGGGGCTCCTGGAAGTCCCTCTGCCAGACATTAGTCCTGGCTACGAGTGACTTACCCAAAGTCTTTAGCTCACTATCTTTCACAGAGAAGAAATATCCCAAACATATCACTCTTTGTCCTGCCCTGGGGCAGTCCAGCACCGAAATACTAGGCAATTCTCCTCTGAACAAGAGTCCCAAAAGCAACCCCAGACACGTGTTTCGGTCTGGTTGGACCTCATCAGTAGGGTGGAGCTGTGCCTTTCTAAGAATAGTGAGCAAGGGGTCCACATCTGGATTCCCCCAGTAACTTAGGGTGAAACCCAAAGTTACTTCAGTATGCAAATTAACAAGGGGGGTCCTGGGAGTCCCTCTGCCAGACATTAGTCCTGGTTACGAGAGACTTACCCAGAGTCTTTAGCTCACTATCTTTCACAGAGAAGAAATATCCCAAACATATCAGTCTTTGTCCTGCCCTGGGGCAGTCCAGCACCGAAATGCTAGGCAATTCTCCTCTGAACAAGAGTCCCAAAAGCAACCCCAGACACGTGTTTCGGTCTGGTTGGACCTCATCAGTAGGGTGGAGCTGCGCCTCTCTAAGAATAGTGAGCAAGGGGTCCACGTCTGGATTCCCCTAGTA
The DNA here is from genome assembly GCF_040938575.1 of Ambystoma mexicanum. Lineage (NCBI taxonomy): Eukaryota > Metazoa > Chordata > Amphibia > Caudata > Ambystomatidae > Ambystoma > Ambystoma mexicanum. The sequence continues at coordinate 1,444,423,597 of NC_090929.1, forward strand.
ACTTAGGGTGAGACCCAAAGTTACTTCAATATGCAAATTAACAAGGGGGGTCCTGGGAGACCCTCTGCCAGACATTAGTCCTGGTTACGAGAGACTTACCCAGTGTCTTTAGCTCACTATCTTTCACAGAGAAGAAATATCCCAAACATATCACTCTTTGTTCTGCCGTGGGGCAGTCCAGCACCGAAATGTTAGGCAATTCTCCTATGTACAAGAGTACCAAAAAGCAACCCCAGACACGTGTTTTCGGTCTGGTTGGACCTCATCAGTAGGGTGGAGCTGTGCCTTACTAAGAATAGTGAGCAAGGGGTCCACGTCTGGATTCCCCTAGTAACTTAGGGTGAGACCCAAAGTTACTTCAATATGAAAATTAACAAGGGGGGTCCTGGGAGTCCCTCTGCCAGACATTAGTCCTGGTTACGAGAGACTTACCCAGAGTCTTTAGATCACTATCTTTCACAGAGAAGAAATATCTCAAACATATCAGTCTTTGTCCTGCCCTGGGGCCCTCCAGCACCGAAATGTTAGGCAATTCTCCTATGTACAAGAGTACCAAAAGCAACCCCAGACACGTGTTTCGTTCTGATTGAACCTCATCAGTAGGGTGGAGCTGTGCCTTTCTAAGAATAGTGAGCAAGGGGTCCACCTGTGGATTCCCCTAGTAACTTAGGGTGAGACCCAAAGTTACTTCAATATGCAAATTAACAAGGGGGATCCTGGGAGTCCCTCTGCCAGACATTAGTCCTGATTACGAAAGACTTAACCAGAGTCTTTAGCTCACTATCTTTCACAGAGAAGAAATATCCCAAACATGTCAGTCTTTGTCCTGCATTGGGACAGTCCAGCACCGAAATGGTAGGCAATTCTTCTCTGAACAAGGGTACCAAAAGCAACCCCAGACACATGATTCGGTCTGGTTGGACATCATCAGTAGGGTGGAGCTGTGCCTCTCTAAGAATAGTGAGCAAGGGGTCCACATCTGGATTCCCCCAGTAACTTAGGGTGAGACCCAAAGTTACTTCAATATAAAAATTAACAAGGGGGGTCCTGGGAGACCCTCTGCCAGGCATTAGTCCTGGTTACGAGAGACTTACCCAGAGTCTTTAGCTCACTATCTTTCACAGAGAATAAATATCCCAAACATATCAGTCTTTGTCCTGCCCTGGGGCAGTCCAGCACCGAAATGCTAGGCAATTCTTCTCTGAACAAGAGTACCAAAAGAAACCCCAGACACGTGTTTCGGTCTGGTTGGACATCATCAGTAGGGTGGAGCTGTGCCTCTCTAAGAATAGTGAGCAAGGGGTCCACGTTTGGATTCCCCTAGTAACTTAGGGTGAGACCCAAAGTTACTTCAATATGCAAATTAACAAGGGGGGTCCTGGGAGACCCTCTGCCAGACATTAGTCCTGGTTACGAGAGACTTACCCAGTGTCTTTAGCTCACTATCTTTCACAGAGAAGAAATATCCCAAACATATCAGTCTTTTTCCTGCCTTGGGGCAGTCTAACACCGAAATGCTAGGCAATCCTCCTCTGAACAAGAGTACCAAAAGCAACCCCAGACACGTGTTTCGGTCTGGTTGGACCTCATCAGTAGGGTGGAGCTGTGCCTTACTAAGAATAGTGAGCAAGGGGTCCACATCTGGATTCCCCTAGTAACTTAGGGTGAGACCCAATGTTACTTCAATATGCAAATTAACAAGGGGGGGTCCAGGGAGTCGCTCTGCCAGACATTAGTCCTGGTTACGAGAGACTTACCCAGAGTCTTTAGCTCACTATCTTTCACAGAGAAGAAATATCCCAAACATATCACTCTTTGTTCTGCCGTGGGGCAGTCCAGCACCAAAATGTTAGGCAATTCTCCTATGTACAAGAGTACCAAAAGCAACCCCAGACACGTGTTTTCGGTCTGGTTGGACCTCATCAGTAGGGTGGAGCTGTGCCTTACTAAGAATAGTGAGCAAGGGGTCCACGTCTGGATTCCCCTAGTAACTTAGGGTGAGACCCAAAGTAACTTCATTATGAAAATTAACAAGGGGGGTCCTGGGAGTCCCTCTGCCAGACATTAGTCCTGGTTACGAGAGACTTACCCAGAGTCTTTAGCTCACTATCTTTCACAGAGAAGAAATATCTCAAACATATCAGTCTTTGTCCTGCCCTGGGGCCCTCCAGCACCGAAATGTTAGGCAATTCTCCTATGTACAAGAGTACCAAAAGCAACCCCAGACACGTGTTTCGTTCTGATTGAACCTCATCAGTAGGGTGGAGCTGTGCCTTTCTAAGAATAGTGAGCAAGAGGTCCACCTGTGGATTCCCCTAGTAATTTAGGGTGAGACCCAAAGTTACTATAATATGCAAATTAACAAGGGGGGTCCTGGGAGACCCTCTGCCAGGCATTAGTCCTAGTTACGAGAGACTTACCCAGAGTCTTTAGCTCACTATCTTTCACAGAGAAGAAATATCCCAAACATATCAGTCTTTGTCCTGACTTGGGGCAGTCCAGCACCGAAATGCTAAGCAATTCTCCTCTGAACAAGAGTACCAAAAGCAACCCCAGACACGTGTTTCGGTCTGGTTGGACCTCATCAGTAGGGTGGAGCTGTGCCTTTCTAAGAATAGTGAGCAAGGGGTCCACATCTGGATTCCCCTAGTAACTTAGGGTGAGACCCAAAGTTACTTCAATATGCAAATTAACAAGGGGGGTCCTGGGAGTCCCTCTGCCAGACATTAGACCTGGTTACGAGAGACTTACCCAGAGTCTTTAGCTCACTATCTTTCACGGGGACGAAATATCCCAAACATATCACTCTTTGTTCTGCCCTGGGGCAGTCCAGCACAGAAATGCTAGGCAATTCTCCTCTAAATAAGAGTACCAAAAGCAACCCCAGACACGTGTTTCGTTCTGGTTGGACATCATCAGTAGGGTGGAGCTGTACCTCTCTAAGAATAGTGAGCAAGGGGTCCACGTCTGGATTCCCCTAGTAACTTAGGGTGAGACCCAAAGTTACTTCAATATGCAAATTAACAAGGGGGGTCCTGGGAGTCCCTCTGCCAGACATTAGTCCTGGTTACGAAAGACTTACCCAGAGTCTTTAGCTCACTATCTTTCACAGAGAAGAAATATCTCAAACATATCAATCTTTGTTTGCCTTGGGGCAGTCCAGCAGCGAAATGCTAGGCAATTCTCCTCTGAAAAAAAGTACCGAAAGCAACCCCAGACACATGTTTAGGTCTGGTTGGACCTCATCAGTAGCGTGGAGCTGTGCCTCTCTAAGAATAGTGAGCAAGGGGTCCAAATCTGGATTCCCCTAGTAACTTAGGGTGAGACCCAAAGTTACTTCAATATGCAAATTAACAAGGGGGGTCCTGGGAGTCCCTCTGTCAGACATTAGTCCTGGTTACGAGAGACTTACCCAGAGTCTTTAGCTCACTATCTTTCACAGAGAAGAAATATCTCAAACATATCAGTCTTTGTCGTGCCTTGGGGCAGTCCAGCACCGAAATGCTAGGCAATTCTTCTCTGAACAAGAGTACCAAAAGCAACCCCAGAGACATGTTTAGGTCTGGTTGGACCTCATCAGTAGGGTGGAGCTGTGCCTCTCTAAGAATAGTGAGCAAGGGGTCCACGTCTGGATTCCCCTAGTAACTTAGGGTGAGACCCAAAGTTACTTCAATATGCAAATTAACAAGGGGGGTCCTGGGAGACCCTCTGCCAGGCATTAGTCCTGGTTACGAGAGACTTACCCAGAGTCTTTAGCTCACTATCTTTCACAGAGAAGAAATATCCCAAACATATCAGTCTTTGTCCTGCCCTGGGGCAGTCCAGCACCGAAATGCTAGGCAATTCTCCTCTGAACAAGAGTACCAAAAGCAACCCCAGACACGTGTTTCGGTCTGGTTGGACCTCATCAGTAGGGTGTAGCTGTGCCTTTCTAAGAATAGTGAGCAAAGGGTCCACGATTGGATTCCCCTAGTAATTTAGGGTGAGACCCAAAGTTACTTCAATATGCAAATTAACAAGGGGGTCCTGGGAGACCCTCTGCCAGGCATTAGTCCTTGTTACGAGAGACTTACCCAGAGTCTTTAGCTCTCTATCTTTCACAGTGAAGAAATATCCCAAACATATCAGTCTTTGTCCTGACTTGGGGCAGTCCAGCACCGAAATGCTAAGCAATTCTCCTCTGAACAAGAGTACCAAAAGCAACCCCAGACACGTGTTTCGGTCTGGTTGGACCTCATCAGTAGGGTGGAGCTGTGCCTTTCTAAGAATAGTGAGCAAGGGGTCCACATCTGGATTCCCCTAGTAACTTAGGGTGAGACCCAAAGTTACTTCAATATGCACATTAACAAGGGGGGTCCTGGGAGTCCCTCTGCCAGACATTAGTCCTAGTTACGAGTGACTTACCCAGAGTCTTTAGCTCACTAACTTTCACAGAGAAGAAATATCTCAAACATATCAGTCTTTGTCGTGCCTTGGGGCAGTCCACCACCGAAATGCTAGGCAATTCTCCTCTGAACAAAAGTACCGAAAGCAACCCCAGACACATGTTTTGGTCTGGTTGGACCTCATCAGTAGGGTGGAGCTGTGCCTCTTTAAGAATAGTGAGCAAGGGTTCCACGTCTGGATTCCCTTAGTAACTTAGGGTGAGACCCAAAGTTATTTCAATATGCAAATTAACAAGGGGGGTCCTGGGAGTCCCTCTGCCAGACATTAGACCTGGTTACGAGAGACTTACCCAGAGTCTTTAGCTCACTATCTTTCACAGAGACGAAATATCCCAAACATATCACTCTTTGTTCTGCCCTGGGGCAGTGCAGCACAGAAATGCTAGGCAATTCTCCTCTAAATAAGAGTACCAAAAGCAACCCCAGACACGTGTTTCCTTCTGGTTGGACATCATCAGTAGGGTGGAGCTGTACCTCTCTAAGAATAGTGAGCAAGGGGTCCACGTCTGGATTCCCCTAGTAACTTAGGGTGAGACCCAAAGTTACTTCAATATGCAAATTAACAAGGGGGCTCCTGGAAGTCCCTCTGCCAGACATTAGTCCTGGTTACGAGTGACTTACCCAGAGTCTTTAGCTCACTATCTTTCACAGAGAAGAAAGATCCCAAACATATCACTCTTTGTGCTGCCCTGGGGCAGTCCAGCACCGAAATACTAGGCAATTCTCCTCTGAACAAGAGTCCCAAAAGCAACCCCAGACACGTGTTTCGGTCTGGTTGGACCTCATCAGTAGGGTGGAGCTGTGCCTTTCTAAGAATAGTGAGCAAGGGGTCCACGTCTGGATTCCCCCAGTAACTTAGGGTTAGACCCAAAGTTACTTCAGTATGCAAATTAACAAGGGGGGTCCTGGGAGTCCCTCTGCCAGACATTAGTCCTGGTTATGAGAGACTTACCCAGAGTCTTTAGCTCACTATCTTTCACAGAGAAGAAATATCTCAAACATATCAGTCTTTTTCCTGCCCTGGGGCCCTCCAGCACCGAAATGTTAGGCAATTCTACTATGTACAAGAGTACCAAAAGCAACCCCAGACACGTGTTTCATTCTGATTGAACCTCATCAGTAGGGTGGAGCTGTGCCTCTCTAAGAATAGTGAGCAAGGGGTCCACCTCTGGATACCCCTAGTAATTTACGGTGAGACCCAAAGTTACTTCAATATGAAAATTAACAAGGGGGGTCCTGGGAGTCCCTCTGCCAGACATTAGTCCTGGTTACGAAAGACTTACCCAGAGTCTTTAGCTCACTATCTTTCACAGAGAAGAAATATCTCAAACATATCAATCTTTGTTTGCCTTGGGGCAGTCCAGCAGCGAAATGCTAGGCAATTCTCCTCTGAAAAAAAGTACCGAAAGCAACCCCAGACACATGTTTAGGTCTGGTTGGACCTCATCAGTAGCGTGGAGCTGTGCCTCTCTAAGAATAGTGAGCAAGGGGTCCAAATCTGGATTCCCCTAGTAACTTAGGGTGAGACCCAAAGTTACTTCAATATGCAAATTAACAAGGGGGGTCCTGGGAGTCCCTCTGCCAGACATTAGTCCTGGTTACGAGAGACTTACCCAGAGTCTTTAGCTCACTATCTTTCACAGAGAAGAAATATCTCAAACATATCAGTCTTTGTCGTGCCTTGGGGCAGTCCAGCACCGAAATGCTAGGCAATTCTCCTCTGAACAAAAGTACCGAAAGCAACCCCAGACACATGTTTAGGTCTGGTTGGATCTCATCAGTAGCGTGGAGCTGTGCCTCTCTAAGAATAGTGAGCAAGGGGTCCACGTCTGGATTCCCCTAGTAACTTAGGGTGAGACCCAAAGTTACTTCAATATGCAAATTAACAAGGGGCGTCCTGGGAGTCCCTCTGCCAGACATTAGTCCTGGTTACGAGAGACTTACCCAGAGTCTTTAGCTCACTATCTTTCACAGAGAAGAAATATCTCAAACATATCAGTCTTTGTCGTGCCTTGGGGCAGTCTAGCACCGAAATGCTAGGGAATTCTTCTCTGAACAAGAGTACCAAAAGCAACCCCAGACACATGTTTAGGTCTGGTTGGACCTCATCAGTAGGGTGGAGCTGTGCCTCTCTAAGAATAGTGAGCAAGGGGTCCACGTCTGGATTCCCCTAGTAACTTAGGGTGAGACCCAAAGTTACTTCAATATGCAAATTAACAAGGGGCGTCCTGGGAGTCCCTCTGCCAGACATTAGTCCTGGTTACGAGAGACTTACCCAGAGTCTTTAGCTCACTATCTTTCACAGAGAAGAAATATCCCAAACATATCAGTCTTTGTCCTGACTTGGGGCAGTCCAGCACCGAAATGCTAAGCAATTCTCCTCTGAACAAGAGTACCAAAAGCAACCCCAGACACGTGTTTCGGTCTGGTTGGACCTCATCAGTAGGGTGGAGCTGTGCCTTTCTAAGAATAGTGAGCAAGGGGTCCACATCTGGATTCCCCTAGTAATTTAGGGTGAGACCCAAAGTTACTTCAATATGCAAATTAACAAGGGGGGTCCTGGGAGTCCCTCTGCCAGACATTAGTCCTAGTTACGAGTGACTTACCCAGAGTCTTTAGCTCACTATCTTTCACAGAAAAGAAATATCTCAAACATATCAGTCTTGGTCGTGCTTTGGGGCAGTCCAGTACCGAAATGCTAGGCAATTCTCCTCTGAACAAAAGTACCGAAAGCAACCCCAGACACATGTTTCGGTCTGGTTGGACCTCATCAGTAGGGTGGAGCTGTGCCTCTTTAAGAATAGTGAGCAAGGGGTCCACGCGTGGATTCCCCTAGTAACTTAGGGTGAGACCCAAAGTTACTTCAATATGCAAATTACCAAGGGGGGGTCCTGGGAGTCCCTCTGCCAGACATTAGACCTGGTTACGAGAGACTTACACAGAGTCTTTAGCTCACTATCTTTCACAGAGAAGAAATATCACAAACATATCACTCTTTGTTCTGCCCTGGGGCAGTCCAGCACAGAAATGCTAGGCAATTTTCCTCTAAACAAGAGTACCAAAAGCAACCCCAGACACGTGTTTCGGTCTGGTTGGACATCATCAGTAGGGTGGAGCTGTGCCTCTCTAAGAATAGTGAGCAAGGGGTCCACATCTGGATTCCCCTAGTAACTTAGGGTGAGACCCAAAGTTACTTCAATATGCAAATTAACAAGGGGGGTCCTGGGAGTCCCTCTGCCAGACATTAGTCCTGGTTACAAGAGACTTACCCAGAGTCTTTAGCTCACTATCTTTCACAGAGAAGAAATATCCCAAACATATCACTCTTTGTTCTGCCCTGGGGCAGTCCAGCATCGAAATGCTACGCAATTCTCCTCTGAACAAGAGTACCAAAAGCAACCCCAGACACGTGTTTTCGGTCTGGTTGGACCTCATCAGTAGGGTGGAGCTGTGCCTTACTAAGAATAGTGAGCAAGGGGTCCACGTCTGGATTCCCCTAGTAACTTAGGGTGAGACCCAAAGTTACTTCAATATGCAAATTAACAAGGGGGTCCTGGGAGTCCCTCTGCCAGACATTAGTCCTGGTTACGAGAGACTTACCCATAGTCTTTAGCTCACTATCTTTCACAGAGAAGAAATATCTCAAACATATCAGTCTTTGTCCTGCCCTGGGGCCCTCCAGCACCGAAATGTTAGGCAATTCTACTATGTACAAGAGTACCAAAAACAACCCCAGACACGTGTTTCATTCTGATTGAACCTCATCAGTAGGGTGGAGCTGTGCCTCTCTAAGAATAGTGAGCAAGGGGTCCACCTCTGGATTCCCCTAGTAACTTAGGGTGAGACCCAAAGTTACTTCAATATGAAAATTAACAAGGGGGGTCCTGGGAGTCCCTCTGCCAGACATTAGTCCTGGTTACGAAAGACTTACCCAGAGTCTTTAGCTCACTATCTTTCACAGAGAAGAAATATCTCAAACATATCAATCTTTGTTTGCCTTGGGGCAGTCCAGCACCGAAATGCTAGGCAATTCTCCTCTGAACAAAAGTACCGAAAGCAACCCCAGACACATGTTTAGGTCTGGTTGGACCTCATCAGTAGCGTGGAGCTGTGCCTCTCTAAGAATAGTGAGCAAGGGGTCCACGTCTGGATTCCCCTAGTAACTTAGGGTGAGACCCAAAGTTATTTCAATATGCAAATTAACAAGGGGGGTCCAGGGAGACCCTCTGCCAGGCATTAGTCCTGGTTACGAGAGACTTACCCAGAGTCTTTAGCTCACTATCTTTCACAGAGAAGAAATATCCCAAACATATCAGTCTTTGTCCTGCCCTGGGGCAGTCCAGCACCGAAATGCTAGGCAATTCTCCTCTGAACAAGAGTACCAAAAGCAACCCCAGACACGTGTTTCGGTCTGGTTGGACCTCATCAGTAGGGTGTAGCTGTGCCTTTCTAAGAATAGTGAGCAAAGGGTCCACGATTGGATTCCCCTAGTAATTTAGGGTGAGACCCAAAGTTACTTCAATATGCAAATTAACAAGGGGGGTCCTGGGAGACCCTCTGCCAGGCATTAGTCCTGGTTACGAGAGACTTACCCAGAGTCTTTAGCTCACTATCTTTCACAGAGAAGAAATATCCCAAACATATCAGTCTTTGTCCTGACTTGGGGCAGTCCAGCACCGAAATGCTAAGCAATTCTCCTCTGAACAAGAGTACCAAAAGCAACCCCAGACACGTGTTTCGGTCTGGTTGGACCTCATCAGTAGGGTGGAGCTGTGCCTTTCTAAGAATAGTGAGCAAGGGGTCCACATCTGGATTCCCCTAGTAATTTAGGGTGAGACCCAAAGTTACTTCAATATGCAAATTAACAAGGGGGGGTCCTGGGAGTCCCTCTGCCAGACATTAGTCCTAGTTACGAGTGACTTACCCAGAGTCTTTAGCTCACTAACTTTCACAGAGAAGAAATATCTCAAACATATCAGTCTTTGTCGTGCCTTGGGGCAGTCCAGCACCGAAATGCTAGGCAATTCTCCTCTGAACAAAAGTACCGAAAGCAACCCCAGACACATGTTTTGGTCTGGTTGGACCTCATCAGTAGGGTGGAGCTGTGCCTCTTTAAGAATAGTGAGCAAGGGTTCCACGTCTGGATTCCCCTAGTAACTTAGAGTGAGACCCAAAGTTACTTCAATATGCAAATTAACAAGGGGGGTCCTGGGAGACCCTCTGCCAGACATTAGTCCTGGTTACGAGAGACTTACCCAGTGTCTTTAGCTCACTATCTTTCACAGAGAAGAAATATCCCAAACATATCAGTCTTTTTCCTGCCTTGGGGCAGTCTAGCACCGAAATGCTAGGCAATCCTCCTCTGAACAAGAGTACCAAAAGCAACCCCAGACACGTGTTTCGGTCTGGTTGGACCTCATCAGTAGGGTGAAGCTGTGCCTTACTAAGAATAGTGAGCAAGGGGTCCACATCTGGATTCCCCTAGTAACTTAGGGTGAGACCCAATGTTACTTCAATATGCAAATTAACAAGGGGGGTCCTGGGAGTCCCTCTGCCAGACATTAGACCTGGTTATGAGAGACTTACCCAGAGTCTTTAGCTCACTATCTTTCACAGAGACGAAATATCCCAAACATATCACTCTTTGTTCTGCCCTGGGGCAGTCCAGCACCGAAATACTAGGCAATTCTCCTCTGAACAAGAGTCCCAAAAGCAACCCCAGACACGTGTTTCGGTCTGGTTGGACCTCATCAGTAGGGTGGAGCTGTGCCTTTCTAAGAATAGTGAGCAAGGGGTCCACGTCTGGATTCCCCCAGTAACTTAGGGTGAGACCCAAAGTTACTTCAGTATGCAAATTAACAAGGGGGTCCTGGGAGTCCCTCTGCCAGACATTAGTCCTGGTTACGAGAGACTTACCCAGAGTCTTTAGCTCACTATCTTTCACAGAGAAGAAATATCCCAAACATATCAGTCTTTGTCCTGCCCTGGGGCAGTCCAGCACCGAAATGCTAGGCAATTCTTCTCTGAACAAGAGTACCAAAAGAAACCCCAGACACGTGTTTCAGTCTGGTTGGACATCATCAGTAGGGTGGAGCTGTGCCTCTCTAAGAATAGTGAGCAAGGGGTCCACGTCTGGATTCCCCTAGTAACTTAGGATGAGACCCAAAGTTACTTCAATATGCAAATTAACAAGGGGGGTCCAGGGAGACCCTCTGCCAGGCATTAGTCCTGGTTACGAGAGACTTACCCAGAGTCTTTAGCTCACTATCTTTCACAGAGAAGAAATATCCCAAACATATCAGTCTTTGTCCTGCCCTGGGGCAGTCCAGCACCGAAATGCTAGGCAATTCTCCTCTGAACAAGAGTACCAAAAGCAACCCCAGACACGTGTTTCGGTCTGGTTGGACATCATCAGTAGGGTGGAGCTGTGCCTCTCTAAGAATAGTGAGCAAGGGGTCCACGTCTGGATTCCCCTAGTAACTTAGAGTGAGACCCAAAGTTACTTCAATATGCAAATTAACAAGGGGGGTCCTGGGAGACCCTCTGCCAGACATTAGTCCTGGTTACGAGAGACTTACCCAGTGTCTTTAGCTCACTATATTTCACAGAGAAGAAATATCCCAAACATATCAGTCTTTTTCCTGCCTTGGGGCAGTCTAGCACCGAAATGCTAGGCAATCCTCCTCTGAACAAGAGTAGCAAAAGCAACCCCAGACACGTGTTTCGGTCTGGTTGGACCTCATCAGTAGGGTGAAGCTGTGCCTTACTAAGAATAGTGAGCAAGGGGTCCACATCTGGATTCCCCTAGTAACTTAGGGTGAGACCCAAAGTTACTTCAATATGCAAATTAACAAGGGGGGGTCCTGGGAGTCCCTCTGCCAGACATTAGTCCTGGTTACGAGAGACTTACCCAGAGTCTTTAGCTCACTATCTTTCACAGAGAAGAAATATCCCAAACATATCACTCTTTGTTCTGCCGTGGGGCAGTTCCAGCACCGAAATGCTACGCATTTCTCCTCTGAACAAGAGTACCAAAAGCAACCCCAGACACGTGTTTTCGGTCTGGTTGGACCTCATCAGTAGGGTGGAGCTGTGCCTTTCTAAGAATAGTGAGCAAGGGGTCCACGTCTGGATTCCCCCAGTAACTTAGGGTGAGACCCAAAGTTACTTCAATATGCAAATTAACAAGGGGGGTCCTGGGAGTCCCTCTGCCAGACATTAGTCCTGGTTACGAGAGACTTACCCAGAGTCTTTAGCTCACTATGTTTCACAGAGAAGAAATATCCCAAACATATCAGTCTTTGTCCTGCCCTGGGGCAGTCCAGCACCGAAATGCTAGGCAATTCTTCTCTGAACAAGAGTACCAAAAGAAACCCCAGACACGTGTTTCGGTCTGGTTGGACCTCATCAGTAGGGTGGAGCTGTGCCTTTCTAAGAATAGTGAGCAAGGGGTCCACGTCTGGATTCCCCTAGTAATTTAGGGTGAGACCCAAAGTTACTTCAATATGCAAATTAACAAGGGGGCTCCTGGAAGTCCCTCTGCCAGACATTAGTCCTGGCTACGAGTGACTTACCCAAAGTCTTTAGCTCACTATCTTTCACAGAGAAGAAATATCCCAAACATATCACTCTTTGTCCTGCCCTGGGGCAGTCCAGCACCGAAATACTAGGCAATTCTCCTCTGAACAAGAGTCCCAAAAGCAACCCCAGACACGTGTTTCGGTCTGGTTGGACCTCATCAGTAGGGTGGAGCTGCGCCTCTCTAAGAATAGTGAGCAAGGGGTCCACGTCTGGATTCCCCTAGTAACTTAGGGTGAGACCCAAAGTTACTTCAATATGCAAATTAACAAGGGGGGTCCTGGGAGACCCTCTGCCAGACATTAGTCCTGGTTACGAGAGACTTACCCAGTGTCTTTAGCTCACTATCTTTCACAGAGAAGAAATATCCCAAACATAACAGTCTTTTTCCTGCCTTGGGGCAGTCTAACACCGAAATGCTAGGCAATCCTCCTCTGAACAAGAGTACCAAAAGCAACCCCAGACACGTGTTTTGGTCTGGTTGGACCTCATCAGTAGGGTGGAGCTATGCCTTACTAAGAATAGTGAGCAAGGGGTCCACATCTGGATTCCCCTAGTAACTTAGGGTGAGACCCAATGTTACTTCAATATGCAAATTAACAAGGGGGGGTCCAGGGAGTCGCTCTGCCAGACATTAGTCCTGGTTACGAGAGACTTACCCAGAGTCTTTAGCTCACTATCTTTCACAGAGAAGAAATATCCCAAACATATCACTCTTTGTTCTGCCGTGGGGCAGTCCAGCACCGAAATGTTAGGCAATTCTCCTATGTACAAGAGTACCAAAAGCAACCCCAGACACGTGTTTTCAGTCTGGTTGGACCTCATCGGTAGGGTGGAGCTGTGCCTTACTAAGAATAGTGAGCAAGGGGTCCACGTCTGGATTCCCCTAGTAACTTAGGGTGAGACCCAAAGTTACTTCAATATGAAAATTAACAAGGGGGGTCCTGGTAGTCCCTCTGCCAGACATTAGTCCTGGTTACGAGAGACTTACCCAGAGTCTTTAGATCACTATCTTTCACAGAGAAGAAATATCTCAAACATATCAGTCTTTGTCCTGCCCTGGGGCCCTCCAGCACCGAAATGTTAGGCAATTCTCCTATGTACAAGAGTACCAAAAGCAACCCCAGACACGTGTTTCGTTCTGATTGAACCTCATCAGTAGGGTGGAGCTGTGCCTTTCTAAGAATAGTGAGCAAGGGGTCCACCTGTGGATTCCCCTAGTAACTTAGGGTGAGACCCAAAGTTACTTCAATATGCAAATTAACAAGGGGGATCCTGGGAGTCCCTCTGCCAGACATTAGTCCTGATTACGAAAGACTTAACCAGAGTCTTTAGCTCACTATCTTTCACAGAGAAGAAATATCCCAAACATGTCAGTCTTTGTCCTGCATTGGGACAGTCCAGCACCGAAATGGTAGGCAATTCTTCTCTGAACAAGGGTACCAAAAGCAACCCCAGACACATGATTCGGTCTGGTTGGACATCATCAGTAGGGTGGAGCTGTGCCTCTCTAAGAATAGTGAGCAAGGGGTCCACATCTGGATTCCCCCAGTAACTTAGGGTGAGACCCAAAGTTACTTCAATATAAAAATTAACAAGGGGGGTCCTGGGAGACCCTCTGCCAGGCATTAGTCCTGGTTACGAGAGACTTACCCAGAGTCTTTAGCTCACTATCTTTCACAGAGAAGAAATATCCCAAACATATCAGTCTTTGTCCTGCCCTGGGGCAGTCCAGCACCGAAATGCTAGGCAATTCTTCTCTGAACAAGAGTACCAAAAGAAACCCCAGACACGTGTTTCGGTCTGGTTGGACATCATCAGTAGGGTGGAGCTGTGCCTCTCTAAGAATAGTGAGCAAGGGGTCCACGTCTGGATTCCCCTAGTAACTTAGGGTGAGACCCAAAGTTACTTCAATATGCAAATTAACAAGGGGGGTCCTGGGAGACCCTCTGCCAGACATTAGTCCTGGTTACGAGAGACTTACCCAGTGTCTTTAGCTCACTATCTTTCACAGAGAAGAAATATCCCAAACATATCAGTCTTTTTCCTGCCTTGGGGCAGTCTAACACCGAAATGCTAGGCAATCCTCCTCTGAACAAGAGTACCAAAAGCAACCCCAGACACGTGTTTCGGTCTGGTTGGACCTCATCAGTAGGGTGGAGCTGTGCCTTACTAAGAATAGTGAGCAAGGGGTCCACATCTGGATTCCCCTAGTAACTTAGGGTGAGACCCAATGTTACTTCAATATGCAAATTAACAAGGGGGGGTCCAGGGAGTCGCTCTGCCAGACATTAGTCCTGGTTACGAGAGACTTACCCAGAGTCTTTAGCTCACTATCTTTCACAGAGAAGAAATATCCCAAACATATCACTCTTTGTTCTGCCGTGGGGCAGTCCAGCACCAAAATGTTAGGCAATTCTCCTATGTACAAGAGTACCAAAAGCAACCCCAGACACGTGTTTTCGGTCTGGTTGGACCTCATCAGTAGGGTGGAGCTGTGCCTTACTAAGAATAGTGAGCAAGGGGTCCACGTCTGGATTCCCCTAGTAACTTAGGGTGAGACCCAAAGTTACTTCAATATGAAAATTAACAAGGGGGGTCCTGGGAGTCCCTCTGCCAGACATTAGTCCTGGTTACGAGAGACTTACCCAGAGTCTTTAGCTCACTATCTTTCACAGAGAAGAAATATCTCAAACATATCAGTCTTTGTCCTGCCCTGGGGCCCTCCAGCACCGAAATGTTAGGCAATTCTCCTATGTACAAGAGTACCAAAAGCAACCCCAGACACGTGTTTCGTTCTGATTGAACCTCATCAGTAGGGTGGAGCTGTGCCTTTCTAAGAATAGTGAGCAAGGGGTCCACCTGTGGATTCCCCTAGTAATTTAGGGTGAGACCCAAAGTTACTATAATATGCAAATTAACAAGGGGGGTCCTGGGAGACCCTCTGCCAGGCATTAGTCCTGGTTACGAGAGACTTACCCAGAGTCTTTAGCTCACTATCTTTCACAGAGAAGAAATATCCCAAACATATCAGTCTTTGTCCTGACTTGGGGCAGTCCAGCACCGAAATGCTAAGCAATTCTCCTCTGAACAAGAGTACCAAAAGCAACCCCAGACACGTGTTTCGGTCTGGTTGGACCTCATCAGTAGGGTGGAGCTGTGCCTTTCTAAGAATAGTGAGCAAGGGGTCCACATCTGGATTCCCCTAGTAACTTAGGGTGAGACCCAAAGTTACTTCAATATGCAAATTAACAAGGGGGGTCCTGGGAGTCCCTCTGCCAGACATTAGACCTGGTTACGAGAGACTTACCCAGAGTCTTTAGCTCACTATCTTTCACAGAGACGAAATATCCCAAACATATCACTCTTTGTTCTGCCCTGGGGCAGTCCAGCACAGAAATGCTAGGCAATTCTCCTCTAAATAAGAGTACCAAAAGCAACCCCAGACACGTGTTTCGTTCTGGTTGGACATCATCAGTAGGGTGGAGCTGTACCTCTCTAAGAATAGTGAGCAAGGGGTCCACGTCTGGATTCCCCTAGTAACTTAGGGTGAGACCCAAAGTTACTTCAATATGCAAATTAACAAGGGGGCTCCTGGAAGTCCCTCTGCCAGACATTAGTCCTGGTTACGAGTGCCTTACCCAGAGTCTTTAGCTCACTATCTTTCACAGAGAAGAAAGATCCCAAACATATCACTCTTTGTCCTGCCCTGGGGCAGTCCAGCACCGAAATACTAGGCAATTCTCCTCTGAACAAGAGTCCCAAAAGCAACCCCAGACACGTGTTTCGGTCTGGTTGGACCTCATCAGTAGGGTGGAGCTGTGCCTTTCTAAGAATAGTGAGCAAGGGGTCCACGTCTGGATTCCCCCAGTAACTTAGGGTGAGACCCAAAGTTACTTCAGTATGCAAATTAACAAGGGGGGTCCTGGGAGTCCCTCTGCCAGACATTAGTCCTGGTTACGAGAGACTTACCCAGAGTCTTTAGCTCACTATCTTTCACAGAGAAGAAATATCCCAAACATATCAGTCTTTGTCCTGCCCTGGGACAGTCCAGCACCGAAATGCTAGGCAATTCTTCTCGGAACAAGAGTACCAAAAGAAACCCCAGACACGTGTTTCGGTCTGGTTGGACATCATCAGTAGGGTGGAGCTGTGCCTCTCTAAGAATAGTGAGCAAGGGGTCCACGTCTGGATTCCCCTAGTAACTTAGGGTGAGACCCAAAGTTACTTCAATATGCAAATTAACAAGGGGGGTCCTGGGAGACCCTCTGCCAGACATTAGTCCTGGTTACGAGAGACTTACCCAGTATCTTTAGCTCACTATCTTTCACAGAGAAGAAATATCCCAAACATATCAGTCTTTTTCCTGCCTTGGGGCAGTCTAGCACCGAAATGCTAGGCAATCCTCCTCTGAACAAGAGTACCAAAAGCAACCCCAGACACGTGTTTCGGTCTGGTTGGACCTCATCAGTAGGGTGGAGCTGTGCCTTACTAAGAATAGTGAGCAAGGGGTCCACATCTGGATTCCCCTAGTAACTTAGGGTGAGACCCAAAGTTACTTCAATATGCAAATTAACAAGGGGGGGTCCTAGGAGTCCCTCTGCCAGACATTAGTCCTGGTTACGAGAGACTTACCCAGAGTCTTTAGCTCACTATCTTTCACAGTGAAGAAATATCCCAAACATATCACTCTTTGTTCTGCCGTGGGGCAGTTCCAGCACCGAAATGCTACGCATTTCTCCTCTGAACAAGAGTCCCAAAAGCAACCCCAGACACGTGTTTTCGGTCTGGTTGGACCTCATCAGTAGGGTGGAGCTGTGCCTTACTAAGAATAGTGAACAAGGGGTCCACGTCTGGATTCGCCTAGTAACTTAGGGTGAGACCCAAAGTTACTTCAATATGAAAATTAACAAGGGGGGTCCTGGGAGTCCCTCTGCCAGACATTAGTCTTGGTTATGAGAGACTTACCCAGAGTCTTTAGCTCACTATCTTTCACAGTGAAGAAATATCCCAAACATATCACTCTTTGTTCTGCCCTGGGGCAGTCCAGCACCGAAATGCTAGGCAATTCTCCTCTAAACAAGAGTACCAAAAGCATCCCCAGACACGTGTTTCGGTCTGGTTGGACTTCATCAGTAGGGTGGAGCTGTGCCTCTCTAAGAATAGTGAGCAAGGGGTCCACGTCTGGATTACCCTAGTAACTTAGGGTGAGACCCAAAGTTACTTCAATATAAAAATTAACAAGGGGGGTCCTGGGAGACCCTCTGCCAGGCATTAGTCCTGGTTACGAGAGACTTACCCAGAGTCTTTAGCTCACTATCCTTCACAGAGAAGAAATATCCCAAAAATATCAGTCTTTGTCCTGCCCTGGGGCTGTCCAGCACCGAAATGCTAGGCAATTCTCCTCTGAACAAGAGTACCAAAAGTAACCCCAGACACGTGTTTCGGTCTGGTTGGACCTCTTCAGTAGCGTGTAGCTGTGCCTTTCTAAGAATAGTGAGAAACGGGCCCACGATTGGATTCCCCTAGTAACTTAGGGTGAGACCCAAAGTTACTTCAATATGCAAATTAACAAGGGGGGTCCTGGGAGACTCTCTGCCAGGCATTAGTCCTGGTTATGAGAGACTTACCGAGAGTCTTTAGCTCACTATCTTTCACAGAGAAGAAATATCCCAAACATATCAGTCTTTGTCCTGCCTTGGGGCAGTCCAGCACCGAAATGCTAAGCAATTCTCCTCTGAACAAGAGTACCAAAAGCAACCCCAGACACGTGTTTCGGTCTGGTTGGACCTCATCAGTAGGGTGGAGCTGTGCCTCTTTAAGAATAGTGAGCAAGGGGTCAACGTCTGGATTCCCCTAGTAACTTAGGGTGAGACCCAAAGTTACTTCAATATGCAAATTAACAAGGGGGGGGTCCTGGGAGTCCCTCTACCAGTCATTAGACCTGGTTACGAGAGACTTACCCAGAGTCTTTAGCTCACTATCTTTCACAGAGAAGAAATATCCCAAACATATCACTCTTTGTGCTGCCCTGGGGCAGTCCAGCACCGAAATACTAGGCAATTCTCCTCTGAACAAGAGTACCAAAAGCAACCCCAGACACGTGTTTTCGGACTGGTTGGACATCATCAGTAGGGTGGAGCTGTGCCTTACTAAGAATAGTGAGCAAGGGGTCCACGTCTGGATTCCCCTAGTAACTTAGGGTGAGACCCAAAGTTACTTCAATATGCAAATTAACAAGGGGGGTCCTGGGAGTCCCTCTGCCAGACATTAGTCCTGGTTACGAGAGACTTACCCAGAGTCTTTAGCTCACTATCTTTCACAGAGACGAAATATCCCAAACATATCACTCTTTGTGCTGCCCTGGGGCAGTCCAGCACCGAAATACTAGGCAATTCTCCTCTGAACAAGAGTCCCAAAAGCAACCCCAGACACGTGTTTCGGTCTGGTTGGACCTCATCAGTAGGGTGGAGCTGTGCCTTTCTAAGAATAGTGAGCAAGGGGTCCACGTCTGGATTCCCCCAGTAACTTAGGGTTAGACCCAAAGTTACTTCAGTATGCAAATTAACAAGGGGGGTCCTGGGAGTCCCTCTGCCAGACATTAGTCCTGGTTACAAGAGACTTACCCAGAGTCTTTAGCTCACTATCTTTCACAGAGAAGAAATATCCCAAACATATCAGTCTTTGTTCTGCCCTGGGGCAGTCCAGCACCGAAATGCTACGCAATTCTCCTCTGAACAAGAGTACCAAAAGCAACCCCAGACACGTGTTTTCGGTCTGGTTGGACCTCATCAGTAGGGTGGAGCTGTGCCTTACTAAGAATAGTGAGCAAGGGGTCCACGTCTGGATTCCCCTAGTAACTTAGGGTGAGACCCAAAGTTACTTCAATATGCAAATTAACAAGGGGGGTCCTGGGAGTCCCTCTGCCAGACATTAGTCCTGGTTATGAGAGACTTACCCAGAGTCTTTAGCTCACTATCTTTCACAGAGAAGAAATATCTCAAACATATCAGTCTTTTTCCTGCCCTGGGGCCCTCCAGCACCGAAATGTTAGGCAATTCTACTATGTACAAGAGTACCAAAAGCAACCCCAGACACGTGTTTCATTCTGATTGAACCTCATCAGTAGGGTGGAGCTGTGCCTCTCTAAGAATAGTGAGCAAGGGGTCCACCTCTGGATACCCCTAGTAATTTACGGTGAGACCCAAAGTTACTTCAATATGAAAATTAACAAGGGGGGTCCTGGGAGTCCCTCTGCCAGACATTAGTCCTGGTTACGAAAGACTTACCCAGAGTCTTTAGCTCACTATCTTTCACAGAGAAGAAATATCTCAAACATATCAATCTTTGTTTGCCTTGGGGCAGTCCAGCAGCGAAATGCTAGGCAATTCTCCTCTGAAAAAAAGTACCGAAAGCAACCCCAGACACATGTTTAGGTCTCGTTGGACCTCATCAGTAGCGTGGAGCTGTGCCTCTCTAAGAATAGTGAGCAAGGGGTCCAAATCTGGATTCCCCTAGTAACTTAGGGTGAGACCCAAAGTTACTTCAATATGCAAATTAACAAGGGGGGTCCTGGGAGTCCCTCTGCCAGACATTAGTCCTGGTTACGAGAGACTTACCCAGAGTCTTTAGCTCACTATCTTTCACAGAGAAGAAATATCTCAAACATATCAGTCTTTGTCGTGCCTTGGGGCAGTCCAGCACCGAAATGCTAGGCAATTCTCCTCTGAACAAAAGTACCGAAAGCAACCCCAGACACATGTTTAGGTCTGGTTGGATCTCATCAGTAGCGTGGAGCTGTGCCTCTCTAAGAATAGTGAGCAAGGGGTCCACGTCTGGATTCCCCTAGTAACTTAGGGTGAGACCCAAAGTTACTTCAATATGCAAATTAACAAGGGGCGTCCTGGGAGTCCCTCTGCCAGACATTAGTCCTGGTTACGAGAGACTTACCCAGAGTCTTTAGCTCACTATCTTTCACAGAGAAGAAATATCTCAAACATATCAGTCTTTGTCGTGCCTTGGGGCAGTCTAGCACCGAAATGCTAGGGAATTCTTCTCTGAACAAGAGTACCAAAAGCAACCCCAGACACATGTTTAGGTCTGGTTGGACCTCATCAGTAGGGTGGAGCTGTGCCTCTCTAAGAATAGTGAGCAAGGGGTCCACGTCTGGATTCCCCTAGTAACTTAGGGTGAGACCCAAAGTTACTTCAATATGCAAATTAACAAGGGGCGTCCTGGGAGTCCCTCTGCCAGACATTAGTCCTGGTTACGAGAGACTTACCCAGAGTCTTTAGCTCACTATCTTTCACAGAGAAGAAATATCCCAAACATATCAGTCTTTGTCCTGACTTGGGGCAGTCCAGCACCGAAATGCTAAGCAATTCTCCTCTGAACAAGAGTACCAAAAGCAACCCCAGACACGTGTTTCGGTCTGGTTGGACCTCATCAGTAGGGTGGAGCTGTGCCTTTCTAAGAATAGTGAGCAAGGGGTCCACATCTGGATTCCCCTAGTAATTTAGGGTGAGACCCAAAGTTACTTCAATATGCAAATTAACAAGGGGGGTCCTGGGAGTCCCTCTGCCAGACATTAGTCCTAGTTACGAGTGACTTACCCAGAGTCTTTAGCTCACTATCTTTCACAGAAAAGAAATATCTCAAACATATCAGTCTTGGTCGTGCTTTGGGGCAGTCCAGTACCGAAATGCTAGGCAATTCTCCTCTGAACAAAAGTACCGAAATCAACCCCAGACACATGTTTCGGTCTGGTTGGACCTCATCAGTAGGGTGGAGCTGTGCCTCTTTAAGAATAGTGAGCAAGGGGTCCACGCGTGGATTCCCCTAGTAACTTAGGGTGAGACCCAAAGTTACTTCAATATGCAAATTACCAAGGGGGGGTCCTGGGAGTCCCTCTGCCAGACATTAGACCTGGTTACGAGAGACTTACACAGAGTCTTTAGCTCACTATCTTTCACAGAGAAGAAATATCACAAACATATCACTCTTTGTTCTGCCCTGGGGCAGTCCAGCACAGAAATGCTAGGCAATTTTCCTCTAAACAAGAGTACCAAAAGCAACCCCAGACACGTGTTTCGGTCTGGTTGGACATCATCAGTAGGGTGGAGCTGTGCCTCTCTAAGAATAGTGAGCAAGGGGTCCACATCTGGATTCCCCTAGTAACTTAGGGTGAGACCCAAAGTTACTTCAATATGCAAATTAACAAGGGGGGTCCTGGGAGTCCCTCTGCCAGACATTAGTCCTGGTTACAAGAGACTTACCCAGAGTCTTTAGCTCACTATCTTTCACAGAGAAGAAATATCCCAAACATATCACTCTTTGTTCTGCCCTGGGGCAGTCCAGCATCGAAATGCTACGCAATTCTCCTCTGAACAAGAGTACCAAAAGCAACCCCAGACACGTGTTTTCGGTCTGGTTGGACCTCATCAGTAGGGTGGAGCTGTGCCTTACTAAGAATAGTGAGCAAGGGGTCCACGTCTGGATTCCCCTAGTAACTTAGGGTGAGACCCAAAGTTACTTCAATATGCAAATTAACAAGGGGGTCCTGGGAGTCCCTCTGCCAGACATTAGTCCTGGTTACGAGAGACTTACCCATAGTCTTTAGCTCACTATCTTTCACAGAGAAGAAATATCTCAAACATATCAGTCTTTGTCCTGCCCTGGGGCCCTCCAGCACCGAAATGTTAGGCAATTCTACTATGTACAAGAGTACCAAAAACAACCCCAGACACGTGTTTCATTCTGATTGAACCTCATCAGTAGGGTGGAGCTGTGCCTCTCTAAGAATAGTGAGCAAGGGGTCCACCTCTGGATTCCCCTAGTAACTTAGGGTGAGACCCAAAGTTACTTCAATATGAAAATTAACAAGGGGGGTCCTGGGAGTCCCTCTGCCAGACATTAGTCCTGGTTACGAAAGACTTACCCAGAGTCTTTAGCTCACTATCTTTCACAGAGAAGAAATATCTCAAACATATCAATCTTTGTTTGCCTTGGGGCAGTCCAGCACCGAAATGCTAGGCAATTCTCCTCTGAACAAAAGTACCGAAAGCAACCCCAGACACATGTTTAGGTCTGGTTGGACCTCATCAGTAGCGTGGAGCTGTGCCTCTCTAAGAATAGTGAGCAAGGGGTCCACGTCTGGATTCCCCTAGTAACTTAGGGTGAGACCCAAAGTTACTTCAATATGCAAATTAACAAGGGGGGTCCAGGGAGACCCTCTGCCAGGCATTAGTCCTGGTTACGAGAGACTTACCCAGAGTCTTTAGCTCACTATCTTTCACAGAGAAGAAATATCCCAAACATATCAGTCTTTGTCCTGCCCTGGGGCAGTCCAGCACCGAAATGCTAGGCAATTCTCCTCTGAACAAGAGTACCAAAAGCAACCCCAGACACGTGTTTCGGTCTGGTTGGACCTCATCAGTAGGGTGTAGCTGTGCCTTTCTAAGAATAGTGAGCAAAGGGTCCACGATTGGATTCCCCTAATAATTTAGGGTGAGACCCAAAGTTACTTCAATATGCAAATTAACAAGGGGGGTCCTGGGAGACCCTCTGCCAGGCATTAGTCCTGGTTACGAGAGACTTACCCAGAGTCTTTAGCTCACTATCTTTCACAGAGAAGAAATATCCCAAACATATCAGTCTTTGTCCTGACTTGGGGCAGTCCAGCACCGAAATGCTAAGCAATTCTCCTCTGAACAAGAGTACCAAAAGCAACCCCAGACACGTGTTTCGGTCTGGTTGGACCTCATCAGTAGGGTGGAGCTGTGCCTTTCTAAGAATAGTGAGCAAGGGGTCCACATCTGGATTCCCCTAGTAATTTAGGGTGAGACCCAAAGTTATTTCAATATGCAAATTAACAAGGGGGGTCCTGGGAGTCCCTCTGCCAGACATTAGTCCTAGTCCTAGTTACGAGTGACTTACCCAGAGTCTTTAGCTCACTAACTTTCACAGAGAAGAAATATCTCAAACATATCAGTCTTTGTCGTGCCTTGGGGCAGTCCAGCACCGAAATGCTAGGCAATTCTCCTCTGAACAAAAGTACCGAAAGCAACCCCAGACACATGTTTTGGTCTGGTTGGACCTCATCAGTAGGGTGGAGCTGTGCCTCTTTAAGAATAGTGAGCAAGGGTTCCACGTCTGGATTCCCCTAGTAACTTAGAGTGAGACCCAAAGTTACTTCAATATGCAAATTAACAAGGGGGGTCCTGGGAGACCCTCTGCCAGACATTAGTCCTGGTTACGAGAGACTTACCCAGTGTCTTTAGCTCACTATCTTTCACAGAGAAGAAATATCCCAAACATATCAGTCTTTTTCCTGCCTTGGGGCAGTCTAGCACCGAAATGCTAGGCAATCCTCCTCTGAACAAGAGTACCAAAAGCAACCCCAGATACGTGTTTCGGTCTGGTTGGACCTCATCAGTAGGGTGAAGCTGTGCCTTACTAAGAATAGTGAGCAAGGGGTCCACATCTGGATTCCCCTAGTAACTTAGGGTGAGACCCAATGTTACTTCAATATGCAAATTAACAAGGGGGGTCCTGGGAGTCCCTCTGCCAGACATTAGACCTGGTTATGAGAGACTTACCCAGAGTCTTTAGCTCACTATCTTTCACAGAGACGAAATATCCCAAACATATCACTCTTTGTTCTGCCCTGGGGCAGTCCAGCACAGAAATGCTAGGCAATTCTCCTCTAAATAAGAGTACCAAAAGCAACCCCAGACACGTGTTTCGTTCTGGTTGGACATCATCAGGGTGGAGCTGTACCTCTCTAAGAATAGTGAGCAAGGGGTCCACGTCTGGATTCCCCTAGTAACTTAGGGTGAGACCCAAAGTTACTTCAATATGCAAATTAACAAGGGGGCTCCTGGAAGTCTCTCTGCCAGACATTAGTCCTGGTTACGAGTGACTTACCCAGAGTCTTTAGCTCACTATCTTTCACAGAGAAGAAAGATCCCAAACATATCACTCTTTGTCCTGCCCTGGGGCAGTCCAGCACCGAAATACTAGGCAATTCTCCTCTGAACAAGAGTCCCAAAAGCAACCCCAGACACGTGTTTCGGTCTGGTTGGACCTCATCAGTAGGGTGGAGCTGTGCCTTTCTAAGAATAGTGAGCAAGGGGTCCACGTCTGGATTCCCCCAGTAACTTAGGGTGAGACCCAAAGTTACTTCAGTATGCAAATTAACAAGGGGGTCCTGGGAGTCCCTCTGCCAGACATTAGTCCTGGTTACGAGCGACTTACCCAGAGTCTTTAGCTCACTATCTTTCACAGAGAAGAAATATCCCAAACATATCAGTCTTTGTCCTGCCCTGGGGCAGTCCAGCACCGAAATGCTAGGCAATTCTTCTCTGAACAAGAGTACCAAAAGAAACCCCAGACACGTGTTTCAGTCTGGTTGGACATCATCAGTAGGGTGGAGCTGTGCCTCTCTAAGAATAGTGAGCAAGGGGTCCACGTCTGGATTCCCCTAGTAACTTAGAGTGAGACCCAAAGTTACTTCAATATGCAAATTAACAAGGGGGGTCCTGGGAGACCCTCTGCCAGACATTAGTCCTGGTTACGAGAGACTTACCCAGTGTCTTTAGCTCACTATATTTCACAGAGAAGAAATATCCCAAACATATCAGTCTTTTTCCTGCCTTGGGGCAGTCTAGCACCGAAATGCTAGGCAATCCTCCTCTGAACAAGAGTACCAAAAGCAACCCCAGACACGTGTTTCGGTCTGGTTGGACCTCATCAGTAGGGTGAAGCTGTGCCTTACTAAGAATAGTGAGCAAGGGGTCCACATCTGGATTCCCCTAGTAACTTAGGGTGAGACCCAAAGTTACTTCAATATGCAAATTAACAAGGGGGGGTCCTGGGAGTCCCTCTGCCAGACATTAGTCCTGGTTACGAGAGACTTACCCAGAGTCTTTAGCTCACTATCTTTCACAGAGAAGAAATATCCCAAACATATCACTCTTTGTTCTGCCGTGGGGCAGTTCCAGCACCGAAATGCTAGGCATTTCTCCTCTGAACAAGAGTACCAAAAGCAACCCCAGACACGTGTTTTCGGTCTGGTTGGACCTCATCAGTAGGGTGGAGCTGTGCCTTTCTAAGAATAGTGAGCAAGGGGTCCACGTCTGGATTCCCCCAGTAACTTAGGGTGAGACCCAAAGTTACTTCAATATGCAAATTAACAAGGGGGGTCCTGGGAGTACCTCTGCCAGACATTAGTCCTGGTTACGAGAGACTTACCCAGAGTCTTTAGCTCACTATCTTTCACAGAGAAGAAATATCCCAAACATATCAGTCTTTGTCCTGCCCTGGGGCAGTCCAGCACCGAAATGCTAGGCAATTCTTCTCTGAACAAGAGTACCAAAAGAAACCCCAGACACGTGTTTCGGTCTGGTTGGACCTCATCAGTAGGGTGGAGCTGTGCCTTTCTAAGAATAGTGAGCAAGGGGTCCACGTCTGGATTCCCCTAGTAACTTAGGGTGAGACCCAAAGTTACTTCAATATGCAAATTAACAAGGGGGCTCCTGGAAGTCCCTCTGCCAGACATTAGTCCTGGCTACGAGTGACTTACCCAAAGTCTTTAGCTCACTATCTTTCACAGAGAAGAAATATCCCAAACATATCACTCTTTGTCCTGCCCTGGGGCAGTCCAGCACCGAAATACTAGGCAATTCTCCTCTGAACAAGAGTCCCAAAAGCAACCCCAGACACGTGTTTCGGTCTGGTTGGACCTCATCAGTAGGGTGGAGCTGTGCCTTTCTAAGAATAGTGAGCAAGGGGTCCACATCTGGATTCCCCCAGTAACTTAGGGTGAAACCCAAAGTTACTTCAGTATGCAAATTAACAAGGGGGGTCCTGGGAGTCCCTCTGCCAGACATTAGTCCTGGTTACGAGAGACTTACCCAGAGTCTTTAGCTCACTATCTTTCACAGAGAAGAAATATCCCAAACATATCAGTCTTTGTCCTGCCCTGGGGCAGTCCAGCACCGAAATGCTAGGCAATTCTCCTCTGAACAAGAGTCCCAAAAGCAACCCCAGACACGTGTTTCGGTCTGGTTGGACCTCATCAGTAGGGTGGAGCTGCGCCTCTCTAAGAATAGTGAGCAAGGGGTCCACGTCTGGATTCCCCTAGTAACTTAGGGTGAGACCCAAAGTTACTTCAATATGCAAATTAACAAGGGGGGTCCTGGGAGACCCTCTGCCAGACATTAGTCCTGGTTACGAGAGACTTACCCAGTGTCTTTAGCTCACTATCTTTCACAGAGAAGAAATATCCCAAACATATCAGTCTTTTTCCTGCCTTGGGGCAGTCTAACACCGAAATGCTAGGCAATCCTCCTCTGAACAAGAGTACCAAAAGCAACCCCAGACACGTGTTTTGGTCTGGTTGGACCTCATCAGTAGGGTGGAGCTATGCCTTACTAAGAATAGTGAGCAAGGGGTCCACATCTGGAATCCCCTAGTAACTTAGGGTGAGACCCAATGTTACTTCAATATGCAAATTAACAAGGGGGGGTCCAGGGAGTCGCTCTGCCAGACATTAGTCCTGGTTACGAGAGACTTACCCAGAGTCTTTAGCTCACTATCTTTCACAGAGAAGAAATATCCCAAACATATCACTCTTTGTTCTGCCGTGGGGCAGTCCAGCACCGAAATGTTAGGCAATTCTCCTATGTACAAGAGTACCAAAAGCAACCCCAGACACGTGTTTTCGGTCTGGTTGGACCTCATCAGTAGGGTGGAGCTGTGCCTTACTAAGAATAGTGAGCAAGGGGTCCACGTCTGGATTCCCCTAGTAACTTAGGGTGAGACCCAAAGTTACTTCAATATGAAAATTAACAAGGGGGGTCCTGGGAGTCCCTCTGCCAGACATTAGTCCTGGTTACGAGAGACTTACCCAGAGTCTTTAGATCACTATCTTTCACAGAGAAGAAATATCTCAAACATATCAGTCTTTGTCCTGCCCTGGGGCCCTCCAGCACCGAAATGTTAGGCAATTCTCCTATGTACAAGAGTACCAAAAGCAACCCCAGACACGTGTTTCGTTCTGATTGAACCTCATCAGTAGGGTGGAGCTGTGCCTTTCTAAGAATAGTGAGCAAGGGGTCCACCTGTGGATTCCCCTAGTAACTTAGGGTGAGACCCAAAGTTACTTCAATATGCAAATTAACAAGGGGGATCCTGGGAGTCCCTCTGCCAGACATTAGTCCTGATTACGAAAGACTTAACCAGAGTCTTTAGCTCACTATCTTTCACAGAGAAGAAATATCCCAAACATGTCAGTCTTTGTCCTGCATTGGGACAGTCCAGCACCGAAATGGTAGGCAATTCTTCTCTGAACAAGGGTACCAAAAGCAACCCCAGACACATGATTCGGTCTGGTTGGACATCATCAGTAGGGTGGAGCTGTGCCTCTCTAAGAATAGTGAGCAAGGGGTCCACATCTGGATTCCCCCAGTAACTTAGGGTGAGACCCAAAGTTACTTCAATATAAAAATTAACAAGGGGGGTCCTGGGAGACCCTCTGCCAGGCATTAGTCCTGGTTACGAGAGACTTACCCAGAGTCTTTAGCTCACTATCTTTCACAAAGAATAAATATCCCAAACATATCAGTCTTTGTCCTGCCCTGGGGCAGTCCAGCACCGAAATGCTAGGCAATTCTTCTCTGAACAAGAGTACCAAAAGAAACCCCAGACACGTGTTTCGGTCTGGTTGGACATCATCAGTAGGGTGGAGCTGTGCCTCTCTAAGAATAGTGAGCAAGGGGTCCACGTCTGGATTCCCCTAGTAACTTAGGGTGAGACCCAAAGTTACTTCAATATGCAAATTAACAAGGGGGGTCCTGGGAGACCCTCTGCCAGACATTAGACCTGGTTACGAGAGACTTACACAGAGTCTTTAGCTCACTATCTTTCACAGAGAAGAAATATCACAAACATATCACTCTTTGTTCTGCCCTGGGGCAGTCCAGCACAGAAATGCTAGGCAATTTTCCTCTAAACAAGAGTACCAAAAGCAACCCCAGACACGTGTTTCGGTCTGGTTGGACATCATCAGTAGGGTGGAGCTGTGCCTCTCTAAGAATAGTGAGCAAGGGGTCCACATCTGGATTCCCCTAGTAACTTAGGGTGAGACCCAAAGTTACTTCAATATGCAAATTAACAAGGGGGGTCCTGGGAGTCCCTCTGCCAGACATTAGTCCTGGTTACAAGAGACTTACCCAGAGTCTTTAGCTCACTATCTTTCACAGAGAAGAAATATCCCAAACATATCACTCTTTGTTCTGCCCTGGGGCAGTCCAGCATCGAAATGCTACGCAATTCTCCTCTGAACAAGAGTACCAAAAGCAACCCCAGACACGTGTTTTCGGTCTGGTTGGACCTCATCAGTAGGGTGGAGCTGTGCCTTACTAAGAATAGTGAGCAAGGGGTCCACGTCTGGATTCCCCTAGTAACTTAGGGTGAGACCCAAAGTTACTTCAATATGCAAATTAACAAGGGGGTCCTGGGAGTCCCTCTGCCAGACATTAGTCCTGGTTACGAGAGACTTACCCATAGTCTTTAGCTCACTATCTTTCACAGAGAAGAAATATCTCAAACATATCAGTCTTTGTCCTGCCCTGGGGCCCTCCAGCACCGAAATGTTAGGCAATTCTACTATGTACAAGAGTACCAAAAACAACCCCAGACACGTGTTTCATTCTGATTGAACCTCATCAGTAGGGTGGAGCTGTGCCTCTCTAAGAATAGTGAGCAAGGGGTCCACCTCTGGATTCCCCTAGTAACTTAGGGTGAGACCCAAAGTTACTTCAATATGAAAATTAACAAGGGGGGTCCTGGGAGTCCCTCTGCCAGACATTAGTCCTGGTTACGAAAGACTTACCCAGAGTCTTTAGCTCACTATCTTTCACAGAGAAGAAATATCTCAAACATATCAATCTTTGTTTGCCTTGGGGCAGTCCAGCACCGAAATGCTAGGCAATTCTCCTCTGAACAAGAGTACCAAAAGCAACCCCAGACACGTGTTTCGGTCTGGTTGGACCTCATCAGTAGGGTGGAGCTGTGCCTTTCTAAGAATAGTGAGCAAGGGGTCCACATCTGGATTCCCCTAGTAACTTAGGGTGAGACCCAAAGTTACTTCAATATGCAAATTAACAAGGGGGGTCCTGGGAGTCCCTCTGCCAGACATTAGACCTGGTTACGAGAGACTTACCCAGAGTCTTTAGCTCACTATCTTTCACAGGGACGAAATATCCCAAACATATCACTCTTTGTTCTGCCCTGGGGCAGTCCAGCACAGAAATGCTAGGCAATTCTCCTCTAAATAAGAGTACCAAAAGCAACCCCAGACACGTGTTTCGTTCTGGTTGGACATCATCAGTAGGGTGGAGCTGTACCTCTCTAAGAATAGTGAGCAAGGGGTCCACGTCTGGATTCCCCTAGTAACTTAGGGTGAGACCCAAAGTTACTTCAATATGCAAATTAACAAGGGGGGTCCTGGGAGTCCCTCTGCCAGACATTAGTCCTGGTTACGAAAGACTTACCCAGAGTCTTTAGCTCACTATCTTTCACAGAGAAGAAATATCTCAAACATATCAATCTTTGTTTGCCTTGGGGCAGTCCAGCAGCGAAATGCTAGGCAATTCTCCTCTGAAAAAAAGTACCGAAAGCAACCCCAGACACATGTTTAGGTCTGGTTGGACCTCATCAGTAGCGTGGAGCTGTGCCTCTCTAAGAATAGTGAGCAAGGGGTCCAAATCTGGATTCCCCTAGTAACTTAGGGTGAGACCCAAAGTTACTTCAATATGCAAATTAACAAGGGGGGTCCTGGGAGTCCCTCTGTCAGACATTAGTCCTGGTTACGAGAGACTTACCCAGAGTCTTTAGCTCACTATCTTTCACAGAGAAGAAATATCTCAAACATATCAGTCTTTGTTGTGCCTTGGGGCAGTCCAGCACCGAAATGCTAGGCAATTCTTCTCTGAACAAGAGTACCAAAAGCAACCCCAGAGACATGTTTAGGTCTGGTTGGACCTCATCAGTAGGGTGGAGCTGTGCCTCTCTAAGAATAGTGAGCAAGGGGTCCACGTCTGGATTCCCCTAGTAACTTAGGGTGAGACCCAAAGTTACTTCAATATGCAAATTAACAAGGGGGGTCCTGGGAGACCCTCTGCCAGGCATTAGTCCTGGTTACGAGAGACTTACCCAGAGTCTTTAGCTCACTATCTTTCACAGAGAAGAAATATCCCAAACATATCAGTCTTTGTCCTGCCCTGGGGCAGTCCAGCACCGAAATGCTAGGCAATTCTCCTCTGAACAAGAGTACCAAAAGCAACCCCAGACACGTGTTTCGGTCTGGTTGGACCTCATTAGTAGGGTGTAGCTGTGCCTTTCTAAGAATAGTGAGCAAAGGGTCCACGATTGGATTCCCCTAGTAATTTAGGGTGAGACCCAAAGTTACTTCAATATGCAAATTAACAAGGGGGTCCTGGGAGACCCTCTGCCAGGCATTAGTCCTTGTTACGAGAGACTTACCCAGAGTCTTTAGCTCTCTATCTTTCACAGTGAAGAAATATCCCAAACATATCAGTCTTTGTCCTGACTTGGGGCAGTCCAGCACCGAAATGCTAAGCAATTCTCCTCTGAACAAGAGTACCAAAAGCAACCCCAGACACGTGTTTCGGTCTGGTTGGACCTCATCAGTAGGGTGGAGCTGTGCCTTTCTAAGAATAGTGAGCAAGGGGTCCACATCTGGATTCCCCTAGTAACTTAGGGTGAGACCCAAAGTTACTTCAATATGCAAATTAACAAGGGGGGTCCTGGGAGTCCCTCTGCCAGACATTAGTCCTAGTTACGAGTGACTTACCCAGAGTCTTTAGCTCACTAACTTTCACAGAGAAGAAATATCTCAAACATATCAGTCTTTGTCGTGCCTTGGGGCAGTCCACCACCGAAATGCTAGGCAATTCTCCTCTGAACAAAAGTACCGAAAGCAACCCCAGACACATGTTTTGGTCTGGTTGGACCTCATCAGTAGGGTGGAGCTGTGCCTCTTTAAGAATAGTGAGCAAGGGTTCCACGTCTGGATTCCCTTAGTAACTTAGGGTGAGACCCAAAGTTATTTCAATATGCAAATTAACAAGGGGGGTCCTGGGAGTCCCTCTGCCAGACATTAGACCTGGTTACGAGAGACTTACCCAGAGTCTTTAGCTCACTATCTTTCACAGAGACGAAATATCCCAAACATATCACTCTTTGTTCTGCCCTGGGGCAGTCCAGCACAGAAATGCTAGGCAATTCTCCTCTAAATAAGAGTACCAAAAGCAACCCCAGACACGTGTTTCCTTCTGGTTGGACATCATCAGTAGGGTGGAGCTGTACCTCTCTAAGAATAGTGAGCAAGGGGTCCACGTCTGGATTCCCCTAGTAACTTAGGGTGAGACCCAAAGTTACTTCAATATGCAAATTAACAAGGGGGCTCCTGGAAGTCCCTCTGCCAGACATTAGTCCTGGTTACGAGTGACTTACCCAGAGTCTTTAGCTCACTATCTTTCACAGAGAAGAAAGATCCCAAACATATCACTCTTTGTGCTGCCCTGGGGCAGTCCAGCACCGAAATACTAGGCAATTCTCCTCTGAACAAGAGTCCCAAAAGCAACCCCAGACACGTGTTTCGGTCTGGTTGGACCTCATCAGTAGGGTGGAGCTGTGCCTTTCTAAGAATAGTGAGCAAGGGGTCCACGTCTGGATTCCCCCAGTAACTTAGGGTTAGACCCAAAGTTACTTCAGTATGCAAATTAACAAGGGGGGTCCTGGGAGTCCCTCTGCCAGACATTAGTCCTGGTTACAAGAGACTTACCCAGAGTCTTTAGCTCACTATCTTTCACAGAGAAGAAATATCCCAAACATATCAGTCTTTGTTCTGCCCTGGGGCAGTCCAGCACCGAAATGCTACGCAATTCTCCTCTGAACAAGAGTACCAAAAGCAACCCCAGACACGTGTTTTCGGTCTGGTTGGACCTCATCAGTAGGGTGGAGCTGTGCCTTACTAAGAATAGTGAGCAAGGGGTCCACGTCTGGATTCCCCTAGTAACTTAGGGTGAGACCCAAAGTTACTTCAATATGCAAATTAACAAGGGGGGTCCTGGGAGTCCCTCTGCCAGACATTAGTCCTGGTTATGAGAGACTTACCCAGAGTCTTTAGCTCACTATCTTTCACAGAGAAGAAATATCTCAAACATATCAGTCTTTTTCCTGCCCTGGGGCCCTCCAGCACCGAAATGTTAGGCAATTCTACTATGTACAAGAGTACCAAAAGCAACCCCAGACACGTGTTTCATTCTGATTGAACCTCATCAGTAGGGTGGAGCTGTGCCTCTCTAAGAATAGTGAGCAAGGGGTCCACCTCTGGATACCCCTAGTAATTTACGGTGAGACCCAAAGTTACTTCAATATGAAAATTAACAAGGGGGGTCCTGGGAGTCCCTCTGCCAGACATTAGTCCTGGTTACGAAAGACTTACCCAGAGTCTTTAGCTCACTATCTTTCACAGAGAAGAAATATCTCAAACATATCAATCTTTGTTTGCCTTGGGGCAGTCCAGCAGCGAAATGCTAGGCAATTCTCCTCTGAAAAAAAGTACCGAAAGCAACCCCAGACACATGTTTAGGTCTGGTTGGACCTCATCAGTAGCGTGGAGCTGTGCCTCTCTAAGAATAGTGAGCAAGGGGTCCAAATCTGGATTCCCCTAGTAACTTAGGGTGAGACCCAAAGTTACTTCAATATGCAAATTAACAAGGGGGGTCCTGGGAGTCCCTCTGCCAGACATTAGTCCTGGTTACGAGAGACTTACCCAGAGTCTTTAGCTCACTATCTTTCACAGAGAAGAAATATCTCAAACATATCAGTCTTTGTCGTGCCTTGGGGCAGTCCAGCACCGAAATGCTAGGCAATTCTCCTCTGAACAAAAGTACCGAAAGCAACCCCAGACACATGTTTAGGTCTGGTTGGATCTCATCAGTAGCGTGGAGCTGTGCCTCTCTAAGAATAGTGAGCAAGGGGTCCACGTCTGGATTCCCCTAGTAACTTAGGGTGAGACCCAAAGTTACTTCAATATGCAAATTAAAAAGGGGCGTCCTGGGAGTCCCTCTGCCAGACATTAGTCCTGGTTACGAGAGACTTACCCAGAGTCTTTAGCTCACTATCTTTCACAGAGAAGAAATATCTCAAACATATCAGTCTTTGTCGTGCCTTGGGGCAGTCTAGCACCGAAATGCTAGGGAATTCTTCTCTGAACAAGAGTACCAAAAGCAACCCCAGACACATGTTTAGGTCTGGTTGGACCTCATCAGTAGGGTGGAGCTGTGCCTCTCTAAGAATAGTGAGCAAGGGGTCCACGTCTGGATTCCCCTAGTAACTTAGGGTGAGACCCAAAGTTACTTCAATATGCAAATTAACAAGGGGCGTCCTGGGAGTCCCTCTGCCAGACATTAGTCCTGGTTACGAGAGACTTACCCAGAGTCTTTAGCTCACTATCTTTCACAGAGAAGAAATATCCCAAACATATCAGTCTTTGTCCTGACTTGGGGCAGTCCAGCACCGAAATGCTAAGCAATTCTCCTCTGAACAAGAGTACCAAAAGCAACCCCAGACACGTGTTTCGGTCTGGTTGGACCTCATCAGTAGGGTGGAGCTGTGCCTTTCTAAGAATAGTGAGCAAGGGGTCCACATCTGGATTCCCCTAGTAATTTAGGGTGAGACCCAAAGTTACTTCAATATGCAAATTAACAAGGGGGGTCCTGGGAGTCCCTCTGCCAGACATTAGTCCTAGTTACGAGTGACTTACCCAGAGTCTTTAGCTCACTATCTTTCACAGAAAAGAAATATCTCAAACATATCAGTCTTGGTCGTGCTTTGGGGCAGTCCAGTACCGAAATGCTAGGCAATTCTCCTCTGAACAAAAGTACCGAAAGCAACCCCAGACACATGTTTCGGTCTGGTTGGACCTCATCAGTAGGGTGGAGCTGTGCCTCTTTAAGAATAGTGAGCAAGGGGTCCACGCGTGGATTCCCCTAGTAACTTAGGGTGAGACCCAAAGTTACTTCAATATGCAAATTACCAAGGGGGGGTCCTGGGAGTCCCTCTGCCAGACATTAGACCTGGTTACGAGAGACTTACACAGAGTCTTTAGCTCACTATCTTTCACAGAGAAGAAATATCACAAACATATCACTCTTTGTTCTGCCCTGGGGCAGTCCAGCACAGAAATGCTAGGCAATTTTCCTCTAAACAAGAGTACCAAAAGCAACCCCAGACACGTGTTTCGGTCTGGTTGGACATCATCAGTAGGGTGGAGCTGTGCCTCTCTAAGAATAGTGAGCAAGGGGTCCACATCTGGATTCCCCTAGTAACTTAGGGTGAGACCCAAAGTTACTTCAATATGCAAATTAACAAGGGGGGTCCTGGGAGTCCCTCTGCCAGACATTAGTCCTGGTTACAAGAGACTTACCCAGAGTCTTTAGCTCACTATCTTTCACAGAGAAGAAATATCCCAAACATATCACTCTTTGTTCTGCCCTGGGGCAGTCCAGCATCGAAATGCTACGCAATTCTCCTCTGAACAAGAGTACCAAAAGCAACCCCAGACACGTGTTTTCGGTCTGGTTGGACCTCATCAGTAGGGTGGAGCTGTGCCTTACTAAGAATAGTGAGCAAGGGGTCCACGTCTGGATTCCCCTAGTAACTTAGGGTGAGACCCAAAGTTACTTCAATATGCAAATTAACAAGGGGGTCCTGGGAGTCCCTCTGCCAGACATTAGTCCTGGTTACGAGAGACTTACCCATAGTCTTTAGCTCACTATCTTTCACAGAGAAGAAATATCTCAAACATATCAGTCTTTGTCCTGCCCTGGGGCCCTCCAGCACCGAAATGTTAGGCAATTCTACTATGTACAAGAGTACCAAAAACAACCCCAGACACGTGTTTCATTCTGATTGAACCTCATCAGTAGGGTGGAGCTGTGCCTCTCTAAGAATAGTGAGCAAGGGGTCCACCTCTGGATTCCCCTAGTAACTTAGGGTGAGACCCAAAGTTACTTCAATATGAAAATTAACAAGGGGGGTCCTGGGAGTCCCTCTGCCAGACATTAGTCCTGGTTACGAAAGACTTACCCAGAGTCTTTAGCTCACTATCTTTCACAGAGAAGAAATATCTCAAACATATCAATCTTTGTTTGCCTTGGGGCAGTCCAGCACCGAAATGCTAGGCAATTCTCCTCTGAACAAAAGTACCGAAAGCAACCCCAGACACATGTTTAGGTCTGGTTGGACCTCATCAGTAGCGTGGAGCTGTGCCTCTCTAAGAATAGTGAGCAAGGGGTCCACGTCTGGATTCCCCTAGTAACTTAGGGTGAGACCCAAAGTTACTTCAATATGCAAATTAACAAGGGGGGTCCAGGGAGACCCTCTGCCAGGCATTAGTCCTGGTTACGAGAGACTTACCCAGAGTCTTTAGCTCACTATCTTTCACAGAGAAGAAATATCCCAAACATATCAGTCTTTGTCCTGCCCTGGGGCAGTCCAGCACCGAAATGCTAGGCAATTCTCCTCTGAACAAGAGTACCAAAAGCAACCCCAGACACGTGTTTCGGTCTGGTTGGACCTCATCAGTAGGGTGTAGCTGTGCCTTTCTAAGAATAGTGAGCAAAGGGTCCACGATTGGATTCCCCTAGTAATTTAGGGTGAGACCCAAAGTTACTTCAATATGCAAATTAACAAGGGGGGTCCTGGGAGACCCTCTGCCAGGCATTAGTCCTGGTTACGAGAGACTTACCCAGAGTCTTTAGCTCACTATCTTTCACAGAGAAGAAATATCCCAAACATATCAGTCTTTGTCCTGACTTGGGGCAGTCCAGCACCGAAATGCTAAGCAATTCTCCTCTGAACAAGAGTACCAAAAGCAACCCCAGACACGTGTTTCGGTCTGGTTGGACCTCATCAGTAGGGTGGAGCTGTGCCTTTCTAAGAATAGTGAGCAAGAGGTCCACATCTGGATTCCCCTAGTAATTTAGGGTGAGACCCAAAGTTACTTCAATATGCAAATTAACAAGGGGGGGTCCTGGGAGTCCCTCTGCCAGACATTAGTCCTAGTTACGAGTGACTTACCCAGAGTCTTTAGCTCACTAACTTTCACAGAGAAGAAATATCTCAAACATATCAGTCTTTGTCGTGCCTTGGGGCAGTCCAGCACCGAAATGCTAGGCAATTCTCCTCTGAACAAAAGTACCGAAAGCAACCCCAGACACATGTTTTGGTCTGGTTGGACCTCATCAGTAGGGTGGAGCTGTGCCTCTTTAAGAATAGTGAGCAAGGGTTCCACGTCTGGATTCCCCTAGTAACTTAGAGTGAGACCCAAAGTTACTTCAATATGCAAATTAACAAGGGGGGTCCTGGGAGACCCTCTGCCAGACATTAGTCCTGGTTACGAGAGACTTACCCAGTGTCTTTAGCTCACTATCTTTCACAGAGAAGAAATATCCCAAACATATCAGTCTTTTTCCTGCCTTGGGGCAGTCTAGCACCGAAATGCTAGGCAATCCTCCTCTGAACAAGAGTACCAAAAGCAACCCCAGACACGTGTTTCGGTCTGGTTGGACCTCATCAGTAGGGTGAAGCTGTGCCTTACTAAGAATAGTGAGCAAGGGGTCCACATCTGGATTCCCCTAGTAACTTAGGGTGAGACCCAATGTTACTTCAATATGCAAATTAACAAGGGGGGTCCTGGGAGTCCCTCTGCCAGACATTAGACCTGGTTATGAGAGACTTACCCAGAGTCTTTAGCTCACTATCTTTCACAGAGACGAAATATCCCAAACATATCACTCTTTGTTCTGCCCTGGGGCAGT
Source organism: Ambystoma mexicanum (assembly GCF_040938575.1). Lineage (NCBI taxonomy): Eukaryota > Metazoa > Chordata > Amphibia > Caudata > Ambystomatidae > Ambystoma > Ambystoma mexicanum. Next base: position 1,444,460,534 of record NC_090929.1, read on the forward strand.
CCAGCACAGAAATGCTAGGCAATTCTCCTCTAAATAAGAGTACCAAAAGCAACCCCAGACACGTGTTTCGTTCTGGTTGGACATCATCAGTAGGGTGGAGCTGTACCTCTCTAAGAATAGTGAGCAAGGGGTCCACGTCTGGATTCCCCTAGTAACTTAGGGTGAGACCCAAAGTTACTTCAATATGCAAATTAACAAGGGGGCTCCTGGAAGTCTCTCTGCCAGACATTAGTCCTGGTTACGAGTGACTTACCCAGAGTCTTTAGCTCACTATCTTTCACAGAGAAGAAAGATCCCAAACATATCACTCTTTGTCCTGCCCTGGGGCAGTCCAGCACCGAAATACTAGGCAATTCTCCTCTGAACAAGAGTCCCAAAAGCAACCCCAGACACGTGTTTCGGTCTGGTTGGACCTCATCAGTAGGGTGGAGCTGTGCCTTTCTAAGAATAGTGAGCAAGGGGTCCACGTCTGGATTCCCCCAGTAACTTAGGGTGAGACCCAAAGTTACTTCAGTATGCAAATTAACAAGGGGGTCCTGGGAGTCCCTCTGCCAGACATTAGTCCTGGTTACGAGAGACTTACCCAGAGTCTTTAGCTCACTATCTTTCACAGAGAAGAAATATCCCAAACATATCAGTCTTTGTCCTGCCCTGGGGCAGTCCAGCACCGAAATGCTAGGCAATTCTTCTCTGAACAAGAGTACCAAAAGAAACCCCAGACACGTGTTTCAGTCTGGTTGGACATCATCAGTAGGGTGGAGCTGTGCCTCTCTAAGAATAGTGAGCAAGGGGTCCACGTCTGGATTCCCCTAGTAACTTAGGATGAGACCCAAAGTTACTTCAATATGCAAATTAACAAGGGGGGTCCAGGGAGACCCTCTGCCAGGCATTAGTCCTGGTTACGAGAGACTTACCCAGAGTCTTTAGCTCACTATCTTTCACAGAGAAGAAATATCCCAAACATATCAGTCTTTGTCCTGCCCTGGGGCAGTCCAGCACCGAAATGCTAGGCAATTCTCCTCTGAACAAGAGTACCAAAAGCAACCCCAGACACGTGTTTCGGTCTGGTTGGACATCATCAGTAGGGTGGAGCTGTGCCTCTCTAAGAATAGTGAGCAAGGGGTCCACGTCTGGATTCCCCTAGTAACTTAGAGTGAGACCCAAAGTTACTTCAATATGCAAATTAACAAGGGGGGTCCTGGGAGACCCTCTGCCAGACATTAGTCCTGGTTACGAGAGACTTACCCAGTGTCTTTAGCTCACTATATTTCACAGAGAAGAAATATCCCAAACATATCAGTCTTTTTCCTGCCTTGGGGCAGTCTAGCACCGAAATGCTAGGCAATCCTCCTCTGAACAAGAGTACCAAAAGCAACCCCAGACACGTGTTTCGGTCTGGTTGGACCTCATCAGTAGGGTGAAGCTGTGCCTTACTAAGAATAGTGAGCAAGGGGTCCACATCTGGATTCCCCTAGTAACTTAGGGTGAGACCCAAAGTTACTTCAATATGCAAATTAACAAGGGGGGGTCCTGGGAGTCCCTCTGCCAGACATTAGTCCTGGTTACGAGAGACTTACCCAGAGTCTTTAGCTCACTATCTTTCACAGAGAAGAAATATCCCAAACATATCACTCTTTGTTCTGCCGTGGGGCAGTTCCAGCACCGAAATGCTACGCATTTCTCCTCTGAACAAGAGTACCAAAAGCAACCCCAGACACGTGTTTTCGGTCTGGTTGGACCTCATCAGTAGGGTGGAGCTGTGCCTTTCTAAGATTAGTGAGCAAGGGGTCCACGTCTGGATTCCCCCAGTAACTTAGGGTGAGACCCAAAGTTACTTCAATATGCAAATTAACAAGGGGGGTCCTGGGAGTCCCTCTGCCAGACATTAGTCCTGGTTACGAGAGACTTACCCAGAGTCTTTAGCTCACTATCTTTCACAGAGAAGAAATATCCCAAACATATCAGTCTTTGTCCTGCCCTGGGGCAGTCCAGCACCGAAATGCTAGGCAATTCTTCTCTGAACAAGAGTACCAAAAGAAACCCCAGACACGTGTTTCGGTCTGGTTGGACCTCATCAGTAGGGTGGAGCTGTGCCTTTCTAAGAATAGTGAGCAAGGGGTCCACGTCTGGATTCCCCTAGTAACTTAGGGTGAGACCCAAAGTTACTTCAATATGCAAATTAACAAGGGGGCTCCTGGAAGTCCCTCTGCCAGACATTAGTCCTGGCTACGAGTGACTTACCCAAAGTCTTTAGCTCACTATCTTTCACAGAGAAGAAATATCCCAAACATATCACTCTTTGTCCTGCCCTGGGGCAGTCCAGCACCGAAATACTAGGCAATTCTCCTCTGAACAAGAGTCCCAAAAGCAACCCCAGACACGTGTTTCGGTCTGGTTGGACCTCATCAGTAGGGTGGAGCTGTGCCTTTCTAAGAATAGTGAGCAAGGGGTCCACATCTGGATTCCCCCAGTAACTTAGGGTGAAACCCAAAGTTACTTCAGTATGCAAATTAACAAGGGGGGTCCTGGGAGTCCCTCTGCCAGACATTAGTCCTGGTTACGAGAGACTTACCCAGAGTCTTTAGCTCACTATCTTTCACAGAGAAGAAATATCCCAAACATATCAGTCTTTGTCCTGCCCTGGGGCAGTCCAGCACCGAAATGCTAGGCAATTCTCCTCTGAACAAGAGTCCCAAAAGCAACCCCAGACACGTGTTTCGGTCTGGTTGGACCTCATCAGTAGGGTGGAGCTGCGCCTCTCTAAGAATAGTGAGCAAGGGGTCCACGTCTGGATTCCCCTAGTAACTTAGGGTGAGACCCAAAGTTACTTCAATATGCAAATTAACAAGGGGGGTCCTGGGAGACCCTCTGCCAGACATTAGTCCTGGTTACGAGAGACTTACCCAGTGTCTTTAGCTCACTATCTTTCACAGAGAAGAAATATCCCAAACATATCAGTCTTTTTCCTGCCTTGGGGCAGTCTAACACCGAAATGCTAGGCAATCCTCCTCTGAACAAGAGTACCAAAAGCAACCCCAGACACGTGTTTTGGTCTGGTTGGACCTCATCAGTAGGGTGGAGCTATGCCTTACTAAGAATAGTGAGCAAGGGGTCCACATCTGGATTCCCCTAGTAACTTAGGGTGAGACCCAATGTTACTTCAATATGCAAATTAACAAGGGGGGGTCCAGGGAGTCGCTCTGCCAGACATTAGTCCTGGTTACGAGAGACTTACCCAGAGTCTTTAGCTCACTATCTTTCACAGAGAAGAAATATCCCAAACATATCACTCTTTGTTCTGCCGTGGGGCAGTCCAGCACCGAAATGTTAGGCAATTCTCCTATGTACAAGAGTACCAAAAGCAACCCCAGACACGTGTTTTCGGTCTGGTTGGACCTCATCAGTAGGGTGGAGCTGTGCCTTACTAAGAATAGTGAGCAAGGGGTCCACGTCTGGATTCCCCTAGTAACTTAGGGTGAGACCCAAAGTTACTTCAATATGAAAATTAACAAGGGGGGTCCTGGGAGTCCCTCTGCCAGACATTAGTCCTGGTTACGAGAGACTTACCCAGAGTCTTTAGATCACTATCTTTCACAGAGAAGAAATATCTCAAACATATCAGTCTTTGTCCTGCCCTGGGGCCCTCCAGCACCGAAATGTTAGGCAATTCTCCTATGTACAAGAGTACCAAAAGCAACCCCAGACACGTGTTTCGTTCTGATTGAACCTCATCAGTAGGGTGGAGCTGTGCCTTTCTAAGAATAGTGAGCAAGGGGTCCACCTGTGGATTCCCCTAGTAACTTAGGGTGAGACCCAAAGTTACTTCAATATGCAAATTAACAAGGGGGATCCTGGGAGTCCCTCTGCCAGACATTAGTCCTGATTACGAAAGACTTAACCAGAGTCTTTAGCTCACTATCTTTCACAGAGAAGAAATATCCCAAACATGTCAGTCTTTGTCCTGCATTGGGACAGTCCAGCACCGAAATGGTAGGCAATTCTTCTCTGAACAAGGGTACCAAAAGCAACCCCAGACACATGATTCGGTCTGGTTGGACATCATCAGTAGGGTGGAGCTGTGCCTCTCTAAGAATAGTGAGCAAGGGGTCCACATCTGGATTCCCCCAGTAACTTAGGGTGAGACCCAAAGTTACTTCAATATAAAAATTAACAAGGGGGGTCCTGGGAGACCCTCTGCCAGGCATTAGTCCTGGTTACGAGAGACTTACCCAGAGTCTTTAGCTCACTATCTTTCACAGAGAATAAATATCCCAAACATATCAGTCTTTGTCCTGCCCTGGGGCAGTCCAGCACCGAAATGCTAGGCAATTCTTCTCTGAACAAGAGTACCAAAAGAAACCCCAGACACGTGTTTCGGTCTGGTTGGACATCATCAGTAGGGTGGAGCTGTGCCTCTCTAAGAATAGTGAGCAAGGGGTCCACGTCTGGATTCCCCTAGTAACTTAGGGTGAGACCCAAAGTTACTTCAATATGCAAATTAACAAGGGGGGTCCTGGGAGACCCTCTGCCAGACATTAGTCCTGGTTACGAGAGACTTACCCAGTGTCTTTAGCTCACTATCTTTCACAGAGAAGAAATATCCCAAACATATCAGTCTTTTTCCTGCCTTGGGGCAGTCTAACACCGAAATGCTAGGCAATCCTCCTCTGAACAAGAGTACCAAAAGCAACCCCAGACACGTGTTTCGGTCTGGTTGGACCTCATCAGTAGGGTGGAGCTGTGCCTTACTAAGAATAGTGAGCAAGGGGTCCACATCTGGATTCCCCTAGTAACTTAGGGTGAGACCCAATGTTACTTCAATATGCAAATTAACAAGGGGGGGTCCAGGGAGTCGCTCTGCCAGACATTAGTCCTGGTTACGAGAGACTTACCCAGAGTCTTTAGCTCACTATCTTTCACAGAGAAGAAATATCCCAAACATATCACTCTTTGTTCTGCCGTGGGGCAGTCCAGCACCAAAATGTTAGGCAATTCTCCTATGTACAAGAGTACCAAAAGCAACCCCAGACACGTGTTTTCGGTCTGGTTGGACCTCATCAGTAGGGTGGAGCTGTGCCTTACTAAGAATAGTGAGCAAGGGGTCCACGTCTGGATTCCCCTAGTAACTTAGGGTGAGACCCAAAGTTACTTCAATATGAAAATTAACAAGGGGGGTCCTGGGAGTCCCTCTGCCAGACATTAGTCCTGGTTACGAGAGACTTACCCAGAGTCTTTAGCTCACTATCTTTCACAGAGAAGAAATATCTCAAACATATCAGTCTTTGTCCTGCCCTGGGGCCCTCCAGCACCGAAATGTTAGGCAATTCTCCTATGTACAAGAGTACCAAAAGCAACCCCAGACACGTGTTTCGTTCTGATTGAACCTCATCAGTAGGGTGGAGCTGTGCCTTTCTAAGAATAGTGAGCAAGGGGTCCAAATCTGGATTCCCCTAGTAACTTAGGGTGAGACCCAAAGTTACTTCAATATGCAAATTAACAAGGGGGGTCCTGGGAGTCCCTCTGTCAGACATTAGTCCTGGTTACGAAAGACTTACCCAGAGTCTTTAGCTCACTATCTTTCACAGAGAAGAAATATCTCAAACATATCAATCTTTGTTTGCCTTGGGGCAGTCCAGCAGCGAAATGCTAGGCAATTCTCCTCTGAAAAAAAGTACCGAAAGCAACCCCAGACACATGTTTAGGTCTGGTTGGACCTCATCAGTAGCGTGGAGCTGTGCCTCTCTAAGAATAGTGAGCAAGGGGTCCAAATCTGGATTCCCCTAGTAACTTAGGGTGAGACCCAAAGTTACTTCAATATGCAAATTAACAAGGGGGGTCCTGGGAGTCCCTCTGTCAGACATTAGTCCTGGTTACGAGAGACTTACCCAGAGTCTTTAGCTCACTATCTTTCACAGAGAAGAAATATCTCAAACATATCAGTCTTTGTCGTGCCTTGGGGCAGTCCAGCACCGAAATGCTAGGCAATTCTTCTCTGAACAAGAGTACCAAAAGCAACCCCAGAGACATGTTTAGGTCTGGTTGGACCTCATCAGTAGGGTGGAGCTGTGCCTCTCTAAGAATAGTGAGCAAGGGGTCCACGTCTGGATTCCCCTAGTAACTTAGGGTGAGACCCAAAGTTACTTCAATATGCAAATTAACAAGGGGGGTCCTGGGAGACCCTCTGCCAGGCATTAGTCCTGGTTACGAGAGACTTACCCAGAGTCTTTAGCTCACTATCTTTCACAGAGAAGAAATATCCCAAACATATCAGTCTTTGTCCTGCCCTGGGGCAGTCCAGCACCGAAATGCTAGGCAATTCTCCTCTGAACAAGAGTACCAAAAGCAACCCCAGACACGTGTTTCGGTCTGGTTGGACCTCATTAGTAGGGTGTAGCTGTGCCTTTCTAAGAATAGTGAGCAAAGGGTCCACGATTGGATTCCCCTAGTAATTTAGGGTGAGACCCAAAGTTACTTCAATATGCAAATTAACAAGGGGGTCCTGGGAGACCCTCTGCCAGGCATTAGTCCTTGTTACGAGAGACTTACCCAGAGTCTTTAGCTCTCTATCTTTCACAGTGAAGAAATATCCCAAACATATCAGTCTTTGTCCTGACTTGGGGCAGTCCAGCACCGAAATGCTAAGCAATTCTCCTCTGAACAAGAGTACCAAAAGCAACCCCAGACACGTGTTTCGGTCTGGTTGGACCTCATCAGTAGGGTGGAGCTGTGCCTTTCTAAGAATAGTGAGCAAGGGGTCCACATCTGGATTCCCCTAGTAACTTAGGGTGAGACCCAAAGTTACTTCAATATGCAAATTAACAAGGGGGGTCCTGGGAGTCCCTCTGCCAGACATTAGTCCTAGTTACGAGTGACTTACCCAGAGTCTTTAGCTCACTAACTTTCACAGAGAAGAAATATCTCAAACATATCAGTCTTTGTCGTGCCTTGGGGCAGTCCACCACCGAAATGCTAGGCAATTCTCCTCTGAACAAAAGTACCGAAAGCAACCCCAGACACATGTTTTGGTCTGGTTGGACCTCATCAGTAGGGTGGAGCTGTGCCTCTTTAAGAATAGTGAGCAAGGGTTCCACGTCTGGATTCCCTTAGTAACTTAGGGTGAGACCCAAAGTTATTTCAATATGCAAATTAACAAGGGGGGTCCTGGGAGTCCCTCTGCCAGACATTAGACCTGGTTACGAGAGACTTACCCAGAGTCTTTAGCTCACTATCTTTCACAGAGACGAAATATCCCAAACATATCACTCTTTGTTCTGCCCTGGGGCAGTCCAGCACAGAAATGCTAGGCAATTCTCCTCTAAATAAGAGTACCAAAAGCAACCCCAGACACGTGTTTCCTTCTGGTTGGACATCATCAGTAGGGTGGAGCTGTACCTCTCTAAGAATAGTGAGCAAGGGGTCCACGTCTGGATTCCCCTAGTAACTTAGGGTGAGACCCAAAGTTACTTCAATATGCAAATTAACAAGGGGGCTCCTGGAAGTCCCTCTGCCAGACATTAGTCCTGGTTACGAGTGACTTACCCAGAGTCTTTAGCTCACTATCTTTCACAGAGAAGAAAGATCCCAAACATATCACTCTTTGTGCTGCCCTGGGGCAGTCCAGCACCGAAATACTAGGCAATTCTCCTCTGAACAAGAGTCCCAAAAGCAACCCCAGACACGTGTTTCGGTCTGGTTGGACCTCATCAGTAGGGTGGAGCTGTGCCTTTCTAAGAATAGTGAGCAAGGGGTCCACGTCTGGATTCCCCCAGTAACTTAGGGTTAGACCCAAAGTTACTTCAGTATGCAAATTAACAAGGGGGGTCCTGGGAGTCCCTCTGCCAGACATTAGTCCTGGTTACAAGAGACTTACCCAGAGTCTTTAGCTCACTATCTTTCACAGAGAAGAAATATCCCAAACATATCAGTCTTTGTTCTGCCCTGGGGCAGTCCAGCACCGAAATGCTACGCAATTCTCCTCTGAACAAGAGTACCAAAAGCAACCCCAGACACGTGTTTTCGGTCTGGTTGGACCTCATCAGTAGGGTGGAGCTGTGCCTTACTAAGAATAGTGAGCAAGGGGTCCACGTCTGGATTCCCCTAGTAACTTAGGGTGAGACCCAAAGTTACTTCAATATGCAAATTAACAAGGGGGGTCCTGGGAGTCCCTCTGCCAGACATTAGTCCTGGTTATGAGAGACTTACCCAGAGTCTTTAGCTCACTATCTTTCACAGAGAAGAAATATCTCAAACATATCAGTCTTTTTCCTGCCCTGGGGCCCTCCAGCACCGAAATGTTAGGCAATTCTACTATGTACAAGAGTACCAAAAGCAACCCCAGACACGTGTTTCATTCTGATTGAACCTCATCAGTAGGGTGGAGCTGTGCCTCTCTAAGAATAGTGAGCAAGGGGTCCACCTCTGGATACCCCTAGTAATTTACGGTGAGACCCAAAGTTACTTCAATATGAAAATTAACAAGGGGGGTCCTGGGAGTCCCTCTGCCAGACATTAGTCCTGGTTACGAAAGACTTACCCAGAGTCTTTAGCTCACTATCTTTCACAGAGAAGAAATATCTCAAACATATCAATCTTTGTTTGCCTTGGGGCAGTCCAGCAGCGAAATGCTAGGCAATTCTCCTCTGAAAAAAAGTACCGAAAGCAACCCCAGACACATGTTTAGGTCTGGTTGGACCTCATCAGTAGCGTGGAGCTGTGCCTCTCTAAGAATAGTGAGCAAGGGGTCCAAATCTGGATTCCCCTAGTAACTTAGGGTGAGACCCAAAGTTACTTCAATATGCAAATTAACAAGGGGGGTCCTGGGAGTCCCTCTGCCAGACATTAGTCCTGGTTACGAGAGACTTACCCAGAGTCTTTAGCTCACTATCTTTCACAGAGAAGAAATATCTCAAACATATCAGTCTTTGTCGTGCCTTGGGGCAGTCCAGCACCGAAATGCTAGGCAATTCTCCTCTGAACAAAAGTACCGAAAGCAACCCCAGACACATGTTTAGGTCTGGTTGGATCTCATCAGTAGCGTGGAGCTGTGCCTCTCTAAGAATAGTGAGCAAGGGGTCCACGTCTGGATTCCCCTAGTAACTTAGGGTGAGACCCAAAGTTACTTCAATATGCAAATTAACAAGGGGCGTCCTGGGAGTCCCTCTGCCAGACATTAGTCCTGGTTACGAGAGACTTACCCAGAGTCTTTAGCTCACTATCTTTCACAGAGAAGAAATATCTCAAACATATCAGTCTTTGTCGTGCCTTGGGGCAGTCTAGCACCGAAATGCTAGGGAATTCTTCTCTGAACAAGAGTACCAAAAGCAACCCCAGACACATGTTTAGGTCTGGTTGGACCTCATCAGTAGGGTGGAGCTGTGCCTCTCTAAGAATAGTGAGCAAGGGGTCCACGTCTGGATTCCCCTAGTAACTTAGGGTGAGACCCAAAGTTACTTCAATATGCAAATTAACAAGGGGCGTCCTGGGAGTCCCTCTGCCAGACATTAGTCCTGGTTACGAGAGACTTACCCAGAGTCTTTAGCTCACTATCTTTCACAGAGAAGAAATATCCCAAACATATCAGTCTTTGTCCTGACTTGGGGCAGTCCAGCACCGAAATGCTAAGCAATTCTCCTCTGAACAAGAGTACCAAAAGCAACCCCAGACACGTGTTTCGGTCTGGTTGGACCTCATCAGTAGGGTGGAGCTGTGCCTTTCTAAGAATAGTGAGCAAGGGGTCCACATCTGGATTCCCCTAGTAATTTAGGGTGAGACCCAAAGTTACTTCAATATGCAAATTAACAAGGGGGGTCCTGGGAGTCCCTCTGCCAGACATTAGTCCTAGTTACGAGTGACTTACCCAGAGTCTTTAGCTCACTATCTTTCACAGAAAAGAAATATCTCAAACATATCAGTCTTGGTCGTGCTTTGGGGCAGTCCAGTACCGAAATGCTAGGCAATTCTCCTCTGAACAAAAGTACCGAAAGCAACCCCAGACACATGTTTCGGTCTGGTTGGACCTCATCAGTAGGGTGGAGCTGTGCCTCTTTAAGAATAGTGAGCAAGGGGTCCACGCGTGGATTCCCCTAGTAACTTAGGGTGAGACCCAAAGTTACTTCAATATGCAAATTACCAAGGGGGGGTCCTGGGAGTCCCTCTGCCAGACATTAGACCTGGTTACGAGAGACTTACACAGAGTCTTTAGCTCACTATCTTTCACAGAGAAGAAATATCACAAACATATCACTCTTTGTTCTGCCCTGGGGCAGTCCAGCACAGAAATGCTAGGCAATTTTCCTCTAAACAAGAGTACCAAAAGCAACCCCAGACACGTGTTTCGGTCTGGTTGGACATCATCAGTAGGGTGGAGCTGTGCCTCTCTAAGAATAGTGAGCAAGGGGTCCACATCTGGATTCCCCTAGTAACTTAGGGTGAGACCCAAAGTTACTTCAATATGCAAATTAACAAGGGGGGTCCTGGGAGTCCCTCTGCCAGACATTAGTCCTGGTTACAAGAGACTTACCCAGAGTCTTTAGCTCACTATCTTTCACAGAGAAGAAATATCCCAAACATATCACTCTTTGTTCTGCCCTGGGGCAGTCCAGCATCGAAATGCTACGCAATTCTCCTCTGAACAAGAGTACCAAAAGCAACCCCAGACACGTGTTTTCGGTCTGGTTGGACCTCATCAGTAGGGTGGAGCTGTGCCTTACTAAGAATAGTGAGCAAGGGGTCCACGTCTGGATTCCCCTAGTAACTTAGGGTGAGACCCAAAGTTACTTCAATATGCAAATTAACAAGGGGGTCCTGGGAGTCCCTCTGCCAGACATTAGTCCTGGTTACGAGAGACTTACCCATAGTCTTTAGCTCACTATCTTTCACAGAGAAGAAATATCTCAAACATATCAGTCTTTGTCCTGCCCTGGGGCCCTCCAGCACCGAAATGTTAGGCAATTCTACTATGTACAAGAGTACCAAAAACAACCCCAGACACGTGTTTCATTCTGATTGAACCTCATCAGTAGGGTGGAGCTGTGCCTCTCTAAGAATAGTGAGCAAGGGGTCCACCTCTGGATTCCCCTAGTAACTTAGGGTGAGACCCAAAGTTACTTCAATATGAAAATTAACAAGGGGGGTCCTGGGAGTCCCTCTGCCAGACATTAGTCCTGGTTACGAAAGACTTACCCAGAGTCTTTAGCTCACTATCTTTCACAGAGAAGAAATATCTCAAACATATCAATCTTTGTTTGCCTTGGGGCAGTCCAGCACCGAAATGCTAGGCAATTCTCCTCTGAACAAAAGTACCGAAAGCAACCCCAGACACATGTTTAGGTCTGGTTGGACCTCATCAGTAGCGTGGAGCTGTGCCTCTCTAAGAATAGTGAGCAAGGGGTCCACGTCTGGATTCCCCTAGTAACTTAGGGTGAGACCCAAAGTTACTTCAATATGCAAATTAACAAGGGGGGTCCAGGGAGACCCTCTGCCAGGCATTAGTCCTGGTTACGAGAGACTTACCCAGAGTCTTTAGCTCACTATCTTTCACAGAGAAGAAATATCCCAAACATATCAGTCTTTGTCCTGCCCTGGGGCAGTCCAGCACCGAAATGCTAGGCAATTCTCCTCTGAACAAGAGTACCAAAAGCAACCCCAGACACGTGTTTCGGTCTGGTTGGACCTCATCAGTAGGGTGTAGCTGTGCCTTTCTAAGAATAGTGAGCAAAGGGTCCACGATTGGATTCCCCTAGTAATTTAGGGTGAGACCCAAAGTTACTTCAATATGCAAATTAACAAGGGGGGTCCTGGGAGACCCTCTGCCAGGCATTAGTCCTGGTTACGAGAGACTTACCCAGAGTCTTTAGCTCACTATCTTTCACAGAGAAGAAATATCCCAAACATATCAGTCTTTGTCCTGACTTGGGGCAGTCCAGCACCGAAATGCTAAGCAATTCTCCTCTGAACAAGAGTACCAAAAGCAACCCCAGACACGTGTTTCGGTCTGGTTGGACCTCATCAGTAGGGTGGAGCTGTGCCTTTCTAAGAATAGTGAGCAAGAGGTCCACATCTGGATTCCCCTAGTAATTTAGGGTGAGACCCAAAGTTACTTCAATATGCAAATTAACAAGGGGGGGTCCTGGGAGTCCCTCTGCCAGACATTAGTCCTAGTTACGAGTGACTTACCCAGAGTCTTTAGCTCACTAACTTTCACAGAGAAGAAATATCTCAAACATATCAGTCTTTGTCGTGCCTTGGGGCAGTCCAGCACCGAAATGCTAGGCAATTCTCCTCTGAACAAAAGTACCGAAAGCAACCCCAGACACATGTTTTGGTCTGGTTGGACCTCATCAGTAGGGTGGAGCTGTGCCTCTTTAAGAATAGTGAGCAAGGGTTCCACGTCTGGATTCCCCTAGTAACTTAGAGTGAGACCCAAAGTTACTTCAATATGCAAATTAACAAGGGGGGTCCTGGGAGACCCTCTGCCAGACATTAGTCCTGGTTACGAGAGACTTACCCAGTGTCTTTAGCTCACTATCTTTCACAGAGAAGAAATATCCCAAACATATCAGTCTTTTTCCTGCCTTGGGGCAGTCTAGCACCGAAATGCTAGGCAATCCTCCTCTGAACAAGAGTACCAAAAGCAACCCCAGACACGTGTTTCGGTCTGGTTGGACCTCATCAGTAGGGTGAAGCTGTGCCTTACTAAGAATAGTGAGCAAGGGGTCCACATCTGGATTCCCCTAGTAACTTAGGGTGAGACCCAATGTTACTTCAATATGCAAATTAACAAGGGGGGTCCTGGGAGTCCCTCTGCCAGACATTAGACCTGGTTATGAGAGACTTACCCAGAGTCTTTAGCTCACTATCTTTCACAGAGACGAAATATCCCAAACATATCACTCTTTGTTCTGCCCTGGGGCAGTCCAGCACAGAAATGCTAGGCAATTCTCCTCTAAATAAGAGTACCAAAAGCAACCCCAGACACGTGTTTCGTTCTGGTTGGACATCATCAGTAGGGTGGAGCTGTACCTCTCTAAGAATAGTGAGCAAGGGGTCCACGTCTGGATTCCCCTAGTAACTTAGGGTGAGACCCAAAGTTACTTCAATATGCAAATTAACAAGGGGGCTCCTGGAAGTCTCTCTTCCAGACATTAGTCCTGGTTACGAGTGACTTACCCAGAGTCTTTAGCTCACTATCTTTCACAGAGAAGAAAGATCCCAAACATATCACTCTTTGTCCTGCCCTGGGGCAGTCCAGCACCGAAATACTAGGCAATTCTCCTCTGAACAAGAGTCCCAAAAGCAACCCCAGACACGTGTTTCGGTCTGGTTGGACCTCATCAGTAGGGTGGAGCTGTGCCTTTCTAAGAATAGTGAGCAAGGGGTCCACGTCTGGATTCCCCCAGTAACTTAGGGTGAGACCCAAAGTTACTTCAGTATGCAAATTAACAAGGGGGTCCTGGGAGTCCCTCTGCCAGACATTAGTCCTGGTTACGAGAGACTTACCCAGAGTCTTTAGCTCACTATCTTTCACAGAGAAGAAATATCCCAAACATATCAGTCTTTGTCCTGCCCTGGGGCAGTCCAGCACCGAAATGCTAGGCAATTCTTCTCTGAACAAGAGTACCAAAAGAAACCCCAGACACGTGTTTCAGTCTGGTTGGACATCATCAGTAGGGTGGAGCTGTGCCTCTCTAAGAATAGTGAGCAAGGGGTCCACGTCTGGATTCCCCTAGTAACTTAGGATGAGACCCAAAGTTACTTCAATATGCAAATTAACAAGGGGGGTCCAGGGAGACCCTCTGCCAGGCATTAGTCCTGGTTACGAGAGACTTACCCAGAGTCTTTAGCTCACTATCTTTCACAGAGAAGAAATATCCCAAACATATCAGTCTTTGTCCTGCCCTGGGGCAGTCCAGCACCGAAATGCTAGGCAATTCTCCTCTGAACAAGAGTACCAAAAGCAACCCCAGACACGTGTTTCGGTCTGGTTGGACATCATCAGTAGGGTGGAGCTGTGCCTCTCTAAGAATAGTGAGCAAGGGGTCCACGTCTGGATTCCCCTAGTAACTTAGAGTGAGACCCAAAGTTACTTCAATATGCAAATTAACAAGGGGGGTCCTGGGAGACCCTCTGCCAGACATTAGTCCTGGTTACGAGAGACTTACCCAGTGTCTTTAGCTCACTATATTTCACAGAGAAGAAATATCCCAAACATATCAGTCTTTTTCCTGCCTTGGGGCAGTCTAGCACCGAAATGCTAGGCAATCCTCCTCTGAACAAGAGTACCAAAAGCAACCCCAGACACGTGTTTCGGTCTGGTTGGACCTCATCAGTAGGGTGAAGCTGTGCCTTACTAAGAATAGTGAGCAAGGGGTCCACATCTGGATTCCCCTAGTAACTTAGGGTGAGACCCAAAGTTACTTCAATATGCAAATTAACAAGGGGGGGTCCTGGGAGTCCCTCTGCCAGACATTAGTCCTGGTTACGAGAGACTTACCCAGAGTCTTTAGCTCACTATCTTTCACAGAGAAGAAATATCCCAAACATATCACTCTTTGTTCTGCCGTGGGGCAGTTCCAGCACCGAAATGCTACGCATTTCTCCTCTGAACAAGAGTACCAAAAGCAACCCCAGACACGTGTTTTCGGTCTGGTTGGACCTCATCAGTAGGGTGGAGCTGTGCCTTTCTAAGATTAGTGAGCAAGGGGTCCACGTCTGGATTCCCCCAGTAACTTAGGGTGAGACCCAAAGTTACTTCAATATGCAAATTAACAAGGGGGGTCCTGGGAGTCCCTCTGCCAGACATTAGTCCTGGTTACGAGAGACTTACCCAGAGTCTTTAGCTCACTATCTTTCACAGAGAAGAAATATCCCAAACATATCAGTCTTTGTCCTGCCCTGGGGCAGTCCAGCACCGAAATGCTAGGCAATTCTTCTCTGAACAAGAGTACCAAAAGAAACCCCAGACACGTGTTTCGGTCTGGTTGGACCTCATCAGTAGGGTGGAGCTGTGCCTTTCTAAGAATAGTGAGCAAGGGGTCCACGTCTGGATTCCCCTAGTAACTTAGGGTGAGACCCAAAGTTACTTCAATATGCAAATTAACAAGGGGGCTCCTGGAAGTCCCTCTGCCAGACATTAGTCCTGGCTACGAGTGACTTACCCAAAGTCTTTAGCTCACTATCTTTCACAGAGAAGAAATATCCCAAACATATCACTCTTTGTCCTGCCCTGGGGCAGTCCAGCACCGAAATACTAGGCAATTCTCCTCTGAACAAGAGTCCCAAAAGCAACCCCAGACACGTGTTTCGGTCTGGATGGACCTCATCAGTAGGGTGGAGCTGTGCCTTTCTAAGAATAGTGAGCAAGGGGTCCACATCTGGATTCCCCCAGTAACTTAGGGTGAAACCCAAAGTTACTTCAGTATGCAAATTAACAAGGGGGGTCCTGGGAGTCCCTCTGCCAGACATTAGTCCTGGTTACGAGAGACTTACCCAGAGTCTTTAGCTCACTATCTTTCACAGAGAAGAAATATCCCAAACATATCAGTCTTTGTCCTGCCCTGGGGCAGTCCAGCACCGAAATGCTAGGCAATTCTCCTCTGAACAAGAGTCCCAAAAGCAACCCCAGACACGTGTTTCGGTCTGGTTGGACCTCATCAGTAGGGTGGAGCTGCGCCTCTCTAAGAATAGTGAGCAAGGGGTCCACGTCTGGATTCCCCTAGTAACTTAGGGTGAGACCCAAAGTTACTTCAATATGCAAATTAACAAGGGGGGTCCTGGGAGACCCTCTGCCAGACATTAGTCCTGGTTACGAGAGACTTACCCAGTGTCTTTAGCTCACTATCTTTCACAGAGAAGAAATATCCCAAACATATCAGTCTTTTTCCTGCCTTGGGGCAGTCTAACACCGAAATGCTAGGCAATCCTCCTCTGAACAAGAGTACCAAAAGCAACCCCAGACACGTGTTTTGGTCTGGTTGGACCTCATCAGTAGGGTGGAGCTATGCCTTACTAAGAATAGTGAGCAAGGGGTCCACATCTGGATTCCCCTAGTAACTTAGGGTGAGACCCAATGTTACTTCAATATGCAAATTAACAAGGGGGGGTCCAGGGAGTCGCTCTGCCAGACATTAGTCCTGGTTACGAGAGACTTACCCAGAGTCTTTAGCTCACTATCTTTCACAGAGAAGAAATATCCCAAACATATCACTCTTTGTTCTGCCGTGGGGCAGTCCAGCACCGAAATGTTAGGCAATTCTCCTATGTACAAGAGTACCAAAAGCAACCCCAGACACGTGTTTTCGGTCTGGTTGGACCTCATCAGTAGGGTGGAGCTGTGCCTTACTAAGAATAGTGAGCAAGGGGTCCACGTCTGGATTCCCCTAGTAACTTAGGGTGAGACCCAAAGTTACTTCAATATGAAAATTAACAAGGGGGGTCCTGGGAGTCCCTCTGCCAGACATTAGTCCTGGTTACGAGAGACTTACCCAGAGTCTTTAGATCACTATCTTTCACAGAGAAGAAATATCTCAAACATATCAGTCTTTGTCCTGCCCTGGGGCCCTCCAGCACCGAAATGTTAGGCAATTCTCCTATGTACAAGAGTACCAAAAGCAACCCCAGACACGTGTTTCGTTCTGATTGAACCTCATCAGTAGGGTGGAGCTGTGCCTTTCTAAGAATAGTGAGCAAGGGGTCCACCTGTGGATTCCCCTAGTAACTTAGGGTGAGACCCAAAGTTACTTCAATATGCAAATTAACAAGGGGGATCCTGGGAGTCCCTCTGCCAGACATTAGTCCTGATTACGAAAGACTTAACCAGAGTCTTTAGCTCACTATCTTTCACAGAGAAGAAATATCCCAAACATGTCAGTCTTTGTCCTGCATTGGGACAGTCCAGCACCGAAATGGTAGGCAATTCTTCTCTGAACAAGGGTACCAAAAGCAACCCCAGACACATGATTCGGTCTGGTTGGACATCATCAGTAGGGTGGAGCTGTGCCTCTCTAAGAATAGTGAGCAAGGGGTCCACATCTGGATTCCCCCAGTAACTTAGGGTGAGACCCAAAGTTACTTCAATATAAAAATTAACAAGGGGGGTCCTGGGAGACCCTCTGCCAGGCATTAGTCCTGGTTACGAGAGACTTACCCAGAGTCTTTAGCTCACTATCTTTCACAGAGAATAAATATCCCAAACATATCAGTCTTTGTCCTGCCCTGGGGCAGTCCAGCACCGAAATGCTAGGCAATTCTTCTCTGAACAAGAGTACCAAAAGAAACCCCAGACACGTGTTTCGGTCTGGTTGGACATCATCAGTAGGGTGGAGCTGTGCCTCTCTAAGAATAGTGAGCAAGGGGTCCACGTCTGGATTCCCCTAGTAACTTAGGGTGAGACCCAAAGTTACTTCAATATGCAAATTAACAAGGGGGGTCCTGGGAGACCCTCTGCCAGACATTAGTCCTGGTTACGAGAGACTTACCCAGTGTCTTTAGCTCACTATCTTTCACAGAGAAGAAATATCCCAAACATATCAGTCTTTTTCCTGCCTTGGGGCAGTCTAACACCGAAATGCTAGGCAATCCTCCTCTGAACAAGAGTACCAAAAGCAACCCCAGACACGTGTTTCGGTCTGGTTGGACCTCATCAGTAGGGTGGAGCTGTGCCTTACTAAGAATAGTGAGCAAGGGGTCCACATCTGGATTCCCCTAGTAACTTAGGGTGAGACCCAATGTTACTTCAATATGCAAATTAACAAGGGGGGGTCCAGGGAGTCGCTCTGCCAGACATTAGTCCTGGTTACGAGAGACTTACCCAGAGTCTTTAGCTCACTATCTTTCACAGAGAAGAAATATCCCAAACATATCACTCTTTGTTCTGCCGTGGGGCAGTCCAGCACCAAAATGTTAGGCAATTCTCCTATGTACAAGAGTACCAAAAGCAACCCCAGACACGTGTTTTCGGTCTGGTTGGACCTCATCAGTAGGGTGGAGCTGTGCCTTACTAAGAATAGTGAGCAAGGGGTCCACGTCTGGATTCCCCTAGTAACTTAGGGTGAGACCCAAAGTTACTTCAATATGAAAATTAACAAGGGGGGTCCTGGGAGTCCCTCTGCCAGACATTAGTCCTGGTTACGAGAGACTTACCCAGAGTCTTTAGCTCACTATCTTTCACAGAGAAGAAATATCTCAAACATATCAGTCTTTGTCCTGCCCTGGGGCCCTCCAGCACCGAAATGTTAGGCAATTCTCCTATGTACAAGAGTACCAAAAGCAACCCCAGACACGTGTTTCGTTCTGATTGAACCTCATCAGTAGGGTGGAGCTGTGCCTTTCTAAGAATAGTGAGCAAGGGGTCCACCTGTGGATTCCCCTAGTAATTTAGGGTGAGACCCAAAGTTACTATAATATGCAAATTAACAAGGGGGGTCCTGGGAGACCCTCTGCCAGGCATTAGTCCTGGTTACGAGAGACTTACCCAGAGTCTTTAGCTCACTATCTTTCACAGAGAAGAAATATCCCAAACATATCAGTCTTTGTCCTGACTTGGGGCAGTCCAGCACCGAAATGCTAAGCAATTCTCCTCTGAACAAGAGTACCAAAAGCAACCCCAGACACGTGTTTCGGTCTGGTTGGACCTCATCAGTAGGGTGGAGCTGTGCCTTTCTAAGAATAGTGAGCAAGGGGTCCACATCTGGATTCCCCTAGTAACTTAGGGTGAGACCCAAAGTTACTTCAATATGCAAATTAACAAGGGGGGTCCTGGGAGTCCCTCTGCCAGACATTAGACCTGGTTACGAGAGACTTACCCAGAGTCTTTAGCTCACTATCTTTCACAGAGACGAAATATCCCAAACATATCACTCTTTGTTCTGCCCTGGGGCAGTCCAGCACAGAAATGCTAGGCAATTCTCCTCTAAATAAGAGTACCAAAAGCAACCCCAGACACGTGTTTCGTTCTGGTTGGACATCATCAGTAGGGTGGAGCTGTACCTCTCTAAGAATAGTGAGCAAGGGGTCCACGTCTGGATTCCCCTAGTAACTTAGGGTGAGACCCAAAGTTACTTCAATATGCAAATTAACAAGGGGGCTCCTGGAAGTCCCTCTGCCAGACATTAGTCCTGGTTACGAGTGCCTTACCCAGAGTCTTTAGCTCACTATCTTTCACAGAGAAGAAAGATCCCAAACATATCACTCTTTGTCCTGCCCTGGGGCAGTCCAGCACCGAAATACTAGGCAATTCTCCTCTGAACAAGAGTCCCAAAAGCAACCCCAGACACGTGTTTCGGTCTGGTTGGACCTCATCAGTAGGGTGGAGCTGTGCCTTTCTAAGAATAGTGAGCAAGGGGTCCACGTCTGGATTCCCCCAGTAACTTAGGGTGAGACCCAAAGTTACTTCAGTATGCAAATTAACAAGGGGGTCCTGGGAGTCCCTCTGCCAGACATTAGTCCTTGTTACGAGAGACTTACCCAGAGTCTTTAGCTCACTATCTTTCACAGAGAAGAAATATCCCAAACATATCAGTCTTTGTCCTGCCCTGGGACAGTCCAGCACCGAAATGCTAGGCAATTCTTCTCTGAACAAGAGTACCAAAAGAAACCCCAGACACGTGTTTCGGTCTGGTTGGACATCATCAGTAGGGTGGAGCTGTGCCTCTCTAAGAATAGTGAGCAAGGGGTCCACGTCTGGATTCCCCTAGTAACTTAGGGTGAGACCCAAAGTTACTTCAATATGCAAATTAACAAGGGGGGTCCTGGGAGACCCTCTGCCAGACATTAGTCCTGGTTACGAGAGACTTACCCAGTATCTTTAGCTCACTATCTTTCACAGAGAAGAAATATCCCAAACATATCAGTCTTTTTCCTGCCTTGGGGCAG
This sequence comes from Ambystoma mexicanum, assembly GCF_040938575.1. Lineage (NCBI taxonomy): Eukaryota > Metazoa > Chordata > Amphibia > Caudata > Ambystomatidae > Ambystoma > Ambystoma mexicanum. The sequence continues at coordinate 1,444,480,403 of NC_090929.1, forward strand.
TCTAGCACCGAAATGCTAGGCAATCCTCCTCTGAACAAGAGTACCAAAAGCAACCCCAGACACGTGTTTCGGTCTGGTTGGACCTCATCAGTAGGGTGGAGCTGTGCCTTACTAAGAATAGTGAGCAAGGGGTCCACATCTGGATTCCCCTAGTAACTTAGGGTGAGACCCAAAGTTACTTCAATATGCAAATTAACAAGGGGGGGTCCTAGGAGTCCCTCTGCCAGACATTAGTCCTGGTTACGAGAGACTTACCCAGAGTCTTTAGCTCACTATCTTTCACAGTGAAGAAATATCCCAAACATATCACTCTTTGTTCTGCCGTGGGGCAGTTCCAGCACCGAAATGCTACGCATTTCTCCTCTGAACAAGAGTCCCAAAAGCAACCCCAGACACGTGTTTTCGGTCTGGTTGGACCTCATCAGTAGGGTGGAGCTGTGCCTTACTAAGAATAGTGAGCAAGGGGTCCACGTCTGGATTCCCCTAGTAACTTAGGGTGAGACCCAAAGTTACTTCAATATGAAAATTAACAAGGGGGGTCCTGGGAGTCCCTCTGCCAGACATTAGTCTTAGTTATGAGAGACTTACCCAGAGTCTTTAGCTCACTATCTTTCACAGTGAAGAAATATCCCAAACATATCACTCTTTGTTCTGCCCTGGGGCAGTCCAGCACCGAAATGCTAGGCAATTCTCCTCTAAACAAGAGTACCAAAAGCATCCCCAGACACGTGTTTCGGTCTGGTTGGACTTCATCAGTAGGGTGGAGCTGTGCCTCTCTAAGAATAGTGAGCAAGGGGTCCACGTCTGGATTACCCTAGTAACTTAGGGTGAGACCCAAAGTTACTTCAATATAAAAATTAACAAGGGGGGTCCTGGGAGACCCTCTGCCAGGCATTAGTCCTGGTTACGAGAGACTTACCCAGAGTCTTTAGCTCACTATCCTTCACAGAGAAGAAATATCCCAAAAATATCAGTCTTTGTCCTGCCCTGGGGCTGTCCAGCACCGAAATGCTAGGCAATTCTCCTCTGAACAAGAGTACCAAAAGTAACCCCAGACACGTGTTTCGGTCTGGTTGGACCTCTTCAGTAGCGTGTAGCTGTGCCTTTCTAAGAATAGTGAGAAACGGGCCCACGATTGGATTCCCCTAGTAACTTAGGGTGAGACCCAAAGTTACTTCAATATGCAAATTAACAAGGGGGGTCCTGGGAGACTCTCTGCCAGGCATTAGTCCTGGTTATGAGAGACTTACCGAGAGTCTTTAGCTCACTATCTTTCACAGAGAAGAAATATCCCAAACATGTCAGTCTTTGTCCTGCCTTGGGGCAGTCCAGCACCGAAATGCTAAGCAATTCTCCTCTGAACAAGAGTACCAAAAGCAACCCCAGACACGTGTTTCGGTCTGGTTGGACCTCATCAGTAGGGTGGAGCTGTGCCTCTTTAAGAATAGTGAGCAAGGGGTCAACGTCTGGATTCCCCTAGTAACTTAGGGTGAGACCCAAAGTTACTTCAATATGCAAATTAACAAGGGGGGGTCCTGGGAGTCCCTCTACCAGTCATTAGACCTGGTTACGAGAGACTTACCCAGAGTCTTTAGCTCACTATCTTTCACAGAGAAGAAATATCCCAAACATATCACTCTTTGTTCTGCCCTGGGGCAGTCCAGCACCGAAATGCTACACAATTCTCCTCTGAACAAGAGTACCAAAAGCAACCCCAGACACGTGTTTTCGGACTGGTTGGACATCATCAGTAGGGTGGAGCTGTGCCTTACTAAGAATAGTGAGCAAGGGGTCCACGTCTGGATTCCCCTAGTAACTTAGGGTGAGACCCAAAGTTACTTCAATATGCAAATTAACAAGGGGGGTCCTGGGAGTCCCTCTGCCAGACATTAGTCCTGGTTACGAGAGACTTACCCAGAGTCTTTAGCTCACTATCTTTCACAGAGAAGAAATATCTCAAACATATCAGTCTTTGTCCTGCCCTGGGTCCCTCCAGCACCGAAATGTTAGGCAATTCTCCTATGTACAAGAGTACCAAAATCAACCCCAGACACGTGTTTCGTTCTGATTGAACCTCATCAGTAGGGTGGAGCTGTGCCTCTCTAAGAATAGTGAGCAAGGGGTCCACCTCTGGATTCCCCTAGTAATTTAGGGTGAGACCCAAAGTTACTTCAATATGAAAAATAACAAGGGGGGTCCTGGGAGTCCCTCTGCCAGACATTAGTCCTGCTTACGAGAGACTTACCCAGAGTCTTTAGCTCACTATCTTTCACAGAGAAGAAATATCTCAAACATATCAGTCTTTGTCCTGCCCTGGGGCCCTCCAGCACCAAAATGTTAGGCAATTCTCCTATGTACAAGAGTACCAAAAGCAACCCCGGACACGTGTTTCGTTCTGATTGAACCTCATCAGTAGGGTGGAGCTGTGCCTCTCTAAGAATAGTGAGCAAGGGGTCCACCTCTGGATTCCCCTAGTAACTTAGGGTGAGACCCAAAGTTACTTCAATATGAAAATTAACAAGGGGGGTCCTGGGAGTCCCTCTGCCAGACATTAGTCCTGGTTACGAGAGACTTAGCCACAGTCTTTAGCTCACTATCTTTCACAGAGAAGAAATATCTCAAACATATCAGTCTTTGTCGTGCCTTGGGGCAGTCCAGCACCGAAATGCTAGGCAATTCTTCTCTGAACAAGAGTACCAAAAGCAACCCCAGACACATGTTTAGGTCTGGTTGGACCTCATCAGTAGGGTGGAGCTGTGCCTCTCTAAGAATAGTGAGCAAGGGGTCTACGTCTGGATTCCCCTAGTAACTTAGGGTGAGACCCAAAGTTACTTCAATATGCAAATTAACAAGGGGGGTCCTGGGAGACCCTCTGCCAGGCATTAGTCCTGGTTACGAGAGACTTACCCAGAGTCTTTAGCTCACTATCTTTCACAGAGAAGAAATATCCCAAACATATCAGTCTTTTTCCTGCCTTGGGGCAGTCCAGCACCGAAATGCTAAGAAATTCTCCTCTGAACAAGAGTACCAAAAGCAACCCCAGACACGTGTTTCGGTCTGGTTGGACCTCATCAGTAGGGTGGAGCTGTGCCTTTCTAAGAATAGTGAGCAAGGAGTCCACATCTGGATTCCCCTAGTAACTTAGGGTGAGACCCAAAGTTACTTCAATATGCAAATTAACAAGGGGAGTCCTGGGAGTCCCTCTGCCAGACATTAGTCCTAGTTACGAGTGACTTACCCAGAGTCTTTAGCTCACTATCTTTCACAGAGAAGAAATATCTCAAACATAGCAGTCTTTGTCGTGCCTTGGGGCAGTCCAGCACCGAAATGCTAGGCAATTCTCCTCTGAACAAAAGTACCGAAAGCAACCCCAGACACATGTTTCGGTCTGGTTGGACCTCATCAGTAGGGTGGAGCTGTGCCTCTTTAAGAATAGTGAGCAAGGGGTCCACGTCTGTATTCCCCTAGTAATTTAGGGTGAGACCCAAAGTTACTTCAATATGCATATTAACAAGGGGGGTCCTGGGAGTCCCTCTGCCAGACATTAGACCTGGTTACGAGAGACTTACCCAGAGTCTTTAGCTCACTATCTTTCACAGAGAAGAAATATCCCAAACATATCACTCTTTGTCCTGCCCTGGGGCAGTCCAGCACCGAAATACTAGGCAATTCTCCTCTGAACAAGAGTCCCAAAAGCAATCCCAGACACGTGTTTCGGTCTGGTTGGACCTCATCAGTAGGGTGGAGCTGTGCCTTTCTAAGAATAGTGAGCAAAGGGTCCACGTCTGGATTCCCCCAGTAACTTAGGGTGAGACCCAAAGTTACTTCAATATGCAAATTAACAAGGGGGGTCCTGGGAGTCCCTCTGCCAGACATTAGTCCTGGTTATGAGAGACTTACCCAGAGTCTTTAGCTCACTATCTTTCACAGAGAAGAAATATCCCAAACATATCAGTCTTTGTCCTGCCCTGGGGCAGTCCAGCACCGAAATGCTAGGCAATTCTTCTCTGAACAAGAGTACCAAAAGAAACCCCAGACACGTGTTTCGGTCTGGTTGGACATCATCAGTAGGGTGGAGCTGTGCCTCTCTGAGAATAGTGAGCAAGGGGTCCATGTCTGGATTCTCCTAGTAACTTAGGGTGAGACCCAAAGTTACTTCAATATGCAAATTAACAAGGGGAGTCCTGGGAGACCCTCTGCCAGACATTAGTCCTGGTTACGAGAGACTTACCCAGTGTCTTTAGCTCACTATCTTTCACAGAGAAGAAATATCCCAAACATATCAGTCTTTTTCCTGCCTTGGGGCAGTCTGGCATCGAAATGCTAGGCAATCCTCCTCTGAACAAGAGTACCAAAAGCAACCCCAGACACGTGTTTCGGTCTGGTTGGACCTCATCAGTAGGGTGGAGCTGTGCCTTACTAAGAATAGTGAGCAAGGGGTCCACATCTGGATTCCCCTAGTAACTTAGGGTGAGACCCAAAGTTACTTCAATATGCAAATTAACAAGGGGGGGTCCTCGGAGTCCCTCTGCCAGACATTAGTCCTGGTTACGAGTGACTTACCCAGAGTCTTTAGCTCACTACCTTATACAGAGAAGAAATATCCCAAACATATCACTCTTTGTCCTGCCCTGGGGCAGTCCAGCACCGAAATACTAGGCAATTCTCCTCTGAACAAGAGTCCCAAAAGCAACCCCAGACACGTGTTTCGGTCTGGTTGGACCTCATCAGTAGGGTGGAGCTGTGATTTTCTAAGAATAGTGAGCAAGGGGTCCACGTCTGGATTCCCCTAGTAACTTAGGGTGAGACCCAAAGTTACTTCAATATGCAAATTAACAAGGGGGGTCCTGGGAGTCCCTCTGCCAGACATTAGTCCTGGTTACGAGAGACTTACCCAGAGTCTTTAGCTCACTATCTTTCACAGAGAAGAAATATCCCAAACATATCACTCTTTGTTCTGCCCTGGGGCAGTCCAGCACAGAAATGCTAGGCAATTCTCCTCTAAATAAGAGTACCAAAAGCAACCCCAGACACGTGTTTTGTTCTGGTTGGACATCATCAGTAGGGTGGAGCTGTACCTCTCTAAGAATAGTGAGCAAGGGGTCCACGTCTGGATTCCCCTAGTAACTTAGGGTGAGACCCAAAGTTACTTCAATATGCAAATTAACAAGGGGGCTCCTGGAAGTCCCTCTGCCAGACATTAGTCCTGGTTACGAGTGACTTACCCAGAGTCTTTAGCTCACTATCCTTCACAGAGAAGAAATATCCCAAACATATCACTCTTTGTCCTGCCCTGGGGCCGTCCAGCACCGAAATACTAGGCAATTCTCCTCTGAACAAGAGTCCCAAAAGCAATCCCAGACACGTGTTTCGGTCTGGTTGGACCTCATCAGTAGGGTGGAGCTGTGCCTTACTAAGAATAGTGAGCAAGGGGTCCACATCTGGATTCCCCTAGTAACTTAGGGTGAGACCCAATGTTACTTCAATATGCAAATTAACAAGGGGGGATCCAGGGAGTCGCTCTGCCAGACATTAGTCCTGGTTACGAGAGACTTACCCAGAGTCTTTAGCTCACTATCTTTCACAGAGAAGAAATATCCCAAACATATCACTCTTTGTTCTGCCGTGGGGCAGTCCAGCACCAAAATGTTAGGCAATTCTCCTATGTACAAGAGTACCAAAAGCAACCCCAGACACGTGTTTTCGGTCTGGTTGGACCTCATCAGTAGGGTGGAGCTGTGCCTTACTAAGAATAGTGAGCAAGGGGTCCACGTCTGGATTCCCCTAGTAACTTAGGGTGAGACCCAAAGTTACTTCAATATGAAAATTAACAAGGGGGGTCCTGGGAGTCCCTCTGCCAGACATTAGTCCTGGTTACGAGAGACTTACCCAGAGTCTTTAGCTCACTATCTTTCACAGAGAAGAAATATCTCAAACATATCAGTCTTTATCCTGCCCTGGGGCCCTCCAGCACCGAAATGTTAGGCAATTCTCCTATGTACAAGAGTACCAAAAGCAACCCCAGACACGTGTTTCGTTCTGATTGAACCTCATCAGTAGGGTGGAGCTGTGCCTTTCTAAGAATAGTGAGCAAGGGGTCCACCTGTGGATTCCCCTAGTAACTTAGGGTGAGACCCAAAGTTACTTCAATATGCAAATTAACAAGGGGGATCCTGGGAGTCCCTCTGCCAGACATTAGTCCTGATTACGAAAGACTTAACCAGAGTCTTTAGCTCACTATCTTTCACAGAGAAGAAATATCCCAAACATGTCAGTCTTTGTCCTGCCTTGGGACAGTCCAGCACCGAAATGGTAGGCAATTCTTCTCTGAACAAGGGTACCAAAAGCAACCCCAGACACATGATTCGGTCTGGTTGGACATCATCAGTAGGGTGGAGCTGTGCCTCTCTAAGAATAGTGAGCAAGGGGTCCACGTCTGGATTCCCCTAGTAACTTAGGGTGAGACCCAAAGTTACTTCAATATAAAAATTAACAAGGGGGGTCCTGGGAGACCCTCTGCCAGGCATTAGTCCTGGTTACGAGAGACTTACCCAGAGTCTTTAGCTCACTATCTTTCACAGAGAAGAAATATCCCAAACATATCAGTCTTTGTCCTGCCCTGGGGCAGTCCAGCACCAAAATGCTAGGCAATTCTCCTCTGAACAAGAGTACCAAAAGCAACCCCAGACACGTGTTTCGGTCTGGTTGGACCTCTTCAGTAGCGTGTCGCTGTGCCTTTCTAAGCATAGTGAGAAGAGGGTCCACGATTGGATTCCCCTAGTAACTTAGGGTGAGAGCCAAATTTACTTCAATATGCAAATTAACAAGGGGGGTCCTGGGAGACCCTCTGCCAGGCATTAGTCCTGGTTATGAGAGACTTACCCAGAGTCTTTAGCTCACTATCTTTCACAGAGAAGAAATATCCCAAACATATCAGTCTTTGTCCTGCCTTGGGGCAGTCCAGCACCGAAATGCTAAGCAATTTTCCTCTGAACAAGAGTACCAAAAGCAACCCCAGACACGTGTTTCGGTCTGGTTGGACCTCATCAGTAGGGTGGAGCTGTGCCTTTCTAAGAATAGTGAGCAAGGGGGCAACATCTGGATTCCCCTAGTAACTTAGGGTGAGACCCAAAGTTACTTCAATATGCAAATTAACAAGGGGGGTCCTGGGAGTCCCTCTGCCAGACATTAGTCCTAGTTACGAGTGACTTACCCAGAGTCTTTAGCTCACTATCTTTCACAGAGAAGAAATATCTCAAACATATCAGTCTTTGTCGTGCCCTGGGGCAGTCCAGCACCGAAATGCTAGGCAATTCTTCTCTGAACAAGAGTACCAAAAGAAACCCCAGACACGTGTTTCGGTCTGGTTGGACATCATCAGTAGGGTGGAGCTGTGCCTCTCTAAGAATAGTGAGCAAGGGGTCCACGTCTGGATTCCCCTAGTAACTTAGGGTGAGACCCAAAGTTACTTCAATATGCAAATTAACAAGGGGGGTCCTGGGAGACCCTCTGCCAGACATTAGTCCTGGTTACGAGAGACTTACCCAGTGTCTTTAGCTCACTATCTTTCACAGAGAAGAAATATCCCAAACATATCAGTCTTTTTCCTGCCTTGGGGCAGTCTAACACCGAAATGCTAGGCAATCCTCCTCTGAACAAGAGTACCAAAAGCAACCCCAGACACGTGTTTCGGTCTGGTTGGACCTCATCAGTAGGGTGGAGCTGTGCCTTACTAAGAATAGTGAGCAAGGGGTCCACATCTGGATTCCCCTAGTAACTTAGGGTGAGACCCAATGTTACTTCAATATGCAAATTAACAAGGGGGGGTCCAGGGAGTCGCTCTGCCAGACATTAGTCCTGGTTACGAGAGACTTACCCAGAGTCTTTAGCTCACTATCTTTCACAGAGAAGAAATATCCCAAACATATCACTCTTTGTTCTGCCGTGGGGCAGTCCAGCACCAAAATGTTAGGCAATTCTCCTATGTACAAGAGTACCAAAAGCAACCCCAGACACGTGTTTTCGGTCTGGTTGGACCTCATCAGTAGGGTGGAGCTGTGCCTTACTAAGAATAGTGAGCAAGGGGTCCACGTCTGGATTCCCCTAGTAACTTAGGGTGAGACCCAAAGTTACTTCAATATGAAAATTAACAAGGGGGGTCCTGGGAGTCCCTCTGCCAGACATTAGTCCTGGTTACGAGAGACTTACCCAGAGTCTTTAGCTCACTATCTTTCACAGAGAAGAAATATCTCAAACATATCAGTCTTTGTCCTGCCCTGGGGCCCTCCAGCACCGAAATGTTAGGCAATTCTCCTATGTACAAGAGTACCAAAAGCAACCCCAGACACGTGTTTCGTTCTGATTGAACCTCATCAGTAGGGTGGAGCTGTGCCTTTCTAAGAATAGTGAGCAAGGGGTCCACCTGTGGATTCCCCTAGTAATTTAGGGTGAGACCCAAAGTTACTATAATATGCAAATTAACAAGGGGGGTCCTGGGAGACCCTCTGCCAGGCATTAGTCCTGGTTACGAGAGACTTACCCAGAGTCTTTAGCTCACTATCTTTCACAGAGAAGAAATATCCCAAACATATCAGTCTTTGTCCTGACTTGGGGCAGTCCAGCACCGAAATGCTAAGCAATTCTCCTCTGAACAAGAGTACCAAAAGCAACCCCAGACACGTGTTTCGGTCTGGTTGGACCTCATCAGTAGGGTGGAGCTGTGCCTTTCTAAGAATAGTGAGCAAGGGGTCCACATCTGGATTCCCCTAGTAACTTAGGGTGAGACCCAAAGTTACTTCAATATGCAAATTAACAAGGGGGGTCCTGGGAGTCCCTCTGCCAGACATTAGACCTGGTTACGAGAGACTTACCCAGAGTCTTTAGCTCACTATCTTTCACAGAGACGAAATATCCCAAACATATCACTCTTTGTTCTGCCCTGGGGCAGTCCAGCACAGAAATGCTAGGCAATTCTCCTCTAAATAAGAGTACCAAAAGCAACCCCAGACACGTGTTTCGTTCTGGTTGGACATCATCAGTAGGGTGGAGCTGTACCTCTCTAAGAATAGTGAGCAAGGGGTCCACGTCTGGATTCCCCTAGTAACTTAGGGTGAGACCCAAAGTTACTTCAATATGCAAATTAACAAGGGGGCTCCTGGAAGTCCCTCTGCCAGACATTAGTCCTGGTTACGAGTGCCTTACCCAGAGTCTTTAGCTCACTATCTTTCACAGAGAAGAAAGATCCCAAACATATCACTCTTTGTCCTGCCCTGGGGCAGTCCAGCACCGAAATACTAGGCAATTCTCCTCTGAACAAGAGTCCCAAAAGCAACCCCAGACACGTGTTTCGGTCTGGTTGGACCTCATCAGTAGGGTGGAGCTGTGCCTTTCTAAGAATAGTGAGCAAGGGGTCCACGTCTGGATTCCCCCAGTAACTTAGGGTGAGACCCAAAGTTACTTCAGTATGCAAATTAACAAGGGGGTCCTGGGAGTCCCTCTGCCAGACATTAGTCCTTGTTACGAGAGACTTACCCAGAGTCTTTAGCTCACTATCTTTCACAGAGAAGAAATATCCCAAACATATCAGTCTTTGTCCTGCCCTGGGACAGTCCAGCACCGAAATGCTAGGCAATTCTTCTCTGAACAAGAGTACCAAAAGAAACCCCAGACACGTGTTTCGGTCTGGTTGGACATCATCAGTAGGGTGGAGCTGTGCCTCTCTAAGAATAGTGAGCAAGGGGTCCACGTCTGGATTCCCCTAGTAACTTAGGGTGAGACCCAAAGTTACTTCAATATGCAAATTAACAAGGGGGGTCCTGGGAGACCCTCTGCCAGACATTAGTCCTGGTTACGAGAGACTTACCCAGTATCTTTAGCTCACTATCTTTCACAGAGAAGAAATATCCCAAACATATCAGTCTTTTTCCTGCCTTGGGGCAGTCTAGCACCGAAATGCTAGGCAATCCTCCTCTGAACAAGAGTACCAAAAGCAACCCCAGACACGTGTTTCGGTCTGGTTGGACCTCATCAGTAGGGTGGAGCTGTGCCTTACTAAGAATAGTGAGCAAGGGGTCCACATCTGGATTCCCCTAGTAACTTAGGGTGAGACCCAAAGTTACTTCAATATGCAAATTAACAAGGGGGGGTCCTAGGAGTCCCTCTGCCAGACATTAGTCCTGGTTACGAGAGACTTACCCAGAGTCTTTAGCTCACTATCTTTCACAGTGAAGAAATATCCCAAACATATCACTCTTTGTTCTGCCGTGGGGCAGTTCCAGCACCGAAATGCTACGCATTTCTCCTCTGAACAAGAGTCCCAAAAGCAACCCCAGACACGTGTTTTCGGTCTGGTTGGACCTCATCAGTAGGGTGGAGCTGTGCCTTACTAAGAATAGTGAGCAAGGGGTCCACGTCTGGATTCCCCTAGTAACTTAGGGTGAGACCCAAAGTTACTTCAATATGAAAATTAACAAGGGGGGTCCTGGGAGTCCCTCTGCCAGACATTAGTCTTAGTTATGAGAGACTTACCCAGAGTCTTTAGCTCACTATCTTTCACAGTGAAGAAATATCCCAAACATATCACTCTTTGTTCTGCCCTGGGGCAGTCCAGCACCGAAATGCTAGGCAATTCTCCTCTAAACAAGAGTACCAAAAGCATCCCCAGACACGTGTTTCGGTCTGGTTGGACTTCATCAGTAGGGTGGAGCTGTGCCTCTCTAAGAATAGTGAGCAAGGGGTCCACGTCTGGATTACCCTAGTAACTTAGGGTGAGACCCAAAGTTACTTCAATATAAAAATTAACAAGGGGGGTCCTGGGAGACCCTCTGCCAGGCATTAGTCCTGGTTACGAGAGACTTACCCAGAGTCTTTAGCTCACTATCCTTCACAGAGAAGAAATATCCCAAAAATATCAGTCTTTGTCCTGCCCTGGGGCTGTCCAGCACCGAAATGCTAGGCAATTCTCCTCTGAACAAGAGTACCAAAAGTAACCCCAGACACGTGTTTCGGTCTGGTTGGACCTCTTCAGTAGCGTGTAGCTGTGCCTTTCTAAGAATAGTGAGAAACGGGCCCACGATTGGATTCCCCTAGTAACTTAGGGTGAGACCCAAAGTTACTTCAATATGCAAATTAACAAGGGGGGTCCTGGGAGACTCTCTGCCAGGCATTAGTCCTGGTTATGAGAGACTTACCGAGAGTCTTTAGCTCACTATCTTTCACAGAGAAGAAATATCCCAAACATGTCAGTCTTTGTCCTGCCTTGGGGCAGTCCAGCACCGAAATGCTAAGCAATTCTCCTCTGAACAAGAGTACCAAAAGCAACCCCAGACACGTGTTTCGGTCTGGTTGGACCTCATCAGTAGGGTGGAGCTGTGCCTCTTTAAGAATAGTGAGCAAGGGGTCAACGTCTGGATTCCCCTAGTAACTTAGGGTGAGACCCAAAGTTACTTCAATATGCAAATTAACAAGGGGGGGTCCTGGGAGTCCCTCTACCAGTCATTAGACCTGGTTACGAGAGACTTACCCAGAGTCTTTAGCTCACTATCTTTCACAGAGAAGAAATATCCCAAACATATCACTCTTTGTTCTGCCCTGGGGCAGTCCAGCACCGAAATGCTACACAATTCTCCTCTGAACAAGAGTACCAAAAGCAACCCCAGACACGTGTTTTCGGACTGGTTGGACATCATCAGTAGGGTGGAGCTGTGCCTTACTAAGAATAGTGAGCAAGGGGTCCACGTCTGGATTCCCCTAGTAACTTAGGGTGAGACCCAAAGTTACTTCAATATGCAAATTAACAAGGGGGGTCCTGGGAGTCCCTCTGCCAGACATTAGTCCTGGTTACGAGAGACTTACCCAGAGTCTTTAGCTCACTATCTTTCACAGAGAAGAAATATCTCAAACATATCAGTCTTTGTCCTGCCCTGGGTCCCTCCAGCACCGAAATGTTAGGCAATTCTCCTATGTACAAGAGTACCAAAATCAACCCCAGACACGTGTTTCGTTCTGATTGAACCTCATCAGTAGGGTGGAGCTGTGCCTCTCTAAGAATAGTGAGCAAGGGGTCCACCTCTGGATTCCCCTAGTAATTTAGGGTGAGACCCAAAGTTACTTCAATATGAAAAATAACAAGGGGGGTCCTGGGAGTCCCTCTGCCAGACATTAGTCCTGCTTACGAGAGACTTACCCAGAGTCTTTAGCTCACTATCTTTCACAGAGAAGAAATATCTCAAACATATCAGTCTTTGTCCTGCCCTGGGGCCCTCCAGCACCAAAATGTTAGGCAATTCTCCTATGTACAAGAGTACCAAAAGCAACCCCGGACACGTGTTTCGTTCTGATTGAACCTCATCAGTAGGGTGGAGCTGTGCCTCTCTAAGAATAGTGAGCAAGGGGTCCACCTCTGGATTCCCCTAGTAACTTAGGGTGAGACCCAAAGTTACTTCAATATGAAAATTAACAAGGGGGGTCCTGGGAGTCCCTCTGCCAGACATTAGTCCTGGTTACGAGAGACTTAGCCACAGTCTTTAGCTCACTATCTTTCACAGAGAAGAAATATCTCAAACATATCAGTCTTTGTCGTGCCTTGGGGCAGTCCAGCACCGAAATGCTAGGCAATTCTTCTCTGAACAAGAGTACCAAAAGCAACCCCAGACACATGTTTAGGTCTGGTTGGACCTCATCAGTAGGGTGGAGCTGTGCCTCTCTAAGAATAGTGAGCAAGGGGTCTACGTCTGGATTCCCCTAGTAACTTAGGGTGAGACCCAAAGTTACTTCAATATGCAAATTAACAAGGGGGGTCCTGGGAGACCCTCTGCCAGGCATTAGTCCTGGTTACGAGAGACTTACCCAGAGTCTTTAGCTCACTATCTTTCACAGAGAAGAAATATCCCAAACATATCAGTCTTTTTCCTGCCTTGGGGCAGTCCAGCACCGAAATGCTAAGCAATTCTCCTCTGAACAAGAGTACCAAAAGCAACCCCAGACACGTGTTTCGGTCTGGTTGGACCTCATCAGTAGGGTGGAGCTGTGCCTTTCTAAGAATAGTGAGCAAGGAGTCCACATCTGGATTCCCCTAGTAACTTAGGGTGAGACCCAAAGTTACTTCAATATGCAAATTAACAAGGGGAGTCCTGGGAGTCCCTCTGCCAGACATTAGTCCTAGTTACGAGTGACTTACCCAGAGTCTTTAGCTCACTATCTTTCACAGAGAAGAAATATCTCAAACATAGCAGTCTTTGTCGTGCCTTGGGGCAGTCCAGCACCGAAATGCTAGGCAATTCTCCTCTGAACAAAAGTACCGAAAGCAACCCCAGACACATGTTTCGGTCTGGTTGGACCTCATCAGTAGGGTGGAGCTGTGCCTCTTTAAGAATAGTGAGCAAGGGGTCCACGTCTGTATTCCCCTAGTAATTTAGGGTGAGACCCAAAGTTACTTCAATATGCATATTAACAAGGGGGGTCCTGGGAGTCCCTCTGCCAGACATTAGACCTGGTTACGAGAGACTTACCCAGAGTCTTTAGCTCACTATCTTTCACAGAGAAGAAATATCCCAAACATATCACTCTTTGTCCTGCCCTGGGGCAGTCCAGCACCGAAATACTAGGCAATTCTCCTCTGAACAAGAGTCCCAAAAGCAATCCCAGACACGTGTTTCGGTCTGGTTGGACCTCATCAGTAGGGTGGAGCTGTGCCTTTCTAAGAATAGTGAGCAAAGGGTCCACGTCTGGATTCCCCCAGTAACTTAGGGTGAGACCCAAAGTTACTTCAATATGCAAATTAACAAGGGGGGTCCTGGGAGTCCCTCTGCCAGACATTAGTCCTGGTTATGAGAGACTTACCCAGAGTCTTTAGCTCACTATCTTTCACAGAGAAGAAATATCCCAAACATATCAGTCTTTGTCCTGCCCTGGGGCAGTCCAGCACCGAAATGCTAGGCAATTCTTCTCTGAACAAGAGTACCAAAAGAAACCCCAGACACGTGTTTCGGTCTGGTTGGACATCATCAGTAGGGTGGAGCTGTGCCTCTCTGAGAATAGTGAGCAAGGGGTCCATGTCTGGATTCTCCTAGTAACTTAGGGTGAGACCCAAAGTTACTTCAATATGCAAATTAACAAGGGGAGTCCTGGGAGACCCTCTGCCAGACATTAGTCCTGGTTACGAGAGACTTACCCAGTGTCTTTAGCTCACTATCTTTCACAGAGAAGAAATATCCCAAACATATCAGTCTTTTTCCTGCCTTGGGGCAGTCTGGCATCGAAATGCTAGGCAATCCTCCTCTGAACAAGAGTACCAAAAGCAACCCCAGACACGTGTTTCGGTCTGGTTGGACCTCATCAGTAGGGTGGAGCTGTGCCTTACTAAGAATAGTGAGCAAGGGGTCCACATCTGGATTCCCCTAGTAACTTAGGGTGAGACCCAAAGTTACTTCAATATGCAAATTAACAAGGGGGGGTCCTCGGAGTCCCTCTGCCAGACATTAGTCCTGGTTACGAGTGACTTACCCAGAGTCTTTAGCTCACTACCTTATACAGAGAAGAAATATCCCAAACATATCACTCTTTGTCCTGCCCTGGGGCAGTCCAGCACCGAAATACTAGGCAATTCTCCTCTGAACAAGAGTCCCAAAAGCAACCCCAGACACGTGTTTCGGTCTGGTTGGACCTCATCAGTAGGGTGGAGCTGTGATTTTCTAAGAATAGTGAGCAAGGGGTCCACGTCTGGATTCCCCTAGTAACTTAGGGTGAGACCCAAAGTTACTTCAATATGCAAATTAACAAGGGGGGTCCTGGGAGTCCCTCTGCCAGACATTAGTCCTGGTTACGAGAGACTTACCCAGAGTCTTTAGCTCACTATCTTTCACAGAGAAGAAATATCCCAAACATATCACTCTTTGTTCTGCCCTGGGGCAGTCCAGCACAGAAATGCTAGGCAATTCTCCTCTAAATAAGAGTACCAAAAGCAACCCCAGACACGTGTTTTGTTCTGGTTGGACATCATCAGTAGGGTGGAGCTGTACCTCTCTAAGAATAGTGAGCAAGGGGTCCACGTCTGGATTCCCCTAGTAACTTAGGGTGAGACCCAAAGTTACTTCAATATGCAAATTAACAAGGGGGCTCCTGGAAGTCCCTCTGCCAGACATTAGTCCTGGTTACGAGTGACTTACCCAGAGTCTTTAGCTCACTATCCTTCACAGAGAAGAAATATCCCAAACATATCACTCTTTGTCCTGCCCTGGGGCCGTCCAGCACCGAAATACTAGGCAATTCTCCTCTGAACAAGAGTCCCAAAAGCAATCCCAGACACGTGTTTCGGTCTGGTTGGACCTCATCAGTAGGGTGGAGCTGTGCCTTACTAAGAATAGTGAGCAAGGGGTCCACATCTGGATTCCCCTAGTAACTTAGGGTGAGACCCAATGTTACTTCAATATGCAAATTAACAAGGGGGGATCCAGGGAGTCGCTCTGCCAGACATTAGTCCTGGTTACGAGAGACTTACCCAGAGTCTTTAGCTCACTATCTTTCACAGAGAAGAAATATCCCAAACATATCACTCTTTGTTCTGCCGTGGGGCAGTCCAGCACCAAAATGTTAGGCAATTCTCCTATGTACAAGAGTACCAAAAGCAACCCCAGACACGTGTTTTCGGTCTGGTTGGACCTCATCAGTAGGGTGGAGCTGTGCCTTACTAAGAATAGTGAGCAAGGGGTCCACGTCTGGATTCCCCTAGTAACTTAGGGTGAGACCCAAAGTTACTTCAATATGAAAATTAACAAGGGGGGTCCTGGGAGTCCCTCTGCCAGACATTAGTCCTGGTTACGAGAGACTTACCCAGAGTCTTTAGCTCACTATCTTTCACAGAGAAGAAATATCTCAAACATATCAGTCTTTATCCTGCCCTGGGGCCCTCCAGCACCGAAATGTTAGGCAATTCTCCTATGTACAAGAGTACCAAAAGCAACCCCAGACACGTGTTTCGTTCTGATTGAACCTCATCAGTAGGGTGGAGCTGTGCCTTTCTAAGAATAGTGAGCAAGGGGTCCACCTGTGGATTCCCCTAGTAACTTAGGGTGAGACCCAAAGTTACTTCAATATGCAAATTAACAAGGGGGATCCTGGGAGTCCCTCTGCCAGACATTAGTCCTGATTACGAAAGACTTAACCAGAGTCTTTAGCTCACTATCTTTCACAGAGAAGAAATATCCCAAACATGTCAGTCTTTGTCCTGCCTTGGGACAGTCCAGCACCGAAATGGTAGGCAATTCTTCTCTGAACAAGGGTACCAAAAGCAACCCCAGACACATGATTCGGTCTGGTTGGACATCATCAGTAGGGTGGAGCTGTGCCTCTCTAAGAATAGTGAGCAAGGGGTCCACGTCTGGATTCCCCTAGTAACTTAGGGTGAGACCCAAAGTTACTTCAATATAAAAATTAACAAGGGGGGTCCTGGGAGACCCTCTGCCAGGCATTAGTCCTGGTTACGAGAGACTTACCCAGAGTCTTTAGCTCACTATCTTTCACAGAGAAGAAATATCCCAAACATATCAGTCTTTGTCCTGCCCTGGGGCAGTCCAGCACCAAAATGCTAGGCAATTCTCCTCTGAACAAGAGTACCAAAAGCAACCCCAGACACGTGTTTCGGTCTGGTTGGACCTCTTCAGTAGCGTGTAGCTGTGCCTTTCTAAGAATAGTGAGAAGAGGGTCCACGATTGGATTCCCCTAGTAACTTAGGGTGAGAGCCAAATTTACTTCAATATGCAAATTAACAAGGGGGGTCCTGGGAGACCCTCTGCCAGGCATTAGTCCTGGTTATGAGAGACTTACCCAGAGTCTTTAGCTCACTATCTTTCACAGAGAAGAAATATCCCAAACATATCAGTCTTTGTCCTGCCTTGGGGCAGTCCAGCACCGAAATGCTAAGCAATTTTCCTCTGAACAAGAGTACCAAAAGCAACCCCAGACACGTGTTTCGGTCTGGTTGGACCTCATCAGTAGGGTGGAGCTGTGCCTTTCTAAGAATAGTGAGCAAGGGGGCAACATCTGGATTCCCCTAGTAACTTAGGGTGAGACCCAAAGTTACTTCAATATGCAAATTAACAAGGGGGGTCCTGGGAGTCCCTCTGCCAGACATTAGTCCTAGTTACGAGTGACTTACCCAGAGTCTTTAGCTCACTATCTTTCACAGAGAAGAAATATCTCAAACATATCAGTCTTTGTCGTGCCTTGGGGCAGTCCAGTACCGAAATGCTAGGCAATTCTCCTCTGAACAAAAGTACCGAAAGCAACCCCAGACACATGTTTCGGTCTGGTTGGACCTCATCAGTAGGGTGGAGCTGTGCCTCTTTAAGAATAGTGAGCAAGGGGTCCACGTCTGGATTCCCCTAGTAACTTAGGGTGAGACCCAAAGTTACTTCAATATGCAAATTAACAAGGGGGGGGTCCTGGGAGTCCCTCTGCCAGACATTAGACCTGGTTACGAGAGACTTACCCAGAGTCTTTAGCTCACTATCTTTCACAGAGAAGAAATATCACAAACATATCACTCTTTGTTCTGCCCTGAGGCAGTCCAGCACAGAAATGCTAGGCAATTCTCCTCTAAACAAGAGTACCAAAAGCAACCCCAGACACGTGTTTTCGGTCTGGTTGGACCTCATCAGTAGGGTGGAGCTGTGCCTTACTAAGAATAGTGAGCAAGGGGTCACGTCTGGATTCCCCTAGTAACTTAGGGTGAGACCCAAAGTTACTTCAATATGCAAATTAACAAGGGGGTCCTGGGAGTCCCTCTGCCAGACATTAGTCCTGGTTACGAGAGACTTACCCAGAGTCTTTAGCTCACTATCTTTCACAGAGAAGAAATATCTCAAACATATCAGTCTTTGTCCTGCCCTGGGGCCCTCCAGCACCGAAATGTTAGGCAATTCTACTATGTACAAGACTACCAAAAGCAACCCCAGACACGTGTTTCATTCTGATTGAACCTCATCAGTAGGGTGGAGCTGTGCCTCTCTAAGAATAGTGAGCAAGGGGTCCACCTCTGGATTCCCCTAGTAACTTAGGGTGAGACCCAAAGTTACTTCAATATGAAAATTAACAAGGGGGGTCCTGGGAGTCCCTCTGCCAGACATTAGTCCTGGTTACGAAAGACTTACCCAGAGTCTTTAGCTCACTATCTTTCACAGAGAAGAAATATCTCAAACATATCAATCTTTGTTTGCCTTGGGGCAGTCCAGCACCGAAATGCTAGGCAATTCTCCTCTGAACAAAAGTACCGAAAGCAACCCCCGACACATGTTTAGGTCTGGTTGGACCTCATCAGTAGCGTGGAGCTGTGCCTCTCTAAGAATAGTGAGCAAGGGGTCCAAATCTGGATTCCCCTAGTAACTTATGGTGAGACCCAAAGTTACTTCAATATGCAAATTAACAAGGGGGGTCCTGGGAGTCCCTCTGCCAGACATTAGTCCTGGTTACGAGAGACTACCCAGAGTCTTTAGCTCACTATCTTTCACAGAGAAGAAATATCCCAAACATATCAGTCTTTGTCCTGCCCTGGGGCAGTCCAGCACCGAAATGCTAGGCAATTCTCCTCTGAACAAGAGTACCAAAAGCAACCCCAGACACGTGTTTCGGTCTGGTTGGACCTCATCAGTAGGGTGTAGCTGTGCCTTTCTAAGAATAGTGAGCAAAGGGTCCACGATTGGATTCCCCTAGTAATTTAGGGTGAGACCCAAAGTTACTTCAATATGCAAATTAACAAGGGGGGTCCTGGGAGACCCTCTGCCAGGCATTAGTCCTGGTTACGAGAGACTTACCCAGAGTCTTTAGCTCACTATCTTTCACAGAGAAGAAATATCCCAAACATATCAGTCTTTGTCCTGACTTGGGGCAGTCCAGCACCGAAATGCTAAGCAATTCTCCTCTGAACAAGAGTTCCAAAAGCAACCCCAGACACGTGTTTCGGTCTGGTTGGACCTCATCAGTAGGGTGGAGCTGTGCCTTTCTAAGAATAGTGAGCAAGGGGTCCACATCTGGATTCCCCTAGTAACTTAGGGTGAGACCCAAAGTTACTTCAATATGCAAATTAACAAGGGGGGTCCTGGGAGTCCCTCTGCCAGACATTAGTCCTAGTTACGAGTGACTTACCCAGAGTCTTTAGCTCACTAACCTTCACAGAGAAGAAATATCTCAAACATATCAGTCTTTGTCGTGCCTTGGGGCAGTCCAGCACCGAAATGCTAGGCAATTCTCCTCTGAACAAAAGTACCGAAAGCAACCCCAGACACATGTTTTGGTCTGGTTGGACCTCATCAGTAGGGTGGAGCTGTGCCTCTTTAAGAATAGTGAGCAAGGGTTCCACGTCTGGATTCCCCTAGTAACTTAGGGTGAGACCCAAAGTTACTTCAATATGCAAATTAACAAGGGGGGTTCTGGGAGTCCCTCTGCCAGACATTAGACCTGGTTACGAGAGACTTACCCAGAGTCTTTAGCTCACTATCTTTCTCAGAGACGAAATATCCCAAACATATCACTCTTTGTTCTGCCCTGGGGCAGTCCAGCACAGAAATGCTAGGCAATTCTCCTCTAAATAAGAGAACCAAAAGCAACCCCAGACACGTGTTTCGTTCTGGTTGGACATCATCAGTAGGGTGGAGCTGTACCTCTCTAAGAATAGTGAGCAAGGGGTCCATGTCTGGATTCCCCTAGTAACTTAGGGTGAGACCCAAAGTTACTTCAATATGCAAATTAACAAGGGGGGTTGTGGGAGTCTCTCTGCCAGACATTAGTCCTGGTTACGAGTGACTTACCCAGAGTCTTTAGCTTGCTATCTTTCACAGAGAAGAAAGATCCAAAACATATCACTCTTTGTCCTGCCCTGGGGCAGTCCAGCACCGAAATACTAGCCAATTCTCCTCTGAACAAGAGTCCCAAAAGCAACCCCAGACACGTGTTTCGGTCTGGTTGGACCTCATCAGTAGGGTGGAGCTGTGCCTTTCTAAGAATAGTGAGCAAGAGGTCCACGTCTGGATTCCCCCAGTAACTTAGGGTGAGACCCAAAGTTACTTCAGTATGCAAATTAACAAGGGGGGTCCTGGGAGTCCCTCTGCCAGACATTAGTCCTGGTTACGAGAGACTTACCCAGAGTCTTTAGCTCACTATCTTTCACAGAGAAGAAATATCCCAAACATATCAGTCTTTGTCCTGCCCTGGGGCAGTCCAGCACCGAAATGCTAGGCAATTCTTCTCTGAACAAGAGTACTAAAAGAAACCCCAGACACGTGTTTCGGTCTGGTTGGACATCATCAGTAGGGTGGAGCTGTGCCTCTCTAAGAATAGTGAGCAAGGGGTCCACGTCTGGATTCCCCTAGTAACTTAGGGTGAGACCCAAAGTTACTTCAATATGCAAATTAACAAGGGGGGTCATGGGAGACCCTCTGCCAGACATTAGTCCTGGTTACAAGAGACTTACCCAGTGTCTTTAGCTCACTATCTTTCACAGAGAAGAAATATCCCAATATATCAGTCTTTTTCCTGCCTTGGGGCAGTCTAGCACCGAAATGCTAGGCAATCCTCCTCTGAACAAGAGTACCAAAAGCAACCCCAGACACGTGTTTCGGTCTGGTTGGACCTCATCAGTAGGGTGGAGCTGTGCCTTACTAAGAATAGTGAGCAAGGGGTCCACATCTGGATTCCCCTAGTAACTTAGGGTGAGACCCAAAGTTACTTCAATATGTAAATTAACAAGGGGGGGTCCTGGGAGTCCCTCTGCCAGACATTAGTCCTGGTTACGAGAGACTTACCCAGAGTCTTTAGCTCACTATCTTTCACAGAGAAGAAATATCCCAAACAATATCACTCTTTGTTCTGCCGTGGGGCAGTTCCAGCACCGAAATGCTACGCATTTCTCCTCTGAACAATAGTACCAAAAGCAACCCCAGACACATGTTTTCGGTCTGGTTAGACCTCATCAGTAGGGTGGAGCTGTGTCTTACTAAGAATAGTGAGCAAGGGGTCCACGTCTGGATTCCCCTAGTAACTTAGGGTGAGACCCAAAGTTACTTCAATATGCAAATTAACAAGGGGGGTCCTGGGAGTCCCTCTGCCAGACATTAGTCCTGGTTACGAGAGACTTACCCAGAGTCTTTAGCTCACTATCTTTCACAGAGAAGAAATATCTCAAACATATCAGTCTTTGTCCTGCCCTGGGGCCCTCCAGCACCAAAATGTTAGGCAATTCTCCTATGTACAAGAGTACCAAAAGCAACCCCGGACACGTGTTTCGTTCTGATTGAACCTCATCAGTAGGGTGGAGCTGTGCCTCTCTAAGAATAGTGAGCAAGGGGTCCACCTCTGGATTCCCCTAGTAACTTAGGGTGAGACCCAAAGTTACTTCAATATGAAAATTAACAAGGGGGGTCCTGGGAGTCCCTCTGCCAGACATTAGTCCTGGTTACGAGAGACTTAGCCACAGTCTTTAGCTCACTATCTTTCACAGAGAAGAAATATCTCAAACATATCAGTCTTTGTCGTGCCTTGGGGCAGTCCAGCACCGAAATGCTAGGCAATTCTTCTCTGAACAAGAGTACCAAAAGCAACCCCAGACACATGTTTAGGTCTGGTTGGACCTCATCAGTAGGGTGGAGCTGTGCCTCTCTAAGAATAGTGAGCAAGGGGTCTACGTCTGGATTCCCCTAGTAACTTAGGGTGAGACCCAAAGTTACTTCAATATGCAAATTAACAAGGGGGGTCCTGGGAGACCCTCTGCCAGGCATTAGTCCTGGTTACGAGAGACTTACCCAGAGTCTTTAGCTCACTATCTTTCACAGAGAAGAAATATCCCAAACATATCAGTCTTTTTCCTGCCTTGGGGCAGTCCAGCACCGAAATGCTAAGCAATTCTCCTCTGAACAAGAGTACCAAAAGCAACCCCAGACACGTGTTTCGGTCTGGTTGGACCTCATCAGTAGGGTGGAGCTGTGCCTTTCTAAGAATAGTGAGCAAGGAGTCCACATCTGGATTCCCCTAGTAACTTAGGGTGAGACCCAAAGTTACTTCAATATGCAAATTAACAAGGGGAGTCCTGGGAGTCCCTCTGCCAGACATTAGTCCTAGTTACGAGTGACTTACCCAGAGTCTTTAGCTCACTATCTTTCACAGAGAAGAAATATCTCAAACATAGCAGTCTTTGTCGTGCCTTGGGGCAGTCCAGCACCGAAATGCTAGGCAATTCTCCTCTGAACAAAAGTACCGAAAGCAACCCCAGACACATGTTTCGGTCTGGTTGGACCTCATCAGTAGGGTGGAGCTGTGCCTCTTTAAGAATAGTGAGCAAGGGGTCCACGTCTGTATTCCCCTAGTAATTTAGGGTGAGACCCAAAGTTACTTCAATATGCATATTAACAAGGGGGGTCCTGGGAGTCCCTCTGCCAGACATTAGACCTGGTTACGAGAGACTTACCCAGAGTCTTTAGCTCACTATCTTTCACAGAGAAGAAATATCCCAAACATATCACTCTTTGTCCTGCCCTGGGGCAGTCCAGCACCGAAATACTAGGCAATTCTCCTCTGAACAAGAGTCCCAAAAGCAATCCCAGACACGTGTTTCGGTCTGGTTGGACCTCATCAGTAGGGTGGAGCTGTGCCTTTCTAAGAATAGTGAGCAAAGGGTCCACGTCTGGATTCCCCCAGTAACTTAGGGTGAGACCCAAAGTTACTTCAATATGCAAATTAACAAGGGGGGTCCTGGGAGTCCCTCTGCCAGACATTAGTCCTGGTTATGAGAGACTTACCCAGAGTCTTTAGCTCACTATCTTTCACAGAGAAGAAATATCCCAAACATATCAGTCTTTGTCCTGCCCTGGGGCAGTCCAGCACCGAAATGCTAGGCAATTCTTCTCTGAACAAGAGTACCAAAAGAAACCCCAGACACGTGTTTCGGTCTGGTTGGACATCATCAGTAGGGTGGAGCTGTGCCTCTCTGAGAATAGTGAGCAAGGGGTCCATGTCTGGATTCTCCTAGTAACTTAGGGTGAGACCCAAAGTTACTTCAATATGCAAATTAACAAGGGGAGTCCTGGGAGACCCTCTGCCAGACATTAGTCCTGGTTACGAGAGACTTACCCAGTGTCTTTAGCTCACTATCTTTCACAGAGAAGAAATATCCCAAACATATCAGTCTTTTTCCTGCCTTGGGGCAGTCTGGCATCGAAATGCTAGGCAATCCTCCTCTGAACAAGAGTACCAAAAGCAACCCCAGACACGTGTTTCGGTCTGGTTGGACCTCATCAGTAGGGTGGAGCTGTGCCTTACTAAGAATAGTGAGCAAGGGGTCCACATCTGGATTCCCCTAGTAACTTAGGGTGAGACCCAAAGTTACTTCAATATGCAAATTAACAAGGGGGGGGTCCTCGGAGTCCCTCTGCCAGACATTAGTCCTGGTTACGAGTGACTTACCCAGAGTCTTTAGCTCACTACCTTATACAGAGAAGAAATATCCCAAACATATCACTCTTTGTCCTGCCCTGGGGCAGTCCAGCACCGAAATACTAGGCAATTCTCCTCTGAACAAGAGTCCCAAAAGCAACCCCAGACACGTGTTTCGGTCTGGTTGGACCTCATCAGTAGGGTGGAGCTGTGATTTTCTAAGAATAGTGAGCAAGGGGTCCACGTCTGGATTCCCCTAGTAACTTAGGGTGAGACCCAAAGTTACTTCAATATGCAAATTAACAAGGGGGGTCCTGGGAGTCCCTCTGCCAGACATTAGTCCTGGTTACGAGAGACTTACCCAGAGTCTTTAGCTCACTATCTTTCACAGAGAAGAAATATCCCAAACATATCACTCTTTGTTCTGCCCTGGGGCAGTCCAGCACAGAAATGCTAGGCAATTCTCCTCTAAATAAGAGTACCAAAAGCAACCCCAGACATGTGTTTTGTTCTGGTTGGACATCATCAGTAGGGTGGAGCTGTACCTCTCTAAGAATAGTGAGCAAGGGGTCCACGTCTGGATTCCCCTAGTAACTTAGGGTGAGACCCAAAGTTACTTCAATATGCAAATTAACAAGGGGGCTCCTGGAAGTCCCTCTGCCAGACATTAGTCCTGGTTACGAGTGACTTACCCAGAGTCTTTAGCTCACTATCCTTCACAGAGAAGAAATATCCCAAACATATCACTCTTTGTCCTGCCCTGGGGCCGTCCAGCACCGAAATACTAGGCAATTCTCCTCTGAACAAGAGTCCCAAAAGCAATCCCAGACACGTGTTTCGGTCTGGTTGGACCTCATCAGTAGGGTGGAGCTGTGCCTTACTAAGAATAGTGAGCAAGGGGTCCACATCTGGATTCCCCTAGTAACTTAGGGTGAGACCCAATGTTACTTCAATATGCAAATTAACAAGGGGGGATCCAGGGAGTCGCTCTGCCAGACATTAGTCCTGGTTACGAGAGACTTACCCAGAGTCTTTAGCTCACTATCTTTCACAGAGAAGAAATATCCCAAACATATCACTCTTTGTTCTGCCGTGGGGCAGTCCAGCACCAAAATGTTAGGCAATTCTCCTATGTACAAGAGTACCAAAAGCAACCCCAGACACGTGTTTTCGGTCTGGTTGGACCTCATCAGTAGGGTGGAGCTGTGCCTTACTAAGAATAGTGAGCAAGGGGTCCACGTCTGGATTCCCCTAGTAACTTAGGGTGAGACCCAAAGTTACTTCAATATAAAAATTAACAAGGGGGGTCCTGGGAGTCCCTCTGCCAGACATTAGTCCTGGTTACGAGAGACTTACCCAGAGTCTTTAGCTCACTATCTTTCACAGAGAAGAAATATCTCAAACATATCAGTCTTTATCCTGCCCTGGGGCCCTCCAGCACCGAAATGTTAGGCAATTCTCCTATGTACAAGAGTACCAAAAGCAACCCCAGACACGTGTTTCGTTCTGATTGAACCTCATCAGTAGGGTGGAGCTGTGCCTTTCTAAGAATAGTGAGCAAGGGGTCCACCTGTGGATTCCCCTAGTAACTTAGGGTGAGACCCAAAGTTACTTCAATATGCAAATTAACAAGGGGGATCCTGGGAGTCCCTCTGCCAGACATTAGTCCTGATTACGAAAGACTTAACCAGAGTCTTTAGCTCACTATCTTTCACAGAGAAGAAATATCCCAAACATGTCAGTCTTTGTCCTGCCTTGGGACAGTCCAGCACCGAAATGGTAGGCAATTCTTCTCTGAACAAGGGTACCAAAAGCAACCCCAGACACATGATTCGGTCTGGTTGGACATCATCAGTAGGGTGGAGCTGTGCCTCTCTAAGAATAGTGAGCAAGGGGTCCACGTCTGGATTCCCCTAGTAACTTAGGGTGAGACCCAAAGTTACTTCAATATAAAAATTAACAAGGGGGGTCCTGGGAGACCCTCTGCCAGGCATTAGTCCTGGTTACGAGAGACTTACCCAGAGTCTTTAGCTCACTATCTTTCACAGAGAAGAAATATCCCAAACATATCAGTCTTTGTCCTGCCCTGGGGCAGTCCAGCACCAAAATGCTAGGCAATTCTCCTCTGAACAAGAGTACCAAAAGCAACCCCAGACACGTGTTTCGGTCTGGTTGGACCTCTTCAGTAGCGTGTAGCTGTGCCTTTCTAAGAATAGTGAGAAGAGGGTCCACGATTGGATTCCCCTAGTAACTTAGGGTGAGACCCAAATTTACTTCAATATGCAAATTAACAAGGGGGGTCCTGGGAGACCCTCTGCCAGGCATTAGTCCTGGTTATGAGAGACTTACCCAGAGTCTTTAGCTCACTATCTTTCACAGAGAAGAAATATCCCAAACATATCAGTCTTTGTCCTGCCTTGGGGCAGTCCAGCACCGAAATGCTAAGCAATTTTCCTCTGAACAAGAGTACCAAAAGCAACCCCAGACACGTGTTTCGGTCTGGTTGGACCTCATCAGTAGGGTGGAGCTGTGCCTTTCTAAGAATAGTGAGCAAGGGGGCAACATCTGGATTCCCCTAGTAACTTAGGGTGAGACCCAAAGTTACTTCAATATGCAAATTAACAAGGGGGGTCCTGGGAGTCCCTCTGCCAGACATTAGTCCTAGTTACGAGTGACTTACCCAGAGTCTTTAGCTCACTATCTTTCACAGAGAAGAAATATCTCAAACATATCAGTCTTTGTCGTGCCTTGGGGCAGTCCAGTACCGAAATGCTAGGCAATTCTCCTCTGAACAAAAGTACCGAAAGCAACCCCAGACACATGTTTCGGTCTGGTTGGACCTCATCAGTAGGGTGGAGCTGTGCCTCTTTAAGAATAGTGAGCAAGGGGTCCACGTCTGGATTCCCCTAGTAACTTAGGGTGAGACCCAAAGTTACTTCAATATGCAAATTAACAAGGGGGGGTCCTGGGAGTCCCTCTGCCAGACATTAGACCTGGTTACGAGAGACTTACCCAGAGTCTTTAGCTCACTATCTTTCACAGAGAAGAAATATCACAAACATATCACTCTTTGTTCTGCCCTGGGGCAGTCCAGCACAGAAATGCTAGGCAATTCTCCTCTAAACAAGAGTACCAAAAGCAACCCCAGACACGTGTTTTCGGTCTGGTTGGACCTCATCAGTAGGGTGGAGCTGTGCCTTACTAAGAATAGTGAGCAAGGGGTCACGTCTGGATTCCCCTAGTAACTTAGGGTGAGACCCAAAGTTACTTCAATATGCAAATTAACAAGGGGGGTCCTGGGAGTCCCTCTGCCAGACATTAGTCCTGGTTACGAGAGACTTACCCAGAGTCTTTAGCTCACTATCTTTCACAGAGAAGAAATATCTCAAACATATCAGTCTTTGTCCTGCCCTGGGGCCCTCCAGCACCGAAATGTTAGGCAATTCTACTATGTACAAGACTACCAAAAGCAACCCCAGACACGTGTTTCATTCTGATTGAACCTCATCAGTAGGGTGGAGCTGTGCCTCTCTAAGAATAGTGAGCAAGGGGTCCACCTCTGGATTCCCCTAGTAACTTAGGGTGAGACCCAAAGTTACTTCAATATGAAAATTAACAAGGGGGGTCCTGGGAGTCCCTCTGCCAGACATTAGTCCTGGTTACGAAAGACTTACCCAGAGTCTTTAGCTCACTATCTTTCACAGAGAAGAAATATCTCAAACATATCAATCTTTGTTTGCCTTGGGGCAGTCCAGCACCGAAATGCTAGGCAATTCTCCTCTGAACAAAAGTACCGAAAGCAACCCCCGACACATGTTTAGGTCTGGTTGGACCTCATCAGTAGCGTGGAGCTGTGCCTCTCTAAGAATAGTGAGCAAGGGGTCCAAATCTGGATTCCCCTAGTAACTTATGGTGAGACCCAAAGTTACTTCAATATGCAAATTAACAAGGGGGGTCCTGGGAGTCCCTCTGCCAGACATTAGTCCTGGTTACGAGAGACTACCCAGAGTCTTTAGCTCACTATCTTTC
Source organism: Ambystoma mexicanum (assembly GCF_040938575.1). NCBI lineage: Eukaryota > Metazoa > Chordata > Amphibia > Caudata > Ambystomatidae > Ambystoma > Ambystoma mexicanum. Next base: position 1,444,507,847 of record NC_090929.1, read on the forward strand.
ACAGAGAAGAAATATCCCAAACATATCAGTCTTTGTCCTGCCCTGGGGCAGTCCAGCACCGAAATGCTAGGCAATTCTCCTCTGAACAAGAGTACCAAAAGCAACCCCAGACACGTGTTTCGGTCTGGTTGGACCTCATCAGTAGGGTGTAGCTGTGCCTTTCTAAGAATAGTGAGCAAAGGGTCCACGATTGGATTCCCCTAGTAATTTAGGGTGAGACCCAAAGTTACTTCAATATGCAAATTAACAAGGGGGGTCCTGGGAGACCCTCTGCCAGGCATTAGTCCTGGTTACGAGAGACTTACCCAGAGTCTTTAGCTCACTATCTTTCACAGAGAAGAAATATCCCAAACATATCAGTCTTTGTCCTGACTTGGGGCAGTCCAGCACCGAAATGCTAAGCAATTCTCCTCTGAACAAGAGTTCCAAAAGCAACCCCAGACACGTGTTTGGGTCTGGTTGGACCTCATCAGTAGGGTGGAGCTGTGCCTTTCTAAGAATAGTGAGCAAGGGGTCCACATCTGGATTCCCCTAGTAACTTAGGGTGAGACCCAAAGTTACTTCAATATGCAAATTAACAAGGGGGGTCCTGGGAGTCCCTCTGCCAGACATTAGTCCTAGTTACGAGTGACTTACCCAGAGTCTTTAGCTCACTAACCTTCACAGAGAAGAAATATCTCAAACATATCAGTCTTTGTCGTGCCTTGGGGCAGTCCAGCACCGAAATGCTAGGCAATTCTCCTCTGAACAAAAGTACCGAAAGCAACCCCAGACACATGTTTTGGTCTGGTTGGACCTCATCAGTAGGGTGGAGCTGTGCCTCTTTAAGAATAGTGAGCAAGGGTTCCACGTCTGGATTCCCCTAGTAACTTAGGGTGAGACCCAAAGTTACTTCAATATGCAAATTAACAAGGGTGGTTCTGGGAGTCCCTCTGCCAGACATTAGACCTGGTTACGAGAGACTTACCCAGAGTCTTTAGCTCACTATCTTTCTCAGAGACGAAATATCCCAAACATATCACTCTTTGTTCTGCCCTGGGGCAGTCCAGCACAGAAATGCTAGGCAATTCTCCTCTAAATAAGAGAACCAAAAGCAACCCCAGAAACGTGTTTCGTTCTGGTTGGACATCATCAGTAGGGTGGAGCTGTACCTCTCTAAGAATAGTGAGCAAGGGGTCCATGTCTGGATTCCCCTAGTAACTTAGGGTGAGACCCAAAGTTACTTCAATATGCAAATTAACAAGGGGGGTTGTGGGAGTCTCTCTGCCAGACATTAGTCCTGGTTACGAGTGACTTACCCAGAGTCTTTAGCTTGCTATCTTTCACAGAGAAGAAAGATCCCAAACATATCACTCTTTGTCCTGCCCTGGGGCAGTCCAGCACCGAAATACTAGGCAATTCTCCTCTGAACAAGAGTCCCAAAAGCAACCCCAGACACGTGTTTCGGTCTGGTTGGACCTCATCAGTAGGGTGGAGCTGTGCCTTTCTAAGAATAGTGAGCAAGGGGTCCACGTCTGGATTCCCCCAGTAACTTAGGGTGAGACCCAAAGTTACTTCAGTATGCAAATTAACAAGGGGGGTCCTGGGAGTCCCTCTGCCAGACATTAGTCCTGGTTACGAGAGACTTACCCAGAGTCTTTAGCTCACTATCTTTCACAGAGAAGAAATATCCCAAACATATCAGTCTTTGTCCTGCCCTGGGGCAGTCCAGCACCGAAATGCTAGGCAATTCTTCTCTGAACAAGAGTACTAAAAGAAACCCCAGACACGTGTTTCGGTCTGGTTGGACATCATCAGTAGGGTGGAGCTGTGCCTCTCTAAGAATAGTGAGCAAGGGGTCCACGTCTGGATTCCCCTAGTAACTTAGGGTGAGACCCAAAGTTACTTCAATATGCAAATTAACAAGGGGGGTCATGGGAGACCCTCTGCCAGACATTAGTCCTGGTTACGAGAGACTTACCCAGTGTCTTTAGCTCACTATCTTTCACAGAGAAGAAATATCCCAATATATCAGTCTTTTTCCTGCCTTGGGGCAGTCTAGCACCGAAATGCTAGGCAATCCTCCTCTGAACAAGAGTACCAAAAGCAACCCCAGACACGTGTTTCGGTCTGGTTGGACCTCATCAGTAGGGTGGAGCTGTGCCTTACTAAGAATAGTGAGCAAGGGGTCCACATCTGGATTCCCCTAGTAACTTAGGGTGAGACCCAAAGTTACTTCAATATGTAAATTAACAAGGGGGGGTCCTGGGAGTCCCTCTGCCAGACATTAGTCCTGGTTACGAGAGACTTACCCAGAGTCTTTAGCTCACTATCTTTCACAGAGAAGAAATATCCCAAACAATATCACTCTTTGTTCTGCCGTGGGGCAGTTCCAGCACCGAAATGCTACGCATTTCTCCTCTGAACAAGAGTACCAAAAGCAACCCCAGACACGTGTTTTCGGTCTGGTTAGACCTCATCAGTAGGGTGGAGCTGTGTCTTACTAAGAATAGTGAGCAAGGGGTCCACGTCTGGATTCCCCTAGTAACTTAGGGTGAGACCCAAAGTTACTTCAATATGAAAATTAACAAGGGGGGTCCTGGGAGTCCCTCTGCCAGACATTAGTCCTGGTTACGAGAGACTTACCCAGAGTCTTTAGCTCACTATCTTTCACAGAGAAGAAATATCTCAAACATATCAGTCTTTGTCCTGCCCTGGGGCCTTCCAGCACCAAAATGTTAGGCAATTCTCCTATGTACAAGAGTACCAAAAGCAACCCCAGACACGTGTTTCGTTCTGATTGAACCTCATCAGTAGGGTGGAGCTGTGCCTTTCTAAGAATAGTGAGCAAGGGGTCCACGTCTGGATTCCCCGAGTAACTTAGGGTGAGACCCAAAGTTACTTCAATATGCAAATTAACAAGGGGGGTTGTGGGAGTCTCTCTGCCAGACATTAGTCCTGGTTACGAGAGACTTACCCAGAGTCTTTAGCTCACTATCTTTTACAGAGAAGAAATATCCCAAACATATCAGTCTTTGTCCTGCCCTGGGGCAGTCCAGCACCGAAATGCTAGGCAATTCTTCTCTGAACAAGAGTACCAAAAGAAACCCCAGACACGTGTTTCGGTCTGGTTGGACATCATCAGTAGGGTGGAGCTGTGCCTCTCTAAGAATAGTGAGCAAGGGGTCCACGTCTGGATTCCCCTAGTAACTTAGGGTGAGACCCAAAGTTACTTCAATATGCAAATTAACAAGGGGGGTCATGGGAGACCCTCTGCCAGACATTAGTCCTGGTTACAAGAGACTTACCCAGTGTCTTTAGCTCACTATCTTTCACAGAGAAGAAATATCCCAATATATCAGTCTTTTTCCTGCCTTGGGGCAGTCTAGCACCGAAATGCTAGGCAATCCTCCTCTGAACAAGAGTACCAAAAGCAACCCCAGACACGTGTTTCGGTCTGGTTGGACCTCATCAGTAGGGTGGAGCTGTGCCTTACTAAGAATAGTGAGCAAGGGGTCCACATCTGGATTCCCCTAGTAACTTAGGGTGAGACCCAAAGTTACTTCAATATGTAAATTAACAAGGGGGGGTCCTGGGAGTCCCTCTGCCAGACATTAGTCCTGGTTACGAGAGACTTACCCAGAGTCTTTAGCTCACTATCTTTCACAGAGAAGAAATATCCCAAACAATATCACTCTTTGTTCTGCCGTGGGGCAGTTCCAGCACCGAAATGCTACGCATTTCTCCTCTGAACAAGAGTACCAAAAGCAACCCCAGACACATGTTTTCGGTCTGGTTAGACCTCATCAGTAGGGTGGAGCTGTGTCTTACTAAGAATAGTGAGCAAGGGGTCCACGTCTGGATTCCCCTAGTAACTTAGGGTGAGACCCAAAGTTACTTCAATATGCAAATTAACAAGGGGGGTCCTGGGAGTCCCTCTGCCAGACATTAGTCCTGGTTACGAGAGACTTACCCAGAGTCTTTAGCTCACTATCTTTCACAGAGAAGAAATATCTCAAACATATCAGTCTTTGTCCTGCCCTGGGGCCCTCCAGCACCAAAATGTTAGGCAATTCTCCTATGTACAAGAGTACCAAAAGCAACCCCGGACACGTGTTTCGTTCTGATTGAACCTCATCAGTAGGGTGGAGCTGTGCCTCTCTAAGAATAGTGAGCAAGGGGTCCACCTCTGGATTCCCCTAGTAACTTAGGGTGAGACCCAAAGTTACTTCAATATGAAAATTAACAAGGGGGGTCCTGGGAGTCCCTCTGCCAGACATTAGTCCTGGTTACGAGAGACTTAGCCACAGTCTTTAGCTCACTATCTTTCACAGAGAAGAAATATCTCAAACATATCAGTCTTTGTCGTGCCTTGGGGCAGTCCAGCACCGAAATGCTAGGCAATTCTTCTCTGAACAAGAGTACCAAAAGCAACCCCAGACACATGTTTAGGTCTGGTTGGACCTCATCAGTAGGGTGGAGCTGTGCCTCTCTAAGAATAGTGAGCAAGGGGTCTACGTCTGGATTCCCCTAGTAACTTAGGGTGAGACCCAAAGTTACTTCAATATGCAAATTAACAAGGGGGGTCCTGGGAGACCCTCTGCCAGGCATTAGTCCTGGTTACGAGAGACTTACCCAGAGTCTTTAGCTCACTATCTTTCACAGAGAAGAAATATCTCAAACATAGCAGTCTTTGTCGTGCCTTGGGGCAGTCCAGCACCGAAATGCTAGGCAATTCTCCTCTGAACAAAAGTACCGAAAGCAACCCCAGACACATGTTTCGGTCTGGTTGGACCTCATCAGTAGGGTGGAGCTGTGCCTCTTTAAGAATAGTGAGCAAGGGGTCCACGTCTGTATTCCCCTAGTAATTTAGGGTGAGACCCAAAGTTACTTCAATATGCATATTAACAAGGGGGGTCCTGGGAGTCCCTCTGCCAGACATTAGACCTGGTTACGAGAGACTTACCCAGAGTCTTTAGCTCACTATCTTTCACAGAGAAGAAATATCCCAAACATATCACTCTTTGTCCTGCCCTGGGGCAGTCCAGCACCGAAATACTAGGCAATTCTCCTCTGAACAAGAGTCCCAAAAGCAATCCCAGACACGTGTTTCGGTCTGGTTGGACCTCATCAGTAGGGTGGAGCTGTGCCTTTCTAAGAATAGTGAGCAAAGGGTCCACGTCTGGATTCCCCCAGTAACTTAGGGTGAGACCCAAAGTTACTTCAATATGCAAATTAACAAGGGGGGTCCTGGGAGTCCCTCTGCCAGACATTAGTCCTGGTTATGAGAGACTTACCCAGAGTCTTTAGCTCACTATCTTTCACAGAGAAGAAATATCCCAAACATATCAGTCTTTGTCCTGCCCTGGGGCAGTCCAGCACCGAAATGCTAGGCAATTCTTCTCTGAACAAGAGTACCAAAAGAAACCCCAGACACGTGTTTCGGTCTGGTTGGACATCATCAGTAGGGTGGAGCTGTGCCTCTCTGAGAATAGTGAGCAAGGGGTCCATGTCTGGATTCTCCTAGTAACTTAGGGTGAGACCCAAAGTTACTTCAATATGCAAATTAACAAGGGGAGTCCTGGGAGACCCTCTGCCAGACATTAGTCCTGGTTACGAGAGACTTACCCAGTGTCTTTAGCTCACTATCTTTCACAGAGAAGAAATATCCCAAACATATCAGTCTTTTTCCTGCCTTGGGGCAGTCTGGCATCGAAATGCTAGGCAATCCTCCTCTGAACAAGAGTACCAAAAGCAACCCCAGACACGTGTTTCGGTCTGGTTGGACCTCATCAGTAGGGTGGAGCTGTGCCTTACTAAGAATAGTGAGCAAGGGGTCCACATCTGGATTCCCCTAGTAACTTAGGGTGAGACCCAAAGTTACTTCAATATGCAAATTAACAAGGGGGGGTCCTCGGAGTCCCTCTGCCAGACATTAGTCCTGGTTACGAGTGACTTACCCAGAGTCTTTAGCTCACTACCTTATACAGAGAAGAAATATCCCAAACATATCACTCTTTGTCCTGCCCTGGGGCAGTCCAGCACCGAAATACTAGGCAATTCTCCTCTGAACAAGAGTCCCAAAAGCAACCCCAGACACGTGTTTCGGTCTGGTTGGACCTCATCAGTAGGGTGGAGCTGTGATTTTCTAAGAATAGTGAGCAAGGGGTCCACGTCTGGATTCCCCTAGTAACTTAGGGTGAGACCCAAAGTTACTTCAATATGCAAATTAACAAGGGGGGTCCTGGGAGTCCCTCTGCCAGACATTAGTCCTGGTTACGAGAGACTTACCCAGAGTCTTTAGCTCACTATCTTTCACAGAGAAGAAATATCCCAAACATATCACTCTTTGTTCTGCCCTGGGGCAGTCCAGCACAGAAATGCTAGGCAATTCTCCTCTAAATAAGAGTACCAAAAGCAACCCCAGACATGTGTTTTGTTCTGGTTGGACATCATCAGTAGGGTGGAGCTGTACCTCTCTAAGAATAGTGAGCAAGGGGTCCACGTCTGGATTCCCCTAGTAACTTAGGGTGAGACCCAAAGTTACTTCAATATGCAAATTAACAAGGGGGCTCCTGGAAGTCCCTCTGCCAGACATTAGTCCTGGTTACGAGTGACTTACCCAGAGTCTTTAGCTCACTATCCTTCACAGAGAAGAAATATCCCAAACATATCACTCTTTGTCCTGCCCTGGGGCCGTCCAGCACCGAAATACTAGGCAATTCTCCTCTGAACAAGAGTCCCAAAAGCAATCCCAGACACGTGTTTCGGTCTGGTTGGACCTCATCAGTAGGGTGGAGCTGTGCCTTACTAAGAATAGTGAGCAAGGGGTCCACATCTGGATTCCCCTAGTAACTTAGGGTGAGACCCAATGTTACTTCAATATGCAAATTAACAAGGGGGGATCCAGGGAGTCGCTCTGCCAGACATTAGTCCTGGTTACGAGAGACTTACCCAGAGTCTTTAGCTCACTATCTTTCACAGAGAAGAAATATCCCAAACATATCACTCTTTGTTCTGCCGTGGGGCAGTCCAGCACCAAAATGTTAGGCAATTCTCCTATGTACAAGAGTACCAAAAGCAACCCCAGACACGTGTTTTCGGTCTGGTTGGACCTCATCAGTAGGGTGGAGCTGTGCCTTACTAAGAATAGTGAGCAAGGGGTCCACGTCTGGATTCCCCTAGTAACTTAGGGTGAGACCCAAAGTTACTTCAATATAAAAATTAACAAGGGGGGTCCTGGGAGTCCCTCTGCCAGACATTAGTCCTGGTTACGAGAGACTTACCCAGAGTCTTTAGCTCACTATCTTTCACAGAGAAGAAATATCTCAAACATATCAGTCTTTATCCTGCCCTGGGGCCCTCCAGCACCGAAATGTTAGGCAATTCTCCTATGTACAAGAGTACCAAAAGCAACCCCAGACACGTGTTTCGTTCTGATTGAACCTCATCAGTAGGGTGGAGCTGTGCCTTTCTAAGAATAGTGAGCAAGGGGTCCACCTGTGGATTCCCCTAGTAACTTAGGGTGAGACCCAAAGTTACTTCAATATGCAAATTAACAAGGGGGATCCTGGGAGTCCCTCTGCCAGACATTAGTCCTGATTACGAAAGACTTAACCAGAGTCTTTAGCTCACTATCTTTCACAGAGAAGAAATATCCCAAACATGTCAGTCTTTGTCCTGCCTTGGGACAGTCCAGCACCGAAATGGTAGGCAATTCTTCTCTGAACAAGGGTACCAAAAGCAACCCCAGACACATGATTCGGTCTGGTTGGACATCATCAGTAGGGTGGAGCTGTGCCTCTCTAAGAATAGTGAGCAAGGGGTCAACGTCTGGATTCCCCTAGTAACTTAGGGTGAGACCCAAAGTTACTTCAATATAAAAATTAACAAGGGGGGTCCTGGGAGACCCTCTGCCAGGCATTAGTCCTGGTTACGAGAGACTTACCCAGAGTCTTTAGCTCACTATCTTTCACAGAGAAGAAATATCCCAAACATATCAGTCTTTGTCCTGCCCTGGGGCAGTCCAGCACCAAAATGCTAGGCAATTCTCCTCTGAACAAGAGTACCAAAAGCAACCCCAGACACGTGTTTCGGTCTGGTTGGACCTCTTCAGTAGCGTGTAGCTGTGCCTTTCTAAGAATAGTGAGAAGAGGGTCCACGATTGGATTCCCCTAGTAACTTAGGGTGAGACCCAAATTTACTTCAATATGCAAATTAACAAGGGGGGTCCTGGGAGACCCTCTGCCAGGCATTAGTCCTGGTTATGAGAGACTTACCCAGAGTCTTTAGCTCACTATCTTTCACAGAGAAGAAATATCCCAAACATATCAGTCTTTGTCCTGCCTTGGGGCAGTCCAGCACCGAAATGCTAAGCAATTTTCCTCTGAACAAGAGTACCAAAAGCAACCCCAGACACGTGTTTCGGTCTGGTTGGACCTCATCAGTAGGGTGGAGCTGTGCCTTTCTAAGAATAGTGAGCAAGGGGGCAACATCTGGATTCCCCTAGTAACTTAGGGTGAGACCCAAAGTTACTTCAATATGCAAATTAACAAGGGGGGTCCTGGGGGTCCCTCTGCCAGACATTAGTCCTAGTTACGAGTGACTTACCCAGAGTCTTTAGCTCACTATCTTTCACAGAGAAGAAATATCTCAAACATATCAGTCTTTGTCGTGCCTTGGGGCAGTCCAGTACCGAAATGCTAGGCAATTCTCCTCTGAACAAAAGTACCGAAAGCAACCCCAGACACATGTTTCGGTCTGGTTGGACCTCATCAGTAGGGTGGAGCTGTGCCTCTTTAAGAATAGTGAGCAAGGGGTCCACGTCTGGATTCCCCTAGTAACTTAGGGTGAGACCCAAAGTTACTTCAATATGCAAATTAACAAGGGGGGGTCCTGGGAGTCCCTCTGCCAGACATTAGACCTGGTTACGAGAGACTTACCCAGAGTCTTTAGCTCACTATCTTTCACAGAGAAGAAATATCACAAACATATCACTCTTTGTTCTGCCCTGGGGCAGTCCAGCACAGAAATGCTAGGCAATTCTCCTCTAAACAAGAGTACCAAAAGCAACCCCAGACAAGTGTTTTCGGTCTGGTTGGACCTCATCAGTAGGGTGGAGCTGTGCCTTACTAAGAATAGTGAGCAAGGGGTCACGTCTGGATTCCCCTAGTAACTTAGGGTGAGACCCAAAGTTACTTCAATATGCAAATTAACAAGGGGGGTCCTGGGAGTCCCTCTGCCAGACATTAGTCCTGGTTACGAGAGACTTACCCAGAGTCTTTAGCTCACTATCTTTCACAGAGAAGAAATATCTCAAACATATCAGTCTTTGTCCTGCCCTGGGGCCCTCCAGCACCGAAATGTTAGGCAATTCTACTATGTACAAGACTACCAAAAGCAACCCCAGACACGTGTTTCATTCTGATTGAACCTCATCAGTAGGGTGGAGCTGTGCCTCTCTAAGAATAGTGAGCAAGGGGTCCACCTCTGGATTCCCCTAGTAACTTAGGGTGAGACCCAAAGTTACTTCAATATGAAAATTAACAAGGGGGGTCCTGGGAGTCCCTCTGCCAGACATTAGTCCTGGTTACGAAAGACTTACCCAGAGTCTTTAGCTCACTATCTTTCACAGAGAAGAAATATCTCAAACATATCAATCTTTGTTTGCCTTGGGGCAGTCCAGCACCGAAATGCTAGGCAATTCTCCTCTGAACAAAAGTACCGAAAGCAACCCCCGACACATGTTTAGGTCTGGTTGGACCTCATCAGTAGCGTGGAGCTGTGCCTCTCTAAGAATAGTGAGCAAGGGGTCCAAATCTGGATTCCCCTAGTAACTTATGGTGAGACCCAAAGTTACTTCAATATGCAAATTAACAAGGGGGGTCCTGGGAGTCCCTCTGCCAGACATTAGTCCTGGTTACGAGAGACTACCCAGAGTCTTTAGCTCACTATCTTTCACAGAGAAGAAATATCCCAAACATATCAGTCTTTGTCCTGCCCTGGGGCAGTCCAGCACCGAAATGCTAGGCAATTCTCCTCTGAACAAGAGTACCAAAAGCAACCCCAGACACGTGTTTCGGTCTGGTTGGACCTCATCAGTAGGGTGTAGCTGTGCCTTTCTAAGAATAGTGAGCAAAGGGTCCACGATTGGATTCCCCTAGTAATTTAGGGTGAGACCCAAAGTTACTTCAATATGCAAATTAACAAGGGGGGTCCTGGGAGACCCTCTGCCAGGCATTAGTCCTGGTTACGAGAGACTTACCCAGAGTCTTTAGCTCACTATCTTTCACAGAGAAGAAATATCCCAAACATATCAGTCTTTGTCCTGACTTGGGGCAGTCCAGCACCGAAATGCTAAGCAATTCTCCTCTGAACAAGAGTTCCAAAAGCAACCCCAGACACGTGTTTCGGTCTGGTTGGACCTCATCAGTAGGGTGGAGCTGTGCCTTTCTAAGAATAGTGAGCAAGGGGTCCACATCTGGATTCCCCTAGTAACTTAGGGTGAGACCCAAAGTTACTTCAATATGCAAATTAACAAGGGGGGTCCTGGGAGTCCCTCTGCCAGACATTAGTCCTAGTTACGAGTGACTTACCCAGAGTCTTTAGCTCACTAACCTTCACAGAGAAGAAATATCTCAAACATATCAGTCTTTGTCGTGCCTTGGGGCAGTCCAGCACCGAAATGCTAGGCAATTCTCCTCTGAACAAAAGTACCGAAAGCAACCCCAGACACATGTTTTGGTCTGGTTGGACCTCATCAGTAGGGTGGAGCTGTGCCTCTTTAAGAATAGTGAGCAAGGGTTCCACGTCTGGATTCCCCTAGTAACTTAGGGTGAGACCCAAAGTTACTTCAATATGCAAATTAACAAGGGTGGTTCTGGGAGTCCCTCTGCCAGACATTAGACCTGGTTACGAGAGACTTACCCAGAGTCTTTAGCTCACTATCTTTCTCAGAGACGAAATATCCCAAACATATCACTCTTTGTTCTGCCCTGGGGCAGTCCAGCACAGAAATGCTAGGCAATTCTCCTCTAAATAAGAGAACCAAAAGCAACCCCAGACACGTGTTTCGTTCTGGTTGGACATCATCAGTAGGGTGGAGCTGTACCTCTCTAAGAATAGTGAGCAAGGGGTCCATGTCTGGATTCCCCTAGTAACTTAGGGTGAGACCCAAAGTTACTTCAATATGCAAATTAACAAGGGGGGTTGTGGGAGTCTCTCTGCCAGACATTAGTCCTGGTTACGAGTGACTTACCCAGAGTCTTTAGCTTGCTATCTTTCACAGAGAAGAAAGATCCCAAACATATCACTCTTTGTCCTGCCCTGGGGCAGTCCAGCACCGAAATACTAGGCAATTCTCCTCTGAACAAGAGTCCCAAAAGCAACCCCAGACACGTGTTTCGGTCTGGTTGGACCTCATCAGTAGGGTGGAGCTGTGCCTTTCTAAGAATAGTGAGCAAGGGGTCCACGTCTGGATTCCCCCAGTAACTTAGGGTGAGACCCAAAGTTACTTCAGTATGCAAATTAACAAGGGGGGTCCTGGGAGTCCCTCTGCCAGACATTAGTCCTGGTTACGAGAGACTTACCCAGAGTCTTTAGCTCACTATCTTTCACAGAGAAGAAATATCCCAAACATATCAGTCTTTGTCCTGCCCTGGGGCAGTCCAGCACCGAAATGCTAGGCAATTCTTCTCTGAACAAGAGTACTAAAAGAAACCCCAGACACGTGTTTCGGTCTGGTTGGACATCATCAGTAGGGTGGAGCTGTGCCTCTCTAAGAATAGTGAGCAAGGGGTCCACGTCTGGATTCCCCTAGTAATTTAGGGTGAGACCCAAAGTTACTTCAATATGCAAATTAACAAGGGGGGTCATGGGAGACCCTCTGCCAGACATTAGTCCTGGTTACGAGAGACTTACCCAGTGTCTTTAGCTCACTATCTTTCACAGAGAAGAAATATCCCAATATATCAGTCTTTTTCCTGCCTTGGGGCAGTCTAGCACCGAAATGCTAGGCAATCCTCCTCTGAACAAGAGTACCAAAAGCAACCCCAGACACGTGTTTCGGTCTGGTTGGACCTCATCAGTAGGGTGGAGCTGTGCCTTACTAAGAATAGTGAGCAAGGGGTCCACATCTGGATTCCCCTAGTAACTTAGGGTGAGACCCAAAGTTACTTCAATATGTAAATTAACAAGGGGGGGTCCTGGGAGTCCCTCTGCCAGACATTAGTCCTGGTTACGAGAGACTTACCCAGAGTCTTTAGCTCACTATCTTTCACAGAGAAGAAATATCCCAAACAATATCACTCTTTGTTCTGCCGTGGGGCAGTTCCAGCACCGAAATGCTACGCATTTCTCCTCTGAACAAGAGTACCAAAAGCAACCCCAGACACGTGTTTTCGGTCTGGTTAGACCTCATCAGTAGGGTGGAGCTGTGTCTTACTAAGAATAGTGAGCAAGGGGTCCACGTCTGGATTCCCCTAGTAACTTAGGGTGAGACCCAAAGTTACTTCAATATGAAAATTAACAAGGGGGGTCCTGGGAGTCCCTCTGCCAGACATTAGTCCTGGTTACGAGAGACTTACCCAGAGTCTTTAGCTCACTATCTTTCACAGAGAAGAAATATCTCAAACATATCAGTCTTTGTCCTGCCCTGGGGCCTTCCAGCACCAAAATGTTAGGCAATTCTCCTATGTACAAGAGTACCAAAAGCAACCCCAGACACGTGTTTCGTTCTGATTGAACCTCATCAGTAGGGTGGAGCTGTGCCTTTCTAAGAATAGTGAGCAAGGGGTCCACGTCTGGATTCCCCGAGTAACTTAGGGTGAGACCCAAAGTTACTTCAATATGCAAATTAACAAGGGGGGTTGTGGGAGTCTCTCTGCCAGACATTAGTCCTGGTTACGAGAGACTTACCCAGAGTCTTTAGCTCACTATCTTTTACAGAGAAGAAATATCCCAAACATATCAGTCTTTGTCCTGCCCTGGGGCAGTCCAGCACCGAAATGCTAGGCAATTCTTCTCTGAACAAGAGTACCAAAAGAAACCCCAGACACGTGTTTCGGTCTGGTTGGACATCATCAGTAGGGTGGAGCTGTGCCTCTCTAAGAATAGTGAGCAAGGGGTCCACGTCTGGATTCCCATAGTAAGTTAGGGTGAGACCCAAAGTTACTTCAATATGCAAATTAACAAGGGGGGTCCTGGGAGACCCTATGCCAGACATTAGTCCTGGTTACGAGAGACTTACCCAGTGTCTTTCGCTCACTATCTTTCACAGAGAAGAAATATCCCAAACATATCAATCTTTTTCCTGCCTTGGGGCAGTCTAACACCGAAATGCTAGGCAATCCTCCTCTGAACAAGAGTACCAAAAGCAACCCCAGACACGTGTTTCGGTCTGGTTGGACCTCATCAGTAGGGTGGAGCTGTGCCTAACTAAGAATAGTGAGCAAGGGGTCCACATCTGGATTCCCCTAGTAACTTAGGGTGAGACCCAAAGTTACTTCAATATGCAAATTAACAAGGGGGGGTCCTGGGAGTTGCTCTGCCAGACATTAGTCCTGGTTACGAGAGACTTACCCAGAGTCTTTAGCTCACTATCTTTCACAGAGAAGAAATATCCCAAACATATCACTCTTTGTTCTGCCGTGGGGCAGTCCAGCACCGAAATGCTATGCATTTCTCCTCTGAACAAGAGTACCAAAAGCAACCCCAGACACGTGTTTTCGGTCTGGTTGGACCTCATCAGTAGGGTGGAGCTGTGCCTTTCTAAGAATAGTGAGCAAGGGGTCCACGTCTGGATTCCCCTAGTAACTTAGGGTGAGACCCAAAGTTACTTCAATATGCAAATTAACAAGGGGGGTCCTGGGAGACCCTCTGCCAGGCATTAGTCCTGGTTACTGAGAGACTTACCCAGAGTCTTTAGCTCACTATCTTTCACAGAGAAGAAATATCCCAAACATATCAGTCTTTGTCCTGCCTTGGGGCAGTCCAGCACCGAAATGCTAAGCAATTCTCCTCTGAACAAGAGTACCAAAAGCAACCCCAGACACGTGTTTCGGTCTGGTTGGACCTCATCAGTAGGGTGGAGCTGTGCCTTTCTAAGAATAGTGAGCAAGGGGTCCACGTCTGGATTCCCCTAGTAACTTAGGGTGAGACCAAAAGTTACTTCAATATGCAAATTAACAAGGGGGCTCCTGGAAGTCCCTCTGCCAGACATTAGTCCTGGCTACAAGTGACTTACCCAGAGTCTTTAGCTCACTATCTTTCACAGAGAAGAAATATCCCAAACATATCACTCTTTGTCCTGCCCTGGGGCAGTCCAGCACCGAAATACTAGGCAATTCTCCTCTGAACAAGAGTCCCAAAAGCAACCCCAGACACGTGTTTCGGTCTGGTTGGACCTCATCAGTAGGGTGGAGCTGTGCCTTTCTAAGAATAGTGAGCAAGGGGTCCACGTCTGGATTCCCCCAGTAACTTAGAATGAGACCCAAAGTTACTTCAGTATGCAAATTAACAAGGGGGGTCCTGGGAGTCCCTCTGCCAGACATTAGTCCTGGTTACGAGAGACTTACCCAGAGTCTTTAGCTCACTATCTTTCACAGAGAAGAAATATCCCAAACATATCAGTCTTTGTCCTGCCCTGGGGCAGTCCAGCACCGAAATGCTAGGCAATTCTTCTCTGAACAAGAGTACCAAAAGAAACCCCAGACACGTGTTTCGGTCTGGTTGGACATCATCAGTAGGGTGGAGCTGTGCCTCTGTAAGAATAGTGAGCAAGGGGTCCACGTCTGGATTCCCCTAGTAACTTAGGGTGAGACCCAAAGTTACTTCAATATGCAAATTAACAAGGGGGTCCTGGGAGACCCTCTGCCAGACATTAGTCCTGGTTACGAGAGACTTACCCAGTGTCTTTAGCTCACTATCTTTCACAGAGAAGAAATATCCCAAACATATCAGTCTTTTTCCTGCCTTGGGGCAGTCTAACACCGAAATGCTAGGCAATCCTCCTCTGAACAAGAGTACCAAAAGCAACCCCAGACACGTGTTTCGGTCTGGTTGGACCTCATCAGTAGGGTGGAGCTGTGCCTTACTAAGAATAGTGAGCAAGGGGTCCACATCTGGATTCCCCTAGTAACTTAGGGTGAGACCCAATGTTACTTCAATATGCAAATGAACAAGGGGGGGTCCAGGGAGTCGCTCTGCCAGACATTAGTCCTGGTTACGAGAGACTTACCCAGAGTCTTTAGCTCACTATCTTTCACAGAGAAGAAATATCCCAAACATATCACTCTTTGTTCTGCCGTGGGGCAGTCCAGCACCGAAATGCTACGCATTTCTCCTCTGAACAAGAGTACCAAAAGCAACCCCAGACACGTGTTTTCGGTCTGGTTGGACCTCATCAGTAGGGTGGAGCTGTGCCTTACTAAGAATAGTGAGCAAGGGGTCCACGTCTGGATTCCCCTAGTAACTTAGGGTGAGACCCAAAGTTACTTCAATATAAAAATTAACAAGGGGGTCCTGGGAGACCCTCTGCCAGGCATTAGTCCTGGTTACGAGAGACTTACCCAGAGTCTTTAGCTCACTATCTTTCACAGAGAAGAAATATCCCAAACATATCAGTCTTTGTCCTGCCCTGGGGCAGTCCAGCACCGAAATGCTAGGCAATTCTCCTCTGAACAAGAGTACCAAAAGCAACCCCAGACAAGTGTTTCGGTCTGGTTGGACCTCTTCAGTAGCGTGTAGCTGTGCCTTTCTAAGAATAGTGAGAAGAGGGTCCACGATTGGATTCCCCTAGTAACTTAGGGTGAGACCCAAATTTACTTCAATATGCAAATTAACAAGGGGGGTCCTGGGAGACCCTCTGCCAGGCATTAGTCCTGGTTATGAGAGACTTACCCAGAGTCTTTAGCTCACTATCTTTCACAGAGAAGAAATATCCCAAACATATCAGTCTTTGTCCTGCCTTGGGGCAGTCCAGCACCGAAATGCTAAGCAATTCTCCTCTGAACAAGAGTACCAAAAGCAACCCCAGACACGTGTTTCGGTCTGGTTGGACCTCATCAGTAGGGTGGAGCTGTGCCTTTCTAAGAATAGTGAGCAAGGGGGCAACATCTGGATTCCCCTAGTAACTTAGGGTGAGACCCAAAGTTACTTCAATATGCAAATTAACAAGGGGGGTCCTGGGAGTCCCTCTGCCAGACATTAGTCCTAGTTACAAGTGACTTACCCAGAGTCTTTAGCTCACTATCTTTCACAGAGAAGAAATATCTCAAACATATCAGTCTTTGTCGTGCCTTGGGGCAGTCCAGTACCGAAATGCTAGGCAATTCTCCTCTGAACAAAAGTACCGAAAGCAACCCCAGACACATGTTTCGGTCTGGTTGGACCTCATCAGTAGGGTGGAGCTGTGCCTCTTTAAGAATAGTGAGCAAGGGGTCCACGTCTGGATTCCCCTAGTAACTTAGGGTGAGACCCAAAGTTACTTCAATATGCAAATTAACAAGGGGGGGTCCTGGGAGTCCCTCTGCCAGACATTAGACCTGGTTACGAGAGACTTACCCAGAGTCTTTAGCTCACTATCTTTCACAGAGAAGAAATATCACAAACATATCACTCTTTGTTCTGCCCTGGGGCAGTCCAGCACAGAAATGCTAGGCAATTCTCCTCTAAACAAGAGTACCAAAAGCAACCCCAGACACGTGTTTCGGTCTGGTTGGACATCATCAGTAGGGTGGAGCTGTACCTCTCTAAGAATAGTGAGCAAGGGGTCCACATCTGGATTCCCCTAGTAACTTAGGGTGAGACCCAAAGTTACTTCAATATGCAAATTAACAAGGGGGGTCCTGGGAGTCCCTCTGCCAGACATTAGTCCTGGTTACAAGAGATTTACCCAGAGTCTTTAGCTCACTATCTTTCACAGAGAAGAAATATCCCAAACATATCACTCTTTGTTCTGCCCTGGGGCAGTCCAGCACCGAAATGCTACGCAATTCTCTTCTGAACAAGAGTACCAAAAGCAACCCCAGACACGTGTTTTCGGTCGGGTTGGACCTCGTCAGTAGGGTGGAGCTGTGCCTTACTAAGAATAGTGAGCAAGGGGTCCACCTCTGGATTCCCCTAGTAACTTAGGGTGAGACCCAAAGTTACTTCAATATGCAAATTAACAAGGGGGGTCCTGGGAGTCCCTCTGCCAGACATTAGTCCTGGTTACGAGAGACTTACCCAGAGTCTTAAGCTCACTATCTTTCACAGAGAAGAAATATCTCAAACATATCAGTCTTTGTCCTGCCCTGGGGCCCTCCAGCACCGAAATGTTAGGCAATTCTACTATGTACAAGAGTACCAAAAGCAACCCCAGACACGTGTTTCATTCTGATTGAACCTCATCAGTAGGGTGGAGCTGTGCCTCTCTAAGAATAGTGAGCAAGGGGTCCACCTCTGGATTCCCCTAGTAACTTAGGGTGAGACCCAAAGTTACTTCAATATGAAAATTAACAAGGGGGGTCCTGGGAGTCCCTCTGCCAGACATTAGTCCTGGTTACGAAAGACTTACCCAGAGTCTTTAGCTCACTATCTTTCACAGAGAAGAAATATCTCAAACATATCAATCTTTGTTTGCCTTGGGGCAGTCCAGCACCGAAATGCTAGGTAATTCTCCTCTGAACAAAAGTACCGAAAGCAACCCCAGACACATGTTTAGGTCTGGTTGGACCTCATCAGTAGCGTGGAGCTGTGCCTCTCTAAGAATAGTGAGCAAGGGGTCCAAATCTGGATTCCCCTAGTAACTTAGGGTGAGACCCAAAGTTACTTCAATATGCAAATTAACAAGGGGGGGTCCTGGGAGTCCCTCTGCCAGACATTAGTCCTGGTTACGAGAGACTTACCCAGAGTCTTTAGCTCACTATCTTTCACAGAGAAGAAATATCTCAAACATATCAGTCTTTGTCGTGCCTTAGGGCAGTCCAGCACCGAAATGCTAGGCAATTCTTCTCTGAACAAGAGTACCAAAAGCAACCCCAGAGACATGTTTAGGTCTGGTTGGACCTCATCAGTAGGGTGGAGCTGTGCCTCTCTAAGAATAGTGAGCAAGGGGTCCACGTCTGGATTCCCCTAGTAACTTAGGGTGAGACCCAAAGTTACTTCAATATGCAAATTAACAAGGGGGGTCCTGGGAGACCCTCTGCCAGGCATTAGTCCTGGTTACGAGAGACTTACCCAGAGTCTTTAGCTCACTATCTTTCACAGAGAAGAAATATCCCAAACATATCAGTCTTTGTCCTGCCCTGGGGCAGTCCAGCACCGAAATGCTAGGCAATTCTCCTCTGAACAAGAGTACCAAAAGCAACCCCAGACACGTGTTTCGGTCTGGTTGGACCTCATCAGTAGGGTGTAGCTGTGCCTTTCTAAGAATAGTGAGCAAAGGGTCCACGATTGGATTCCCCTAGTAATTTAGGGTGAGACCCAAAGTTACTATAATATGCAAATTAACAAGGGGGTCCTGGGAGACCCTCTGCCAGGCATTAGTCCTGGTTACGAGAGACTTACCCAGAGTCTTTAGCTCACTATCTTTCACAGAGAAGAAATATCCCAAACATATCAGTCTTTGTCCTGCCCTGGGGCAGTCCAGCACCGAAATGCTAGGCAATTCTCCTCTGAACAAGAGTACCAAAAGCAACCCCAGACAAGTGTTTCGGTCTGGTTGGACCTCTTCAGTAGCGTGTAGCTGTGCCTTTCTAAGAATAGTGAGAAGAGGGTCCACGATTGGATTCCCCTAGTAACTTAGGGTGAGACCCAAATTTACTTCAATATGCAAATTAACAAGGGGGGTCCTGGGAGACCCTCTGCCAGGCATTAGTCCTGGTTATGAGAGACTTACCCAGAGTCTTTAGCTCACTATCTTTCACAGAGAAGAAATATCCCAAACATATCAGTCTTTGTCCTGCCTTGGGGCAGTCCAGCACCGAAATGCTAAGCAATTCTCCTCTGAACAAGAGTACCAAAAGCAACCCCAGACACGTGTTTCGGTCTGGTTGGACCTCATCAGTAGGGTGGAGCTGTGCCTTTCTAAGAATAGTGAGCAAGGGGGCAACATCTGGATTCCCCTAGTAACTTAGGGTGAGACCCAAAGTTACTTCAATATGCAAATTAACAAGGGGGGTCCTGGGAGTCCCTCTGCCAGACATTAGTCCTAGTTACAAGTGACTTACCCAGAGTCTTTAGCTCACTATCTTTCACAGAGAAGAAATATCTCAAACATATCAGTCTTTGTCGTGCCTTGGGGCAGTCCAGTACCGAAATGCTAGGCAATTCTCCTCTGAACAAAAGTACCGAAAGCAACCCCAGACACATGTTTCGGTCTGGTTGGACCTCATCAGTAGGGTGGAGCTGTGCCTCTTTAAGAATAGTGAGCAAGGGGTCCACGTCTGGATTCCCCTAGTAACTTAGGGTGAGACCCAAAGTTACTTCAATATGCAAATTAACAAGGGGGGGTCCTGGGAGTCCCTCTGCCAGACATTAGACCTGGTTACGAGAGACTTACCCAGAGTCTTTAGCTCACTATCTTTCACAGAGAAGAAATATCACAAACATATCACTCTTTGTTCTGCCCTGGGGCAGTCCAGCACAGAAATGCTAGGCAATTCTCCTCTAAACAAGAGTACCAAAAGCAACCCCAGACACGTGTTTCGGTCTGGTTGGACATCATCAGTAGGGTGGAGCTGTACCTCTCTAAGAATAGTGAGCAAGGGGTCCACATCTGGATTCCCCTAGTAACTTAGGGTGAGACCCAAAGTTACTTCAATATGCAAATTAACAAGGGGGGTCCTGGGAGTCCCTCTGCCAGACATTAGTCCTGGTTACAAGAGATTTACCCAGAGTCTTTAGCTCACTATCTTTCACAGAGAAGAAATATCCCAAACATATCACTCTTTGTTCTGCCCTGGGGCAGTCCAGCACCGAAATGCTACGCAATTCTCTTCTGAACAAGAGTACCAAAAGCAACCCCAGACACGTGTTTTCGGTCGGGTTGGACCTCGTCAGTAGGGTGGAGCTGTGCCTTACTAAGAATAGTGAGCAAGGGGTCCACCTCTGGATTCCCCTAGTAACTTAGGGTGAGACCCAAAGTTACTTCAATATGCAAATTAACAAGGGGGGTCCTGGGAGTCCCTCTGCCAGACATTAGTCCTGGTTACGAGAGACTTACCCAGAGTCTTAAGCTCACTATCTTTCACAGAGAAGAAATATCTCAAACATATCAGTCTTTGTCCTGCCCTGGGGCCCTCCAGCACCGAAATGTTAGGCAATTCTACTATGTACAAGAGTACCAAAAGCAACCCCAGACACGTGTTTCATTCTGATTGAACCTCATCAGTAGGGTGGAGCTGTGCCTCTCTAAGAATAGTGAGCAAGGGGTCCACCTCTGGATTCCCCTAGTAACTTAGGGTGAGACCCAAAGTTACTTCAATATGAAAATTAACAAGGGGGGTCCTGGGAGTCCCTCTGCCAGACATTAGTCCTGGTTACGAAAGACTTACCCAGAGTCTTTAGCTCACTATCTTTCACAGAGAAGAAATATCTCAAACATATCAATCTTTGTTTGCCTTGGGGCAGTCCAGCACCGAAATGCTAGGTAATTCTCCTCTGAACAAAAGTACCGAAAGCAACCCCAGACACATGTTTAGGTCTGGTTGGACCTCATCAGTAGCGTGGAGCTGTGCCTCTCTAAGAATAGTGAGCAAGGGGTCCAAATCTGGATTCCCCTAGTAACTTAGGGTGAGACCCAAAGTTACTTCAATATGCAAATTAACAAGGGGGGGTCCTGGGAGTCCCTCTGCCAGACATTAGTCCTGGTTACGAGAGACTTACCCAGAGTCTTTAGCTCACTATCTTTCACAGAGAAGAAATATCTCAAACATATCAGTCTTTGTCGTGCCTTAGGGCAGTCCAGCACCGAAATGCTAGGCAATTCTTCTCTGAACAAGAGTACCAAAAGCAACCCCAGAGACATGTTTAGGTCTGGTTGGACCTCATCAGTAGGGTGGAGCTGTGCCTCTCTAAGAATAGTGAGCAAGGGGTCCACGTCTGGATTCCCCTAGTAACTTAGGGTGAGACCCAAAGTTACTTCAATATGCAAATTAACAAGGGGGGTCCTGGGAGACCCTCTGCCAGGCATTAGTCCTGGTTACGAGAGACTTACCCAGAATCTTTAGCTCACTATCTTTCACAGAGAAGAAATATCCCAAACATATCAGTTTTTGTCCTGCCCTGGGGCAGTCCAGCACCGAAATGCTAGGCAATTCTCCTCTGAACAAGAGTACCAAAAGCAACCCCAGACACGTGTTTCGGTCTGGTTGGACCTCATCAGTAGGGTGTAGCTGTGCCTTTCTAAGAATAGTGAGCAAAGGGTCCACGATTGGATTCCCCTAGTAATTTAGGGTGAGACCCAAAGTTACTATAATATGCAAATTAACAAGGGGGGTCCTGGGAGACCCTCTGCCAGGCATTAGTCCTGGTTACGAGAGACTTACCCAGAGTCTTTAGCTCACTATCTTTCACAGAGAAGAAATATCCCAAACATATCAGTCTTTGTCCTGACTTGGGGCAGTCCAGCACCGAAATGCTAAGCAATTCTCCTCTGAACAAGAGTACCAAAAGCAACCCCAGACACGTGTTTCGGTCTGGTTGGACCTCATCAGTAGGGTGGAGCTGTGCCTTTCTAAGAATAGTGAGCAAGGGGTCCACATCTGGATTCCCCTAGTAACTTAGGGTGAGACCCAAAGTTACTTCAATATGCAAATTAACAAGGGGGGTCCTGGGAGTCCCTCTGCCAGACATTAGACCTGGTTACGAGAGACTTACCCAGAGTCTTTAGCTCACTATCTTTCACAGAGACGAAATATCCCAAACATATCACTCTTTGTTCTGCCCTGGGGCAGTCCAGCACAGAAATGCTAGGCAATTCTCCTCTAAATAAGAGTACCAAAAGCAACCCCAGACACGTGTTTCGTTCTGGTTGGACATCATCAGTAGGGTGGAGCTGTACCTCTCTAAGAATAGTGAGCAAGGGGTCCACGTCTGGATTCCCCTAGTAACTTAGGGTGAGACCCAAAGTTAGTTCAATATGCAAATTAACAAGGGGGCTCCTGGAAGTCCCTCTGCCAGACATTAGTCCTGGTTACGAGTGCCTTACCCAGAGTCTTTAGCTCACTATCTTTCACAGAGAAGAAAGATCCCAAACATATCACTCTTTGTCCTGCCCTGGGGCAGTCCAGCACCGAAATACTAGGCAATTCTCCTCTGAACAAGAGTCCCAAAAGCAACCCCAGACACGTGTTTCGGTCTGGTTGGACCTCATCAGTAGGGTGGAGCTGTGCCTTTCTAAGAATAGTGAGCAAGGGGTCCACGTCTGGATTCCCCCAGTAACTTAGGGTGAGACCCAAAGTTACTTCAGTATGCAAATTAACAAGGGGGGTCCTGGGAGTCCCTCTGCCAGACATTAGTCCTGGTTACGAGAGACTTACCCAGAGTCTTTAGCTCACTATCTTTCACAGAGAAGAAATATCCCAAACATATCAGTCTTTGTCCTGCCCTGGGACAGTCCAGCACCGAAATGCTAGGCAATTCTTCTCTGAACAAGAGTACCAAAAGAAACCCCAGACACGTGTTTCGGTCTGGTTGGACATCATCAGTAGGGTGGAGCTGTGCCTCTCTAAGAATAGTGAGCAAGGGGTCCACGTCTGGATTCCCCTAGTAACTTAGGGTGAGACCCAAAGTTACTTCAATATGCAAATTAACAAGGGGGGTCCTGGGAGACCCTCTGCCAGACATTAGTCCTGGTTACGAGAGACTTACCCAGTATCTTTAGCTCACTATCTTTCACAGAGAAGAAATATCCCAAACATATCAGTCTTTTTCCTGCCTTGGGGCAGTCTAGCACCGAAATGCTAGGCAATCCTCCTCTGAACAAGAGTACCAAAAGCAACCCCAGACACGTGTTTCGGTCTGGTTGGACCTCATCAGTAGGGTGGAGCTGTGCCTTACTAAGAATAGTGAGCAAGGGGTCCACATCTGGATTCCCCTAGTAACTTAGGGTGAGACCCAAAGTTACTTCAATATGCAAATTAACAAGGGGGGGTCCTAGGAGTCCCTCTGCCAGACATTAGTCCTGGTTACGAGAGACTTACCCAGAGTCTTTAGCTCACTATCTTTCACAGTGAAGAAATATCCCAAACATATCACTCTTTGTTCTGCCGTGGGGCAGTTCCAGCACCGAAATGCTACGCATTTCTCCTCTGAACAAGAGTCCCAAAAGCAACCCCAGACACGTGTTTTCGGTCTGGTTGGACCTCATCAGTAGGGTGGAGCTGTGCCTTACTAAGAATAGTGAGCAAGGGGTCCACGTCTGGATTCCCCTAGTAACTTAGGGTGAGACCCAAAGTTACTTCAATATGAAAATTAACAAGGGGGGTCCTGGGAGTCCCTCTGCCAGACATTAGTCTTGGTTATGAGAGACTTACCCAGAGTCTTTAGCTCACTATCTTTCACAGTGAAGAAATATCCCAAACATATCACTCTTTGTTCTGCCCTGGGGCAGTCCAGCACCGAAATGCTAGGCAATTCTCCTCTAAACAAGAGTACCAAAAGCATCCCCAGACACGTGTTTCGGTCTGGTTGGACTTCATCAGTAGGGTGGAGCTGTGCCTCTCTAAGAATAGTGAGCAAGGGGTCCACGTCTGGATTACCCTAGTAACTTAGGGTGAGACCCAAAGTTACTTCAATATAAAAATTAACAAGGGGGGTCCTGGGAGACCCTCTGCCAGGCATTAGTCCTGGTTACGAGAGACTTACCCAGAGTCTTTAGCTCACTATCCTTCACAGAGAAGAAATATCCCAAAAATATCAGTCTTTGTCCTGCCCTGGGGCTGTCCAGCACCGAAATGCTAGGCAATTCTCCTCTGAACAAGAGTACCAAAAAGTAACCCCAGACACGTGTTTCGGTCTGGTTGGACCTCTTCAGTAGCGTGTAGCTGTGCCTTTCTAAGAATAGTGAGAAACGGGCCCACGATTGGATTCCCCTAGTAACTTAGGGTGAGACCCAAAGTTACTTCAATATGCAAATTAACAAGGGGGGTCCTGGGAGACTCTCTGCCAGGCATTAGTCCTGGTTATGAGAGACTTACCCAGAGTCTTTAGCTCACTATCTTTCACAGAGAAGAAATATCCCAAACATATCAGTCTTTGTCCTGCCTTGGGGCAGTCCAGCACCGAAATGCTAAGCAATTCTCCTCTGAACAAGAGTACCAAAAGCAACCCCAGACACGTGTTTCGGTCTGGTTGGACCTCATCAGTAGGGTGGAGCTGTGCCTTTCTAAGAATAGTGAGCAAGGGGTCCACGTCTGGATTCCCCTAGTAACTTAGGGTGAGACCAAAAGTTACTTCAATATGCAAATTAACAAGGGGGCTCCTGGAAGTCCCTCTGCCAGACATTAGTCCTGGCTACAAGTGACTTACCCAGAGTCTTTAGCTCACTATCTTTCACAGAGAAGAAATATCCCAAACATATCACTCTTTGTCCTGCCCTGGGGCAGTCCAGCACCGAAATACTAGGCAATTCTCCTCTGAACAAGAGTCCCAAAAGCAACCCCAGACACGTGTTTCGGTCTGGTTGGACCTCATCAGTAGGGTGGAGCTGTGCCTTTCTAAGAATAGTGAGCAAGGGGTCCACGTCTGGATTCCCCCAGTAACTTAGAATGAGACCCAAAGTTACTTCAGTATGCAAATTAACAAGGGGGGTCCTGGGAGTCCCTCTGCCAGACATTAGTCCTGGTTACGAGAGACTTACCCAGAGTCTTTAGCTCACTATCTTTCACAGAGAAGAAATATCCCAAACATATCAGTCTTTGTCCTGCCCTGGGGCAGTCCAGCACCGAAATGCTAGGCAATTCTTCTCTGAACAAGAGTACCAAAAGAAACCCCAGACACGTGTTTCGGTCTGGTTGGACATCATCAGTAGGGTGGAGCTGTGCCTCTGTAAGAATAGTGAGCAAGGGGTCCACGTCTGGATTCCCCTAGTAACTTAGGGTGAGACCCAAAGTTACTTCAATATGCAAATTAACAAGGGGGTCCTGGGAGACCCTCTGCCAGACATTAGTCCTGGTTACGAGAGACTTACCCAGTGTCTTTAGCTCACTATCTTTCACAGAGAAGAAATATCCCAAACATATCAGTCTTTTTCCTGCCTTGGGGCAGTCTAACACCGAAATGCTAGGCAATCCTCCTCTGAACAAGAGTACCAAAAGCAACCCCAGACACGTGTTTCGGTCTGGTTGGACCTCATCAGTAGGGTGGAGCTGTGCCTTACTAAGAATAGTGAGCAAGGGGTCCACATCTGGATTCCCCTAGTAACTTAGGGTGAGACCCAATGTTACTTCAATATGCAAATGAACAAGGGGGGGTCCAGGGAGTCGCTCTGCCAGACATTAGTCCTGGTTACGAGAGACTTACCCAGAGTCTTTAGCTCACTATCTTTCACAGAGAAGAAATATCCCAAACATATCACTCTTTGTTCTGCCGTGGGGCAGTCCAGCACCGAAATGCTACGCATTTCTCCTCTGAACAAGAGTACCAAAAGCAACCCCAGACACGTGTTTTCGGTCTGGTTGGACCTCATCAGTAGGGTGGAGCTGTGCCTTACTAAGAATAGTGAGCAAGGGGTCCACGTCTGGATTCCCCTAGTAACTTAGGGTGAGACCCAAAGTTACTTCAATATAAAAATTAACAAGGGGGTCCTGGGAGACCCTCTGCCAGGCATTAGTCCTGGTTACGAGAGACTTACCCAGAGTCTTTAGCTCACTATCTTTCACAGAGAAGAAATATCCCAAACATATCAGTCTTTGTCCTGCCCTGGGGCAGTCCAGCACCGAAATGCTAGGCAATTCTCCTCTGAACAAGAGTACCAAAAGCAACCCCAGACAAGTGTTTCGGTCTGGTTGGACCTCTTCAGTAGCGTGTAGCTGTGCCTTTCTAAGAATAGTGAGAAGAGGGTCCACGATTGGATTCCCCTAGTAACTTAGGGTGAGACCCAAATTTACTTCAATATGCAAATTAACAAGGGGGGTCCTGGGAGACCCTCTGCCAGGCATTAGTCCTGGTTATGAGAGACTTACCCAGAGTCTTTAGCTCACTATCTTTCACAGAGAAGAAATATCCCAAACATATCAGTCTTTGTCCTGCCTTGGGGCAGTCCAGCACCGAAATGCTAAGCAATTCTCCTCTGAACAAGAGTACCAAAAGCAACCCCAGACACGTGTTTCGGTCTGGTTGGACCTCATCAGTAGGGTGGAGCTGTGCCTTTCTAAGAATAGTGAGCAAGGGGGCAACATCTGGATTCCCCTAGTAACTTAGGGTGAGACCCAAAGTTACTTCAATATGCAAATTAACAAGGGGGGTCCTGGGAGTCCCTCTGCCAGACATTAGTCCTAGTTACAAGTGACTTACCCAGAGTCTTTAGCTCACTATCTTTCACAGAGAAGAAATATCTCAAACATATCAGTCTTTGTCGTGCCTTGGGGCAGTCCAGTACCGAAATGCTAGGCAATTCTCCTCTGAACAAAAGTACCGAAAGCAACCCCAGACACATGTTTCGGTCTGGTTGGACCTCATCAGTAGGGTGGAGCTGTGCCTCTTTAAGAATAGTGAGCAAGGGGTCCACGTCTGGATTCCCCTAGTAACTTAGGGTGAGACCCAAAGTTACTTCAATATGCAAATTAACAAGGGGGGGTCCTGGGAGTCCCTCTGCCAGACATTAGACCTGGTTACGAGAGACTTACCCAGAGTCTTTAGCTCACTATCTTTCACAGAGAAGAAATATCACAAACATATCACTCTTTGTTCTGCCCTGGGGCAGTCCAGCACAGAAATGCTAGGCAATTCTCCTCTAAACAAGAGTACCAAAAGCAACCCCAGACACGTGTTTCGGTCTGGTTGGACATCATCAGTAGGGTGGAGCTGTACCTCTCTAAGAATAGTGAGCAAGGGGTCCACATCTGGATTCCCCTAGTAACTTAGGGTGAGACCCAAAGTTACTTCAATATGCAAATTAACAAGGGGGGTCCTGGGAGTCCCTCTGCCAGACATTAGTCCTGGTTACAAGAGATTTACCCAGAGTCTTTAGCTCACTATCTTTCACAGAGAAGAAATATCCCAAACATATCACTCTTTGTTCTGCCCTGGGGCAGTCCAGCACCGAAATGCTACGCAATTCTCTTCTGAACAAGAGTACCAAAAGCAACCCCAGACACGTGTTTTCGGTCGGGTTGGACCTCGTCAGTAGGGTGGAGCTGTGCCTTACTAAGAATAGTGAGCAAGGGGTCCACCTCTGGATTCCCCTAGTAACTTAGGGTGAGACCCAAAGTTACTTCAATATGCAAATTAACAAGGGGGGTCCTGGGAGTCCCTCTGCCAGACATTAGTCCTGGTTACGAGAGACTTACCCAGAGTCTTAAGCTCACTATCTTTCACAGAGAAGAAATATCTCAAACATATCAGTCTTTGTCCTGCCCTGGGGCCCTCCAGCACCGAAATGTTAGGCAATTCTACTATGTACAAGAGTACCAAAAGCAACCCCAGACACGTGTTTCATTCTGATTGAACCTCATCAGTAGGGTGGAGCTGTGCCTCTCTAAGAATAGTGAGCAAGGGGTCCACCTCTGGATTCCCCTAGTAACTTAGGGTGAGACCCAAAGTTACTTCAATATGAAAATTAACAAGGGGGGTCCTGGGAGTCCCTCTGCCAGACATTAGTCCTGGTTACGAAAGACTTACCCAGAGTCTTTAGCTCACTATCTTTCACAGAGAAGAAATATCTCAAACATATCAATCTTTGTTTGCCTTGGGGCAGTCCAGCACCGAAATGCTAGGTAATTCTCCTCTGAACAAAAGTACCGAAAGCAACCCCAGACACATGTTTAGGTCTGGTTGGACCTCATCAGTAGCGTGGAGCTGTGCCTCTCTAAGAATAGTGAGCAAGGGGTCCAAATCTGGATTCCCCTAGTAACTTAGGGTGAGACCCAAAGTTACTTCAATATGCAAATTAACAAGGGGGGGTCCTGGGAGTCCCTCTGCCAGACATTAGTCCTGGTTACGAGAGACTTACCCAGAGTCTTTAGCTCACTATCTTTCACAGAGAAGAAATATCTCAAACATATCAGTCTTTGTCGTGCCTTAGGGCAGTCCAGCACCGAAATGCTAGGCAATTCTTCTCTGAACAAGAGTACCAAAAGCAACCCCAGAGACATGTTTAGGTCTGGTTGGACCTCATCAGTAGGGTGGAGCTGTGCCTCTCTAAGAATAGTGAGCAAGGGGTCCACGTCTGGATTCCCCTAGTAACTTAGGGTGAGACCCAAAGTTACTTCAATATGCAAATTAACAAGGGGGGTCCTGGGAGACCCTCTGCCAGGCATTAGTCCTGGTTACGAGAGACTTACCCAGAGTCTTTAGCTCACTATCTTTCACAGAGAAGAAATATCCCAAACATATCAGTCTTTGTCCTGCCCTGGGGCAGTCCAGCACCGAAATGCTAGGCAATTCTCCTCTGAACAAGAGTACCAAAAGCAACCCCAGACACGTGTTTCGGTCTGGTTGGACCTCATCAGTAGGGTGTAGCTGTGCCTTTCTAAGAATAGTGAGCAAAGGGTCCACGATTGGATTCCCCTAGTAATTTAGGGTGAGACCCAAAGTTACTATAATATGCAAATTAACAAGGGGGTCCTGGGAGACCCTCTGCCAGGCATTAGTCCTGGTTACGAGAGACTTACCCAGAGTCTTTAGCTCACTATCTTTCACAGAGAAGAAATATCCCAAACATATCAGTCTTTGTCCTGCCCTGGGGCAGTCCAGCACCGAAATGCTAGGCAATTCTCCTCTGAACAAGAGTACCAAAAGCAACCCCAGACAAGTGTTTCGGTCTGGTTGGACCTCTTCAGTAGCGTGTAGCTGTGCCTTTCTAAGAATAGTGAGAAGAGGGTCCACGATTGGATTCCCCTAGTAACTTAGGGTGAGACCCAAATTTACTTCAATATGCAAATTAACAAGGGGGGTCCTGGGAGACCCTCTGCCAGGCATTAGTCCTGGTTATGAGAGACTTACCCAGAGTCTTTAGCTCACTATCTTTCACAGAGAAGAAATATCCCAAACATATCAGTCTTTGTCCTGCCTTGGGGCAGTCCAGCACCGAAATGCTAAGCAATTCTCCTCTGAACAAGAGTACCAAAAGCAACCCCAGACACGTGTTTCGGTCTGGTTGGACCTCATCAGTAGGGTGGAGCTGTGCCTTTCTAAGAATAGTGAGCAAGGGGGCAACATCTGGATTCCCCTAGTAACTTAGGGTGAGACCCAAAGTTACTTCAATATGCAAATTAACAAGGGGGGTCCTGGGAGTCCCTCTGCCAGACATTAGTCCTAGTTACAAGTGACTTACCCAGAGTCTTTAGCTCACTATCTTTCACAGAGAAGAAATATCTCAAACATATCAGTCTTTGTCGTGCCTTGGGGCAGTCCAGTACCGAAATGCTAGGCAATTCTCCTCTGAACAAAAGTACCGAAAGCAACCCCAGACACATGTTTCGGTCTGGTTGGACCTCATCAGTAGGGTGGAGCTGTGCCTCTTTAAGAATAGTGAGCAAGGGGTCCACGTCTGGATTCCCCTAGTAACTTAGGGTGAGACCCAAAGTTACTTCAATATGCAAATTAACAAGGGGGGGTCCTGGGAGTCCCTCTGCCAGACATTAGACCTGGTTACGAGAGACTTACCCAGAGTCTTTAGCTCACTATCTTTCACAGAGAAGAAATATCACAAACATATCACTCTTTGTTCTGCCCTGGGGCAGTCCAGCACAGAAATGCTAGGCAATTCTCCTCTAAACAAGAGTACCAAAAGCAACCCCAGACACGTGTTTCGGTCTGGTTGGACATCATCAGTAGGGTGGAGCTGTACCTCTCTAAGAATAGTGAGCAAGGGGTCCACATCTGGATTCCCCTAGTAACTTAGGGTGAGACCCAAAGTTACTTCAATATGCAAATTAACAAGGGGGGTCCTGGGAGTCCCTCTGCCAGACATTAGTCCTGGTTACAAGAGATTTACCCAGAGTCTTTAGCTCACTATCTTTCACAGAGAAGAAATATCCCAAACATATCACTCTTTGTTCTGCCCTGGGGCAGTCCAGCACCGAAATGCTACGCAATTCTCTTCTGAACAAGAGTACCAAAAGCAACCCCAGACACGTGTTTTCGGTCGGGTTGGACCTCGTCAGTAGGGTGGAGCTGTGCCTTACTAAGAATAGTGAGCAAGGGGTCCACCTCTGGATTCCCCTAGTAACTTAGGGTGAGACCCAAAGTTACTTCAATATGCAAATTAACAAGGGGGGTCCTGGGAGTCCCTCTGCCAGACATTAGTCCTGGTTACGAGAGACTTACCCAGAGTCTTAAGCTCACTATCTTTCACAGAGAAGAAATATCTCAAACATATCAGTCTTTGTCCTGCCCTGGGGCCCTCCAGCACCGAAATGTTAGGCAATTCTACTATGTACAAGAGTACCAAAAGCAACCCCAGACACGTGTTTCATTCTGATTGAACCTCATCAGTAGGGTGGAGCTGTGCCTCTCTAAGAATAGTGAGCAAGGGGTCCACCTCTGGATTCCCCTAGTAACTTAGGGTGAGACCCAAAGTTACTTCAATATGAAAATTAACAAGGGGGGTCCTGGGAGTCCCTCTGCCAGACATTAGTCCTGGTTACGAAAGACTTACCCAGAGTCTTTAGCTCACTATCTTTCACAGAGAAGAAATATCTCAAACATATCAATCTTTGTTTGCCTTGGGGCAGTCCAGCACCGAAATGCTAGGTAATTCTCCTCTGAACAAAAGTACCGAAAGCAACCCCAGACACATGTTTAGGTCTGGTTGGACCTCATCAGTAGCGTGGAGCTGTGCCTCTCTAAGAATAGTGAGCAAGGGGTCCAAATCTGGATTCCCCTAGTAACTTAGGGTGAGACCCAAAGTTACTTCAATATGCAAATTAACAAGGGGGGGTCCTGGGAGTCCCTCTGCCAGACATTAGTCCTGGTTACGAGAGACTTACCCAGAGTCTTTAGCTCACTATCTTTCACAGAGAAGAAATATCTCAAACATATCAGTCTTTGTCGTGCCTTAGGGCAGTCCAGCACCGAAATGCTAGGCAATTCTTCTCTGAACAAGAGTACCAAAAGCAACCCCAGAGACATGTTTAGGTCTGGTTGGACCTCATCAGTAGGGTGGAGCTGTGCCTCTCTAAGAATAGTGAGCAAGGGGTCCACGTCTGGATTCCCCTAGTAACTTAGGGTGAGACCCAAAGTTACTTCAATATGCAAATTAACAAGGGGGGTCCTGGGAGACCCTCTGCCAGGCATTAGTCCTGGTTACGAGAGACTTACCCAGAGTCTTTAGCTCACTATCTTTCACAGAGAAGAAATATCCCAAACATATCAGTTTTTGTCCTGCCCTGGGGCAGTCCAGCACCGAAATGCTAGGCAATTCTCCTCTGAACAAGAGTACCAAAAGCAACCCCAGACACGTGTTTCGGTCTGGTTGGACCTCATCAGTAGGGTGTAGCTGTGCCTTTCTAAGAATAGTGAGCAAAGGGTCCACGATTGGATTCCCCTAGTAATTTAGGGTGAGACCCAAAGTTACTATAATATGCAAATTAACAAGGGGGGTCCTGGGAGACCCTCTGCCAGGCATTAGTCCTGGTTATGAGAGACTTACCCAGAGTCTTTAGCTCACTATCTTTCACAGAGAAGAAATATCCCAAACATATCAGTCTTTGTCCTGACTTGGGGCAGTCCAGCACCGAAATGCTAAGCAATTCTCCTCTGAACAAGAGTACCAAAAGCAACCCCAGACACGTGTTTCGGTCTGGTTGGACCTCATCAGTAGGGTGGAGCTGTGCCTTTCTAAGAATAGTGAGCAAGGGGTCCACATCTGGATTCCCCTAGTAACTTAGGGTGAGACCCAAAGTTACTTCAATATGCAAATTAACAAGGGGGGTCCTGGGAGTCCCTCTGCCAGACATTAGACCTGGTTACGAGAGACTTACCCAGAGTCTTTAGCTCACTATCTTTCACAGAGACGAAATATCCCAAACATATCACTCTTTGTTCTGCCCTGGGGCAGTCCAGCACAGAAATGCTAGGCAATTCTCCTCTAAATAAGAGTACCAAAAGCAACCCCAGACACGTGTTTCGTTCTGGTTGGACATCATCAGTAGGGTGGAGCTGTACCTCTCTAAGAATAGTGAGCAAGGGGTCCACGTCTGGATTCCCCTAGTAACTTAGGGTGAGACCCAAAGTTAGTTCAATATGCAAATTAACAAGGGGGCTCCTGGAAGTCCCTCTGCCAGACATTAGTCCTGGTTACGAGTGCCTTACCCAGAGTCTTTAGCTCACTATCTTTCACAGAGAAGAAAGATCCCAAACATATCACTCTTTGTCCTGCCCTGGGGCAGTCCAGCACCGAAATACTAGGCAATTCTCCTCTGAACAAGAGTCCCAAAAGCAACCCCAGACACGTGTTTCGGTCTGGTTGGACCTCATCAGTAGGGTGGAGCTGTGCCTTTCTAAGAATAGTGAGCAAGGGGTCCACGTCTGGATTCCCCCAGTAACTTAGGGTGAGACCCAAAGTTACTTCAGTATGCAAATTAACAAGGGGGGTCCTGGGAGTCCCTCTGCCAGACATTAGTCCTGGTTACGAGAGACTTACCCAGAGTCTTTAGCTCACTATCTTTCACAGAGAAGAAATATCCCAAACATATCAGTCTTTGTCCTGCCCTGGGACAGTCCAGCACCGAAATGCTAGGCAATTCTTCTCTGAACAAGAGTACCAAAAGAAACCCCAGACACGTGTTTCGGTCTGGTTGGACATCATCAGTAGGGTGGAGCTGTGCCTCTCTAAGAATAGTGAGCAAGGGGTCCACGTCTGGATTCCCCTAGTAACTTAGGGTGAGACCCAAAGTTACTTCAATATGCAAATTAACAAGGGGGGTCCTGGGAGACCCTCTGCCAGACATTAGTCCTGGTTACGAGAGACTTACCCAGTATCTTTAGCTCACTATCTTTCACAGAGAAGAAATATCCCAAACATATCAGTCTTTTTCCTGCCTTGGGGCAGTCTAGCACCGAAATGCTAGGCAATCCTCCTCTGAACAAGAGTACCAAAAGCAACCCCAGACACGTGTTTCGGTCTGGTTGGACCTCATCAGTAGGGTGGAGCTGTGCCTTACTAAGAATAGTGAGCAAGGGGTCCACATCTGGATTCCCCTAGTAACTTAGGGTGAGACCCAAAGTTACTTCAATATGCAAATTAACAAGGGGGGGTCCTAGGAGTCCCTCTGCCAGACATTAGTCCTGG
Organism: Ambystoma mexicanum; assembly: GCF_040938575.1. NCBI lineage: Eukaryota > Metazoa > Chordata > Amphibia > Caudata > Ambystomatidae > Ambystoma > Ambystoma mexicanum. The sequence continues at coordinate 1,444,541,262 of NC_090929.1, forward strand.
TTACGAGAGACTTACCCAGAGTCTTTAGCTCACTATCTTTCACAGTGAAGAAATATCCCAAACATATCACTCTTTGTTCTGCCGTGGGGCAGTTCCAGCACCGAAATGCTACGCATTTCTCCTCTGAACAAGAGTCCCAAAAGCAACCCCAGACACGTGTTTTCGGTCTGGTTGGACCTCATCAGTAGGGTGGAGCTGTGCCTTACTAAGAATAGTGAGCAAGGGGTCCACGTCTGGATTCCCCTAGTAACTTAGGGTGAGACCCAAAGTTACTTCAATATGAAAATTAACAAGGGGGGTCCTGGGAGTCCCTCTGCCAGACATTAGTCTTGGTTATGAGAGACTTACCCAGAGTCTTTAGCTCACTATCTTTCACAGTGAAGAAATATCCCAAACATATCACTCTTTGTTCTGCCCTGGGGCAGTCCAGCACCGAAATGCTAGGCAATTCTCCTCTAAACAAGAGTACCAAAAGCATCCCCAGACACGTGTTTCGGTCTGGTTGGACTTCATCAGTAGGGTGGAGCTGTGCCTCTCTAAGAATAGTGAGCAAGGGGTCCACGTCTGGATTACCCTAGTAACTTAGGGTGAGACCCAAAGTTACTTCAATATAAAAATTAACAAGGGGGGTCCTGGGAGACCCTCTGCCAGGCATTAGTCCTGGTTACGAGAGACTTACCCAGAGTCTTTAGCTCACTATCCTTCACAGAGAAGAAATATCCCAAAAATATCAGTCTTTGTCCTGCCCTGGGGCTGTCCAGCACCGAAATGCTAGGCAATTCTCCTCTGAACAAGAGTACCAAAAAGTAACCCCAGACACGTGTTTCGGTCTGGTTGGACCTCTTCAGTAGCGTGTAGCTGTGCCTTTCTAAGAATAGTGAGAAACGGGCCCACGATTGGATTCCCCTAGTAACTTAGGGTGAGACCCAAAGTTACTTCAATATGCAAATTAACAAGGGGGGTCCTGGGAGACTCTCTGCCAGGCATTAGTCCTGGTTATGAGAGACTTACCCAGAGTCTTTAGCTCACTATCTTTCACAGAGAAGAAATATCCCAAACATATCAGTCTTTGTCCTGCCTTGGGGCAGTCCAGCACCGAAATGCTAAGCAATTCTCCTCTGAACAAGAGTACCAAAAGCAACCCCAGACACATGTTTCGGTCTGGTTGGACCTCATCAGTAGGGTGGAGCTGTGCCTCTTTAAGAATAGTGAGCAAGGTGTCAACGTCTGGATTCCCCTAGTAACTTAGGGTGAGACCCAAAGTTACTTCAATATGCAAATTAACAAGGGGGGGTCCTGGGAGTCCCTCTACCAGACATTAGACCTGGTTACGAGAGACTTACCCAGAGTCTTTAGCTCACTATCTTTCACAGAGAAGAAATATCCCAAACATATCACTCTTTGTTCTGCCCTGGGGCAGTCCAGCACCGAAATGCTACACAATTCTCCTCTGAACAAGAGTACCAAAAGCAACCCCAGACACGTGTTTTCGGACTGGTTGGACATCATCAGTAGGGTGGAGCTGTGCCTTACTAAGAATAGTGAGCAAGGGGTCCACGTCTGGATTCCCCTAGTAACTTAGGGTGAGACCCAAAGTTACTTCAATATGCAAATTAACAAGGGGGGTCCTGGGAGTCCCTCTGCCAGACATTAGTCCTGGTTACGAGAGACTTACCCAGAGTCTTTAGCTCACTATCTTTCACAGAGAAGAAATATCTCAAACATATCAGTCTTTGTCCTGCCCTGGGTCCCTCCAGCACCGAAATGTTAGGCAATTCTCCTATGTACAAGAGTACCAAAAGCAACCCCAGACACGTGTTTCGTTCTGATTGAACCTCATCAGTAGGGTGGAGCTGTGCCTCTCTAAGAATAGTGAGCAAGGGGTCCACCTCTGGATTCCCCTAGTAATTTAGGGTGAGACCCAAAGTTACTTCAATATGAAAAATAACAAGGGGGGTCCTGGGAGTCCCTCTGCCAGACATTAGTCCTGCTTACGAGAGACTTACCCAGAGTCTTTAGCTCACTATCTTTCACAGAGAAGAAATATCTCAAACATATCAGTCTTTGTCCTGCCCTGGGGCCCTCCAGCACCAAAATGTTAGGCAATTCTCCTATGTACAAGAGTACCAAAAGCAACCCCAGACACGTGTTTCGTTCTGATTGAACCTCATCAGTAGGGTGGAGCTGTGCCTCTCTAAGAATAGTGAGCAAGGGGTCCACCTCTGGATTCCCCTAGTAACTTAGGGTGAGACCCAAAGTTACTTCAATATGAAAATTAACAAGGGGGGTCCTGGGAGTCCCTCTGCCAGACATTAGTCCTGGTTACGAGAGACTTAGCCACAGTCTTTAGCTCACTATCTTTCACAGAGAAGAAATATCTCAAACATATCAGTCTTTGTCGTGCCTTGGGGCAGTCCAGCACCGAAATGCTAGGCAATTCTTCTCTGAACAAGAGTACCAAAAGCAACCCCAGACACATGTTTAGGTCTGGTTGGACCTCATCAGTAGGGTGGAGCTGTGCCTCTCTAAGAATAGTGAGCAAGGGGTCTACGTCTGGATTCCCCTAGTAACTTAGGGTGAGACCCAAAGTTACTTCAATATGCAAATTAACAAGGGGGGTCCTGGGAGACCCTCTGCCAGGCATTAGTCCTGGTTACGAGAGACTTACCCAGAGTCTTTAGCTCACTATCTTTCACAGAGAAGAAATATCCCAAACATATCAGTCTTTTTCCTGCCTTGGGGCAGTCCAGCACCGAAATGCTAAGCAATTCTCCTCTGAACAAGAGTACCAAAATCAACCCCAGACACGTGTTTCGGTCTGGTTGGACCTCATCAGTAGGGTGGAGCTGTGCCTTTCTAAGAATAGTGAGCAAGGAGTCCACATCTGGATTCCCCTAGTAACTTAGGGTGAGACCCAAAGTTACTTCAATATGCAAATTAACAAGGGGAGTCCTGGGAGTCCCTCTGCCAGACATTAGTCCTAGTTACGAGTGACTTACCCAGAGTCTTTAGCTCACTATCTTTCACAGAGAAGAAATATCTCAAACATAGCAGTCTTTGTCGTGCCTTGGGGCAGTCCAGCACCGAAATGCTAGGCAATTCTCCTCTGAACAAAAGTACCGAAAGCAACCCCAGACACATGTTTCGGTCTGGTTGGACCTCATCAGTAGGGTGGAGCTGTGCCTCTTTAAGAATAGTGAGCAAGGGGTCCACGTCTGTATTCCCCTAGTAATTTAGGGTGAGACCCAAAGTTACTTCAATATGCATATTAACAAGGGGGGTCCTGGGAGTCCCTCTGCCAGACATTAGACCTGGTTACGAGAGACTTACCCAGAGTCTTTAGCTCACTATCTTTCACAGAGAAGAAATATCCCAAACATATCACTCTTTGTTCTGCCCTTGGGCAGTCCAGCACAGAAATGCTAGGCAATTCTCCTCTAAATAAGAGTACCAAAAGCAACCCCAGACACGTGTTTCGTTCTGGTTGGACATCATCAGTAGGGTGGAGCTGTACCTCTCTAAGAATAGTGAGCAAGGGGTCCACGTCTGGATTCCCCTAGTAACTTAGGGTGAGACCCAAAGTTACTTCAATATGCAAATTAACAAGGGGGCTCCTGGAAGTCCCTCTGCCAGACATTAGTCCTGGTTACGAGTGAGTTACCCAGAGTCTTTAGCTCACTATCTTTCACAGAGAAGAAATATCCCAAACATATCACTCTTCGTCCTGCCCTGGGGCAGTCCAGCACCGAAATACTAGGCAATTCTCCTCTGAACAAGAGTCCCAAAAGCAATCCCAGACACGTGTTTCGGTCTGGTTGGACCTCATCAGTAGGGTGGAGCTGTGCCTTTCTAAGAATAGTGAGCAAAGGGTCCACGTCTGGATTCCCCCAGTAACTTAGGGTGAGACCCAAAGTTACTTCAATATGCAAATTAACAAGGGGGGTCCTGGGAGTCCCTCTGCCAGACATTAGTCCTGGTTATGAGAGACTTACCCAGAGTCTTTAGCTCACTATCTTTCACAGAGAAGAAATATCCCAAACATATCAGTCTTTGTCCTGCCCTGGGGCAGTCCAGCACCGAAATGCTAGGCAATTCTTCTCTGAACAAGAGTACCAAAAGAAACCCCAGACACGTGTTTCGGTCTGGTTGGACATCATCAGTAGGGTGGAGCTGTGCCTCTCTGAGAATAGTGAGCAAGGGGTCCATGTCTGGATTCTCCTAGTAACTTAGGGTGAGACCCAAAGTTACTTCAATATGCAAATTAACAAGGGGAGTCCTGGGAGACCCTCTGCCAGACATTAGTCCTGGTTACGAGAGACTTACCCAGTGTCTTTAGCTCACTATCTTTCACAGAGAAGAAATATCCCAAACATATCAGTCTTTTTCCTGCCTTGGGGCAGTCTGGCATCGAAATGCTAGGCAATCCTCCTCTGAACAAGAGTACCAAAAGCAACCCCAGACACGTGTTTCGGTCTGGTTGGACCTCATCAGTAGGGTGGAGCTGTGCCTTACTAAGAATAGTGAGCAAGGGGTCCACATCTGGATTCCCCTAGTAACTTAGGGTGAGACCCAAAGTTACTTCAATATGCAAATTAACAAGGGGGGGTCCTCGGAGTCCCTCTGCCAGACATTAGTCCTGGTTACGAGTGACTTACCCAGAGTCTTTAGCTCACTACCTTATACAGAGAAGAAATATCCCAAACATATCACTCTTTGTCCTGCCCTGGGGCAGTCCAGCACCGAAATACTAGGCAATTCTCCTCTGAACAAGAGTCCCAAAAGCAACCCCAGACACGTGTTTCGGTCTGGTTGGACCTCATCAGTAGGGTGGAGCTGTGATTTTCTAAGAATAGTGAGCAAGGGGTCCACGTCTGGATTCCCCTAGTAACTTAGGGTGAGACCCAAAGTTACTTCAATATGCAAATTAACAAGGGGGGTCCTGGGAGTCCCTCTGCCAGACATTAGTCCTGGTTACGAGAGACTTACCCAGAGTCTTTAGCTCACTATCTTTCACAGAGAAGAAATATCCCAAACATATCACTCTTTGTTCTGCCCTGGGGCAGTCCAGCACAGAAATGCTAGGCAATTCTCCTCTAAATAAGAGTACCAAAAGCAACCCCAGACACGTGTTTTGTTCTGGTTGGACATCATCAGTAGGGTGGAGCTGTACCTCTCTAAGAATAGTGAGCAAGGGGTCCACGTCTGGATTCCCCTAGTAACTTAGGGTGAGACCCAAAGTTACTTCAATATGCAAATTAACAAGGGGGCTCCTGGAAGTCCCTCTGCCAGACATTAGTCCTGGTTACGAGTGACTTACCCAGAGTCTTTAGCTCACTATCCTTCACAGAGAAGAAATATCCCAAACATATCACTCTTTGTCCTGCCCTGGGGCAGTCCAGCACCGAAATACTAGGCAATTCTCCTCTGAACAAGAGTCCCAAAAGCAATCCCAGACACGTGTTTCGGTCTGGTTGGACCTCATCAGTAGGGTGGAGCTGTGCCTTTCTAAGAATAGTGAGAAAGGGGTCCACGTCTGGATTCCCCCAGTAACTTAGGGTGAGACCCAAAGTTAATTCAATATGCAAATTAACAAGGGGGGTCCTGGGAGTCCCTCTGCCAGACATTAGTCCTGGTTACGAGAGACTTACCCAGAGTCTTTAGGTCACTATCTTTCACAGAGAAGAAATATCCCAAACATATCAATCTTTGTCCTGCCCTGGGGCAGTCCAGCACCGAAATGCTAGGCAATTCTTCTCTGAACAAGAGTACCAAAAGAAACCCCAGACACGTGTTTCGGTCTGGTTGGACATCATCAGTAGGGTGGAGCTGTGCCTTTCTAAGAATAGTGAGAAGAGGGTCCACGATTGGATTCCCCTAGTAACTTAGGGTGAGACCCAAATTTACTTCAATATGCAAATTAACAAGGGGGGTCCTGGGAGACCCTCTGCCAGGCATTAGTCCTGGTTATGAGAGACTTACCCAGAGTCTTTAGCTCACTATCTTTCACAGAGAAGAAATATCCCAAACATATCAGTCTTTGTCCTGCCTTGGGGCAGTCCAGCACCGAAATGCTAAGCAATTCTCCTCTGAACAAGAGTACCAAAAGCAACCCCAGACACGTGTTTCGGTCTGGTTGGACCTCATCAGTAGGGTGGAGCTGTGCCTTTCTAAGAATAGTGAGCAAGGGGGCAACATCTGGATTCCCCTAGTAACTTAGGGTGAGACCCAAAGTTACTTCAATATGCAAATTAACAAGGGGGGTCCTGGGAGTCCCTCTGCCAGACATTAGTCCTAGTTACAAGTGACTTACCCAGAGTCTTTAGCTCACTATCTTTCACAGAGAAGAAATATCTCAAACATATCAGTCTTTGTCGTGCCTTGGGGCAGTCCAGTACCGAAATGCTAGGCAATTCTCCTCTGAACAAAAGTACCGAAAGCAACCCCAGACACATGTTTCGGTCTGGTTGGACCTCATCAGTAGGGTGGAGCTGTGCCTCTTTAAGAATAGTGAGCAAGGGGTCCACGTCTGGATTCCCCTAGTAACTTAGGGTGAGACCCAAAGTTACTTCAATATGCAAATTAACAAGGGGGGGTCCTGGGAGTCCCTCTGCCAGACATTAGACCTGGTTACGAGAGACTTACCCAGAGTCTTTAGCTCACTATCTTTCACAGAGAAGAAATATCACAAACATATCACTCTTTGTTCTGCCCTGGGGCAGTCCAGCACAGAAATGCTAGGCAATTCTCCTCTAAACAAGAGTACCAAAAGCAACCCCAGACACGTGTTTCGGTCTGGTTGGACATCATCAGTAGGGTGGAGCTGTACCTCTCTAAGAATAGTGAGCAAGGGGTCCACATCTGGATTCCCCTAGTAACTTAGGGTGAGACCCAAAGTTACTTCAATATGCAAATTAACAAGGGGGGTCCTGGGAGTCCCTCTGCCAGACATTAGTCCTGGTTACAAGAGATTTACCCAGAGTCTTTAGCTCACTATCTTTCACAGAGAAGAAATATCCCAAACATATCACTCTTTGTTCTGCCCTGGGGCAGTCCAGCACCGAAATGCTACGCAATTCTCTTCTGAACAAGAGTACCAAAAGCAACCCCAGACACGTGTTTTCGGTCGGGTTGGACCTCGTCAGTAGGGTGGAGCTGTGCCTTACTAAGAATAGTGAGCAAGGGGTCCACCTCTGGATTCCCCTAGTAACTTAGGGTGAGACCCAAAGTTACTTCAATATGCAAATTAACAAGGGGGGTCCTGGGAGTCCCTCTGCCAGACATTAGTCCTGGTTACGAGAGACTTACCCAGAGTCTTAAGCTCACTATCTTTCACAGAGAAGAAATATCTCAAACATATCAGTCTTTGTCCTGCCCTGGGGCCCTCCAGCACCGAAATGTTAGGCAATTCTACTATGTACAAGAGTACCAAAAGCAACCCCAGACACGTGTTTCATTCTGATTGAACCTCATCAGTAGGGTGGAGCTGTGCCTCTCTAAGAATAGTGAGCAAGGGGTCCACCTCTGGATTCCCCTAGTAACTTAGGGTGAGACCCAAAGTTACTTCAATATGAAAATTAACAAGGGGGGTCCTGGGAGTCCCTCTGCCAGACATTAGTCCTGGTTACGAAAGACTTACCCAGAGTCTTTAGCTCACTATCTTTCACAGAGAAGAAATATCTCAAACATATCAATCTTTGTTTGCCTTGGGGCAGTCCAGCACCGAAATGCTAGGTAATTCTCCTCTGAACAAAAGTACCGAAAGCAACCCCAGACACATGTTTAGGTCTGGTTGGACCTCATCAGTAGCGTGGAGCTGTGCCTCTCTAAGAATAGTGAGCAAGGGGTCCAAATCTGGATTCCCCTAGTAACTTAGGGTGAGACCCAAAGTTACTTCAATATGCAAATTAACAAGGGGGGGTCCTGGGAGTCCCTCTGCCAGACATTAGTCCTGGTTACGAGAGACTTACCCAGAGTCTTTAGCTCACTATCTTTCACAGAGAAGAAATATCTCAAACATATCAGTCTTTGTCGTGCCTTAGGGCAGTCCAGCACCGAAATGCTAGGCAATTCTTCTCTGAACAAGAGTACCAAAAGCAACCCCAGAGACATGTTTAGGTCTGGTTGGACCTCATCAGTAGGGTGGAGCTGTGCCTCTCTAAGAATAGTGAGCAAGGGGTCCACGTCTGGATTCCCCTAGTAACTTAGGGTGAGACCCAAAGTTACTTCAATATGCAAATTAACAAGGGGGGTCCTGGGAGACCCTCTGCCAGGCATTAGTCCTGGTTACGAGAGACTTACCCAGAGTCTTTAGCTCACTATCTTTCACAGAGAAGAAATATCCCAAACATATCAGTCTTTGTCCTGCCCTGGGGCAGTCCAGCACCGAAATGCTAGGCAATTCTCCTCTGAACAAGAGTACCAAAAGCAACCCCAGACACGTGTTTCGGTCTGGTTGGACCTCATCAGTAGGGTGTAGCTGTGCCTTTCTAAGAATAGTGAGCAAAGGGTCCACGATTGGATTCCCCTAGTAATTTAGGGTGAGACCCAAAGTTACTATAATATGCAAATTAACAAGGGGGGTCCTGGGAGACCCTCTGCCAGGCATTAGTCCTGGTTACGAGAGACTTACCCAGAGTCTTTAGCTCACTATCTTTCACAGAGAAGAAATATCCCAAACATATCAGTCTTTGTCCTGACTTGGGGCAGTCCAGCACCGAAATGCTAAGCAATTCTCCTCTGAACAAGAGTACCAAAAGCAACCCCAGACACGTGTTTCGGTCTGGTTGGACCTCATCAGTAGGGTGGAGCTGTGCCTTTCTAAGAATAGTGAGCAAGGGGTCCACATCTGGATTCCCCTAGTAACTTAGGGTGAGACCCAAAGTTACTTCAATATGCAAATTAACAAGGGGGGTCCTGGGAGTCCCTCTGCCAGACATTAGACCTGGTTACGAGAGACTTACCCAGAGTCTTTAGCTCACTATCTTTCACAGAGACGAAATATCCCAAACATATCACTCTTTGTTCTGCCCTGGGGCAGTCCAGCACAGAAATGCTAGGCAATTCTCCTCTAAATAAGAGTACCAAAAGCAACCCCAGACACGTGTTTCGTTCTGGTTGGACATCATCAGTAGGGTGGAGCTGTACCTCTCTAAGAATAGTGAGCAAGGGGTCCACGTCTGGATTCCCCTAGTAACTTAGGGTGAGACCCAAAGTTAGTTCAATATGCAAATTAACAAGGGGGCTCCTGGAAGTCCCTCTGCCAGACATTAGTCCTGGTTACGAGTGCCTTACCCAGAGTCTTTAGCTCACTATCTTTCACAGAGAAGAAAGATCCCAAACATATCACTCTTTGTCCTGCCCTGGGGCAGTCCAGCACCGAAATACTAGGCAATTCTCCTCTGAACAAGAGTCCCAAAAGCAACCCCAGACACGTGTTTCGGTCTGGTTGGACCTCATCAGTAGGGTGGAGCTGTGCCTTTCTAAGAATAGTGAGCAAGGGGTCCACGTCTGGATTCCCCCAGTAACTTAGGGTGAGACCCAAAGTTACTTCAGTATGCAAATTAACAAGGGGGGTCCTGGGAGTCCCTCTGCCAGACATTAGTCCTGGTTACGAGAGACTTACCCAGAGTCTTTAGCTCACTATCTTTCACAGAGAAGAAATATCCCAAACATATCAGTCTTTGTCCTGCCCTGGGACAGTCCAGCACCGAAATGCTAGGCAATTCTTCTCTGAACAAGAGTACCAAAAGAAACCCCAGACACGTGTTTCGGTCTGGTTGGACATCATCAGTAGGGTGGAGCTGTGCCTCTCTAAGAATAGTGAGCAAGGGGTCCACGTCTGGATTCCCCTAGTAACTTAGGGTGAGACCCAAAGTTACTTCAATATGCAAATTAACAAGGGGGGTCCTGGGAGACCCTCTGCCAGACATTAGTCCTGGTTACGAGAGACTTACCCAGTATCTTTAGCTCACTATCTTTCACAGAGAAGAAATATCCCAAACATATCAGTCTTTTTCCTGCCGTGGGGCAGTTCCAGCACCGAAATGCTACGCATTTCTCCTCTGAACAAGAGTCCCAAAAGCAACCCCAGACACGTGTTTTCGGTCTGGTTGGACCTCATCAGTAGGGTGGAGCTGTGCCTTACTAAGAATAGTGAGCAAGGGGTCCACGTCTGGATTCCCCTAGTAACTTAGGGTGAGACCCAAAGTTACTTCAATATGAAAATTAACAAGGGGGGTCCTGGGAGTCCCTCTGCCAGACATTAGTCTTGGTTATGAGAGACTTACCCAGAGTCTTTAGCTCACTATCTTTCACAGTGAAGAAATATCCCAAACATATCACTCTTTGTTCTGCCCTGGGGCAGTCCAGCACCGAAATGCTAGGCAATTCTCCTCTAAACAAGAGTACCAAAAGCATCCCCAGACACGTGTTTCGGTCTGGTTGGACTTCATCAGTAGGGTGGAGCTGTGCCTCTCTAAGAATAGTGAGCAAGGGGTCCACGTCTGGATTACCCTAGTAACTTAGGGTGAGACCCAAAGTTACTTCAATATAAAAATTAACAAGGGGGGTCCTGGGAGACCCTCTGCCAGGCATTAGTCCTGGTTACGAGAGACTTACCCAGAGTCTTTAGCTCACTATCCTTCACAGAGAAGAAATATCCCAAAAATATCAGTCTTTGTCCTGCCCTGGGGCTGTCCAGCACCGAAATGCTAGGCAATTCTCCTCTGAACAAGAGTACCAAAAAGTAACCCCAGACACGTGTTTCGGTCTGGTTGGACCTCTTCAGTAGCGTGTAGCTGTGCCTTTCTAAGAATAGTGAGAAACGGGCCCACGATTGGATTCCCCTAGTAACTTAGGGTGAGACCCAAAGTTACTTCAATATGCAAATTAACAAGGGGGGTCCTGGGAGACTCTCTGCCAGGCATTAGTCCTGGTTATGAGAGACTTACCCAGAGTCTTTAGCTCACTATCTTTCACAGAGAAGAAATATCCCAAACATATCAGTCTTTGTCCTGCCTTGGGGCAGTCCAGCACCGAAATGCTAAGCAATTCTCCTCTGAACAAGAGTACCAAAAGCAACCCCAGACACGTGTTTCGGTCTGGTTGGACCTCATCAGTAGGGTGGAGCTGTGCCTTTCTAAGAATAGTGAGCAAGGGGGCAACATCTGGATTCCCCTAGTAACTTAGGGTGAGACCCAAAGTTACTTCAATATGCAAATTAACAAGGGGGGTCCTGGGAGTCCCTCTGCCAGACATTAGTCCTAGTTACGAGTGACTTACCCAGAGTCTTTAGCTCACTATCTTTCACAGAGAAGAAATATCTCAAACATATCAGTCTTTGTCGTGCCTTGGGGCAGTCCAGTACCGAAATGCTAGGCAATTCTCCTCTGAACAAAAGTACCAAAAGCAACCCCAGACACATGTTTCGGTCTGGTTGGACCTCATCAGTAGGGTGGAGCTGTGCCTCTTTAAGAATAGTGAGCAAGGTGTCAACGTCTGGATTCCCCTAGTAACTTAGGGTGAGACCCAAAGTTACTTCAATATGCAAATTAACAAGGGGGGGTCCTGGGAGTCCCTCTACCAGACATTAGACCTGGTTACGAGAGACTTACCCAGAGTCTTTAGCTCACTATCTTTCACAGAGAAGAAATATCCCAAACATAGCACTCTTTGTTCTGCCCTGGGGCAGTCCAGCACCGAAATGCTACACAATTCTCCTCTGAACAAGAGTACCAAAAGCAACCCCAGACACGTGTTTTCGGACTGGTTGGACATCATCAGTAGGGTGGAGCTGTGCCTTACTAAGAATAGTGAGCAAGGGGTCCACGTCTGGATTCCCCTAGTAACTTAGGGTGAGACCCAAAGTTACTTCAATATGCAAATTAACAAGGGGGGTCCTGGGAGTCCCTCTGCCAGACATTAGTCCTGGTTACGAGAGACTTACCCAGAGTCTTTAGCTCACTATCTTTCACAGAGAAGAAATATCTCAAACATATCAGTCTTTGTCCTGCCCTGGGTCCCTCCAGCACCGAAATGTTAGGCAATTCTCCTATGTACAAGAGTACCAAAAGCAACCCCAGACACGTGTTTCGTTCTGATTGAACCTCATCAGTAGGGTGGAGCTGTGCCTCTCTAAGAATAGTGAGCAAGGGGTCCACCTCTGGATTCCCCTAGTAATTTAGGGTGAGACCCAAAGTTACTTCAATATGAAAAATAACAAGGGGGGTCCTGGGAGTCCCTCTGCCAGACATTAGTCCTGCTTACGAGAGACTTACCCAGAGTCTTTAGCTCACTATCTTTCACAGAGAAGAAATATCTCAAACATATCAGTCTTTGTCCTGCCCTGGGGCCCTCCAGCACCAAAATGTTAGGCAATTCTCCTATGTACAAGAGTACCAAAAGCAACCCCAGACACGTGTTTCGTTCTGATTGAACCTCATCAGTAGGGTGGAGCTGTGCCTCTCTAAGAATAGTGAGCAAGGGGTCCACCTCTGGATTCCCCTAGTAACTTAGGGTGAGACCCAAAGTTACTTCAATATGAAAATTAACAAGGGGGGTCCTGGGAGTCCCTCTGCCAGACATTAGTCCTGGTTACGAGAGACTTAGCCACAGTCTTTAGCTCACTATCTTTCACAGAGAAGAAATATCTCAAACATATCAGTCTTTGTCGTGCCTTGGGGCAGTCCAGCACCGAAATGCTAGGCAATTCTTCTCTGAACAAGAGTACCAAAAGCAACCCCAGACACATGTTTAGGTCTGGTTGGACCTCATCAGTAGGGTGGAGCTGTGCCTCTCTAAGAATAGTGAGCAAGGGGTCTACGTCTGGATTCCCCTAGTAACTTAGGGTGAGACCCAAAGTTACTTCAATATGCAAATTAACAAGGGGGGTCCTGGGAGACCCTCTGCCAGGCATTAGTCCTGGTTACGAGAGACTTACCCAGAGTCTTTAGCTCACTATCTTTCACAGAGAAGAAATATCCCAAACATATCAGTCTTTTTCCTGCCTTGGGGCAGTCCAGCACCGAAATGCTAAGCAATTCTCCTCTGAACAAGAGTACCAAAATCAACCCCAGACACGTGTTTCGGTCTGGTTGGACCTCATCAGTAGGGTGGAGCTGTGCCTTTCTAAGAATAGTGAGCAAGGAGTCCACATCTGGATTCCCCTAGTAACTTAGGGTGAGACCCAAAGTTACTTCAATATGCAAATTAACAAGGGGAGTCCTGGGAGTCCCTCTGCCAGACATTAGTCCTAGTTACGAGTGACTTACCCAGAGTCTTTAGCTCACTATCTTTCACAGAGAAGAAATATCTCAAACATAGCAGTCTTTGTCGTGCCTTGGGGCAGTCCAGCACCGAAATGCTAGGCAATTCTCCTATGAACAAAAGTACCGAAAGCAACCCCAGACACATGTTTCGGTCTGGTTGGACCTCATCAGTAGGGTGGAGCTGTGCCTCTTTAAGAATAGTGAGCAAGGGGTCCACGTCTGTATTCCCCTAGTAATTTAGGGTGAGACCCAAAGTTACTTCAATATGCATATTAACAAGGGGGGTCCTGGGAGTCCCTCTGCCAGACATTAGACCTGGTTACGAGAGACTTACCCAGAGTCTTTAGCTCACTATCTTTCACAGAGAAGAAATATCCCAAACATATCACTCTTTGTTCTGCCCTTGGGCAGTCCAGCACAGAAATGCTAGGCAATTCTCCTCTAAATAAGAGTACCAAAAGCAACCCCAGACACGTGTTTCGTTCTGGTTGGACATCATCAGTAGGGTGGAGCTGTACCTCTCTAAGAATAGTGAGCAAGGGGTCCACGTCTGGATTCCCCTAGTAACTTAGGGTGAGACCCAAAGTTACTTCAATATGCAAATTAACAAGGGGGCTCCTGGAAGTCCCTCTGCCAGACATTAGTCCTGGTTACGAGTGAGTTACCCAGAGTCTTTAGCTCACTATCTTTCACAGAGAAGAAATATCCCAAACATATCACTCTTCGTCCTGCCCTGGGGCAGTCCAGCACCGAAATACTAGGCAATTCTCCTCTGAACAAGAGTCCCAAAAGCAATCCCAGACACGTGTTTCGGTCTGGTTGGACCTCATCAGTAGGGTGGAGCTGTGCCTTTCTAAGAATAGTGAGCAAAGGGTCCACGTCTGGATTCCCCCAGTAACTTAGGGTGAGACCCAAAGTTACTTCAATATGCAAATTAACAAGGGGGGTCCTGGGAGTCCCTCTGCCAGACATTAGTCCTGGTTATGAGAGACTTACCCAGAGTCTTTAGCTCACTATCTTTCACAGAGAAGAAATATCCCAAACATATCAGTCTTTGTCCTGCCCTGGGGCAGTCCAGCACCGAAATGCTAGGCAATTCTTCTCTGAACAAGAGTACCAAAAGAAACCCCAGACACGTGTTTCGGTCTGGTTGGACATCATCAGTAGGGTGGAGCTGTGCCTCTCTGAGAATAGTGAGCAAGGGGTCCATGTCTGGATTCTCCTAGTAACTTAGGGTGAGACCCAAAGTTACTTCAATATGCAAATTAACAAGGGGAGTCCTGGGAGACCCTCTGCCAGACATTAGTCCTGGTTACGAGAGACTTACCCAGTGTCTTTAGCTCACTATCTTTCACAGAGAAGAAATATCCCAAACATATCAGTCTTTTTCCTGCCTTGGGGCAGTCTGGCATCGAAATGCTAGGCAATCCTCCTCTGAACAAGAGTACCAAAAGCAACCCCAGACACGTGTTTCGGTCTGGTTGGACCTCATCAGTAGGGTGGAGCTGTGCCTTACTAAGAATAGTGAGCAAGGGGTCCACATCTGGATTCCCCTAGTAACTTAGGGTGAGACCCAAAGTTACTTCAATATGCAAATTAACAAGGGGGGGTCCTCGGAGTCCCTCTGCCAGACATTAGTCCTGGTTACGAGTGACTTACCCAGAGTCTTTAGCTCACTACCTTATACAGAGAAGAAATATCCCAAACATATCACTCTTTGTCCTGCCCTGGGGCAGTCCAGCACCGAAATACTAGGCAATTCTCCTCTGAACAAGAGTCCCAAAAGCAACCCCAGACACGTGTTTCGGTCTGGTTGGACCTCATCAGTAGGGTGGAGCTGTGATTTTCTAAGAATAGTGAGCAAGGGGTCCACGTCTGGATTCCCCTAGTAACTTAGGGTGAGACCCAAAGTTACTTCAATATGCAAATTAACAAGGGGGGTCCTGGGAGTCCCTCTGCCAGACATTAGTCCTGGTTACGAGAGACTTACCCAGAGTCTTTAGCTCACTATCTTTCACAGAGAAGAAATATCCCAAACATATCACTCTTTGTTCTGCCCTGGGGCAGTCCAGCACAGAAATGCTAGGCAATTCTCCTCTAAATAAGAGTACCAAAAGCAACCCCAGACACGTGTTTTGTTCTGGTTGGACATCATCAGTAGGGTGGAGCTGTACCTCTCTAAGAATAGTGAGCAAGGGGTCCACGTCTGGATTCCCCTAGTAACTTAGGGTGAGACCCAAAGTTACTTCAATATGCAAATTAACAAGGGGGCTCCTGGAAGTCCCTCTGCCAGACATTAGTCCTGGTTACGAGTGACTTACCCAGAGTCTTTAGCTCACTATCCTTCACAGAGAAGAAATATCCCAAACATATCACTCTTTGTCCTGCCCTGGGGCAGTCCAGCACCGAAATACTAGGCAATTCTCCTCTGAACAAGAGTCCCAAAAGCAATCCCAGACACGTGTTTCGGTCTGGTTGGACCTCATCAGTAGGGTGGAGCTGTGCCTTTCTAAGAATAGTGAGAAAGGGGTCCACGTCTGGATTCCCCCAGTAACTTAGGGTGAGACCCAAAGTTAATTCAATATGCAAATTAACAAGGGGGGTCCTGGGAGTCCCTCTGCCAGACATTAGTCCTGGTTACGAGAGACTTACCCAGAGTCTTTAGGTCACTATCTTTCACAGAGAAGAAATATCCCAAACATATCAATCTTTGTCCTGCCCTGGGGCAGTCCAGCACCGAAATGCTAGGCAATTCTTCTCTGAACAAGAGTACCAAAAGAAACCCCAGACACGTGTTTCGGTCTGGTTGGACATCATCAGTAGGGTGGAGCTGTGCCTCTCTGAGAATAGTGAGCAAGGGGTCCATGTCTGGATTCCCCTAGTAACTTAGGGTGAGACCCAAAGTTACTTCAATATGCAAATTAACAAGGGGAGTCCTGGGAGACCCTCTGCCAGACATTAGTCCTGCTTACGAGAGACTTACCCAGTGTCTTTAGCTCACTATCTTTCACAGAGAAGAAATATCCCAAACATATCAGTCTTTGTCCTGCCCTGGGGCCCTCCAGCACCGAAATGTTAGGCAATTCTCCTATGTACAAGAGTACCAAAAGCAACCCCAGACACGTGTTTCGTTCTGATTGAACCTCATCAGTAGGGTGGAGCTGTGCCTCTCTAAGAATAGTGAGCAAGGGGTCCACCTCTGGATTCCCCTAGTAACTTAGGGTGAGACCCAAAGTTACTTCAATATGAAAATTAACAAGGGGGGTCCTGGGAGTCCCTCTGCCAGACATTAGTCCTGGTTACGAGAGACTTACCCAGAGTCTTTAGCTCACTATCTTTCACAGAGAAGAAATATCTCAAACATATCAGTCTTTGTCGTGCCTTGGGGCAGTCCAGCACCGAAATGCTAGGCAATTCTTCTCTGAACAAGAGTACCAAAAGCAACCCCAGACACATGTTTAGGTCTGGTTGGACCTCATCAGTAGGGTGGAGCTGTGCCTCTCTAAGAATAGTGAGCAAGGGGTCCACGTCTGGATTCCCCTAGTAACTTAGGGTGAGACCCAAAGTTACTTCAATATGCAAATTAACAAGGGGGGTCCTGGGAGACCCTCTGCCAGGCATTAGTCCTGGTTACGAGAGACTTACCCAGAGTCTTTAGCTCACTATCTTTCACAGAGAAGAAATATCCCAAACATATCAGTCTTTGTCCTGCCCTGGGGCAGTCCAGCACCGAAATGCTAGGCAATTCTCCTCTGAACAAGAGTACCAAAAGCAACCCCAGACACGTGTTTCGGTCTGGTTGGACCTCATCAGTAGGGTGGAGCTGTGCCTTTCTAAGAATAGTGAGCAAAGGGTCCACGATTGGATTCCCCTAGTAACTTAGGGTGAGAACCAAAGTTACTTCAATATGCAAATTAACAAGGGGGGTCCTGGGAGACCCTCTGCCAGGCATTAGTCCTGGTTACGAGAGACTTACCCAGAGTCTTTAGCTCACTATCTTTCACAGAGAAGAAATATCCCAAACATATCAGTCTTTGTCCTGACTTGGGGCAGTCCAGCACCGAAATGCTAAGCAATTCTCCTCTGAACAAGAGTACCAAAAGCAACCCCAGACACGTGTTTCGGTCTGGTTGGACCTCATCAGTAGGGTGGAGCTGTGCCTTTCTAAGAATAGTGAGCAAGGGTTCCACGTCTGGATTCCCCTAGTAATTTAGGGTGAGACCCAAAGTTACTTCAATATGCAAATTAACAAGGGGGGTCCTGGGAGTCCCTCTGCCAGACATTAGACCTGGTTACGAGAGACTTACCCAGAGTCTTTAGCTCACTATCTTTCACAGAGAAGAAATATCCCAAACATATCACTCTTTGTTCTGCCCTGGGGCAGTCCAGCACAGAAATGCTAGGCAATTCTCCTCTAAATAAGAGTACCAAAAGTAACCCCAGACAAGTGTTTCGTTCTGGTTGGACATCATCAGTAGGGTGGAGCTGTACCTCTCTAAGAATAGTGAGCAAGGGGTCCACGTCTGGATTCCCCTAGTAACTTAGGGTGAGACCCAAAGTTACTTCAATATGCAAATTAACAAGGGGGCTCCTGGAAGTCCCTCTGCCAGACATTAGTCCTGGTTACGAGTGACTTACCCAGAGTCTTTAGCTCACTATCTTTCACAGAGAAGAAATATCCCAAACATATCACCCTTTGTCCTGCCCTGGGGCAGTCCAGCACCGAAATACTAGGCAATTCTATTCTGAACAAAAGTACTGAAAGCAACCCCAGACACATGTTTTGGTCTGGTTGGACCTCATCAGTAGGGTGGAGCTGTGCCTCTTTAAGAATAGTGAGCAAGGGTTCCACGTCTGGATTCCCCTAGTAATTTAGGGTGAGACCCAAAGTTACTTCAATATGCAAATTAACAAGGGGGGTCCTGGGAGTCCCTCTGCCAGACATTAGACCTGGTTACGAGAGACTTACCCAGATTCTTTAGCTCACTATCTTTCACAGAGAAAAAATATCCCAAACATATCACTCTTTGTTCTGCCCTGGGGCAGTTCAGCACAGAAATGCTAGGCAATTCTCCTCTAAATAAGAGTACCAAAAGCAACCCCAGGCACGTGTTTCGTTCTGGTTGGACATCATCAGTAGGGTGGAGCTGTGCCTCTCTAAGAATAGTGAGCAAGGGGTCCACGTCTGGATTCCCCTAGTAACTTAGGGTGAGACCCAAAGTTACTTCAATATGCAAATTAACAAGGGGGCTCCTGGAAGTCCCTCTGCCAGACATTAGTCCTGGTTACGAGAGACTTACCCAGAGTCTTTAGCTCACTATCTTTCACAGAGAAGAAATATCCCAAACATATCAGTCTTTGTCCTGCCCTGGGGCAGTCCAGCACCGAAATGCTAGGCAATTCTTCTCTGAACAAGAGTACCAAAAGAAACCCCAGACACGTGTTTCGGTCTGGTTGGACATCATCAGTAGGGTGGAGCTGTGCCTCTCTAAGAATAGTGAGCAAAGGGTCCACGTCTGGATTCCCCTAGTAACTTAGGGTGAGACCCAAAGTTACTTCAATATGCAAATTAACAAGGGGGTCCTGGGAGACCCTCTGCCAGACATTAGTCCTGGTTACGAGAGACTTACCCAGTGTCTTTAGCTCACTATCTTTCACAGAGAAGAAATATCCCAAACATATCAGTCTTTTTCCTGCCTTGGGGAAGTCTAGCACCGAAATGCTAGGCAATCCTCCTCTGAACAAGAGTACCAAATGCAACCCCAGACACGTGTTTCGGTCTGGTTGGACCTCTTCAGTAGGGTGGAGCTGTGCCTTACTAAGAATAGTGAGCAAGGGGTCCACATCTGGATTCCCCTAGTAACTTAGGGTGAGACCCAAAGTTACTTCAATATAAAAATTAACGAGGGGGGTCCTGGGAGACCCTCTGCCAGGCATTAGTCCTGGTTACGAGTGACTTACCCAGAGTCTTTAGCTCACTATCTTTCACAGAGAAGAAATATCCCAAACATATCACCCTTTGTCCTGCCCTGGGGCAGTCCAGCACCGAAATACTAGGCAATTCTATTCTGAACAAAAGTACTGAAAGCAACCCCAGACACATGTTTTGGTCTGGTTGGACCTCATCAGTAGGGTGGAGCTGTGCCTCTTTAAGAATAGTGAGCAAGGGTTCCACGTCTGGATTCCCCTAGTAATTTAGGGTGAGACCCAAAGTTACTTCAATATGCAAATTAACAAGGGGGGTCCTGGGAGTCCCTCTGCCAGACATTAGACCTGGTTACGAGAGACTTACCCAGATTCTTTAGCTCACTATCTTTCACAGAGAAAAAATATCCCAAACATATCACTCTTTGTTCTGCCCTGGGGCAGTTCAGCACAGAAATGCTAGGCAATTCTCCTCTAAATAAGAGTACCAAAAGCAACCCCAGGCACGTGTTTCGTTCTGGTTGGACATCATCAGTAGGGTGGAGCTGTGCCTCTCTAAGAATAGTGAGCAAGGGGTCCACGTCTGGATTCCCCTAGTAACTTAGGGTGAGACCCAAAGTTACTTCAATATGCAAATTAACAAGGGGGCTCCTGGAAGTCCCTCTGCCAGACATTAGTCCTGGTTACGAGAGACTTACCCAGAGTCTTTAGCTCACTATCTTTCACAGAGAAGAAATATCCCAAACATATCAGTCTTTGTCCTGCCCTGGGGCAGTCCAGCACCGAAATGCTAGGCAATTCTTCTCTGAACAAGAGTACCAAAAGAAACCCCAGACACGTGTTTCGGTCTGGTTGGACATCATCAGTAGGGTGGAGCTGTGCCTCTCTAAGAATAGTGAGCAAAGGGTCCACGTCTGGATTCCCCTAGTAACTTAGGGTGAGACCCAAAGTTACTTCAATATGCAAATTAACAAGGGGGTCCTGGGAGACCCTCTGCCAGACATTAGTCCTGGTTACGAGAGACTTACCCAGTGTCTTTAGCTCACTATCTTTCACAGAGAAGAAATATCCCAAACATATCAGTCTTTTTCCTGCCTTGGGGAAGTCTAGCACCGAAATGCTAGGCAATCCTCCTCTGAACAAGAGTACCAAATGCAACCCCAGACACGTGTTTCGGTCTGGTTGGACCTCTTCAGTAGGGTGGAGCTGTGCCTTACTAAGAATAGTGAGCAAGGGGTCCACATCTGGATTCCCCTAGTAACTTAGGGTGAGACCCAAAGTTACTTCAATATAAAAATTAACGAGGGGGGTCCTGGGAGACCCTCTGCCAGGCATTAGTCCTGGTTACGAGAGACTTACCCAGAGTCTTTAGCTCACTATCCTTCACAGAGAAGAAATATCCCAAAAATATCAGTCTTTGTCCTGCCCTGGGGCTGTCCAGCACCGAAATGCTAGGCAATTCTCCTCTGAACAAGAGTACCAAAAGTAACCCCAGACACGTGTTTCGGTCTGGTTGGACCTCTTCAGTAGCGTGTAGCTGTGCCTTTCTAAGAATAGTGAGAAACGGGCCCACGATTGGATTCCCCTAGTAACTTAGGGTGAGACCCAAAGTTACTTCAATATGCAAATTAACAAGGGGGGTCCTGGGAGACTCTCTGCCAGGCATTAGTCCTGGTTATGAGAGACTTACCCAGAGTCTT
This sequence comes from Ambystoma mexicanum, assembly GCF_040938575.1. Lineage (NCBI taxonomy): Eukaryota > Metazoa > Chordata > Amphibia > Caudata > Ambystomatidae > Ambystoma > Ambystoma mexicanum. Next base: position 1,444,562,152 of record NC_090929.1, read on the forward strand.
TAGCTCACTATCTTTCACAGAGAAGAAATATCCCAAACATATCAGTCTTTGTCCTGCCTTGGGGCAGCCCAGCACCGAAATGCTAAGCAATTCTCCTCTGAACAAGAGTACCAAAAGCAACCCCAGACACGTGTTTCGGTCTGGTTGGACCTCATCAGTAGGGTGGAGCTGTGCTTTCTAAGAATAGTGAGCAAGGGGGCAACATCTGGATTCCCCTAGTAACTTAGGGTGAGACCCAAAGTTACTTCAATATGCAAATTAACAAGGGGGGTCCTGGGAGTCCCTCTGCCAGACATTAGTCCTAGTTACGAGTGACTTACCCAGAGTCTTTAGCTCACTATCTTTCACAGAGAAGAAATATCTCAAACATATCAGTCTTTGTCGTGCCTTGGGGAAGTCCAGTACCGAAATGCTAGGCAATTCTCCTCTGAACAAAAGTACCAAAAGCAACCCCAGACACATGTTTCGGTCTGGTTGGACCTCATCAGTAGGGTGGAGCTGTGCCTCTTTAAGAATAGTGAGCAAGGGGTCAACGTCTGGATTCCCCTAGTAACTTAGGGTGAGACCCAAAGTTACTTCAATATGCAAATTAACAAGGGGGGGTCCTGGGAGTCCCTCTACCAGACATTAGACCTGGTTACGAGAGACTTACCCAGAGTCTTTAGCTCACTATCTTTCACAGAGAAGAAATATCCCAAACATATCACTCTTTGTTCTGCCCTGGGGCAGTCCAGCACCGAAATGCTACACAATTCTCCTCTGAACAAGAGTACCAAAAGCAACCCCAGACACGTGTTTTCGGACTGGTTGGACATCATCAGTAGGGTGGAGCTGTGCCTTACTAAGAATAGTGAGCAAGGGGTCCACGTCTGGATTCCCCTAGTAACTTAGGGTGAGACCCAAAGTTACTTCAATATGCAAATTAACAAGGGGGGTCCTGGGAGTCCCTCTGCCAGACATTAGTCCTGGTTACGAGAGACTTACCCAGAGTCTTTAGCTCACTATCTTTCACAGAGAAGAAATATCTCAAACATATCAGTCTTTGTCCTGCCCTGGGTCCCTCCAGCACCGAAATGTTAGGCAATTCTCCTATGTACAAGAGTACCAAAAGCAACCCCAGACACGTGTTTCGTTCTGATTGAACCTCATCAGTAGGGTGGAGCTGTGCCTCTCTAAGAATAGTGAGCAAGGGGTCCACCTCTGGATTCCCCTAGTAATTTAGGGTGAGACCCAAAGTTACTTCAATATGAAAAATAACAAGGGGGGTCCTGGGAGTCCCTCTGCCAGACATTAGTCCTGCTTACGAGAGACTTACCCAGAGTCTTTAGCTCACTATCTTTCACAGAGAAGAAATATCTCAAACATATCAGTCTTTGTCCTGCCCTGGGGCCCTCCAGCACCAAAATGTTAGGCAATTCTCCTATGTACAAGAGTACCAAAAGCAACCCCAGACACGTGTTTCGTTCTGATTGAACCTCATCAGTAGGGTAGAGCTGTGCCTCTCTAAGAATAGTGAGCAAGGGGTCCACCTCTGGATTCCCCTAGTAACTTAGGGTGAGACGCAAAGTTACTTCAATATGAAAATTAACAAGGGGGGTCCTGGGAGTCCCTCTGCCAGACATTAGTCCTGGTTACGAGAGACTTAGCCACAGTCTTTAGCTCACTATCTTTCACAGAGAAGAAATATCTCAAACATATCAGTCTTTGTCGTGCCTTGGGGCAGTCCAGCACCGAAATGCTAGGCAATTCTTCTCTGAACAAGAGTACCAAAAGCAACCCCAGACACATGTTTAGGTCTGGTTGGACCTCATCAGTAGGGTGGATCTGTGCCTCTCTAAGAATAGTGAGCAAGGGGTCTACGTCTGGATTCCCCTAGTAACTTAGGGTGAGACCCAAAGTTACTTCAATATGCAAATTAACAAGGGGGGTCCTGGGAGACCCTCTGCCAGGCATTAGTCCTGGTTACGAGAGACTTACCCAGAGTCTTTAGCTCACTATCTTTCACAGAGAAGAAATATCCCAAACATATCAGTCTTTTTCCTGCCTTGGGGCAGTCCAGCACCGAAATGCTAAGCAATTCTCCTCTGAACAAGAGTACCAAAAGCAACCCCAGACACGTGTTTCGGTCTGGTTGGACCTCATCAGTAGGGTGGAGCTGTGCCTTTCTAAGAATAGTGAGCAAGGAGTCCACATCTGGATTCCCCTAGTAACTTAGGGTGAGACCCAAAGTTACTTCAATATGCAAATTAACAAGGGGAGTCCTGGGAGTCCCTCTGCCAGACATTAGTCCTAGTTACGAGTGACTTACCCAGAGTCTTTAGCTCACTATCTTTCACAGAGAAGAAATATCTCAAACATAGCAGTCTTTGTCGTGCCTTGGGGCAGTCCAGCACCGAAATGCTAGGCAATTCTCCTCTGAACAAAAGTACCGAAAGCAACCCCAGACACATGTTTCGGTCTGGTTGGACCTCATCAGTAGGGTGGAGCTGTGCCTCTTTAAGAATAGTGAGCAAGGGGTCCACGTCTGTATTCCCCTAGTAATTTAGGGTGAGACCCAAAGTTACTTCAATATGCATATTAACAAGGGGGGTCCTGGGAGTCCCTCTGCCAGACATTAGACCTGGTTACGAGAGACTTACCCAGAATCTTTAGCTCACTATCTTTCACAGAGAAGAAATATCCCAAACATATCACTCTTTGTTCTGCCCTGGGGCAGTCCAGCACAGAAATGCTAGGCAATTCTCCTCTAAATAAGAGTACCAAAAGCAACCCCAGACACGTGTTTCGTTCTGGTTGGACATCATCAGTAGGGTGGAGCTGTACCTCTCTAAGAATAGTGAGCAAGGGGTCCACGTCTGGATTCCCCTAGTAACTTAGGGTGAGACCCAAAGTTACTTCAATATGCAAATTTACAAGGGGGCTCCTGGAAGTCCCTCTGCCAGACATTAGTCCTGGTTACGAGTGAGTTACCCAGAGTCTTTAGCTCACTATCTTTCACAGAGAAGAAATATCCCAAACATATCACTCTTTGTCCTGCCCTGGGGCAGTCCAGCACCGAAATACTAGGCAATTCTCCTCTGAACAAGAGTCCCAAAAGCAATCCCAGACACGTGTTTCGGTCTGGTTGGACCTCATCAGTAGGGTGGAGCTGTGCCTTTCTAAGAATAGTGAGCAAAGGGTCCACGTCTGGATTCCCCCAGTAACTTAGGGTGAGACCCAAAGTTACTTCAATATGCAAATTAACAAGGGGGGTCCTGGGAGTCCCTCTGCCAGACATTAGTCCTGGTTATGAGAGACTTACCCAGAGTCTTTAGCTCACTATCTTTCACAGAGAAGAAATATCCCAAACATATCAGTCTTTGTCCTGCCCTGGGGCAGTCCAGCACCGAAATGCTAGGCAATTCTTCTCTGAACAAGAATACCAAAAGAAACCCCAGACACGTGTTTCGGTCTGGTTGGACATCATCAGTAGGGTGGAGCTGTGCCTCTCTGAGAATAGTGAGCAAGGGGTCCATGTCTGGATTCTCCTAGTAACTTAGGGTGAGACCCAAAGTTACTTCAATATGCAAATTAACAAGGGGAGTCCTGGGAGACCCTCTGCCAGACATTAGTCCTGGTTACGAGAGACTTACCCAGTGTCTTTAGCTCACTATCTTTCACAGAGAAGAAATATCCCAAACATATCAGTCTTTTTCCTGCCTTGGGGCAGTCTGGCATCGAAATGCTAGGCAATCCTCCTCTGAACAAGAGTACCAAAAGCAACCCCAGACACGTGTTTCGGTCTGGTTGGACCTCATCAGTAGGGTGGAGCTGTGCCTTACTAAGAATAGTGAGCAAGGGGTCCACATCTGGATTCCCCTAGTAACTTAGGGTGAGACCCAAAGTTACTTCAATATGCAAATTAACAAGGGGGGTCCTCGGAGTCCCTCTGCCAGACATTAGTCCTGGTTACGAGTGACTTACCCAGAGTCTTTAGCTCACTACCTTATACAGAGAAGAAATATCCCAAACATATCACTCTTTGTCCTGCCCTGGGGCAGTCCAGCACCGAAATACTAGGCAATTCTCCTCTGAACAAGAGTCCGAAAAGCAACCCCAGACACGTGTTTCGGTCTGGTTGGACCTCATCAGTAGGGTGGAGCTGTGATTTTCTAAGAATAGTGAGCAAGGGGTCCACGTCTGGATTCCCCTAGTAACTTAGGGTGAGACCCAAAGTTACTTCAATATGCAAATTAACAAGGGGGGTCCTGGGAGTCCCTCTGCCAGACATTAGTCCTGGTTACGAGAGACTTACCCAGAGTCTTTAGCTCACTATCTTTCACAGAGAAGAAATATCCCAAACATATCACTCTTTGTTCTGCCCTGGGGCAGTCCAGCACAGAAATGCTTGGCAATTCTCCTCTAAATAAGAGTACCAAAAGCAACCCCAGACACGTGTTTTGTTCTGGTTGGACATCATCAGTAGGGTGGAGCTGTACCTCTCTAAGAATAGTGAGCAAGGGGTCCACGTCTGGATTCCCCTAGTAACTTAGGGTGAGACCCAAAGTTACTTCAATATGCAAATTAACAAGGGGGCTCCTGGAAGTCCCTCTGCCAGACATTAGTCCTGGTTATGAGTGACTTACCCAGAGTCTTTAGCTCACTATCCTTCACAGAGAAGAAATATCCCAAACATATCACTCTTTGTCCTGCCCTGGGGCAGTCCAGCACCGAAATACTAGGCAATTCTCCTCTGAACAAGAGTCCCAAAAGCAATCCCAGACACGTGTTTCGGTCTGGTTGGACCTCATCAGTAGGGTGGAGCTGTGCCTTTCTAAGAATAGTGAGAAAGGGGTCCACGTCTGGATTCCCCCAGTAACTTAGGGTGAGACCCAAAGTTAATTCAATATGCAAATTAACAAGGGGGGTCCTGGGAGTCCCTCTGCCAGACATTAGTCCTGGTTACGAGAGACTTACCCAGAGTCTTTAGGTCACTATCTTTCACAGAGAAGAAATATCCCAAACATATCAGTCTTTGTCCTGCCCTGGGGCAGTCCAGCACCGAAATGCTAGGCAATTCTTCTCTGAACAAGAGTACCAAAAGAAACCCCAGACACGTGTTTCGGTCTGGTTGGACATCATCAGTAGGGTGGAGCTGTGCCTCTCTGAGAATAGTGAGCAAGGGGTCCATGTCTGGATTCCCCTAGTAACTTAGGGTGAGACCCAAAGTTACTTCAATATGCAAATTAACAAGGGGAGTCCTGGGAGACCCTCTGCCAGACATTAGTCCTGCTTACGAGAGACTTACCCAGTGTCTTTAGCTCACTATCTTTCACAGAGAAGAAATATCCCAAACATATCAGTCTTTTTCCTGCCTTGGGGCAGTCTAGCACCGAAATGCTAGGCAATCCTCCTCTGAACAAGAGTACCAAAAGAAACCCCAGACACGTGTTTCGGTCTGGTTGGACCTCATCAGTAGGGTGGAGCTGTGCCTTACTAAGAATAGTGAGCAAGGGGTCCACATCTGGATTCCCCTAGTAACTTAGGGTGAGACCCAAAGTTACTTCAATATGCAAATTAACAAGGGGGGTCCTGGGAGTCCCTCTGCCAGACATTAGTCCTGGTTACGAGAGACTTACCCAGAGTCTTTAGCTCACTATCTTTCACAGAGAAGAAATATCTCAAACATATCAGTCTTTGTCCTGCCCTGGGGCCCACCAGCACCGAAATGTTAGGCAATTCTCCTATGTACAAGAGTACCAAAAGCAACCCCAGACACGTGTTTCGTTCTGATTGAACCTCATCAGTAGGGTGGAGCTGTGCCTCTCTAAGAATAGTGAGCAAGGGGTCCACCTCTGGATTCCCCTAGTAACTTAGCGTGAGACCCAAAGTTACTTCAATATGAAAATTAACAAGGGGGGTCCTGGGAGTCCCTCTGCCAGACATTAGTCCTGGTTACGAGAGACTTACCCAGAGTCTTTAGCTCACTATCTTTCACAGAGAAGAAATATCTCAAACATATCAGTCTTTGTCGTGCCTTGGGGCAGTCCAGCACCGAAATGCTAGGCAATTCTTCTCTGAACAAGAGTACCAAAAGCAACCCCAGACACATGTTTAGGTCTGGTTGGACCTCATCAGTAGGGTGGAGCTGTGCCTCTCTAAGAATAGTGAGCAAGGGGTCCACGTCTGGATTCCCCTAGTAACTTAGGGTGAGACCCAAAGTTACTTCAATATGCAAATTAACAAGGGGGGTCCTGGGAGACCCTCTGCCAGGCATTAGTCCTGGTTACGAGAGACTTACCCAGAGTCTTTAGCTCACTATCTTTCACAGAGAAGAAATATCCCAAACATATCAGTCTTTGTCCTGCCCTGGGGCAGTCCAGCACCGAAATGCTAGGCAATTCTCCTCTGAACAAGAGTACCAAAAGCAACCCCAGACACGTGTTTCGGTCTGGTTGGACCTCATCAGTAGGGTGGAGCTGTGCCTTTCTAAGAATAGTGAGCAAAGGGTCCACGATTGGATTCCCCTAGTAACTTAGGGTGAGAACCAAAGTTACTTCAATATGCAAATTAACAAGGGGGGTCCTGGGAGACCCTCTGCCAGGCATTAGTCCTGGTTACGAGAGACTTACCCAGAGTCTTTAGCTCACTATCTTTCACAGAGAAGAAATATCCCAAACATATCAGTCTTTGTCCTGACTTGGGGCAGTCCAGCACCGAAATGCTAAGCAATTCTCCTCTGAACAAGAGTACCAAAAGCAACCCCAGACACGTGTTTCGGTCTGGTTGGACCTCATCAGTAGGGTGGAGCTGTGCTTTTCTAAGAATAGTGAGCAAGGGGTCCACATCTGGATTCCCCTAGTAACTTAGGGTGAGACCCAAAGTTACTTCAATATGCAAATTAACAAGGGGGGTCCTGGGAGTCCCTCTGCCAGACATTAGTCCTAGTTACGCGTGACTTACCCAGAGTCTTCAGCTCACTAACTTTCACAGAGAAGAAATATCTCAAACATATCAGTCTTTGCCGTGCCTTGGGGCAGTCCAGCAACGAAATGCTAGGCAATTCTCCCCTGAACAAAAGTACCGAAAGCAACTCCAGACACATGTTTTGGTCTGGTTGGACCTCATCAGTAGGGTGGAGCTGTGCCTCTTTAAGAATAGTGAGCAAGGGTTCCACGTCTGGATTCCCCTAGTAATTTAGGGTGAGACCCAAAGTTACTTCAATATGCAAATTAACAAGGGGGGTCCTGGGAGTCCCTCTGCCAGACATTAGACCTGGTTACGAGAGACTTACCCAGAGTCTTTAGCTCACTATCTTTCACAGAGAAGAAATATCCCAAACATATCACTCTTTGTTCTGCCCTGGGGCAGTCCAGCACAGAAATGCTAGGCAATTCTCCTCTAAATAAGAGTACCAAAAGCAACCCCAGACAAGTGTTTCGTTCTGGTTGGACATCATCAGTAGGGTGGAGCTGTACCTCTCTAAGAATAGTGAGCAAGGGGTCCACGTCTGGATTCCCCTAGTAACTTAGGGTGAGACCCAAAGTTACTTCAATATGCAAATTAACAAGGGGGCTCCTGGAAGTCCCTCTGCCAGACATTAGTCCTGGTTACGAGTGACTTACCCAGAGTCTTTAGCTCACTATCTTTCACAGAGAAGAAATATCCCAAACATATCACCCTTTGTCCTGCCCTGGGGCAGTCCAGCACCGAAATACTAGGCAATTCTATTCTGAACAAAAGTACCGAAAGCAACCCCAGACACATGTTTTGGTCTGGTTGGACCGCATCAGTAGGGTGGAGCTGTGCCTCTTTAAGAATAGTGAGCAAGGGTTCCACGTCTGGATTCCCCTAGTAACTTAGGGTGAGACCCAAAGTTACTTCAATATGCAAATTAACAAGGGGGGTCCTGGGAGTCCCTCTGCCAGACATTAGACCTGGTTACGAGAGACTTACCCAGATTCTTTAGCTCACTATCTTTCACAGAGAAAAAATATCCCAAACATATCACTCTTTGTTCTGCCCTGGGGCAGTTCAGCACAGAAATGCTAGGCAATTCTCCTCTAAATAAGAGTACCAAAAGCAACCCCAGGCACGTGTTTCGTTCTGGTTGGACATCATCAGTAGGGTGGAGCTGTACCTCTCTAAGAATAGTGAGCAAGGGGTCCACGTCTGGATTCCCCTAGTAACTTAGGGTGAGACCCAAAGTTACTTCAATATGCAAATTAACAAGGGGGCTCCTGGAAGTCCCTCTGCCAGACATTAGTCCTGGTTACGAGAGACTTACCCAGAGTCTTTAGCTCACTATCTTTCACAGAGAAGAAATATCCCAAACATATCAGTCTTTGTCCTGCCCTGGGGCAGTCCAGCACCGAAATGCTAGGCAATTCTTCTCTGAACAAGAGTACCAAAAGAAACCCCAGACACGTGTTTCGGTCTGGTTGGACATCATCAGTAGGGTGGAGCTGTGCCTCTCTAAGAATAGTGAGCAAAGGGTCCACGTCTGGATTCCCCTAGTAACTTAGGGTGAGACCCAAAGTTACTTCAATATGCAAATTAACAAGGGGGTCCTGGGAGACCCTCTGCCAGACATTAGTCCTGGTTACGAGAGACTTACCCAGTGTCTTTAGCTCACTATCTTTCACAGAGAAGAAATATCCCAAACATATCAGTCTTTTTCCTGCCTTGGGGAAGTCTAGCACCGAAATGCTAGGCAATCCTCCTCTGAACAAGAGTACCAAATGCAACCCCAGACACGTGTTTCGGTCTGGTTGGACCTCTTCAGTAGGGTGGAGCTGTGCCTTCCTAAGAATAGTGAGCAAGGGGTCCACATCTGGATTCCCCTAGTAACTTAGGGTGAGACCCAAAGTTACTTCAATATAAAAATTAACGAGGGGGGTCCTGGGAGACCCTCTGCCAGGCATTAGTCCTGGTTACGAGAGACTTACCCAGAGTCTTTAGCTCACTATCTTTCACAGAGAAGAAATATCCCAAACATATCAGTCTTTGTCCTGCCCTGGGGCAGTCCAGCACCGAAATGCTAGGCAATTCTCCTCTGAACAAGAGTACCAAAAGCAACCCCAGACACGTGTTTCGGTCTGGTTGGACCTCTTCAGTAGCGTGTAGCTGTGCCTTTCTAAGAATAGTGAGAAGAGGGTCCACGATTGGATTCCCCTAGTAACTTAGGGTGATACCCAAAGTTACTTCAATATGCAAATTAACAAGGGGGGTGCTGGGAGACCCTCTGCCAGGCATTAGTCCTGGTTATGAGAGACTTACCCAGAGTCTTTAGCTCACTATCTTTCACAGAGAAGAAATATCCCAAACATATCAGTCTTTGTCCTGCCTTGGGGCAGTCCAGCACCGAAATGCTAAGCAATTCTCCTCTGAACAAGAGTACCAAAAGCAACCCCAGACACGTGTTTCGGTCTGGTTGGACCTCATCAGTAGGGTGGAGCTGTGCCTTTCTAAGAATAGTGAGCAATGGGGCAACATCTGGATTCCCCTAGTAATTTAGGGTGAGACCCAAAGTTACTTCAATATGCAAATTAACAAGGGGGGTCCTGGGAGTCCCTCTGCCAGACATTAGTCCTAGTTACGAGTGACTTACCCAGAGTCTTTAGCTCACTATCTTTCAGAGAGAAGAAATATCTCAAACATATCAGTCTTTGTCGTGCCTTGGGGCAGTCCAGCACCGAAATGCTAGGCAATTCTCCTCTGAACAAAAGTACCGAAAGCAACCCCAGACACATGTTTCGGTCTGGTTGGACCTCATCAGTAGGGTGGAGCTGTGCCTCTTTAAGAATAGTGAGCAAGGGGTCCACGTCTGGATTCCCCTAGTAACTTAGGTTGAGACCCAAAGTTACTTCAATATGCAAATTAACAAGGGGGGGTCCTGGGAGTCCCTCTGCCAGACATTAGACCTGGTTACGAGAGACTTACCCAGAGTCTTTAGCTCACTATCTTTCACAGAGAAGAAATATCCCAAACATATCACTCTTTGTTCTGCCCTGGGGCAGACCAGCACCGAAATGCTACGCAATTCTCCTCTGAACAAGAGTACCAAAAGCAACCCCAGACACGTGTTTTCGGTCTGGTTGGACCTCATCAGTAGGGTGGAGCTGTGCCTTACTAAGAATAGTGAGCAAGGGGTCCACGTCTGGATTCCCCTAGTAACTTAGGGTGAGACCCAAAGTTACTTCAATATGCAAATTAACAAGGGGGGTCCTGGGAGTCCCTCTGCCAGACATTAGTCCTGGTTACGAGAGACTTACCCAGAGTCTTTAGCTCACTATCTTTCACAGAGAAGAAATATCTCAAACATATCAGTCTTTGTCCTGCCCTGGGGCCCTCCAGCACCGAAATGGTAGGCAATTCTCCTATGTACAAAAGTACCAAAAGCAACCCCAGACACGTGTTTTGTTCTGATTGAACCTCAACAGTAGGGTGGAGCTGTGCCTTTCTAAGAATAGTGAGCAAGGGGTCCACTTCTGGATTCCCCTAGTAACTTAGGATGAGACCCAAAGTTACTTCAATATGAAAATTAACAAGGGGGGTCCTGGGATTCCCTCTGCCAGACATTAGTCCTGGTTACGAGAGAGTTACCCAGAGTCTTTAGCTCACTATCTTTCACAGAGAAGAAATATCTCAAACATATCAGTCTTTGTCGTGCCTTGGGGCAGTCCAGCACCGAAATGCTAGGCAATTCTTCTCTGAACAAGAGTACCAAAAGCAACCCCAGACACATGTTTAGGTCTGGTTGGACCTCATCAGTAGGGTGGAGCTGTGCCTCTCTAAGAATAGTGAGCAAGGGGTCCACGTCTGGATTCCCCTAGTAACTTAGGGTGAGACCCAAAGTTACTTCAATATGCAAATTAACAAGGGGGGTCCTGGGAGACCCTCTGCCAGGCATTAGTCCTGGTTACGAGAGACTTACCCAGAGTCTTTAGCTCACTATCTTTCACAGAGAAGAAATATCCCAAACATATCAGTCTTTGTCCTGCCCTGGGGCAGTCCAGCACCGAAATGCTAGGCAATTCTCCTCTGAACAAGAGTACCAAAAGCAACCCCAGACACGTGTTTCGGTCTGGTTGGACCTCATCAGTAGGGTGGAGCTGTGCCTTTCTAAGAATAGTGAGCAAAGGGTCCACGATTGGATTCCCCTAGTAACTTAGGGTGAGAACCAAAGTTACTTCAATATGCAAATTAACAAGGGGGGTCCTGGGAGACCCTCTGCCAGGCATTAGTCCTGGTTACGAGAGACTTACCCAGAGTCTTTAGCTCACTATCTTTCACAGAGAAGAAATATCCCAAACATATCAGTCTTTGTCCTGACTTGGGGCAGTCCAGCACCGAAATGCTAAGCAATTCTCCTCTGAACAAGAGTACCAAAAGCAACCCCAGACACGTGTTTCGGTCTGGTTGGACCTCATCAGTAGGGTGGAGCTGTGCTTTTCTAAGAATAGTGAGCAAGGGGTCCACATCTGGATTCCCCTAGTAACTTAGGGTGAGACCCAAAGTTACTTCAAAATGCAAATTAACAAGGGGGGTCCTGGGAGTCCCTCTGCCAGACATTAGTCCTAGTTACGCGTGACTTACCCAGAGTCTTCAGCTCACTAACTTTCACAGAGAAGAAATATCTCAAACATATCAGTCTTTGCCGTGCCTTGGGGCAGTCCAGCACCGAAATGCTAGGCAATTCTCCTCTGAACAAAAGTACCGAAAGCAACCCCAGACACATGTTTTGGTCTGGTTGGACCTCATCAGTAGGGTAGAGCTGTGCCTCTTTAAGAATAGTGAGCAAGGGTTCCACGTCTGGATTCCCCTAGTAATTTAGGGTGAGACCCAAAGTTACTTCAATATGCAAATTAACAAGGGGGGTCCTGGGAGTCCCTCTGCCAGACATTAGACCTGGTTACGAGAGACTTACCCAGAGTCTTTAGCTCACTATCTTTCACAGAGAAGAAATATCCCAAACATATCACTCTTTGTTCTGCCCTGGGGCAGTCCAGCACAGAAATGCTAGGCAATTCTCCTCTAAATAAGAGTACCAAAAGCAACCCCAGACAAGTGTTTCGTTCTGGTTGGACATCATCAGTAGGGTGGAGCTGTACCTCTCTAAGAATAGTGAGCAAGGGGTCCACGTCTGGATTCCCCTAGTAACTTAGGGTGAGACCCAAAGTTACTTCAATATGCAAATTAACAAGGGGGCTCCTGGAAGTCCCTCTGCCAGACATTAGTCCTGGTTACGAGTGACTTACCCAGAGTCTTTAGCTCACTATCTTTCACAGAGAAGAAATATCCCAAACATATCACCCTTTGTCCTGCCCTGGGGCAGTCCAGCACCGAAATACTAGGCAATTCTATTCTGAACAAAAGTACCGAAAGCAACCCCAGACACATGTTTTGGTCTGGTTGGACCTCATCAGTAGGGTGGAGCTGTGCCTCTTTAAGAATAGTGAGCAAGGGTTCCACGTCTGGATTCCCCTAGTAACTTAGGGTGAGACCCAAAGTTACTTCAATATGCAAATTAACAAGGGGGGTCCTGGGAGTCCCTCTGCCAGACATTAGACCTGGTTACGAGAGACTTACCCAGATTCTTTAGCTCACTATCTTTCACAGAGAAAAAATATCCCAAACATATCACTCTTTGTTCTGCCCTGGGGCAGTTCAGCACAGAAATGCTAGGCAATTCTCCTCTAAATAAGAGTACCAAAAGCAACCCCAGGCACGTGTTTCGTTCTGGTTGGACATCATCAGTAGGGTGGAGCTGTACCTCTCTAAGAATAGTGAGCAAGGGGTCCACGTCTGGATTCCCCTAGTAACTTAGGGTGAGACCCAAAGTTACTTCAATATGCAAATTAACAAGGGGGCTCCTGGAAGTCCCTCTGCCAGACATTAGTCCTGGTTACGAGAGACTTACCCAGAGTCTTTAGCTCACTATCTTTCACAGAGAAGAAATATCCCAAACATATCAGTCTTTGTCCTGCCCTGGGGCAGTCCAGCACCGAAATGCTAGGCAATTCTTCTCTGAACAAGAGTACCAAAAGAAACCCCAGACACGTGTTTCGGTCTGGTTGGACATCATCAGTAGGGTGGAGCTGTGCCTCTCTAAGAATAGTGAGCAAAGGGTCCACGTCTGGATTCCCCTAGTAACTTAGGGTGAGACCCAAAGTTACTTCAATATGCAAATTAACAAGGGGGTCCTGGGAGACCCTCTGCCAGACATTAGTCCTGGTTACGAGAGACTTACCCAGTGTCTTTAGCTCACTATCTTTCACAGAGAAGAAATATCCCAAACATATCAGTCTTTTTCCTGCCTTGGGGAAGTCTAGCACCGAAATGCTAGGCAATCCTCCTCTGAACAAGAGTACCAAATGCAACCCCAGACACGTGTTTCGGTCTGGTTGGACCTCTTCAGTAGGGTGGAGCTGTGCCTTACTAAGAATAGTGAGCAAGGGGTCCACGTCTGGATTCCCCTAGTAACTTAGGGTGAGACCCAAAGTTACTTCAATATGAAAATTAACAAGGGGGGTCCTGGGAGTCCCTCTGCCAGACATTAGTCTTGGTTATGAGAGACTTACCCAGAGTCTTTAGCTCACTATCTTTCACAGTGAAGAAATATCCCAAACATATCACTCTTTGTTCTGCCCTGGGGCAGTCCAGCACCGAAATGCTAGGCAATTCTCCTCTAAACAAGAGTACCAAAAGCATCCCCAGACACGTGTTTCGGTCTGGTTGGACTTCATCAGTAGGGTGGAGCTGTGCCTCTCTAAGAATAGTGAGCAAGGGGTCCACGTCTGGATTACCCTAGTAACTTAGGGTGAGACCCAAAGTTACTTCAATATAAAAATTAACAAGGGGGGTCCTGGGAGACCCTCTGCCAGGCATTAGTCCTGGTTACGAGAGACTTACCCAGAGTCTTTAGCTCACTATCCTTCACAGAGAAGAAATATCCCAAAAATATCAGTCTTTGTCCTGCCCTGGGGCTGTCCAGCACCGAAATGCTAGGCAATTCTCCTCTGAACAAGAGTACCAAAAAGTAACCCCAGACACGTGTTTCGGTCTGGTTGGACCTCTTCAGTAGCGTGTAGCTGTGCCTTTCTAAGAATAGTGAGAAACGGGCCCACGATTGGATTCCCCTAGTAACTTAGGGTGAGACCCAAAGTTACTTCAATATGCAAATTAACAAGGGGGGTCCTGGGAGACTCTCTGCCAGGCATTAGTCCTGGTTATGAGAGACTTACCCAGAGTCTTTAGCTCACTATCTTTCACAGAGAAGAAATATCCCAAACATATCAGTCTTTGTCCTGCCTTGGGGCAGTCCAGCACCGAAATGCTAAGCAATTCTCCTCTGAACAAGAGTACCAAAAGCAACCCCAGACACGTGTTTCGGTCTGGTTGGACCTCATCAGTAGGGTGGAGCTGTGCCTTTCTAAGAATAGTGAGCAAGGGGGCAACATCTGGATTCCCCTAGTAACTTAGGGTGAGACCCAAAGTTACTTCAATATGCAAATTAACAAGGGGGGTCCTGGGAGTCCCTCTGCCAGACATTAGTCCTAGTTACGAGTGACTTACCCAGAGTCTTTAGCTCACTATCTTTCACAGAGAAGAAATATCTCAAACATATCAGTCTTTGTCGTGCCTTGGGGCAGTCCAGTACCGAAATGCTAGGCAATTCTCCTCTGAACAAAAGTACCAAAAGCAACCCCAGACACATGTTTCGGTCTGGTTGGACCTCATCAGTAGGGTGGAGCTGTGCCTCTTTAAGAATAGTGAGCAAGGTGTCAACGTCTGGATTCCCCTAGTAACTTAGGGTGAGACCCAAAGTTACTTCAATATGCAAATTAACAAGGGGGGGTCCTGGGAGTCCCTCTACCAGACATTAGACCTGGTTACGAGAGACTTACCCAGAGTCTTTAGCTCACTATCTTTCACAGAGAAGAAATATCCCAAACATATCACTCTTTGTTCTGCCCTGGGGCAGTCCAGCACCGAAATGCTACACAATTCTCCTCTGAACAAGAGTACCAAAAGCAACCCCAGACACGTGTTTTCGGACTGGTTGGACATCATCAGTAGGGTGGAGCTGTGCCTTACTAAGAATAGTGAGCAAGGGGTCCACGTCTGGATTCCCCTAGTAACTTAGGGTGAGACCCAAAGTTACTTCAATATGCAAATTAACAAGGGGGGTCCTGGGAGTCCCTCTGCCAGACATTAGTCCTGGTTACGAGAGACTTACCCAGAGTCTTTAGCTCACTATCTTTCACAGAGAAGAAATATCTCAAACATATCAGTCTTTGTCCTGCCCTGGGTCCCTCCAGCACCGAAATGTTAGGCAATTCTCCTATGTACAAGAGTACCAAAAGCAACCCCAGACACGTGTTTCGTTCTGATTGAACCTCATCAGTAGGGTGGAGCTGTGCCTCTCTAAGAATAGTGAGCAAGGGGTCCACCTCTGGATTCCCCTAGTAATTTAGGGTGAGACCCAAAGTTACTTCAATATGAAAAATAACAAGGGGGGTCCTGGGAGTCCCTCTGCCAGACATTAGTCCTGCTTACGAGAGACTTACCCAGAGTCTTTAGCTCACTATCTTTCACAGAGAAGAAATATCTCAAACATATCAGTCTTTGTCCTGCCCTGGGGCCCTCCAGCACCAAAATGTTAGGCAATTCTCCTATGTACAAGAGTACCAAAAGCAACCCCAGACACGTGTTTCGTTCTGATTGAACCTCATCAGTAGGGTGGAGCTGTGCCTCTCTAAGAATAGTGAGCAAGGGGTCCACCTCTGGATTCCCCTAGTAACTTAGGGTGAGACCCAAAGTTACTTCAATATGAAAATTAACAAGGGGGGTCCTGGGAGTCCCTCTGCCAGACATTAGTCCTGGTTACGAGAGACTTAGCCACAGTCTTTAGCTCACTATCTTTCACAGAGAAGAAATATCTCAAACATATCAGTCTTTGTCATGCCTTGGGGCAGTCCAGCACCGAAATGCTAGGCAATTCTTCTCTGAACAAGAGTACCAAAAGCAACCCCAGACACATGTTTAGGTCTGGTTGGACCTCATCAGTAGGGTGGAGCTGTGCCTCTCTAAGAATAGTGAGCAAGGGGTCTACGTCTGGATTCCCCTAGTAACTTAGGGTGAGACCCAAAGTTACTTCAATATGCAAATTAACAAGGGGGGTCCTGGGAGACCCTCTGCCAGGCATTAGTCCTGGTTACGAGAGACTTACCCAGAGTCTTTAGCTCACTATCTTTCACAGAGAAGAAATATCCCAAACATATCAGTCTTTTTCCTGCCTTGGGGCAGTCCAGCACCGAAATGCTAAGCAATTCTCCTCTGAACAAGAGTACCAAAATCAACCCCAGACACGTGTTTCGGTCTGGTTGGACCTCATCAGTAGGGTGGAGCTGTGCCTTTCTAAGAATAGTGAGCAAGGAGTCCACATCTGGATTCCCCTAGTAACTTAGGGTGAGACCCAAAGTTACTTCAATATGCAAATTAACAAGGGGAGTCCTGGGAGTCCCTCTGCCAGACATTAGTCCTAGTTACGAGTGACTTACCCAGAGTCTTTAGCTCACTATCTTTCACAGAGAAGAAATATCTCAAACATAGCAGTCTTTGTCGTGCCTTGGGGCAGTCCAGCACCGAAATGCTAGGCAATTCTCCTCTGAACAAAAGTACCGAAAGCAACCCCAGACACATGTTTCGGTCTGGTTGGACCTCATCAGTAGGGTGGAGCTGTGCCTCTTTAAGAATAGTGAGCAAGGGGTCCACGTCTGTATTCCCCTAGTAATTTAGGGTGAGACCCAAAGTTACTTCAATATGCATATTAACAAGGGGGGTCCTGGGAGTCCCTCTGCCAGACATTAGACCTGGTTACGAGAGACTTACCCAGAGTCTTTAGCTCACTATCTTTCACAGAGAAGAAATATCCCAAACATATCACTCTTTGTTCTGCCCTTGGGCAGTCCAGCACAGAAATGCTAGGCAATTCTCCTCTAAATAAGAGTCCCAAAAGCAATCCCAGACACGTGTTTCGGTCTGGTTGGACCTCATCAGTAGGGTGGAGCTGTGCCTTTCTAAGAATAGTGAGCAAAGGGTCCACGTCTGGATTCCCCCAGTAACTTAGGGTGAGACCCAAAGTTACTTCAATATGCAAATTAACAAGGGGGGTCCTGGGAGTCCCTCTGCCAGACATTAGTCCTGGTTATGAGAGACTTACCCAGAGTCTTTAGCTCACTATCTTTCACAGAGAAGAAATATCCCAAACATATCAGTCTTTGTCCTGCCCTGGGGCAGTCCAGCACCGAAATGCTAGGCAATTCTTCTCTGAACAAGAGTACCAAAAGAAACCCCAGACACGTGTTTCGGTCTGGTTGGACATCATCAGTAGGGTGGAGCTGTGCCTCTCTGAGAATAGTGAGCAAGGGGTCCATGTCTGGATTCTCCTAGTAACTTAGGGTGAGACCCAAAGTTACTTCAATATGCAAATTAACAAGGGGAGTCCTGGGAGACCCTCTGCCAGACATTAGTCCTGGTTACGAGAGACTTACCCAGTGTCTTTAGCTCACTATCTTTCACAGAGAAGAAATATCCCAAACATATCAGTCTTTTTCCTGCCTTGGGGCAGTCTGGCATCGAAATGCTAGGCAATCCTCCTCTGAACAAGAGTACCAAAAGCAACCCCAGACACGTGTTTCGGTCTGGTTGGACCTCATCAGTAGGGTGGAGCTGTGCCTTACTAAGAATAGTGAGCAAGGGGTCCACATCTGGATTCCCCTAGTAACTTAGGGTGAGACCCAAAGTTACTTCAATATGCAAATTAACAAGGGGGGGTCCTCGGAGTCCCTCTGCCAGACATTAGTCCTGGTTACGAGTGACTTACCCAGAGTCTTTAGCTCACTACCTTATACAGAGAAGAAATATCCCAAACATATCACTCTTTGTCCTGCCCTGGGGCAGTCCAGCACCGAAATGCTAGGCAATTCTTCTCTGAACAAGAGTACCAAAAGAAACCCCAGACACGTGTTTCGGTCTGGTTGGACATCATCAGTAGGGTGGAGCTGTGCCTCTCTGAGAATAGTGAGCAAGGGGTCCACGTCTGGATTCCCCTAGTAACTTAGGGTGAGACCCAAAGTTACTTCAATATGCAAATTAACAAGGGGGGTCCTGGGAGTCCCTCTGCCAGACATTAGTCCTGGTTACGAGAGACTTACCCAGAGTCTTTAGCTCACTATCTTTCACAGAGAAGAAATATCCCAAACATATCACTCTTTGTTCTGCCCTGGGGCAGTCCAGCACAGAAATGCTAGGCAATTCTCCTCTAAATAAGAGTACCAAAAGCAACCCCAGACACGTGTTTTGTTCTGGTTGGACATCATCAGTAGGGTGGAGCTGTACCTCTCTAAGAATAGTGAGCAAGGGGTCCACGTCTGGATTCCCCTAGTAACTTAGGGTGAGACCCAAAGTTACTTCAATATGCAAATTAACAAGGGGGCTCCTGGAAGTCCCTCTGCCAGACATTAGTCCTGGTTACGAGTGACTTACCCAGAGTCTTTAGCTCACTATCCTTCACAGAGAAGAAATATCCCAAACATATCACTCTTTGTCCTGCCCTGGGGCAGTCCAGCACCGAAATACTAGGCAATTCTCCTCTGAACAAGAGTCCCAAAAGCAATCCCAGACACGTGTTTCGGTCTGGTTGGACCTCATCAGTAGGGTGGAGCTGTGCCTTTCTAAGAATAGTGAGAAAGGGGTCCACGTCTGGATTCCCCCAGTAACTTAGGGTGAGACCCAAAGTTAATTCAATATGCAAATTAACAAGGGGGGTCCTGGGAGTCCCTCTGCCAGACATTAGTCCTGGTTACGAGAGACTTACCCAGAGTCTTTAGGTCACTATCTTTCACAGAGAAGAAATATCCCAAACATATCAATCTTTGTCCTGCCCTGGGGCAGTCCAGCACCGAAATGCTAGGCAATTCTTCTCTGAACAAGAGTACCAAAAGAAACCCCAGACACGTGTTTCGGTCTGGTTGGACATCATCAGTAGGGTGGAGCTGTGCCTCTCTGAGAATAGTGAGCAAGGGGTCCATGTCTGGATTCCCCTAGTAACTTAGGGTGAGACCCAAAGTTACTTCAATATGCAAATTAACAAGGGGAGTCCTGGGAGACCCTCTGCCAGACATTAGTCCTGCTTACGAGAGACTTACCCAGTGTCTTTAGCTCACTATCTTTCACAGAGAAGAAATATCCCAAACATATCAGTCTTTGTCCTGCCCTGGGGCCCTCCAGCACCGAAATGTTAGGCAATTCTCCTATGTACAAGAGTACCAAAAGCAACCCCAGACACGTGTTTCGTTCTGATTGAACCTCATCAGTAGGGTGGAGCTGTGCCTCTCTAAGAATAGTGAGCAAGGGGTCCACCTCTGGATTCCCCTAGTAACTTAGGGTGAGACCCAAAGTTACTTCAATATGAAAATTAACAAGGGGGGTCCTGGGAGTCCCTCTGCCAGACATTAGTCCTGGTTACGAGAGACTTACCCAGAGTCTTTAGCTCACTATCTTTCACAGAGAAGAAATATCTCAAACATATCAGTCTTTGTCGTGCCTTGGGGCAGTCCAGCACCGAAATGCTAGGCAATTCTTCTCTGAACAAGAGTACCAAAAGCAACCCCAGACACATGTTTAGGTCTGGTTGGACCTCATCAGTAGGGTGGAGCTGTGCCTCTCTAAGAATAGTGAGCAAGGGGTCCACGTCTGGATTCCCCTAGTAATTTAGGGTGAGACCCAAAGTTACTTCAATATGCAAATTAACAAGGGGGGTCCTGGGAGACCCTCTGCCAGGCATTAGTCCTGGTTACGAGAGACTTACCCAGAGTCTTTAGCTCACTATCTTTCACAGAGAAGAAATATCCCAAACATATCAGTCTTTGTCCTGCCCTGGGGCAGTCCAGCACCGAAATGCTAGGCAATTCTCCTCTGAACAAGAGTACCAAAAGCAACCCCAGACACGTGTTTCGGTCTGGTTGGACCTCATCAGTAGGGTGGAGCTGTGCCTTTCTAAGAATAGTGAGCAAAGGGTCCACGATTGGATTCCCCTAGTAACTTAGGGTGAGAACCAAAGTTACTTCAATATGCAAATTAACAAGGGGGGTCCTGGGAGACCCTCTGCCAGGCATTAGTCCTGGTTACGAGAGACTTACCCAGAGTCTTTAGCTCACTATCTTTCACAGAGAAGAAATATCCCAAACATATCAGTCTTTGTCCTGACTTGGGGCAGTCCAGCACCGAAATGCTAAGCAATTCTCCTCTGAACAAGAGTACCAAAAGCAACCCCAGACACGTGTTTCGGTCTGGTTGGACCTCATCAGTAGGGTGGAGCTGTGCCTTTCTAAGAATAGTGAGCAAGGGGTCCACATCTGGATTCCCCTAGTAACTTAGGGTGAGACCCAAAGTTACTTCAATATGCAAATTAACAAGGGGGGTCCTGGGAGTCCCTCTGCCAGACATTAGTCCTAGTTACGCGTGACTTACCCAGAGTCTTCAGCTCACTAACTTTCACAGAGAAGAAATATCTCAAACATATCAGTCTTTGCCGTGCCTTGGGGCAGTCCAGCACTGAAATGCTAGGCAATTCTCCTCTGAACAAAAGTACCGAAAGCAACCCCAGACACATGTTTTGGTCTGGTTGGACCTCATCAGTAGGGTGGAGCTGTGCCTCTTTAAGAATAGTGAGCAAGGGTTCCACGTCTGGATTCCCCTAGTAATTTAGGGTGAGACCCAAAGTTACTTCAATATGCAAATTAACAAGGGGGGTCCTGGGAGTCCCTCTGCCAGACATTAGACCTGGTTACGAGAGACTTACCCAGAGTCTTTAGCTCACTATCTTTCACAGAGAAGAAATATCCCAAACATATCACTCTTTGTTCTGCCCTGGGGCAGTCCAGCACAGAAATGCTAGGCAATTCTCCTCTAAATAAGAGTACCAAAAGTAACCCCAGACAAGTGTTTCGTACTGGTTGGACATCATCAGTAGGGTGGAGCTGTACCTCTCTAAGAATAGTGAGCAAGGGGTCCACGTCTGGATTCCCCTAGTAACTTAGGGTGAGACCCAAAGTTACTTCAATATGCAAATTAACAAGGGGGCTCCTGGAAGTCCCTCTGCCAGACATTAGTCCTGGTTACGAGTGACTTACCCAGAGTCTTTAGCTCACTATCTTTCACAGAGAAGAAATATCCCAAACATATCACCCTTTGTCCTGCCCTGGGGCAGTCCAGCACCGAAATACTAGGCAATTCTATTCTGAACAAAAGTACTGAAAGCAACCCCAGACACATGTTTTGGTCTGGTTGGACCTCATCAGTAGGGTGGAGCTGTGCCTCTTTAAGAATAGTGAGCAAGGGTTCCACGTCTGGATTCCCCTAGTAATTTAGGGTGAGACCCAAAGTTACTTCAATATGCAAATTAACAAGGGGGGTCCTGGGAGTCCCTCTGCCAGACATTAGACCTGGTTACGAGAGACTTACCCAGATTCTTTAGCTCACTATCTTTCACAGAGAAAAAATATCCCAAACATATCACTCTTTGTTCTGCCCTGGGGCAGTTCAGCACAGAAATGCTAGGCAATTCTCCTCTAAATAAGAGTACCAAAAGCAACCCCAGGCACGTGTTTCGTTCTGGTTGGACATCATCAGTAGGGTGGAGCTGTACCTCTCTAAGAATAGTGAGCAAGGGGTCCACGTCTGGATTCCCCTAGTAACTTAGGGTGAGACCCAAAGTTACTTCAATATGCAAATTAACAAGGGGGCTCCTGGAAGTCCCTCTGCCAGACATTAGTCCTGGTTACGAGAGACTTACCCAGAGTCTTTAGCTCACTATCTTTCACAGAGAAGAAATATCCCAAACATATCAGTCTTTGTCCTGCCCTGGGGCAGTCCAGCACCGAAATGCTAGGCAATTCTTCTCTGAACAAGAGTACCAAAAGAAACCCCAGACACGTGTTTCGGTCTGGTTGGACATCATCAGTAGGGTGGAGCTGTGCCTCTCTAAGAATAGTGAGCAAAGGGTCCACGTCTGGATTCCCCTAGTAACTTAGGGTGAGACCCAAAGCTACTTCAATATGCAAATTAACAAGGGGGTCCTGGGAGACCCTCTGCCAGACATTAGTCCTGGTTACGAGAGACTTACCCAGTGTCTTTAGCTCACTATCTTTCACAGAGAAGAAATATCCCAAACATATCAGTCTTTTTCCTGCCTTGGGGAAGTCTAGCACCGAAATGCTAGGCAATCCTCCTCTGAACAAGAGTACCAAATGCAACCCCAGACACGTGTTTCGGTCTGGTTGGACCTCTTCAGTAGGGTGGAGCTGTGCCTTACTAAGAATAGTGAGCAAGGGGTCCACATCTGGATTCCCCTAGTAACTTAGGGTGAGACCCAAAGTTACTTCAATATAAAAATTAACGAGGGGGGTCCTGGGAGACCCTCTGCCAGGCATTAGTCCTGGTTACGAGAGACTTACCCAGAGTCTTTAGCTCACTATCCTTCACAGAGAAGAAATATCCCAAAAATATCAGTCTTTGTCCTGCCCTGGGGCTGTCCAGCACCGAAATGCTAGGCAATTCTCCTCTGAACAAGAGTACCAAAAGTAACCCCAGACACGTGTTTCGGTCTGGTTGGACCTCTTCAGTAGCGTGTAGCTGTGCCTTTCTAAGAATAGTGAGAAACGGGCCCACGATTGGATTCCCCTAGTAACTTAGGGTGAGACCCAAAGTTACTTCAATATGCAAATTAACAAGGGGGGTCCTGGGAGACTCTCTGCCAGGCATTAGTCCTGGTTATGAGAGACTTACCCAGAGTCTTTAGCTCACTATCTTTCACAGAGAAGAAATATCCCAAACATATCAGTCTTTGTCCTGCCTTGGGGCAGCCCAGCACCGAAATGCTAAGCAATTCTCCTCTGAACAAGAGTACCAAAAGCAACCCCAGACACGTGTTTCGGTCTGGTTGGACCTCATCAGTAGGGTGGAGCTGTGCCTTTCTAAGAATAGTGAGCAAGGGGGCAACATCTGGATTCCCCTAGTAACTTAGGGTGAGACCCAAAGTTACTTCAATATGCAAATTAACAAGGGGGGTCCTGGGAGTCCCTCTGCCAGACATTAGTCCTAGTTACGAGTGACTTACCCAGAGTCTTTAGCTCACTATCTTTCACAGAGAAGAAATATCTCAAACATATCAGTCTTTGTCGTGCCTTGGGGAAGTCCAGTACCGAAATGCTAGGCAATTCTCCTCTGAACAAAAGTACCAAAAGCAACCCCAGACACATGTTTCGGTCTGGTTGGACCTCATCAGTAGGGTGGAGCTGTGCCTCTTTAAGAATAGTGAGCAAGGGGTCAACGTCTGGATTCCCCTAGTAACTTAGGGTGAGACCCAAAGTTACTTCAATATGCAAATTAACAAGGGGGGGTCCTGGGAGTCCCTCTACCAGACATTAGACCTGGTTACGAGAGACTTACCCAGAGTCTTTAGCTCACTATCTTTCACAGAGAAGAAATATCCCAAACATATCACTCTTTGTTCTGCCCTGGGGCAGTCCAGCACCGAAATGCTACACAATTCTCCTCTGAACAAGAGTACCAAAAGCAACCCCAGACACGTGTTTTCGGACTGGTTGGACATCATCAGTAGGGTGGAGCTGTGCCTTACTAAGAATAGTGAGCAAGGGGTCCACGTCTGGATTCCCCTAGTAACTTAGGGTGAGACCCAAAGTTACTTCAATATGCAAATTAACAAGGGGGGTCCTGGGAGTCCCTCTGCCAGACATTAGTCCTGGTTACGAGAGACTTACCCAGAGTCTTTAGCTCACTATCTTTCACAGAGAAGAAATATCTCAAACATATCAGTCTTTGTCCTGCCCTGGGTCCCTCCAGCACCGAAATGTTAGGCAATTCTCCTATGTACAAGAGTACCAAAAGCAACCCCAGACACGTGTTTCGTTCTGATTGAACCTCATCAGTAGGGTGGAGCAGTGCCTCTCTAAGAATAGTGAGCAAGGGGTCCACCTCTGGATTCCCCTAGTAATTTAGGGTGAGACCCAAAGTTACTTCAATATGAAAAATAACAAGGGGGGTCCTGGGAGTCCCTCTGCCAGACATTAGTCCTGCTTACGAGAGACTTACCCAGAGTCTTTAGCTCACTATCTTTCACAGAGAAGAAATATCTCAAACATATCAGTCTTTGTCCTGCCCTGGGGCCCTCCAGCACCAAAATGTTAGGCAATTCTCCTATGTACAAGAGTACCAAAAGCAACCCCAGACACGTGTTTCGTTCTGATTGAACCTCATCAGTAGGGTGGAGCTGTGCCTCTCTAAGAATAGTGAGCAAGGGGTCCACCTCTGGATTCCCCTAGTAACTTAGGGTGAGACGCAAAGTTACTTCAATATGAAAATTAACAAGGGGGGTCCTGGGAGTCCCTCTGCCAGACATTAGTCCTGGTTACGAGAGACTTAGCCACAGTCTTTAGCTCACTATCTTTCACAGAGAAGAAATATCTCAAACATATCAGTCTTTGTCGTGCCTTGGGGCAGTCCAGCACCGAAATGCTAGGCAATTCTTCTCTGAACAAGAGTACCAAAAGCAACCCCAGACACATGTTTAGGTCTGGTTGGACCTCATCAGTAGGGTGGATCTGTGCCTCTCTAAGAATAGTGAGCAAGGGGTCTACGTCTGGATTCCCCTAGTAACTTAGGGTGAGACCCAAAGTTACTTCAATATGCAAATTAACAAGGGGGGTCCTGGGAGACCCTCTGCCAGGCATTAGTCCTGGTTACGAGAGACTTACCCAGAGTCTTTAGCTCACTATCTTTCACAGAGAAGAAATATCCCAAACATATCAGTCTTTTTCCTGCCTTGGGGCAGTCCAGCACCGAAATGCTAAGCAATTCTCCTCTGAACAAGAGTACCAAAAGCAACCCCAGACACGTGTTTCGGTCTGGTTGGACCTCATCAGTAGGGTGGAGCTGTGCCTTTCTAAGAATAGTGAGCAAGGAGTCCACATCTGGATTCCCCTAGTAACTTAGGGTGAGACCCAAAGTTACTTCAATATGCAAATTAACAAGGGGAGTCCTGGGAGTCCCTCTGCCAGACATTAGTCCTAGTTACGAGTGACTTACCCAGAGTCTTTAGCTCACTATCTTTCACAGAGAAGAAATATCTCAAACATAGCAGTCTTTGTCGTGCCTTGGGGCAGTCCAGCACCGAAATGCTAGGCAATTCTCCTCTGAACAAAAGTACCGAAAGCAACCCCAGACACATGTTTCGGTCTGGTTGGACCTCATCAGTAGGGTGGAGCTGTGCCTCTTTAAGAATAGTGAGCAAGGGGTCCACGTCTGTATTCCCCTAGTAATTTAGGGTGAGACCCAAAGTTACTTCAATATGCATATTAACAAGGGGGGTCCTGGGAGTCCCTCTGCCAGACATTAGACCTGGTTACGAGAGACTTACCCAGAGTCTTTAGCTCACTATCTTTCACAGAGAAGAAATATCCCAAACATATCACTCTTTGTTCTGCCCTGGGGCAGTCCAGCACAGAAATGCTAGGCAATTCTCCTCTAAATAAGAGTACCAAAAGCAACCCCAGACACGTGTTTCGTTCTGGTTGGACATCATCAGTAGGGTGGAGCTGTACCTCTCTAAGAATAGTGAGCAAGGGGTCCACGTCTGGATTCCCCTAGTAACTTAGGGTGAGACCCAAAGTTACTTCAATATGCAAATTTACAAGGGGGCTCCTGGAAGTCCCTCTGCCAGACATTAGTCCTGGTTACGAGTGAGTTACCCAGAGTCTTTAGCTCACTATCTTTCACAGAGAAGAAATATCCCAAACATATCACTCTTTGTCCTGCCCTGGGGCAGTCCAGCACCGAAATACTAGGCAATTCTCCTCTGAACAAGAGTCCCAAAAGCAATCCCAGACACGTGTTTCGGTCTGGTTGGACCTCATCAGTAGGGTGGAGCTGTGCCTTTCTAAGAATAGTGAGCAAATGGTCCACGTCTGGATTCCCCCAGTAACTTAGGGTGAGACCCAAAGTTACTTCAATATGCAAATTAACAAGGGGGGTCCTGGGAGTCCCTCTGCCAGACATTAGTCCTGGTTATGAGAGACTTACCCAGAGTCTTTAGCTCACTATCTTTCACAGAGAAGAAATATCCCAAACATATCAGTCTTTGTCCTGCCCTGGGGCAGTCCAGCACCGAAATGCTAGGCAATTCTTCTCTGAACAAGAATACCAAAAGAAACCCCAGACACGTGTTTCGGTCTGGTTGGACATCATCAGTAGGGTGGAGCTGTGCCTCTCTGAGAATAGTGAGCAAGGGGTCCATGTCTGGATTCTCCTAGTAACTTAGGGTGAGACCCAAAGTTACTTCAATATGCAAATTAACAAGGGGAGTCCTGGGAGACCCTCTGCCAGACATTAGTCCTGGTTACGAGAGACTTACCCAGTGTCTTTAGCTCACTATCTTTCACAGAGAAGAAATATCCCAAACATATCAGTCTTTTTCCTGCCTTGGGGCAGTCTGGCATCGAAATGCTAGGCAATCCTCCTCTGAACAAGAGTACCAAAAGCAACCCCAGACACGTGTTTCGGTCTGGTTGGACCTCATCAGTAGGGTGGAGCTGTGCCTTACTAAGAATAGTGAGCAAGGGGTCCACATCTGGATTCCCCTAGTAACTTAGGGTGAGACCCAAAGTTACTTCAATATGCAAATTAACAAGGGGGGTCCTCGGAGTCCCTCTGCCAGACATTAGTCCTGGTTACGAGTGACTTACCCAGAGTCTTTAGCTCACTACCTTATACAGAGAAGAAATATCCCAAACATATCACTCTTTGTCCTGCCCTGGGGCAGTCCAGCACCGAAATACTAGGCAATTCTCCTCTGAACAAGAGTCCGAAAAGCAACCCCAGACACGTGTTTCGGTCTGGTTGGACCTCATCAGTAGGGTGGAGCTGTGATTTTCTAAGAATAGTGAGCAAGGGGTCCACGTCTGGATTCCCCTAGTAACTTAGGGTGAGACCCAAAGTTACTTCAATATGCAAATTAACAAGGGGGGTCCTGGGAGTCCCTCTGCCAGACATTAGTCCTGGTTACGAGAGACTTACCCAGAGTCTTTAGCTCACTATCTTTCACAGAGAAGAAATATCCCAAACATATCACTCTTTGTTCTGCCCTGGGGCAGTCCAGCACAGAAATGCTTGGCAATTCTCCTCTAAATAAGAGTACCAAAAGCAACCCCAGACACGTGTTTTGTTCTGGTTGGACATCATCAGTAGGGTGGAGCTGTACCTCTCTAAGAATAGTGAGCAAGGGGTCCACGTCTGGATTCCCCTAGTAACTTAGGGTGAGACCCAAAGTTACTTCAATATGCAAATTAACAAGGGGGCTCCTGGAAGTCCCTCTGCCAGACATTAGTCCTGGTTATGAGTGACTTACCCAGAGTCTTTAGCTCACTATCCTTCACAGAGAAGAAATATCCCAAACATATCACTCTTTGTCCTGCCCTGGGGCAGTCCAGCACCGAAATACTAGGCAATTCTCCTCTGAACAAGAGTCCCAAAAGCAATCCCAGACACGTGTTTCGGTCTGGTTGGACCTCATCAGTAGGGTGGAGCTGTGCCTTTCTAAGAATAGTGAGAAAGGGGTCCACGTCTGGATTCCCCCAGTAACTTAGGGTGAGACCCAAAGTTAATTCATTATGCAAATTAACAAGGGGGGTCCTGGGAGTCCCTCTGCCAGACATTAGTCCTGGTTACGAGAGACTTACCCAGAGTCTTTAGGTCACTATCTTTCACAGAGAAGAAATATCCCAAACATATCAGTCTTTGTCCTGCCCTGGGGCAGTCCAGCACCGAAATGCTAGGCAACTCTTCTCTGAACAAGAGTACCAAAAGAAACCCCAGACACGTGTTTCGGTCTGGTTGGACATCATCAGTAGGGTGGAGCTGTGCCTCTCTGAGAATAGTGAGCAAGGGGTCCATGTCTGGATTCCCCTAGTAACTTAGGGTGAGACCCAAAGTTACTTCAATATGCAAATTAACAAGGGGAGTCCTGGGAGACCCTCTGCCAGACATTAGTCCTGCTTACGAGAGACTTACCCAGTGTCTTTAGCTCACTATCTTTCACAGAGAAGAAATATCCCAAACATATCAGTCTTTTTCCTGCCTTGGGGCAGTCTAGCACCGAAATGCTAGGCAATCCTCCTCTGAACAAGAGTACCAAAAGAAACCCCAGACACGTGTTTCGGTCTGGTTGGACCTCATCAGTAGGGTGGAGCTGTGCCTTACTAAGAATAGTGAGCAAGGGGTCCACATCTGGATTCCCCTAGTAACTTAGGGTGAGACCCAAAGTTACTTCAATATGCAAATTAACAAGGGGGGTCCTGGGAGTCCCTCTGCCAGACATTAGTCCTGGTTACGAGAGACTTACCCAGAGTCTTTAGCTCACTATCTTTCACAGAGAAGAAATATCTCAAACATATCAGTCTTTGTCCTGCCCTGGGGCCCACCAGCACCGAAATGTTAGGCAATTCTCCTATGTACAAGAGTACCAAAAGCAACCCCAGACACGTGTTTCGTTCTGATTGAACCTCATCACTAGGGTGGAGCTGTGCCTCTCTAAGAATAGTGAGCAAGGGGTCCACCTCTGGATTCCCCTAGTAACTTAGGGTGAGACCCAAAGTTACTTCAATATGAAAATTAACAAGGGGGGTCCTGGGAGTCCCTCTGCCAGACATTAGTCCTGGTTACGAGAGACTTACCCAGAGTCTTTAGCTCACTATCTTTCACAGAGAAGAAATATCTCAAACATATCAGTCTTTGTCGTGCCTTGGGGCAGTCCAGCACTGAAATGCTAGGCAATTCTTCTCTGAACAAGAGTACCAAAAGCAACCCCAGACACATGTTTAGGTCTGGTTGGACCTCATCAGTAGGGTGGAGCTGTGCCTCTCTAAGAATAGTGAGCAAGGGGTCCACGTCTGGATTCCCCTAGTAACTTAGGGTGAGACCCAAAGTTACTTCAATATGCAAATTAACAAGGGGGGTCCTGGGAGACCCTCTGCCAGGCATTAGTCCTGGTTACGAGAGACTTACCCAGAGTCTTTAGCTCACTATCTTTCACAGAGAAGAAATATCCCAAACATATCAGTCTTTGTCCTGCCCTGGGGCAGTCCAGCACCGAAATGCTAGGCAATTCTCCTCTGAACAAGAGTACCAAAAGCAACCCCAGACACGTGTTTCGGTCTGGTTGGACCTCATCAGTAGGGTGGAGCTGTGCCTTTCTAAGAATAGTGAGCAAAGGGTCCACGATTGGATTCCCCTAGTAACTTAGGGTGAGAACCAAAGTTACTTCAATATGCAAATTAACAAGGGGGGTCCTGGGAGACCCTCTGCCAGGCATTAGTCCTGGTTACGAGAGACTTACCCAGAGTCTTTAGCTCACTATCTTTCACAGAGAAGAAATATCCCAAACATATCAGTCTTTGTCCTGACTTGGGGCAGTCCAGCACCGAAATGCTAAGCAATTCTCCTCTGAACAAGAGTACCAAAAGCAACCCCAGACACGTGTTTCGGTCTGGTTGGACCTCCTCAGTAGGGTGGAGCTGTGCTTTTCTAAGAATAGTGAGCAAGGGGTCCACATCTGGATTCCCCTAGTAACTTAGGGTGAGACCCAAAGTTACTTCAATATGCAAATTAACAAGGGGGGTCCTGGGAGTCCCTCTGCCAGACATTAGTCCTAGTTACGCGTGACTTACCCAGAGTCTTCAGCTCACTAACTTTCACAGAGAAGAAATATCTCAAACATATCAGTCTTTGCCGTGCCTTGGGGCAGTCCAGCACCGAAATGCTAGGCAATTCTCCTCTGAACAAAAGTACCGAAAGCAACCCCAGACACATGTTTTGGTCTGGTTGGACCTCATCAGTAGGGTGGAGCTGTGCCTCTTTAAGAATAGTGAGCAAGGGTTCCACGTCTGGATTCCCCTAGTAATTTAGGGTGAGACCCAAAGTTACTTCAATATGCAAATTAACAAGGGGGGTCCTGGGAGTCCCTCTGCCAGACATTAGACCTGTTACGAGAGACTTACCCAGAGTCTTTAGCTCACTATCTTTCACAGAGAAGAAATATCCCAAACATATCACTCTTTGTTCTGCCCTGGGGCAGTCCAGCACAGAAATGCTAGGCAATTCTCCTCTAAATAAGAGTACCAAAAGCAACCCCAGACAAGTGTTTCGTTCTGGTTGGACATCATCAGTAGGGTGGAGCTGTACCTCTCTAAGAATAGTGAGCAAGGGGTCCACGTCTGGATTCCCCTAGTAACTTAGGGTGAGACCCAAAGTTACTTCAATATGCAAATTAACAAGTGGGCTCCTGGAAGTCCCTCTGCCAGACATTAGTCCTGGTTACGAGTGACTTACCCAGAGTCTTTAGCTCACTATCTTTCACAGAGAAGAAATATCCCAAACATATCACCCTTTGTCCTGCCCTGGGGCAGTCCAGCACCGAAATACTAGGCAATTCTATTCTGAACAAAAGTACCGAAAGCAACCCCAGACACATGTTTTGGTCTGGTTGGACCGCATCAGTAGGGTGGAGCTGTGCCTCTTTAAGAATAGTGAGCAAGGGTTCCACGTCTGGATTCCCCTAGTAACTTAGGGTGAGACCCAAAGTTACTTCAATATGCAAATTAACAAGGGGGGTCCTGGGAGTTCCTCTGCCAGACATTAGACCTGGTTACGAGAGACTTACCCAGATTCTTTAGCTCACTATCTTTCACAGAGAAAAAATATCCCAAACATATCACTCTTTGTTCTGCCCTGGGGCAGTTCAGCACAGAAATGCTAGGCAATTCTCCTCTAAATAAGAGTACCAAAAGCAACCCCAGGCACGTGTTTCGTTCTGGTTGGACATCATCAGTAGGGTGGAGCTGTACCTCTCTAAGAATAGTGAGCAAGGGGTCCACGTCTGGATTCCCCTAGTAACTTAGGATGAGACCCAAAGTTACTTCAATATGCAAATTAACAAGGGGGCTCCTGGAAGTCCCTCTGCCAGACATTAGTCCTGGTTACGAGAGACTTACCCAGAGTCTTTAGCTCACTATCTTTCACAGAGAAGAAATATCCCAAACATATCAGTCTTTGTCCTGCCCTGGGGCAGTCCAGCACCGAAATGCTAGGCAATTCTTCTCTGAACAAGAGTACCAAAAGAAACCCCAGACACGTGTTTCGGTCTGGTTGGACATCATCAGTAGGGTGGAGCTGTGCCTCTCTAAGAATAGTGAGCAAAGGGTCCACGTCTGGATTCCCCTAGTAACTTAGGGTGAGACCCAAAGTTACTTCAATATGCAAATTAACAAGGGGGTCCTGGGAGACCCTCTGCCAGACATTAGTCCTGGTTACGAGAGACTTACCCAGTGTCTTTAGCTCACTATCTTTCACAGAGAAGAAATATCCCAAACATATCAGTCTTTTTCCTGCCTTGGGGAAGTCTAGCACCGAAATGCTAGGCAATCCTCCTCTGAACAAGAGTACCAAATGCAACCCCAGACACGTGTTTCGGTCTGGTTGGACCTCTTCAGTAGGGTGGAGCTGTGCCTTCCTAAGAATAGTGAGCAAGGGGTCCACATCTGGATTCCCCTAGTAACTTAGGGTGAGACCCAAAGTTACTTCAATATAAAAATTAACGAGGGGGGTCCTGGGAGACCCTCTGCCAGGCATTAGTCCTGGTTACGAGAGACTTACCCAGAGTCTTTAGCTCACTATCTTTCACAGAGAAGAAATATCCCAAACATATCAGTCTTTGTCCTGCCCTGGGGCAGTCCAGCACCGAAATGCTAGGCAATTCTCCTCTGAACAAGAGTACCAAAAGCAACCCCAGACACGTGTTTCGGTCTGGTTGGACCT
The DNA here is from genome assembly GCF_040938575.1 of Ambystoma mexicanum. Lineage (NCBI taxonomy): Eukaryota > Metazoa > Chordata > Amphibia > Caudata > Ambystomatidae > Ambystoma > Ambystoma mexicanum. The sequence continues at coordinate 1,444,594,084 of NC_090929.1, forward strand.
CTTCAGTAGCGTGTAGCTGTGCCTTTCTAAGAATAGTGAGAAGAGGGTCCACGATTGGATTCCCCTAGTAACTTAGGGTGATACCCAAAGTTACTTCAATATGCAAATTAACAAGGGGGGTGCTGGGAGACCCTCTGCCAGGCATTAGTCCTGGTTATGAGAGACTTACCCAGAGTCTTTAGCTCACTATCTTTCACAGAGAAGAAATATCCCAAACATATCAGTCTTTGTCCTGCCTTGGGGCAGTCCAGCACCGAAATGCTAAGCAATTCTCCTCTGAACAAGAGTACCAAAAGCAACCCCAGACACGTGTTTTGGTCTGGTTGGACCTCATCAGTAGGGTGGAGCTGTGCCTTTCTAAGAATAGTGAGCAATGGGGCAACATCTGGATTCCCCTAGTAATTTAGGGTGAGACCCAAAGTTACTTCAATATGCAAATTAACAAGGGGGGTCCTGGGAGTCCCTCTGCCAGACATTAGTCCTAGTTACGAGTGACTTACCCAGAGTCTTTAGCTCACTATCTTTCAGAGAGAAGAAATATCTCAAACATATCAGTCTTTGTCGTGCCTTGGGGCAGTCCAGCACCGAAATGCTAGGCAATTCTCCTCTGAACAAAAGTACCGAAAGCAACCCCAGACACATGTTTCGGTCTGGTTGGACCTCATCAGTAGGGTGGAGCTGTGCCTCTTTAAGAATAGTGAGCAAGGGGTCCACGTCTGGATTCCCCTAGTAACTTAGGTTGAGACCCAAAGTTACTTCAATATGCAAATTAACAAGGGGGGGTCCTGGGAGTCCCTCTGCCAGACATTAGACCTGGTTACGAGAGACTTACCCAGAGTCTTTAGCTCACTATCTTTCACAGAGAAGAAATATCCCAAACATATCACTCTTTGTTCTGCCCTGGGGCAGACCAGCACCGAAATGCTACGCAATTCTCCTCTGAACAAGAGTACCAAAAGCAACCCCAGACACGTGTTTTCGGTCTGGTTGGACCTCATCAGTAGGGTGGAGCTGTGCCTTACTAAGAATAGTGAGCAAGGGGTCCACGTCTGGATTCCCCTAGTAACTTAGGGTGAGACCCAAAGTTACTTCAATATGCAAATTAACAAGGGGGGTCCTGGGAGTCCCTCTGCCAGACATTAGTCCTGGTTACGAGAGACTTACCCAGAGTCTTTAGCTCACTATCTTTCACAGAGAAGAAATATCTCAAACATATCAGTCTTTGTCCTGCCCTGGGGCCCTCCAGCACCGAAATGGTAGGCAATTCTCCTATGTACAAAAGTACCAAAAGCAACCCCAGACACGTGTTTTGTTCTGATTGAACCTCAACAGTAGGGTGGAGCTGTGCCTTTCTAAGAATAGTGAGCAAGGGGTCCACTTCTGGATTCCCCTAGTAACTTAGGATGAGACCCAAAGTTACTTCAATATGAAAATTAACAAGGGGGGTCCTGGGATTCCCTCTGCCAGACATTAGTCCTGGTTACGAGAGAGTTACCCAGAGTCTTTAGCTCACTATCTTTCACAGAGAAGAAATATCTCAAACATATCAGTCTTTGTCGTGCCTTGGGGCAGTCCAGCACCGAAATGCTAGGCAATTCTTCTCTGAACAAGAGTACCAAAAGCAACCCCAGACACATGTTTAGGTCTGGTTGGACCTCATCAGTAGGGTGGAGCTGTGCCTCTCTAAGAATAGTGAGCAAGGGGTCCACGTCTGGATTCCCCTAGTAACTTAGGGTGAGACCCAAAGTTACTTCAATATGCAAATTAACAAGGGGGGTCCTGGGAGACCCTCTGCCAGGCATTAGTCCTGGTTACGAGAGACTTACCCAGAGTCTTTAGCTCACTATCTTTCACAGAGAAGAAATATCCCAAACATATCAGTCTTTGTCCTGCCCTGGGGCAGTCCAGCACCGAAATGCTAGGCAATTCTCCTCTGAACAAGAGTACCAAAAGCAACCCCAGACACGTGTTTCGGTCTGGTTGGACCTCATCAGTAGGGTGGAGCTGTGCCTTTCTAAGAATAGTGAGCAAAGGGTCCACGATTGGATTCCCCTAGTAACTTAGGGTGAGAACCAAAGTTACTTCAATATGCAAATTAACAAGGGGGGTCCTGGGAGACCCTCTGCCAGGCATTAGTCCTGGTTACGAGAGACTTACCCAGAGTCTTTAGCTCACTATCTTTCACAGAGAAGAAATATCCCAAACATATCAGTCTTTGTCCTGACTTGGGGCAGTCCAGCACCGAAATGCTAAGCAATTCTCCTCTGAACAAGAGTACCAAAAGCAACCCCAGACACGTGTTTCGGTCTGGTTGGACCTCATCAGTAGGGTGGAGCTGTGCTTTTCTAAGAATAGTGAGCAAGGGGTCCACATCTGGATTCCCCTAGTAACTTAGGGTGAGACCCAAAGTTACTTCAATATGCAAATTAACAAGGGGGGTCCTGGGAGTCCCTCTGCCAGACATTAGTCCTAGTTACGCGTGACTTACCCAGAGTCTTCAGCTCACTAACTTTCACAGAGAAGAAATATCTCAAACATATCAGTCTTTGCCGTGCCTTGGGGCAGTCCAGCACCGAAATGCTAGGCAATTCTCCTCTGAACAAAAGTACCGAAAGCAACCCCAGACACATGTTTTGGTCTGGTTGGACCTCATCAGTAGGGTGGAGCTGTGCCTCTTTAAGAATAGTGAGCAAGGGTTCCACGTCTGGATTCCCCTAGTAATTTAGGGTGAGACCCAAAGTTACTTCAATATGCAAATTAACAAGGGGGGTCCTGGGAGTCCCTCTGCCAGACATTAGACCTGGTTACGAGAGACTTACCCAGAGTCTTTAGCTCACTATCTTTCACAGAGAAGAAATATCCCAAACATATCACTCTTTGTTCTGCCCTGGGGCAGTCCAGCACAGAAATGCTAGGCAATTCTCCTCTAAATAAGAGTACCAAAAGCAACCCCAGACAAGTGTTTCGTTCTGGTTGGACATCATCAGTAGGGTGGAGCTGTACCTCTCTAAGAATAGTGAGCAAGGGGTCCACGTCTGGATTCCCCTAGTAACTTAGGGTGAGACCCAAAGTTACTTCAATATGCAAATTAACAAGGGGGCTCCTGGAAGTCCCTCTGCCAGACATTAGTCCTGGTTACGAGTGACTTACCCAGAGTCTTTAGCTCACTATCTTTCACAGAGAAGAAATATCCCAAACATATCACCCTTTGTCCTGCCCTGGGGCAGTCCAGCACCGAAATACTAGGCAATTCTATTCTGAACAAAAGTACCGAAAGCAACCCCAGACACATGTTTTGGTCTGGTTGGACCTCATCAGTAGGGTGGAGCTGTGCCTCTTTAAGAATAGTGAGCAAGGGTTCCACGTCTGGATTCCCCTAGTAACTTAGGGTGAGACCCAAAGTTACTTCAATATGCAAATTAACAAGGGGGGTCCTGGGAGTCCCTCTGCCAGACATTAGACCTGGTTACGAGAGACTTACCCAGATTCTTTAGCTCACTATCTTTCACAGAGAAAAAATATCCCAAACATATCACTCTTTGTTCTGCCCTGGGGCAGTTCAGCACAGAAATGCTAGGCAATTCTCCTCTAAATAAGAGTACCAAAAGCAACCCCAGGCACGTGTTTCGTTCTGGTTGGACATCATCAGTAGGGTGGAGCTGTACCTCTCTAAGAATAGTGAGCAAGGGGTCCACGTCTGGATTCCCCTAGTAACTTAGGGTGAGACCCAAAGTTACTTCAATATGCAAATTAACAAGGGGGCTCCTGGAAGTCCCTCTGCCAGACATTAGTCCTGGTTACGAGAGACTTACCCAGAGTCTTTAGCTCACTATCTTTCACAGAGAAGAAATATCCCAAACATATCAGTCTTTGTCCTGCCCTGGGGCAGTCCAGCACCGAAATGCTAGGCAATTCTTCTCTGAACAAGAGTACCAAAAGAAACCCCAGACACGTGTTTCGGTCTGGTTGGACATCATCAGTAGGGTGGAGCTGTGCCTCTCTAAGAATAGTGAGCAAAGGGTCCACGTCTGAATTCCCCTAGTAACTTAGGGTGAGACCCAAAGTTACTTCAATATGCAAATTAACAAGGGGGTCCTGGGAGACCCTCTGCCAGACATTAGTCCTGGTTACGAGAGACTTACCCAGTGTCTTTAGCTCACTATCTTTCACAGAGAAGAAATATCCCAAACATATCAGTCTTTTTCCTGCCTTGGGGAAGTCTAGCACCGAAATGCTAGGCAATCCTCCTCTGAACAAGAGTACCAAATGCAACCCCAGACACGTGTTTCGGTCTGGTTGGACCTCTTCAGTAGGGTGGAGCTGTGCCTTACTAAGAATAGTGAGCAAGGGGTCCACATCTGGATTCCCCTAGTAACTTAGGGTGAGACCCAAAGTTACTTCAATATAAAAATTAACGAGGGGGGTCCTGGGAGACCCTCTGCCAGGCATTAGTCCTGGTTACGAGAGACTTACCCAGAGTCTTTAGCTCACTATCTTTCACAGAGAAGAAATATCCCAAACATATCAGTCTTTGTCCTGCCCTGGGGCAGTCCAGCACCGAAATGCTAGGCAATTCTCCTCTGAACAAGAGTACCAAAAGCAACCCCAGACACGTGTTCCGGTCTGGTTGGACCTCTTCAGTAGCGTGTAGCTGTGCCTTTCTAAGAATAGTGAGAAGAGGGTCCACGATTGGATTCCCCTAGTAACTTAGGGTGATACCCAAAGTTACTTCAATATGCAAATTAACAAGGGGGGTGCTGGGAGACCCTCTGCCAGGCATTAGTCCTGGTTATGAGAGACTTACCCAGAGTCTTTAGCTCACTATCTTTCACAGAGAAGAAATATCCCAAACATATCAGTCTTTGTCCTGCCTTGGGGCAGTCCAGCACCGAAATGCTAAGCAATTCTCCTCTGAACAAGAGTACCAAAAGCAACCCCAGACACGTGTTTCGGTCTGGTTGGACCTCATCAGTAGGGTGGAGCTGTGCCTTTCTAAGAATAGTGAGCAATGGGGCAACATCTGGATTCCCCTAGTAATTTAGGGTGAGACCCAAAGTTACTTCAATATGCAAATTAACAAGGGGGGTCCTGGGAGTCCCTCTGCCAGACATTAGTCCTAGTTACGAGTGACTTACCCAGAGTCTTTAGCTCACTATCTTTCAGAGAGAAGAAATATCTCAAACATATCAGTCTTTGTCGTGCCTTGGGGCAGTCCAGCACCGAAATGCTAGGCAATTCTCCTCTGAACAAAAGTACCGAAAGCAACCCCAGACACATGTTTCGGTCTGGTTGGACCTCATCAGTAGGGTGGAGCTGTGCCTCTTTAAGAATAGTGAGCAAGGGGTCCACGTCTGGATTCCCCTAGTAACTTAGGTTGAGACCCAAAGTTACTTCAATATGCAAATTAACAAGGGGGGGTCCTGGGAGTCCCTCTGCCAGACATTAGACCTGGTTACGAGAGACTTACCCAGAGTCTTTAGCTCACTATCTTTCACAGAGAAGAAATATCCCAAACATATCACTCTTTGTTCTGCCCTGGGGCAGACCAGCACCGAAATGCTACGCAATTCTCCTCTGAACAAGAGTACCAAAAGCAACCCCAGACACGTGTTTTCGGTCTGGTTGGACCTCATCAGTAGGGTGGAGCTGTGCCTTACTAAGAATAGTGAGCAAGGGGTCCACGTCTGGATTCCCCTAGTAACTTAGGGTGAGACCCAAAGTTACTTCAATATGCAAATTAACAAGGGGGGTCCTGGGAGTCCCTCTGCCAGACATTAGTCCTGGTTACGAGAGACTTACCCAGAGTCTTTAGCTCACTATCTTTCACAGAGAAGAAATATCTCAAACATATCAGTCTTTGTCCTGCCCTGGGGCCCTCCAGCACCGAAATGGTAGGCAATTCTCCTATGTACAAAAGTACCAAAAGCAACCCCAGACACGTGTTTTGTTCTGATTGAACCTCAACAGTAGGGTGGAGCTGTGCCTTTCTAAGAATAGTGAGCAAGGGGTCCACTTCTGGATTCCCCTAGTAACTTAGGATGAGACCCAAAGTTACTTCAATATGAAAATTAACAAGGGGGGTCCTGGGATTCCCTCTGCCAGACATTAGTCCTGGTTACGAGAGAGTTACCCAGAGTCTTTAGCTCACTATCTTTCACAGAGAATAAATATCTCAAACATATCAGTCTTTGTCGTGCCTTGGGGCAGTCCAGCACTGAAATGCTAGGCAATTCTCCTCTGAACAAAAGTACCGAAAGCAACCCCAGACACATGTTTAGGTCTGGTTGGATCTCATCAGTAGCGTGGAGCTGTGCCTCTCTAAGAATAGTGAGCAAGGGGTCCACGTCTGGATTCCCCTAGTAACTTTGGGTGAGACCCAAAGTTACTTCAATATGCAAATTAACAAGGGGGGTCCTGGGAGACCCTCTGCCAGGCATTAGTACTGGTTACGAGAGATTTACCCAGAGTCTTTAGCTCACTATCTTTCACAGAGAAGAAATATCCCAAACATATCAGTCTTTGTCCTTACTTCGGGCAGTCCAGCACCGAAATGCTAAGCAATTCTCCTCTGAACAAGAGTACCAAAAGCAACCCCAGACATGTGTTTTCGGTCTGGTTGGATCTCATCAGTAGGGTGGAGCTGTGCCTTACTAAGAATAGTGAGCAAGGGGTCCACGTCTGGATTCCCCTAGTAACTTAGGGTGAGACCCAAAGTTACTTCAATATGCAAATTAACAAGGGGGGTCCTGGGAGTCCCTCTGCCAGACATTAGTCCTGGTTACGAGAGACTTACCCAGAGTCTTTAGCTCACTATCTTTCACAGAGAAGAAATATCTCAAACATATCAGTCTTTGTCCTGCCCTGGGGCCCTCCAGCACCGAAATGTTAGGCAATTCTCCTATGTACAAGAGTACCAAACGCAACCCCAGACACGTGTTTCGTTCTGATTGAACCTCATCAGTAGGTTGGAGCTGTGCCTTTCTAAGAATAGTGAGCAAGGGGTCCACGTCTGGATTCCCCTAGTAACTTAGGGTGAGACCCAAAGTTACTTCAATATGCAAATTAACAAGGGGGGTCCTGGGAGACCCTCTGCCAGGCATTAGTCCTGGTTACGAGAGACTTACCCAGAGTCTTTAGCTCACTATCTTTCACAGAGAAGAAATATCCCAAACATATCAGTCTTTGTCCTGCCCTGGGGCAGTCCAGCACCGAAATGCTAGGCAATTCTCCTCTGAACAAGAGTACCAAAAGCAACCCCAGACACGTGTTTCGGTCTGGTTGGACCTCATCAGTAGGGTGGAGCTGTGCCTTTCTAAGAATAGTGAGCAAAGGGTCCACGATTGGATTCCCCTAGTAACTTAGGGTGAGAACCAAAGTTACTTCAATATGCAAATTAACAAGGGGGGTCCTGGGAGACCCTCTGCCAGGCATTAGTCCTGGTTACGAGAGACTTACCCAGAGTCTTTAGCTCACTATCTTTCACAGAGAAGAAATATCCCAAACATATCAGTCTTTGTCCTGACTTGGGGCAGTCCAGCACCGAAATGCTAAGCAATTCTCCTCTGAACAAGAGTACCAAAAGCAACCCCAGACACGTGTTTCGGTCTGGTTGGACCTCATCAGTAGGGTGGAGCTGTGCTTTTCTAAGAATAGTGAGCAAGGGGTCCACATCTGGATTCCCCTAGTAACTTAGGGTGAGACCCAAAGTTACTTCAATATGCAAAATAACAAGGGGGGTCCTGGGAGTCCCTCTGCCAGACATTAGTCCTAGTTACGCGTGACTTACCCAGAGTCTTCAGCTCACTAACTTTCACAGAGAAGAAATATCTCAAACATATCAGTCTTTGCCGTGCCTTGGGGCAGTCCAGCACCGAAATGCTAGGCAATTCTCCTCTGAACAAAAGTACCGAAAGCAACCCCAGACACATGTTTTGGTCTGGTTGGACCTCATCAGTAGGGTGGAGCTGTGCCTCTTTAAGAATAGTGAGCAAGGGTTCCACGTCTGGATTCCCCTAGTAATTTAGGGTGAGACCCAAAGTTACTTCAATATGCAAATTAACAAGGGGGGTCCTGGGAGTCCCTCTGCCAGACATTAGACCTGGTTACGAGAGACTTACCCAGAGTCTTTAGCTCACTATCTTTCACAGAGAAGAAATATCCCAAACATATCACTCTTTGTTCTGCCCTGGGGCAGTCCAGCACAGAAATGCTAGGCAATTCTCCTCTAAATAAGAGTACCAAAAGCAACCCCAGACAAGTGTTTCGTTCTGGTTGGACATCATCAGTAGGGTGGAGCTGTACCTCTCTAAGAATAGTGAGCAAGGGGTCCACGTCTGGATTCCCCTAGTAACTTAGGGTGAGACCCAAAGTTACTTCAATATGCAAATTAACAAGGGGGCTCCTGGAAGTCCCTCTGCCAGACATTAGTCCTGGTTACGAGTGACTTACCCAGAGTCTTTAGCTCACTATCTTTCACAGAGAAGAAATATCCCAAACATATCACCCTTTGTCCTGCCCTGGGGCAGTCCAGCACCGAAATACTAGGCAATTCTATTCTGAACAAAAGTACCGAAAGCAACCCCAGACACATGTTTTGGTCTGGTTGGACCGCATCAGTAGGGTGGAGCTGTGCCTCTTTAAGAATAGTGAGCAAGGGTTCCACGTCTGGATTCCCCTAGTAACTTAGGGTGAGACCCAAAGTTACTTCAATATGCAAATTAACAAGGGGGGTCCTGGGAGTCCCTCTGCCAGACATTAGACCTGGTTACGAGAGACTTACCCAGATTCTTTAGCTCACTATCTTTCACAGAGAAAAAATATCCCAAACATATCACTCTTTGTTCTGCCCTGGGGCAGTTCAGCACAGAAATGCTAGGCAATTCTCCTCTAAATAAGAGTACCAAAAGCAACCCCAGGCACGTGTTTCGTTCTGGTTGGACATCATCAGTAGGGTGGAGCTGTACCTCTCTAAGAATAGTGAGCAAGGGGTCCACGTCTGGATTCCCCTAGTAACTTAGGGTGAGACCCAAAGTTACTTCAATATGCAAATTAACAAGGGGGCTCCTGGAAGTCCCTCTGCCAGACATTAGTCCTGGTTACGAGAGACTTACCCAGAGTCTTTAGCTCACTATCTTTCACAGAGAAGAAATATCCCAAACATATCAGTCTTTGTCCTGCCCTGGGGCAGTCCAGCACCGAAATGCTAGGCAATTCTTCTCTGAACAAGAGTACCAAAAGAAACCCCAGACACGTGTTTCGGTCTGGTTGGACATCATCAGTAGGGTGGAGCTGTGCCTCTCCTAGAATAGTGAGCAAAGGGTCCACGTCTGGATTCCCCTAGTAACTTAGGGTGAGACCCAAAGTTACTTCAATATGCAAATTAACAAGGGGGTCCTGGGAGACCCTCTGCCAGACATTAGTCCTGGTTACGAGAGACTTACCCAGTGTCTTTAGCTCACTATCTTTCACAGAGAAGAAATATCCCAAACATATCAGTCTTTTTCCTGCCTTGGGGAAGTCTAGCACCGAAATGCTAGGCAATCCTCCTCTGAACAAGAGTACCAAATGCAACCCCAGACACGTGTTTCGGTCTGGTTGGACCTCTTCAGTAGGGTGGAGCTGTGCCTTCCTAAGAATAGTGAGCAAGGGGTCCACATCTGGATTCCCCTAGTAACTTAGGGTGAGACCCAAAGTTACTTCAATATAAAAATTAACGAGGGGGGTCCTGGGAGACCCTCTGCCAGGCATTAGTCCTGGTTACGAGAGACTTACCCAGAGTCTTTAGCTCACTATCTTTCACAGAGAAGAAATATCCCAAACATATCAGTCTTTGTCCTGCCCTGGGGCAGTCCAGCACCGAAATGCTAGGCAATTCTCCTCTGAACAAGAGTACCAAAAGCAACCCCAGACACGTGTTTCGGTCTGGTTGGACCTCTTCAGTAGCGTGTAGCTGTGCCTTTCTAAGAATAGTGAGAAGAGGGTCCACGATTGGATTCCCCTAGTAACTTAGGGTGATACCCAAAGTTACTTCAATATGCAAATTAACAAGGGGGGTGCTGGGAGACCCTCTGCCAGGCATTAGTCCTGGTTATGAGAGACTTACCCAGAGTCTTTAGCTCACTATCTTTCACAGAGAAGAAATATCCCAAACATATCAGTCTTTGTCCTGCCTTGGGGCAGTCCAGCACCGAAATGCTAAGCAATTCTCCTCTGAACAAGAGTACCAAAAGCAACCCCAGACACGTGTTTCGGTCTGGTTGGACCTCATCAGTAGGGTGGAGCTGTGCCTTTCTAAGAATAGTGAGCAATGGGGCAACATCTGGATTCCCCTAGTAATTTAGGGTGAGACCCAAAGTTACTTCAATATGCAAATTAACAAGGGGGGTCCTGGGAGTCCCTCTGCCAGACATTAGTCCTAGTTACGAGTGACTTACCCAGAGTCTTTAGCTCACTATCTTTCAGAGAGAAGAAATATCTCAAACATATCAGTCTTTGTCGTGCCTTGGGGCAGTCCAGCACCGAAATGCTAGGCAATTCTCCTCTGAACAAAAGTACCGAAAGCAACCCCAGACACATGTTTCGGTCTGGTTGGACCTCATCAGTAGGGTGGAGCTGTGCCTCTTTAAGAATAGTGAGCAAGGGGTCCACGTCTGGATTCCCCTAGTAACTTAGGTTGAGACCCAAAGTTACTTCAATATGCAAATTAACAAGGGGGGGTCCTGGGAGTCCCTCTGCCAGACATTAGACCTGGTTACGAGAGACTTACCCAGAGTCTTTAGCTCACTATCTTTCACAGAGAAGAAATATCCCAAACATATCACTCTTTGTTCTGCCCTGGGGCAGACCAGCACCGAAATGCTACGCAATTCTCCTCTGAACAAGAGTACCAAAAGCAACCCCAGACACGTGTTTTCGGTCTGGTTGGACCTCATCAGTAGGGTGGAGCTGTGCCTTACTAAGAATAGTGAGCAAGGGGTCCACGTCTGGATTCCCCTAGTAACTTAGGGTGAGACCCAAAGTTACTTCAATATGCAAATTAACAAGGGGGGTCCTGGGAGTCCCTCTGCCAGACATTAGTCCTGGTTACGAGAGACTTACCCAGAGTCTTTAGCTCACTATCTTTCACAGAGAAGAAATATCTCAAACATATCAGTCTTTGTCCTGCCCTGGGGCCCTCCAGCACCGAAATGGTAGGCAATTCTCCTATGTACAAAAGTACCAAAAGCAACCCCAGACACGTGTTTTGTTCTGATTGAACCTCAACAGTAGGGTGGAGCTGTGCCTTTCTAAGAATAGTGAGCAAGGGGTCCACTTCTGGATTCCCCTAGTAACTTAGGATGAGACCCAAAGTTACTTCAATATGAAAATTAACAAGGGGGGTCCTGGGATTCCCTCTGCCAGACATTAGTCCTGGTTATGAGAGAGTTACCCAGAGTCTTTAGCTCACTATCTTTCACAGAGAAGAAATATCTCAAACATATCAGTCTTTGTCGTGCCTTGGGGCAGTCCAGCACCGAAATGCTAGGCAATTCTTCTCTGAACAAGAGTACCAAAAGCAACCCCAGACACATGTTTAGGTCTGGTTGGACCTCATCAGTAGGGTGGAGCTGTGCCTCTCTAAGAATAGTGAGCAAGGGGTCCACGTCTGGATTCCCCTAGTAACTTAGGGTGAGACCCAAAGTTACTTCAATATGCAAATTAACAAGGGGGGTCCTGGGAGACCCTCTGCCAGGCATTAGTCCTGGTTACGAGAGACTTACCCAGAGTCTTTAGCTCACTATCTTTCACAGAGAAGAAATATCCCAAACATATCAGTCTTTGTCCTGCCCTGGGGCAGTCCAGCACCGAAATGCTAGGCAATTCTCCTCTGAACAAGAGTACCAAAAGCAACCCCAGACACGTGTTTCGGTCTGGTTGGACCTCATCAGTAGGGTGGAGCTGTGCCTTTCTAAGAATAGTGAGCAAAGGGTCCACGATTGGATTCCCCTAGTAACTTAGGGTGAGAACCAAAGTTACTTCAATATGCAAATTAACAAGGGGGGTCCTGGGAGACCCTCTGCCAGGCATTAGTCCTGGTTACGAGAGACTTACCCAGAGTCTTTAGCTCACTATCTTTCACAGAGAAGAAATATCCCAAACATATCAGTCTTTGTCCTGACTTGGGGCAGTCCAGCACCGAAATGCTAAGCAATTCTCCTCTGAACAAGAGTACCAAAAGCAACCCCAGACACGTGTTTCGGTCTGGTTGGACCTCATCAGTAGGGTGGAGCTGTGCTTTTCTAAGAATAGTGAGCAAGGGGTCCACATCTGGATTCCCCTAGTAACTTAGGGTGAGACCCAAAGTTACTTCAATATGCAAATTAACAAGGGGGGTCCTGGGAGTCCCTCTGCCAGACATTAGTCCTAGTTACGCGTGACTTACCCAGAGTCTTCAGCTCACTAACTTTCACAGAGAAGAAATATCTCAAACATATCAGTCTTTGCCGTGCCTTGGGGCAGTCCAGCACCGAAATGCTAGGCAATTCTCCTCTGAACAAAAGTACCGAAAGCAACCCCAGACACATGTTTTGGTCTGGTTGGACCTCATCAGTAGGGTGGAGCTGTGCCTCTTTAAGAATAGTGAGCAAGGGTTCCACGTCTGGATTCCCCTAGTAATTTAGGGTGAGACCCAAAGTTACTTCAATATGCAAATTAACAAGGGGGGTCCTGGGAGTCCCTCTGCCAGACATTAGACCTGGTTACGAGAGACTTACCCAGAGTCTTTAGCTCACTATCTTTCACAGAGAAGAAATATCCCAAACATATCACTCTTTGTTCTGCCCTGGGGCAGTCCAGCACAGAAATGCTAGGCAATTCTCCTCTAAATAAGAGTACCAAAAGCAACCCCAGACAAGTGTTTCGTTCTGGTTGGACATCATCAGTAGGGTGGAGCTGTACCTCTCTAAGAATAGTGAGCAAGGGGTCCACGTCTGGATTCCCCTAGTAACTTAGGGTGAGACCCAAAGTTACTTCAATATGCAAATTAACAAGGGGGCTCCTGGAAGTCCCTCTGCCAGACATTAGTCCTGGTTACGATTGACTTACCCAGAGTCTTTAGCTCACTATCTTTCACAGAGAAGAAATATCCCAAACATATCACCCTTTGTCCTGCCCTGGGGCAGTCCAGCACCGAAATACTAGGCAATTCTATTCTGAACAAAAGTACCGAAAGCAACCCCAGACACATGTTTTGGTCTGGTTGGACCTCATCAGTAGGGTGGAGCTGTGCCTCTTTAAGAATAGTGAGCAAGGGTTCCACGTCTGGATTCCCCTAGTAACTTAGGGTGAGACCCAAAGTTACTTCAATATGCAAATTAACAAGGGGGGTCCTGGGAGTCCCTCTGCCAGACATTAGACCTGGTTACGAGAGACTTACCCAGATTCTTTAGCTCACTATCTTTCACAGAGAAAAAATATCCCAAACATATCACTCTTTGTTCTGCCCTGGGGCAGTTCAGCACAGAAATGCTAGGCAATTCTCCTCTAAATAAGAGTACCAAAAGCAACCCCAGGCACGTGTTTCGTTCTGGTTGGACATCATCAGTAGGGTGGAGCTGTACCTCTCTAAGAATAGTGAGCAAGGGGTCCACGTCTGGATTCCCCTAGTAACTTAGGGTGAGACCCAAAGTTACTTCAATATGCAAATTAACAAGGGGGCTCCTGGAAGTCCCTCTGCCAGACATTAGTCCTGGTTACGAGAGACTTACCCAGAGTCTTTAGCTCACTATCTTTCACAGAGAAGAAATATCCCAAACATATCAGTCTTTGTCCTGCCCTGGGGCAGTCCAGCACCGAAATGCTAGGCAATTCTTCTCTGAACAAGAGTACCAAAAGAAACCCCAGACACGTGTTTCGGTCTGGTTGGACATCATCAGTAGGGTGGAGCTGTGCCTCTCTAAGAATAGTGAGCAAAGGGTCCACGTCTGGATTCCCCTAGTAACTTAGGGTGAGACCCAAAGTTACTTCAATATGCAAATTAACAAGGGGGTCCTGGGAGACCCTCTGCCAGACATTAGTCCTGGTTACGAGAGACTTACCCAGTGTCTTTAGCTCACTATCTTTCACAGAGAAGAAATATCCCAAACATATCAGTCTTTTTCCTGCCTTGGGGAAGTCTAGCACCGAAATGCTAGGCAATCCTCCTCTGAACAAGAGTACCAAATGCAACCCCAGACACGTGTTTCGGTCTGGTTGGACCTCTTCAGTAGGGTGGAGCTGTGCCTTACTAAGAATAGTGAGCAAGGGGTCCACATCTGGATTCCCCTAGTAACTTAGGGTGAGACCCAAAGTTACTTCAATATAAAAATTAACGAGGGGGGTCCTGGGAGACCCTCTGCCAGGCATTAGTCCTGGTTACGAGAGACTTACCCAGAGTCTTTAGCTCACTATCTTTCACAGAGAAGAAATATCCCAAACATATCAGTCTTTGTCCTGCCCTGGGGCAGTCCAGCACCGAAATGCTAGGCAATTCTCCTCTGAACAAGAGTACCAAAAGCAACCCCAGACACGTGTTTCGGTCTGGTTGGACCTCTTCAGTAGCGTGTAGCTGTGCCTTTCTAAGAATAGTGAGAAGAGGGTCCACGATTGGATTCCCCTAGTAACTTAGGGTGATACCCAAAGTTACTTCAATATGCAAATTAACAAGGGGGGTGCTGGGAGACCCTCTGCCAGGCATTAGTCCTGGTTATGAGAGACTTACCCAGAGTCTTTAGCTCACTATCTTTCACAGAGAAGAAATATCCCAAACATATCAGTCTTTGTCCTGCCTTGGGGCAGTCCAGCACCGAAATGCTAAGCAATTCTCCTCTGAACAAGAGTACCAAAAGCAACCCCAGACACGTGTTTCGGTCTGGTTGGACCTCATCAGTAGGGTGGAGCTGTGCCTTTCTAAGAATAGTGAGCAATGGGGCAACATCTGGATTCCCCTAGTAATTTAGGGTGAGACCCAAAGTTACTTCAATATGCAAATTAACAAGGGGGGTCCTGGGAGTCCCTCTGCCAGACATTAGTCCTAGTTACGAGTGACTTACCCAGAGTCTTTAGCTCACTATCTTTCAGAGAGAAGAAATATCTCAAACATATCAGTCTTTGTCGTGCCTTGGGGCAGTCCAGCACCGAAATGCTAGGCAATTCTCCTCTGAACAAAAGTACCGAAAGCAACCCCAGACACATGTTTCGGTCTGGTTGGACCTCATCAGTAGGGTGGAGCTGTGCCTCTTTAAGAATAGTGAGCAAGGGGTCCACGTCTGGATTCCCCTAGTAACTTAGGTTGAGACCCAAAGTTACTTCAATATGCAAATTAACAAGGGGGGGTCCTGGGAGTCCCTCTGCCAGACATTAGACCTGGTTACGAGAGACTTACCCAGAGTCTTTAGCTCACTATCTTTCACAGAGAAGAAATATCCCAAACATATCACTCTTTGTTCTGCCCTGGGGCAGACCAGCACCGAAATGCTACGCAATTCTCCTCTGAACAAGAGTACCAAAAGCAACCCCAGACACGTGTTTTCGGTCTGGTTGGACCTCATCAGTAGGGTGGAGCTGTGCCTTACTAAGAATAGTGAGCAAGGGGTCCACGTCTGGATTCCCCTAGTAACTTAGGGTGAGACCCAAAGTTACTTCAATATGCAAATTAACAAGGGGGGTCCTGGGAGTCCCTCTGCCAGACATTAGTCCTGGTTACGAGAGACTTACCCAGAGTCTTTAGCTCACTATCTTTCACAGAGAAGAAATATCTCAAACATATCAGTCTTTGTCCTGCCCTGGGGCCCTCCAGCACCGAAATGGTAGGCAATTCTCCTATGTACAAAAGTACCAAAAGCAACCCCAGACACGTGTTTTGTTCTGATTGAACCTCAACAGTAGGGTGGAGCTGTGCCTTTCTAAGAATAGTGAGCAAGGGGTCCACTTCTGGATTCCCCTAGTAACTTAGGATGAGACCCAAAGTTACTTCAATATGAAAATTAACAAGGGGGGTCCTGGGATTCCCTCTGCCAGACATTAGTCCTGGTTACGAGAGAGTTACCCAGAGTCTTTAGCTCACTATCTTTCACAGAGAATAAATATCTCAAACATATCAGTCTTTGTCGTGCCTTGGGGCAGTCCAGCACTGAAATGCTAGGCAATTCTCCTCTGAACAAAAGTACCGAAAGCAACCCCAGACACATGTTTAGGTCTGGTTGGATCTCATCAGTAGCGTGGAGCTGTGCCTCTCTAAGAATAGTGAGCAAGGGGTCCACGTCTGGATTCCCCTAGTAACTTTGGGTGAGACCCAAAGTTACTTCAATATGCAAATTAACAAGGGGGTCCTGGGAGACCCTCTGCCAGGCATTAGTACTGGTTACGAGAGACTTACCCAGAGTCTTTAGCTCACTATCTTTCACAGAGAAGAAATATCCCAAACATATCAGTCTTTGTCCTTACTTCGGGCAGTCCAGCACCGAAATGCTAAGCAATTCTCCTCTGAACAAGAGTACCAAAAGCAACCCCAGACATGTGTTTTCGGTCTGGTTGGATCTCATCAGTAGGGTGGAGCTGTGCCTTACTAAGAATAGTGAGCAAGGGGTCCACGTCTGGATTCCCCTAGTAACTTAGGGTGAGACCCAAAGTTACTTCAATATGCAAATTAACAAGGGGGGTCCTGGGAGTCCCTCTGCCAGACATTAGTCCTGGTTACGAGAGACTTACCCAGAGTCTTTAGCTCACTATCTTTCAAAGAGAAGAAATATCTCAAACATATCAGTCTTTGTCCTGCCCTGGGGCCCTCCAGCACCGAAATGTTAGGCAATTCTCCTATGTACAAGAGTACCAAACGCAACCCCAGACACGTGTTTCGTTCTGATTGAACCTCATCAGTAGGTTGGAGCTGTGCCTTTCTAAGAATAGTGAGCAAGGGGTCCACCTCTGGATTCCCCTAGTAACTTAGGATGAGACCCAAAGTTACTTCAATATGAAAATTATCAAGGGGGGTCCTGGGAGTCCCTCTGCCAGACATTAGTCCTGGTTACGAGAGACTTACCCAGAGTCTTTAGCTCACTATCTTTCACAGAGAAGAAATATCCCAAACATATCACTCTTTGTTCTGCCCTGGGGCAGTCCAGCACAGAAATGCTAGGCAATTCTCCTCTAAATAAGAGTACCAAAAGCAACCCCAGACACGTGTTTCATTCTGGTTGGACATCATCAGTAGGGTGGAGCTGTACCTCTCTAAGAATAGTGAGCAAGGGGTCCACGTCTGGATTCCCCCAGTAACTTAGGGTGAGACCCAAAGTTACTTCAATATGCAAATTAACAAGGGGGCTCCTGGAAGTCCCTCTGCCAGACATTAGTCCTGGTTACGAGTGACTTACCCAGAGTCTTTAGCTCACTATCTTTCACAGAGAAGAAATATCCCAAACATATCACTCTTTGTCCTGCCCTGGGGCAGTCCAGCACCGAAATACTAGGCAATTCTCCTCTGAACAAGAGTCCCAAAAGCAATCCCAGACACGTGTTTCGGTCTGGTTGGACCTCATCAGTAGGGTGGAGCTGTGCCTTTCTAAGAATAGTGAGCAAGGGGTCCACGTCTGGATTCCCCCAGTAACTTAGGGTGAGACCCAAAGTTACTTCAATATGCAAATTAACAAGGGGGTCCTGGGAGTCCCTCTGCCAGACATTAGTCCTGGTTACGAGAGACTTACCCAGAGTCTTTAGCTCACTATCTTTCACAGAGAAGAAATATCCCAAACATATCAGTCTTTGTCCTGCCCTGGGGCAGTCCAGCACCGAAATGCTAGGCAATTCTTCTCTGAACAAGAGTACCAAAAGAAACCCCAGACACGTGTTTCGGTCTGGTTGGACATCATCAGTAGGGTGGAGCTGTGCCTCTCTGAGAATAGTGAGCAAGGGGTCCATGTCTGGATTCTCCTAGTAACTTAGGGTGAGACCCAAAGTTACTTCAATATGCAAATTAACAAGGGGAGTCCTGGGAGACCCTCTGCCAGACATTAGTCCTGGTTACGAGAGACTTACCCAGTGTCTTTAGCTCACTATCTTTCACAGAGAAGAAATATCCCAAACATATCAGTCTTTTTCCTGCCTTGGGGCAGTCTAGCACCGAAATGCTAGGCAATCCTCCTCTGAACAAGAGTACCAAAAGCAACCCCAGACACGTGTTTCGGTCTGGTTGGACCTCATCAGTAGGGTGGAGCTGTGCCTTACTAAGAATAGTGAGCAAGGGGTCCACATCTGGATTCCCCTAGTAACTTAGGGTGAGACCCAAAGTTACTTCAATATGCAAATTAACAAGGGGGGGTCCTCGGAGTCCCTCTGCCAGACATTAGTCCTGGTTACGAGTGACTTACCCAGAGTCTTTAGCTCACTACCTTATACATAGAAGAAATATCCCAAACATATCACTCTTTGTCCTGCCCTGGGGCAGTCCAGCACCGAAATACTAGGCAATTCTCCTCTGAACAAGAGTCCCAAAAGCAACCCCAGACACGTGTTTCGGTCTGGTTGGACCTCATCAGTAGGGTGGAGCTGTGCCTTTCTAAGAATAGTGAGCAAGGGGTCCACGTCTGGATTCCCCTAGTAACTTAGGGTGAGACCCAAAGTTACTTCAATATGCAAATTAACAAGGGGGGGTCCTGGGAGTCCCTCTGCCAGACATTAGTCCTGGTTACGAGAGACTTACCCAGAGTCTTTAGCTCACTATCTTTCACAGAGTAGAAATATCCCAAACATATCACTCTTTGTTCTGCCCTGGGGCAGTCCAGCACAGAAATGCTAGGCAATTCTCCTCTAAATAAGAGTACCAAAAGCAACCCCAGACACGTGTTTTGTTCTGGTTGGACATCATCAGTAGGGTGGAGCTGTACCTCTCTAAGAATAGTGAGCAAGGGGTCCACGTCTGGATTTCCCTAGTAACTTAGGGTGAGACCCAAAGTTACTTCAATATGCAAATTAACAAGGGGGCTCCTGGAAGTCCCTCTGCCAGACATTAGTCCTGGTTACGAGTGACTTACCCAGAGTCTTTAGCTCACTATCCTTCACAGAGAAGAAATATCCCAAACATATCACTCTTTGTCCTGCCCTGGGGCAGTCCAGCACCGAAATACTAGGCAATTCTCGTCTGAACAAGAGTCCCAAAAGCAATCCCAGACACGTGTTTCGGTCTGGTTGGACCTCATCAGTAGGGTGGAGCTGTGCCTTTCTAAGAATAGTGAGAAAGGGGTCCACGTCTGGATTCCCCCAGTAACTTAGGGTGAGACCCAAAGTTACTTCAATATGCAAATTAACAAGGGGGGTCCTGGGAGTCCCTCTGCCAGACATTAGTCCTGGTTACGAGAGACTTACCCAGAGTCTTTAGGTCACTATCTTTCACAGAGAAGAAATATCCCAAACGTATCAGTCTTTGTCCTGCCCTGGGGCAGTCCAGCACCGAAATGCTAGGCAATTCTTCTCTGAACAAGAGTACCAAAACAAACCCCAGACACGTGTTTCGGTCTGGTTGGACATCATCAGTAGGGTGGAGCTGTGCCTCTCTGAGAATAGTGAGCAAGGGGTCCATGTCTGGATTCCCCTAGTAACTTAGGGTGAGACCCAAAGTTACTTCAATATGCAAATTAACAAGGGGAGTCCTGGGAGACCCTCTGCCAGACATTAGTCCTGCTTACGAGAGACTTACCCTGAGTCTTTAGCTCACTATCTTTCACAGAGAAGAAATATCCCAAACATATCAGTCTTTATCCTGCCCTGGGGCAGTCCAGCACTGAAATACTAGGCAATTCTCCTATGAACAAGAGTACCAAAAGCAACCCCAGACACGTGCTTCATTCTGATTGAACCTCATCAGAAGGGTGGAGCTGTGCCTTTCTAAGAATAGTGAGCAAGGGGTCCACGTCTGGATTCCCCTAGTAACTTAGGGTGAGACCCAAAGTTACTTCAATATGCAAATTAACAAGGGGGGGTCCTGGGAGTCCCTCTGACAGACATTAGTCCTGGTTACGAGAGACTTACCCAGAGTCTTTAGCTCACTATCTTTCACAGAGAAGAAATATCCCAAACATATCACTCTTTGTTCTGCCGTGGGGCAGTCCAGCACCGAAATGTTACGCATTTCTCCTCTGAACAAGAGTACCAAAAGCAACCCCAGACACGTGTTTTCGGTCTGGTTGGACCTCATCAGTAGGGTGGAGCTGTGCCTTACTAAGAATAGTGAGAAAGGGGTCCACGTCTGGATTCCCCTAGTAACTTAGGGTGAGACCCAAAGTTACTTCAATATGCAAATTAACAAGGGGGGTCCTGGGAGTCCCTCTGCCAGACATTAGTCCTGGTTACGAGAGACTTACCCAGAGTCTTTAGCTCACTATCTTTCACAGAGAAGAAATATCTCAAACATATCAGTCTTTGTCCTGCCCTGGGGCCCTCCAGCACCGAAATGTTAGGCAATTCTCCTATGTACAAGAGTACCAAAAGCAACCCCAGACACGTGTTTCATTCTGATTGAACCTCATCAGTAGGGTGGAGCTGTGCCTCTCTAAGAATAGTGAGCAAGGGGTCCACCTCTGGATTCCCCTAGTAACTTAGGGTGAGACCCAAAGTTACTTCAATATGAAAATTAACAAGGGGGGTCCTGGGAGTCCCTCTGCAAGACATTAGTCCTGGTTACGAGAGACTTACCCAGAGTCTTTAGCTCACTATCTTTCACAGGGAAGAAATATCTCAAACATATCAGTCTTTGTCGTGCCTTGGGGCAGTCCAGGACCGAAATGCTAGGCAATTCTTCTCTGAACAAGAGTACCAAAAGCAACCCCAGACACATGTTTAGGTCTGGTTGGACCTCATCAGTAGGGTGGAGCTGTGCCTCTCTAAGAATAGTGAGCAAGGGGTCCACGTCTGGATTCCCCTAGTAACTTAGGGTGAGACCCAAAGTTACTTCAATATGCAAATTAACAAGGGGGGTCCTGGGAGACCCTCTGCCAGGCATTAGTCCTGGTTACGAGAGACTTACCCTGAGTCTTTAGCTCACTATCTTTCACAGAGAAGAAATATCCCAAACATATCAGTCTTTGTCCTGCCCTGGGGAAGTCCAGCACCGAAATGCTAGGCAATTCTCCTCTGAACAAGAGTACCAAAAGCAACCCCAGACACGTGTTTCGGTCTGGTTGGACCTCATCAGTAGGGTGTAGCTGTGCCTTTCTAAGAATAGTGAGCAAAGGGTCCACGATTGGATTCCCCTAGTAACTTAGGGTGAGACCCAAAGTTACTTCAATATGCAAATTAACAAGGGGGGTCCTGGGAGACCCTCTGCCAGGCATTAGTCCTGGTTACGAGAGACTTACCCAGAGTCTTTAGCTCACTATCTTTCACAGAGAAGAAATATCCCAAACATATCAGTCTTTGTCCTGACTTGGGGCAGTCCAGCACCGAAATGCTAAGCAATTCTCCTCTGAACAAGAGTACCAAAAGCAACCCCAGACACGTGTTTCGGTCTGGTTGGACCTCATCAGTAGGGTGGAGCTGTGCCTTTCTAAGAATAGTGAGCAAGGGGTCCACATCTGGATTCCCCTAGTAACTTAGGGTGAGACCCAAAGTTACTTCAATATGCAAATTAACAAGGGGGGTCCTGGGAGTCCCTCTGCCAGACATTAGACCTGGTTACGAGAGACTTACCCAGAGTCTTTAGCTCACTATCTTTCACAGAGAAGAAATATCCCAAACATATCACTCTTTGTTCTGCCCTGGGGCAGTCCAGCACAGAAATGCTAGGCAATTCTCCTCTAAATAAGAGTACCAAAAGCAACCCCAGACAAGTGTTTCGTTCTGGTTGGACATCATCAGTAGGGTGGAGCTGTACCTCTCTAAGAATAGTGAGCAAGGGGTCCACGTCTGGATTCCCCTAGTAACTTAGGGTGAGACCCAAAGTTACTTCAATATGCAAATTAACAAGGGGGCTCCTGGAAGTCCCTCTGCCAGACATTAGTCCTGGTTACGAGTGACTTACCCAGAGTCTTTAGCTCACTATCTTTCACAGAGAAGAAATATCCCAAACATATCACCCTTTGTCCTGCCCTGGGGCAGTCCAGCACCGAAATACTAGGCAATTCTATTCTGAACAAAAGTACCGAAAGCAACCCCAGACACATGTTTTGGTCTGGTTGGACCTCATCAGTAGGGTGGAGCTGTGCCTCTTTAAGAATAGTGAGCAAGGGTTCCACGTCTGGATTCCCCTAGTAACTTAGGGTGAGACCCAAAGTTACTTCAATATGCAAATTAACAAGGGGGGTCCTGGGAGTCCCTCTGCCAGACATTAGACCTGGTTACGAGAGACTTACCCAGAGTCTTTAGCTCACTATCTTTCACAGAGAAGAAATATCCCAAACATATCAGTCTTTGTCCTGCCCTGGGGCAGTCCAGCACCGAAATGCTAGGCAATTCTTCTCTGAACAAGAGTACCAAAAAAAACCCCAGACACGTGTTTCGGTCTGGTTGGACATCATCAGTAGGGTGGAGCTGTGCCTCTCTAAGAATAGTGAGCAAGGGGTCCACGTCTGGATTCCCCTAGTAACTTAGGGTGAGACCCAAAGTTACTTCAATATGCAAATTAACAAGGGGGTCCTGGGAGACCCTCTGCCAGACATTAGTCCTGGTTACGAGAGACTTACCCAGTGTCTTTAGCTCACTATCTTTCACAGAGAAGAAATATCCCAAACATATCAGTCTTTTTCCTGCCTTGGGGAAGTCTAGCACCGAAATGCTAGGCAATCCTCCTCTGAACAAGAGTACCAAATGCAACCCCAGACACGTGTTTCGGTCTGGTTGGACCTCTTCAGTAGGGTGGAGCTGTGCCTTACTAAGAATAGTGAGCAAGGGGTCCACATCTGGATTCCCCTAGTAACTTAGGGTGAGACCCAAAGTTACTTCAATATAAAAATTAACGAGGGGGGTCCTGGGAGACCCTCTGCCAGGCATTAGTCCTGGTTACGAGAGACTTACCCAGAGTCTTTAGCTCACTATCTTTCACAGAGAAGAAATATCCCAAACATATCAGTCTTTGTCCTGCCCTGGGGCAGTCCAGCACCGAAATGCTAGGCAATTCTCCTCTGAACAAGAGTACCAAAAGCAACCCCAGACACGTGTTTCGGTCTGGTTGGACCTCATCAGTAGGGTGGAGCTGTGCCTTACTAAGAATAGTGAGCAAGGGGTCCACATCTGGATTCCCCTAGTAACTTAGGGTGAGATCCAAAGTTACATCAATATGCAAATTAACAAGGGGGGGTCCTGGGAGTCCCTCTGACAGACATTAGTCCTGGTTACGAGAAACTTACCCAGAGTCTTTAGCTCACTATCTTTCACAGAGAAGAAATATCCCAAACATATCACTCTTTGTTCTGCCGTGGGGCAGTCCAGCACCGTAATGTTACGCATTTCTCCTCTGAACAAGAGTACCAAAAGCAACCCCAGACACGTGTTTTCGGTCTGGTTGGACCTCATCAGTAGGGTGGAGCTGTGCCTTACTAAGAATAGTGAGCAAGGGGTCCACGTCTGGATTCCCCTAGTAACTTAGGGTGAGACCCAAAGTTACTTCAATATGCAAATTAACAAGGGGGGTCCTGGGAGTCCCTCTGCCAGACATTAGTCCTGGTTACGAGAGACTTACCCAGAGTCTTTAGCTCACTATCTTTCACAGAGAAGAAATATCTCAAACATATCAGTCTTTGTCCTGCCCTGGGGCCCTCCAGCACCGAAATGTTAGGCAATTCTCCTATGTACAAGAGTACCAAAAGCAACCCCAGACACGTGTTTCGTTCTGATTGAACCTCATCAGTAGGGTGGAGCTGTGCCTCTCTAAGAATAGTGAGCAAGGGGTCCACCTCTGGATTCCCCTAGTAACGTAGGGTGAGACCCAAAGTTACTTCAATATGAAAATTAACAAGGGGGGTCCTGGGAGTCCCTCTGCCAGACATTAGTCCTGGTTACGAGAGACTTACCCAGAGTCTTTAGCTCACTATCTTTCACAGGGAAGAAATATCTCAAACATATCAGTCTTTGTCGTGCCTTGGGGCAGTCCAGGACCGAAATGCTAGGCAATTCTTCTCTGAACAAGAGTACCAAAAGCAACCCCAGACACATGTTTAGGTCTGGTTGGACCTCATCAGTAGGGTGGATCTGTGCCTCTCTAAGAATAGTGAGCAAGGGGTCCACGTCTGGATTCCCCTAGTAACTTAGGGTGAGACCCAAAGTTACTTCAATATGAAAATTAACAAGGGGGGTCCTGGGAGACCCTCTGCCAGGCATTAGTCCTGGTTACGAGAGACTTACCCAGAGTCTTTAGCTCACTATCTTTCACAGAGAAGAAATATCCCAAACATATCAGTCTTTGTCCTGCCCTGGGGCAGTCCAGCACCGAAATACTAGGCAATTCTCCTCTGAACAAGAGTACCAAAAGCAACCCCAGACACGTGTTTCGGTCTGGTTGGACCTCATCAGTAGGGTGTAGCTGTGCCTTTCTAAGAATAGTGAGCAAAGGGTCCACGATTGGATTCCCCTAGTAACTTAGGGTGAGACCCAAAGTTACTTCAATATGCAAATTAACAAGGGGGGTCCTGGGAGACCCTCTGCCAGGCATTAGTCCTGGTTACGAGAGACTTACCCAGAGTCTTTAGCTCACTATCTTTCACAGAGAAGAAATATCCCAAACATATCAGTCTTTGTCCTGACTTGGGGCAGTCCAGCACCGAAATGCTAAGCAATTCTCCTCTGAACAAGAGTACCAAAAGCAACCCCAGACACGTGTTTCGGTCTGGTTGGACCTCATCAGTAGGGTGGAGCTGTGCCTTTCTAAGAATAGTGAGCAAGGGGTCCACATCTGGATTCCCCTAGTAACTTAGGGTGAGACCCAAAGTTACTTCAATATGCAAATTAACAAGGGGGGTCCTGGGAGTCCCTCTGCCAGACATTAGACCTGGTTACAAGAGACTTACCCAGAGTCTTTAGCTCACTATCTTTCACAGAGAAGAAATATCCCAAACATATCACTCTTTGTTCTGCCCTGGGGCAGTCCAGCACAGAAATGCTAGGCAATTCTCCTCTAAATAAGAGTACCAAAAGCACCCCCAGACAAGTGTTTCGTTCTGGTTGGACATCATCAGTAGGGTGGAGCTGTACCTCTCTAAGAATAGTGAGCAAGGGGTCCACGTCTGGATTCCCCTAGTAACTTAGGGTGAGACCCAAAGCTACTTCAATATGCAAATTAACAAGGGGGCTCCTGGAAGTCCCTCTGCCAGACATTAGTCCTGGTTACGAGTGACTTACCCAGAGTCTTTAGCTCACTATCTTTCACAGAGAAGAAATATCCCAAACATATCACCCTTTGTCCTGCCCTGGGGCAGTCCAGCACCGAAATACTAGGCAATTCTATTCTGAACAAAAGTACCGAAAGCAACCCCAGACACATGTTTTGGTCTGGTTGGACCTCATCAGTAGGGTGGAGCTGTGCCTCTTTAAGAATAGTGAGCAAGGGTTCCACGTCTGGATTCCCCTAGTAACTTAGGGTGAGACCCAAAGTTACTTCAATATGCAAATTAACAAGGGGGGTCCTGGGAGTCCCTCTGCCAGACATTAGACCTGGTTACGAGAGACTTACACAGAGTCTTTAGCTCACTATCTTTCACAGAGAAAAAATATCCCAAACATATCACTCTTTGTTCTGCCCTGGGGCAGTCCAGCACAGAAATGCTAGGCAATTCTCCTCTAAATAAGAGTACCAAAAGCAACCCCAGGCACGTGTTTCGTTCTGGTTGGACATCATCAGTAGGGTGGAGCTGTACCTCTCTAAGAATAGTGAACAAGGGGTCCACGTCTGGATTCCCCTAGTAACTTAGGGTGAGACCCAAAGTTACTTCAATATGCAAATTAACAAGGGGGCTCCTGGAAGTCCCTCTGCCAGACATTAGTCCTGGTTACGAGAGACTTACCCAGAGTCTTTAGCTCACTATCTTTCACAGAGAAGAAATATCCCAAACATATCAGTCTTTGTCCTGCCCTGGGGCAGTCCAGCACCGAAATGCTAGGCAATTCTTCTCTGAACAAAAGTACCAAAAGAAACCCCAGACACGTGTTTCGGTCTGGTTGGACATCATCAGTAGGGTGGAGCTGTGCCTCTCTAAGAATAGTGAGCAAGGGGTCCACGTCTGGATTCCCCTAGTAACTTAGGGTGAGACCCAAAGTTACTTCAATATGAAAATTAACAAGGGGGTCCTGGGAGACCCTCTGCCAGACATTAGTCCTGGTTACGAGAGACTTACCCAGTGTCTTTAGCTCACTATCTTTCACAGAGAAGAAATATCCAAAACATATCAGTCTTTTTCCTGCCTTGGGGAAGTCTAGCACCGAAATGCTAGGCAATCCTCCTCTGAACAAGAGTACCAAATGCAACCCCAGACACGTGTTTCGGTCTGGTTGGACCTCTTCAGTAGGGTGGAGCTGTGCCTTACTAAGAATAGTGAGCAAGGGGTCCACATCTGGATTCCCCTAGTAACTTAGGGTGAGACCCAAAGTTACTTCAATATAAAAATTAACGAGGGGGGTCCTGGGAGACCCTCTGCCAGGCATTAGTCCTGGTTACGAGAGACTTACCCAGAGTCTTTAGCTCACTATCTTTCACAGAGAAGAAATATCCCAAACATATCAGTCTTTGTCCTGCCCTGGGGCAGTCCAGCACCGAAATGCTAGGCAATTCTCCTCTGAACAAGAGTACCAAAAGCAACCCCAGACACGTGTTTCGGTCTGGTTGGACCGCTTCAGTAGCGTGTAGCTGTGCCTTTCTAAGAATAGTGAGAAGAGGGTCCACGATTGGATTCCCCTAGTAATTTAGGGTGATACCCAAAGTTACTTCAATATGCAAATTAACAAGGGGGGTCCTGGGAGACCCTCTGCCAGGCATTAGTCCTGGTTATGAGAGACTTACCCAGAGTCTTTAGCTCACTATCTTTCACAGAGAAGAAATATCCCAAACATATCAGTCTTTGTCCTGCCTTGGGGCAGTCCAGCACCGAAATGCTAAGCAATTCTCCTCTGAACAAGAGTACCAAAAGCAACCCCAGACACGTGTTTCGGTCTGGTTGGACCTCATCAGTAGGGTGGAGCTGTGCCTTTCTAAGAATAGTGAGCAAGGGGGCAACATCTGGATTCCCCTAGTAACTTAGGGTGAGACCCAAAGTTACTTCAATATGCAAATTAACAAGGGGGGTCCTGGGAGTCCCTCTGCCAGACATTAGTCCTAGTTACGAGTGACTTACCCAGAGTCTTTAGCTCACTATCTTTCAGAGAGAAGAAATATCTCAAACATATCAGTCTTTGTCGTGCCTTGCGGCAGTCCAGCACCGAAATGCTAGGCAATTCTCCTCTGAACAAAAGTACCGAAAGCAACCCCAGACACATGTTTCGGTCTGGTTGGACCTCATCAGTAGGGTGGAGCTGTGCCTCTTTAAGAATAGTGAGCAAGGGGTCCACGTCTGGATTCCCCTAGTAACTTAGGGTGAGACCCAAAGTTACTTCAATATGCAAATTAACAAGGGGGGGTCCTGGGAGTCCCTCTGCCAGACATTAGACCTGGTTACGAGAGACTTACCCAGAGTCTTTAGCTCACTATCTTTCACAGAGAAGAAATATCCCAAACATATCACTCTTTGTTCTACCCTGGGGCAGACCAGCACCGAAATGCTACGCAATTCTCCTCTGAACAAGAGTACCAAAAGCAACCCCAGACACGTGCTTTCGGTCTGGTTGGACCTCATCAGTAGGGTGGAGCTGTGCCTTACTAAGAATAGTGAGCAAGGGGTCCACGTCTGGATTCCCCTAGTAACTTAGGGTGAGACCCAAAGTTACTTCAATATGAAAATTATCAAGGGGGGTCCTGGGAGTCCCTCTGCCAGACATTAGTCCTGGTTACGAGAGACTTACCCAGAGTCTTTAGCTCACTATCTTTCACAGAGAAGAAATATCTCAAACATATCAGTCTTTGTCCTGCCCTGGGGCCCTCCAGCACCGAAATGGTAGGCAATTCTCCTATGTACAAAAGTACCAAAAGCAACCCCAGACACGTGTTTTGTTCTGATTGAACCTCAACAGTAGGGTGGAGCTGTGCCTTTCTAAGAATAGTGAGCAAGGGGTCCACCTCTGGATTCCCCTAGTAACTTAGGATGAGACCCAAAGTTACTTCAATATGAAAATTAACAAGGGGGGTCCTGGGATTCCCTCTGCCAGACATTAGTCCTGGTTACGAGAGAGTTACCCAGATTCTTTAGCTCACTATCTTTCACAGAGAATAAATATCTCAAACATATCAGTCTTTGTCGTGCCTTGGGGCAGTCCAGCACTGAAATGCTAGGCAATTCTCCTCTGATCAAAAGTACCGAAAGCAACCCCAGACACATGTTTAGGTCTGGTTGGATCTCATCAGTAGCATGGAGCTGTGCCTCTCTAAGAATAGTGAGCAAAGGGTCCACGTCTGGATTCCCCTAGTAACTTAGGGTGAGACCCAAAGTTACTTCAATATGCAAATTAACAAGGGAGGTCCTGTTAGTCCCTCTGCCAGGCATTAGTACTGGTTACGAGAGACTTACCCAGAGTCTTTAGCTCACTATCTTTCACAGAGAAGAAATATCCCAAACATATCAGTCTTTGTCCTGCCCTGGGGCAGTCCAGCACCGAAATGCTAGGCAATTCTCCTCTGAACAAGAGTACCAAAAGCAACCCCAGACACATGTTTAAGTCTGGTTGGACCTCATCAGTAGGTTGGAGCTGTGCCTCTCTAAGAATAGTGAGCAAGGGGTCCACGTCTGGATTCCCCTAGTAACTTAGGTTGAGACCCAAAGTTACTTCAATATGCAAATTAACAAGGGGGGTCCTGGGAGACCCTCTGCCAGGCATTAGTACTGGTTACGAGAGACTTACCCAGAGTCTTTAGCTCACTATCTTTCACAGAGAAGAAATATCCCAAACATATCAGTCTTTGTCCTTACTTCGGGCAGTCCAGCACCGAAATGCTAAGCAATTCTCCTCTGAACAAGAGTACCAAAAGCAACCCCAGACATGTGTTTTCGGTCTGGTTGGACCTCATCAGTAGGGTGGAGCTGTGCCTTACTAAGAATAGTGAGCAAGGGGTCCACGTCTGGATTCCCCTAGTAACTTAGGGTGAGACCCAAAGTTACTTCAATATGCAAATTAACAAGGGGGGTCCTGGGAGTCCCTCTGCCAGACATTAGTCCTGGTTACGAGAGACTTACCCAGAGTCTTTAGCTCACTATCTTTCACAGAGAAGAAATATCTCAAACATATCAGTCTTTGTCCTGCCCTGGGGCCCTCCAGCACCGAAATGTTAGGCAATTCTCCTATGTACAAGAGTACCAAACGCAACCCCAGACACGTGTTTCGTTCTGATTGAACCTCATCAGTAGGTTGGAGCTGTGCCTTTCTAAGAATAGTGAGCAAGGGGTCCACCTCTGGATTCCCCTAGTAACTTAGGATGAGACCCAAAGTTACTTCAATATGAAAATTATCAAGGGGGGTCCTGGGAGTCCCTCTGCCAGACATTAGTCCTGGTTACGAGAGACTTACCCAGAGTCTTTAGCTCACTATCTTTCACAGAGAAGAAATATCTCAAACATATCAGTCTTTGTCGTGCCTTGGGGCAGACCAGCACTGAAATGCTAAGCAATTCTCCTCTGAACAAGAGTACCAAAAGCAACCCCAGACACGTGTTTCGGTCTGGTTGGACCTCATCAGTAGGGTGGAGCTGTGCCTTTCTAAGAATAGTGAGCAAGGGGTCCACATCTGGATTCCCCTAGTAACTTAGGGTGAGACCCAAAGTTACTTCAATATGCAAATTAACAAGGGGGGTCCTGGGAGTCCCTCTGCCAGACATTAGTCCTAGTTACGAGTGACTTACCCAGAGTCTTTAGCTCACTATCTTTCACATAGAAGAAATATCTCAAACATATCAGTCTTTGTCGTGCCTTGGGGCAGTCCAGCACCGAAATGCTAGGCAATTCTCCTCTGAACAAAAGTACCGAAAGCAACCCCAGACACATGTTTCGGTCTGGTTGGACCTCATCAGTAGGGTGGAGCTGTGCCTCTTTAAGAATAGTGAGCAAAGGGTCCACGTCTGGATTCCCCTAGTAATTTAGAGTGAGACCCAAAGTTACTTCAATATGCAAATTAACAAGGGGGGGTCCTGGGAGTCCCTCTGCCAGACATTAGTCCTGGTTACGAGAGACTTACCCAGAGTCTTTAGCTCACTATCTTTCACAGAGAAGAAATATCCCAAACATATCACTCTTTGTTCTGCCCTGGGGCAGTCCAGCACAGAAATGCTAGGCAATTCTCCTCTAAATAAGAGTACCAAAAGCAACCCCAGACACGTGTTTCGTTCTGGTTGGACATCATCAGTAGGGTGGAGCTGTACCTCTCTAAGAATAGTGAGCAAGGGGTCCACGTCTGGATTCCCCTAGTAACTTAGGGTGAGACCCAAAGTTACTTCAATATGCAAATTAACAAGGGGGCTCCTGGAAGTCCCTCTGCCAGACATTCGTCCTGGTTACGAGTGACTTACCCAGAGTCTTTAGCTCACTATCTTTCACAGAGAAGAAATATCCCAAACATATCACTATTTGTCCTGCCCTGGGGCAGTCCAGCACCGAAATACTAGGCAATTCTCCTCTGAACAAGAGTCCCAAAAGCAATCCCAGACACGTGTTTCGGTCTGGTTGGACATCATCAGTAGGGTGGAGCTGTACCTCTCTAAGAATAGTGAACAAGGGGTCCACGTCTGGATTCCCCTAGTAACTTATGGTGAGACCCAAAGTTACTTCAATATGCAAATTAACAAGGGGGCTCCTGGAAGTCCCTCTGCCAGACATTAGTCCTGGTTACGAGAGACTTACCCAGAGTCTTTAGCTCACTATCTTTCACAGAGAAGAAATATCCCAAACATATCAGTCTTTGTCCTGCCCTGGGGCAGTCCAGCACCGAAATGCTAGGCAATTCTTCTCTGAACAAGAGTACCAAAAAAAACCCCAGACACGTGTTTCGGTCTGGTTGGACATCATCAGTAGGGTGGAGCTGTGCCTCTCTAAGAATAGTGAGCAAGGGGTCCACGTCTGGATTCCCCTAGTAACTTAGGGTGAGACCCAAAGTTACTTCAATATGCAAATTAACAAGGGGGTCCTGGGAGACCCTCTGCCAGACATTAGTCCTGGTTACGAGAGACTTACCCAGTGTCTTTAGCTCACTATCTTTCACAGAGAAGAAATATCCCAAACATATCAGTCTTTTTCCTGCCTTGGGGAAGTCTAGCACCGAAATGCTAGGCAATCCTCCTCTCAACAAGAGTACCAAATGCAACCCCAGACACGTGTTTCGGTCTGGTTGGACCTCTTCAGTAGGGTGGAGCTGTGCCTTACTAAGAATAGTGAGCAAGGGGTCCACATCTGGATTCCCCTAGTAACTTAGGGTGAGACCCAAAGTTACTTCAATATAAAAATTAACGAGGGGGGTCCTGGGAGACCCTCTGCCAGGCATTAGTCCTGGTTACGAGAGACTTACCCAGAGTCTTTAGCTCACTATCTTTCACAGAGAAGAAATATCCCAAACATATCAGTCTTTGTCCTGCCCTGGGGCAGTCCAGCACCGAAATGCTAGGCAATTCTCCTCTGAACAAGAGTACCAAAAGCAACCCCAGACACGTGTTTCGGTCTGGTTGGACCTCATCAGTAGGGTGGAGCTGTGCCTTACTAAGAATAGTGAGCAAGGGGTCCACATCTGGATTCCCCTAGTAACTTAGGGTGAGACCCAAAGTTACTTCAATATGCAAATTAACAAGGGGGGGGTCCTGGGAGTCCCTCTGACAGACATTAGTCCTGGTTACGAGAGACTTACCCAGAGTCTTTAGCTCACTATCTTTCACAGAGAAGAAATATCCCAAACATATCACTCTTTGTTCTGCCGTGGGGCAGTCCAGCACCGAAATGTTACGCATTTCTCCTCTGAACAAGAGTACCAAAAGCAAACCCAGACACGTTTTTCGGTCTGGTTGGACCTCATCAGTAGGGTGGAGCTGTGCCTTACTAAGAATAGTGAGCAAGGGGTCCACGTCTGGATTCCCCTAGTAACTTAGGGTGAGACCCAAAGTTACTTCAATATGCAAATTAACAAGGGGGGTCCTGGGAGTCCCTCTGCCAGACATTAGTCCTGGTTACGAGAGACTTACCCAGAGTCTTTAGCTCACTATCTTTCACAGAGAAGAAATATCTCAAACATATCAGTCTTTGTCCTGCCCTGGGGCCCTCCAGCACCGAAATGTTAGGCAATTCTCCTATGTACAAGAGTACCAAAAGCAACCCCAGACACGTGTTTCGTTCTGATTGAACCTCATCAGTAGGGTGGAGCTGTGCCTCTCTAAGAATAGTGAGCAAGGGGTCCACCTCTGGATTCCCCTAGTAACGTAGGGTGAGACCCAAAGTTACTTCAATATGAAAATTAACAAGGGGGGTCCTGGGAGTCCCTCTGCCAGACATTAGTCCTGGTTACGAGAGACTTACCCAGAGTCTTTAGCTCACTATCTTTCACAGGGAAGAAATATCTCAAACATATCAGTCTTTGTCGTGCCTTGGGGCAGTCCAGGACCGAAATGCTAGGCAATTCTTCTCTGAACAAGAGTACCAAAAGCAACCCCAGACACATGTTTAGGTCTGGTTGGACCTCATCAGTAGGGTGGAGCTGTGCCTCTCTAAGAATAGTGAGCAAGGGGTCCACGTCTGGATTCCCCTAGTAACTTAGGGTGAGACCCAAAGTTACTTCAATATGAAAATTAACAAGGGGGGTCCTGGGAGACCCTCTGCCAGGCATTAGTCCTGGTTACGAGAGACTTACCCAGAGTCTTTAGCTCACTATCTTTCACAGAGAAGAAATATCCCAAACATATCAGTCTTTGTCCTGCCCTGGGGCAGTCCAGCACCGAAATGCTAGGCAATTCTCCTCTGAACAAGAGTACCAAAAGCAACCCCAGACACGTGTTTCGGTCTGGTTGGACCTCATCAGTAGGGTGTAGCTGTGCCTTTCTAAGAATAGTGAGCAAAGGGTCCACGATTGGATTCCCCTAGTAACTTAGGGTGAGACCCAAAGTTACTTCAATATGCAAATTAACAAGGGGGGTCCGGGGAGACCCTCTGCCAGGCATTAGTCCTGGTTACGAGAGACTTACCCAGAGTCTTTAGCTCACTATCTTTCACAGAGAAGAAATATCCCAAACATATCAGTCTTTGTCCTGACTTGGGGCAGTCCAGCACCGAAATGCTAAGCAATTCTCCTCTGAACAAGAGTACCAAAAGCAACCCCAGACACGTGTTTCGGTCTGGTTGGACCTCATCAGTAGGGTGGAGCTGTGCCTTTCTAAGAATATTGAGCAAGGGGTCCACATCTGGATTCCCCTAGTAACTTAGGGTGAGACCCAAAGTTACTTCAATATGCAAATTAACAAGGGGGGTCCTGGGAGTCCCTCTGCCAGACATTAGACCTGGTTACGAGAGACTTACCCAGAGTCTTTAGCTCACTATCTTTCACAGAGAAGAAATATCCCAAACATATCACTCTTTGTTCTGCCCTGGGGCAGTCCAGCACAGAAATGCTAGGCAATTCTCCTCTAAATAAGAGTACCAAAAGCAACCCCAGACAAGTGTTTCATTCTGGTTGGACATCATCAGTAGGGTGGAGCTGTACCTCTCTAAGAATAGTGAGCAAGGGGTCCACGTCTGGATTCCCCTAGTAACTTAGGGTGAGACCCAAAGTTACTTCAATATGCAAATTAACAAGGGGGCTCCTGAAAGTCCCTCTGCCAGACATTAGTCCTGGTTACGAGTGACTTACCCAGAGTCTTTAGCTCACTATCTTTCACAGAGAAGAAATATCCCAAACATATCACCCTTTGTCCTGCCCTGGGGCAGTCCAGCACCGAAATACTAGGCAATTCTATTCTGAACAAAAGTACCGAAAGCAACCCCAGACACATGTTTTGGTCTGGTTGGACCTCATCAGTAGGGTGGAGCTGTGCCTCTTTAAGAATAGTGAGCAAGGGATCCACGTCTGGATTCCCCTAGTAACTTAGGGTGAGACCCAAAGTTACTTCAATATGCAAATTAACAAGGGGGGTCCTGGGAGTCCCTCTGCCAGACATTAGACCTGGTTACGAGAGACTTACCCAGAGTCTTTAGCTCACTATCTTTCACAGAGAAGAAATATCCCAAACATATCAGTCTTTTTCCTGCCTTGGGGAAGTCTAGCACCGAAATGCTAGGCAATCCTCCTCTGAACAAGAGTACCAAATGCAACCCCAGACACGTGTTTCGGTCTGGTTGGACCTCTTCAGTAGGGTGGAGCTGTGCCTTACTAAGAATAGTGAGCAAGGGGTCCACATCTGGATTCCCCTAGTAACTTAGGGTGAGACCCAAAGTTACTTCAATATAAAAATTAACGAGGGGGGTCCTGGGAGACCCTCTGCCAGGCATTAGTCCTGGTTACGAGAGACTTACCCAGAGTCTTTAGCTCACTATCTTTCACAGAGAAGAAATATCCCAAACATATCAGTCTTTGTCCTGCCCTGGGGCAGTCCAGCACCGAAATGCTAGGCAATTCTCCTCTGAACAAGAGTACCAAAAGCAACCCCAGACACGTGATTCGGTCTGGTTGGACCTCTTCAGTAGCGTGTAGCTGTGCCTTTCTAAGAATAGTGAGAAGAGGGTCCACGATTGGATTCCCCTAGTAATTTAGGGTGATACCCAAAGTTACTTCAATATGCAAATTAACAAGGGGGGTCCTGGGAGACCCTCTGCCAGGCATTAGTCCTGTTTATGAGAGACTTACCCAGAGTCTTTAGCTCACTATCTTTCACAGAGAAGTAATATCCCAAACATATCAGTCTTTGTCCTGCCTTGGGGCAGTCCAGCACCGAAATGCTAAGCAATTCTCCTCTGAACAAGAGTACCAAAAGCAACCCCAGACACGTGTTTCGGTCTGGTTGGACCTCATCAGTAGGGTGGAGCTGTGCCTTTCTAAGAATAGTGAGCAAGGGGGCAACATCTGGATTCCCCTAGTAACTTAGGGTGAGACCCAAAGTTACTTCAATATGCAAATTAACAAGGGGGTCCTGGGAGTCCCTCTGCCAGACATTAGTCCTAGTTACGAGTGACTTACCCAGAGTCTTTAGCTCACTATCTTTCAGAGAGAAGAAATATCTCAAACATATCAGTCTTTGTCGTGCCTTGGGGCAGTCCAGCACCGAAATGCTAGGCAATTCTCCTCTGAACAAAAGTACCGAAAGCAACCCCAGACACATGTTTCGGTCTGGTTGGACCTCATCAGTAGGGTGGAGCTGTGCCTCTTTAAGAATAGTGAGCAAGGGGTCCACGTCTGGATTCCCCTAGTAACTTAGGGTGAGACCCAAAGTTACTTCAATATGCAAATTAACAAGGGGGGGTCCTGGGAGTCCCTCTGCCAGACATTAGACCTGGTTACGAGAGACTTACCCAGAGTCTTTAGCTCACTATCTTTCACAGAGAAGAAATATCCCAAACATATCACTCTTTGTTCTGCCCTGGGGCAGACCAGCACCGAAATGCTACGCAATTCTCCTCTGAACAAGAGTACCAAAAGCAACCCCAGACACGTGCTTTCGGTCTGGTTGGACCTCATCAGTAGGGTGGAGCTGTGCCTTACTAAGAATAGTGAGCAAGGGGTCCACGTCTGGATTCCCCTAGTAACTTAGGGTGAGACCCAAAGTTACTTCAATATGAAAATTATCAAGGGGGGTCCTGGGAGTCCCTCTGCCAGACATTAGTCCTGGTTACGAGAGACTTACCCAGAGTCTTTAGCTCACTATCTTTCACAGAGAAGAAATATCTCAAACATATCAGTCTTTGTCCTGCCCTGGGGCCCTCCAGCACCGAAATGGTAGGCAATTCTCCTATGTACAAAAGTACCAAAAGCAACCCCAGACACGTGTTTTGTTCTGATTGAACCTCAACAGTAGGGTGGAGCTGTGCCTTTCTAAGAATAGTGAGCAAGGGGTCCACCTCTGGATTCCCCTAGTAACTTAGGATGAGACCCAAAGTTACTTCAATATGAAAATTAACAAGGGGGGTCCTGGGATTCCCTCTGCCAGACATTAGTCCTGGTTACGAGAGAGTTACCCAGATTCTTTAGCTCACTATCTTTCACAGAGAATAAATATCTCAAACATATCAGTCTTTGTCGTGCCTTGGGGCAGTCCAGCACTGAAATGCTAGGCAATTCTCCTCTGATCAAAAGTACCGAAAGCAACCCCAGACACATGTTTAGGTCTGGTTGGATCTCATCAGTAGCGTGGAGCTGTGCCTCTCTAAGAATAGTGAGCAAAGGGTCCACGTCTGGATTCCCCTAGTAACTTAGGGTGAGACCCAAAGTTACTTCAATATGCAAATTAACAAGGGAGGTCCTGTTAGTCCCTCTGCCAGGCATTAGTACTGGTTACGAGAGACTTACCCAGAGTCTTTAGCTCACTATCTTTCACAGAGAAGAAATATCCCAAACATATCAGTCTTTGTCCTGCCCTGGGGCAGTCCAGCACCGAAATGCTAGGCAATTCTCCTCTGAACAAGAGTACCAAAAGCAACCCCAGACACATGTTTAAGTCTGGTTGGACCTCATCAGTAGGTTGGAGCTGTGCCTCTCTAAGAATAGTGAGCAAGGGGTCCACGTCTGGATTCCCCTAGTAACTTAGGATGAGACCCAAAGTTACTTCAATATGCAAATTAACAAGGGGGGTCCTGGGAGACCCTCTGCCAGGCATTAGTACTGGTTACGAGAGACTTACCCAGAGTCTTTAGCTCACTATCTTTCACAGAGAAGAAATATCCCAAACATATCAGTCTTTGTCCTTACTTCGGGCAGTCCAGCACCGAAATGCTAAGCAATTCTCCTCTGAACAAGAGTACCAAAAGCAACCCCAGACATGTGTTTTCGGTCTGGTTGGACCTCATCAGTAGGGTGGAGCTGTGCCTTACTAAGAATAGTGAGCAAGGGGTCCACGTCTGGATTCCCCTAGTAACTTAGGGTGAGACCCAAAGTTACTTCAATATGCAAATTAACAAGGGGGGTCCTGGGAGTCCCTCTGCCAGACATTAGTCCTGGTTACGAGAGACTTACCCAGAGTCTTTAGCTCACTATCTTTCACAGAGAAGAAATATCTCAAACATATCAGTCTTTGTCCTGCCCTGGGGCCCTCCAGCACCGAAATGTTAGGCAATTCTCCTATGTACAAGAGTACCAAACGCAACCCCAGACACGTGTTTCGTTCTGATTGAACCTCATCAGTAGGTTGGAGCTGTGCCTTTCTAAGAATAGTGAGCAAGGGGTCCACCTCTGGATTCCCCTAGTAACTTAGGATGAGACCCAAAGTTACTTCAATATGAAAATTATCAAGGGGGGTCCTGGGAGTCCCTCTGCCAGACATTAGTCCTGGTTACGAGAGACTTACCCAGAGTCTTTAGCTCACTATCTTTCACAGAGAAGAAATATCTCAAACATATCAGTCTTTGTCGTGCCTTGGGGCAGACCAGCACTGAAATGCTAAGCAATTCTCCTCTGAACAAGAGTACCAAAAGCAACCCCAGACACGTGTTTCGGTCTGGTTGGACCTCATCAGTAGGGTGGAGCTGTGCCTTTCTAAGAATAGTGAGCAAGGGGTCCACATCTGGATTCCCCTAGTAACTTAGGGTGAGACCCAAAGTTACTTCAATATGCAAATTAACAAGGGGGGTCCTGGGAGTCCCTCTGCCAGACATTAGTCCTAGTTACGAGTGACTTACCCAGAGTCTTTAGCTCACTATCTTTCACATAGAAGAAATATCTCAAACATATCAGTCTTTGTCGTGCCTTGGGGCAGTCCAGCACCGAAATGCTAGGCAATTCTCCTCTGAACAAAAGTACCGAAAGCAACCCCAGACACATGTTTCGGTCTGGTTGGACCTCATCAATAGGGTGGAGCTGTGCCTTTCTAAGAATAGTGAGAAAGGGGTCCACGTCTGGATTCCCCCAGTAACTTAGGGTGAGACCCAAAGTTACTTCAATATGCAAATTAACAAGGGGGGTCCTGGGAGTCCCTCTGCCAGACATTAGTCCTGGTTACGAGAGACTTACCCAGAGTCTTTAGGTCACTATCTTTCACAGAGAAGAAATATCCCAAACGTATCAGTCTTTGTCCTGCCCTGGGGCAGTCCAGCACCGAAATGCTAGGCAATTCTTCTCTGAACAAGAGTACCAAAACAAACCCCAGACACGTGTTTCGGTCTGGTTGGACATCATCAGTAGGGTGGAGCTGTGCCTCTCTGAGAATAGTGAGCAAGGGGTCCATGTCTGGATTCCCCTAGTAACTTAGGGTGAGACCCAAAGTTACTTCAATATGCAAATTAACAAGGGGAGTCCTGGGAGACCCTCTGCCAGACATTAGTCCTGCTTACGAGAGACTTACCCTGAGTCTTTAGCTCACTATCTTTCACAGAGAAGAAATATCCCAAACATATCAGTCTTTATCCTGCCCTGGGGCAGTCCAGCACTGAAATACTAGGCAATTCTCCTATGAACAAGAGTACCAAAAGCAACCCCAGACACGTGCTTCATTCTGATTGAACCTCATCAGAAGGGTGGAGCTGTGCCTTTCTAAGAATAGTGAGCAAGGGGTCCACATCTGGATTCCCCTAGTAACTTAGGGTGAGACCCAAAGTTACTTCAATATGCAAATTAACAAGGGGGGGTCCTGGGAGTCCCTCTGACAGACATTAGTCCTGGTTACGAGAGACTTACCCAGAGTCTTTAGCTCACTATCTTTCACAGAGAAGAAATATCCCAAACATATCACTCTTTGTTCTGCCGTGGGGCAGTCCAGCACCGAAATGTTACGCATTTCTCCTCTGAACAAGAGTACCAAAAGCAACCCCAGACACGTGTTTTCGGTCTGGTTGGACCTCATCAGTAGGGTGGAGCTGTGCCTTACTAAGAATAGTGAGAAAGGGGTCCACGTCTGGATTCCCCTAGTAACTTAGGGTGAGACCCAAAGTTACTTCAATATGCAAATTAACAAGGGGGGTCCTGGGAGTCCCTCTGCCAGACATTAGTCCTGGTTACGAGAGACTTACCCAGAGTCTTTAGCTCACTATCTTTCACAGAGAAGAAATATCTCAAACATATCAGTCTTTGTCCTGCCCTGGGGCCCTCCAGCACCGAAATGTTAGGCAATTCTCCTATGTACAAGAGTACCAAAAGCAACCCCAGACACGTGTTTCATTCTGATTGAACCTCATCAGTAGGGTGGAGCTGTGCCTCTCTAAGAATAGTGAGCAAGGGGTCCACCTCTGGATTCCCCTAGTAACTTAGGGTGAGACCCAAAGTTACTTCAATATGAAAATTAACAAGGGGGGTCCTGGGAGTCCCTCTGCCAGACATTAGTCCTGGTTACGAGAGACTTACCCAGAGTCTTTAGCTCACTATCTTTCACAGGGAAGAAATATCTCAAACATATCAGTCTTTGTCGTGCCTTGGGGCAGTCCAGGACCGAAATGCTAGGCAATTCTTCTCTGAACAAGAGTACCAAAAGCAACCCCAGACACATGTTTAGGTCTGGTTGGACCTCATCAGTAGGGTGGAGCTGTGCCTCTCTAAGAATAGTGAGCAAGGGGTCCACGTCTGGATTCCCCTAGTAACTTAGGGTGAGACCCAAAGTTACTTCAATATGCAAATTAACAAGGGGGGTCCTGGGAGACCCTCTGCCAGGCATTAGTCCTGGTTACGAGAGACTTACCCTGAGTCTTTAGCTCACTATCTTTCACAGAGAAGAAATATCCCAAACATATCAGTCTTTGTCCTGCCCTGGGGAAGTCCAGCACCGAAATGCTAGGCAATTCTCCTCTGAACAAGAGTACCAAAAGCATCCCCAGACACGTGTTTCGGTCTGGTTGGACCTCATCAGTAGGGTGTAGCTGTGCCTTTCTAAGAATAGTGAGCAAAGGGTCCACGATTGGATTCCCCTAGTAACTTAGGGTGAGACCCAAAGTTACTTCAATATGCAAATTAACAAGGGGGGTCCTGGGAGACCCTCTGCCAGGCATTAGTCCTGGTTACGAGAGACTTACCCAGAGTCTTTAGCTCACTATCTTTCACAGAGAAGAAATATCCCAAACATATCAGTCTTTGTCCTGACTTGGGGCAGTCCAGCACCGAAATGCTAAGCAATTCTCCTCTGAACAAGAGTACCAAAAGCAACCCCAGACACGTGTTTCGGTCTGGTTGGACCTCATCAGTAGGGTGGAGCTGTGCCTTTCTAAGAATAGTGAGCAAGGGGTCCACATCTGGATTCCCCTAGTAACTTAGGGTGAGACCCAAAGTTACTTCAATATGCAAATTAACAAGGGGGGTCCTGGGAGTCCCTCTGCCAGACATTAGACCTGGTTACGAGAGACTTACCCAGAGTCTTTAGCTCACTATCTTTCACAGAGAAGAAATATCCCAAACATATCACTCTTTGTTCTGCCCTGGGGCAGTCCAGCACAGAAATGCTAGGCAATTCTCCTCTAAATAAGAGTACCAAAAGCAACCCCAGACAAGTGTTTCGTTCTGGTTGGACATCATCAGTAGGGTGGAGCTGTACCTCTCTAAGAATAGTGAGCAAGGGGTCCACGTCTGGATTCCCCTAGTAACTTAGGGTGAGACCCAAAGTTACTTCAATATGCAAATTAACAAGGGGGCTCCTGGAAGTCCCTCTGCCAGACATTAGTCCTGGTTACGAGTGACTTACCCAGAGTCTTTAGCTCACTATCTTTCACAGAGAAGAAATATCCCAAACATATCAGTCTTTGTCCTGCCCTGGGGCAGTCCAGCACCGAAATGCTAGGCAATTCTTCTCTGAACAAGAGTACCAAAAAAAACCCCAGACACGTGTTTCGGTCTGGTTGGACATCATCAGTAGGGTGGAGCTGTGCCTCTCTAAGAATAGTGAGCAAGGGGTCCACATCTGGATTCCCCTAGTAACTTAGGGTGAGACCCAAAGTTACTTCAATATGCAAATTAACAAGGGGGCTCCTGAAAGTCCCTCTGCCAGACATTAGTCCTGGTTACGAGTGACTTACCCAGAGTCTTTAGCTCACTATCTTTCACAGAGAAGAAATATCCCAAACATATCACCCTTTGTCCTGCCCTGGGGCAGTCCAGCACCGAAATACTAGGCAATTCTATTCTGAACAAAAGTACCGAAAGCAACCCCAGACACATGTTTTGGTCTGGTTGGACCTCATCAGTAGGGTGGAGCTGTGCCTCTTTAAGAATAGTGAGCAAGGGATCCACGTCTGGATTCCCCTAGTAACTTAGGGTGAGACCCAAAGTTACTTCAATATGCAAATTAACAAGGGGGGTCCTGGGAGTCCCTCTGCCAGACATTAGACCTGGTTACGAGAGACTTACCCAGAGTCTTTAGCTCACTATCTTTCACAGAGAAGAAATATCCCAAACATATCAGTCTTTTTCCTGCCTTGGGGAAGTCTAGCACCGAAATGCTAGGCAATCCTCCTCTGAACAAGAGTACCAAATGCAACCCCAGACACGTGTTTCGGTCTGGTTGGACCTCTTCAGTAGGGTGGAGCTGTGCCTTACTAAGAATAGTGAGCAAGGGGTCCACATCTGGATTCCCCTAGTAACTTAGGGTGAGACCCAAAGTTACTTCAATATAAAAATTAACGAGGGGGGTCCTGGGAGACCCTCTGCCAGGCATTAGTCCTGGTTACGAGAGACTTACCCAGAGTCTTTAGCTCACTATCTTTCACAGAGAAGAAATATCCCAAACATATCAGTCTTTGTCCTGCCCTGGGGCAGTCCAGCACCGAAATGCTAGGCAATTCTCCTCTGAACAAGAGTACCAAAAGCAACCCCAGACACGTGATTCGGTCTGGTTGGACCTCTTCAGTAGCGTGTAGCTGTGCCTTTCTAAGAATAGTGAGAAGAGGGTCCACGATTGGATTCCCCTAGTAATTTAGGGTGATACCCAAAGTTACTTCAATATGCAAATTAACAAGGGGGGTCCTGGGAGACCCTCTGCCAGGCATTAGTCCTGTTTATGAGAGACTTACCCAGAGTCTTTAGCTCACTATCTTTCACAGAGAAGTAATATCCCAAACATATCAGTCTTTGTCCTGCCTTGGGGCAGTCCAGCACCGAAATGCTAAGCAATTCTCCTCTGAACAAGAGTACCAAAAGCAACCCCAGACACGTGTTTCGGTCTGGTTGGACCTCATCAGTAGGGTGGAGCTGTGCCTTTCTAAGAATAGTGAGCAAGGGGGCAACATCTGGATTCCCCTAGTAACTTAGGGTGAGACCCAAAGTTACTTCAATATGCAAATTAACAAGGGGGTCCTGGGAGTCCCTCTGCCAGACATTAGTCCTAGTTACGAGTGACTTACCCAGAGTCTTTAGCTCACTATCTTTCAGAGAGAAGAAATATCTCAAACATATCAGTCTTTGTCGTGCCTTGGGGCAGTCCAGCACCGAAATGCTAGGCAATTCTCCTCTGAACAAAAGTACCGAAAGCAACCCCAGACACATGTTTCGGTCTGGTTGGACCTCATCAGTAGGGTGGAGCTGTGCCTCTTTAAGAATAGTGAGCAAGGGGTCCACGTCTGGATTCCCCTAGTAACTTAGGGTGAGACCCAAAGTTACTTCAATATGCAAATTAACAAGGGGGGGTCCTGGGAGTCCCTCTGCCAGACATTAGACCTGGTTACGAGAGACTTACCCAGAGTCTTTAGCTCACTATCTTTCACAGAGAAGAAATATCCCAAACATATCACTCTTTGTTCTGCCCTGGGGCAGACCAGCACCGAAATGCTACGCAATTCTCCTCTGAACAAGAGTACCAAAAGCAACCCCAGACACGTGCTTTCGGTCTGGTTGGACCTCATCAGTAGGGTGGAGCTGTGCCTTACTAAGAATAGTGAGCAAGGGGTCCACGTCTGGATTCCCCTAGTAACTTAGGGTGAGACCCAAAGTTACTTCAATATGAAAATTATCAAGGGGGGTCCTGGGAGTCCCTCTGCCAGACATTAGTCCTGGTTACGAGAGACTTACCCAGAGTCTTTAGCTCACTATCTTTCACAGAGAAGAAATATCTCAAACATATCAGTCTTTGTCCTGCCCTGGGGCCCTCCAGCACCGAAATGGTAGGCAATTCTCCTATGTACAAAAGTACCAAAAGCAACCCCAGACACGTGTTTTGTTCTGATTGAACCTCAACAGTAGGGTGGAGCTGTGCCTTTCTAAGAATAGTGAGCAAGGGGTCCACCTCTGGATTCCCCTAGTAACTTAGGATGAGACCCAAAGTTACTTCAATATGAAAATTAACAAGGGGGGTCCTGGGATTCCCTCTGCCAGACATTAGTCCTGGTTACGAGAGAGTTACCCAGATTCTTTAGCTCACTATCTTTCACAGAGAATAAATATCTCAAACATATCAGTCTTTGTCGTGCCTTGGGGCAGTCCAGCACTGAAATGCTAGGCAATTCTCCTCTGATCAAAAGTACCGAAAGCAACCCCAGACACATGTTTAGGTCTGGTTGGATCTCATCAGTAGCGTGGAGCTGTGCCTCTCTAAGAATAGTGAGCAAAGGGTCCACGTCTGGATTCCCCTAGTAACTTAGGGTGAGACCCAAAGTTACTTCAATATGCAAATTAACAAGGGAGGTCCTGTTAGTCCCTCTGCCAGGCATTAGTACTGGTTACGAGAGACTTACCCAGAGTCTTTAGCTCACTATCTTTCACAGAGAAGAAATATCCCAAACATATCAGTCTTTGTCCTGCCCTGGGGCAGTCCAGCACCGAAATGCTAGGCAATTCTCCTCTGAACAAGAGTACCAAAAGCAACCCCAGACACATGTTTAAGTCTGGTTGGACCTCATCAGTAGGTTGGAGCTGTGCCTCTCTAAGAATAGTGAGC
Source organism: Ambystoma mexicanum (assembly GCF_040938575.1). Lineage (NCBI taxonomy): Eukaryota > Metazoa > Chordata > Amphibia > Caudata > Ambystomatidae > Ambystoma > Ambystoma mexicanum. The sequence goes on from NC_090929.1 coordinate 1,444,638,167, forward strand.
AAGGGGTCCACGTCTGGATTCCCCTAGTAACTTAGGATGAGACCCAAAGTTACTTCAATATGCAAATTAACAAGGGGGGTCCTGGGAGACCCTCTGCCAGGCATTAGTACTGGTTACGAGAGACTTACCCAGAGTCTTTAGCTCACTATCTTTCACAGAGAAGAAATATCCCAAACATATCAGTCTTTGTCCTTACTTCGGGCAGTCCAGCACCGAAATGCTAAGCAATTCTCCTCTGAACAAGAGTACCAAAAGCAACCCCAGACATGTGTTTTCGGTCTGGTTGGACCTCATCAGTAGGGTGGAGCTGTGCCTTACTAAGAATAGTGAGCAAGGGGTCCACGTCTGGATTCCCCTAGTAACTTAGGGTGAGACCCAAAGTTACTTCAATATGCAAATTAACAAGGGGGGTCCTGGGAGTCCCTCTGCCAGACATTAGTCCTGGTTACGAGAGACTTACCCAGAGTCTTTAGCTCACTATCTTTCACAGAGAAGAAATATCTCAAACATATCAGTCTTTGTCCTGCCCTGGGGCCCTCCAGCACCGAAATGTTAGGCAATTCTCCTATGTACAAGAGTACCAAACGCAACCCCAGACACGTGTTTCGTTCTGATTGAACCTCATCAGTAGGTTGGAGCTGTGCCTTTCTAAGAATAGTGAGCAAGGGGTCCACCTCTGGATTCCCCTAGTAACTTAGGATGAGACCCAAAGTTACTTCAATATGAAAATTATCAAGGGGGGTCCTGGGAGTCCCTCTGCCAGACATTAGTCCTGGTTACGAGAGACTTACCCAGAGTCTTTAGCTCACTATCTTTCACAGAGAAGAAATATCTCAAACATATCAGTCTTTGTCGTGCCTTGGGGCAGACCAGCACTGAAATGCTAAGCAATTCTCCTCTGAACAAGAGTACCAAAAGCAACCCCAGACACGTGTTTCGGTCTGGTTGGACCTCATCAGTAGGGTGGAGCTGTGCCTTTCTAAGAATAGTGAGCAAGGGGTCCACATCTGGATTCCCCTAGTAACTTAGGGTGAGACCCAAAGTTACTTCAATATGCAAATTAACAAGGGGGGTCCTGGGAGTCCCTCTGCCAGACATTAGTCCTAGTTACGAGTGACTTACCCAGAGTCTTTAGCTCACTATCTTTCACATAGAAGAAATATCTCAAACATATCAGTCTTTGTCGTGCCTTGGGGCAGTCCAGCACCGAAATGCTAGGCAATTCTCCTCTGAACAAAAGTACCGAAAGCAACCCCAGACACATGTTTCGGTCTGGTTGGACCTCATCAATAGGGTGGAGCTGTGCCTTTCTAAGAATAGTGAGAAAGGGGTCCACGTCTGGATTCCCCCAGTAACTTAGGGTGAGACCCAAAGTTACTTCAATATGCAAATTAACAAGGGGGGTCCTGGGAGTCCCTCTGCCAGACATTAGTCCTGGTTACGAGAGACTTACCCAGAGTCTTTAGGTCACTATCTTTCACAGAGAAGAAATATCCCAAACGTATCAGTCTTTGTCCTGCCCTGGGGCAGTCCAGCACCGAAATGCTAGGCAATTCTTCTCTGAACAAGAGTACCAAAACAAACCCCAGACACGTGTTTCGGTCTGGTTGGACATCATCAGTAGGGTGGAGCTGTGCCTCTCTGAGAATAGTGAGCAAGGGGTCCATGTCTGGATTCCCCTAGTAACTTAGGGTGAGACCCAAAGTTACTTCAATATGCAAATTAACAAGGGGAGTCCTGGGAGACCCTCTGCCAGACATTAGTCCTGCTTACGAGAGACTTACCCTGAGTCTTTAGCTCACTATCTTTCACAGAGAAGAAATATCCCAAACATATCAGTCTTTATCCTGCCCTGGGGCAGTCCAGCACTGAAATACTAGGCAATTCTCCTATGAACAAGAGTACCAAAAGCAACCCCAGACACGTGCTTCATTCTGATTGAACCTCATCAGAAGGGTGGAGCTGTGCCTTTCTAAGAATAGTGAGCAAGGGGTCCACATCTGGATTCCCCTAGTAACTTAGGGTGAGACCCAAAGTTACTTCAATATGCAAATTAACAAGGGGGGGTCCTGGGAGTCCCTCTGACAGACATTAGTCCTGGTTACGAGAGACTTACCCAGAGTCTTTAGCTCACTATCTTTCACAGAGAAGAAATATCCCAAACATATCACTCTTTGTTCTGCCGTGGGGCAGTCCAGCACCGAAATGTTACGCATTTCTCCTCTGAACAAGAGTACCAAAAGCAACCCCAGACACGTGTTTTCGGTCTGGTTGGACCTCATCAGTAGGGTGGAGCTGTGCCTTACTAAGAATAGTGAGAAAGGGGTCCACGTCTGGATTCCCCTAGTAACTTAGGGTGAGACCCAAAGTTACTTCAATATGCAAATTAACAAGGGGGGTCCTGGGAGTCCCTCTGCCAGACATTAGTCCTGGTTACGAGAGACTTACCCAGAGTCTTTAGCTCACTATCTTTCACAGAGAAGAAATATCTCAAACATATCAGTCTTTGTCCTGCCCTGGGGCCCTCCAGCACCGAAATGTTAGGCAATTCTCCTATGTACAAGAGTACCAAAAGCAACCCCAGACACGTGTTTCATTCTGATTGAACCTCATCAGTAGGGTGGAGCTGTGCCTCTCTAAGAATAGTGAGCAAGGGGTCCACCTCTGGATTCCCCTAGTAACTTAGGGTGAGACCCAAAGTTACTTCAATATGAAAATTAACAAGGGGGGTCCTGGGAGTCCCTCTGCCAGACATTAGTCCTGGTTACGAGAGACTTACCCAGAGTCTTTAGCTCACT